>NC_053396.1:87259662-88504198 GCF_905171765.1 Bufo bufo
CTTTTTGGCAAAGAAATGATGGCTTGGGACTCTTCACCTCGGCTCGGCACAAGCCATCAGTTCTCTAAAAGGTGCAGAATCCACCACTTGGAAAGGGAGGGACTGCAGCACCAGCAACTTGGCCAGGAGCAGGTTCAGCTTCTGCGCCGTTGGATGCATGCATGCTGTTGTCTCTTGGCAATCACTTCTGTGATCGATTGCTGACGGAATGACTGACGAGGAGGAGGAGCAGGAGCATCAGAACCAGCAGATGATGGGAATGACAGACAGTTCCCTTCGGCTGAGGTGGTGGAGCCTTGACTGCCTGAAATCGGGTGCATGCCACTGGGTGAGGCAGGCTAGACCACCACATCTGAGCCACGGTTTTCCCAGGACACTTTATTGGGACGCTGCATATGTTGACGCAGGGCCGTAGTGCCAACATTGGCACCCTGGCCATGCTTTACCTTCTGCTCACAGATTCTACAAATGGCCATGTTCACCTCCTCCGGCGGCTTAACAAAAAACTACCACACCGCCGAGTAGGTGATTTTACCCCCAACACTCCGCACTGACTGACTGCTATCGTCGCTGCTTCTGTGAACCCCTGCACCACTACTTTCAGAGCAGGTAGGCTCTGCGAAGCGGGTGGTCTACCCCGGGCACGTTTTGCTCCCGACCTCCCACTGCTGCCACCCTGCTGACTCCCGGCCACGCTAGTGAATTGCTGGATCCAGCGCTGCCTCACGGGCAAGCTGCCACCCTCTTCTCCCGCTGATGATGAAGCCCCTAATTCACCCGGCTCCCAAGTGCGATCAGCTACATCATCTTCATCGAGTACTGTCTTCACGTCACCGATATCCTCCTCAACGGTCTCTGGGTCAGGAGCCTGACCACTCGCAACACCAGCATCCACACCACTCTCCTCATCACTACTTGCCCGCCTACCGGAGGAAGCGGCGGATGTCTCCTCCACATCTTGGCTGGCCAGTAGCTGCTGACTGTCCTCTAGTAGCTCGTCCTCGCTGTGTAGTGGAGCTGAGCCCACAGCATATAATACTTCTCTGCCTGAGGGAACAGAAAATGACAGAGGCAGGTTGAGGACAGGTGAGGGCCTGCTCCCGGGCAATGCCAACTAAGGTTTGTGTCTTACAAACCTACCCACTCTTGGCTGGGAATGTCTGATGTCACTTGGGACGAAGTGGATGACCAAGTCAACCATTCAAGAACCGCTGGGTTGCTGGTCAAGACACGACCCCTAGATGACAGCGGGCGCGCAGGCCTCTCGCTGCGACTCCTGATGCCACGCCACCTTAATTTGCTGCGACCTGTGCCTGCGCCAGAAACATTTAGGCAACTGCCACTCCCCTGTGCAGGGCCTGGCACTTCTCTGTCTGACATAGTATTAGATCAAATAAATTAATAAAAAGGAAATTAAAACAACCCAAAAAAGTCTGTAATTTTCTCACTTCACCACACAACGGCTAATAAGCCCTTTTTTTCCCACTAATACATGCCAAAAAGGGCTTTAGAACATATAACTGCACAGCTGAATGGCAAATAGGGCTCTATTTTTTTCCACCTATACATACCACAAAAGGCTTTACAACATATAACTGCACCGCTGAATATATATATATGTTGGTAAGGCTGAGGTTCAGCCTGCATTTGTGGGAGGGGCTTGAGCCTATTTAAACCCCCACTTACCTCATCACAGTGGGCGTTCCGGTTCTTGGTTATTCACTGGCTAGTGTTCGTGTGTTTCCTGGTACCTACGGTCGCCTCTTGCAGAGTTCGTGTCTCCTGGTGGTAAGTAGGGGAGGGGGGGGCTCTTTCGCAGGGCAAGGACTGCGGCGGTCTGGCACCCTCCCTCCGCCTCATGCTGCCGGTGCGTTCCAGCGTGGAGCGCACGGGCTTCCGGCTCCCCTCCTCCTCCACTCGTCTCCCTGTGTTCCTGGCGGTATGGCGTCAGGTAGCGCACCCGGCAGCCGGTCGGCTCGTCATGCTGGAGACGGGGGGGGGTGTTTTTCCCTGGTCTGGCCGGCTCACCTTGTTCCCGGCACGGCGCAGGAAGGCGTGCGTTCCAGGGTGGAACGCACGCACTTCCTGGTTCCGGTCCCCGCCCGCTCCACTTGCTTTCCGGCGGCAGCAGGGACAAATCAGCGCCTGCCGGCGGATACCCGTTCATCGGGGAGGGGGGGGGTTGGGTTCCTGGGCAAGGCTGCACCCCGGGTGCGGCATGGAAGCCGGTGCACATAGGCGTGCGTTCCAGCCTGGAACGCACTCCTCTTCCGGCGCTTCTGTGACGTCACCCGCCCCCTGCCGGTCTCCCTGGCTGCAATGTCAGCTTGCGTTCCACGCTGGGCGCGGGCTCACGGGCAGCCAGGCCAGACGGGGAGGGGGGGAAGAAAGGAGGGGATAGTAAAGGAATAATTCACATAAATGAAATAAGCAATTGGTATCAGTGTGTGCAGTAAACCCGCCACATGGTCTATATAAAAAAATAAAATAAAAAAAAAGGGATAAATACGTTGGTAAACCCGCCATATAGTCCGCAAAAAAAAATAAAAAATTGTAATAAATAATTGAATAAAAAAAAAAAAAAGGTATATGTGAGTATTTACAGCACAAACCCGCCATATAGTCGGATCATCAACCCGAAAAAAATTAAAAAAAAATAAAATATATGTATTTGCGGCACAAACCCGCCATATAGTCAACACCGACTAACCCCCTTTTAATAAAAAAAAAAAAAAAAAAGAATTATTTAATTTTCTTGGTTGGACAAGGATAGGTGTCCCACGTAGGACCGATCTGGCCCCACCTCGGGCACCTGGTTACGGCCAGGGTGTCTGGTCTTCCTGGTTTCGCCCAGGCCACCGGGTTTTGCCTTGTTGCCAAGTCGTTGTCGGCCGGTCACAGTCAGGTGTCCGGTCGCGGTTGGTGGCACCTCCTTCTTCCCTGGTACGCCCAGGTCTTCATGTTTTTCTTGTCTATCACACGGGTTCACGCACCTGTCCTTCGGCTTTCAAGTCTTCCAAAGGGGCCGTCCTCGGCTTCTCCCCGGGTCATTCTTGCTTTCCGTAACTCCTAGGTTATGGCTTACCACTGCCCTTCGCGGGCCGCTGCTACGCGCAGCCTCTATTTCATGGCTACGCGCCTTCTCTCCTGTCAAACCGCCTGGTACGCTCAGGCGGCTCTCTTTTCGGTCAGGTGTTCGATCCGATGCGCTCGGATGGTCACTTGGCCTTAGGGTGAGCCCCAGCCTGGCCAGTTCGCCTGGTTCCGCAGGTTGGTGGGCACCCGTGTCCTCTGCACTTTCAAATGTTTTTTTTCCTGTGCTTTATTTACAGAAGTTTGTTCCCAGTTCTCCGTTCCTTTCGGTCCTGTTCAGGTAAGTTCGCACTGGCACCACCTCGGTCCCAGTCAAGTCATAACCACGCGTTAATTGTCTTCGTCTGTTCGGTTAGGCCAGGTTCGACTGAGCCGTCTCGTGAATTCCGTTACCGGTACGTGTCTCTCTGTCGTGCACCAGTCCAAATTCCAGTACATCGTCACCCTCGTTTTTTTTTTTTTTTTTTTCCTTTTATTTTGTTATGCCTTGTATTTTTGTTTAGCTGCTCTGCCATGTCTCGAGCCTCGGACATGGAGGACGGCCTTTCCATCTCCGGCTCAATCGTGTCAAGCCAAGCGGGTCCCTCATCCCTTCGGAGTTGGACCATCCCAAAACTGTTGGCCGAGTTGAACCGAAGAGGCATTCCACATCCGGCCACCGCAAGAAAGGCAGAGCTATACAAACTGCTCATGACCAGCACCAGCACCACAACAGTGCAGCCAGAGGCGTCGGCCATCCATTTGTCCCTGGTGCAGCTACAGGCGACCCTGAATTCCTTGGTGGACTCGGTGGCGGATGTGCGGGCAAGGGTTTCGGAGCTCGAATCCCGGCCACCCGTTGTACCCCCGGCTCCCGTTCCGCTGATGACTCCCTCTACATCAGGCTGGCTGGCTACAGGTACGCCAAGACCCATTCCACATGTGTCCCCCTCTCACTTCATTCCTGATAACCTTAAGAGAGACATCCTGGCAGGGAAAGATGTCAATCTGGCATCAATCCTCATTGCCGCTCAAGATGTTCCCGAGAACCGGGTCATCAACTGTGGCGATGTGTCGGTGGTCCTTCGGGCCAAGGATTCGCGGCTCAACCGCAAGTTGTCCATTCCGGAATTTGTCCTGGCCTTCAGCCTCTTCAGGGACATCGTCTGCACCGCACAGCCGGAGAGAAGAGAGGAGCTTGACAGCTATTTGTACCTGGTCACTGACCTAGGGCACAAGTATGGTGGGTCGGCCTTCTATGACTACCACCGTTCCTTTGCAGCTAAGGCGGCGGCAGCTCTGGCCCAGTTCCAGTATGTCACCAGCTGGTCCTTGATTGACACCGAGCTCTTCTGCCGTCACTTCGCTGGCCTCAGGGCTCCCAACTGTGCGACGTGTCAGTCGATTTTCCACTCCTCAGAGTGGTGCCCTAATACCGCGCACCCGCCTCAGGACAGGGCCATCCCGGGGACCTCCGGGTCATTTCCATCCAACCCCTCCACAGACAAGCTCGGCAGACCTATTGTCTACCTGGGGAAGAGCCAGATCTGTAATAACTTTAATTCAGGGGGGTGCTCATATGCCAGCTGCAGGTCACTCCACGTCTGCTCCCTGTGCTTCAGGGCTCACCCACGGTCCGCCTGCCCAAAGAAATCTTCCAAAGGTTCCTGACTAGCGGACATCAACGTGGACCTCTTGGCGGCACTCCTTCACGATCACCACGATCAAGACTTTGTGGCGTTCCTGTTGGCAGGCTTCCGCCAGGGGTTCCACACAGGGCTCATCACCCTGCCGCAGGTGCCCTGGCAGGGCAGGAATCTGCTGTCCGCCACCCTGGACCCTCCAGCAACTAGCGAGTTGCTCCAGTCGGAAGTTTCCAAGGGGTTCCTCATAGGCCCGTTCCCACGCATCCCGTTTTCCTCATGGCGCATTAACCCCATCGGCTTAGTGGCAAAAAAGAACACTAATAAAAAAAGATTAATTTATGATCTGTCCGCCCCTCATGTGTCCGGTATTCCAAGCCTTAATTCTCTGATTCCCTCAGAGGAATTTTCCATGCGTTATTCCTCGGTGGACGACGCCATCCAGGCCATCCTGTCACATGGTAGGGGCGCTTGGCTGGCAAAGGTTGACATTGCGGATGCATTTAAACTCCTGCCCATCCTGCCGCAGTTATGGCAATTCTACGGCATTGAGTGGGCCGGCCAGTATTTTTTCACCAACAGGCTCACGTTTGGATCCAAGAGTAGCCCGTGGTTATTCGACCAGCTGGCCAAGGCGCTGCATTGGATCCTGATCCATCACGGGGGCCTCCGGTCGGTCATCCACTACCTCGACGATTTTCTGGTTGTCGAGGATCCGCAGGGCGGGTCCAGCATACTCACCATCCTCCTCGGATTGTTCGCCAGTCTGGCTGTTCCGATCGCGGAGTCAAAGACTGAGGGTCCTGCCACGAGGGTCTCATTCTTGGGCATCGTCCTGGATTCGGTTCTGTTGCAAGCCAGCCTACCGGAGGAGAAACTCACTCAGTGTCGGGAGGTCATTTCCCATGCGGCAGCCACGGGATGCCTCACTAGAGTCGAGTTGCAGTCTCTTCTGGGGCGGCTCAACTTTGCCTCCAGGATTATGCCCCAGGGAAGAACCTTTGTGTCAAGGCTGCTCCAGCTTCTTCCCTCAGCACCCGAACAGGACAGCATCATCCGTTTGGACGGCCAGGCCATGGCAGACCTGGCCATGTGGGAGTTGTTCCTGTCCCGATGGAACGGCGTCTCCTTTTTCGTGTCACCTTGGTCTTCCTCCTGCCCGACCATTTTTTCAGACGCAGCTGCATCTTGCGGCTACGCTGCCATTTGGGGTTCCCAGTGGCTAGCGGATCGTTGGCCCAGTACCATCTTAGAGGAGGCTGAATCCATCCGCACCTCCTCTCTGTTGGAATTATACCCCATCGTGGCAGCTGCTCAGGCATGGGGCCACCTCAGGGCTAACTTGCCGGTGATGTTTGTGACAGATAACCAGGCCTTGGTCGACATCTTGGCCAAGGGCAGGGCCAAGTCCCCCAAGATCATGGCGCTGTTGCGCCAGCTGGTTTGGCTGGCCCTGTCACATAACTTCCATGTTCATTGTAGCCACATCCCGGGGGAGAGGAATGTAGCAGCCGACGCACTGTCTAGGTTTAATTTTGAACTCTTCTTCCAGGTCATGCCGGAGGCCGAGACACGCAGATATCCCACCCCGCCTTTCAGTTCCCTGTCAATCGACTAGGCTTGCTCGTCTCGTCAGCAAGGGACCTGGCGCAGCAGTCCCTTGCCCCAAACAGGAACTACCTTTCAGGCCTGAAAACCTTCCAGGAGTTTTCACGTCTGCACCCGCAGGCGGGCCTGGCGGACATTCCTTACATCATGGCCTTCATCGCCCATTGCCACCACCAGTTACACCTCTCCTACAACACCATTAAGTTGTACCTAGCAGGCGTCCAACACCACACCATGCTCCTCAACCCAGGGGGCGGATCCATTTTTTCTGCGCATGCAATCAAGGCCACCTTACGAGGGGTCCAGAAGGGTGGGTCCAATCCCTCGTCCCGCAGGCAGGGCGTCACGGGAGAGATGTTCCGGAAATTATCTTCAGCCCTGGATGGTGCTCCTTTTGGGCCCTTTTCCAGCTTAATCATCAAAGCTGCCATGTACTTAGCTTTTTACGGCTTCCTTAGGCCAGGCGAGTTCACGTGCAGCACGGCGGGACGGTGCAGCCTGCACCGAGAGCAGCTGGTGAGGGTGGTTGACCATTACGCGCTGAAGATAATTATCTCCAAAACCAGTCAAACAGGCCCCCCGGTGGAGGTCCAGTTTTTTCCCACTAGGAATGAATGGTGCCCGTTACAGGTATTTGACCAGCTCATCCTCGCCCTCCGGGATGCGCCACCTCACAGCCCTCTGCTACCCCATCTGAAGGGAGCTCTCACCACGGCGCAATTCATCAGCCACATCCGCACGGTGGCTGCTGGCTTAGGGTTGGACTCAGGAGCAATATCCGGTCATTCCTTCCGCATTGGGGCAGCCTCCGCGGCTTCCCGGCAGGGGGTCCCCGCCCACGTCATCCGAAAGATGGGGAGATGGCGTTCGTCTTGCTTCACCAGATACATACCTAACCCGCAGGTGGAGATTTCGCAGGCATTTCGGTCTTTGGTGTTATAAGGTAATAAAGTCTTACACCTTAACTATTTTGTTGTCATTTTGCCCCCTTTTAGGCTACTCTCATACCCGGCTCCAGGCACACCTCAGCCGGTTAGGTTCCAGGCAGGCACGCTGCCCAAGTTTCGTATTTAGCCTTGACCACAAGTTGGTAAGGCTGAGGTTCAGCCTGCATTTGTGGGAGGGGCTTGAGCCTATTTAAACCCCCACTTACCTCATCACAGTGGGCGTTCCGGTTCTTGGTCCCACCCACCCATTCCCTTCATTTCAAGGGTCCTCCTTAGGGTAGCCCCCTTTTAGGCTACTCTCATACCCGGCTCCAGGCACACCTCAGCCGGTTAGGTTCCAGGCAGGCACGCTGCCCAAGTTTCGTATTTAGCCTTGACCACAAATATATTATATTTTTTTTTTTTTTGCCACTAATAGACTCCAAAAGGGGCTTTAGAACTTTCTTTTGCCACTAATACACGCCACAAAGGGCTGACATTTTCTCACTTCACCACACAACAGCAAATACTTTTTTTTGTGCCACTAATTCACGCCAAAAAGAGCTTTAGAACACATAACTGCACCGCTCAACAGCAAATAGGTCGTTTTTTTTTCTACTTATACATGCCACAAAAGGCTTCAGAACATATAACTACACAGCTGAACGGCAAATAATATATATATTTTTGCCACTAATAAATGCCAAAATGGGCTGTAATTTTCTCACTTCACCACACAATAGCAAATACAGTTTTTTTGTGCCACTAATGCATGCCAAAAAGGGCTTTAGAACATATAACCGGACCGCTGAACAGCAAATAGGCCCTTACTTTTTTCCACTTATACATTCCATAAACAGCTTTAGAACATATAACTGCACTGCTGAACGGCAAATGATATATATATTTTTTCCACTAATACACATCAAAAAGGGCTTTAGAACATCTAACTGCACCGCTAAAAGGCAAATAGGCCCTTATTTTTTTCAACTTATACAAGCCACAAAAGGCTTTGGAACATATAACTGCACTGCTGAACGGCAAATAATATATATATTTTTTTCCACTAATACACACCAAAAAGGGCTTTAGAACATATAAGTGCACAGCTGAACGGCAAATAATATATATTTTCTTGCCACTAATACACTCCAAAAAGGGCTGTAATTTTCTCCCTTCACCACACAACGGCAAATACAGATGTCACATGGTTAGCACTCACCATCACCACCTCCTCAGGCAGAGAGTTCCATAGTCTCACTGCTCTTACCGTAAAGAATCCTTTTCTATGTTTGTCAAATATATATTATTTTGCCACTAATAAATGCCAAAAAGGGCTGTAATTTTCTCACTTCACCACACAATGGCAAATACATTTTTTTTGTGCCACTAATACACGCCAAAAAGGGCTTTAGAACATATAACTGCACCGCTGGATGGCAAATAGGCCCTTACTTTTTTCCACTTATACACTCCACAAAAGGCTTTAGAACATATAACTGCACCGCTGAACGGCAAATAATATATATATTTTTTTCCACTAATACACACCAAAAAGGGCTTTAGAACATATAACTGTACTGTTGAAAGGCAAATAGGCCCTTATTTTTTTCCACTTATACAAGCCACAAAAGGCTTTAGACTATATAACTGCACTGCTAAACGGTGTGAGAAAACCCACTGGGAGGGGGAGATGAGTGGCGAAACTATGCTATTAAGTGTCCTTGCGAAAAAATCTATGTAGGACGCACCAAAAGAGAACTAAAAAACAGAATTAGGGAGCATGTTAATAACATACATAAAAAAGCAGACCATCACCCGCTATCACGACAATATGCCGAATTTCATCAGGGTAAATTTCTGGGATCCACCTTTGTAGGAATTGAAAAAATAAAACAGGATAGCAGGGGAGGGGATTATATCAAATTGATGTCCAGGATAGAAAGCAAATGGATTTTTAAATGTAACAGTCTGGCACCCAACGGGTTAAATCAAGAAATCGAACTCTTTGCTTTCCAATAACCATGAATCACTATCACATCTGTAATGAACCTATCCAACCAAACAACTAAGGAATCTTCCATACCTTCCCATTATCCGAATAAACGGTATTTACTGCACCCCCTGGAAAACCTTAGGAACTATTCAGCAATATATATATATCACACCTGCATGTATGAGTTAGATTATACCTGTAATAAATAGAACGTCCCCTTATTTACATATCCGCTTGATATAAGCCGATACCTGTTGTCATGGAAACCGGACTAACTACTTAAACCTCCATGGACAATGTGTTGACCATCCCTGACGAAGGAGCCCGACAGGCCCCGAAACGCGTTGGGGGTTTTTTGTCCTACGGAGGCTACGGTATTCACAGAGGTGACATCACCGAAGAGGTTTCCAGGATGACCGTAACAACAAGCTCCCTCGCACCACGCTTGCTTCCGGCCGGGGCAGCGTCTGTGCTAGCAGGTGAGCCAGGAGGACGGACTTATTGCAGTACACTTACAGGAACGGAGAAAAAAAGAAAAAGAAATTGAAAAAGACACATCACTGAATTTAATAAAGCAGGAACATACCAGGTACACATTATACTTTATACTGCACACTGGAAATTTGCACCATTATTCGAATGTGCTTGCCTTCTTTGCATCCCCACAGCAGAGACAGCGAACGCTACGGATTGCCCATTTGTGGCCTTGGTTTAGTTATCTGTACCCTCTCCCCCCTTTCTTTCTCCCCCCCCCCCTATACTTACTCATACATCTAAGACAAAGAGGGAGATAGCGGTCGGGTCTTGCCACTCCAGCGCTGGTGTCTCACGTCACCTTCGGTGATATAACTACTACTTAGATTATAATTTCAAGGAGGACAACAGCTCCTTTTTGACACCTAGCCGCGGAATCAGCCAGGCCTGGCTGATTTTTGCAAACCCACACGCCGGGAGCGCAAGGAGGTCTATTTCTTATTATATGAGTGGCGAAACTAACCTCACCACTGGGTTTTGGAGGGGCCTTTTTGCCAGCCTCTTGCCTCAGGATTATGGCCCATATACTAACTTTGAAGGAGAAGACAGACTGGCCGCACAGCCTAAATTTGTGGAACTGTTTTGGGCAGGAAAGCCATGCTTGCGGTCGGCCAAATGTGACTTCCATGGAATTCGGGAACCCCTGCTCGGATCTGGGTGTTTTTTTTATATGTTGTTCACCCAGATTAGAGCTATCCATAGATGTAGAAATTATGGGGATATGTTGGGTTTTGAGGTGGTTTCTGTGTTTTGGGGAAAAATGTGTGATTTCTGCCTGTGAGTGATTAAGTTAGCCCATTATGTTTGGTAATTGTATCACAGGCAGAGCCCATTGTGTTTTGGTAATTGTATTTTGTTGATTGCGTCAAAGACAATGCCTATTCTGTTATTGAGAATAAAATAGAAAAACTCCAGTTGTCTTTTGTGTCAAATGATACTCTGTTTATTTTGACGTGCGGCTTCAACCTAATGCAAAGTAGTTGTGATGTGCCCAGGGGGATGGGTAGAGTAAACCTGATGTACCTATAGGCAGTCCTAATAGTTATGTAGTTATGGAGAGACTTACCCACTGCCGCTGTAGGGAACTGTGTCAGGGAGCGTGCGGTCCACCGTGCACGCTCCCTGCACACAGCGACACGCCTCCCCACGTTACTTAGAGGCGCTTAGTAGCAAGCAGAGCGCATCCCCAGAGAGGTGTGTGGACACACGCCATCACCAGCCTAGCGCAGTACATACTGACACAGTTCCCTACAGCGGCAGTGGGTAAGTCTCTCCATAACTACATAACTATTAGGACTGCCTATAGGTACATCAGGTTTACTCTACCCATCCCCCTGGGCACATCACAACTACTTTGCATTAGGTTGAAACACAACCGGATTCCTTCTCTCCTCCTAGTGTTACCTATAGATAGGCCCCACATTCTAAACCACCTTTAGATCATGGTCAATAACATCGATTGCTTCTCCTTAACATAGATGTTTTCATATATACTGCTACAAATGGCGATGCTGATCTAAGTATAATGCTAATTTTTCCTTTTTTCTTTCTTATGCCCTTCTTTAATTTCTCCCTTTTTTCTTTGTTTCTTGTATGTTATGCTAAGCTTCTGCTTAAATACTGGGTTGCAATGAATACGTATATACAATGTAAATGGCGTATGAGTAATTGTCTTATAAATACCAAGTGTAAATATGTACACCAGATGTTGGTATATATGTCCACAAGATTGTAATTGTCAATTTTCTATTGGTATTGTCACAGTTTGATAAAGGCCATCTAGGCCGAAACGTCACTTTGAAGCCGCACGTCAAAATAAACAGAATATCATTTGACACAAAAGACAACTGGAGTTTTTCTATTTTATTACTATACGGGGTGGGAACCCGACTCCAAGTGATTACTTCCAGAGTGCCAGGAGGTTATATCTCTATTCTGTTATTCAGTGCGTCACAGGCAATGCCATTGTGTTTGTTAATTGCGTCACAGACAATGCCATTGTGTTTGTTGAATGTATAGTTTTGTGTTTAAACTGTAAAACTGTAAAGGATTAGCTGCTATGTTATGTCCTCAGTTCCCAACCAGGTCCACGGGGGTGGTACCCTTGTTGGAAAATGTGTATATAAGTCAATGGTTGTGTGTTCAATAAAGAGTTCCTGCTTTACCCTTCATCATGTTGAGGCTGGTGTTTGGGTAACTGATCGACACTGGGGATTGCTATACGCTATATACTCCCCTGGCTATAACCCCTAGCTCTTGTAAGAGCTGTTCCTGGTTCCTGTGGTGGTTACGGTGTCAAGTGGAGTGCTTGGAGTCCTCAGGAAGCACTAGGAGCATCCATGAATGGAGGTACCCAGTCAGGGTGCCAGGAGATCCGTTACAGTGGTGGCAGCAATGGGATTCCCTATCTCCCTCAGGATATACAAATGGCCGCCCAAAGAAATATAATTATGCAGCCTTTAAAGCTTTTGTGGATGGGGAAACAGACATTGACAATTACCTGCAAGATTTTGAAAGGCAGTGTATATTGGAGGGGCTGGAAGTGGAGAACTGGGCTGCGGTGCTCAGCAGCAAGCTCTCCCGGCGGGCAGCAGAGGCCTACCAAGCCGTACCTGACGAGGATATCCAGAACTATGATAAAGTTCTACTAGCCAGTTTTGCAGTCACCCCGGAGACATACCGGAGGAATTTTCGGGCACTCAGAAAAGGAGGCTGAGATTTGTTCACAGAATGGGCATCCCGGATACTCCGGGAAGCCCAATGCTGGATGCACGGATGTCAGGCCACTTCATTAGAGGATGCCATCCAGATTATAGCACTGGAACAGTTTTATGATCATACACCCACAGAAGTCAGGGAATGGGTGCGAGACCGAAAGCCTAAGACCGCGGAGGAGGCTGCCAAGTTGGCAGATGAGCACCAGGATGGCCGCCGACTGGATCCTAACGGGGGTCGACCGGCCCCTAGAGTCGCCTACCCAGCACCAGCGGTTCCACCACCTACCAGACCTACAGCCTACACACCGGCATCAACCACCAAAACCCGTGGCCCAGTGACCTGTTTTTTTGTGTAAGCAACTCGGACACATCAAACAACACTGCCCCAACCGGTCCCGAGGGAATTAGGACCGGCCTGCACCCCAGCATAATCAAGCCGCTGCCCATTGTTACCAACCTGAGGAATTCACAGGCTCTGGGCACCAAGAAGAACAGTGAACTACACTCAATGAAGCGAACCCAGCACAAGCAGCCAGCGACAACAGAGATCATCACCGGCAGTGGGTTACCTTAGATGGCGTCGATGTCCGGGCTATGAGAGATACTGGAGCCACCCTCACACTGATACAACCCCACATAGTGCGGACGCAAGCCCGGATCCCTAAAACAGTGGCTGTCAAAGTTGCAGGGGGAGCCATACACAAGCTCCCCATGGCCCGAGTCCACCTGGATTGGGGCTTGGGAAACAGGCATTTTGATGTTGGTCTTATGAAAGATCTCCCTGCGGATGTATTACTAGGCAACGATGTGGGGTGCATGACCTCCCAGCTCACTCGCAGCTCAATGACTGAGACATTCCCCGTGACTACCAGGGCTCAAGCTCGCAGAGAAGAAGCAGCGCACTCCGAGGAACCTCAGGTAGAACCCCCAGTCCCTTCCCCTACCCCCACCCCATTCTGGGATACCCCTGCAGGTTTTGAACAAGAGCAAAGGGGTGACCCTACACTAGCAGGGTACCGAAGGGAGGCCGACAAACCTCAGGTTGATCAGAGTCAGGAGGAGTGTTTTGAATGGGATAAGGGCTTGTTATACCGGGTCACAGGGGGAGCGGGGAGCGGGGACACCCAAGTCTCTAAGCTGCAGTTGGTGGTACCCAGGAAGTTCAGGGCAGAATTACTTAAGTTGAGCCATGATATCCCCTTAGCCAGGGGGTTACCAAATCCAGAGATAGGTTGACCCAAACCTTTTTCTGGCCAGGGATATCCCAAGATATCAAAATTTATTGCAGGACCTGTGACATGTGTCAAAGGACAGGGAGGAGGGGAGATCGCCAAAGGTCCAAGTGTCATGCTCTGCTCAGGTTATGTGCGGAGGTCTGCCAGGTTAGCAGCATGTGTGTAGTTTTTTGTTTTTTGTTTTGGAGTTGAGCTGTATCCCCCTCCCTTTAGGTGCACTGGGTGGGGTTGTTTGTATGAGTTTAAATTACGCCCCTTCCCAGTGTCCTGTGCGGGTTATAGCTTCTATCTTGCTCAGTGGAAGGAAGGAAGGAAGGAAGGAAAGAAGGATTTGCTGTATCTGCTCTGTGACAAGATAAGTTGGTTTTGTTTTCTTGTGTGTGTTCTGTGTAGGCTGTTAGAGAGACGCCTGCCTCCTCCAGGTCTGAGGAAGCAAGCTGTCTCTTTCCCCCTGTCACATCTTAGGGATTTTAGGGAATCTTCAGCCTTAGGCACGGGGGCACGTTTACTCCAACCTCTTATCCCCAGGTGACCTTTATCCCCAGCTTCTGGCCTAGACACTTGTTTATGGATTTCTGTTGTATCTTATATCCTGTCCAGCGTAACACCAAGCTTCACCCGTTACCCATCATTTAGGAACCCTTTCACAGAGTAGCTATGGACCTTATAGGCCCACTTAGCAAGCCCAGAACCTCCGGGAAGCGCTACATCCTCACCGTGGTAGACTATGCTACCCGGTACCCAGAGGCAGTGACCCTGTCCAACATTGAGGCGGAGACCATAGCTGAGGCCTTAATCAAGATTTTTACTCGGGTGGGCTTCCCCAGGGAGATCTTATCTGACCAGGGAACCCAGTTTACTGCAACTGTAACCCAGCAGTTATGGCAAAGTTGTGGTGTCAAACCCCTGTTCAGTGCTCCATACCATTCCCAGACGAACTGACTATGTGAGCGTTTCAATGGTACCCTTAAACAGATGCTTAGAATGTTCACAGCATCCTATTCAAACTGGGAAAGGTTTCTCCCTCACCTCCTGTTAAACTACCGTGAGGTGCCTCAGGCCTCTACAGGGTTCTCCCCCTTCAAACTTCTCTATGGGAGAAAAGTCTGTGGAACCTTAGACCTTATTCGAGAGCACTGGGAGGCCAATACAGGTGAGGAGGGAGTAGGGTTGAGCAGTAAACCGGTGTCCACGATATACCGCGGTATTAAGAAACGACAATATGGCAATATCCCCGTTTCCAAATAACCGCGGTATTTGGTGATGTCATAGGAGCGGTCATATGCATGCTGACCGCTCCTAAATCTGTAACAGCCCGCCCCTGCATCGTGCATACATAACATATTAGTTCCTGCAGCGGCCGCCCCCGACTCCTCCTTGCTCCCATATTCAAGTCTCCGCCCACTGGCCGAGCACAGGAGCGAAGCGCGCAAAGTCAGTCAGCATTAGCAATCTGTGTCCAAGCCAAGCTAGGGGAAGAGGAGTGAGAGACCCTAACGGCCCAGGTGTCAGAAATAAAGGTTGGACTGTCTATGTCTTCTGCGGCCCTGGCCCTGACTGCAAGCTGCACTGCACATGGTTATGGCATCCATACAGGAGCAACAAGATGACATTACTGTATGGGGGCCACAAGACATTATTATACTGATGGCGGACGGGTTACAAATTGTTGTCCCATACAGTATAATGTCACCTTGTGGCCCCCTTACAGTATAGTTCCTCAGTACAGCCAGTATCCTGTCTCCTGGTGGCCCCATGCAGTATAGTGACTCACTGCCTGCCCATGCAGTATATAATGTCTCCTTGTGGTCCCCATACAGTATAATATGTCCTTGTGGCTGCCCCATACAGTATAATTTGTCCTTGTGGCCCCCATACAGTATAATATGTCCTTGTGTCCCCCATACAGTATAATATGTCCTTGTGGCCCCCATACAGTATATTATCTCCTTTTGGCCCCCATACAGTATAACATCTCCTTGTGGCTGCCCCATACAGTATAACGTCTCCTTGTGGCTTCCCCATGAAGTGTAACGTCTCCTTGTGGCTGCCCCCATACAGTATAACGTCTCATTGTGGCTGCCACATACAGTATAATGTCTCCTTGTGGCTGGCCCATACAGTGTAACGTCTCCTTGTGGCTGCCCCATACAGTGTAACGTCTCCTTGTGACACAGTGTAACGTCTCCTTGTGACTGCCCCATACAGTGTAACGTCTCCTTGTGGCTGACCCCATACAGTATAACGTCTCCTTGTGGCTGCCCCATACAGTGTAACATCTCCTTGTGGCTGCCCCATACAGTGTAACGTCTCCTTGTGGCTGCCCCATACAGTGTAACGTCTCCTTGTGGCTGCCCCATACAGTGTAACGTCTCCTTGTGGCTGCCCCATACAGTATAACGTCTCCTTGTGGCTGCCCTATACAGTGTAACGTCTCCTTGTGGCTGCCCCATACAGTGTAACGTCTCTTTGTGGCTGCCCCATACAGTATAACGTCTCCTTGTGGCTGCCCTATTCAGTGTAACGTCTCCTTGTGGCTGCCCCATACAGTGTAACGTCTCCTTGTGGCTTCCGATACAGTGTAACGTCTCCTTGTGGCTGCCCCATACAGTATAACGTCTCCTTGTGGCTGCCCCATACAGTGTAACGTCTCTTTGTGGCTGCCCCATACAGTATAACGTCTCCTTGTGGCTGCCCCATTCAGTGTAACGGCTCCTTGTGGCTGCCCCATTCAGCGTAACGTCTCCTTGTGGCTGCCCCATACAGTGTAACGTCTCCTTGTGGCTGCCCCATACAGTATAACATCTGCTTGTAGCTGCCCCATACAGTATAATGTCTCCTTGTGGCTGACCCCATACAGTATAATGTCTCCTTGTGGCCCCAAGTGTTTTTTTCTTCTAAATGGGTATTTATCGCGATATATATCGTTATCGCGAAAAATTTCGTAATATCGTTATCGTGGGAATATTTTTGATATCGCCCAACCCTAGGAGGGAGTCCCTGTCGTGCAGTATGTTCTGGAGTGCCGGTACCGCTTGCAGGCGCTCACGGAATCAGTCCGGGAGCACCTGCAAGCGGCCCAGAGCCGCCAGAAGCGATGGTACGATAGGGGGGCTCGAGATAGAGTCTTGGAAATAGGGCAGCGAGTGCTGGCTCTGAAGCCCTCTAAAAAGGACAAACTTCAGGCCGCATGGCAGGGGCCTTTTAAGGTTGTGGAGAAAATCAGTGACACCACCTACATAGGCAGCAAGTGTTCAGATGAAAGGATCATAAGAGCCTATTATGTGAACATGCTGAAACCTTATTTTGAACGGACAGGCGATGTGGCAGCCATATGCGCCCCTGCCTGTGAGGACAGCGAGGGGCTGCCCTTACCAGACTTACTAGCCCCCAGCCCCAACTCCATAGATCAGGTACAGCTGGGCGAGACGTTAACCACCCAGGAAAAGGGCGAGGCCTCTCAGCTGCTTCAGCAATACTGGGCCATGTTTTCTGTCTTACCTGGGTACACCTCCGCTGCTGTCCACCGCGTGGAGACCCAGGGAGAGACTCCACTAAGGCAGCAGCCCTACCGTATTCCTGCGGCCGTTAGAAACAATATGGGCTCCGAGCTACAGGAGATGCTCCAACTAGGGGTTATAGAATCCTCCCAGAATCCTTGGGCCTCCCCGGTGGTACTGGTAACGAAGTGAGACGGCATGTTTTGCTTCTGTGTCGACTACCGGAAGCTCAATGACCAAACCATAACGGATGCCTACCCCATGCCCAGAATAGATGAACTCTTAGATAGAATGGCTGGGGGGAATTATCTCACTACCCTGGATTTATGGAAGGGATATTGGCAGATCCCTCTGGAGCCCGCGGCCATCCCCAAGTCGGCATTCGTCACCCCATTTGGGCTATACCAGTTCAAGGTTATGCCCTTTGGGATGAAGAATGCCCCGGCTACCTTTCAGCGGATGGCTGACCGACTCCTAGAGGGATTTCAGGACTTCGCATGTGCCTATCTGGATAACATAGCCATCTACAGCGGCACCTGGGAGTCTCACCTCGAACATGTCTCCAGGGTACTAGAGAGAATTCAGGCAGCAGGGCTTGCGCTTAAGCCCGACAAATGCCATATAGGAATGGCGGAGGTTCAGTACCTCGGGCATCGGGTGGGTTCCGGCAAACAGCGGCCTGAACCCACCAAAGAAGAAGCTATTGCCAACTGGCCCCAACCGCGCACCAAAACCCAAGTGCTTGCGTTTCTAGGGACGGCAGGGTATTACCGGAAATTTGTCCCCGAGTATAGTGCCCTGGCCAAACCCCTCACTGACCTAACCAAGAAAGCCCTTCCAAAGCAAATAGTTTGATCTCCGGAGTGTGCGGAAGCATTTAAAAAACTAAAGGCCGCCCTCAGCGAGGCACCTGTGTTGGCCACCCCAGACTATAACAAACTGTTTCTTGTACACACAGATGCCTCCATGTTTGGGCTGGGAGCCGTACTGAGTCAAGTGGGGAATGATGGGATGGAGCACCCGGTGGCGTACCTTAGCCGCAAACTACTACCCCAGGAAGTCAGTTACGCCACCGTGGAGAAAGAATTCTTAGCCTTGGTGTGGGCCCTCAAGAAGCTCCAACCCTACCTGTATGGCCGCCCATTTACTTTAATGACTGACCATAACCCCCTAGTGTGGTTGAATCGAGTAGCCGGAGACAATCCTAGACTATTACGCTGGAGCCTGGCCCTACAACCGTACAGCTTTACTATGCAGTACAGGCCCGGCAAACAGAATGGAAATGCAGACGGTTTATTGCGCCAAACAGAGATGGAACTTTAATCTCTGCGTTTCCCGGTCATCCCCTAGCCAACCTGTCAGGGTCTAGGCGGGTATGCCGACCCATGGACTAAGGGGGAGCAGTGTGAGAAAACCCACTGGGAGGGGCAGATGAGTGGCAAAACTAAACTCGCCACTGGGTTTTGGAGGGGCCTGTTTGCCAGCCTCTTGCCTCAGGATTAAGGCCCATATACTAACTTTGAAGGAGAAGACAGACCAGCCGCACAGCCTAAATCTGTGGAACTGTTTTGGGCAGGAATGTGACTTCCATGGAATTCGGGAACCCCTGCTCGGATCTGGGTGATTTTTGGATATGTTGTTCACCCAGATTAGAGCTATCCATGGATGTATAAATTATGGGGATATGTGAGGTTTTGAGGTGGTTTCTGTGTTTTAGGAAAAAATGTGTGTTTTCTGCCTGTGAGTGATTAAGTTAGCCCATTATGTTTGGTAATTGTATCACAGGCAGAGCCCATTGTGTTTTGGTAATTGTATTTTGTTGATTGCGTCAAAGACAATGCCTATTCTGTTATTGAGTGCGTCACAGGTAATTCCATTGTGTTTGTTAATTGCGTCACAGACAATGCCATTGTGTTTGTTGAATGTATAGTTTTGTGTTTAAACTGTAAAACTGTAAAGGATTGGCTGCTATGTTATGTCCTCAGTTCCCAACCAGGTCCACGGGGTTGTACCCTTGTTGTAAAATGTGTATATAAGTCAATGCTTGTGTGTTCAATAAAGAGTTCCTGCTTTACCCTTCATCATGTTGAGGCTGGTGTTTGGGTAACTGATCGACACTGGGGAATGCTATACGCTATATATGCAGCGTACTCAAGTTAGGTTTAGAAATGTTCCTGGGTGTTGTAGTGCAATAGACACTAACCTGAGACGGCTGACTCTCTGCAAGGGCAGGTGATGATGAGAAATGTTCGTGACGCCAGTGCCAATTAAACGGTGGCACGCCGTTTGCTGATAGCAGGAATAACTGAAGAACCACATGATGTTAAAACAGAATTCAAACTTTAGTAGTCATCATTTAGGGACATTGACGGAAGCGCAGTTCCTTTGAAGACAGTTGATTTTCAATACAGTTGATGCAGGCAATATATATATATATATATATAGCAAGGTGACTTTAGAGTGTTAAACACAGGACTTGCAGTACAGGCAGCTTGCACTCTATTCCTGACTGATCATGGAACATAGAAACTCTTCTCCAAGGTCCAATGCCCTAGCTCTGGCGTATATCCTTGGTTTTATCTCTATCAAGTACCTCCTCTGTTGTCTTGAGTACCTCTTGCTTTTCTTGACTTGCCTCTGTCTCTCTCTGTTTCCTCAGGCTAATTAACTGTAGTGTTCCTGCTTCTGCGGATATGAATTCAGGAGGGGAACCTTCTCCTTGGATCTGGAACCCGGTTACAGGGACTGCATTACCCTCTCCTAGTCTGCAGGCTTCAGGCCTGGACTTGACTCTGACATTGTCTAATCTCTGGTTAGACTAGACTATCAACCTTAGACTGCCTTTACCTTCCCTGACTGGGCCTTATATAGACTAGGGCTCCCTAGCTCCCTCTAGTGACTAAGAGCTGGAATGACACCCCTAGCAGGCCTGTACATGC
This sequence comes from Bufo bufo, assembly GCF_905171765.1. Taxonomy (NCBI): domain Eukaryota; kingdom Metazoa; phylum Chordata; class Amphibia; order Anura; family Bufonidae; genus Bufo; species Bufo bufo. The sequence continues at coordinate 87,279,833 of NC_053396.1, forward strand.
ACATTTTACAGCAACAGGGAAATAAATAGCATTACATTACATTACATTTTATAAAGACGACTTATACCAACTTCCCCATAAATAAGGGGGACGACAGCACACAAGTGACCCTTCCGTAGTGACGGGCATTACAGTCCCCGTACACTACATACCCCACTGCTTTAAGCTGAGTACGACCTCATACTCCATCAGGGCCCGCCCAACTGGAATTTCTACCTGAAACAGAAAAAGACACATGCAGGCATACATATATGTAATTCATCTGCATTTACATTCATATCAGGTCCAATTGGCAAAGGTGAAGGGTGGTGACAAGGGGCGTCGTTCTCTTCTCTCAGGATAGTGAATGGAACTGGGGCGCTGACCTGGCACAGCGTGACATTAATACCAGGATAGTCCATATGTGCAAATTGTCCTTAATAGAACAGCAAGAAACGGTAAAACAGTATAAAAGTTCTTGGAGGCTCAAAGAACAAATATGAGTCCGTACCCAGGTTACTTTCCTATAAATCACAGAGGCTCTCATGCGGTGGAGTCCATCTCTGGGCACATTTCCTTAAAAACAAAGATCTCAGAGGCTCAGGTACTTTTGAGTCTATCTCCGGGCACAGTTCCTTAGTATCAAGTTGCACAATATAAAACAAGTGCTGTAACACCCCTGATCAACCTGAAAAGGGGGTTAAGGGTAAAAGGTGCAACAAAGGAACAGGCACAACTTGGCGTGGGATAGCAAAAGCAGGCAGGAGGTCCTGGAAACAAACTTGGCTTCGTTGACTTTGATATTTCAGTGGTTAACACCTACCACTGAGCCGTGGATAAACTGGCAGCAGCAACAAACGACCAAGAAACATAGGACTCCTGTCCTGGAAGGGTTAAGCTTTCAACATCATTCTTTAGCAAAATAAATCAAAGGCCTAGCAGGCTGATTCACAGTGGCATGTCATAATCACCTGGCTCTGCTGGCAAATACGGCCTGTAGTAGTCCTCTGCAGGAGGATGTGCCCACATTACAGTGTTAGGGGGCAGCTGCAAAGTGAAGGGACCCCTGATAGGTATTGGCCCCATAGGCCTAGGGGTAAACACTCTTGCGGACCGTACCGGTCCCGGCATAATGATTGTGGGTTGTGCTGCATTGGGTACCGCCGCCGCAAGCGGTCCGGTGGGCTCTGTGCAGCAATTCCCAGGAATAGTGGGTCTTCTTTGGGGCCTGGACGGAGCAGTGTTAGCAGACGGTGGTTTACGGGTGGTGACAGGCACCCTTACCTCGTCTCCTTTAGGCGGCGTCTGGATCCTGGCGGTCGCAATCTTGCGCAGCTCCCGCAACTTTTCCTCCAGCCGGACAATCTGGTCACCGATGCTTTCCGTGTCAGAATCGCTGTCCTCTGCTGGCGCCGCCGGCGCAGGTACAGTACACGATGCGTCGGACGCGGCCGCTGCAGGCTCCGGTGGCGCATCTGGTCTCCGACCTTTACGGATATTTTCCAGGGTAACGCTGAGTCCTTTTAAATTTTCTAAGTCCTGGATTGTCTTCTCCCGTCGAGGCAGCTCGGGGGAAGGATAGGGGCTCACCCATTTTTCCAACACGGTTGGCTGCCAGAAGACATTAGGCCCAATGAAGGAGCCCCGCTCCTGGAAGGCGTGGTGGGCCTGTTCTGGAGAGCGTTCAGGTTCCCGCTCGCAGCCAGAGTAGTCTTCTTCTGCCTCCCAGTCCTCAGGTTCTCGCTTGGGACGGGTCACAGCAGTCGCATATGGGCCTCTCAAGCTCTCGGCAGGGGTGAACTCCACCTCCTCTCCCTCGCGGAGGCTATGCTGATACGAAGGGAGGTAGTCTCTCTTAACAGATCTCCTGTTGACGTATAAGTCTCTGCCAGTTAGGTAGTCTTGTATGAACCCGTAGCCACGGGTTTTGTCAAAGGACACCACCAACCCCTTTCTCCTTTCCAGGCGGGGTTGGGTGTTGGTGTGTCGTTCATGGATAGTCTTGGTCAGTTCCTCATAATATATTTTAGTCTTTGTATTCCGCTTTATAGCGGCCTCCCGGATCTCTGCCATTAATGAGGACCACTTGAAAGAGGGCTGAAAGAAGTCTCTCCAAGAGCCATAGCAGGGCTCTGGTTCTTTCTCCCGTGGCGGGCAGGCGGGTTTCTCCGGTCCCGGAGAGTAGGCCGGTGGAGCGTCCTCAGGCTCTACACCAACATTATCCATTTTCGGTATTTCAGGCGCGGACGTGGCAGCAAAGCAGTGCTCACTCTCCAACATGCTCGATCCTTCTCTGGAGAGCGACAGGGTGGCGCCAATAAGATCAGCCAGATCCTCCCATTGCACTGGGAGGCCGCCCCCCAGGTATTCCAGTATGGGGAAGGAGGAGTCCATGCTGGCAGACATGCAAATGTCCAGATAAGCAGTGGCGCCTGACCTTGAACCTTTTCCCGCTTTTTCATCAAAAAGGCGCCAACTTTTCCCGCATTTTCGGGATGAAGATGACGCAGCAGCAAATTCGGCAAGCTCAGCGGCCATCTTTAGTCGAAACGCTGTCTATTCACTGACAGCAAGCAGGATGATGAAAAGTCCACAAAACCACACTCCGGTGTGGCGATTTTCTTCCTCTTGATAGTGCAACACTGTACAGCGCTTTTTGGAGGTTTTAGGCACACTTTGGGTATGTTTTTCAGTCCACAAAGTCCACTTTAATAAAACAGGCAATTTGTCACTTTGGTCACAGGGCAACTGTATAAGGCACAAAGTTCACGCTTCTTGCACTGGAAAGCGTGCGTATCCTGTTCGTGACGCCAAAAGAGAGGTGCAGCGTACTCAAGTTAGGTTTAGAAATGTTCCTGGGTGTTGTAGTGCAATAGACACTAACCTGAGACGGCTGACTCTCTGCAAGGGCAGGTGATGATGAGAAATGTTCGTGACGCCAGTGCCAATTAAACGGTGGCAGGCCGTTTGCTGATAGCAGGAATAACTGAGGAACCACGTCATGTTAAAACAGAATTCAAACTTTAGTAGTCATCATTTAGGGACATTGACGGAAGCGCAGTTCCTTTGAAAACAGTTGATTTTCAATACAGTTGATGCAGGCAATATATATATATATATAGCAAAGTGACTTTAGAGTGTTAAACACAGGACTTGCAGTACAGGCAGCTTGCACTCTATTCCTGACTGATCCTGGAACATAGAAACTCTTCTCCAAGGTCCAATGCCCTAGCTCTGGCGTATATCCTTGGTTTTATCTCTATCAAGTACCTCCTCTGTTGTCTTGAGTACCTCTTGCTTTTCTTGACTTGCCTCTGTCTCTCTCTCAGTTTCCTCAGGCTGATTAACTGTAGTGTTCCTGCTTCTGCGGATATGAATTCAGGAGGGGAACCTTCTCCTTGGATCTGGAACCCGGTTACAGGGACTGCATTACCCTCTCCTAGTCTGCAGGCTTCAGGCCTGGACTTGACTCTGACATTGTCTAATCTCTGGTTAGACTAGATTATCAACCTTAGACTGCCTTTCCCTTCCCTGACTGGGCCTTATATAGACTAGGGCTCCCTAGCTCCCTCTAGTGACTAAGAGCTGGAATGACACCCCTAGCAGGCCTGTACATGCACATTTTACAGCAACAGGGAAATACATAGCATTACATTACATTTTATAAAGACGACTTATACCAACTTCCCCATAAATAAGGGGGACGACAGCACACAAGTGACCCTTCCGTAGTGACGGGCATTACAGTCCCTGTACACTACATATACTCCCCTGGCTATAACCCCTAGCTCTTGTAAGAGCTGTTCCTGGTTCCTGTGGTGGTTACGGTGTCGAGTGTAGTGCTTGGAGTCCTCGGGAAGCACTAGGAGCATCCATCAACGGAGGTACCCAGTCGGGGTGCCAGGAGATCCGTTACAAACGGCAAATATATATTTTTTTGCCACTAATACATTTCAAAAAGGGCTTTAGAACATATAAGTGCACAGCTGAACGGCAAATAATATATATTTTCTTGCCACTAATACACGCCAAAAAGGGCTTTAGAACATATAACTGCACTGCTGAACGTCAAATATATATATTTTTTCCACTAATACACTCCAAAAAGGGCTGTAATTTTCTCACTTCACCACACAACGGCAAATACTTTTTTCTAACTGCACTGCTGAACGGCAAATAATATATATATTTTTTTCCACTAATACACACCAAAAAGGGCTTTAGAACACATAACTGCACCGCTGAATGGCAAATAATATATATTTTCTTGCCACTAATACACGACAAAAAGGGCTGTAATTTTCTAATTTCATCACACAACACACATTTTTCCCCCCACTAATATACTGTCCCTAGCGGCTGCTGACGTCTCTCCCTGCACTAAGTATACTGGAAAATGTCTGAATCCAAGATTGCTGAGGCTATTTATAGGCTGGAACATCACAGGGCTGGCTAGCTGCTGATTGGCTGCATGCATGGCATTGTGGGTGATCCCTAGTTACTTGTTCCATGTCCTAACATGTGCAGCAGCCATTTTAGGAGAAAATGTGATTCGTTACCACGAAGCATGAGGAAATTCGGATTCGGTGCAAATCAAAGTTTTCCTGATATTCGGATTGAATTCCACTTCCTCAAGTTCGATTCGCTCATCTTTATTGATAATGCAAAAAATATATATAACTAACAAATAAGAAACAAACAGGAGCCCTTGTTCTCCTGTTTGAATGGAACAGTAGACATGTATGCATCTCTGGTACTTGCATCAACTCTAAAAGAGTGCCGTAGATATCTGAGTACAAGCGCTCAACTATCTCTGGCAGCTCCATAGAGTTGAATGGAGGAGCAGCGCACCCCTGTTTAAGTGATCGGACCTCCACCAGTCAGACACTTATCCCCTTTCCAACTAAGTTGTTGTAATGATGACATGTTATAATGACACATCAGAACACTTTTTATTGCACATGACAATCATCAGACAACCAGCTATTGCTATGTAATTAGTTATCACTAAATACCATTTAGTATGACAACGAAAGTGTTACTTTCTCACAGAATTGCTGCAGAGAATATTGTTCAAAATTTATAATGAATAAGAACTGCTCTGAATCTTGTTCCAATAACAAGAAATAATGGCTGGTGATCAGAAAAAGGGAAATGTTTGGGCCTATTGAGGGGTCAGATTTCTTATGGAACAAATTGTTGTGTGGCGTAGCATTTCTGTAGGAAACCCAATGGCTGGAGTAGCTCATTTTAGGAAGGACATCGTTTCTCAGGCTAAGATCTGACAGCACCAAGCCACGTAATAGATTGGTCAGAGCCGGTGACCTGGTCTTTGCACGCAGCCGGCTGATCCTGACAGTGCCTGCAGCACATACAACAGATGGCCTTACTTAGAGGAACCCAGTGGTTGGTAGGAAATATTATATTTAAAACTCTCCAGTATCTGTTTACCTAGGAAATGTTTCCACTGTTTATCTTACTGGCTCCTTGTTTATATTTTCATTTTCTTGGTATTTTTGTGTGTTTGCTTTAGAACAGTGTACCTCTCTCTCTCCCTTCTTACCCAAAAGTGCCCCAGCGCAGAAAAGTCTAAATGCATTCCTACTAATCCATTAACTCCCTCGCCCCCACAACAACACATAACGCCATCCTATTCACTGTAGCTGTGACTATGGCTTTACATGTTTTTTCCTAATAGAAATTTTTTTTTTAAGTTGTTACAGATGTATAACGAATCACTTCCATGGAAAACATCCAATCTGTTTACATGCCTAAGGTACTTATTGGAACATAAACCATACAGCATAACTTCAAAGATATTGCCTACAACATTATTGTCTCCTAAATTACAGTTGCTGGGCTACATAATATTGTAAACCACGCACAATGCATTGTGTATTTTATTGGCTCCCTAGAGTGTGAAATATTGTACTAGTGTGTACTAGTATAGGAAATTATATTGACTTAAAAATTGATTGGCATGGCGGGGGGCTAAAGTGTCCTTTTAGCAAAAAATTTATAAGAACGATACAGTATCCATAGGTCCTCGTGAACAGAACTTGTGAAGCTTTTCCCTTCAAAGCTCAGGTATTTGTACTAAAGATTTCTCCATCTTGGGGTACTTTCACACTAGCGTTTTTCTTTTCTGCCATAGAGTTCTGTCACAGGGGCTCTATACCGGAAAAGAACTGATCAGGCATATCCCCATACATTCTGAATGGAGAGTTATCCGTTCAGGATGCATCAAGATGTCTTCAGTTCAGTCTTTTTGACTGTTCAGGACAGAGATAATACCGCAGCATGCTACGGTTTTATTTCAGCCCAAAAAAATGAACACTTGCCTGAATTCCGGATCTGGCATTTTTTTCCATAGGAATGTATTAGTGCCGGATCCAGCATTCAAAATACTGCAATGCCGGATCTGTCCTTCCGGTTTGCACATGCGCAGACCGGTAAAAATGTGGAAAAAAAATAGAAACTGATCAGATGGACAGATGGATCCATTCTTGCAATGCATTTGTAAGACGGATCCTCATCGGGATCCGTCTACAAATGCTGTCCGGTTGCATGCAGATTGCCTGATCCGGCAAGCAGTTTCGGCGACGGAACTGCTTGCCGAATCACACTGCCGCAAGTGTGAAAGTACCCTAAATTAAATAATAGGATGTTGTTATCTTTGTCTACCATGTTACAGATACAGTAGAGCTGCAGTCCGGTCACTGGTCACTATCTCTACGAGCCTGATAGCTTGCATTACATTTGTCACTTCATCTCCTCTTATTTGCCATAGTAGAGACCCACTTCAGCGAGTGATTGGCTGAGGGTACAGGCCAAGCTTTTCAGTGTGTCCAGTCCTAGAACAGGAAGCGGAGAGGAAAAGGGACTGGAGCAGCAGTCAAACAGAACAGATGGGGATAGGTAGGGTAATCCTACTTGTATTTGATATTATTTTTGACAGGACACATTAGACCTTAATTTTGTGCCATTAGATGACATTATAAAAAAAATATTGAACGGAAATTAAATGAAAATTATGAAATGATATATATTTTTCCTTTCTTATCAATTTTTATTTCCAATTGCTACAAAAGATTTAAAGGCAAAACATTTATAAAACCATTGTTGTATGTTTGCATTTTGAAAATGGATGCTTTTTGCATAATTGACCTAGTAGTTGGGCCCAAAGCGAAACTTCAAAGGACTAGAGCACATTTTGGAGACCTATTTTTCTTATTGCTGGTTCTACCATACTGCCAGAACAGATGTTGTACAGTGCCAAAACATTAGAAACTCCTTCAAAGTGACTATTTTTTTTTATCAGTATTTATCTTGGTGATATTTTAAGATTTTTTTAATAAATGAAAGTAATGGTTCTATATTTTACGCACAAAAAAATGCTATACTAAATATAGATAAAACAATTTAATATTTTTTAATTAAAGAAAAATGGGAAAAATGGGAGTGTACATAGTCTGCTATACTAGTGCTAAAACTACTAAATGTAGTGAATTAACTTACAGGGGTTAATTCACTGTCAGCAGGATCACAGTTAATTTTAAAACTAGCACAGGTCATGCTCACATCAAGGATCTTAGCTGAGCTTGCCCCTGCCGGCTTTTCTTTAGGCCTCTTTCACACGGGCGAGATTTCCACGCGGGTGCGATGCGTGAGGTGAACGCATTGCACCCGCACTGAATCCAGACCCATTCATTTATAATGGGGCTGTGCACACGAGCAGTGATTTTGACGCATCACCAGTGCATTGCGTGAAAATCGCAGCATGTTTTATATTCTGCGTTTTTCACGCAACGCAGGCCCCACTGAGAATGCATTGGGGCCGGACGGCTGTGTTCAGGACCGCTCGTGAGCCCCTTCAAACGGAGCTCACGAGCGGACACCTGAACGCAGGTGTGAAAGTAGCCTAACAGGTAACTCTTTGGTTTCAAGGGCTATGCAGGAACTTGTTAAAATAAATCATTTTTATTGGGAAATCTCTTTAAGCTTCTATTACACTGCACGATATTCAGGACAATTACTAGAAACAAGTCTTCATAGGAACGCTCATTCCTGATATCTGACCAGTTTAATCGCACAGCCGATCAGCTGATAAATAAGGAATCACTCGTTTGTTGGCTGATATTTTATCTGGATGAAAGATGTACAATTATCGTCAGCACATCTCCCTGTGTAATCAGGATTGTGCTACCAATCATCAATAGAACTGAATGAGGGAGGAATGACTGTGATAGTGATCATTCCTCCCCATTCACTTGGCTTGTGTAATAGGCTGATGCAAATAAGCGTTGATAGACATTTATTTATTTGCGGCCCATTAAAATAGAGTGATGTGACAATGTGGCCCTCAGACCAAAAAATGGTTGTGTGCCCATGCTTTAAAGGTCTGCATTTTTCATAAATAAATTGTACCGGTGAATATAAGAAACTTTGTAATATATACAGTATTTTATCAGAGAAAGATGCTTCGTTCTCCTGGTATCAGACTCTTCTTCTTCTCCTCTTAGCCAACCATTAAAATCTGTCCAGTGAACACAGGCTGCCTGTTTGCTGAAGGATTACATAGAAGTCTATGGAGATGGGGAAGAAGAGGAGAATGGAGGGATTGCTGCACACAGGCAAAGGCAGAGACTGACACAGAAACTGCTGCTTTGTGTTTTACTGTTTCAATTCAATGCAGGATTCACATGTACACTGCTTAGTATTGCTGTCCTCCATTACTACAGCTGCTTCTGAGGGTGTGCTACAGACTGTTTAGAAAGCAGGAGCCCCTGTTTCTCCATATATAGTGTAGGGGAGACTGGTAGCAGCTAGTCTCAGTCTATACATTAGCTCAGGGTCAACTGAAAGAGATAGAGATCGCAGAGGGATAGCTAGAAATAATGTTATTCCTCATGCACACGATTCTTAAAGTCACCTGAAATGACAGTTACACTTTAACTACTCTCCAGAGTTTATAAAACACTAAATATTGTTCTAGTTAGTGATATGGAAACATGATTGTATAGTTAGATTCATACACGGAACAAGGGCATTTTCACGTTTAATTGTATTGTAAACTATGCCATGTTGCCGCAGATACTAGCACTAATAGAATATTTTTTTAGATTACAGAAACATCAATATAAACCAGCAGCAAGTGATCTGCAAATGAGATGGTCTGTGCTGAACCTCATGGCTCCTGCTGTGGCCGGGCCTTGTTATTCTGTCAGAACCAGCGTCCACCAGATGATCATCCTGTTCAACCCTGCATGAATGTGAATAATACAGGGATTGTTAACACATGTCACGTTTTAATCAAAGAACTTTCTAAGGATCTTAGAAAAAAAAAGATCGCTGATGCTCATCTGTTCGTAAAAAGTTAGAAAATAGTTTCCAAATATTTTGGGTTAACCAGTCCACAGTTACCCAACTACAGGACAACTTATGACAATTCAACAGCATTATTACCCTCAACCCTCAAAGAGTTGTCATTCAACAAAGAAAACTCTTAGACCAAGGCATATAATGTTGCCTGAGACCCCAAAAACAATCTACAGGTCACGCTTATGTCTAATGTTCGTTCTTGTGAGTCCATCGTTAGCCAAATGCCTGATAATAATAATATGTGCAACGGGCGGCCCCCCAGGATGTTCGAGTCCCAGTGTTTAGGAATGCCGAGTGGTGATGTGGCCTGATAGTTTTGTGTCACAGTGCTCCAACCTGGATACTGTCGCTCCCAGGGGTTAGGCTCCATAGCAACAAAGGAGTTGTAGTTGGTTGAGTAAGTAGAGTCCAGACTTGGTAAAGTTCAACAGTTTTTACTTGAATAAACTTGTGTCATGCAAACAATGTTTGATATTTCTCTTTGCTCCAGCAGGCCAAGGGTAAATTCAAGGTGAACTTGAATACTTTGCTTTCTCTCTTTGCTGTTCTATTTTCTGACTTCAGTCTGGTTACTGGACTTTCTAGGGGCTCTTGTACCTTTCAATGGGGTGCCTTTTGCTGTTGATCCCTTTGCAATACTTAGTCTATGAACTGCAAGGATTCAGGGTGCTTTGCAAGCTGCTTCCCATGGAAGACTCCTGCTGCAGGAGGGTAGAACATCCCCTCACTGCGCCATGTTGTATGCTCTCCTTCCAACTCTCAATTCACAACTCTTAACTCCAACAGCTTCCTGCAAAACCCATCCCTTGGTAGGAAGTGTGAAGAATGGAATGGTAAGTTCCATTCTGACTATAGCTCGCTGCCAGACACCTGTTGGTAAACCAGGTACAGTGCATGAAATACAATACATAACAGTTACATAGCACCTAATGCACAGAACTGTAAACAGAAGGCTCGGTGGTTTCACACATTGATTAGGCATTTAAGACAGTAGCAGGTTGTAGGAATGGTAGAAAAAAGTACTCTCCTATTAGACCCTTAATCCCCATTTTGATTTAATAATATACTTCTTGTATAAGCTAGATACAAGAGTAAGATTCCCTGTAACTTTTTGGCTTACATGACAAAAATTATTTTGGTGAAAACTAAGCAAACAGTGCATGAAACATAATATCCTTCTTCCACCATATGAAACAATAATGTAAATGTTTGGTGGTCATGCTAGAATAGCTTGCTAATATAGATGGAACTGCAAATTGTATACTGCACTTGCAAATTCAATGACACAACATTTGTACTGATCTAGAGGTACCAATATATAAAGAAAATGTCTCATTTTCCTCTTATATTCTTCCGTAAACTGAAGCATTTGGTTCAAACAAGGAGAAGGGAATCTACATTCCTTAATTATCTTTCTTAAAATTTGACCACAAAGCTTGTTAAAAAAAAATGAAAGAGTATAATGTATTTTATAGTGGTGTGTAGTTACTTATGAATAGATTGTAAAAGAGATATTTTAGATTGGGTCTTGATGACTTTTCCCCAGGATGGTTCATCAATATTAGATGGGTCGGGGTCCGACACCTGGCATCCCAAACGATTAGATGTTTTAGGCACAAACATTAAAATGAGCATAGTACAGACTGGAAGCAGAAGTCTCTGTTCACTATGTAGTTTCTGGGAGCTGAGTTGCAATACCGAGCATGGACAATACACAATGGATGAAGCCTTCTGCTACCAGCTCTGTCCTGGTGTAGTTTCCTGGTGTTGGCAGCTGCCCAAAACATCTGATCGGTGGGGGTGCTGGACATTGGGCCACCAATGATCTGATAGTGAGGACCTATCTTGAGGATCCTGAGGAATATAAATTATGGAAAACACCTTTATTGGGATTCAGAGAGCTCTACTCTGGATTTAAATGGGCTGTCCACTCACTAAAAAGGAATTGCGTCTGTTTGGTTAGTAAACTCATATTGGCAATTTTGGCTTTGAGGTCAATTTTATCCCCTGTTCACGTGAGATGGTCAATACAGCGCTTCCAAAGAAAGCATGATGTCCTGTCTAGCAATCATATGTTATTTATACTGCCCTCTCAGATGACACATTATTTGTCTCTGAGGGGGCAGAAATGAAGCAGTATTGATCTTGTCATGGCCAATAGTGTTGATCGAGCACCAAAGTGCTCGGGTGCTCGAATAGAACACTTTGTGATTCTCGGGTGCTCTACAGAGCACCAAAGCACAATAGCAGTGAATGGGAGAACCAGAGCATTAAACCAGGCACCCCCTGCTCTGAAGAGGGGAGGGTGTCTGGTTCACAAGAAAAGGTCAGAAATTGATGGAAACACCACTGAAATGGTTCGGCAACAGCATGGGGAGGATGTCTGGATGCATCTTGGACTCTCAGGTCGCAGCTGGGAACCATGTTGTCTGAGTAGTACGCCACTTTTACAGACTGACAATAATATGCACAAAACTGAAGATAAAATCGATTTTAGAGGAAAAATTGTTAGGAAACATTATTTTCTGTATATTTACTTGTATATAAAGTGAAAGGGCTGCCAAAAATTACAAGGAACCGGCACTCCAATACACCCTTTATTACACATAAAGGAGGGCATCATACACAGCCTTGAAAAATTATGATCGATGGCCTGCTGGTGACCCTCTAAAAAATTAGGGGCCAGGGCCTGCTGCTGATCTGACCATCTAAAACATTAGTGGTGAGGTTCTGCTGCTGAGCTGACCCTCTAAAACATTAGGGGCGAGGGCCTGTTGCTGATCTGACCATCTTAAACATTAAAGGCGAGGGCCTTCTGTTGATCTGACAATCTAAAACATTATGGGTGAGGGCCTGCTGGTGACCCTCTAAAACATTAGGGGTGAGGGTCTGCTGCTGAGCTGACCCTCTAATACATTATGAGCGAGGGCAGCCTCATAAGCATATTGATATGATGGAGGAGGAGGACGAGAAAAGGAAGATTGAACCACATACCCTTTTTTGTGGTGGAAGGGGTGCATGGGAATACAGTGTATTCAATACATCAAAAAAGCCACATTTAAAGTGCCTTTATGTTTAGCCTGTTTCCTCTGGTGGAGTAGAGAAGTCAGGGGCAATCCAGGCCTTGTTCATTTTGATAAGAGTCAACCTGTCAGCATTTTCAGTTGACAGGCGGATGCGCTTATCAGTTATTATGCCCCAGCAGCACAAAATACCCGGTCTAACAAAACGTTAGTGGCAGGGCAGGCCAGCACCTCAAAGGCGTAGGGCGCCAGTTCATGCCACGTGTGCAGCTTGGACACCCAATAGTTGTAAGGCACAGAGGGATCATTGAGGATGCTGACACGGTCTGCTACGTACTCCTTCACCATCTTTTAAAACTTTTCCCTCCTTGTGACACTAGGCCGTGTATTAGGGTGAGGGTGCTGGCAGGGTGTCACAAAACTGTCCCAGGCCTCAGAGAGTGTTGCTCTGCCTCTGTTGGAACTGCTGTGTGTTCCCCTCGTCTTCCCTCCTTGGTTGCCCAAGGAACTACGTACTCTGCCGCCAGCGTTGTCAGCTGGAAGTTTTTGGAGCAATTTTTCCACAAGGACCTTCTGGTATTGCACCATTTTGCTAGTCCTCTCCACGAAAGGAATGAGAGATGAGAAGTTCTTTTTGTAGCGGGGTTCGAGAAGGGTGAACAACCAGTAATCGGTGTTGTCCAAAATGCGTATAACGCGAGGGTCACGGGAAAGGCAGCCTAACATAAAGTCAGCCATGTGTGCCAGAGTCCCAACAGACAAGACTTTGCTTTCCTCATCTGGAGGATGACTCTCAATCTCCTCATCCTATTGCTCCTCTTTGGTCCATCTACGCTGAACAGATGGAATAAACCTGCTATGGGTACTTTGATCCATTGTATACTGCTTGTTTATACGTGTGCATTGTGAGTATAATAAAACCGTTTTTACTCCGACTTGCATGACGGTACTTCACTATTGGATGCAACGGGTCCATAAGACGCACCTAGTTTTAACTCCAAAGATGGCGCCTGCTCACACGTGCAGCAGGAGCCTTAGCCGCTGGGTTTCTGTTTTTTTAAATAGCAGAGACCCGCAACGTATGTATGCAATCAGCCATAAGGCTGATAGCATACATTTTCCCTGTCAGATACTGTGGTCAAATGTGACCATGGCATCTGATCAGTCTGGAAGCAGAAGCCGCGAGTTTCCGCTCGGGTAACAACGTTCCACAGCTGAGATCGGGGAACTTGTTACATTTCGTTAATAGACCGAAGCCTAAAGCAGGCTTCAGAGTCTATTAGATGAATGTGGCAGCACTGTATTGTTATATTGGAAATTAAGTGTTCAATGATGGCTATAAAGCCATCAATGAACACAATGGGCAATCTAATGATTGCTAGTTATAGTCACACAGGGTGACTTAAAAAAAGTAAAAAAAAGGTTTTATAGATATAAAAATATATATATATATATAAAAGTTCAAATCACCCCCCTTTCCTTAAAAGAATAATACATAACCAATAAAAAAATAAACATCAGGGGCATCGCCGCATGCGAATATGCCCATATAATTAAAATATAATGATATTAATGGCATACGGCAAATGTCACGTCAACGCCTCAATAATTTTTTTATGAAAAGTGATCAAAATGTCCCACAAACTTCAAATTGGTATCAATGAAAAGTACAGATCGCCCCACAAAAAAGTGAGCCCTCACACAGCCCATAGACATAACTACAAAAAAGTTATAGGGGTCAGAATATGGTGATAACATTTTTTATTTTTTTTTCTCAAAGGTTTTCATTATTTTTTTTTCAGTTTTAAAACCCAAGAAAAATTATACAAGTATGGCATCACTGAAACCGTACTGACCTGGAGAATGAAGATAACAGGTCAATTTTAACGCATAGTGTACAGTGTAAAAAAAAATATTAAAATCCTTAGTAAATGGTGCCATTAGAAAGTACAAAAAAATAATCCCTCATAAGGCTATGTGAACATAAAAATAAAAAAGTTAGGACTATGGGAAGGCGGGGAGTGAAAAACGAAAACGCAAAAATGGAAAATCTGCGAAGGATAAGAAAAAATATTTTTCATTAGATTTTAGATCAGACCACCAATCAGACCCCCATTGTTAATCAGTCCAAATAAGATCCACAATGATAATAAGACCCTCAATTAGACCTCAGATCAGACCCCCAATATTAATAAGACCACAATCAGACCTCAGCTCAGACACCAATGTGAATATACCCCAATTAGTCCTCAGATCAGACCCCAATATAAAGAACACCCACCATTCAGACCTCAGATGAGACCCCAATTCCACATATCAGCCCCCTATGCCTCATAGCCTCCAGCCATATATCAGCTCCCAGCCTTACATCAGCCCCTAGTCATATATCAGCCCCCAGCCTCATTTCAGCAGTCCCCAGGCTCAGATTACAAAATAAAAAATTCACTTACCTCTCCTGCTCCGGCCGCTGCCGCTCCTTAACTCCAGCGCTCTGTCTTTTTCTTCCAGCCATCAGCAGTGCCATGACCCAATGCAGACCATGACCCGCTGTGCACAGCCACAACACAGCTGACAACAGAGGACCAGATCCTACGGTACTAATGAGCGCTTCCATAATGGAAAATTTTTCAAAATTTCAATTTCTCTGCTTTTAAAACAGATAGTGATACCTCCTATAATAGTTATTACTTTACATTTCCCACATGTCTACTTCATGTTCGGATCACTTTGTAAATGACATTTTCTTTTTTTGGAACGTTAGAAGGCTTAGAAGTTTAGAAGCAAATCTTTACATTTTTCAGAAAATTTCCAAAACCCACTTTTTAAGGACCAGTTTAGGTCTGAAGTCACTTTGTGAGGCTTACATAATAGAAACCACCCATAAATGGCCCCATTTTAGGAACTACTGTACATCCCTCAAGGTATTCAAAACTGATTTTACAAACTTTGTTAACCCTTTAGGTGTTCCACAAGAATTAAAGGAAAATGGAGATGAAATTTCAGAATTTAACTTTTTTGGCAGATTTCCATTTTAATAATTTTTTTCCAGTAACAAAGCAAGGGTTAACAGCCAAACAAAACTCAATATTTATTACACTAATTCTGTAGTTCACAGAAACACACAATATGTGGTCATAAACTGCTGTACGGGCACACGGCAGGGCGCAGAAGGAAAGGAATGCCATTTGGTTTTTGGAAGGCAGATTTCACTGGGATAATTTTAAGTTGTCATGTCACATTTGAAGACCCCCTGATGCACCCCTACAGTAGATACTCCAAAAAAAGACCCCATTTTGGAAACTATGGGATAAGGTGGCAGTTTTGTTGGTACCATTTTAGGCTGCATATAATTTTTGGTTGCTCTACTGTATATTACACTTTTTGTGAGGCAAGGTAACAAAAAATTGCTGTTTTGGCACTGTTTTCATTTTTTTTTATTTACAATGTTCATCTGACAGATTAGATCATGTGGTATTTTTATAGAACAGGTTGTTACGTATACGACAATACCAAATATGACAACTTTTTTGGTTGTTTGTTTCAGTTTTACATAAAAAAGCATTTTCGAGAAAATTAATTTTTTGTGTCTCCATATTCTGAAAGCCATAATTTTTTTATTTTTTGGGCAACTGTAGGGGCTAATTTTTTTCAGTATGAGATGACGGTTTAATTGGTACTATTTTAAGGTGCATATGACTTTTTGATTGCTTGGTATTACACTTTTTGTGATTTTTTTTACACTGTTTTTATTTTTTTTTTTTTATGGTGTTCACCTGAGGGGTTAGTTCATGTGGAATTTTTATAGAGCAGGTTGTTACGGACGTGGCGATACCTAATATGTCAACTTTTTTGTTTATTTAGGTTTTACAGAATAAGGCCTATTGCACACGGACGTTTTTTTTTTCCCGTTTACTGGACGTTTTTTGCGTTCCGTATACGGTCCGTATACGGAACCATTCATTTCAATGGGTCCGCAAAAAAAACGGAATGTACTCCGTATGCATTCCGTTTCCGTATTTCCGTTTTTCCGTTCCGTTTTAACATAGAACATGTCCTATTATTGCCCGCAAATCACAGTCCGTGGCTCCATTCAAGTCAATGGGTCCGCAAAAAAACGGAACACATACGGAAATGCATCCGTATGTCTTCCGTTTCCGTTCCGTTTTTTGCTGAACCATCTATTGAAAATGTTATGCCCAGCCCAATTTTTTCTATGTAATTACTGTATACTGTATATGCCATACGGAAAAACGGAACGGAAAAACGGAACAGAAACGGAAACACAACGGAAACAAAAAACGGAACAACGGATCCGTGAAAAACGGATCGCAAAACACTGAAAAAGCCATACGGTCGTGTGCAATAGGCCTAACAGCATTTTTGAAACAAAAAAAATAATGTTTTAGTGTCTCAAAATTCTGAGAGCCATCATTTTTTTTATATTTTGGGCGATTGTCTTAGGTAGGGTCTCATTTTATGCGGGATGAGATGACGGTTTGATTGGTATGATTTTGGGGTGCGTATGACTTTTTGATCACTTGGTATAACATTTTTTGTAATGTAACACAGTTTTTAGTCATTTTTTTTACGGTGTTGAACAGACGGGGTGGATCATGTGATATTTTTATAGAGCTGGTTGTTACGCACGTGGTGATATCTAATATGTCAGTTTTTTTCAATTTTTTGTACAATTTTTTTATTTCTCTTTTTATGGGAAAGGGGCTTTTTTTATTGAAACTTAATATTTTATATTGTTAAGAACACTTTTTTAACAATAAAGAACACCCACCTTCTATGGGACTTCAACATTACAGGGTCTGATCCCTGTTTCAATGCAGCACAATACATCTGTATTGTACTGCATTGACTATCAGTGTATTACACAGTGTAATACACTGATAGTTTGCCTATGAGACATAGCCTGGTGGCTGGGCCTCATAGGCCTCCGTACATGCCGGGCCCCAAGGCTTTGGAATTGCTTGGGGCTGCCATGGCAAACATCGGGTCCCTGCCACCGCAGCGCGGTGACCCCATGGCTAAGGAGAGGGAGCGCAAACCTCCCATATGCCGTGGTTAGTGTTGACTGCAGTATATGAGGGGTTAATCCACTGGCATTGGCGTTATCACCGTTGCTGGTGGATGCAGCAGGGATCCGGCTGTTAGTAACAGCCGGATCCGTGCTGCTGAATGCTGGACCGCAATTAGGGGGGGGAAGGACCGCAGGAAGAGAATGCTTGTTCTGGGGCGCAAAGTACCAGCCAATTAGGATGAGTATTCTCGTCCTGGGTCCTAAGGCCCCTTTCACACGAGCAAGTTTTGAACGCGGGTGCAATGCGTGACGTGAATGCATAGCACCCGCACTGAATCCTGACCCATTCAATTTAATGGGTCTGTGCACATGAGCGTTTTTTTTCACGCATCAGTTCTGCGTTGCGTTAAAAACACAGCATGTTCTATATTCTGTGTTTTTCACGCAGCTCTGGCCCCATAGAAGTGAATGGGACTTCAGTGAAAAACACATTGCATCCGTAAGCAAGTGCAGATGCAGTGCGTTTTTCACTGATGGTTGCTAAGAGATGTTGTTTGTAAACCTTCGGTTTTTTATCACACGAGTGAAAAACACTTTAAAACACATTGCACTCGCGCGGAAAAAAATGAACAACTGAAAGCAATCGCAGACAAAACTGACTGAACTTGCTTGCAAAATGGTTTGAGTTTCACTGAACGCACCCTGAATGCATCTGGACCTCATCCGTCACGCTCGTGTGAATGGGGCCTTCAGGTGTTAATTATTTTTATTTCCCATAACGGAATTAAGTATGTGATTGTTTGATCGCTAACACCATATACTGCAATAGTTTACAACTGCAGTCTATTTGCACTCTTCCTATTAAGCCCTCTCATAACATAATTCCTTTATACACTGCTCAAAAAAATAAAGGGAACACAAAAATAACACATCCTAGATCTGAGTTAATTAAATATTCTTCCTAAATACTTTGTTCTTTACATAGTTGAATGTGCTGACAACAAAATCACACAAAAATAAAAAAATGGAAATCAAATTTTTCAACCCATGGAGGTCTGGATTTGGAGTCACACTCAAAATTAAAGTGGAAAAACACACTACAGGCTGATCCAACTTTGATGTAATGTCCTTAAAACAAGTCAAAATGAGGCTCAGTAGTGTGTGTGGCCTCCACGTGCCTGTATGACCTCCCTACAACGCCTGTGCATGCTCCTGATGAGGTGGCGGACAGTCTCCTGAGGGATCTCCTCCCAGACCTGGACTAAAGCATCTGCCAACTACTGGACAGTCTGTGGTGCAACGTGACGTTTGTGGATAGAGCGAGACATGATGTCCCAGATGTGCTCAATTGGATTCAGGTCTGGGGAACGGGCGGGCCAGTCCATAGCATCAATGCCTTTGTCTTGCAGGAACTGCTGACACACTCCAGCCACATGAGGTCTAGCATTGTCTTGCATTAGGAGGAACCCAGGGCCAACCGCACCAGCATATGGTCTCACAAGGGGTCTGAGGATCTCATCTCGGTACCTAATGGCAGTCAGGCTACCTCTGGCGAGCACATGGAGGGCTGTGCGGCCCTCCAAAGAAATGCCACCCCACACCATTACTGACCCAATGCCAAACTGGTCATGCTGGAGGATGTTGCAGGCAGCAGAACGTTCTCCACGGCGTCTCCAGACTCTGTCACGTCTGTCACATGTGCTCAGTGTGAACCTGCTTTCATCTGTCAAGAGCACAGGGCGCCAGTGGCGAATTTGCCAATCTTGGTGTTCTCTGGCAAATGCCAAACGTCCTGCACGGTGTTGGGCTGTAAGCACAACCCCCACCTGTGGACGTCAGGCCCTCATATCACCCTCATGGAGTCTGTTTCTGACCGTCTGAGCAGACACATGCACATTTGTGGCCTGCTGGAGGTCATTTTGCAGGGCTCTGGCAGTGCTCCTCCTGTTCCTCCTTGCACAAAGGCGGAGGTAGCGGTCCTGCTGCTGGGTTGTTGCCCTCCTACGGCCTCCTCCATGTCTCCTGATGTACTGGCCTGTCTCCTGGTCGCGCCTCCATGCTCTGGACACTACGCTGACAGACACAGCAAACCTTCTTGCCACAGCTCGCATTGATGTGCCATCCTGGATAAGCTGCACTACCTGAGCCACTTGTGTGGGTTGTAGACTCCGTCTCATGCTGACCAAAACATTAGCCAGGAAGCATAGGAACTGGGAAGTGGTCTGTGGTTACCACCTGCAGAACCACTCCTTTATCGGGGGTGTCTTGCTAATTGCCTATAATTTCCACCTGTTGTCTATCCCATTTGCACAACAGCATGTGAAATTGATTGTCACTCAGTGTTGCTTCCTAAGTGGACAGTTTGATTTCACAGAAGTGTAATTGACTTGGAGTTACATTGTGTTGTTTAAGTGTTCCCTTTATTTTTTTGAGCAGTGTATTTAAGCACATGTATGTCTTATTTTTTAGTTTTCAAATATTGCTTTGGTTCACCCTTCCTGAATTTTGAGGTTAAAGGGCATCTGTCAGCAGAATTGTACATATGACACTGGCTGACCTGTTACATGTGCGCTTGGCAGCTGAAGGCATCTGTATTGGTCCCATGTTCATATGGGCCCGCATTGCTGCTAAAAATGTTCTAATATATGCAAATTAGCCTCTAGGAGTAATGGGGGCTTTGCCATTAGGCTACTTTCACACTAGTGGCAGCCTTATCCAGCAGGCTGTTCCGGCGGGTGAACAGCCTGCCAGATCCGTGCTGCCGCTATTGCACTTGTGCCGCCAGAGGTCCGCTCCAGCCCCATTGACATGTCCTAGTTTTATTCCGGCCGCCTCTCAACATGTTTGCCATGCTGCCGCTGGAACTCTGGCCCGCCCTTATTATAGTCAATTGGGCCGGAGCACGCGTGCAATAGCGGCAGCACGGATCCGGCTGGCTGTTCACCCACCGGAACAGCCTGCTGGATAAGGCTGCCACTAGTGTGAAAGTAGCCTTACACCTAGTGGTTCTGCTTTCTCCGAAACTGCCACGCCATTTCCACTTTAATCCTTTACGTACCATTGCAGTACATGTACAGCGGAAGTACGGTCTTTAAAGATAACCATTGGGTTTCTGCTGTTTCACACAGCAGAGGCCCGGGGCTAATGTCTATGATCGGCAGTAATGCCAATCATGGACATTTAACCCCTCAGATACAGTGGTCAAGTGTAACCACAGCACCTGAGATCGTTAAATGCGGGAACTGCACACTTCCTGGCACAAGCCGCCTTCCCTTGGTTTAAATCGGGAAAGGCAGCCCATACTAGTAATAGGTCTGTACAAGGCTTACAGGCCGATTTCTAGTATATTCTGGCCTGCAGGTGGAAGCACAGCATTGGAATATATAAAATATTGTATTCTGTAATGCACAGCTATTCTAATTATTGCATGTTATAGTCACCTAGGGTGACAAAAAAAATGTAAAATAAAAACACGTTTTAAAAAATATATAAAATAAAAATCTAATCATCCCCTTTCCTTTCCCTAGAATAAAATAAATAAATAAATAAACAATAAAAAATGTAAACATCATGGGCATCACCACACCCAAAAACCACCCCTACTATTAAAATATAATTTTTCTATCTCATACGGGGAATGGCAAAAAGGAAAAAAAATCTAAATATTAAATTCACCATCTGTTCGTCACTTCACATCCCAAAAAATAGAATAAAGACATCAAAAAGTCGTACACATTTCAAAATGGAATCAATAAAAACAAAAGATTGTCCTGCAAAAAATGAGCCTTCACACAGCTCCGTAAACATAACTATAAAAGCGTTATGGGAATCAGAATATGGCGATAAAAGGGAAAAAATTATTTAAATTTTTTATTTTATTTTTTTCAGTATTACAACACTAAAAAAACTATATAAATGTGGTATCACCGTAATTGTACTGACCTAGAGAATAAAGGTAACTAAGAAACAAAACTCATAAATCTATGGCACAGGTTTTTTTTCCAATTGCACTCCATTTGGAATTTTTTCCAGCTTCCAACATTTTTTTCAATAGTAAACGGTGCCATTAAAAAGTACAACTTGTCCTGCAAAAAACAAGCCCTCATATGGCTATGTGAATGAAAAAAATAAAAAAAGTTATGGCTTTGCGAAAGCTGGAAGTGAAAAATGAAGACGAAAAAACTGTAAATCACAGGGTCCTAAAGGGGTTAATAGATAGGTAGAGGCAGTGTAAGGCCTCTGGCTCCAGATGTGTTTAGTGGAAATCGCTCCATCTTGCAAGCAAGTTCAGTCAGTTTTGTCTGCAATTGCGTTCATTTTTTTCCACGCGGGTGCAATGCGTTTTGATGCGTTTTTCCCCGCGTATCATAAAAAAACTGAAGGTTTACAAACAACATCTCTTAGCAACCATCAGTGGAAAACGCATTGTGTCCGCACTTGCTTGCGGATGGAATACGTTTTTCACTGAAGCCCCATTCACTTCAATGGGGCCAGGGCTGCGTGAAAAACGCAGAATATAGAACATGCTGCGTTTTTCACGCAACGCAGAACGAATGCGTGAAAAAAACGCTCTTGTGCAAAGACACATTGAAATTAATGGGTTAGGATTCAGTGCGGGTGCTATGTGTTTATGTCACGCATTGCACCCGCGCGGAAAACTCTCTCGTGTGAAGGGGGCCTAAATGTCACCACACCGGGCGTGGCCGTTGCAGAGAGAGCAGAGCCTCTAGGTGTGAGAGCAATGCCCCCGTTGCTTCTAGAGGCTCATTTATTTATATTAAAACATCATTTTTCTCAGCAATGCGGGCATATCTGAACATGGGACCAAGGCAGATGCCTTCAGCTGCCAAGTATTCATGCAACAGGTCTTATCCTTTAAAGAGGGTATCCAAGGAAAAATATTCTACAGTTTTTAAACCAGCATCTGGGTCTGAATACTTTTGATATTGCATGTAATTAGTATTAGTATAGCCACTGGGTTAATCAATAAAATGTATCTGTTTAGTGCCACCTGCTGTTTGTCATTTCTCATTTCTTTGTCCACCTTGCTGAAGTGGATTCACATGCTCAATTCAATCTTTATACAGCCTCCTGAGCTGTGATAGGGAGAGAACGGCAGCAGAAAGGACACATACCCTGAGAAGAACATGCCTCCTACGCTGCCACCAGCTTGAATTAAGGCTAGGTCTACACGACGACATTTGTCGCGTGACATTTTGTTGCACCAATGTGGCACGACAATTTTTATAATGGCAGTCTATGGTGTCGCACTGTAACATGCAACATGCTGCGAATGCGACGCTACAGTTGCAGAAAATCCATTTGAGATGGATTTTTCTGCGACTGCCGCGTCCCAGTCGCAGCATGTTGCAGTGCGACACCATAGACTGCCATTATAAAAATCGTTGCGCGACATTGGTGCAACAAAATGCTGCACAACAAATGTTGCAGTGTAGTTGTTCCTTATTTGTCGCACGACAAATGTCGTTGTGTAGACCTAGCCTAAATCTAGCAGAGCAATTGGAGTAATGAATGGGGAGATCTCTGGCTCCATGTGAGGTAGAGGGCTGGTTCTAGCTTTGTTAGGAAAATATTGTCATGCACTATATGTCTGTTTTAATTTTTAACATTAATCATGGAATAACCTCTTTAAAGAGGACCTTTCACTAGTTTAAAAACTAAAAACTAACTATATCAGTGGGCAGAGCGGCGCCCAGGGGTCCCCCTACACTTACTAATATGTCTGGGCGTCGCTCCGTTCGCCTGGTGTCTCCAGCTCCCTCTGTTGTACTGGGCGGAGTTTTTGTATTAGGGTTGTCCCTTGCTGCAGCGCTGGCCAATCATAGCGCACAGCTCATAGCCTGGGAGTCCCACTGTCTCTGCCCACTGATATAGTTAGTTTTTAGTTTTTAAACTAGTGAAAGGTCCTCTTTAAGTATAATACATTTAAATGTAGATTAATGTAAGACTATCCAGTTGCAAAAGCAAGTTTGAAAATTATTTATTAAATGGTTAAAAACTGGGTAAAATGAAACTGAGATGCACTCAGGAAAATTGGTGGATGATAAACTTAACTTTAGAATTCTGTGCCAGGCGGCGGCTTCCAAGGCAAATTAAATAATGGAAAGCATCATAAGGAATGCACATGAACACACACTAGACAGACCACACATGGAATATGGTGTACATTTTCAGCACCTGCATAAAATAAAGACATTTCTAAATTGAGAGATGGGCAAATAAAGTAAGGGTGCCTTCACATTATGCAGATTTTGAATGGGGTTGTTTTGGTGACAAGTGCATAGATTTCTCCAAATCTTTCTGCAACAACATCTGCTGTATGTGAAGGCTCAATCACTATCTAAATGGGAAGGATGCAGTATCCAAAAATTATATTAACCATTTCTGACATCCGCACATGTACATTTTATTGAATAACTAAACTAAACGTTTAGCCCCTTCAGCACAGTCAACGTACATTTATGGCATGTGGGTCCTTAACGGCTATGTACACCTTTGGTGGCATTTTTTTTATTATTATTATTGCATTGTACTCATTTGAGCTAAAAATAATTTTCTCTATTGTTCTTTATTAAAAGGATGAGCTGTTTTCCCTGCACATCTTTTAGTTTATCCTCTAGCAAGATCTGTATTTTCTCTCTGCTCAGTCAGGCAGGGAGATGACGGGCTCCTTATCCCTGATCTCTGATGTTATAAACACTCATTAAAGCTAAATTATTATCTTACTAATAAGAATGCGGCTTAAATAAGTGTTTATGAACTATTAGTAATTTAGATATAAGGGTTATTAGATGACCAAAGTGAAAAGTGAAAGAAGGATTCAAACAGCTAGAAAAACAATTAAAGGAAATCTGTCATCGGGATAAGTGCTATTGAAGTAAAGCCATGGCCTAATAGCACTTAGTACCTTATTTCCAGATGTGCCTTTGTTTCAGCAATAGGTATTTTCTACTTTGGAAAATCCTGTTTATTTGGTATGCAAATGAGCCAGTAAGGTGCCCAGAGGGGTGTTATACTTGCAGGAAGGAGCCCAGGCATGCCTCCTGCTAGTGCCCAAGCCCACCCTCATGCAGAGCCAAGCCCACACCCTGCCACAATGTATCCACCCACACCTTCTACATCACATTCAAGCCATAATTCTGCCCTCTTTTCCCTGCTGTACCTCAACTCTACAACTGGGGATTGCCCGAGCCCAGTGACGTAAGTGACACACTCTTGCTTTATTCTTTCCACCACAGGCTGAATACATCACTGGGCACTGAGTTGAGTATGATGCCCTCAGTGGGACAGGCAGTGCGCAGGCGCAGGTTGTGTTTTCGCACTGCCATGCACAAGATTTAAACATGATACAGCAGAGAAAATGGGGCAGAGTTATGGCTTGAATGTGATGAAGGATGGGGTTGGTGGACACATTGTGGCAGTGGGTGAAATTGGCTCTGCATGAGGACGGGCTTGGGCACTAACAAGAGGTGTGCCTGGGCTCCTTCCTGCAAGAATAACGGCCCTCTGGGCACCTTACTGGCACATTTGCATACCAAATAAACTAGATTTTCAGAAGATAGAAAACACCTATTGCTGAAACAAAGGCACATCTGGAAATCAGGTACTAAGTTGCTATCGCTTTACTTCAATTTTTCCTGGTGACAGATTTCCTTTAAAGGATAACTCATTTTATTTTATTTTTTGCTAAAGTGTAGGGCAAGTGATAGGTAACAATTTTGCAATAGAGTTTATTTAGCCAAAATAGCCAAAACGTTTATTTTTGGTAGAAAACTGGGGTTGAAATGGCCCTTAGCAGCACTCTTCAAAAGAGTGTTGCTAAGGGTCATCCGTCCATTAGAAAAGACGGGCTGTGCAGACGCTGTGCTTTTGACTCGTGCTTCCCTGGGAGACAGAAGGCTGGGCACAGGAGTTTTAGGAGTTAAAATTACATTTATATTCCCCCTTTCTATGCAATCTAAGGCTCCGTAACATTCACTGACCTGCGATCCCTGTGATAATAATTCATGTAGCAGCCGGTTCACTGCGCACAGTGCTTCTACTTCTGGCGGCTGAATTATTATCACAGATACAATTGTAACAGAAAAACTGCAGCACTCTCCAGCCTTGATCTATAGAGCTTTATTTCACCAATACAAATGCGACGTTTCGATCAGTGTGATCTTTCTCAAGCAATCTAACAATGTGAACTAAAAACCGGATACATACAGTTGCAAGAAAAAGTATGTGAACCCTTTGGAATGATATGGATTTCTGCACAAATTGGTCATAAAATGTGATCTGATCTTCATCTAAGTTACAACAATAGACAATCACAGTCTGCTTAAACTAATAACACACAAAGAATTAAATGTTACCATGTTTTTATTGAACACACCATTTAAACATTTACAGTGCAGGTGGAAAAAGTATGTGAACCCTTGGATTTAATAACTGGTTGAACCTCCTTTGGCAGCAATAACTTCAACCAAACGTTTCCTGTAGTTGCAGATCAGACGTGCACAACGGTCAGGAGTAATTCTTGACCATTCCTCTTTACAGAACTGTTTCAGTTCAGCAATATTCTTGGGATGTCTTGTGTGAATCGCTTTCTTGAGGTCATGCCACAGCACCTCAATCGGGTTGAGGTCAGGACTCTGACTGGGCCACTCCAGAAGGCGTATTTTCTTCTGTTTAAGCCATTCTGTTGTTGATTTACTTCTACGCTTTGGGTCGTTGTCCTGTTGCAACATCCATCTTCTGTTGAGCTTCAGCTGGTGGACAGATGGCCTTAAGTTCTCCTACAAAATGTCTTGGATAAACTTGGGAATTCATTTTTCCTTTGATGATAGCAATCCGTCCAGCAAAGCAGCCCCAAACCATGATGCCCCCACCACCATACTTCACAGTTGGGATGAGGTTTTGATGTTGGTGTGCTGTGCCTCTTTTTCTCCACACATAGTGTTGTGTGTTTCTTCCAAACAACTCAACTTTGGTTTCATCTGTCCACAGAATATTTTGCCAGTACTGCTGTGGAACATTCAGGTGCTCTTGTGCAAACTGTAAACGTGTAGCAATGTTTTTTTTGGACAGCAGTGGCTTCCTCTGTGGTACCCATGAAATCCATTCTTGTTTAGTGTTTTACGTATGGTAAAACACTAACAGGGATGTTAGCATATGCCAGAGACTTTTGTAAGTCTTTAGCTGACACTCTAGGATTCTTCTTCCCCTCATTGAGCAGTCTGCGCTGTGCTCTTGCAGTCATCTTTACAGGACGGCCACTCCTAGGGAGAGTAGCAGCAGTGCTGAACTTTCTCCATTTATAGACAATTTGTCTTACCGTTGACTGATGAATAGCAAGGCTTTTGGAGATACTTTTATAACCCTGTCCAGCTTTATGCAAGTCAACAGTTCTTAATCATAGGTCTTCTGAGAGCTCTTTTGTGCGAGGCATCATTCACATCAGGCAATGCTTCTTGTGAAAAGCAAACCCAGAACTGGTGTGTGTTTTTTATAGGGCAGGGCAGCTGTAACCAACACCTCCAATCTCATCTCATTGATTGGACTCCAGTTGGCTGACACCTCACTCCAATTAGCTCTTGGAGATGTCATTAGTCTAGGGGTTCACATACTTTTTCCACCTGCACTGTGAATGTTTACATGGTGTGTTCAATAAAGACATGGTAACATTTAATTCTTTGTGTGTTATTAGTTTAAGCAGACTGTGATTGTCTATTGTTGTGACTTAGATGAAGATCAGATCACATTTTATGACCAATTTGTGCAGAAATCCATATCATTCCAAAGGGTTCACATACTTTTTCTTGCAACTGTATACCCTACTAAGCTGGTCACTTGACCTAATCAATTATGCAAATATACCATTAAAAAAGATTGTGAGTACCGCCCCTTCCTCTGTTCGTCCTACAGCGGGGTTAACATAATGTGTAATTCTCAAACATCGTGCACTGTGCATACATACGTATATACATAAATACATCTCCATCAACTTACTGCGATGCAAAGTGTCAACCGGGGGAACCGCCACTGAGGTAACTTCAACGGCATGTGAGGCCGATCGCATCGCTTCCCTCGGCGTCCCTCAATATCGAGTGTGCCTGCGTGTCTACTTCATGACGTCAGCCTCAGGACGCTCAACTGGTGCCATGGAGACCGGACGCCTCCTTTCCACGTCACCACCAAGATAGAGTGCGCATGCGCGCCCAGCTTCAGCGGCGATGGGATTCAGCGCCAAGCCTCCCGTCACTGTGTAACGCCCCTACAGCCGTTGCCATGGTAACCTTACATATAGTGTCATCTTCAATATAGAGCTTATAAACCAGGTTTCTATATTATTATATGTATTCTCTATATTGTACCCATAATGTGTGGCAAATCGGTCCATGATTATTATTATTTGGGGTTGAACATAGATGTTCACTTGAGTGACCTTTTAACCAGGAGAATATGAATGGCTACATATACCAGGTGTCCACTACTCGTCCATAACCTAGGATTAGAGTACCCAGTCTCTAGATTGAGTTTAGCCTCATGATAATTAATTCGGGGTCTATGAACTCATATACATAGGGCGGCACTATTCAGTCCAGACCACAAGAGGTGATCACCACTCCTGTTCTAGAGTGAACCAGCGCCAACCCCCATCAAACAATCGTGATGGTCACAATGGCAACGCGTCTCCCCCTATTATGGGGTCGACACATATATCCTGGGACCACCCCAAACAGTTTTAGGGGGGCATACCCTCCAACCTGGAGGGACGTCCGTCCTATATAACCAACCATTCAAACCTACCTAGTCAGGTAATAGGTGCCCCCGTCTCCGGGTATACATCCATACATCTGACTACCAGGTCATCTCATACAGATCAACGCCCTCCACTATGCACACATGTACCATACGGCTGCTCTACAGGGACTGTGTGTCTCATTCTCCCATATATGGAGCAAGTAGTAGAAACCATATGTTATAATCCAGTGTGTCTTAAATAGTTCCATAAATTTGCCCCCTCATGGGGTGGATATAGAGATATAGTTAAACAAAATTGGCTACCATGCGATTATCTATACTCTGTCACCTCAGTCCGCATCCCCAGGTCACACCCGCATACACAGTCATCTATAAAAAGAAGACAGAGAAATTGTGTAAATGTGAGAAAAATAAAAAGTAACAAAATTATCATAAATGATCTCAACCTATCATGTTGGGTACTAACTTCATTATTTAAAAAAATCCAATTATACTTAGATAGAACATAGTATTAATAAACAAGTGTGGAGGCTACTAGATTCTGCCTAGTCAGTAGAGTGAGCCAATCCTAAACTCCCTGTTAAGGCCTTTGGGTTCGAGTGTTTGTAACTCATAGATCCACCTCAACTCCATCCTTTTTAAGAGTTTCTCCCTATCCCCCCTCTTCTTTGGGGTGGAACTCCATCTATGATACGGAAGCGTAGTTGCGAGATATTATGGTTACAGTTGAGGAAATGTTCTGGGACGGGTAACTCTGTCTTGGAACTGTCAGTCTCCCTTACTCCCCGTAATAATTTACGTATGTCATACCGATGTTGATTTATTCTCTTTCTAAATTCTTGGGTCGTTTCTCCCACATAGAGAAGTCCACATGGGCACTGCAGTACGTAGATCACGTACTCAGATCTACATGTGTAGTAATTCCTAATCTGGTAAGTCTTCCCTATCCTGGGATGTGAAAAGGAACTTCCCTTTAAAATCCCATTGCAGTTACAAAAACCCAGGCAGGGAAAGCAACCCTTTCTCTGTATTAGGGGTAAGCTACGCTGTTTGGTGTCAGCATTAACTAACTTGTCCCCTACATTGCGTGGTCTTCTATATGACATGAGGGGTGTGGTACGAAATGCTTCAATGTCGGGGAAAGATTCAGTGAGAATGTGCCAATTGTTTCTGAGGACATGTGTTATTTGTTTACTAAACGCTATATGCGTTGACACAAAGGGAACCCTCTTGTTCTCCTCTCCTTGTTCCTTTTTCTTCAAAAGGTCCTCCCTTCTAAATTGATTCACCCTCTGTTTGTGTCTCCGTACCAAGGGCCTCGGATAGCCTCTCTCATAAAACTTATTGCACATCTCACTGAGCCTTACCTCTGATCTATCATTATCTGTGACTATTCTTTTTACCCTGAGTAACTGGCTATATGGCAGTGACTCTTTCATAAACCCAGGGTGATCACTCTGGAATAGCAACATGTTGTTTCTGTCTGTAGGTTTTACAAACAAATCAGTGTGAAGTCTACCATCTACACAGTATACTGTCGTGTCCAAGAACTGTAAGCTGGTTTGGGAGTACACGACTGTAAACTGCAGTTCTGCATGAACCGAGTTAATGTCCCCCTGGAACTTAAGTAAGTTCTCAAGGGATCCAGTCCAGACAAAAAATATGTCATCTATATACCTCATCCAGCCTTTCACCGAAGTAAAATGGCTGGATGGGTATACAGAACATTCCTCAAATCTGTTCATAAAAATGTTTGCATAAGTTTGTGCATACTGGTCAACTCACCTGGGTACGAATACAGCTTTTTCTTCAACTCCACCCACAAGTGTTCGATTGGGTTGAGGTCTGGGGACTGTGGGGGGCCAATCGAGCACCTCTACTTCATTGTCACTGAATCATTTCTTTGTCAATCTTGACATATGCTTCGGGTCATTGATCTGCCGCTGACACTACTTTGTCCTCTTAATACCCATAGTACTCAACTGTATGAAGTAACTCGTCTTGGAGGATACTCACATATACGTATATGTAGCTCAGCATTGAGACCACCATCAATCCTGGTCAAGTATCCAATGCCTTTGGCTGTGAAACAACCCCATATCATAAGGCTTCCTCCACCGAACTTGACAGTTCCTTTAAGTTCTTGATACGTTAGCCCCCTTTTCCCTTACCCATTTTCAACCATTAGAGCCCAGTCTATTGACTTTCGTCTCATCACTCCAAATCACCTGTTTCCAATCTTCTACTGTCCACTGTTCATATTTTTTGCAAGCTCGAGCCGACGCTTCATATGACAATATTGAAGTCGAGGCTTCTTTACCTTTCGGGCCACCATTCTGGACTTGTGTAACACGTGTCGCATGGATGTCTGTAATCTCACTATTACAAAGCATACTAGCTACCTCCACTGCTGTCTTTGTCTCACTAGAACTGATAGATCTTGTAATGAGCCGACTTGTTGACTACAATATTTTGCCTGGATGTCCACCTCTTGGCTTTGGAATGGATGGACAGACTTCATTTTGTATTCCTCTAATTGTAATGGCACTCACGTGATGCAGTTTGGCAATTTTCTTGGCCGAGATACCGCTATCAATGAGCTGGATGATTCTGTTTCTCTTTTCTTGGAAAATCTTCTTCAAGGCTGCTCCTCGATTCCAACCAGTGACCTTTCACTTGTGAATCAACCTAATAACACACTGAGCTGTTAGGGAATGTGAGATCAGGTTGTAATTTGCAGTATACAAGAAGAAAAAGATTTTTCCACCAACAGGAGCATTCTATTTAGAGTCCAATTTGAGGCTTATATCAACAAGATACGCTATTGTGTGGCTCATACCAGAGCATTACAGCATTATCCTCTCCTACTACTATATTATCCAGCCGCATGTTTTTATCCTAAGTGATTTTATGCGATTTTATTTTGTGTCATTTTATTCTGTGTGATTCACTTGATGCAATTTTATGTGTATGGTTTACTTGATGCGATTTTATGCATATGAGGTGTCCTTTGATGATTAAACTACAGTCAGGTCCATAAATATTGGGACATGGACACAATTCTAACATTTTTGGCTCTATACACCACCACAATGGATTTGAAATGAAACAAACAAGATGTGCTTTACCTGCAGACTGTCAGCTTTAATTTGAGGGTATTTACATGCAGATCAGGTGAACGGTGCAGGAATTATAACAGTTTGCATATGTGCCTCCCACTTGTTAAGGAACCAAAAGTAATGGGACAGAATAGCAAACATAAATCTAACTTTTACTTTTTAATACTTGGTTGCAAATCCTTTGCAGTCAATTAAAGTTGAAGTCTGGAACGCATAGACATCACCAGACGCTGGGTTTCATCCCTGGTGATGTTCTGCCGGCCTCTACTGCAACTGTCTTCAGTTCCTGCTTGTTCTTGGGGCATTTTCCCTTCATTTTTGTCTTTAGCAAGTGAAATGCATGCTCAATCGGATTCAGGTCCGGTGATTGACTTGGCCATTGCAGAACATCCCAGTTCTTTCCCTTAAAAAACTCTTTGGTTGCTTTTGCAGTATGCTTTGGGTCATTGTCCATCTGCACTGTGAAGCACCGTCCAATGAGTTCTGAAGCATTTGGCTGAATATGAGCAGATAATATTGCCCGAAACACTTCAGAATTCATCCTGCTGCTTTTGTCAGCAGTCACATCATCAATAAATACAAGAGAAGCAGTTCCATTGGCAGCCATACATGCCCACGCCATGACACTACCACCACCATGCTTCACTGATGAGGTGGTATGCTTAGGATCATAAGCAGTTCCTTTCCTTCTCGATACTCTTCTCTTCCCATCACTCTGGTACAAGTTGATCTCATCTGTCCATAGGATGCTGTTCCAGAACTGTGAAGACTTTTTTAGATGTCGTTTGGCAAACTCTAATCCTGCCTTCCTGTTTTTGAGGCTCACCAATGGTTTCCATCGTGTGGTGAACCCTCTGTATTCACTCTGGTGAAGTCTTCTCCTGATTGTTGACTTTGACACACATACACCTACCTCCTGGAGAGTGTTCTTGATCTGGCCAACTGTTGTGAAGGGTGTTTTCTTCACCAGGGAAAGAATTCTTTGGTCATCCACCACAGTTGTTTTCCGTGGTCTTCCGGGTCTTTTGGTGTTGCTGAGCTCACCGGTGCGTTGCTTCTTTATAAGAATGTTCCAAACAATTGTTTGGCCAGGCCTAATGTTTTTGCTATCTCTCTGATGGGTTTGTTGAGTTTCTTCAGCCTAATGATGGCTTGCTTCACTGACAGTGACAGCTCTTTGGATCTCATCTTGAGAGTTGACAGCAACAGATTCCAAATGCAAATAGCAGACTGGAAATGAACTCTGGACTTTTTATCTGCTCATTGTAATTGGGATAATGGGGGAATAACACACACTTGGCCACTGAACAGCTGAGAAGCCAATTGTCCCATTACTTTTGGTCCCTTAACAAGTGGAAGGCACATATGCAAACTGTTGTAATTCCTGCACCGTTCACCTGATTTGGATGTAAATACCCTCAAATTAAAGCTGACAATCTGCAGGTAAAACACATCTTGTTCGTTTCATTTTGAATCCATTGTGGTGGTGTATAGAGCCAAAAAATTTTGAATTGTGTCCATGTCCCAATATTTACGGACCTGACTGTATATCATTGAATTTACTGCCCAGAGTTCTCAAATAATTGAGTGCCCCTCCTTTTTACGAATAGTTGGTGTGTATAGCAAAAGATCTGTGTGTGTAATAGGCCATCTGACCAATGATTGGTCAGAAAATCTGTCAGATAATCTGTTGGTGTAATACAGCCCTTAGAAGAGAGAGGAAGACAGCACAGTGAACAACGAAAAAACTGCATTATAGACACTGCTGTAACGTGAGGGATTACAGCTCAGATCACCCGAAACTCCCGTCAATTATTAAATTGAATTTTTTTTATCTGCAAGGTATTTGTGAGTGAGTGACACCCTGTAATGGTATGAGTGGTGGGCTAGCCAGTGGCCACAGTACAGTCTGTGGGCCAGACACACACTGGCTTGCAACTGGGATTATATCACAGAAAAATATTAAATTGAATTTTTTTTATCTGCAAGGTATTTGTGAGTGAGTGACACCCTGTAACGGTATAAGTGGAGGCCTAGCCAGTGGCCACAGTACAGTCTGTGGGCCAGACACTCACTTGCTTGCAACTGGGATTATATCACAGAAAAATATTAAATATAATTTTTTTATCTGCAAGGTATTTGTGAGTGAGTGACACCCTGTAACGGTATGAGTGGTGGGCTAGCCAGTGGCCACAGTACAGTTTGTGGGCCAGACACACACTGGCTTGCAACTGGGATTATATCACAGAAAAATATTAAACTGAATTTTTTTTTATCTGCAAGGTATTTGTGAGTGAGTGACACCCTGTAACGGTATGAGTGGTAGGCTAGCCAGTGGCCACAGTACAGTCTATGGGCCAGACACACACTGGCTTGCAACTGGGATTATATCACAGAAAAATATTAAATTGAATTTTTTTATCTAAAAGGTATGTGTGAGTGACACCCTGTATGAATGGTGTGCACACAGTACTGTCTGTAGGCCAGACAGTCACTCACTGGCTTGCAACTGCTATTATATCGCAGAGAAATAATAAATTGAATTTTTTTTATCTGCAAGGTATTTTCTGTCACAGCCTGTATGAATGGTGTGCACACAGTACTGTCTGTGACTGAGCCTGCAGCCTCTCACACAACACGGGCAGGCAACTGCAATATATCTAAATATAAAAAAAAAAACTGACTGATGTACCAGCCCTGAAAAGGGCTTTTTGGGGTGCTGTCAGGACGCTGTCCTTACAGCAGATGAGTCTGTGGACACAGAACACTGCCCTAGCTAACGCTTTCCCTATTAGATCAGCAGCAGCAGCAGCACTGTCCCACCTCTCACTAAGAATGCAGCTTCCGAATGAATCTAAAATGGATGCTGTCCTGGAGGTGGGAGGGTCTGGGAGTGAGGGTCTGCTGCTGATTGGCTGGAATGTGTCTGCTGACTGTGAGGTACAGGGTCAAAGTTTACTCAATGATGATGTATAGGGGGCGGACCGGACATCGCATATTGTTCGCCCACCGTGGCGAACGCGAACAAGCTATGTTCGCCGGGAACTATTCGCCGGCGAACTATTCGGGACATCTCTAATGCCATATACACGTCCCCTGATAGGGGATGTAACAGGGATTAAACTGATAAGAATAGAACAACATAACACACCACAACTATCTGGCGGCACATTAGATTGCACGCGCAGTGCCCCAAATTTGAAGTGGGAGGACCGACCAAGCATATTTTTCCATCTCCCCATTCCTAAAATCAATGCCATATACACGTTCCCTGATAGGGGACGTAACAGGGATTAAACTGATAAGAATAGAACAACATAACACACCGCAACTATCTGGCGGCACATTAGATTGCACGCGCAGTGCCCCAAATTTGAAGTAGGAGGACCGACCAAGCATCTTTTTCCATCTCCCCGTTCCTAAAATCAATGCCATATACACGTAACAGGGATTAAACTGATAGGAATAGTACTACTTAACACACCTTATAATAACGCAGAGAGAGGCAACGCAGACAGAGGAGTCTGAAGAAGAGGAGTCAGAGGAGGAAGGTGGCTTTGAGGAGGTGGAAGACCAACCACATCAGTCGTCCCAGGGGGCTTGTTGTCACCTTTCGGGGACCCTTGGTGTTGTACGTGGCTGGGTGGAGGAAGAGACCTTCAATGACATCAGTGAGGACAAGGAACGGGACATGGCTAGCTTGGTATCCAACCTTGTGCAAATGGGGAGTTTGCGGGCGTGCAAATGGACTGTTTGCGGTGCGTTAAACTGGGAGTTTGGTCTGTCACTGTGAAGCGGGTGTAACCCTTACACTACCTGATCGATACAACATCATACCTGATGTTTTAAAGCACGTTATTCCAAACAATTTAGGAATGTTAGGTGATTTATGCCCTTTATGGATTAAAACCCGACTCTGCGTCAACTACGTAATTTTACATGGGAGTTTTGCCATGGATCCTCCTCCGGCATGCCACAGTCCAGGTGTTAGTCCCCTTGAAACAACTTTTCCATCACTATTGTGGCCAGAAAGAGTCCCTGTGGGTTTTAAAATTCGCCTGCCTATTGAAGTCTATGGCGGTTCGCCCGTTCGCGAACATTTGCGAAAATTCGCGCTCGCCGTTCACGAACGGAAAATTTTATGTTCGCGACATCTCTAATTGCTACATCCCAAAATGCCTGAACTATTGCATTATCAATGTATTTATCGGATCCTGTACTGTGAACTCTGTAATGATCAATCATTAAAATGGCCGATTTATTCACAGTTTCTTTTTACTTCACCTCCCAAAAAAGAAGTGATCAAAAACTCATACATATACAATGTATAAAAAAATTAAGTACAACCATACATCTATGTGAACAGAATAATAAAAAAGTTATGGGTCCGGGAAGACAGGAAGTAAAAAACGAAAACAAAAAAAATGGAAAATCACTCCTTCAGGAAGAAGTTTAATTTGGGGCTATTTACTTGGTAAAAAAAAAAAAAAACATCCACATACTACACACAAAGATATCAACAGAAAGCTGTTTACTGATCTTTTCACTTCTAGGCATGTAACTACGACAAGAGGACACTGACTTCAAGAGTTTTTTTTATGGTATGAGCAGTTAGACGATGAAATTCGTTTCCACAGGATGTGGTGATGGTTAATTTGTTGAATTAAGCTAAAGGGAGTCTGGAAGGTTTCTTGTAAGATACGTTACCTGCAGTAGATTGCTTGAGATGGTCGTTGATCCAGGGATTTATTCTGATTGTCTTAATGGAGTCAAAAGGAATTTATTTTTTCCCAAAAATGAGGTAATTGGAAACTTTTGGGTTGGTTTTCTGTGATCTAAATTGAAGGATATTTTGTCGAACTTGACTTGTGTCGTTGTTAACTTTACCATCTAGGTTTGTGCAGAAATTAGCAAGCAACTGCAAAAGAAGAACCACAAAGTAGCAAGATTTTCTATCATCACCTGGAATAATGTCCACAGACACAGGTTTACATGTGGAGGATTTTCTCTTCAAAGCTGAGTGGGTAATGCCAAGGAAACCTACTCTGCAGCATCATTAATAAACTCATAGAATCATGTATCGTAAGGATTCACCTTAGATTGACAACATCAGTGATGAACAACTGTCCATCCGCCTCCAGGTGGACTTCACTTTTCTAGAGCTCTCTCTTATTGCTTTCTCAGATGTGGCCCTTAATTTCATCAGAGGGTCAGACATCATGCTGCACTAGTATTTGGACAGTGGGTAGGCATAGAAAACACACAGTGCTTGATTACATCATATTATGTAGTCCTCATTTTTGTCTGCCAAGATCTTGTTTTTGGCAAAACACATAGCAAAGCGGCAAATCCAACTATGTAATCAAGATGTAAAGCAGATCTTGATGTGCACCCTGGCAGAACATAAGCAGAGCCAACCTGAGTTCCCTTATAACAGTGGAAAACTACTGTGTCAGCCACACAAACCCCTACCTCGCTGCTCTGTTACAATCAGCATCTACTCTAGGTAAGTGCAGCTGGAGAAATGTACATCTTCATGTTACTTCTAGTCTCTGGTACAGAGGAGCTTCTAAACAAAAGCAAATCAAACACATACCGCACAGCATACGGCCCATCTGGCACCAGTAGGGCATCACTGGTCTAAATATTATCCAACTTTTGTTAGTCCTTTAAATAGACCTGCATGGCGACCTTAATAGTAGATGTCAATGGAGACAGAGGTAAAGCATGGTGGGTTTCACTGTGCTCAATATTTTATTTTACAGGAGCACAGACACTTACCGACACTGGCAGACACTTCTTTCTGCCTCTACCCACTGATATATACATGTCCATGTTGCCGAGCCAAGCATCAATCAAAAGAAGGTAACAATTGTGTTTCTTATACAATGGCATGCAAAGTTTGGGCACCCCTGGTCAAAATTACTCTTACTTTGAAAAGTTAAGCAAGTTGAAGATGAAATTATCTTCAAAAGACATAAACTTAAAGATGACACATTCCCTTTGTATTTTAACTGCTTCATTGAAGGAGTGTTTATTCCCCTTCTTTACCAGGCCAATTTTTTTGTTGTAGCAATGGGCCTATCTAACTTAAAATAACTGATTAATTTCTCAGCCAACCGACATGTGTTTGATATTATTTTCTTAAGGGACACCTTAGACCTTTCTTTTGTGCCATTAGATGATGGATATAGTTTTTATTTTTCCTTTCTTCTAATTTTTTTTCTAACCATTTCAAAAGGTTTCAAAGGTTTACAAAAGACTTGCACCTTCAAAATGGACACTATTTATGTTATTTATCTACTGGCTGGAATCCGCCGCAAGACTTCAAAATACTGGAGCTTATTTTGAATTTTGGTGGCCTATTGCTGGTTCTACAGTATGGCATCGTACTGCCAGAAAAATCTTGTACAGCTCCAAAACGTTACAAGCCCCAAAGTATTTTTTTGTTGTTGTTGTTGGCCTAAGGTATTCATCTTGAGGAAATTTGGACATTTTAAGGTTTTTTCTTTGTACTTTTTTTTATAAATGAAAAAAATATGCGTGTGTTTGTATATTTTACGCAGGAAAAAACAACCTGCTATATAAAATATAGATAAAACGAATACCGATATTTTTAAAATAGCACATTTCTTTGTATGTAGCCAGCGCAGTGATGGGGGACGGCAATGGCGTCACTCCCCGTCATTGAACCGCTCAAATGAAGCGTTCATCGCTAATTGCGGCATCCGTGATTAACATTGATGGCTTTCAGGAGTTAATCCGGTAAAAAAATACTTTATCCTTTTGATCACGTAGCGGCCGTTGTGGCCATCTTGCTTGAAGTCATGCCGTCTGGCGTTGTGACATCATACGTCACCGTGCGCAAGGTTTTGTTTCGTATCTCTAATTAAGATGGCTGCGGCTGCCTCTTTGCGGTAAAATGGTTGAGGTGAGTATGTATTTTTTTTGTTTTTACTACCATTTCAGGGAAAATTGATTTGTTACCACAAAGCGCGAGGAAATTTGGCTTTGCTGCAAATCTAATTTTTACTGAAATTCGGATTGAAGTCCACTTCAGATACTTCGATTCGCTCAACACTATTTAGGATCATTATCCATTTATAGAAGACATTCTTTTTCCATCTTCAGCATTTTTACAGTTGGTGTTATGTTTGCTTCCAGAATTTGCTGGAATTTCATTGAATCCATTCTTCCTTCAATCCGTGAAATGTTCCTTGTGCCATTCGCTGCAACACAGCCCCAAAGCATGATTGATCCACTCCCATGCTTAAAGAGGACCTTTCACCTATTATGACACTGTGAACTAACTATACAGACATGGAGAGCGGCGCCCGTGGGATCTCACTGCACTTACTATTATCCCTGGGCGCCGCTCCGTTCTCCCGTTATGTCCTCCGGTATCTCCGCTCACTAAGTTATAGTAGGCGGAGATTTCAGTCACTAAGTTATGGTAGGCGGAGTCTGCCCTTGTTCTGCTCTAGCGCTGGCCAATCGCAGCGCAGAGCTCACAGCCTGGGAGGTTATTTTCTCCCAGGCTGTGAGCTCTGCAATGCGATTGGCCAGCGCTACAGCAGTACAAGGGCAGACTCCGCCTACCATAACTTTGTGACCGGAGATACCGGAGGGCATACCAGGAGAACGGAGCGGCACCCAGGGATAATAGTAAGTGCAGTGAGATCCCTGGGTACCGCTCTCCATGTATGTATAGTTAGTTCACAGTGTCAAAATAGGTGAAAGGTCCTCTTTAATGAAATTCTGTGCCCTGTTTTCTCCAAACATACCTTTGCTCATAGTGGCTGAACAGTTTTATTTCAACCTCATTGGTCCACAAGACTTGTTTCAAACATGCATCAGGCTTGTTTAGATGTTCTTTTGAAGAGGTTTTCTTCGGATGACTCTTCCATGAAGGTCATATTTGTGCAGGTGTCGCTGAACAGTAGAACTATTTACCACAACTTCAGAGTCTGCTAAATCTTCCTGAAGGTCTTTTGCAGTCAACCTGGGGTTCTGATTTGCTTCTCTAGCAATCCTACGAGCAGCTGTCTCAGAAATATTTCTTCATCTTCCAGACTTTCTCTCGACCTCCAATGTTCCTGTTCCTGACCTCCATTTCTTAATTACATTTCAAACCGAGGAAATGGCAACTTGAAAACCCTTTGCTAAATTCTTATAGCCTTCTCCTGCTTTGTGGGCCTTAACCATTTTCAATTTCTGAGTGTTAGGTAGTTGCTTAGAAGAACACATAACTGCTGTTTTTTGGGACAAGGTTAGAGGAGTCTGGGTATTTATAAAGTTTTGAAATTTGCATCACCTAGCCTTTCCCAATGATGATTGTGAACAAGCCTTAACCCTAACAGGCTATTTAAGTTCTGAGACCGCGGTAAGTTATCTGAGTGCTCAAATCTCATTGGGTTCCCATATTTTTGCAAGGTACTCCTTTCTTTTTCTCACTCTAAAATGTTACAAGAGCAAAATAATACACTGATATTGCTTAAAATGTTGAAAAGTGTGTTTAATCATTAAGTTTATGTCATTTGGAGATTATTTCGTCCAACTTGCTTAGTTGTTCACAGTAACATTAATTTTGACCAGGGGTGCTCAAACTTTTGCATGCCACTGTATTTATGGCTGATTTAGATACATACAGATACCGCTTTACTGTTTTCTGGGTGTTTAATATTGAGAACCTATTCTCAGGATGTCATTAATATCTGATCAGTGGGGGTCCAACACCCAGCACCCCCACTGATCAGCTGTTTGAAAACACCATGGTGGTCCGATAAGTGGTGCATCCTCCTCGTAGATTACCAAGCACAGCGCTGTACATTGCATAGCGGTGTTTCTT
Source organism: Bufo bufo (assembly GCF_905171765.1). NCBI lineage: Eukaryota > Metazoa > Chordata > Amphibia > Anura > Bufonidae > Bufo > Bufo bufo. The sequence continues at coordinate 87,319,982 of NC_053396.1, forward strand.
GGTATAGTAGCTCAGGTACATTCACTTGCAACTGAGCTTCGCCTAGGTCATGTGACCAATAAATGTGATGTCACAGGTCTATTAAGAGGCCGCCATTCTCATTGGAGAACCTATGCCTTTTCAAACAACTAATCAGTGGAGGTGACAGGAGTTGGACCCTCGCTGATAAGATGTTAATGACCTATTCTGAAGATAGTTCATCAATATTAAACACCCGGAAAACCCTTTTAAACCCTACACACTACTTCAAAACGACAATGCTTACTGCTGGGCCACAATGCAGTCCACATTGACTTAAAGTATGGAAAATTTACCAATTTTTATATATGTCTTAAGACTGCCTTATATACTACAGTACATCTTTGTCAGCTGATTTTGGTGGGACAGGCTCACCATCTACTATATAAAGGGCTAGCTCAACAACACTTATGTTTCTATTTCAAAGGGGAGATTGGGACAGAAGTGTCTGTCATTGTCTGTAAGTGTCCTTGCAGAGCACAAAACTGGGCATGTTGAATTCAAACATGTGTGATCCATAAGTCCCCCATTTAGGTAGTCTCATATATACTAAACAGCAGATGTAAAAAAAAGTAGGGTTTTTCAAGTTGGATTTCAATATGCCCAATCCTTTTGTTTTTAGTGTAGATAAGCCATCACCAGATGTGTCTGGCAGCAGCTTATTTCACTCACCCAAGAATACACACACACCACCAAGCCATGCATGCATGTGTATGGGGGGGGGGGGGGGGGAAGGGTCGGGAGGAAAAGGTGTTGGCCTAATAAATGACGTTCAACCAGCACTTATCAAAAGTACTGGAAACATGAGATCTGTCTGCCTGTAATTTTGGATTTTGTCTGTAGACTCTCTGCATTGTCTATACACTCACACTACAACATGAATGGCACTGTTTACTCCTGGTAATGTGCAGCAGATACAATGCAGAGATTATACTGAATATCATTCCACCTGTTATTATTTGCTGATATAGACAGCATGTAAAATAATAGTAGTAAAATGCATACAGGGTGGAAGCTAAATATTCCTTATCTGTACAAGAAGTTTAGATTAATATCATATTAGACAGAAGACTTGGCTCAAAGCCATACTTTGAGTACACTACTTTTTTAGATTATATGTTGAATGGTTATGGAGTGAATTTTTGGCTGTCCATGCCTGATCCTTCACTCCTCCAACATCTTAGGCTACTTTCACACTAGCGTTTTAGTTTTCCGGTATTGAGAGCCATCATAGGGGTTCAATACCGGAAAAGAACGCTTCAGTTTGGTCCCCATTCATTGTCAATGGGGACAAAACTGAACTAAACAGAATGGAATGCTCCAAAATGCATTCTGTTCTGTTTAGTTGCGTTTCCATGCCGGAGAGCAAACAGCAACATGTTGTAGTTTGATCCAGCATGACCCCCAATGCAAGTCAATGGGGACAGATCCGTTTTCTCTGCCACAATAGAAAACTGATCCATCCCCCATTGAATTTCATTCGTCATTGCAATGTTAAAGATGATACAACCGGATCTGTTCATAACGGGTGCAGACGGTTGTATTATCAGAACGGAAACGTTTTTGCTGAACCCTGCCGGATCCAGTAAAAACACTAGTGTGAAAGTAGCCTTAGCCCCAACATACACATTAGATGGTCAGTCAGTCCACTGAAATTGGAGATTTTTGTTGACCTACATCTAATATGTATTGCCAGCTTAATTTCACAATCATCAGGTTTGCAGAGAAATCCACCAGAAAAACTGTACCAAATTGTGCTGATTGTAGTGTGGATTTTTTGTTGATTTTCTGCAGCAGAGTCCAAGAGCTGATCTGAAAAAAAATTCTGGATATTCAACTTCTGCCACTCCTATTCCAAGGTTTTCCTGGTCCCCCAGATGGTCCCTGTACTTCTGGCTTCAGAGACGACATATCAACTTGTGACTGTCAAAGACTTTGAATGGCTACAACAGTCCTGTGTCAACACGTCATCATACGGGACCAGTAAACCCAAACTAGATGGGGGTCCACCAAAGCCTTGCCATGGGAATGACAGAAGACTGGGAAGGAATACATTGTGATTTTTTTATTTTATATCATCAAGGTTGTATGAGGGAGTGACAGTTCCATAATATGATATTAACATGGCACAGGTCAGGCAGAAGCGATCCAATAATCCCTGCTCTAGCCCAGTAGTACCTGATACAGAGTAAAATTTCAGTAGATGGATTGCTGTATTAATTGTTGCTACTGTCTGGGGAAACACTTTTAATTTACAAGAGGCTCATCCGTCTAGTCCATATGTCTAGGCATAATAGGCAACAGTTCAGAGTGAATATGCTTGTGGGGAGCACATACAAGCAAACAATCCTGCAGAACTGCCCCCCGTGATCTAGACGTGCCTGGTAAGTGCTAATCTCCCAATCAATATCGAAACAATATGCATTATAGATAACAATAAATTTAATGCAGCATTATTTATATATTTTACTGAACTGATTCACTCCATCATCAGAAGATGCACACATCAATGCTAAATAAAAGCAATCATACAACTTACGGATATACAGCCCAGCTTCAAACACAAAATATAACTCAAAGAGGACCTGTAATTAACCTTTTCTAAAAGGTCCATAAAATAACAGGACACATTTTAAATTTTCTTGTAGAATCTCCATTGTGCTCTTCCTGTTATTCCTTCTAGAAAGGTTTAAATAAATTGACAACTGGGTGCTACCCTTGGGGGGTGGGGGTGTCCTTGGACACTCTGATGTTGTCCAATCAGGATTTACTATGTACTGTAGGAACAAATCTCTTTGACGGCGTGAATAATAACACCCAGTTGTTAGTGTATTCAGAAGTAGTTAGGAGGAATAACAGAGTTATAGGAAAAAATGACTTATCAGGAGAGACTAATAAAATCAATGTCCTGGAGCTCCCTCTATAACAAAGTCACAGGGCCATAAGTGTTCTCACCACTCCTTTGGTATGTACAGTACAGACCAAAAGTTTGGACACACCTTCTCATTCAAAGAGTTTTCTTTATTTTCATGACTATGAAAATTGTTGATTCACACTGAAGGCATCAAAACTATGAATTAACACATGTGGAATTATATACATAACAAACAAGTGTGAAACAACTGAAAATATGTCATATTCTAGGTTCTTCAAAGTAGCCACCTTTTGCTTTGATTACTGTTTTGCACACTCTTGGCATTCTCTTGATGAGCTTCAAGAGGTAGTCCCCTGAAATGGTTTTCACTTCACAGGTGTGCCCTGTCAGGTTTAATAAGTGGGATTTCTTGCCTTATAAATGGCGTTGACACCATCAGTTGCATTGAGGAGAAGTCAGGTGGATACACAGCTGATAGTCCTACTGAATAGACTGTTAGAATTTGTATTATGACAAGAAAAAAGCAGCTAAGTAAAGAAAAACGAGTGGCCATCATTACTTTAAGAAATGAAGGTCAGTCAGTCAGCCGAAAAATTGGGAAAACTTTGAAAGTAAGGGCTATTTGACCATGAAGGAGAGTGATGGGGTGCTGCGCCAGATGACCTGGCCTCCACAGTCACCGGACCTGAACCCAATCGAGATGGTTTGGGGTGAGCTGGACCTCAGAGTGAAGGCAAAAGGGCCAACAAGTGCTAAGCATCTCTGGGAACTCCTTCAAGACTGTTGGAAGACCATTTCAGGGGACTACCTCTTGAAGCTCATCAAGAGAATGCCAAGAGTGTGCAAAGCAGTAATCCAAGCAAAAGGTGGCTACTTTGAAGAACCTAGAATATGACATATTTTCAGTTGTTTCACACTTGTTTGTTATGTATATAATTCCACATGTGTTTAATTCATAGTTTTGATGCCTTCATAGTCATGAAAATAAAGAAAACTCTTTGAATGAGAAGGTGTGTCCAAACTTTTGGTCTGTACTGTATGTAGATGTGCGGCAGCTTGGATGTCAAACAGTCCCTTCAGTTTGTGTGGTATAGTAAGTGTTATACATTCCTAGTGCTCAGTGAAGGTGGTCATCCTTCTTCTGTGTCCCTCAATTGGAACACAATGGGAACTGTGACAGTACTACATCACTTCCTCCTCCGTTCTTCCAAACTCCCAAGGTTCAACATATACTTAGGTCTTTGGTTTCGCCTTGAATCTGAACATAAAAGTCAAGGGCAGCAACTTTTAATAATTTGCTTAACCTTCCTGTGCAGATTTCAAACTGAACGAATGATCTGAGACTGTGTTGATCCCAAAAAGTTTGGAAAAGCAGAGGAGGAAGTGGTATAAGATTGCCAGAGCTTCACAAACTATTTCCATTGTGTTCCAATGGATTGATACAGAAGGATGACCACCTGCACAGAGCACTAGCAATGTATACTGCCTCCTATACTGCAGAAAATGAGGAGACTGATATCCGGGCTGCTGTACAACTATACACATACCAAAAGAGTTTATAGGGATCCCCCATAATAGATCACAGTAGATTTTGATAATGCTTCTTTATATATTTTGTATTATTTGTCAGGAGAAATGACAGGCCGCTCTACTGTTACTCTAAAAAAAACTGAGAATACCACAAAATACCACAAACTGAAAAAGGGAAAACAGAATTTTTGAAATTTTCGCTAATTTATTAAAAAGAAAAAACTAAAAATTGGCATGGACATACAAGTGCATCTCAATAAATTGTTATCGAAAGGTTAATTTATTTCAGTAATTCAGTTCACAAAGTAAAACTCATATATTATACAGATTTATTACACATGGAGTGATCTATTTCAAGTGTTTATTTCTTTTAATGTTGATGATTATGGCTTACAGCTAATGAAAGCCTAAAAGGCAGCATCTCAGAAATTTAGAATATTGTGAAAAAGTTAATTATTGTAGACTCATGATGTCACACTGAAATAAACTAATCAACACAAAACACCTGCAAAGTTTTCCTAGGTCTTTACATGGTCCATCAGTCTGGTTCAGTAGGTTACACAATCATGGCAAACAATGCTGACTTGACAGTTGTCCAGAAGATAGTCATTAACACCATTCACAAGGAGGGTAAGCCACACAAGGCCATTGCTTGAGAAGCTGACTGTATGCAAGCATATTTATGAAAAGTTGAGTAGAAGTAAAAAGTGTGGTAGAAAAAGGTCCACAAGCCTTAAAAGGATTGTCAAGAAAAGGCCATTCAAGAATTTTGGGGAGATTCACAAGGAGTGGACTGCGGCTGGAGTCAGTGCTTCAAGAGCCATTTCTGTACCAACAGCATTGTTCCTCTGTGTAAAAAGATCAAATGTCTCCTAAATAATGAACCTTGTATTACAAAAGAGTTGAAATGTCTTCTGAGCAGGAAAAAACAAGCCTTCAAATCGGGGGACAAAAAGGCACTGAAAGAGGCTCAGCTAGTTGAAAGCTAAGTTGAGGGATGGGAAGGATGTCTACAGAAAGAGGCTGGAGGGCAAGTTGGCAAGTAATCATATGAGAAGAACGCTGTGGACTGGAATTAAGAAAATTACTGGGATCAAACAGAAAGCAGAGGGAGTAGAGACCAATTTAGAGGGAGCAAATGAGCTGAATAAGTACTTCAATAGGGACAGGCCAGTGTGGCGATCCAATAGTGTGATGGTGAAGGAGAGTTCCTATAAGGAACAGACTAGAGAAGTAACTATGGAGATGGTACAAGGTAAATTAAGAAAAGTGCAGATTAGAAAGGAAGCAGGCCCTGATAGAATCGCACTAAAGGTACTACGGGTCTGTGGGGTACTTGCCAAATTGGAGCCTGGGGACTATGACTGTACCCACCCTGTGGAAGACATCATGCATCGCCCCCATCCTAGAGGTAGCCAGACCTACAAGCCCCAATGAATACCGATCCATGGTAATGACATCACAGAACATGAAAGTGCTTGAAAGCCTATTTCTGAGAATCTTAGTCACTGACACCGGTCCAGATGTCGACCCCCTCCAATTTGCCAACAAACCACGAATTGGAGATGAGGATGTGATCATATATCTGCTACACAGAGTACTATCTTATGAAGAGGAGTGTGGGAACGTAGTGAGGATCACCTTCTTTGATTTCTCAAGTACCTTCAATACCATAGAGCCTGACCTACTCGACAGGGAATTTATGAAACTGGGAGTCATTGGTCACCTGAGAGTTTAGATTGGGGACTATCTGATTGATAGACCACAATTCATACGCTGGGGAACATTTAAGTCAGACACCCAGTGGAGCAGTATAGGAACACCGCACAGAACAGTACTATCTCTATTTCAGTTCTCGCTGTACACAGCTGATTTCCAGTAGAACAGCAAGAAGTACTCTGATGACTCCGTGATAGTTGGCTGCATTAAGGAGGGACACAAGTTTGAATATAGGATGGTGGTGAATGGGTTCATAGAATGGTGCGAGTCTAAAGGGTTGGCCATGGAAACTAAGGAGACGCAAGTACAATTTGGTTGTGAGAAGGTCGACTGTACACCACTAACAATTAGCAAACAGGAGGTTGAGTCCGCGGAGACCTACAAATATCTTGGTCTGCAGGTTGACTACAAGTTGAAGTGGAAGTCACACATAGAAGGTGTCTACAAAAAAAGGACTAAGCAGGCTATACTTCCTTAAGAGCCATATCATCTGCTGGTGTTAGTCCACTGTGTTATATGAAGTACAAAGCTGTCCACTATAAAAATTATAAAGCACTTCATGCTTCCCTCTGCTGACAAGCCTTATGGAGATGTTGATTTTCCAGCAGGACTTAGCAACGCCCACACTGTCAAAAGTACTAATACCTGGTTAAATAACCACATTATCACTTTGCTTGATGGGCCAGCAAACTCATGTGACCTAAACCCAACAGACAATCTATGGAATATTGTCAAGAGGAAGATGAGAGACACCAGATTCAAAAATGTAGGCAAGATGAAGTCTGTGATCAAAGCAATCTGGCCTCAGCAGTGCCTCATCGGAAAGAGAGAAGGGAGACGGCACGTGCACACTGCAGCACCCCTGCCGATCTGATATTGATGAACTATCCTGAGACTAGGTCATCAATAGAAAAAGCCCAGGCAACCACTAGTGAAAACAGTCGGGTGAACAGCCTGTCTGATCCGTCCTGCTGCTAGTGAATGTGTGCCCCCGGACTGCCGCCCCATTCCTATTGACTACAATGGGGGCAGGGGTGGAGTTCCAGCGGAGGCACGGCAGCGCACGGTGAGAGGCTGCCGGAATAAAACTACAACATGTCTGACATTTATTCCGGCAGCCTCTCGCCGTGCGCTGGCATGCCTCCGCCGGAACTCTGCCTCGTCCCCATTATAGTCAAAGGTGACGGAGCGGGCACATGTTCACTAGCGGCAGGACGGATCCGACGAAACAGCCTGCCAGAAGTCCGTGCCGCTAGTGTGAAAGTAGCCTAAGACCAGCATTTTAAACTCTAGACTTGATAAGGCCATGCACCGCTGATTCTAAATGTAAGAGAGCTTCTTTGCTGTCTTACAGTTAAACCATTTTCTATGCCTAAACCAGGTTTAGAAAATGATGGATGAGACGGGTCTGCCAGCACATCCCCTTTCCCGTCCAATGCCACGCGCCCTTTTTTAGACCTGTCATGAGCGGGAAAGAAGTCGCAGATTCTGCCGCAACATGGTGTGAAACAGAATCTGCACCAGATATGTGCCACAAAAGTCTCTGTTCGTAGCTGTTCAGAAATCACCTCCTAATTGTTTGAAATAGATCACTCTGTGTATAATGAATGTATATAATATATGAGTTTCAGTTTTTGAAATGAATTATCAAAATAAATTAACTAATATTCAAATTTATTGAGATGCACCAAGTATTCAGACCTTTTGCTATTAAACTTAAAATTTAGCTCTGGGGGCCTTTCATTTTTCTATCTTTTCTATCATTTATACATCTTGATTGGAGTCCAGTTTCAGTCCAAATTCAGTTGATTGGACATGATTTGGAAAGACACACCCCTGTCTATAGAAGATCTTAAGCCATAAGGAGAAAAGAACTGCCTGTAGAGATCAGAAATAACATTGTGTGGAGGCAAAGAGCTGAAGAAGGGTACAAAACAAATTGATACTGCATTATTGTTCCCAAGAGCAGAGAGGCCTCCCTAATTCTTAAATGGAAGACGTATAATACAACCAGGGCTCTTTTGAGACCTGGGCATCCCACCAAATTAAGTAATTGGGTTAAAGGACCTTGGTAAGAGTGGTGACTAGAGATGAGCGAATTTTACAGAAATTCGATTCGCCGGTTTTCCAAATATTTCTGGAAAAATTTGTCTCGATCCGAGAATATTCATGGTAAATTACGTTAAAAAACGGCTACTTCCTGGCTGCTGAGAGCCTTTATAGTAGTGAAGAACACTGTGCCTTGTAGAAACACGCATAGGGAGTCTGCTTTGGTAGTGAAATAATAACGTGAGTCCGTATGACATGCAGATGACAGGTGTCGCTTTTAGAATCACTGCACACTTCACTTATTAGTGGAGAGGGTTTCAGCAGTAAGTTTGTGTTGACATCACTGATTAATTTGCCCTTCCTCTGATCCATCAGAACAATAACCCACAAAAAATGGATCCTGTCTGTGGAGCATACGCCTTTACTCGGTTAGCATTTGCTCAATAATCAATCAGTATTGCTAATGCCAAAAAAAACAGGAGTGGATCTAAAACAGAGATGACACGTGAATGGAATATTTGCATGTCTTCTGTGTTTTGTACCCACTCCTGCTTTTGGCTACCAAATCATAACCCAATTCTGATGGGATCACACAGGCCTTAAAGCTGCTACACAGACAGGATCTGTTGTGCATCTCATTTTTCCTTCCTTCTGACAGATCAGAAGAAAGGTCAAAAAAATGATGATGTTAGCCAGGCTGAAAGGCAAAATAGTGGCCCAGTCATGAAGTGGGGAGCGTGGGAACAGCATGAGAAGTCCACAGAGTAGACCTATGACATAGTGGTGAGGTGTAAGCAGCATGAGGAGACCACAGAGTGGACCAATGACAGAGTCTGGAGGTGGCGGCAGCATCAGGAGGCTAAAGACTGGCACGATGACGAAAGATTGTGGAGGTGTCGGCAGCATGAGGAGGCCGCAGAGTAGCACAACAACAAGAGATTGTGGAGGTGGCAGCAGCATGAGGAGGCTACAGAGTGGCACAACGACAAAGTGTGGAAGTGTCAGCAGCATGAGGAGGCCGGAGTAGCACGATGATGAGAGATTGTGGAGGTGTCAGCTGCATGAGGAGGACACAAAATAGCACAATGACAAGAGATTGTGGAGGTGGAAGCAGCATGAGGAGGCCACAGAGTGGCACGACGAAGAGAGATTGTGGAGGTGGCAGCAGAATTAGGAGGCCACAGAGTGGCACGACGACTAGGTGTGAAGATGTCAGCAGCATGAGGAGGCCAGAGTAGCATGATAACGAAAGATTGTGGAGGTGGCAGCAGCATGAGGAGGCCACAGAGTGGCATGACGACAAAGTGTGGAGGTGTCAGCAGCATGAGAAGGCCAGAGTAGCAAGACAATGAGAGATTGTGAAAGTGGCGGCAGAATGAGGAGACCACAGAGTGGCACAATGACTGAGTCTGGAGTTGGCAGCAGTATGAGGAGGCCATCCAGTGGCACAATGACCAAGTCTGGAGTTGGCAGCATCAGGAGGAGGCCACAGAATGGCACAATGACAGAGCCTGGAGTTGGCAGCAGCATGATGAGACCACAGAGTGGCCCAATGACCAAGTCTGGAGGTGGCAGCAGCATGAGGAGACCACAGAGTGGCCTAATGACAGAGTGTGGAGGTGGCGGTAGCAGCAGCCTTAGGAGGAGGCCACAGAGTGGCACAAATACAGAGTCTGGAGTTGGTGACAGCAGCAACATCATGAGGATACCACAGAGTGGCAAGGTGACATAGTGTGGAGATGGAAGCAGCATCAGGATACCACAGAATGGCAAGGTGACATAGTGTGGAGATGGCAGCAGCAGCATCGGACCATAGAGTGGTAAGATTCCATAGTGTGGATATGGCAGCAGCAGCATCAGGATACCACAGAGTCGCAAGGTGACATAGTATGGATAAGGCAGCAGCAGCAGGAGGATGCCATAGAGTGGCAAGATGACAGTGTGGAGATGGCAGCAGCAGCATCAGGAGACCACAGAGTGGCAAGGTGACATATTGTGGAGATGGCAGCAGCAACATCAGGAGACCACAAAGTGGCTAGGTGACAGAGTGGAGATGGCAGCAGCAGCAGCATTGGGAAACCACAGAGTGGCAAGGTGACATATTGTGGAGATGGCAGCAGCAACATCAGGAGACCACAAAGTGGCTAGGTGACAGAGTGGAGATGGCAGCAGCAGCAGCATTGGGAAACCACAGAGTGGCAAGGTGACATAGTGTGGATAAGGCAGCAGCAGAAGGGTACCATAGAGTGGCAATGTGACATAGTATGGAGATGGCAGCAGCAGGATACCACAGGGTGGCAAGGTGACATAGGGTGGAGATGGCAGTATCAGCAGCATCAGGAGACCACAGAATGGCAAGGTGACATAGTGTGGAGATGGCAGCAGCAGCATCAACATACCACAGAGTGGCAAGTTTACATAGTGTGGATATGGCAGCAGCAGCAGCATCAGGATACCACAAAGTGGCAAGGTGACATAGTATGGATATGGCAGCAGCAGCATCAGGATACCACAGAGTGGCAAGGTGACATAGTGTTGAGATGGCAGCAGCAGAAGGATACCATAGAGTGGCAAGGTGACATAGTGTGGAGATGGCAGCAGCAGGATACCACAGAGTATCAGGGTGACATAGGGTGGAGATGGCAGTAGTAGCAACATCAGGAGACCACAGAATGGCAAGGTGACATAGTGTGGAGATGGCAGCAGCAGCATCAAGATACCACAGAGTGGCAAGTTTACATAGTGTGGATATGGCAGTAGCAGCATCAGGATACCACAGAGTGGTAAGGTGACATACTGTAGTGTGGAGATGGCAGTAGCAGCAGCAACATCAGGATACCACATAGTGGCAAGGTGACATATTGTGGAGATGGCAGCAGCAGCATCAGGAGACCACAAAGTGGCTAGGTGACATAGTGTGGCGATGGCATCAGCAGCATCAGGAGACTACAGAGTGGCAAGGTGACATAATTTGGATATGGCAGCAGCAGGAGTATATCACGAGTGGCAAGGTGACATAGTGTGGAGATGGCATCAGCAGCATCAGGAGACCACAGAATTGCAAGGTGACATAGTGTGGAGATGGCAGCAGCAGCTGCATCAGGAGACCACAAAATGACCCAGTAACAGAGTGGGGTGGTGGGTGGCAATACCTGCCCAGTTCCAGTACCCGCTGATGAAGGTGGGTGAAAGGAGCACTTGGCATCAGATGTGTGGCATCAGGCGGGTGTAAGGATCAGAGTAGTAGCTAAGGCAGGTAGCCAGAAGAAACCGGTCTCTTTTATCAAAGTGTTTATGTGGCACCATGGATGATCTAGTCTGATGCATCAGGAATTGGTGGTTGGAAATCCTGGCTGATCCACGCCTGATTCATCTTGACAAAGGTCAGTCTCTCCACATTTTGGGTGGACAAGCAAGTTTTCTTTGGGGTAACTATGGCCCGCCGCACTAAACACCCACTCTGATGCCACACTACTGGCCGGGCAGGACAGCTTTTCCAGGGCAAACTCTGCTAGTTGCGGCCACAAATCAAGTTTGGCTACCCAGTAGTCCAGCTGATCTTCATTGTGGGTTTGCAGGGTGCTGTCCAAGTATGCCTTCACCTGCTGCTTCAGGTCCTGCTTCAGGTCTACCTGCTGCTGCTGGTGAGCAGTTACTTCACTGTGCGGGTGAAGAAAGCTACTCATCAGCGACTGTAGACTCAGGCTGCTGATGATGGAGCTGATACTGCTCCTGCCACCCCACCTCTCCCCAGCAGCCATGCCAGTGGAACGTGAGCGCAGAGGGCCCCCCAGGTCAGACCTGCGAGAGGATGGACGATGGAGCAGATAGGCAGCGGCCAACTGACTACATAGGATGTCTCTGTAGTAGTTCAGTTTGTCCTCCCTCTCAGTGGGTGTAAAAAAGGCCCCCATTCTGGACCGGTAGCGAGGGTCCAACAAGGTGGAGAGCCAGAAGTCATCCCTCTGCCGAATGGTGACAATTCGGCTGTCACTAAGCAAGCAAGTGAGCATGCATCGGGCTATTTGTGCAAGTGACTCCAATGTCCTCCTCCCCTCCTCCTCCTCTTCCAGTTCAGCCCCCACAGGGCTCATGTGGCCTTGAGATCTAGGTGCCACGTCTCCAGTCCCCTTACCAGCCATTGTTACAACCATCTGTTCCAAGACATGAAGCAATGGAATGACGTTGTTCATCCCGTAGTCCTGGCGACTGACAAATAACGTGGCATCCTCAAAAGGCCGGAGCAAATGGCAGGTGTCACACATGAGCTGCCACTGGCTAACATCGAAGATACATAGTAGAGTACTCCTATGCGCTTGCATCATCAAGAAATCGTTGATGGCCTTTCTCTGTTCGGAGGGTGGAATTCCAATGGGTGGAAACATTGCATATCAGCATATGTTGGGGGATGCCGTTCTGCTGCTGCAGCTCAAGGAAGGTGTGCTTTGCGGTGTACGAGTGGCTGAAGTACATGCAAAGTTTCCTGCCCATTTTTAGGATGTCTTGCAGATGGGTGGAAGACTTCAGGAACTGCTTGACAACCAGATTGAACATGTATGCCATGCAAGACGCATGGCTCAGACCTCCGTGACGCAACACTCTGCCCTAACCCCTGAAGACGCCGGTACACGGCGAAACATGTCGGGGGGCAGTGTGAGCCTCTAATTTTAACAGTGCATCTCGCTGTAGCCTACTACTATAGGGTCTAACAATCACACAGTGTCCACATGCAATACTGGCAGCGCGCAGCCAGACAGGCACTAGTGTGTAATCACCTAACCCTGGTCAGGTGACATCCTGACAGGGCATTCGAAATTGACACTGCAAGGCTAGCGAATGCTGGAAGTTTTAACCATTTAGGTATTTAGTTAGTATTCAAGTATTATCAGCATTATCAATAAAAGTTATGTCTTAGCTATTGGTAGGTACAGGATTAATAGGTGCTATCTAGTCCTAACGGGCATTAATAGTAATAAATTGTTGCACAATACACCTTATCCCTGTACTTAAAGGGAAAGTATAGTAATTGAACTAGTAGCTCGTCCTCGCTGTAAAGTGGAGCCGAGCCCACAGCATATAATACTTCTCTGGGTGAGGGAACAGAAAATAACAAAGGCAGGTTGAGGACAGGTGAGGGCACAGGGCCTGCTCCCAGGCTATGCCAACTAAGAGTTGTGTCTGGCTGGGGGTGTCTGATGTCACTGGGGATGAAGTTGATGACCGAGTTAACCGATCAAGAATTGCTGGGTTGCTGGTAAAGACACGACCGCTAGATGACACCGGGAGCTCAGGCCTCTCAATAATACTCCTGCTGCCATGCCCCCTTACTCTGCTGCGATCTCTGCCTGTGCCAGAAACATTTATGCCTCTGCCACTGCTCTGTGCATGGCCTGGCACTTCTCTGTCTGACATACTTTTACCTGAACTAAATAAATTAAAAGCAAATTAAAACACCCCTAAGAGTGACCAAAATATTTTTCTTTTTGTACTGAAATAGGCCACTAAACGCTTTTACCACAAACAAATGCACCAGAAGTGCATATATATTTTTCTTTCTGTACTGAAATAGGCCACTAAACGCTTTCAACACATACAGTCAGGTCCATAAATATTGGGACATCAACACAATTCTAACATTTTTGGCTCTATACACCACCACAATGGATTTGAAATGAAACGAACAAGATGTGATTTAACTGCAGACTGTCAGCTTTAATTTGAGGGTATTTACATCCAAATCAGGTGAACGGTGTTGGAATTACAACAGTTTGCATATGTGGTTCCCACTTGTTAAGGAACCAAAAGTAATGAGATAATTGGCTTCTCAGCTGTTCCATGGCCAGGTGTGTGTTATTCCCTCATTATCCCAAATACAATAAGCAGATAAAAGGTCCAAAGTTCATTTCAAGTGTGCTATTTGCATTCGAAATCTGTTGCTGTCAACTCTCAAGATGAGATCCAAAGAGCTGTCACTATCAGTGAAGAAAGCCATCATTAGGCTGAAAAAACAAAACAATCCCATCAGAGGGATAGCAAAAACATTAGGCGTGGCCAAAACAACAGTTTGGAACATTCTTAAAAAGAAGGAATGCACCGGTGAGCTCAGCAACATTAAAAGACCCGGAAGACCACGGAAAACAACTGTGGTGGATGACCGAAGAATTCTTTCCCTGGTGAAGAAAACACCCTTCACAACAGTTGGCCAGATCAAGAACACTCTCCAGGAGGTAGGTGTATGTGTGTCAAAGTCAACAATCAAGAGAAGACTTCACCAGAGTGAATACAGAGGGTTCACCACAAGATGTAAACCATTGGTGAGCCTCAAAAACAGGAAGGCCAGATTAGAGTTTGCCAAACGACATCAAAAAAGCCTTCACAGTTCTGGAACAACATCCTATAGACAGATGAGACCAAGAACAACTTGTACCAGAGTGATGGGAAGAGAAAAGAATGGAGAAGGAAAGGAACTGCTCATGATCCTAAGCATACCACCTCATCAGTGAACCATGGCGTGGGCATGTATGGATGTCAATGGAACTGGTACTCTTGTATTTATTGATGATGTGACTGCTGACAAAAGCAGCAGGATGAATTCTGAAGTGTTTCAGGCAATATTATCTGCTCATATTCATCCAAATGCTTCAGAACTCACAGGACGGCGCTTCACAGTGCAGATGGACAATGACCCAAAGCATACTGCAAAAGCAACCAAAGAGTTTTTTAAAGGGAAAGAAGTGGAATGTTATGCAATGGCCAAGTCAATCACATGAACTCAATCCGATTGAGCATTTCACTTGCTGAAGACAAAACTGAAGGGAAAATGCCCCAAGAACAAGCAGGAACTGAAGACAGTTGAAGTAGAGGCCTGGCAGAGCATCACCAGGGATGAAACCCAGAGTCTGGTGATGTCTATGCGTTCCAGACTTCAGGCTGTAATTGACTGCAAAGGTTTTGCAACCAAGTATTAAAAAGTCAAAGTTTGATTTATGATTATTATTCTGTCCCATTACTTTTGGTCCCTTAACAAGTGGGAGGCACATATGCAAACTGTTGTAATTCCTACACCGTTCAGCTGATTTGGATGTAAATACCCTCAAATTAAAGCTGACAGTCTGCAGTTAAATCACATATTGTTTGTTTCATTTCAAATCCATTGTGGTGGTGTATAGAGCCAAACATTTTAGAATTATGTTGATGTCCCAATATTTATGGACCTGACTGTATAACTGCAATAGTAAAATAAGAATATATTTTTCTTTTTGTACTGAAACAGGCCACTAAATGCTTTTGCCACAAATGACTGCACCAGTGAAGTGCATATATATTTTTTTTTTGTACTGAAATAGGCCACTAAACATTTTCAACACGCATGAAAAAGTATGTGAACCCTTTGGAATGATATGGATTTCTGCACAAATTAGTCATAAATTGTGATCTGATCTTCATCTAAGTCACAACAATAGAAAATCACAGTCTGCTTAAACTAATAACAAACAAAGAATTAAATGTTACCATGTTTTTATTGAACACACCATGTAAACATTCACAGTGCAGGTGGAAAAAGTATGTGAACCCTTGGATTTAATAACTGGTTGAACCTCCTCTGGCAGCAATAACTTCAACCAAACGTTTCCTGTAGTTGCAGATCAGACGTGCACAATGGTCAGGAGTAATTCTTGACCATTCCTCTTTACAGAACTGTTTCAGTTCAGCAATATTCTTGAAATGTCAGGTGTGAATCGCTTTCTTGAGGTCATGCCACAGCATCTCAATTAGGTTGAGGTCAGGACTCTGACTGGGCCACTCCAGAAGGGGTATTTTCTTCTGTTTAAGCCATTCTGTTGTTGATTTACTTCTATCCTTTGGGTCGTTGTCCTGTTGCAACACCCATTTTCTGTTGAGCTTCAGCTGGTGGACAGATGGCCTTAAGTTCTCCTGCAAAATGTCTTGATAAACTTGGGAATTCATTTTTCCTTCGATGATAGCAATCTGTTCAGGCCCTGACGCAGCAAAGCAGCCCCAAAACATGATGCCCCACCACCATACTTCACAGTTGAGATGAGGTTTTGATGTTGGTGTGCTGTGCCTCTTTTTCTCCACACATAGTGTTGTGTGTTTCTTCCAAACAACTCAACTTTGGTTTCATCTGTCCACAGAATATTTTGCCAGTACTGCTGTGGAACATCCAGGTGCTCTTGTGCAAACTGTAAACGTGCAGCAATGTTTTTTTTGGACAGCAGTGGCTTCCTCTGTTGTATCCTTCCATGAAATCCATTCTTGTTTAGTGTTTTACATATCGTAGATTCGCTAACAGGGATGTTAGCATATGCCAGAAACTTTTGTAAGTCTTTAGCTGACACTCTAGGATTCTTCTTCACCTCATTGAGCAGTCTGCACTGTGCTCTTGCAGTCCTCTTTACAGGACGGCCACTCCTATGGAGAGTAGCAGCAGTGCTGAACTTTCTCCATTTATAAACAATTTGTCTTACCGTGGACTGATGAACAGCAAGGCTTTTGGAGATACTTTTATAACCCTTTCCAGCTTTATGCAAGTCAACAATTCTTAATTGTAGGTCTTCTGAGAGCTCTTTTGTGCGAGGCATCATTCACATCAGGCAATGCTTCTTGTTAAAAGCAAACCCAGAACTGGTGTGTGTTTTTTATAGGGCAGGGCAGCTGTAACCAATACCTCCAATCTCATCTCATTAATTGGACTCCAGTTGGCTGACACCTCACTCCAATTAGCTCTTGGAGATGTCATTAGTCTAGGGGTTCACATACTTTTTACACCTGCACTGTGAATATTTACATGGTGTGTTCAATAAAAACATGGTAAAATTTAATTATTTGTGTGTTATTAGTTTAAGCAGACTGTGATTGTCTATTGTTGTGACTTAGATGAAGATCAGATCACATTTTATGACCAATTTGTGCAGAGAATAAAATAGAAAACTCCAGCAATGTGCGTTGGTATCAAAGAATATATCGTTTATTATGAAAAAGCGGCGTCGTGATGTGACGTTTCGGCCACTTAGGCCTTTATCAAACTATGTGAAAAATACAAAGGGAGGGTGATAATTACAATCATGTCAGATATCCAACATATGGTGTACAAATAAATCCATAATACATACAGGAATATAAGGAACACAAAATGTCCCACAGGTCGATTCAACATATTGCAATCCATAACATATTAATTTGAAAAATATGACGAGAGGAAAAGAAAGCAGCACGTTAGGGGGGAAGGGAAAAACAAGGAAAAAAGAAAATTTCAAGTCAGCATTTCCAGTGATGAGAGTCTACATAAGCCGTAAGTCAAGGAAAACTGGGAGGACGACCCTGATGTAGAGCAGTTAAGGACAACTATTGTATAGAGAGATCCAAATACTATCTGAATATTGTGTCGCATCAAAGATGGTTTGAAGAAGTAGTTGGCAGGATACATGAAGAGCAAGGTGATCTGTGATGTCGGTGTAAGTGGAGCTATGGGCCATGGTATGTATTCACACTACTTCAATGGATCGCAATGTAATAAGCATAAAGCGCTATAGCTGTATTGGGAGATGGAGCTTACCTACTGCCGCTGTCGGGAGATACGCCAGTTGTAAATGCGCTGTGAGATGCTGACAGTGTGTATCCACACACTAGATGAGAAAGCGCTGTAGTGTCTTAAACTGCCCGCCTATATGTAGCGTGGGGGGGCGTGTACGTAGCTATGCGGAAGGTCAGAGGCTGATGATGCGTTCCAATAGTTGCGTGTCACGCGTCTCTAGGCTAGGGCGGATGTGATGAGGTGCGCAACCGGAAGTGTGGTGCGTTCCATGATGCGTTCCATTGGAAACCGGAAGCAGTGCGTGCCACCGCTTGCGGTCCAGAACGGAACTGCTGGAGATAGTATTGATATGAATGGTGGTGAAATGATTGATGCACAGTGTGAAGTCTACATCGGGAATGTGTATAAATGATGGCCCAAGAGTTTATATAGTAAATATGCTTGGATGTGTAGAATCACTATGTGGCAGGTAGTGTATTGAAATATCGGACACAATAGCTGTAGGAGGGTGTCCATATTCGTAAAAGGATACCAAACCTTAATCAAAACCGCCCCAAAATCATTATACCACCTGGAAAAAATAGAGAGATATATTATTACCAAAGCATGGTAGTATATGTACATATGGCGACAGTGTAAGTTTTATCCATTATGCCTTCATCACTTTTGTATAAGAAAATCATGTAAAGCACTGTATGTCATAATCCCTATTGAGCCCCTTTGGTTCCAAGCAGTCCATCTTGTGGATCCAGAAGGCTTCACGTTTTTTTAGTTGTGTGATCCGATCGTATCCCCTTCTGTGGGGTAGGATCTGTTCGATAACCTGAAATTTGAGTTGCGCTAAATTGTGGCCGGCTGTTTCAAAATGGGCAGGTACAGGGAAAAGTAGATTTTTGCGTCTAATTGAGGATTTGTGCTGGCATATGCGATCACGAATTTTTTGGGTTGTTTCTCCTATATAAACCTTGCCACATGGGCATTTTAACAAGTAGACCACAAATGATGACTCGCATGTAAAAAAACCTTTTATGGGAAAACTTTTTCCGGATTGGGGATGGTAGAAATGAGTGCCCTTGAGGACATTGCTACATTGTTGGCAGTGGATGCACGGAAAGGTTCCTGTCTTTTGTGTTGTTAGAAATCTCTGTTTAGGGATATTGTGCAGTGGGCCGATATCTGCTTTGACTAGAAAGTCTCTTAGGTTTTTAGGTCTACGATTGCATGCTAAGATAGGGTTTTTAAATTCTTGTACCTGGGGAAAGGCTTTTTGTAAAATGGACCAATGATTTCTAATGCTGTTCAATATTTTTCTGGTGGTGGGGTGGTAAGTGTGGACAAATGGTATACGGTTAAGGGCAGTTTTGGGTTTCCTGGGGGCGGTAATGGTCGTATCTCTGAGGAGGTGCTCTGGATACCCTCTTTCTTTGAATCTGTCTGCCATTTCAGTGAGACGGGTTTGTACTTGGTCACTGGATGTGACAATGCGTTTGATCCGTGTGTATTGAGAGGTTGGAAGTGATTTTTTTGTATTAAGTGAATGAAAACTTGTATAGTGTAACAGATTGTTGCGATCGGTAGGTTTGCGATATAGATCAGTGCTAAGGGTACCGAATGAGGTTTTGGTAACGGTCGTGTCTAGGAAACTGATTGAAATGGTATCGGAGTGAATGGTGAATTGTAATTCATGGTATATGCTGTTGAGATAGTTATGGAAGTCGGTCAAGGATTCTCTATTTTTTCCAGGTGGTATAATGATTTTGGGGCGGTTTTGATTAAGGTTTGGTATCCTTTTACGAATATGGACACCCTCCTACAGCTATTGTGTCCGATATTTCAATACACTACCTGCCACATAGTGATTCTACACATCCAAGCATATTTACTATATAAACTCTTGGGCCATCATTTATACACATTCCCGATGTAGACTTCACACTGTGCATCAATCATTTCACCACCATTCATATCAATACTATCTCCAGCAGTTCCGTTCTAGACCGCAAGCGGTGGCACGCACTGCTTCCGGTTTCCAATGGAACGCATCATGGAACGCACCACACTTCCGGTTGCGCACCTCATCACATCCGCCCTAGCCTAGAGACGCGTGACACGCAACTATTGGAACGCATCATCAGCCTCTGACCTTCCGCATAGCTACGTACACGCCCCCCCACGCTACATATAGGCGGGCAGTTTAAGACACTACAGCGCTTTCTCATCTAGTGTGTGGATACACACTGTCAGCATCTCACAGCGCATTTACAACTGGCGTATCTCCCGACAGCGGCAGTAGGTAAGCTCCATCTCCCAATACAGCTATAGCGCTTTATGCTTATTACATTGCGATCCATTGAAGTAGTGTGAATACATACCATGGCCCATAGCTCCACTTACACCGACATCACAGATCACCTTGCTCTTCGTGTATCCTGCCAACTACTTCTTCAAACCATCTTTGATGCGACACAATATTCAGATAGTATTTGGATCTCTCTATACAATAGTTGTCCTTAACTGCTCTACATCAGGGTCGTCCTCCCAGTTTTCCTTGACTTACGGCTTATGTAGACTCTCATCACTGGAAATGCTGACTTGAAATTTTCTTTTTTCCTTGTTTTTCCCTTCCCACCTAACGTGCTGCTTTCTTTTCCTCTTGTCATATTTTTCAAATTAATATGTTATGGATTGCAATATGTTGAATCGACCTGTGGGACATTTTGTGTTCCTTATATTCCTGTATGTATTATGGATTTATTTGTACACCATATGTTGGATATCTGACATGATTGTAATTATCACCCTCCCTTTGTATTTTTCACATAGTTTGATAAAGGCCTAAGTGGCCGAAACGTCACATCACGACGCCGCTTTTTCATAATAAACGATATATTCTTTGATACCAACGCACATTGCTGGAGTTTTCTATTTTATTTACTACACGGGGTGGGAACCCGACTCCAAGCAGCAACCCTCCAGAGTGCCAGGAGGTTTATATCTCAATTTGTGCAGAGATCCATATCATTCCAAAGGGTTCACATACTTTTTCTTGCAACTGTATAACTGCAGAAGTGAACTAAGAATATATTTTTCTTTTTGTACTGAAATAGGCCACTAAATGCTTTTAGCATAAATAAATGCACCAGTGAAGTGCGTATGTATTTTTATTTCTGTACTGAAATAGGCCACTAAACACTTTTGCCACAAATAACTGCACCAGTAATGTGCGTACAGTACAGACCAAAAGTTTGGACACACCTTCTCATTCAAAGAGTTTTCTTTATTTTCATGACTATGAAAATTGTTGATTCACACTGAAGGCATCAAAACTATGAATTAACACATGTGGAATTATATACATAACAAACAAGTGTGAAACAACTGAAAATATGTCATATTCTAGGTTCTTCAAAGTAGCCACCTTTTGCTTTGATTACTGCTTTGCACACTCTTGGCATTCTCTTGATGAGCTTCAAGAGGTAGTCCCCTGAAATGGTTTTCACTTCACAGGTGTGCCCTGTCAGGTTTAATAAGTGGGATTTCTTGCCTTATAAATGGGGTTGGGACCATCAGTTGCATTGAGGAGAAGTCAGGTGGATACACAGCTGATAGTCCTACTGAATAGACTGTTAGAATTTGTATTATGGCAAGAAAAAAGCAGCTAGGTAAAGAAAAACGAGTGGCCATCATTACTTTTAGAAATGAAGGTCGGTCAGTCAGCCAAAAAATTGGGAAAACTTTGAAAGTAAGGGCTATTTGACCATGAAGGAGCGTGATGGGGTGCTGCGCCAGATGACCTGGCCTCCACAGTCACCAGACCTGAACCCAATCGAGATGATTTGGGGTGAGCTGGACTGCAGAGTGAAGGCAAAAGGGCCAACAAGTGCTAAGCATCTCTGGGAACTCCTTCAAGACTGTTGGAAGACCATTTCAGGGGACTACCTCTTGAAGCTCATCAAGAGAATGCCAAGAGTGTGCAAAGCAGTAATCAAAGCAAAAGGTGGCTACTTTGAAGAACCTAGAATATGACATATTTTCAGTTGTTTCATACTTGTTTGTTATGTATATAATTCCACATGTGTTAATTCATAGTTTTGATGCCTTCATAGTCATGAAAATAAAGAAAACTCTTTGAATGAGAAGGTGTGTCTAAACTTTTGGTCTGTACTGTATATATATATATTATTATTATTTTTCTGTACTGAAATAGGCCACTAAACACTTTCAACACATATAACTGCAGAAGTGAACTGAGAATATATTTTTCTTTCTGTACTGAAATAAGCCACTAAACGCTTTTAGCAGAAATAAATGCACCAGTGAAGTGCATATATATTTTTCTTTCTGTACTGAAATCGGCCACTTTTGTCACAAATAACTGCACCACTGAAGTGCGTATATTTTTTTCTTTCTGTACGCTTTCAACACATATAACAGCAGAAGTGAACTGAGAATATATTTATATTTTTCCACAGATAGGCTTACTTTTCCACTAAATGCTTTTCAACATAGCACTTGCAACCCAATAACAAATTGCTGGAATTACAGAGCTGTATAATAGCTATTTGGATCCCCAAATAATCTTTCCCTGCACTTGTAAATCACTTTTCTAGCACTGTCCCTAGCACCTTCTGACATCTCTCTCTGCACTAAGATGCTGTGAAATAATTCCTCCATATCCTTACCCTGCACTTAGAAATCGTTTTTTGAGTTTCTTTGTTCGCAATGAATTTTTTCCTATTGCTGTCCCTAGCGCCTTCTCACGTCTGTCCCTGCCCTCAGAACGCTGGAAAATGGCAGAATCTAAAATAGCTGCAGTATTGATAGGTCTGTGACATCACAGGGCTGGCTGGCTGCTGATTGGCTGCATGCATGCATGTCAATCTGGGTGATCCCGCCTTCCTAGAGTTCCTTGCACCATGTCCTCTGTCCTCTCACGTGTAGCCACCATTTTAGGAAAAATTGTGATTTGTTACCACGAAGCGCAAGGAAATTCGCATTCATTGAGAATCAAATTTTTCCTGAAATTCAGATCGAATTCCACTTCGTCAGCTTCGATTCGCTCATCTCTAGTGGTGACCAAGAACCAAATAGTCACTCTGGCTGAGCTTCATACATCCTGATCCAAATGGGAGAAACCTCCAGAAGGTTTGTTTTTAAGAACAGGAGTAAAGCCTATATTATATAATGTTATATGATTGTAGTAAATTATGAGATAAGAGGGAGTTGAAAGTAGGTGGAGAGGTTGGAGCCAGCGTGCGGCTGCCAGACTCCTACATGAAAGTAGTGTCACCAAAAATAATGAGCAATTATACATTAAAAAATAGGCAACACAACTGATAATTTTTTTTGTTTAATGGTCAGGATAAAGTGTTTGAATAATAATAAAAGTTAAGTTTTATGGGAGTGAATAATACACATGTCAAGATAAGGCAAACAGTAGTCTAATGACTTAATGTAAATTATAGTTAGAATCATCACTGCAACACTCCACCAATCTTGGCTTTATGGCAGTGTCCAGAAGGAAACCTTTTGTCAGTAAACAACACATGAAAGCCCTGGAGACCTGGAGTTTACAAAATAGCACCTAAAGGACTCTCAGACTGTGAAAAACAAGATTCTTTGGTCTGAATAAACCAAGATTGAACTTTTGGCCTCAACTCTAAGCATCATATCAGGAGGGAACCAGGCACTGCTCATCACCTGCCCCATACAATCCGTACAGTGATGCATGGTGGTGGAAGCATCATGCTGTGTTTTTTTTTTTTTTTTTTCAGCAGCTGGGACAAGGAGACTGGTCAGGTTAGGGGAAAGTTGAATGGTGCAAAGTACAGAGATATTCTTAATGAAAACCTTCCAACAAGACAATCATCCTAAGCACACAGCTATGACCTCTGACTTGAACCCAATTGTACATCTCTGGAGAGACCTAAAAATGGCTGTCCAACGATGGTCCCCATCCAACCGGTCAGAACATGAGAGGACCTAGCCATAGTCTAATTATTGTCTTACCTTATAGGGCGGCCCCTACTGATGCCATGGCATTTTTTTTTTTATCAGACCCCCCCGTTCGTCCGCTCTTTGCCCCATTGATTTTGGCGCCTTATATTATAATGAGCCGGTTATACTAGGCGGAGACCCGCAGTTCCGCTGGGGCGGTTCTCTTCTCCTTGGCTGTGAATGAGCTCCTCTCTGGCTAAGAGCGGTGTGCTCTGATTGGATGTGATCACAGCCAGGGAGAAGAGAACCGCCCCCAGCAGAACTGCGGGTCTCCGCCTAGTATAACCGGATCGGCTCATTATAACATAAGGCGCCAAAATCAACAGGGCCAAGAGCGGACGAACGGGGGATTCTTTGGGGGGAAAAAAGTGCCATGGCATCAATGGCTAAACTGATGAAAGGTCCTCTTTAAACTAAGTACTGAATAAAGGGTCTGATTACTTATGTCATATTTTCAATTTTTTTCAAGCTTGCTACTACATTTTATGCAATATGAGATTGTGCCATTTGAAAATACAAGCCATTATGTGCTATGTGAATGGAAAAATAAAAAGTTATGGCTCTGGGAAGGCAGGCAGTAAAAATTTAAAATGGAAAAACTGAAAACCACTCCAATTCACTCGATCCTTTAAGCATACTTGCATTTTTAACAAAAAGTTAGCATAATAGCTGTGCTTCATTATACAGTAGAATAGCAACTGTGAAGTACTAGTTATGCTTAGGCTTCCCTCAAGTCTTCCTCAACCATATTATTCCCTGTTTCAGTTGCACAATTCAATGCATTTTATTCAGAAGCAGGGGGCATATCCTTCTGTGAAGTCTGCCGACACTGTCCTGCTGTGACGTCCTTTTGCTTACTTCCCATTATGTTTGTTTTCAGCTCTGGATCTCAAAGAACAGATTAGAAGGGAGAATGCACACTTACAGACTAGTGATGAGCGACAGGTGCCATATTCGAATTCGTGATATTTCACTAATATTTTGCTAAATATTCGTGATATATTCGCCAATTCGAGACTTCGTTATATTCGTACAATGCTATTCTATTGCGAAAAATCATCATTTAAATATTCATGTGCGCATGCGCATTTTTCGCAATAAGATAAACTATATTAAATAATGGTAGGTTGTGGTGGCTCACTAGCAAGTAGTTAAGGTATGGTGCTGCAAGCTCATATAGAGGGAATCACCCCACCCTCTCTTAAAAGGCAAATGTAGTAATAGAATAATGAGCGAGCACTCATACACTTGGCAACCAGATTGACATATGCAGAAAATATTTATTAAATCCCCATAAAATACAAGTAATAAAATTTATAAGAACAATGTAGCAATAATATACAACATTACAGTCACATATATTGTGGTAGATATGATCGACACTATATTCATATGACTCAATAGTGTCGATAAATTCAATAATATATATCACACCAAAAAACTTCAAGTATATGCTGTTATTTGGGAAGAGGGGGTATTATCTTCTAGCGCTCTATCCCAATTTGGGAAACTGAATGTCACTGAAAATGTTGTAGGTGTATTCACTGGGAGCGCAATATGTTCATAAAGTGTCCACAGGAATCCTGATAATGTGAAAAGTCTCTTATAACATATCCTTTTAAGCTCGATATGAGCTTTGAATTGAAGAAAACTTTAAATCGATGTTTGGCTTACCGTCTGGCGTCTGCTGTCTCCCTATTGCTTCAATGGAGCTTTAAATATTTGCCGGCTTACTCAGTCGCTCCATACAGCAAGCTGGTTTAAATTTCGCGGGAGTTCCAAAGATCGCGGGAGCTGCCACTCTGTTCCGCAATTTCCTTTGGTGCAGCTTTCGACGATAAGAATAGTTAATCCTTTACTGTAGAGATTTTCTTCTGTATGGCCATACAGTATTATCGGAGGCTTTTCAATGCAGGTACATCACTTGTTTCACCATATGCGTTTCGGGTAGATTCACTCTCCCTTCCTCAGTGGTCGAGTATCTGTCTGCTCTGCCTCCATTTTTATCCATTCCTTTAATTGCTTCCCAAATCTTGGACACCTGTTGTTCATGCTACTCCCAGTTTGCCAGGGAATCCTCCCACATAATCAGGGGATAATTCTATACAGCCTTGATTTTTAAAAATTTTTATTTTTTATTTTTTTTTCTCTTGCAGTTTCCATGCGTTTTTTATGCGTTTTTTGGGGGACACATTCGTTTTTTGGCCCAGATGTCCCAATTGTTGTGATATATCATTGTGTGAAATATAAACTTGATATCTGATTGCTAACACTTATAAAATGACTTTTTATAATAAAATATTATTAAACAAATTTTCAAGATTAAAATATCAATATAAGAATATAAAACAATAAATAATAAATGTGAGGAATCTTGAAAGTTTCATAGGAATCCTAGAGTTTGATACAATTATTCGGATTTGATATTAAATAATGAAGAATATTCTAATTCAGTACTGACTAAGATATTTTAGCCTTCTCACATTGGCCCACAAGTAATGGTCCACTACTGGCCTGCTTTTTGCTTGTGGGCCAATGCGAGAAGGCAAACATATCTTAGTCAGTACTGAATTAAAATATTCTTTAATATAGTTTATCTTATGCCAAAAATCTGCAATTAAATATGCGCATTCATTGAATCGTGTAAGGGAGTTAAGCAACTTTCCTATTGTGTTGGCTTGGTAGAATTGTCAAATATTTGTTTTGTTTTTTTTGTTTTTTTTCTCATCTGAACCCATTACATTTACTATCACTAATGGGTTCAGATGAAAAAAAAAAAAATTATGAATATTCGTTTTAACGAATATATATCAAATATATATTCTAAATATTCGCGAATTATCGAAGTGCCGATATTCGCGATAAAAATTTGCTATTCGAATATTCGCGCTCAACACTATTACAGACACAGTGGAGGCTCCTGTAATATTCAAAAGCTGTGCAGACGCAGTTGTTTTATCAGGCTCATGATCTCAGCTGTGATACGTCCCCTCTTCCTGTGAGTCTCTGGGACGGATCTCGCAAGACAGGTAGTGGACTGCAAATTAGGTGGAAGTGAGACCCCTAGTGGCCATGACTTTACATCTTTTTTTCAGGTAGATACAGGTATATTTTCTAAAGGAAGTGATTTAGAAATGTGGTATTTACTCCATTTGTTATGAAATGAAATTGTGTGAAAGTAAAATGACTATTTAAGTGGTTGTTTCTTTGTCTATATTCGCTGCCTGTGTTTCTCACTGCCTGTCTGTGAATCTGTCTATAAACCAAAATAGCTCCTGATGTAAGTATCTCTCATCAGTCTATCCGTCCATTATACACAATGGCACTATTCTTTTGAATCATTTTATTTTACAGACTCTCTTTGGATTAGTTGAACAGAAATGTTTGTAGTAAGGGTCAGAGCCAAAGCTGTGGCAGCACAGAATTACAGATTAAACCAAGGGTACATGAAATTGAAATGATATGGCCCTCGTCTGGTCTCTGCTTCATCATTTGAAATGACAATTGCCCTAAAAATGCCTAAGCTGTTTTGTCATTATTCAGATGTCATCCTCGTTTAGCTTAAGACATTATCCATTACATATTTGAAGAAATAGTTTGTATCATGGTTGAGGTACATTCTGCCATTAGCCGCTACTGTGTATACACAAGAACATAAACCAAACAAAAGCACTGTTAGCCTGAGCTAAAACAGAGATGCTGTGTTACCCAGTCCCTAACACACAGAGCCGCACTCTTATTCCTGCCTGTACTGTATATACTGCTGATACTGTAAGCCAGGGCCCCCATGCTTATATAGGGCTTATGTTCTGAAAGGATTTTATTACTTTCAGACTGTGAGTGGGGCAGGTTAATTCAATCCGACCCATGGTGGGAGAAAACGAGTCCGTTGTGTGTGTCAGACATGATTAGCCTCACTTACACACAGTGCCGAGTCTATTCCTTTGGGACCGATTGGCTTGGAGCTGAAAGAGAGCATAATCCTTATTCATAACATCTGATTATCCACTCTTTTCGCAGGATTTCCATGTTTATTGGAACCATTGTTTTCACATAAAATTGTATAGATGTATATTTTTTCATACTATGAAAGCATCAATCTAGCATGCTCTGCACCATTCTTTACCCCTTTGTGCACTAAACAGGATAACTTCACACTTGGCATAGCTTGGTAAAAAAGCCAGAACTGGAACTCTTTTTCGCTATCTGGGGGGAAAGAAGGCCTTCCTGATTACAACTGGTTATAGACTCTATAACCTGATTTTGGTCTATAGAAGACAAATGTTCACTTGTCTAAGATTGAATAAAACTGACAATGTGGTTAGAGTAATGGTATACAAACAAAAAACTGTTCAGGGCAGGTAATATAATAGTAGAGGGGCTGTCTTTAGAGTGGACTATGATCAAAAGAGCCCCATAAAGTATATCATATTCTCATCTTTAATACCTATAAATTCTTGTAAGCCATTCATTCCTTTTAAATCATGACTGACACAATAATATATTCTATAGAACCTACAAAATCATTTCTGAGTCAATACTCAATAAAATAATTCAAACCCTATTGCAATTCATTTAATAAAAATATGCACTCCCAATATAGGCCCCATTCACATGACCATATTTTTGGTCCACATCCAAATTAATTTTAATGGGCCCGCAAAAAATGCGGACAGCACACTGTGTGCTGTCCTCATTTGTATGTCCGTTCCACAGTCCCGCACAAAGATAGAACATGTCATTGTTACAATGAGTCCGCAAAAAACACAGATGCAACATGGACGTCAGACAAATGCGATCCATATTTTTTGCAGACCACAAAAATATATGGTCGTGTGAATGCACCCTTAAACAGAAATACAATGAGTGATACAATAAAGATCCCCGGGTATAAAGCAGACACTAGATGATAAACTTTAAGTAAGCCATTGTTCAAACATGTATGGCCTATTCCACACTTCAGTGATTTAGTTAGTGATTTCTATCCAAAACCAGAAGTGGGACCTTCACAGAGATAAAATATAATGGACAGATTTGCACCGGTTCTGTGTTTCTGACCAGCACCTGGTTTTGGCTCACAATCACGGACTAAATCAACGAAGTGTGAACTAGGCCTAATACCAGTCTATCCCTTTAACATGCTCCCAAAGCAGTACCCACAGTAAACATTACCAATGTTCTATTACTATTTGGGGACCGAACAAATGACAAAACAAAAGTGTGCTGAATAAAGAGCAATAATGCTTAATCAAATGAACATACGAGGGGTGTTCAATAACTTATATACCTAAATATAAAAATAACATTTTCTGAGAAAATTGAACTTACTTTTTAATGTAATCCCACTTGACTTCAAAACACTTATTCCACTTCACCTTCAGTGATTGGATGCCCTCAGAATGGAAGGAGACTTCTTGCGCTGCAGGAACCCTGTCACTGACTCCTTGACTGCATTATCATCAGGAAAACATTGCCCACGCAAATATTTCTTTAGGTTCCGAAAAACAAAGTAATCACTGGGAGCCAGGTCTGGACCGTAGGGTTGATGGTTAAGCTCAATTCCCTGTGATTCGCTAGACTTGTGAGCTGGCACATTGTCATGAAGCAGCAACACACCTGCCGACAACCTCCCATGGCATTTCTCTTTGATTGCCTCACGTAATGCCTTCATTGTTGAAGCATAGGTGACTCGAGTAATTGTTGGCATGAATTCTAGTAATAAAAAGCCTTCTTTATCCCAAAAAACTGTTCTCATGATCTTTCCAGCTAACTGCTGTGCACAAAATTTATTTGAAGTTGGTAACCCCTTGTGCTTCAATTGCATGAACTCATTGTATGGTCTCAGGATCATGGTGGTGGACCCATGTTTCATCACCTGTAATAATTTGAGAATAGAGGCCTCCTGGATTTTCTCTACACTAAATTCGCTTGGCTAAATTTCTGGCAACATGTTTTTTTTCTCTGGCATCAACATTTGTGGCACCCACCGTGAACTAGCCTTTGACATCATCAAAACATCATAAATGATACAGGAGACTGTGCCAACTAAAATGCCTAATTCATGAGCCAAAACACTGACCTGAATTCTTCCAAAATCATTTCCTTCACTTTACACCACATTTCCTCTGAAGATGCTTCAACAGGTAGCCCTGGACAGGGTCATCTTCAACTGATTCCCTACCCCATTCAAACTGCTTGGCCTAAAACTTTACTTGGTAGTAGGAAGGTGCATCATCACCATATACAGCAACCATTCGTTTATAGATTTCTGAAGGCTTCTTTTCTTCATTTGCAAGGAATTTAATCACGGAACAAAGCTCCAAATTCCTCACTTTCTTTATAGACCCGCACTGTACTGCACTTGCCATCCTCTCACTTCCAGTGCTTTCATCAGACTGAACAGCTACTGTGTGTGTTGCATGTCTAGACATGTCTCAACCTGTACAGACAAGCTCAGCTCTCTAACACTGACAGAACATGCTGGGATTGAAAACCCCCTGTACATCACTATCCCGGCACCTCTATGCACTTTCCACCAAGCTTCATCAGGATTCTGTCTTCTAAAATAAACCATAAAAAAGTGAAATCAAGTGATGCCTGAATTGGCTACTAGGAGGAGAAGTTTGATGCGATACAGTATTTTTCACTTTTAACATGAACCTGTCATGATGAACATGCAATCTGACTAGCCAACAACATATTATAGAGCAGCAGGAGCTTAGCAGATTGATATATAGGTTTGTCGGAAAGGATTCAGTAAAACTTGAATTCTATTCACAATCCTGGCCATACGAGTCCAGTGGGCACTTATGATCAGTGACCGATATCTATCTCTGTATGAATTCTCATAAAGGGAAAGCTGTCAATCATTAAGTGCAGCAACCCACTGAACACATGTATAGAAAGAGCGGGGATTTCAATGAATAATTTATAAGCTATACTGAATCTTTTACCTTAAGGTTCATGGTGACAGGCACTAGCATTAGAAATGGAGCATGTTATTACATAGCAGGATGTCCTCAGTTTGTTTCACTACCACAATGGTGGCTTCAGGGAACACAGAGCACCAGTACTACTGTGGAATAAAGTAGAGGCCGGACTGGGGGGCAAGGCCTAGGGGAGGAAGGCATGATGGGGGTTTGGTTAGGCAATTTGAGTTCAGGGGGGGCGGTCTTAAGTGGTTATATAGGGGCGCGTGGAAGGAAGAT
The DNA here is from genome assembly GCF_905171765.1 of Bufo bufo. Lineage (NCBI taxonomy): Eukaryota > Metazoa > Chordata > Amphibia > Anura > Bufonidae > Bufo > Bufo bufo. Next base: position 87,350,934 of record NC_053396.1, read on the forward strand.
AGTGGCCATTTTGTAGGATTAGGTAGCTCCCTCCCTTCCTATTGTGGGGTTTGTTGGGGGGGTGGCCGCTGGCTCATGGGATGTGGTTCGGATTGGGTTTTGTTGGTTCACAGCATGTTCATATATATTTATAAAAATTTTATGGGGTTTTTCTTTTGTCATGGCAGCGGTGGGGTTGGGAGGTCCTTGGGGTTGGAAATAAGGTGTGGTTAAGAAGGAGGGGAGGGCTCTATGGTTGGGGCTGGACTCCCATGGTTGGTTGTTGCTTATGGTGGTGTTAAGGGGCCATCAGTGGTGCCTCCGAGATAGCACTCATCGGCTGGGGGCAAGATGGCCTACCCCGGGCTGGTAAAAAAAACGGAGAAAAAAAACAATGCAACAGCACTCTGCAAACCAGATAAAGTACAATAATGCCATAGTCACAAAAAATGTTATAGTGCTAATACTACGCTTATTTATAAAGTGAGATGCTTGGCAAATGCATTTTGTACAAAACAATCTGAGCCCGTCTGCCTAACGTCAAGGCGATCTCTGTAAGACGGGAACCTAACACTAAATACTACCTGTTATGTGCCATAATGGCCTCCATAAAGTTCAGAAAATGTTGGCTCCACATGCATGCTAGATCCACTCTGTCTTTTACCATTTTGGGTGCCAAAATGGAGTCCATTACTTCCAAGGGATGCAGGTACCAACATGCATGCCGAGCCCACTCGTTCTAAAAAATGAATATATTAGTTTTTTAGAATATTCGTAATATTCAAAAACAAGAATATATAGCAATATAGCGAATATTTGAAAAAAAAACTAATATAGAGCAATTTAGCTAATATAGTGCTATAATCGTCTTTGTCTAATAGTTGAAGCTCAGATTGGAAAAAAATTCTAATTATTAAAAAAAAAGATTATAGCACTATATTAGCTAAATTGTTCTAAATTTGTTTTTTTTTCTTCGAATATTCGCTATATTGCTATATATTCTTGTTTACGTATATTCAAAAAAACTAATATATAGCACTATATCGAATATATTGGTTTTTTAGAATATTCGTCTTTTTTTCCATCTGAAGTCATGATTCCTCCCTGAATATTTGCAAAATATTGCGAATTCGAATATGACCCCTGCCGCTCATCACTATTATACATATGGGGAATGGGTTGTTGTTCATATGCTGTTTCATATGGGTTAAGGGGAATATTTATGTTATTTGTTTAAAAAAATGTATATGGTAAATAAAGCGGCTGCTATGGCCGATATTAATCCAACCTGGTTTCTGTCCTTTTTGGGGTTGGCAGGGTAGGAGAACATTAGGCTAGATGGGAGGGGTTTCCTGTAAGCAGGGTTACATCTGGGTCTGGTAAGTACAGTCCTGATCAAAAGTTTAAGACCACTTGAAAAATGGCAAAAAATCATATTTAGCATGGTTGGATCTTAACAAGGTTCCAAGTAGAGCTTCAACATGCAACAAGAAGAAATGGGAGTGAGCCAAAACATTTTTTGAGCATTCCATTTAATGAAAACAACGAATAAACTGAAACAGGCTGTTTTTCAGCTGATCAAAAGTTTAGGACCACACCTCCCAAAAAAAATAAACCCCCCCAAGACAGAAATCCAACTTCCAAACATGAACTCAGTAATGAGTAGCTTCACCGCTATTGTTTATCACTTCAAAAATTAGTTTTGGCATGCTTGATGCAAGCGTTTCCATGAGGTGAGTGGGAAAATTTCTATATAGATGGCCTTGTCCACTGGGTCTTTAGTAAAGTGCTAAGTAACCAGCACCTCCAGATGTTCTTACACACCCATATATTTAACTGATGATTTTAGATATTTTTGTTTTATGTCCATGCTGCCTTCTGTTACTTCAAATGATGTCATATTTAGAAGACCTATCACTTCTTAAAACATAATGGTGGTATTGGTACATTTCACTCGCCCCTTTTTTATACAGTCCTGATCAAAAGTTTAAGACCACTTGAAAAATTGCAAAAAATCATATTTTACATTGTTGGATCTTAACATGGTTCCAAGTAGAGCTTCAACATGAAACAAGAAGAAATGAGAGTGACATTTTTTGAGCATTCCATTTAATGAAAACAACGAATAAACTGAAACAGGCTGTTTTTCAGCTGATCAAAAGTTTAGGACCACACCTCCCAAAAAAAATAAACCCCCCCAAGACAGAAATCCAACTTCCAAACATGAACTCAGTAATGAGTAGCTTCACCGCTATTGTTTATCACTTCAAAAATTAGTTTTGGCATGCTTGATGCAAGCGTTTCCATGAGGTGAGTGGGAAAATTTCTCCAAGTGGTGAAGACAGCCGCATGAAGGCCATCTACTGTCTGGAACTGTTGTCCATTTTTGTAAACTTCCCTTGCCATCCATCCCCAAAGGTTCTCAATTGGATTTAGATCAGGGGAACACGCAGGATGGGCCAAAAGAGTGATGTTATTCTCCTGGAAGAAGTCCCTTGTCCTGCGGGCATTGTGTACTGTAGCGTTGTCCTGTTGAAAAACCCAGTCGTTACCACACAGACGAGGGCCCTCAGTCATGAGGAATGCTCTCTGCAACATCTGGACATATCCAGCGGCCGTTTGACGCCCCTGCACTTCCTGAAGCTCCATTGTTCCACTGAAGGAAAAAGCACCCCAGACCATTATGGCGCCCCCTCCACTGTGGCGCGTAGAAAACATCTCAGGTGGGATCTGCTTGTCATGCCAGTAACGTTGGAAACCATTAGGACCATCAAGGTTACATTTTTTCTCATCAGAGCATAAAACTTTCTTCCACCTTTGAATGTCCAATGTTTGGTGCTCTCTTGCAAAGTCCAAACGAGCAGTTCTGTGGCGTTCAAGGAGACGAGGTCTTTGAAGACGTTTTTTGTTTTTGAAGCCCTTTAGTCTCAGATGCCGTCTGATGGTTATGGGCAGTAAGCACCAGTATCGTCCAGGATCGTCCAGTGTCTTGACGGACAGCCAATTGGATCCTCCGGCTCAGTGCTGATGACATTTTTTGGGGTTTTCCACTTGACTTTTTTGTTCCATAACCCTCAGGATCATTTAAGAGATTCCAAATGACTGTCTTACTGCGTCCCACCTCAGCAGCGATGGCGCGCTGTGAGAGACCCTGCTTATGCAGTTCAACAACCCGACCACGTTCAAAAAGGGAGAGGTTTTTTGCCTTTGCCACCACAACGTGTGACTACCTGACAGAAAATGACAATGAATCCACATCTTTGCAAAGATTTGGCCTTTTAAAGGCATGTGGTCCTAAAATTTGGATCAGCTGAAAAACAGCCTGTTTCAGTTTAATCGTTATTTTCAATAAATTGAATGCTCAAAAAATGTCACTCTCATTTCTTCTTGTTTCATGTTGAAGCTCTACTTGGAACCATGTTAAGATCCAACAATGTAAAATATGATTTTTTGCAATTTTTCAAGTGGTCTTAAACTTTTGATCAGGACTGTATAAAAAAGGGGCGAGTGAAATGTACCAATACCACCATTATGTTTTAAGAAGTGATAGGTCTTCTAAATATGACATCATTTGAAGTAACAGAAGGCAGCATGGACATAAAACAAAAATATCTAAAATCATCAGTTAAATATATGGGTGTGTAAGAACATCTGGAGGTGCTGGTTACTTAGCACTTTACTAAAGACCCAGTGGACAAGGCCATCTATATGTCTGTGTAGTTTGTGGTTGCAATTGATTTCACAATTGTCTCAGACCCATCATCGGATACTTAAAGGATCACTGAGTTTTCAGATAGCTTTGAATATATCATAGAAGAAACATATCAAACATTTTGATGGGTGGGAGTCTCAGTGCTGAGTCCCCCACAAATCTATAAAATGAGGAGTGAGCAGCATGCATGTAGCAAACTGTCTGCACGAGATGGATTTGAGACAGACCCTGGGGCTTCACTTTGGCTATAACTACCAGTACGTTGGACTAGTGATTATATTTTCTTTATTCAAGGTGCCATAAATTCCAACAAGTATAAGTAAATATGAAGCAGTGCTCCAGACTAAAACAAATAAACAGGAGCCATTGGTTCCTAAACTGAAAAATTTAGAAGCCAAATACATTTAATTATAATTTAAAAAAAAACACTTGGAGAAGATTAGACGCAGGTCACAGCAATTAGTAGTGTTGATCGAGCACCAAACTGCTCGGGTGCTCTGGCCGAACACATCGGGATGCTCGGGTGCTCTACCGAGCACCCAAGTATAATGGAAGTCAATGGGAGAACCCGAGCATTAAACCAGGCACCCCCTGCTCTGAAGAGGGGAGGGTGCCTGGTTTATAGGAAAAGGTCAGAAAATGATGGAAACACCACCTAAATTGTTTGGGAACAGCATGGGGAGGATGTCTGGATGCATCTTGGACTCCTAGGTCGCTGCTGGGAATGATGTCCGAGTAGTACGCCACTTTTACAGACTGACAATAATACGCACCAAACCGAAGATAAAATCGATTTTAGAGGAAAAAATTTTGGAAACATTCTTTCCTGTATATTTACTTGCATATAAAGTGCAAGTGCTGCTAAAAATTACAAGGAAGAGGCACTGCGATACAACCTGTATATCACATAAAGGAGGGCCTCATTTACATTGTGGTACAATTGTTAAGGTAGTGGGACTCCTACACTCATAAAGCCTATGCGCTAAGTGAAAGGGCTGCCAAAAATTACAAGGAGCCAGCACTCCAATACACCCTTTGTTACACATAGAGGAGGGCATCATACACAGTCTTGAAAAATTATGATTGATGGCCTGCTGGTGACCTTCAAAAACATTTGGAGCAAGTACCTGCTGATCTGACCATCTAAAACATTATAGGCGAAGGCCTCCTGCCGCTTTGGTGACTCTAGATAACCTGGGGCCGATCGCACGTCCCAGTGACGGCGATGATCCTTTCGGATGTCTGCCCTATCAACTTTCGATGTTATTTTCAGTGCAAACCAAGGTGACCACGGGTAACGGGGGAATCATGGTTCGATTCCAGAGAGGATGCCTGAAAAAGGCAGCATGCGTGCAAATTACCTATTAGGTATAATTAGGTGAGGGCCTGCAAGTGAACTGACCCTGTAAAAGATTTTAGGTGCGGGCCTGCTGGTGAGCTGACCCTGTAAAAGATTGTAGGAGAAAGCCTGCTGGTGAGCTGACCCTGTAAAAAATTATATGGGAGGGCTTGCTGGTGAGCTGACCCTGTAAAAAATTTTGTGCGAGGGCCTTCAGGTGAGCTGACCCTGTAAAAGATTTGAGGTGCGGGCCTGCAGGTGAGCTGATGCTCTAAAATGTTGTAGGTAAGGGCCTGCAGGTGAGCTGACCCTCTAAAACATTATATGTGAGGGCCTTCAGGTGAGCGGACCCTGTAAAAGATTTTAGGTGCGGGCCTGCAGGTGAGCTGATGCTCTAAAATGTTGTAGGTGAGGGCCTGCAGGTGAGCTGACCCTCTAAAACATTATATGTGAGGGCCTTCAGGTGAGCTGACCCTGTAAAACATTATATGTGAAGAGCATATATGCGAGGGCATTATATGCGACAAATAAGCATGTGTTTATATGATGGAAGAGGAGAAGGATTATGAGAAAAGGAAGATTCAACCATATACACTTGTTTGTGATGGAAGGGGTGCATAGGAATACAGTGTATTCAGTACATTATAAACAACACATTTAAAGTGCCTTTATGTTCATCAGCTTTCCTCTGGTGGAGTCCAGAAGTTATGGTCAATCCAGGCCTTGTTCATTTTTATAAGAGTCAACCTGTCAGCATTTTCAGTTGACAGGCGGATACGCTTATCTGTTATAATGCTATAATTTAGCAGCACTAAATACCCGCTCAGACAAAACACTGGCGGGAGGGAAGGCCAGCACCTCCAAATAATAGAGCGCCAGTTCGTGCTACGTGTCCAGCTTGGACACCCAGTGGTTGTAAGGCACTGAGGGATCATTGAGAACGCTGACACGGTCTGCTATGTACGTACTCCTTCACCATCTTCCAAAATCTTTCTCTCATTGTGACACTAGGCCGTGCATCAGGGTGAAGGTCCTGGTGGGGTGTCATGAAACTGTCCTAGGCTTTGGAGAGTGTTGCCCTGCCTCGGTTGGAACTGCTGTGTGTTCCCCTTGTCTCCCCTCCTCGGTTGGCCAAGGAACTATTGACTCTGCTGCCAGCGTTGTCAGATGGAAATTTTTGGAGCAATTTTTCAACAAGGATCTTCTAGTATTGCACCATTTTGCTCGTCCTCTGCACCAGAAGAATGTAGCGGAAGTTGAGAACGGTGAACAACTAGTAATCTGTGTTGTCTAAAATGTGTATAACGCGCATGTTGCGGGAAAGGCAGATTAACATGAAGTCAGCCATATGTGCCAGAGTACCAACAGGCAAGACTTCGCTGTAGTCAGCAGGAGGATCACTCTCAATCTCCTCATCCTCTTCCTCCTCTTCTGCCCACCAACGCTGAACAGATGGAATTAAACTTTAATGGGTACTACCCTCTGTAGGGTACTACCCTCCATCTCATCCTCCTCCTCCTCTTCATCGTCCATAAGACAAACAGAGTGTGGTCTGCCTATTGCCCTGTATAATGTCTTCCCCCATTTCCACCTCTTCCACAAGCAAAGCATCATCTTTAATTGTTGGCAGCGAGCGTTTGAGAAGACACAGAAGTGGGATGGTTAATAGCGTTATCGCCGCTCACCATCTGTGTTGATTCCTCAAAGTTTCTTAAAACCTCACAGAGGTCAGACATCCATGCCCACTCCTCGCTTGTGAATAGCAGAAGCTGACTGGAAAGGCGACGACTATGTTGCAGCTGGTATTCTACTACTGCCCTCTGCTGCTCACAAAGTCTGGCCAACATGTGGAACATGGAGTTCCAGCGCGTGCTCACGTCACACAACAGCCGATGACTTGCAGAAATGTGCACACACATGGCGCACCTTCACCAGTAGCTCAGGCAAATTGGGGTAGGTATTGAGAAACCGCTGAACCACAAGGTTGAACACATGGGCTTGGCATGGGATGTATCTGAGCTCCAAAGCTGCCACCAAGTTACGGCCATTATCAGACACAACCATGCCTGGTTGTAGGTTGAGTGGCGAGAGCCACAGCTCAGTCTGGTCTCTTATTTCCTGACACAGCTCTGTGGCGGTGTGCTGTTTGTCCCCTAAGCATATCAGCTTCAGCACGGCCTGTTGTGCTTCCCCACTACAGTGCTACACTGCTTCCAGCTACCGACTGATGACTGACTGGTGCTGCATTTGGATAATTCGGAGGTGGAAGTGGAGGAGGAGGCGGAGGAGGAGAAGTGTAACAGTACAGCCTGGATCACAGCGGCTCCCTGTGACGATACGCTGACTTGCGCTCCAGCGTGGAACGCACCGGCCGTCTGCGATGATACGCTGGCTTGCGTTCCAGCGTGGAACGCAGCGACCGCCTGTGTTATGCTGGCTTGCGCTCCAGAGTGGAACGCAGTGGCTGCTGGGCCCTCCTGTGACTCCGCCCACTTACCGTCCGGCCCTTAAATAGAAGACAGGTGCTAAGCAGGGTGTTCCACTAATGGAGTGCGCACCCTGCTAGCTCCACTGCATCTGAGGACTCTGTCCACATATCCAGACCTGGATCCCTAACAACAGCGTGAAGGACTGTCTACCTTCTTGCCACTGGCTTCCCCACTGCTGGCTTCCTAGCCAGGACCAACTAACCGCAAGTATATGCCTGTTACCTGCTCTGATTAATGTCCTGGAACTCTGAGTGGGGTGGTTCCTGCTGGTGTGAGGCGATACTCCCAAACCAACTCTGAACCTACTGCATACTATATACTAAACTTTGGACATGCTCTGAACCTACTGCATACTATATACTAAACTGTGGACATGCTCTGAACCTACTGCATACTATATACTAAACTGTGGACATGCTATACTAACTCTGAACCTACTGCATACTATATACTAAACTGTGGACATGTTCTGAACCTACTGCATACTATATACTAAACTGTGGACATGCTCTGAACCTATGGCATACAATATACTAAACTGAGGACATGCTATATACTAACCCTGAACCTATTGCATACTAGATACTAACTCTGAACTGTGCACAAGCTTATACTAACTTGTGACTCCTGTAATACTGGGAGACCTTCCTCTCCAGCAGTAATACTAAATAGATGGATAGCGGTAAATGATTTTGTTACCCCAAACTCTCCGCCCAAGACTGAGAGAGACGCCTGGGGTACATACTGAGTAACCGCGAATCCCACAGCCAAGAACAAGGGCAGTGGGATAATAGTGCATGTCCATTGCTTCCGCAGTTGAGATCCTAACTGATCAACTAGGTGCGTTACATATTAGTGGAACCCACATGGATCCAGCGGAGGTTGCAGGTCACCTCGTCACCCTCACTAAGAGGGTGGAGACCCTCAATGTGACTATACAACATCTCCAGCTAGAAAACCAGGCAATACGGCAACTTGTCACTCAGGGGCCAGGACACCCCCGTGATGGACCAGAACCCAAGGTCAGCCCACCTGAGATATTCTCGGGTGACCGAAGGCAGTTCAGGGATTTCCTGAACGCGTGCAAACTAATGTTTGAGCTGCAGCACCGGACTTACCCAACTGACAGAACAAAAGTACTTACCATGATCTCATACCTCAGGGGGGAGCCCAGAGCATGGGCCAATACTTATTTAGAAAAAGAAGACCCAGTCCTGGAATCCTTCCCTCTGTTCCTTAAAAAAAATGGCCCTTCTCTACGAGGACCATAGTAAACAAACAGCTGACCGCTGAGACCGCTATACGCAGCCTTAAACAAGGGAGACGACATGTAGAGGACTTTATTGCGGAATACACTCGCTGGGCCCGGGAGACTGAATGGAATGACCTCACCCTTAGGAATCAGTTTCGCCTAGGTCTTTCCGAGGCCCTGAAGGACGAATTAGCCCGAGGAGAATTACCACTTACACTTAATGCCTTGATGCAGAAGGCCACCACCATTGACAGACGGCTGAGGGAACGCAGAGCCGAGAGAGTCTCAGGCTTCACACCCAACCCAAGACTGTCCAGCCAGGGTCCTGCTGTAGAGATGATGGAGATTGGGGCGATCCGAGGTCCTCTGACCGAGAGAGAGAAAGCCAGGAGACGTAACCTCAACCTCTGTTTATATTGTGCGTCTGCTGACCATACCGTTGACGGATGCCCCGCGATACGTAAGAAGTGCGAAGGTAAGAGCGGCACGTCTTGTACCTTAGGCAGTACAAAAAATAGTACTGGTGGTTACATATACACGTCTCTCACCTTACAGTGGGACCAAACCCGGATTATCGTTGAAGCCATGGTGGACACGGGAGCTTCGGGGAATTTTATCGATATGCATCTGGTTGAGCGAAATAAAATTCCCCACATGAGAAAAAACGTTCCGATATCCGTGAGTTTCATTGACGGTACCACTTCTAGTCCTATCCACAGTCAGACTCAACCCCTTATCCTTTGATATCATACACTCTCCATTGTTTCCCGTGATTCTTGGGTTGCCATGGTTGCAAATACACCAGCCAACCCTCCTATGGAAACAGGGGAGAGTTCAGTTTACGTCACCTTATTGTATGGAGACCTGCTTTCCTCTCAAATCTCTCATGCACGTGGGAGTGAACCAGGTCCCCAGCCAATACGCAGACTTTGCTGAGGTATTCAGTGCAAAGAAGATCTTACGATTGCCCCATAGACTTGCTGCCGGGTAGTGAGATACCCACGGGTAGAATTTATCCATTGGCACAACCAGAACTTGTCCACCTCAAACAGTACCTAGAAGAGAACTTACGAAAAGGTTTTATTCAGCCTTCAACCTCCCCGGCAGCAGCAGGGATGTTCTTTGTGAGAAACAAAGACTCAAGCCTAAGGCCCATTATAGATTACAGAGCCTTGAACAAAGTAACAATCAAAAATCGGTACCCCCTGCCACTAATTTCCGAACTCATAGAAAGATTACAAACAGCAACAATCTACACCAAGCTGGATTTGAGAGGCGCATACAACTTAATTAGGATCAGAAAAGGTGATGAATGGAAGACAGCTTTCCGCACTCGGTATGGTCTCTTCGAGTATACAGTGATGCCCTTCGGGTTGTGCAACGCCCCTGCCACATTCCAAAATTTTATTAACGACATCTTTAGGGATCTACTGGACGTATGTGTAATCATCTATCTTGATGATATACTAGTGTATTCCGATAACTTACACGATCACAGGAAACATGTCTGTTGGGTTCTCGCACGGTTAAGTGATCATCGCTTATACGTCAAACAGGAAAAATGTGTATTCGAGACTACCTCTCTTCCCTTCCTCGGATACATAATTTCACCCAAAGGTATCCAGATGGATCCCTCAAAAATCACTTGCATCCAAAATTGGCCGATTCCGGATTCCAGGAAAGCTCTTCAACGGTTCCTGGGGTTCTCAAACTTCTATAGGAAATTCATTAAAGATTTCTCCGCTACCACTAAACCACTAACCCGCTTAACTAGTGTCAACACGAAGTTCGTTTGGTCCAAGGACGCCCAATCAGCGTTTGCGTTATTAAAGAACAGGTTCACTACGGCACCGATACTGACTCTCCCAAATCCGAACCATCACTACGTGCTGGAAGTAGACGCATCCCAGGCAGCCATAGGAGCTGTTCTGTCCCAGCGAAGCTCTTTTTCAACTCCGTTACATCCTATCGGGTTCTACTCCCGGACGCTAAATACCGCCGAATTCAATTACCCCATAGGCGAAAAGGAACTCCTCGCCATAAAGTGCTCCCTGGAAAATTGGAGGCATTTACTTGAAGGATCAATACACCCCATCACAATTTATACGGATCACCGTAATCTACAATACCTGAAAACCAATAAAACATTATCAGGCTGTCAAGTACGGTGGAGTTTTTTTTTTGACAGGTTTAACTTCCAAATTACATACCGACCAGGCTCAAAAAATGGGAAGGCCGACGCCTTGTCACGACTGGCTGAAATTCGCACCTCAGACACGGCCCCCACATGGATCATTCCACCGAAGAAACTCGTCCTTGCCACCATAACGTTGGAAACCCAGCTCAAGGATGCTCTAATTAATGACCATGCTAATACCCCCCCTGGTCTTTCGCAGAACCAACAGGGTCTCCTTTACAAGGACAGCCAACTGTACATACCACCCTCCCTCACCAATCAGGTGATCAAACTTTGCCATGATTTACCCCTCGCGGGACATCCCGGCGTTGCTAAAACCACAACCCTGATACGCAGGAACTTCTGGTGGCCAAAAATGACCAAACAAATTGAGGAATACGTTTCCACGTGCGAGACCTGTGCCTCATGTAAAACTGACAGAAACCGACCTTATGGTCTCCTAATGAGTCTTCCCATCGCCAACAGACCCTGGGAATGGGTCTCGATGGATTTCATAGTTGAACTTCCCCTTTCCAGAGGAAACAACACCATCATGGTGGTAGTGGATTTGCTGACTAAGATGGCACACTTCGTGCCCCTCAAGAAGTTACCCTCCTCCAAGGAAACGGCCGTGGTATTCCTGTCTAATATTATTAAGTTACATGGAATTCCTAGCCAGGTCATATCAGACAGGGGTTCGCAATTCGTATCCAAATTCTGGAGAGCACTTTGTTCCAGACTTCAAATCGACCACAGAATGTCTACCGCCTATCACCCCCAAACTAATGGGCAGACTGAAAGGGTGAATCAGTGTCTGGAACAGTATCTCAGATGTCACTGCTCATTTCTCCAGGATGACTGGGAGGGCCTACTTCCTCTCGCTGAATTCGCCTATAATAATTCTACGAATTCCTCCACATTACATACTCCATTCTTTGCTAATTACGGATTTCACCCTAGGTCTCTTCCTCAAACCAGCCTTCCCACAAACGTTCCAGCCACAGACGATTATCTGACCACTTTGCAAACTACCCTTAAGACGCTAAAAGACAACCTTCAACGGGCAAAAGAAAGACAGAAGTGTTATAACGACCGTCGTAGGAGAGAAAGTCCTCCCTACCAGGTCGGGGACTCGGTTTGGTTATCAACAAAAAACCTTCGGTTGGGAGTACCTTCCAAGAAATTGGGAAGACAATTCCTGGGTCCTTTTCCGATAGAAAGGATTATTAACCCCAACACGGTGAGACTCACCCTTCCTCCGCGATTACAGGTACATCCCACATTCCACGTGTCACTACTGAAGCCGTTTAGATCTAGGCCGTTCCCATCAAGTGATCCTCGACCCTTGCCTCCGATAGAGGTACAAGGAGAAGAAGAATTTGAAGTTGAGCAGCTCATTGATTCCAGAAGAAGACGGGGAAAGATCCAGTATCTCATTAGATGGAAGGGGTATGGTCCCCAGGATGACTCTTGGGAAGATGTGCAAAACGTTCATGCTCCCAGACTCCAAAGATTGTTTCCCAACCGACCCTCTCCTAGTGGGGTACCCCGGAGGGGTCCCTTAAGGAGGGGGGTACTGTAACAGTACAGCCTGGATCACAGCGGCTCCCTGCGATGATACGCTGGCTTGCGTTCCAGCGTGGAACGCAGCGACCGCCTGTGTTACGCTGGCTTGCGCTCCAACGTGGAACGCAGTGGCTGTTGGTCCCTCCTGTGACTCCGCCCACTTACCGTCCGGCCCTTAAATAGAAGACAGGTGCTAAGCAGGGTGTTCCACTAATGGAGTGCGCACCCTGCTAGCTCCACTGCATCTGAGGACTCTGTCCACATATCCAGACCTGGATTCCTAACAACAGCGTGAAGGACTGTCTACCTTCTTGCCACTGGCTTCCCCACTGCTGGCTTCCTAGCCAGGACCAACTAACCGCAAGTATATGCCTGTTACCTGCTCTGATTAATGTCCTGGAACTCTGAGTGGGGTGGTTCCTGCTGGTGTGAGGCGATACTCCCAAACCAACTCTGAACCTACTGCATACTATATACTAAACTGTGGACATGTTCTGAACCTACTGCATACTATATACTAAACTGTGGACATGCTCTGAACCTATGGCATACAATATACTAAACTGAGGACATGCTATATACTAACCCTGAACCTATTGCATACTAGATACTAACTCTGAACTGTGCACAAGCTTATACTAACTTGTGACTCCTGTAATACTGGGAGACCTTCCTCTCCAGCAGTAATACTAAATAGATGGATAGCGGTAAATGATTTTGTTACCCCAAACTCTCCGCCCAAGACTGAGAGAGACGCCTGGGGTACATACTGAGTAACCGCGAATCCCACAGCCAAGAACAAGGGCAGTGGGATAATAGTGCATGTCCATTGCTTCCGCAGTTGAGATCCTAACTGATCAACTAGGTGCGTTACAAGAAGTGGGGTTTGGAGCCAATAACGTAGGTGCTGGCGGAAACCCTGATAGACATAGGGCCCGCAATCCTTGGCGTTGGTAGCACCTGTGCCATCCCAGGGTACGACTCGCTCCTGGCCTCCACAACATTCACCCAGTGTGCCGTCAGGGAAATGTAGCATCCCTGGCCGGATGCACTTGTCCATGTGTCCGTGGTTAAGTGGACCTTCCCAGTACTGCGTTGGTCAGGGCACGTGTGATGTTACGGGACACATGTTGGTGTAAGGAGGGCACGGCACACCTTGAAAAATAGTGGTGGCTGGGGACTGCGTAACGCGGGACGGCCGCCAACATCAGGCTGCAGAAGGCCTCAGTGTGCACAAGCCTAAATGGCAACATTTCCAGGGCCAGTAATTTGGAAAGGTGTGCATTTAGTGCTATGGCCTGTGGGTGGATGGCTGAGTATTTTCGCTTGCGTTTAAAGGCCTGGGGTAAGGACATTTGGATGCTGCGCTGGGACACAGAAGTGGATGTGGTCGCTGATGGTGCTTGCAAAGGTCCAGGTGCAGGGTGGGAGGCATCCAGGCCTGCTTCTTCAACAGGGGATTGGCCAGCACGTAACATAGGGTAAGAGGAGGCAGTGGTGTGACCCGCAGACACAGATTGTGGACCCAGGCGTTCGTCCCACTTATTACAGTGCTTAGATGCCATGTGGCGGATCATGCTGGTGGTGGTGAGGTTGCTAGTGTTCACGCCCCGGCTCATTTTCGTATGGCACAGGTTGCAAACTACTATTCTTTTGTCGTCCGCACTTTCCTCACAAAAGCGTCAGACTGCGGAACATCTACCCCTTGGCAAGGGAGATTTTCACAAGGGGGTGCCCCATGGAACAGTTGCGGGCCTGTTGGGAGTGGCCCGCCTTCTCCCTTTTGGAACCCCACTGCCTCTTCCAGCCTGTTGCCGTGCTGCAGATTCCTCCCCCTCTGTACTGCTGTTCTTGCTCGGCTTTCCACCTTCCCAGGTTGTGTCAGTGACCTCATCGTCCACCACCTCCTCTTCCACTTCCTCACTCTGATCATTCTCCTGATTTGTTGATCTAAGCACAACCTCAGTGATTAACGACTATGTGTCATCCTCTTCATCAACCTCTTGAGACAGTAATTGCGGTTGACTCATTGGCAACTGTGTCTCATCATCATCCACCTCATTAAACACTAATTGAATTTTCCATTCCCCACCGTCATGTTCTTCTGACTGTATCACGACCAGCGTGCCGATCACATACGTGACGCAAAGGGAGGGAAAATGGAGGCCCTGACCAAGGGAGAGGGAAAGATTTCGACCCCTAACTCACCTAGAGGCTGGCACCTGACTGCCCTGACGTCCCTAGACGGGTTTCTCACAAGTACGCCGATCACGTGCCTAAACCCTGGCTTTCCTTAAGATGAGCCCTAAGTAGTGAATAGGGCGGTGGGAACACTAGTCCGCACCACTAACACTAAAGGGAAACACCAGGGAGAGGACAGACAATACTGACAAAACATATAATCCCAGGTGGGGGACAACAGCGGACAACAAAAAACCAACAGGGATCCAGAGGGTAATGCTTTTGTACGACAACCAGGAATACCAGCGACACAGCTCCAGTGGGTCAGTATAGAAGTCCAGGCAGGAAGCTCTATATCTGGCAACCAGAGAAGTGGGAGAGGAAAATATAAAGAGGTTGGGAGTGCCGGACAAGAAACAGTTGAGGAGAAGAAGCTACGGATCCCTGAGTGAGCATGGCTCCTGACACCCTCGTGACAGACTGTGGATGCTCAAGAGGTTGGGAATCAGTGCACAAGATCTCATGTCCCTCTTCAAGCGTGCTTGGCGAGAGGGCCAAATCAAGTAATGGCGATGAAAAGAGGTCCTCGGAATATTCGAGTGTGGGATCACTTGTTTAGCCAGACTCTCCATGGTGGGAGGAAGGAGGATCAGGGTGAGGATTGTGTTGACCAGACTCCTGGCTACTGAGACTAGACTTGGTGGAAGACAGGGTGGTGCTTAACCAACTGGAAGCATTATCTGCTGCAATCCAACCGACCACCTGCTCGCACTGGGCTGACTTTGCGAGCGTTGTCCTGCGCCGCCCTGCAAACTGGGCTATGAAGCTAGGTATCAGGGATGCTTGTTTTTCTTGTGCTCTGGCAGCAAGGCACAGTTTCTCTGCGTGCACCCCACTTCCCCGTTCCTTACGGCTCGCCTTCTTCATTTTAAATGTGATATATGCTTGAAAGTATGTCACACGTACAGTAACGTAGGATTTGGAAGTGTATGCGCAAAGAAATTAGCAAAGGTATTTGTGATGAGGAAACGTTATACAGGACAGGTACCACAGGTAATGTCACTGTTCGCAGTTTTTATGGAAAAACTACACTGGATGTCACTGATATTTTAGGGATGCGCACACTTTACACAGGAGATGTGGCGCGGATAATTTAACTGTCTGTAGCAGACACAGTCTACGGAAAAAGTACACTGGATGTCACTGATATTTTACAGATGCGCACACTTTACACAGGAGATGTGGCGCGAATAATTTAACTGTCCGCAGCGGCCTATTACACAGTATTTAGCGCAGGATGCTCTAAAAATATATATGGCTGCTGTCAAACACAATAGTCCTTAAAAGGACTTTTGGGTCTCTGAAACGTTTTTGTATAAAAATCTTCCTATTACACTCCCTACACTGTCCGTCTCTTCCTACACTGAGCAATTTAGCGCAGGTTGCGCTACAAACATATATTGCTGCTGTCACACACAATAGTCCTTACAAGGACTTTTGGGTCTCTGAAACGTTTTTGTACAAAAAAAATATTCAATTACACTCCCTACACTCTCTGTCCCTTCCTATGCTCAGCTCTCCCTGACTACGAATGAGCCGAACATGCGTCATCGGGTGCTATATAGCACCCGATGACACGTTCCGGCCAGCCAATCACTGTAATGCCAGCAGCCAACATGGCTACTGTCATTACAGTGATGGCAGTACCTACTTGCACGTTTATTGGCTGCGTAGCAGCCAAGAAACGTGCGGGGAGGAGACTCGAGCATGGCGCTCGAGCACATGCAGTACTCGGCCGAGTACCGCCATGTGCCGAGCATCGAGATGCTCGAGCCGAACAGGTGTTCGGCCAAGCATGTGCGATCAACTATAGTAATGAGCCAGCACTACATATAGGAGATTACAGCACCACATACCTATTACATCCAGTGACATCTTCACTCATATAGACCTTCTCTTTCCTCTTCTCCTCCATTTGACCCAGACCTCCATGACAAATTCTTTCAGCCGCATCTCGTCTCTCCAGAGTTTGTTACAGACACGTTAGATTTCTCAATTTTTCCATAAACCCCCCCCCCATCCTGGTGTCACAGCAATGTCATCCTGCTGCCACTCCCAATACTGTCCCCGTGGTGCTCCCCAAATCCCCAAGTACTATACTGCTGAAAAAATTGTGACCCCAGTAGAAATAATGTCTATATAGTGTCTACAGCAATTATAAATGCTACCTAGAGTGCCCTCAGTTATAATAATTAAACCTTATATTAATTCCCCCCACTCTGCCCTCACATAGTAATTCCCCCCCTACACACACTGTCCACACATAGCAATTTACCTCCACACTGCCCGCACAGTAGTAACTTCCCCCCTCACTGCCCTCACGTAATAATTTTCTCCCACACTGTGTCACGAGGGTGTCAAGAACCACGCCTGACTCCGTTATACCCGGGGTCAGGAAGTCGCAGCGGTTGGCTGCGCGCTCTATGTAAGATAGGGCTGTTTCCTTATGGTAGCTTTCTGGGTTTGCTTTGCAAACCCTTTTGGCTCACTCAGGGATCCGTAGCTCCTTCTCCTCAGCTGTTCCTTGTCCAGCACTCCCAACCTCCTTATATTCCCCTCACACACTTCTCTGGTTGCCAGATATAGAGCTTCCTGCCTGGACATCTATTCTGACCCTCTGGAGCTGTGTTGCTGCGTTCTCTGGTTGTTGGTCCAGAACGCTACCCTCCGGATCCCTGTTGGACCTTTGTGGTCTGCTGTGGTCGCCCACCTGGGTGTATGTGTTTGTCTGTATTGTCTGTCCTCTCCCTGGTGTTCACTATCTAGGGCTCATTTTAGGGAAAGCCAGGGTTTAGGCACGTGATCGCCGCACGGGTGAGGAACCCGTCTAGGGACGTCAGGGCAGGAGTCAGGGGTCACCACCTTACCCTCTCCCTTGGGCAGGGCTTTCCCTTTTCCCTCCCTGTGCGTGACGCCGGTTCATTACATTATATCTGGCCCTTATTTTGTGTAGGTAAAAAAAAAAAAATCTTTTTTTTTTTTTTTTACCTACTTAGAATCCAGTATGGATCAAATTGCTGCTCTGTCCAAACAATTTCATGGCTTGTCTTTGGAGGTGGCAGGATTGAAGGCGTCGGTCCTCCAGCAACAGCAGCAATTACAACAGACCGCAAGCCCAGCGGTTGCTACTGGTAACCAGGTTGTTGCGGAACCCAAGGTCCCTCTCCCTGACAGATTTTCTGGGGGAAGGGACAAGTTTTTGACATTCCGTAAGGCCTGTAAATTATACTTTAAACTGCGCCCTTACTCCTCTGGTAATGAAGAACAGCGGGTGGGGGTTGTTATTTCCCTGCTGCAGGGGGACCCGCAGTCCTGGGCGTTCTCTTTACCTACTGATTCCCAGGCTCTTCGGTCAGTGGATGAGTTTTTCGGGGCCTTGGGTCTCATATATGACGACCCTGACCGAGTCGCACTGGCTGAATCAAGATTACGGAGACTCCTACAAGGAGAGCGGCCGGTAGAGGAGTATTGCTCTGACTTCCGTAGGTGGGCTACGGATACCCAATGGAATGACCCGGCTCTCAGGAGTCAGTTCTGCTCTGGGTTATCCGAAAGGGTTAAGGATGCACTTGCATTATATGAGACCCCCTTTTCCCTTGATGCGGTTATGTCCCTTTCTATCCGAATAGATAGATGCCTTAGGGACAGGTTGAAAAAACCGGAGCCATTGGTAACCCCTCCCAAGCAGCAGTTAGTCTGTACGGACTTAGACGAGCCTATGCAGCTAGGAGGAACTACTCGTCAGGTCCATCCTCCTGAGGCTCGCCGTAGGCGTGGGGTTTGTTTTTTTTGTGGGGAGAGGGGTCATTTCATTAATGTCTGTCCTTCTTTCCTCAGAAACAAAAGACCGTCGGAAAACTACTAACCCCAGGCTGTGTGGAGGATGTCAGCTGGGGGGTATACGTTTCCTCTATACGTACATCGCAATTTGTGTTGCCAGCGGTTATTGTTTTTGGTGATAAGACGGAGACTATTTATTTCTTTCTAGACAGTGGAGCAGGGGTAAATTTGATAGATGCCCATTTTTCCCGCACTATGGGTTTGTCTCCATGTACGCTACAGAGACCTATTCCCATATTCGCTATTGATTCTGCTCCTCTGTCTCAGAGAAACCTCACCCACATTGTTCATAATTTACACCTTCGGGTAGGGGACCACCATAACGAGATGCTTTCATGTTATGTTCTGGAGGGGCTTCCCACTCCGGTAGTGCTGGGTCTTCCCTGGTTGGTAGCGCACAATCCAGTGGTGGATTGGCAGGCCAGGGAGATATTGGAGTGGAGTGAGCAGTGCAGAGAAAATTGCTTAAATAGCAATTGCTTAGTTGCCTCCATAACTACCCTACCTACATTTATTTCGGATTTTGAGGACGTTTTTTCTGAAAAGAGTTGTCAGAAGTTACCACCTCATCGTCCTTATGATTGCCCGGTTAACCTTATTCCTGGCGCAAAATTACCCAAGACCAGGTTATATAATCTTTCAGGTCCAGAGAGACAAGCCATGAAAGATTATATCTCCGAGAGCTTGGCTAAGGGACACATCAGACCCTCTTCTTCACCCGTGGCTGCAGGGTTTTTCTTCGTTAAAAAGAAAGATGGGGGCCTGCGTCCTTGCCTAGATTTTCGCGAATTAAATCGGATAACCATCCGAGACCCATACCCTCTTCCTCTCATTCCTGACCTGTTTAACCAGATTGCGGGTGCTAGGTGGTTCTCCAAACTTGATCTTAGGGGGTCCTACAATCTGATTAGTATTAAGGAGGGGCATGAGTGGAAGACAGCTTTTAACACCCCTGAGGGGCATTATGAAAATCTAGTTATGCCTTTCGGTCTGACCAATGCTCCTGCCGTCTTTCAACATTTCGTTAATTACATTTTTAGTCATCTAATCGGCAGGTTTGTGGTAATATACCTAGATGATATTTTAATTTATTCGTCTGATCTGAGAAAACATGAGGTGCATGTCAGACAGGTACTGCAGGTCCTACGGACGAATAAATTATATGCTAAAATTGAAAAATGTGTCTTCGCCGTTCAGGAGATACAATTCCTAGGTTATTTTTTATCTGCTTCAGGTTTCCTTATGGATCCTAGGAAGGTCCAGGCAATTGCTTTCTTTTCTAAAAAAACTATCTGCAGCAGAAAAGAACTACGATATTGGCAATAGGGAACTATTAGCTATTAAACTTGCGTTTGAGGAGTGGCGTCACTTTTTAGAGGGGGCAGTCCACCCCGTCACTGTGATTACGGACCACAAAAATCTTCTGTACCTCGAATCAGCTAAGCGTCTCACCCCTAGACAGGCTAGGTGGTCGCTATTTTTTTACCAGGTTTAACTTTGTGATTACCTATCGTCCTGGGGCAAAGAATACCAAGGCTGATGCACTATCTCGTTGTTTCCCTGGAGGGGGTAATGTGAGTGATCCGGTGCCCATTCAAAGAGGAGTGGTTGTTTCTGCGGTACACTCTGTTCTGGAGGGGAAGGTGTTAGAGGCCCAGGGGGACGCCCCGGTCTCTTGCCCCTCAGAGAAATTGTTTGTACCGTTGAACCTACGTTACAAATTATTAAAGGAACATCATAATTCGGCACTTGCTGGGCACCCGGGTAGTAAAGCAACCTTGGAGCTATTGTCTCGTCGTTTTTGGTGGCCAAGGTTGCGTCAGGATGTATTGGATTTTGTGTCTTCTTGTTCTACCTGTGCGCGCGCAAAAGTTTCACATACACGTCCTGCAGGGTCTCTATTACCACTCGTCATTCCCAATAGACCATAGACACATCTGTCAATGGATTTTATCACTGACTTACCTTTCTCTGCGGGTAAAACAGTTATTTTGGTAGTAGTGGACTGGTTTAGCAAAATGGTACACTTCATTGCGTTACCCGCACTACCTAATGCGAAGACTCTTGCTCAGGTATTAGTCAGTGAAATCGTGAAGCTTCACGGGGTCCCCTCCGATGTTGTTTCGGATCGGGGTACCCAGTTTATTTCTAAATTTTGGAAAGCCTTTTGTTCCCGTTTGGGGGTACACTTGTCCTTTTCCTCAGCTTTCCATCCTCAGTCGAATGGACAGACTGAGCGTACCAACCAAAACCTGGAGACATAGCTAAGATGTTTTGTGTCTGAAAACCAAGAGTTGTGGTCATCATATTTACCGTTAGCTGAGTTTGCCATAAATAATCGTCGTCAGGAATCCACTGGCAAGTCACCATTTCTTGGTGCATATGGTTTTCATCCCCAATTCTGTACTTTCAAAGAGGGGGGGTCTTCTGGGGTTCCCGAAGAGGAACGGTTTTCGTCATCTCTTTCATCGGTATGGCAGAAGGTGCAAGCTAACTTGAAAAATATGGGAGGTAAATACAAATGCATGACTGATAAGAGACGGTCGCCAGGTCCGGACCTAGGAGTGAATGACTATGTGTGGTTGTCTACTAGGAATATGAAATTGAAGGTTCCCTCTTGGAAACTGGGTCCTAGGTTTATTGGTCCTTACAAAATTGTAGGCATCATCAACCCCGTGGCTTTTCGCCTGGAGTTACCTCAGACTTTTGAAATCCATAATGTCTTTCATAAGTCGTTACTCAAAAAATATGTTCCATCTCAAGAACCGTCACCGCTGCCACCCCCTCCTGTTGTCGTGGATGGTAATCTAGAATTTCAGATATCCAAAATTGTTAATTCTCGTCGGGTCCGCCGCTCTCTTCAATATCTGGTGCATTGGAGAGGTTACGGTCCCGAGGAAAGAATGTGGGTTCCTGCGTCTGAGGTAAACGCCGACAGGCTAGTTCGGGTTTTTCATGCCTCTCATCCTGAGAGACCTGGTCCTGAGTGTCCGGAGGCCCCTCGAAGAGAGGGGGGTACGGTCACGAGGGTGTCAAGAACCATGCCTGACTCCGTTATACCCGGGGTCAGGAATTCGCAGCGGTTGGCTGCGCGCTCTATGTAAGATAGGGCTGTTTCCTTATGGTAGCTTTCTGTGTTTGCTTTGCAAACCCTTTTGGCTCACTCAGGGATCCGTAGCTCCTTCTCCTCAGCTGTTCCTTGTCCAGCACTCCCAACCTCCTTATATTCCCCTCACACACTTCTCTGGTTGCCAGATATAGAGCTTCCTGCCTGGACATCTATTCTGACCCTCTGGAGCTGTGTTGCTGCGTTCTCTGGTTGTTGGTCCAGAACGCTACCCTCCGGATCCCTGTTGGACCTTTGTGGTCTGCTGTGGTCGCCCACCTGGGTGTATGTGTTTGTCTGTATTGTCTGTCCTGTCCCTGGTGTTTCCCTCTTAGTGTCAGTGGTGCGGACTAGCGATCCCACCGGCCCGTTCACTATCTAGGGCTCATTTTAGGGAAAGCCAGGGTTTAGGCACGTGATCGCCGCACGGGTGAGGAACCCGTCTAGGGACGTCAGGGCAGTCAGGTGCCAGCCGCAAGGTGAGTCAGGGGTCACCACCTTACCCTCTCCCTTGGGCAGGGCTTTCCCTTTTCCCTCCCTGTGCGTGACGCCGGTCATTACACACTGCCCCCATATAGTAATTTCCCCACACATAGTAATTACTCCCCCACTGCCCCCACAGTAGTAATTTCCCCCCACACTGTCCTCTCTAGTAATGTCCCCCAGTGCCCCCCTTCCGGCAAGTAATGTTCCCCAGTGCCCTCTTATGGCCAGTAATGTCTCCCAGTGCCCCCCTTATGGCCAGTAATGTCACCCAGTGCCTCCTTATGGCCAGTAATGTCCCCCCAGTGCCCCCTTATGGCCTGTAATGTCCCCCCAATGCCCCACTTATGACCAGTATTGTCCCCCCTGGGTGCCCCCTTATGGCCAGTAATCTCCCCCAGTGCCCCCCTTATGGTCAGTAATGTCCCCCCAGTGCCCCCCTTATGGCCAAGAATGTCGGCACTTTAAAAAAAACTCACCTGTGTCCTTTCACTGGCGCTCACTAGATGCTGCACCTCAGTGCCGTGTGTCTCGGCACAGGCGGGCATGATGACGTCATCACACCCGCTTGCGCTGGGATTTCACTACCAAAGAAGCCTCAGGCCTGTAGGCTATGACAGTGTAGGTGATCAGCTGCTGGGCAAGGAATTATTGGCTCCCGTTTCCCCCTACATCCACCTACAGTGTGGCAGGCCTGTCCCAAATGGAGACAAGGCTAAAAAGTCTTGTCGCCATCTGCAAATTTTAAAGCGCATTGGTGACCGTTTTGGTCGCGATCTGGAGCACTGTGAATGCATCTTATAATCGAACTGAAACAAATAATTCTACAGCGAAATACAGATAAGGAGCACTGTGCTGTGAAGATCAAAGAAGTTGCTAGTGTTCTCCTAACATTGGATTGGATAACCCAGAGCCCAGAACTTATCATTATTGAATGTGTTGGGATTACTTGAATTATTTGAAGCAGAAAACACTATGACTATCTTGGAAGAGGTGTTTACAAGAAACAAAAAAAATATTACCATGAATTTATTTTAATAATTCATAGGAAGAAGACTTCAAATAGAATGACAGTTGTAATGACATCAGGCAGCTGTGGTAAAATACTGAGCCAGCAGTAAAGTAAGAGTGTAAAAGCCCTGTGCCAATCAGCAGATCTTAGTTTGGAGGCACTAGACATATGACTATTGCTATAATCATTGTAAAACATATGCAAAGATCACAATTGTTATATCATAGGTATAGGTAAGCTTGAAGTATACAATGCCAAAACATTCCATATGCAGACAATGGACCACACATTGAAAGTTCATTGCTAGTGTTGAGCGAGCATGCTCGGCCGAATACCTGTTCGGCTCGAGCATCACTATGCTCGGCAGATCCGAGTGCTTGGCCGAATAATTTGGGTGCTCGAATACAATTTAATACAATGGAAGTCAATGGGAGAACCCCAGGCACCCCCTGCTCGGAAGAGAAGAGGGTGTCTGGTTCATAAAAAAAAGGTTAAAAATTTATGGAAACCCCATCAAAATGGTTTGGCAACAGCATTAAGAGGATAGCTGGATGCATCTTAGACTCTTATTATGTATGACATACAATACACAACCACACAAAGGCTATATGCCAAAAGCCAGTTAGGTGAAAGCCATCAATCTATCCATGAGACAGATTACAGCCAGCATACCTTACAATGTCAGCCTTGTGCACTATGAGATATTCTCAACCAGCTCTCATCTGAATGAGAACCAGTAAACCTCAAAGTTATTTTGCATTTGTTGGATGGCTTGGGTGGACCTGCACACCTAGATCAATATCATTAGGGCGACAAAAAGTTTTCTGATTGTCCTAACATAATATTCAATAACCTTTCTATAAAGAAAAAATGTGGGTGATTCAGTCAGCACAACCCTGTATGCAGGTGCACATCGCTATGGCGAAATACATATACAAATGCAAAATACAAATGCAATAGCACTCTGCAACCAGCATTCTGCCCTGCCTCTATGCTGGATGAGGCATTGGTGTACATTTTGGCCAAAGCGTAATAAGCCACTCACCACGTCAAGGTCGCCTGTATGGAGTGGTCCCTAACACTAGTTCCTACCTGTTTATGGGCCATGACAGCCACACAACCTTTCTATACAGTTTTGTCATGTAAAACTCATTTGCATAAACATGGGCATATGGGAAAGACATGCAAATGAGCAGAATCTGTCATGAACAGCGCCCTCTATTAGTTGCATAGTGTTATGACAAGGCTATTAACTCACAACAGCGAATAGTCTTGTCATAACACTATGCCACTAATAGAAGGCGCTGTTCATGAGTCATGATTCATGAATCATGACTCATGAACAGCACCCTCTATTAGTTGCATAGTGTTATGACAAGACTATTCGCCGAGATCATAATCGCTATATTCCTTTATATTTGTTTTTTAGAATATTCATAATATTCAAAAAAACGAATATATAGCAATATAGCAAATATTATGTAATAATTATGTAGTAGTGATAATATCTGACACTAAAAAAGCTGGGTAATAACTCAGTGTATATTGCAAGTTATTACCCAGCTTTACCAGTGTCAGATATATTCATTGAGTTATTACCCAGCTTTCCCAGTGTCAGATATCATCCTAGTGTAGATAGCGAATATTCTAATTGCAAATTTTTATTGCGAATTTTCCATGCAAAAGGCTACACTAATAAGCTTGTCATAAGACTATGAAACCAATAGATGGCGCTATTGAGTTATGAACAGTGCCCTCTATTGGTTTCATAGTCTTCTGACAAGAATATTAGTCTTGTCATAAGACTGTGAAACCAATAGAGGGCTTTGTTCATAACTCAATAGCGCCATCTATTGTTTTTCATAGTCTTATGACAGCTAAAAACCAAGGCAGATTCTGCTCATTTGCATGTCTTTCCCATATGCCCATGTTTATGCAAATTCGTTTTTACATGACAAAACTGTATAGTTATTGAATATTATGTAAAATAAGAAAATAGTAGGGCACACCTTCACTTATCTGCAAAACTGCAGCTAAGTGAAGGTGTGCCATACTATGTTCTTATTTTACAAATATCCTTTAGAAGATTGGGTGGATCTTTTTTGTAGGTGCACCCATTCCATACTTTGATTAGTAGGTGAGCCATCTCTATCAACAATTCACAATCTTTATTGAATATTATGTTTGGACAATCAGAAAACTTTTTGTCGCCCTAATGATATTGATCTAGGTGTGCAGATCTATCTAAGCCATCCAACAGATGCAAAATAACTTTGAGGTTTACTGGTTCTCAGTCAGATGAGAGCTGGTTTGGAATATCTCATAGTGCACACGGCTGCCATTGTAAGGTATACTGGCTGTTATCTGTCTCATGGATAGATTGATGGCTTTCACAAGCCCAGCTTTTGGCATATAGCCTTTGTGTGGTTGTGTATTGTATGTCGTACATAATAGGAGTGTAAGATGCATCCAGCTATCCTCTTAAAGCTGTTTCCAAACCATTTTGATGGGGTTTCCATCAATCTAACCTTCTTTTATAAACCACACACCCTCTTCTCTTCCGAGATCATATAAAACACATTAATGAATGGGATCTGTAAATGACAAGTCTGCTCACAAACTGATTCTACAAAGGATCCTGAAACAATGACATTGAGGACCCCATATATGTGGTGACTAAATTGAATGTTTATCCTGTTGCTCTCAGAATCATGTCATACAGCATTGCACTGATAATGTTACGATCAGCATTGTTTTGCCAACCCAATTATTGATACAAAGCTCAGATTAGAAGCCCAGAGTTCTCAGTAAATCTTTAGCTCCTTTCTGCAGAAAGGTGAAATCTGCAGAGCCAGAACATTGTGTTCACCTGTGTACCAGCGTTTAATTAGCTGTAAGGCCTAACAATAGATTTAAAGAGTGCTCAAGGGCTCTTCAAATTACAGCCTTCTCATATACCTTTTAATATTCAGAGCCAAAGAATATGACCGCATTTGGCTAATCCCCATGGCAAGATTTACCATTGTTAAACTAAATTGCTAGCATAAGCCCTTATGACCCTCTTACTAGTTGACTAGAAACCTGGTCCTAGCGGGAATCTTGATTTACATCACTGCACCTTCAGCATTATACTGTATTATGTCTTCCATTGCAATTCATATCTGAAGAAGGTCGGCATCCCAGACCGAAACGTCATGTGTTGGATTGCTTTACAAATAAAGTCACAAGTATTCACAAATTCTTTGGAGTCACAAATTGCATTACTAATTGTGGACAGGTTGTGGGCCTACTTGAACAGCTAAGTCTATGATAACATAAACATGTACACCGTGCTTGCTATATTTATACTATTATACATATGATTATATGTTCTGATATCATGTGCCTTATTCTTGTATTGTAACATCTGTTTGAACCTTATCTTAAGGTGGCCACATACATTAGATGTATGTCCATCCAGATCAGGCTGTTATCCTGCAACGTTGATCCAGAGGAAGGCAAAAAAAACTCATGAGGTAGAAGCCAATTTTCCTTATTTAAGGGGGAAAAAGGCTTGTAGGGTCTGTAGGGGATCCTGTAGCAAGTAGTGTATGGGGGTCCCAAGGGATGCTGTAACGAGTACTGTATGGGGAATACAGTATGTAGTCAGGACTGTATGGGGGGTTTGTGGCCAGGACTGTATGGGGGTCCTTGGTTATTGTGTTTTTCTCATAGATGTCAAAGCTGGCAGTTGGTGGGAGGATCTTGTATCGCTTTTATCATGAAATCACCCTGATGGATGATGAAGACATGCTCCTTGCTGAGGTGATGACAGGCATCTGGGTGAAGTTTGTTTATATACACTGAGCAAAAATATAAACGCAACACTTTCAGTTTTGCTCCCATTTTGCATGAGCTAAACTCAAAAGACCCATTACTCTCAAATATTGTTCACAAATCTGTCTAAATCTGTGTTAGTGAGTAGAGATGTCGCGAACATAAAATTTTCCGTTCGCGAACGGCGAATTCGAATTTCCGCAAATGTTGGCGAACGGGCGAACCGGGCGAACCGCCATAGACTTCAATAGGCAGGCGAATTTTAAAACCCACAGGGACTCTTTCTGGCCACAATAGTGATGGAAAAGTTGTTTCAAGGGGACTAACACCTGGACTGTGGCATGCTGGAGGGGGATCCATGGCAAAACTCCCATGGAAAATTACGTAGTTGACGCAGATTCAGGTTTTAATCCATAAAGGGCATAAATACCCAGCTCCGCAGAGGCTGTCCTCTTTTTTTTTTTATTAAAAAAATCTGTTCTTACCAGTTTAATCTCTGTTTAGTCCCCTATCAGGGGCCGTTGTGGTGTATGGAATAGATTTTAGGAACCGGGAGATGGAAAAAGATGCTTGGTTGGTCCTCTTACTTCCAATTTGGGGCACTGCGCGTGCGCCGTGCAATGTGCTATGCAATCCCAATATGAGTGGTATGTTAAGTAGTACTATTCCTATAAGTTTAATCCATGTTATGTCCCCTATCAGGGGACGTGTATGGAATAGAGTTTAGACAACCGCAAAGAGTTGTCAATAGTTGACACACTCATGACATAAATTTTATTCCTCTATGCGTCAATCTTGGTGTAGTGATGACTGTGCTCGTGCGCACGTTTGGGAGATTGCAGTCGATAGCGGTTTTTCAAAGCCTATGGTCGTGCTGAGGTAGTTCAGTGACAGTTAAGTGACCCAGAAAACAATGATTCTGCAGTGTGGGCCCATTGTTGGCCTAGTAGGCTTTAATGATCACATTAGATGATCACAAAGAAAATTAATGTTTTTTCTATGCAAAATTATCCAGCCGATCGCTTTTGGTCTGTTCACAATGAAGCAACGACCTTATCTCATCTGGGGTGTGCCAACAATGTCATTGCCAACACACTCATAGAGGTGATCGCTTCATTGTGATACGCAAGCCCCTTCACCACAACAAGGTAACGTTAACGAAGGGGGATTGACACATGTATGTGCCTTTTATTTTGTTTTTGTTTTTACAGCCACAGTGCCGCACCTGAGGCCAGAAAAATTAGGCATGTACACATGCCTGAAAAATTAGGTATTGTTGCATTAGGTATTGTTTTTCAGGCAGAAAGTGCACTAAAACATTGCGGCTTGAACCCTAGTTGGTGGCGGAGAAGTCACGCAAGTCATCCGGCATGTAGAGATTAAATACAGCAGCGTGTGGACCATTTTATAGCCCAAGGCATCTCATCAGGCCTTTCTTAGTCAAATGCATCCCCCACTGTCATTCCTTTCGGGATCCATGCCTCATTCATCTTAATAAAGGTGAGGTAATCTAGACTTTTTTGACCTAGGCGACTTCTCTTCTCAGTGACAAAACCTCCTGCTGCGCTGAAGGTCCTTTCTGACAGGACACTTGAAGTGGGGCAGGCCAGAAGTTCTATCGCAAATTGGGATAGCTCAGGCCACAGGTCAAGCCGGCACACCCAGTAGTCAAGGGGTTCATCGCTCCTCAGAGTGTCGATATCTGCAGTTAAGGCGAGGTAGTCTGCTACCTGTCGGTCGAGTCGTTGTCTGAGGGTGGACCCCGAAGGGCTGTGGCGATGAGTAGGACTTAAAAAGCTCCGCATGTCCTCCATCAACAACACGTCTGTAAAGCGTCCTGTCCTTGCCGGTGTGGTCGTGGTAGGAGGAGGATTACTTTCACCTCTTCCCCTGTTAGATTCCCGTTGTGCTGTGACATTTATACACTGTGTAAAGCATATTTTTTAGCTTGTTTTGGAACTGCTGCATCCTCTTCGACTTCCGGTAATTCGGTAACATTTCAGGCACTTTCTGCTTATACCGGGGGTCTAGTAGCGTGGACACCCAGTACAGGTCGTTCTCCTTCAGCCTTTTTATACAAGGGTCCCTCAACAGGCATGACAGCATGAAAGACCCCATTTGCACAAGGTTGGATGCCGAGCTACTCATGTCCCGTTCCTCATTGTCACTGATGTCATTAAAGGTCTGTTCTTCTTCCCAGCCACGTACAACACCACGGGTCCCAGATAGGTGACAACGAGCACCCTGGGATGCCTGCTGTGGTTTGTCTTCCTCCTACTCAAAGCCAAATTCCTCCTCTGACTCCTCTTCCTCAGACTCCTCTTCCAGCGTTGCCGCAGGTCCAGCAAGCGATGCTGATAAGGCTGTTTCTGGTGGTGATGGTGACCACAACTCTTCCTCTTCACGCTCATCTACGGCCTGATCCAGCACTCTTTGCAGGGCACGCTCCAGGAAGAAAACAAATGGGATAATGTCGCTGATGGTGCCTTCAGTGCGACTGACTAGGTTTGTCACCTCCTCAAAAGGACGCATGAGCCCACAGGCATTGCGCATGAGTGTCCAGTAACGTGGCAAAAAAATACCCAGCTCCACAGAGGCTGTCCTAGCACCCCGGTCATACAAATACTCGTTGACGGCTTTTTCTTGTTGGAGCAGGCGGTCGAACATTAGGAGTGTTGAATTCCAACGTGTCGGGCTGTCGCAAATCAAGCGCCTCACTGGCATGTTGTTTCACCGCTGAATATCTGAAAAGTGCGCCATGGCCGTGTAGGAACACTTGAAATGGCCACACACCTTCCTGGCCTGCTTGAGGACGTCCTGTAAGCCTGGGTACTTATGCACAAAGCGTTGTACGATCAGATTAAACACATGTGCCATGCAGGCACATGTGTCAACTTGCCCAAATTCAATGCCGCCAACAAATTGCTTCTGTTGTCACACACCACTTTGCCGATCTCCAGTTGGTGCGCAGTCAGCCACTGATCCACCTGTGCGTTCAGGGCGGACAGTAATGCTGGTCCGGTGTGACTCTCTGCTTTCAGGCAAGTCAACCCCAAGACAGCGTGATACTGTCGTATCCGGGATGTGGAATAGCCCCTGGGGAGCTGGGGGGGTGCAGTTGATGTGGAGAAAGACGCAGCAGAAGAGGACTCAGCCGAGGAGGTTAGCGAAGAGGATGGAGTAGGAGGAGTAGAGGAGGTGGCAGCAGGCCTGCCTGCAAGTCGTGGCAGTGTCACTGTCACGGATGGTGTACAGGAAACAAGACAATACCATATAAACAATGTCTCTCTGGATCCACAACTAAGGAACAAAGGGAGAACCCTGCAATAGACCTGCCGCTCTCCCTCACTGCTCAGCCTATGCGAACACCCCAAAGGTGGATGGCCGCATATCCACGTTCCTCGGCTATCTATTACCTGAAGACCCTACAATAGTGAAGGGACACGACCACCGGCTCCCTACACTGACACGGAGGGAGTCAGGGTCACCTGGATCCAGAAAAGACAAAATCATAAATACATAAACAGCACTTATCTTGCAGACGACTGACGACTGAGGACTGGGAACTGGGAGCTGGGAACAGCATGCACACACACTCCAGGAAGTTGTATCAGCCGCACACTACTGCATTATGGGGAGGAACTTAAAGGGTAGCAATCAGTCCAACTGCATGACAGCTGAGATAGACTAACGAGATGAGAAACTAAACCAAAACAAAGAAATTCAAGGAGGAGGATCTGAGAAGCTCCTGTGAGCGCTTCTCAGCTGTCTGGCTGTGACAGTCACCAACTCCTCTGCAGAGCCACGCATTCCATGCTTGGCAGCCTTCAGCAGGTTTACCCAATGCGCAGTGTACGTGATATACCTGCCCTGACCGTGCTTTGCAGACCAGGTATCAGTGGTCAGATGGACCCTTGCCCCAACACTGTGTGCCAGACATGCCATGACTTCCTTTTCCACAATAGAGTACAGGTTGGGGATTGCCTTTTGTGAAAATAAATTTCGGCCGAGGTACCTTCCACTGCGGTGTCCAAATAGCTACAAATTTTTTGAAAGCCTCAGACTCCACCAGCTTGTATGGTAAAAGCTGGCGGGCTAAGAGTTCCGACAAGCCAGCTGTCATACGCCGGGCAAGGGGGTGACTCTTGATCCCATAGGCGTTTGTGATTTGAGATCATGTGCCTTCGCAAAGCAGTTGTACCTAGGTGGGTGTTGGACTTCCAACAACTCAGTTTCTTTTGGCACAGGTTGCAAATGGCATCGCTGTTATCAGAGGCAGACACACAAAAAAAATGCCACACTGCTGAGCTTTGCAATGACGGCATTCTGGTGGTGGCAACAGCATGCGTTGATTGGCGTGCTGTCTGGCTGACCCCGGGTGCCGATACATGCTGTCTGACTGTGCCACTAGCTCCTTACGGCGACCTCCCCCTGCTTCCAACTCGTCTCCTCCTCCTCCTCTCTGTCTCCCCATCGGAACTTTTCCCCTGTTCTTCTTCTCTTCGAGCGGACACCCACGTGACATCCACGGACACATCGTCATCATCAACCGCTTCACTTGTATCTGACAACTCAGCAAAGGAAGCAGCAGCGGGTACAACATCATCATCATCACACCGTACGTCCATGTGTGTAATGCTGCCCGACTGAGACATATCCCTGTTATCTACATCCTCTGGCAATAATGGTTGCGCATCACTCATTTCTTCCAACTGATGTGTAAATAACTCCTCTGACAGATCAAGTGAAGCAGCTGTGGTGCTAGTGTTGGTGGTGGCGGCAGGCGGACGAGTGGTAACTTGAGAGGTGCCGAAGCTGAGCTGGAGGAGGATGGTGCGTCAAGGTTCCGAGCAGAAGCTGTAGAAGGTTGGGTGTCCTGTGTAAGCCAGTCAACTATGTCCTCGGAACTTTTCGAGTTCAGGGTACATGGCCTCTGAACACTGGGCATTATTCTAGGGCCAAAGGAAATCACAGCACCACGACGGCCCCTGCGGGGTGGCCTGCCTCTGCCTGTCATTTTTTTTCTGATTAGTTGTACTATGCGTGCAAGCTACTGTGACACCAGATAAGAGTGGTGCAACTGGGCACTGGCAGTAGTGGGCACAGTACATGCTGTAGGCCTGACACACACGCTTGCAGGCAACTGTAATTATATTACAATGAAAATTTTATTTATTTTTTTAAATGCAAGCTACTGTGACACCAGATATGAGTGGTGGCACTGGGCACTGGCAGTAGTGGGCACAGTACACGCTGTAGGCCTGACACACACACTTGCAGGCAACTGCAATTATATTACAGTGAAAAAATGTATTTATATTTTTAAATGCAAGCTACTGTGACACCAGATATGAGTGGTGGCACTGTGCACTGGCAGTAGTGGGCACAGTACACGCTGTAGGCCTGACACACACACTTGCAGGCAACTGCAATTATATTACAGTGAAAAAATTGTTTTTTATTTTTAAATGCAAGCTACTGTGACACCAGATATGAGTGGTGGCACTGGGCACTGGCAGTAGTGGGCACAATACACGCTGTAGGCTTGACACACACACTTGCAGGCAACTGCAATTAGATTACAGTGAAAAAATTGTTTTTTATTTTTAAATGCAAGCTACTGTGACACCAGATATAAGTGGTGGCACTGGGCACTGGCAGTAGTGGGCACAGTACACGCTGTAGGCCTGACACACACGCTGGCAGTCAACTGCAATTGCAGACTGATGTACTAGCCCTAAAAAGGGCTTTTTGGGGTGCTGTCAGGACGCTGTCCTTACAGCAGATCAGATGAGTCTTTGAGGACTGAAGTGGACACTGAATACACTGGCCTAACTATCGATTTCCCTATTAAATCAGCAGCAGCTGCACTGTCTCTCCTCTCACTAACACTGCAGCTTCAGAATGAATCTAAGATGGATGCTGTCCTTGCTTTTTGATAGGAGGTGGGAAGGTCTGGGAGGGAGGGTAAGCTGCTAATTGGCTGGAATGTGTCTGCTGACTGTTAGGTAGAGGGTCAAAGTTTGCTCAATGATGACGTATAGGGGGCAGACCGAACATCGTATATGTTCGCTCGCCGCGGCGAACGCGAACAAGCGATGTTCGCCGGGAACTGTTCGCCGGCGAATAGTTCGGGACATCTCTATTAGTGAGCACTTCTCCTTTGCCGAGATAATCCTTCCCACCTCACAGGTGTGGCATATCAAAGTGCTGATTAGACAGCATGAATATTGCACAGGTGTGCCGTAGGCCTCTTTCACACTTGCGTTGTGGGGATCCGGCATGCACTTCCGTTGCCGGAGGTGCCTGCGGGATCCGGAAAAACGCAAGTGTACTGAAAGCATTTGAAGACGGAACCGTCTTCCAAATGCTTTCAGTGTTACTATGGCACCCAGGACGCTATTAAGGTCCTGGTTGCCATAGTAGGAGCGGGGAGCGGGGGAGCGGTATACTTACAGTCCGTGCGGCTCCCGGGGCGCTCCAGAATGACGTCAGAGCGCCCCATGCGCATGGATGACGTGATCACATGGATCACGTGATCCATGCGCTTGGGCGCCCTGACGTCACTCTGGAGCGCCCGGGGAGCCGCACGGACGGTAAGTACACTGCTCCCCCGCTCCCCACTACACTTACCATGGCTGTCAGGACTTTAGCGTCCCGGCAGCCATGGTAACCACTCTGAAAAAGCTAAATGTCGGCTCCGGCAATGCGCCGAAACGACGTTTAGCTTAAGGCCGATCCGGATCAATGCCTTCCAATGGGCATTAATTCCGGATCCGGCCTTGCGGCAAGTGTTCCGGATTTTTGGCCGGAGCAAAAAGCGCAGCATGCTGCGGTATTTTCTCCGGCCAACAAACGTTCCGTACCGGAACTGAAGACATCCTGATGCATCCTGAACGGATTACTCTCCATTCAGAATGCATTAGGATAATCCTGATCAGGATTCTTCCGGCATAGAGCCCCGACGACGGAACTCTATGCCGGAAGAAAAGAACGCAGGTGTGAAAGAGCCCTTAGACTGTCCACAATAGAAGACCACTCTCAAATGGGCAGTTTGATCACACAGCACAATGCCACATATGTTGCAACATTTGAGGGAGCATGCAATTGGCATGCTGACTGCAGGAATGTCTACCAGAGCTGTTGCCCGTGTAATGAATGTTC
Organism: Bufo bufo; assembly: GCF_905171765.1. Taxonomy (NCBI): domain Eukaryota; kingdom Metazoa; phylum Chordata; class Amphibia; order Anura; family Bufonidae; genus Bufo; species Bufo bufo. The sequence goes on from NC_053396.1 coordinate 87,385,109, forward strand.
ATTTCTCTACCATAAGCCGTCTCCAAAGGCGTTTTAGAGAATTTGACAGCAAATCTAACCGGCCTCACAACCGCAGACCACGTGTAACCACACCAGCCCAGGACCTCTACATCCAGCATGTTCACCTCCATTATCATCTGAGACCAGCCACCCGGACAGCTGCAGCAACAATCGATTTGCATAACCAAAGAATTTCTGCACAAACTGTCAGAAACCGTCTCAGGGAAGCTCATCTGCATGTTCGTCGTCCTCATTGGGGTCTGGACCTGACTGCAGTTCATCGTCGGAACCGACTTGAGTGGGCAAATGCTCAGATTCAATGGCATCTGGCACGTTGGAGAGGCGTTCAGTTCACAGATGAGTCCCGGTTTTTACTGTTCAGGGCAGATGGCAGACAGCGTGTGTGGCGTCATGTGGGTGAGCGGTTTGCTGACGTCAACGTTGTGGATCGAGTGGCCCATGGTGGTGGTGGGGTTATGGTATGGGCAGACATATTTTATGAATAACGAACACAGGTGCGTATACGACAGCATGTTCCAGAATATTCTGCAACTTCGCACAGCTATTGAAGAGGAGTGGACCAACATTCCACACACACCCCCCAAGTAAGGCAAAACTGTGCCCATTTCAGAGTGGTCTTTTATTGTGGGCAGTCTAAGGCACACATGTGCAATATTCATGCTGTCTAATCAGCACCTTGATATGCCACACCTGTGAGGTGGGATGGATTATCTCAGCAAAGGAGAAGTGCTTCCTAACACAGATTTAGACAGATTTGTGAACAATATTTGAGAGTAATGGGTCTTTTGTAGGGTTGAGCGAACCCGAACTGTAAAGTTTGGGTTCGTACCGAACTTTAGGATTTTTGGACCCCGGACCCGAACATTTCCGTAAAAGTTGGGGTTTGGGTTCGGTGTTCGGCGCTTTCTTGGCGCTTTTTGAAAGGCTGCACAGCAGCCAATCAACAAGCGTCATACGACTTGCCCCAAGAGGCCATCACAGCCATGCCTACTAATGGCATGGCTGTGATTGCCAGAGCAGCATGTGACCCAGGCTCTATATAAGCTTGAGTCACGTAGCGCTGTACGTCACTCTGCTGTTACAAGTGTAGCGAGAGGATGCTGCTGGACTTGTGATTTCAGGGAGAGAATAGGAGAGAATCTAAATCAGCGATTACCTAGAAATAGTTGTGTGGGTGCAGGACACAATCGTTTTACCCTGCCTGAGGCCATTGACCAAAAATTTTATGCATGCTCAGTGCACCAGCACTGCATCTGAGCATTTGGGACATTGCAAATCACAATTTTTTGGGGGCAAACTACAACATCTGGATTAGTCAGTGTGGAATTTAAGGTAGAAATACACCCATCATTTTCAGGGGTTTGAAAAACACACTTTTCTTTTCAAAAAACAGTATTTTCCAGATCTGCAAGTGTTAAATTCAAGTTTAATATATACAGCATTCTTATTCTTGTTAGCAAAAAAAGACTTTTTTTGGCAATCTACAACATCTGTGTTAGTCAGTGTTGCAATATAAGCTAGAAATACACCCATAATTTTCTAGGGTTTGAAATACACACTTATTTGACAAAAAACACTATTTTCAGCCTTGCAGCATCAGCACGTGTGAAATTACAGGCTTATATACTGCTGTCAAATTCAGTTGTTAAACAAACAGTCGTTTGTAGGCACAAAAAATTTAGTTGGCAGCCTTTGATGCAGATGTCATTGTGAGATACACCCTTAATACATTTGGGTTACATTCAGACGATTTTAAATACCGCCATTTGGTGCACCAATATTAATTTCAGGCCTACAGAGGTTCAGGCCCTGTGAGATACCAGCTCTACATACAGGGGTTTGAATGATTAGGCATTTGAAATACAGCATTTGAAATGCAGCCTTTTTGTGCAAAGATATATTTACTTCAGGCTACACTGATTCAAGGGCGTGTGAGATCCCCCCTATACATAGAGGGGTTTTGATTCAGCCATTTGAAATACAGCCTTTTGTGCAAAGATATATTTACTTCAAGCTACACTGGTTCAGACCGTGTGTGATCCCCCCTATACATACAGGGGTTTGATTCAGCCATTTGAAATACAGCCATTTGACTTACAGCCATTTTGTGCAAAGATATATTTACTGCAGGCCTACAGAGGTTTCAGGCCCTCTGAGATATTACCTCTACATACAGGGCTTTGAATTTGGCATTTAAAATACAGCCATTTTGGGCAAAAAAAATCTTTTATTGAGGCCTAGTTTGGTTCAGGCCGTGTGAGATACACCCTTTAACATTACTGTCCGTTCGATTCTACTATTAATTAAACACTCATTTAGGGCAAGATCTAAATTTAAAAAATATGAGGAGAGCGTCAAATAAGGGACGTGGCCAGGTCGTGGTGCTGCTGGTGGAGCTCCTGTTGCAGGGAGAGGACGGGGTTTGATCTGTGCCAGCTACACGCACAAGTGAAACCCCTTCCTCAGATGCGAGAAGGCGACAAAACCTGCAGCGTATTTGGTCGGGCCTAATGCTGCTCTACGATGGTGAGGCCTGAACAAGTACAGGCGATAGTAGACTTGGGTTGAGACAGTGGATCCAGTTCCTTCACATTGTCTCCCACCCAGTCTCCTACTGAAAGACCACAGTTGGCACCTGCAGCCGATGTCCATCAGTCTTTCACCTCACCCCCTTGCAAATCAGCCAAGCAGTCTGAGCCCCAAGTCATGCAGCAGTCTCTTCTACTTTTTGATGACTCTGTTAGCAGGTTTCCCAGGCCAGCCAGCTAGCCCTGCCCAGAAGTGGAAGAGATTAATCCACCGATGCCCAACCATCTATTTTCAAGATGAGTACATAGAAGGACCATCGCAGCACGTCTCGGATGATGACGAAACACAGGTGCCAACTGCTGGGGCTTTCGAAAGTGTGCAGACCGACAAGGAAGTCAGGGGTGAAGACCGGGTGGAAGAAGATGTGGAGGACGATGAGGTCCTCGACCCCACATGGAATCAAGGTCATGCGAGTGACCGATGTAGTTCGGAGGAAGAGGCGGTGGTCGCACAGAGCCACCAGCACAGCAGAAGAGGAAGCAGGGTGCAAAAGCGGAGCAGCCGTCCTCTAGACATGTACCGCCTCCTACTGCCCACCGTAGCAAGAGACCGAGATCACCAAAGCCAGCTCCAAGGAGTTCCCTGGCTTGGCAGTTCTTCAGACAATGTGCTGACGACGCTGTGCAATCAGAGCCTGAAGCGAGGCATAAACGTTCTCAACCTCAGCACAAAACCTGCATGACCAGGCATTTAAGTGCAAAGCACAAGCTGCAGTGAGTAGACACCTCAAAAACCAAAAAAGGTCTATGGCTCCTCCTGCTTCCTCTTCTCTTCATCCACCTTGTATAACATATACAAGAGCCCAGAATTTATCCTTAAGGTGGCACCAACAGTTATAAATAAAAAGAATAAAATATCTATGCAAGGTTGGTTGAATTTGAGTGGCTTCTACAAATGTGGGAAATGTGGGATATGTAAACTAACATCATTTCCTAGGAAGACCACAGAAATTCAATCGCGGGGGTAAACTCCTTTACATGGAAAATAAAGGGAATTTCTGACCTGTAGCTCTAGTAACATTCTATACATGATAGAATGCCAATGCAAAAAACAATACATCGGAGGACAAAACGTACACTGAAAAAAGACTGTCAGAGCATGTTACAAATATAAAAAATGGCTATGAAAAGCACTCTCTCTCACTACATTATAAAGAATATCATAATAAAAATCCTGAAGGTATGGGTCTTCGTGGCCTTTGAAAAAGTGATGTCCATTGGAGAGGAGGAGACCATATCGCCAGGATGTCAAGGCAGGAATCCAGACGAATCTTTGTTTTGAAACACTCCTCCCACGGGGACTCAATTCGGATTTTGAATTGTTCGGTTTTCTGTAGACATGGGTGGTGGGTGCCCTTTCTGATGGGACATCTGAGTTGGGCTGTTTAACAGCACCAGGATCTCCCCTCGGAATTCGGCTCCCTCCACACTTACAGCTATTAACAACTTGCAACACTGCAGAACTTCGAGTAACTCAAAAGATAGAAGGGGCAGTGACAAACAATAAAATCCCATATATATATAAAAAACAAAAACAACAAATATTGAATCATCCATTAATTTTTATAAATTTTGGTTCCCAATTGACTAGGGAGAAAAAAGAAAATGGAATCCACAAAAAACGCACTGAAAAGCCACCAAAAACGCATATGCGGTTTTTTTTTGGGGTTGATGCGTTTTTTGTTTTTTTGGATGCGGCTAGAAGAGCCCCATATATGGGAACATTTTATGGCATAAATTGGTAATTTTAAATATTAAGAAGATTCAAAATAATAAGAAAAATAAAAAATAAAGGTTGATTGAAAAGAAGGAAAGAGGATCCAAAAACTGACTTTTTTGAATTTTAATAAAAATGTTTTAATCTTTTATAGTAACTTCAGTTTTTATTAATTTGAGCTATAATACATTTTGTAGTAATAAAAGTAAAGTGTCCTATAGAGTTATATGTAAAACTATGCACACAATGCTAAATTAGAGGTTGATTAATCCAAGCTGGGTGTTGGGTGGGGATTTGTGAAAACTGGAGCATAAAAGAAGAGGGTAGTAGCACTCGCAATATAGCCACTGAGGAAGAGGGAGACCCTCGAAACGCGTCTGGCTGGTCCTGCGAGCTACAAATTACCCACCCTTACCTGAGGAAAGAGACCTATACATTGCTGATCAATTTAAGCATTCTGATGATGATCTGGATACCAGTGAAAGAGAAACTGGTTTGAATTATCGCGAGACTACGCGATCCCTGCATAGTGCTTCCTGGAAGGCGACACGCAAAGATACCACGTGGAACGCCGAGACAGGAGAGTAGCAGCGGGAACTCAAAGTGCCGGATCTTACATCGAGTGGACTCAGCAATCCTTTGACAGCATAAACCAGTACAGACATCCGAAAAGGGCAAGGTAAGAGGGTTACAGAGAGGGGGACGCCCCATCTTTAAAACCCGATTACTCTATTATACGCTGACCCTGAGTGCGGACTCTATATGGTGGTGAAACCTGCTGCCTCACATTGCTACATTAGCGTGATACAAATTGTTACATAAGTCTGTTTGGATACACTTGTCACATCAAGTCTACATGGACACAATCACTATTTAAGAAGATATCACCAAGTTTTCTTCAGCTGTTATCAGCAGTCTTTGTTTAATTTTACCTTTACAGGTACCAATCTTCATATGGGACATTTCACTTACAGATATTTGTTTTCACCATAATTGTTTATTTCACCAGAATTAATCACCTAAAGGATACACTTTTATGTTATTAATCCACCACATTGAAGCAACTACCTTTTGAAAGATATTGCTATTAATCTATCAAATTGAAGCACCTACCTTTTGAAGGATATCGCTAGAATAGATTTATATTGTCTATCATATATTGAGCATATGTGTTTCAATAGATGTGCTAACCTCAGTGCATATTAATTTTGTGATTAAGTATTTATATTCTGTATTTTATGTATATTATATGTGATTTTATATAAATATTCTGCTATAGACATACCAGCTGGTGAGTGCCTGTTTTTTTTTTTTTTTATATTTTTTTGAAGTATAACTTTCATATGGATGAACGGGTGAAACATCCAAAAAACAGAGCACCTTAACCACATTAACAGACACGGGTGAGCCACGATATAATTATACTCTTATTTTCAATTGTCGGGTGACATTTTACCATTTTTGGCGTATACAAACCCCTGCTGTGCCTGGGTGACAGGGGCCTAAATCTCTCAAAATCCTCTGTTCTATTGCTGGGTGACAAGAACCCACTTTTGCCGTGAATGAACCCCTGCTGTGCCTGGGTGACAGGGGCCGAAATCTCTCAAAATCCTCTGTTCTATTGCTGGGTGACATGATCCCCTTTTGCCGTGAATGAACCCCTGCTGTGCCTGGGTGACGGGGCCTAAATCTCTCAAAATCCTCTGTTCTATTGCTAGGTGACATGAACCACCTTTTGCCATGAATGAACTTCTGCTGTGCCTGGGTGACAGGGCCTAAATCTCTCAAAATCCTCTGTTCTATTGCTGGGTGACATGAACCCCCTTTTGCCGTGAATGAACCCTGCTGTGCCTGGGTGACAGGGGCCTAAATCTCTCAAAATCCTCTGTCCTATTGCTGGTGACATGAACCCCTTTTGCCGTGAATGAACCCCTGCTCTGCATTGCTGACAGGGAACTAAATTTAGTTAAAACATCTGTTACTGATTGGATGATGCGCGACTACAAGCCCACGCTGATGATGGCATTCCCACCTGACAGCGTGGGCACAGTGGAAGCACAAGGCGAAGGCAGGAGGAGGAGGAAGAGGTTGACAAATTTTGTTATATGTCCCAATAATAAAAAATAAAATACACAAATCATTGTTGGCTACCTATTCCTCCTTCACCGCCACGTCAACCTACACCGCCACATCCACCCATCCACCGCCTCCTCAACCTCCTACTCCTAAATCCAGATTGTTATTTTAATTTTTCTGTATTTTATGTTATTTTAAGTTATTTCCCTATCCACATTTGTTTTGCAGAACAGTTGCCATGCTCTTAAGCACATTTTGATGCCTTTTGCAGCCCTCTAGCCCTTTCCAGGACTATTTTAGAGACATTTTAGTGCCCAAAAGTTCGGATCCCCATTGACTTCAATGGGGTTCGGGTTCAAGTTCGGGTCCCGAACCTGAACTTTTTTTTTTTTTAAGTTCGGCCGAACTCGTCGAACCCCAACATCCAGGTGTCCGCTCAACTCTAGTCTTTTGTGTATGTAGAAAATGTTTCAGATCTTTGAGTTCAACTCATGCAAAATGGGAGCAAAACCGAAAGTGCTGCGTTTATATTTTTGCTCAGTGTATATGCTGTGGGGGGTTAGCTCTTCTCCGGGGGTGATTCACACAAGTATCGTCGCCAGACACCAAGTTTCAGGTCCAAACATCACTTTATTTGGCACCTCAGCCAACCAAACATAAATGATACAAAATAAACACCTGCCCGGCTGGGCTCTAACTAAACATATAATAACATGACTCACCTAAAGTCACAGTTCACACCCTGTGAACACAAGCAGCTTTCTCAGCCAATGTCCCACAGCCTCCTGGCTGTATAGAGCACAGTACGCCCACTGCCTCCAGTCCAGTGTCTCAGCACACATGGGGAATAGTGGTCTCTCAGCCCTCCTGGCTTGGACCACACAGAGCCTCCAGGCCTCTGTCCACAGGCAACACACTCCCCCCTTGCTGACACCATGGGAGGTGCTTTGTGCCAGCCGGATTACTTCCAGCAGGTCTCGCCTATGGTGGAATAGGGGTGTGGACCGAACTATCCACCCCTTCCTTGCCTCTAACCTGAGTGAGACCTGTCACTGTCTCACAATACTAAGAGCCATATAGAACCATAGAAGACAAGGTCTTCCATATTTGTTATCAATAAAGCTGTGGCCAGGGCCAGTTTTAGACTAAATTTGGCCTTGGGAAAAATCAAAAGTGGGGCCCCAAATCTTGTAATAATGTACTAACAACACAGTCACATTCTGTTGATTCCATAAATGAAAACAAATATGTGAATATGTGTTTATTTTACTATACTAAATGCACCAAACTGATTTTATATATATATTAGTCAGGTCCATAGATATTGGGACATTGACACAATTCTAACATTTTTGCCTCTATACACCACCACAATGAATTTGAAATTAAACGAACAAGATGTGCTTTAACTGCAGACTGTCAGCTTTAATTTGAGGGTATTTACATCCAAATCAGGTGAACGGCAGTGACGTACCGCCAATAGTGGCAGAGTACGCCACTGCTTTGGGGCCCGTGGCACCGGGGGGCCCGGAGTGCTCGGAAGGCCCCGCCCCTTGCAACTGCGCTCACTGCAGGCTCGGCTCAGAGGCGGTCTGCCCACTTATAATTGGCTCCCAGCGCCGCCAATAATACACGCCCCCCCCCCCCCCGACTTCTCATTGACTGTGCGCTCCCTAGGACCCAGCCGCGCTCCCTCGGCTCGTGCGTCTGCTGCGCCTGCACTGCTTCACATACTGGGCCAATCTGCATTAGCAGTGTGTTAAGATCCTGCTGCTGATTGGCCAGCCAGTGCAGGCAGCAGGCGCGCACCCAGCATGGAAGAACTTTAGAGTGAGTTGTGCTGCCCCGCCCGCCTCGACAGATGCCAGTGCCACCCAAAACAGTCATCTCACAGCCAGTCCGGACCTGTGCCACTGCCAGGCCCGTCCACACAGTAGACTGCCCCAGCCACTATCTTTACAACCGGGATCATTAATGAAAAAAATGTCTGTACTAATAACAGTCTCTCTTAGCACTGGCGTAACTAGAAATGACTGGGCAGTGGCCCCACAGGAAATTTTTGAACGGGCCCCTCCCCCCCCCCAGCTATTTGGCACCTCTGACCGGCAGAGACACTTGACTTCTTCCCTAATACAGTCCAAATTCTAATTATCGTCCAAAAGACAAGTCATGGAAATATATGTATACTGTAGTATGATATTTTGACAGTAAAGGTAAGAATAAAGGTCTTCTGGTTAGTACAGTATACTTTCTATATTTCCATGACTTGTCTATTGGACGATAATTGGACTGTATTAGGGAAGTCAAGTGTCTCTGCTGGTCAGAGGTTGCCGGACAGCTGGGAGGTGGGCAATTCAAAAATTTCCTGTGGGGCCCGTTCCAAAATTTCCTGTGGGGCCCAGTCATTTCTAATTACGCTAGTGCTAATAGAGACTGTATAAAACGTTCCAGTTCCAGAACTTCATGTATAGGACTTTCTGAGGGCAGCACCAAGCAGAGTTCCTGTGGGGGTGGGCGGTACTGTAGGCCCATAGAGGACTCAGGAATGTGCCCCCCCCCCCTCGCCCCCACCATGAACTCTGCTTGCTGTTAAAGGGAACCTGTCAACCTCAAAAACACAAATAAAACCGCAACATTAGTCATCCCCAGTCTGTTCATAATTAGAGATGAGCAAATTTCATATTTTAAAATTCGTTCACGCTTCGTTTGGTGGTAAATAGTGAATTGCATTATGGATTCCGTTACATGGACCATAATGCAATTCCTTGACGGAATGCATAACTGAATGCCTTTATAGGCAGCTTTATAGGCATTCCATTATTCATTCTGTCATAATAGAAGTCTAGGGCCTGCATAACGGATCCGTCCGGTTTGCGTTATGCTGGAGTCCTCAGTAGGTCATGTATATATTTCTTTATTGGTAATGGTGGTGTGGCAGGGGAGGAGCCAGGGCAGGAGGTGGGTTGGGCCAAGGTAGTGGGGTGGGGTTAGGGGGCCCAATTCAGATTCTTGCTATGGGGCCCAATGATTTCTATGTACGCCCCTGGTGAAACGGTGTAGGAATTACCAACAGTTTTAATACTTGGTTGCAAATACTTTGCAGTCAATTACAGCCTGAAGTCTGGAAAGCATAGACATCACCAGACGCTGGGGTTTCATCCCTGGTGATGCTCTGACCAGGGCCTCTACTGCAACTGTCTTCAGTTCCTGCTTGTTCTTTGGGCATTTTCCCTTCAGTTTTGCCTTCAGCAAGTGAAATGCATGCTAAATCGGATTCAGGTCAGGTGATTGACTTGGCCATTGCATAACATTCCACTTCTTTCCCTTAAAAAACTCTTTGGTTGCTTTTGCAGTATGCTTTGGGTCATTGTCCATCTGCACTGTGAAGCGCCGTCCAATGAGTTCTGAAGCATTTGGCTGAATATGAGCAGATAATATTGCCCGAAACACTTTAGAATTCATCCTGCTGCTTTTGTCAGCAGTCACATCATCAATAAATACAAGAGAATCAGTTCCATTGGCAGCCATACATGCCCACGCCATGACACTACCACCACCATGCTTCACTGATGAGGTGGTATGCTTAGGATCATGAGCAGTTCCTTTCCTTCTCCATACTTTTCTCTTCCCATCATTCTGGTACAGGTTGATCTTGGTCTCATCTGTCCATAGGATGTTGTTCCAGAACTGTGAAGGCTTTTTTAGATGTCGTTTGGCAAACTCTAATCTGGCCTTCCTGTTTTTGAGGCTCACCAATGGTTTACATCTTGTGGTGAACCCTCTGCATTTACTCTGGTGAAGTCTTCTTTTTATTGTTGACTTTGACACACATACACCTACCTCCTGGAGAGTGTTCTTGATCTGGCCAACTGTTGTGAAGGGTGTTTTCTTCACCAGGGAAAGAATTCTTTGGTCATCCACCACAGTTGTTTTCCGTGGTCTTCCAGGTCTTGGTGTTGCTGAGCTCACTGGTGCGTTCCTTCTTTTTAAGAATGCTCCAAACAGTTGTTTTGGCCACGCCTAATGTTTTTGCTCTCTCTCCGATGGGTTTGTTTTGTTTTTTCAGCCTAATGATGGCCTGCTTCACTGATAGTGTCAGCTCTTTGGATCGCATCTTGAGAGTTGACAGCAACAGATTCCAAATGCAAATAGCACACTTGAAATGAAATCTGGGCCTTTTATCTCCTCATTGTAATTGGGATAATGAAGGAATAACACACACCTGGCCATGGAACAGCTGAGAAGCCAATTGTCCCATTACTCTCGTTCCTTTACAAGTGGGAGGCACATAGGCAAACTGTTGTAATTCCAACACCGTTCAACTGATTTGGATGTAAATACCCTCAAATTAAAAGCTGACAGTCTGCAGTTAAAGCACATCTTGTTAGTTTCTTTACAAATCCATTGTGGTGGTGTATAGAGCCAAAAATGTTAAGATTGGGTTGATGTCCCAATATTTATGGACCTGACTGTATATATTTAAAGAAGGACTTATGTATGTATGTTCCGCGATCACTCAAAAACGCAACCATCAATTTCAACGAAACTTGGTATACACATCCCTTGCTACCTGGAAAGAAATCTCGTGTGGGTCTCAGCTCTCTAGGACGTACCGTTCCTGAGATATTCCCCAAAAATGACTTGCATTACCCTATACAAGCCTGTGAGTCTTTCTCTTCATATCCCAACTGCCATACACACTGTCACATGTCCCTTATCAGCCATAGAAGCTTGCAGGCCTTAGTCTCCACATACACACAGTTTTAGTCAGGTTTCCAAAACAACCCTGCCATTTTGGCTTACTGCTGTATGTCAGCTTTAGGCTAGGGCTACACGACGAGATGTGTTGCACGACAATAAGTCCACACAACACATAGGGCACAACTATACTGCTACATGTGTCGCGCGACATTGATGTCGCACAATGTCGCGTGAAAATTTTTATAATGACAGAGTATGGTGTTGCACTGCGACATGTGACATGCTGCGATGCAACAGCCGCAGAAAAATCCATCTTGGATGGATTTTTTGCAACTATCGTGTCGCAGTCGCAACATGTCCACATGTCGCAGTGCAAGCACCATAACCTATCATTATAAAAACTGTTGAGACAAAATGTCTCATGACACATGTAGTCATGTAAATAGCCCTAGCATTAAAGGAGCAGGGCGCTGTGGAGGTTCACTGTTAAAGGAGCGGGCACTGTGGAGGTCACTGTTAAAGAGGCGTTCACTGTGGAAGTTACTGTTAAGGGGGGCCAGCCTCTGTGAGGTCACTGTTATAGGGGAGGACAATGTAGAGGTCACTGTTAAGGGGGCAGGACCACTATTAAAGGGGCAACTGCTGTGGAGGGTCACTGTTTAGGCAGCAGGGAACTGTGAGGTCACTGTAAGGCCAGCGGGGTACTGTGGAGGTCACTGTTAAGGGGGTGGGCCCCTGATGAGGTCACTGTCAAGGTAGTGGGGTGCTGTGAAACTCACTGTTAAAGGGGCGGGCTGCTGTTAAGGTCAAAGTTAGGGGTGGGCTGCTGTGGAGGTCCCATTTTAAAGTGGCGGGGCACTGTGGGGGAGTGAGTGTTAAGGGGTGGGGGACTGTGGAGTTCACTGTTAAAGGGGTGGGGTGCTGTAGAGGTCATTGTTACGGGGGATACTGTCGATATCATTTAATGACACCACAAACATTAAGTGAAATAGATGAAATATACCTGTGCGAAGCCGGGTCCTTCTGCTAGTATAATATATAAAGCTGAGTGTATGTATGTATGTGTATGTGTGTAAGTATGTCCACTAAAGGAATCCACACCGTCGCATTTACAATCACGAAATTTGGCACACAGGTACATCAGGTTCCAGGAAGGTTTTAGACCAGGTCTCAGCTCTCTAGTAGTGTACCGTTCCTGAGATATTCCCAAAAAAATGCATTAGCCAATAGAAGCTTAGTCACATGACCCTTATCAGATAATAGAAGCTTGCAGGCTCTTCGTCTCCACATACACACAGTTTTACACCAGGTTTCCAACACAACCCAGCCATTTTTCTTCACTGCTGTAGGTCAGCTTAAAAGGAAATCTGTCACCAGATAATCGCTATTGAAGTAAAGCCAAAGACCTAATAACACCTAATAGATGTGCCTTTGTTCCAGCAATAGATGTTTTTAGTCTCTGAAAATCCAGTTTATTTGGTATGCCAATGAGCCAGTAAGGTGCCTAGAGGGATCACTCTTGCAGGAAGGAGCCCAGGCACGCCTACTGCCACAATGTTGTCCATCCACCCCTCCTACATCACATTCAAGCCATAACTCTGCCCCCCTTTTCCCTGCTCCCAGCATTATAGTGGGCTTGGGCACTAGCAGGAGGCGTGCCTGGGCATTTTCCTGCAAGAAAAAGGATGGGGAGATCCGCTCACTTCTGCTCTCTCCACGGTATGTGCTCCAAACTCGAGTTTGAGACACCCCTCAAAATAGAATAAAGTATATGAAAAAATTGTAGTTGGGCACTCGTATATGGAAATATAGGATACTGTTTATTGAGTGTTAAAATACGATAAAAAAGTGTAATACTGAAAAACATTAAATCAAAAACACACTATATCAGAGCGCAATATGCATATTCACAATATTTACAAAAACATTAAAAAATATATCAGCAGGGACTGATAACTCCAAATTTTTCTCTCCTATATTTCCTAATGTGTGACTCAATAAGGTCCTAGGTATTAAATGTAGGTATTGTTATTAGAGAGAAATTTGTGTGAGCAGTCTCCGCTTGTTTGAATGATACTCCTCCTATTGAGTTAAACTTTGTAAAACTCATAGACCATTTTCATATACCGATCCTATATTGTATAAAAATCGCACCGCTTGTGCTGATGGTTCGCTAAGGCGTTAATGATGTCCCTTGTTAGGTCACTGAGCATATATAATGTCCTGTACTTAATAATTATTTATCCAGAATAAATGTTCAAAGATAGCACTCCACACTTTTGATTCTTTTGATAAACAGTACCTAGTTCTTATTTTGCAGGCTATGTACTGTTTCTATAAGTTATAGTGAAATCACTGGAAAGAAAAATCATCGGTAAGTGGTTTCCTTGATTCGTATCACTTCACCTCCTTATGTCTTAAAAAAGATAATTTCTTATATTTCACCCACAAGTGGTGGGCTTACCTGCGCCTGTGTTGTTATTTCGATAAGACTTGTTGGTATATCTTTCCTCCGTTCTCTAAGTCGGTGTCCCCGGCTGCGGAGTTCTTTAGCGTCCCTCGTGTCTCTCACAGCTGATCATTCAATAGTGGTGAGGATCACGGACTTTGACTTCCAGGCCTGGTAGATGACGTATTGCCGTCCTTTGTAGGGTGAAGAAAATCCTTCTTATTATAGTGCACTATGTTCCATAGAAGGTTTGGGGTATCTGTCCAGGATTCACGCCAAAACGCGTTTCGGGGAGACGCTTTCCCCCTTCCTCAGTGGCATACCCCAATTCCATAAGTCGGTGAATTTTATAGTGACTACTGGTTTTCCAAAAGATCCGGTCTGGATCTTGGTTACATGCAAAAACCCGGTCTGGATCGAATTCCTAGATATCTTTTTATATCTTTGCGGTTTGCTTGCGATTTAAGTGCGGTTTTTTAATAAGGGTGCGTTTTTTCTTCTATATTTGCATTTTATAAATATAGTTTAGTCCATATAATATTATTTCATATTTGGCCTTCCATTGATATATTCTGCATTGCAGTATTTAATACAGGAAAATACCTTAAATTTCTTTGTATATTATCAATGCAGCCTATTCTATATGGATAAAGGGCGATAATGTATAACATAAGAATATTATAAAAGGTATGTATGATAAAAACATAAAAAAATAATGAAGAATACATATAAAACTAATAAATATATAAACTCAATGCGGATTTCTACAAGTTCTGTGTGGAAGGGATATGTTTCCTCCATTAGCAAAAACTCCCAAAGACTCATTTTAATTAAAAAACAAATTCTAATTAAAAAACGCATCTGCGATTTCAGCTGTGTTTGCATATGGATGCGTTTTTTCTCTCGCATCCACAATATTGCATTTTTTGGACTAATCACAAAGGATTTTTGTGTATAATCCTTCTTTCTTGTATTGGGCAAGACACATTTATTAAAATCATGTGTATTTGTAATTTTCAATGTATTCGTGGGGCTGAACATTTATTCCTGGATAAATTGCTTATTAAGTGCGGGACATTATATATGCTCAGTGACCTAACAAGGGACATCATTAACGCTTAGCGACCCATCAGCACAAGCGGTGCGATTTTTATACAATATAGGATCGGTATAATGAAAATGGTCTATGACGTTTTACAAAGTTTAAACTCAATAGGAGGAGTATCATTCAAACAAGCGGAGACTGCTCACCACGAATTTCTCTCTAATAACAATAACCTACATTTAATACCTAGGACCTTATTGAGTCCACATTAGGAAATATAGGAGAGAAAATTTGGAGTTACCAGTCCCTGCTTGATATATTTTTTAATGTTTTTATAAATATTGTGAATATGCATATTGCGCTCTGATATATTGTGTTTTGATTTATTGTTTTTCAGTATTACACTTTTTTATCGTATTTTAACACTCAATAAACAGTATCCTATATTTCCATATACGAGTGCCCAACTCACATTTTTTCATATATTTTCCTGCAAGAGTGGCGCCCCTCTGGGCACCTTACTGGCTCATTTGCATATCAAATAAACAGGATTTTCAAAAGATAGTAAACATCTACTGCTGAAACAAAGGCACATCTAGAAATAAGGTACTAAGTTCTATTAGGCCATGGCTTTACTTCAATAGCGATTATCCTGGTGACAGATTTCCTTTAACCACCTCAGCCCCCAGTGCTTAAACACCCTGAAAGACCAGGCCACTTTTTACACTTCTGACCTACACTACTTTCACCGTTTATTGCTCGGTCATGCAACTTACCACCCAAATGAATTTTACCTCCTTTTCTTCTCACTAATAGAGCTTTCATTTGGTGGTATTTCATTGCTGCTGACATTTTTACTTTTTTTGTTATTAATCGAAATTTAACGATTTTTTGCAAAAAAATGACATTTTTCACTTTCAGTTGTAAAATTTTGCAAAAAAAAAAACGAGATCCATATATAAATTTGCTCTAAATTTATTGTTCTACATGTCTTTGATTAAAAAAAAATGTTTGGGTAAAAAAAAAATGGTTTGGGTAAAAGTTATAGCGTTTACAAACTATGGTACAAAAATGTGAATTTCCGCTTTTTGAAGCAGCTCTGACTTTCTGAGCACGTGTCATGTTTCCTGAGGTTCTACAATGCCCAGACAGTACAAACACCCCACAAATGACCCCATTTCGGAAAGTACACACCCTAAGGTATTCGCTGATGGGCATAGTGAGTTCATAGAACTTTTTATTTTTTGTCACAAGTTAGCGGAAAATTATGATTTTTTTTTTTTCTTACAAAGTCTCATATTCCACTAACTTGTGACAAAAAATAAAAAGTTCTATGAACTCACTATGCCCATCACGAAATACCTTGGGGTCTCTTCTTTCCAAAATGGGGTCACTTGTGGGGTAGTTATACTGCCCTGGCATTCTAGGGGCCCAAATGTGTGGTAAGGAGTTTGAAATCAAATTCTGTAAAAAATGACCAGTGAAATCCGAAAGGTGCTCTTTGGAATATGGGCCCCTTTGCCCACCTAGGCTGCAAAAAAGTGTCACACATCTGGTATCTCTTTATTCAGGAGAAGTTGAGGAATGTGTTTTGGGGTGTCTTTTTACATATACCCATGCTGGGTGAGATAAATATCTTGGTCAAATGCCAACTTTGTATAAAAAAATGGGAAAAGTTGTCTTTTGCCAAGATATTTCTCTCACCCAGCATGGGTATATGTAAATGACACCCCAAAACACATTCCCCAACTTCTCCTGAGTACGGAGATACCAGATGTGTGACACTTTTTTGCAGCCTAGGTGGGCAAAGGGGCCCATATTCCAAAGAGCATCTTCGGATTTCACTGGTCATTTTTTACAGAATTTGATTTCAAACTCCTACCACACATTGGGCCCCTAGAATGCCAGGGCAGTATAACTACCCCACAAGTGACCCCATTTTGGAAAGAAGACACCCAAGGTATTCCGTGAGGGGCATGGCGAGTTCCTAGAATTTTTTATTTTTTGTCACAAGTTAGTGGAAAATGATGATTTTTTTTTTTTTTTTCATACAAAGTCTCATATTCCACTAACTTGTGACAAAAAATAAAAACTTCCATGAACTCACTATGCCCATCAGCGAATACCTTGGGTCTCTTCTTTCCAAAATGGGATCACTTGTGGGGTAGTTATACTGCCCTGGCATTCTAGGGGCCCAAATGTGTGGTAAGGAGTTTGAAATCAAATTCTGTAAAAAATGACCAGTGAAATCCGAAAGGTGCTCTTTGGAATATGGGCCCCTTTGCCCACCTAGGCTGCAAAAAAGTGTCATACATCTGGTATCTCCGTACTCAGGAGAAGTTGGGGAATGTTTTTTGGGTGTCATTTTACATACACCCATGCTGGTGAGAGAAATATCTTGGCAAAAGACAACTTTTCCCATTTTTTTTATACAAAGTTGGCATTTGACCAAGATATTTATCTCACCCAGCATGGGTATATGTAAAAAGACACCCCAAAACACATTCCTCAACTTCTCCTGAATACAGAGATACCAGATTTGATTTCAAACTCCTTACCATACATTTGGGCCCCTAGAATGCCAGGGCAGTATAACTACCAAACAAGTGACCCCATTTTGGAAAGAAGAGACCACAAGGTATTCGCTGACGGGCATAGTGAGTTCATGGAAGTTTTTATTTTTTGTCACAAGTTAGTGGAATATGAGACTTTGTATGAAAAAAAAAAAAAATCATCATTTTCCACTAACTTGTGACAAAAAATAAAAAATTCTAGGAACTTGCCATGCCCCTCACGGAATACCTTGGGGTGTCTTCTTTCCAAAATGGGGTCACTTGTGGGGTAGTTATACTGCCCTGGCATTTTCCAGGGGCCCTAATGTGTGGTAAGTAGGTAAATGACCTGTGAAATCCGAAAGGTGCTCTTTGGAATGTGGGCCCCTTTGCCCACCTAGGCTGCAAAAAAGTGTCACACATGTGGTATCGCCGTATTCAGGAGAAGTTGGGGAATGTGTTTTGTGGTGTCATTTTACATATACCCATGCTGGGTGAGAGAAATATCTTGGCAAAAGACAACTTTTCCCATTTTTTTTATACAAAGTTGGCATTTGACCAAGATATTTATCTCACCCAGCATGGGTATATGTAAAATGACACCCCAAAACACATTCCCCAACTTCTCCTGAATACGGAGATACCACATGTGTGACACTTTTTTGCAGCCTAGGTGGGCAAAGGTGCCCAAATTCCTTTTAGGAGGGCATTTTTAGACATTTGGATACCAGACTTCTTCTCACGCTTTGGGGCCCCTAAAATGCCAGGGCAGTATAAATACCCCACATGTGACCCCATTTTGGAAAGAAGACACCCCAAGGTATTCAATGAGGGGCATGGCGAGTTCATAGAAAAAAAAAAATTTGGCACAAGTTAGCGGAAATTGATTTTTTTGATTTTGTTCTCACAAAGTCTCCCTTTCCGCTAACTTGGGACAAAAATTTCAATCTTTCATGGACTCAATATGCCCCTCAGCGAATACCTTGGGGTGTCTTCTTTCCAAAATGGTGTTATTTGTGGGGTGTTTGTACTGCCCTGGCATTTGAGGGTCTCTGCAGTCATTACATGTATGGCCAGCATTAGGAGTTTCTGCAATTCTCCTTATATTGAGCATACAGGTAATGAGATTTTTTTTTTCCGTTCAGCCTCTGGGCTGAAAGAAAAAAATGAACGGCACAGATTTCTTCATTCGCATCGATCAATGTGGATGAAAAAATCTCTGCCAAAAAAAGAAAAAGGAGGGGAAAGGCGTCTGCCAGGACATAGGAGCTCCGCCCAACATCCATACCCACTTAGCTCGTATGCCCTGGCAAACCAGATTTCTCCATTCACATCAATCGATGTGGATGAATAAATCATTGCCGGGATTTTTTTTTTATATATACAAAGTGTTTGCCAAAGTATATGAACACCGCCACCTCCTCAGCTCATATGCCTCGGCAAACGTATCTTTTACTGCAGAGGAGAAATCTCGTCTTGCAGCGCCGCATACACCGACTTGCGTGTAATCTGACAGCAGCGCAATGCTTCTGTCAGAATGCACATCAGTGCTGCAGCTAGTCGATCGGTTGGTCCACCTGGAAGGTAAAAAAAAAAAAAAAAAAAAAAAACAGGCCGCAACATAATAATTTTATTAACTTTGGAACAGAACATCTAAACTTTAACTTTTTGAACTGAACATCAACCTTTTTGCTTACTGGTGTTTTTTTTTTTTTGTTTTTTTTTACCTTTATAGAACAAACCTCTCCTTCCCCATGGGACAATGTGCAAAGCGCAAATCGCCCAAAGATGTGGCGAAGTACGTTATGCACTTTATCCCAGGTGAAAGGAGACATTTGCAGCAGCTGTGAGTGAATGGGCCCTAATAGCCCTGTGTGCCTGTCCTGTGAGATGTGATCCCTATGCTAGGTGTACCTGTGTGTGGTACTTCCGGAAACACTCTCCTAAGCATAGGGCAGGGTGGTCAGGACAGTCAGGACAGAAATAGCGGGTGTCACGCCTTATTCCACTCCTGCTACAGACACGACATTTTTTTCGGGGTGGCGGTTGGGTTGAGGTACCAGCAACGACACTGGGGAAATGTCGCTCGTGTAGACGGCTAACTACACTGGTGGATGGGGCCACGGAACCTCCTGGATAAAGGAGGTTCTCGATGATCTCTTCCTGGAATTTGAGGAAGGATCCTGTTCTCCCAGCCTTACTGTAGAGAACAAAACTATTATACAGCGCCAATTGAATTAAATATACAGACACCTTCTTATACCAGCGTCTGGTTCTGCGGGAAACTAAATAGGGAGCCAACATCTGGTCATTGAAGTCCACCCTTCCCATGAGCGCATTATAGTCGTGGACTGAGAGGGGCTTTTCAATGACACGGGTTGCCCTTTCAATTTGGATTGTCGTGTCTGCGTGAATGGAGGAGAGCATGTAAACGTCACGCTTGTCTCTCCATTTCACCGCGAGCAGTTCTTCGTTACACAAGGCAGCCCTCTCCCCCCTTGCAAGACGGGTGGTTACAAGCCGTTGGAGGAAGCCCACGCGACTAGTTCGCGCGGTGCCACAGGCGCAAATCCGTTCTAGAAACAAATGCCTAAAGAGGGCCACACTTGTGTAAAAATTGTCCACGTAAAGATGGTACCCCTTGCCGAATAAGGGTCCCAGACTGTCTTCCCACTGCTCCCCAGGTAGTCAGGGCAACCGACCGGCTCCAGGGTCTGATCTTTTCCCTCATAGATCCGAAATTTGTGGGTATAGCCTGTGGCCCTTTCACAGAGCTTATACAATTTGACCCCATACCGGGCACGCTTGCTTGGGATGTATTGTTTGAAGCCAAGGCGCCCGGTAAAATGTATTAGGGACTCGTCTACGCAGATGTTTTGCTCAGGGGTATACAAATCTGCAAATTTCTGGTTGAAATGGTCTATGAGGGGCCGAATTTTGTGGAGCCGGTCAAAAGCTGGGTGGCCTCTGGGACGGGAGGTGGTGTTGTCGCTAAAGTGCAGAAAACGCAGGATGGTCTCAAAACGTGCCCTGGACATAGCAGCAGAGAACATGGGCATGTGATGAATCGGGTTCGTGGACCAATATGACCGCAATTCATGCTTTTTGGTTAGACCCATGTTGAGGAGAAGGCCCAGAAAAATTTAAGTTCGGAAACTTGGACTGGTTTCCACCGGAAAGGCTGGGCATAATAGCTTCCCGGGTTTGCGGTTATAAATTGTGTGGCATAACCGGTTTGTCTCTGCCACGACTAAGTCCAAGAGCTCCGCAGTCAAGAACAGCTCAAAAAATCCCAGGGCCGTACTGATCTGAGCTGTCTCAACCCGAACTCCAGACTGGGCGGTGAAAGGGGGAACTAATGGTGCGGCTGAAGTTGGTGACTGCCAATCAGGGTTTGCCAGCACCTCAGGGATTCTAGGGGCTCTACAGGCCTGTCTGTGCGGTGGCTGCGACGGGGGTAACTACTGCACGTGCCACCGTACCAGCTTCAACTGCCCTTCTGGTGCTCGCTACTTCACCATGTTGTACGGCAGTGCTGGTACTAGGTCCAGGGAGGGCTGCGCTGCTGGTGTATGCCTCACCACATGATCCGGCAGCGACAGCCCCACTCTGCTGCTCTTAAAGCGGATCCTGCGTAACCTGTGGTCTAGCGACACGGGGCCGGGTACGCCTGGTGCTGCCAGGGACCTCAACCTCCTCGTCCGAACTTTGGGTCAGAGAGCCACTGCTTTCTACAGGTTCATATTCTGACCCGCTAGATTCGTCAGATGAGGGTTCCCACTCCTCATCCGACTGGGTCAGAATCCTGTAGGCCTCTTCAGAAGAATACCCCCTGTTTGACATTTTGGACTACTAAATTTAGGGGTATTCCCTGAGACTACCCAAGAAAAAAAGCAAGCCTATCTTACAAAGGGGAGGCTAGCGAAGTACCGGAGGCCGCTGCGGTTGATAAAAAATATCAAAACAGATTTTTTTATCGTCGCAGAGCGTGTAAAGTGAATGTGCAGTGATCAAAAAAAAATTTTTTTTTGTCACTGCGGTGGGGCAGGCGTGGGTGAACGCACGTGTGGGCGACCGATCAGGCCTGATCGGGCAAACACTGCGTTTTGGGTGGAGGGCGAGCTAAGGTGACACTAATACTATTATAGATCTGACCGTGATCAGTTTTGATCACTTACAGATACTATAAAAGTAGAAATGCTGATTAGCGATACGCTAATCAGCGAATCAGTGACTGCGGTGCGGTGGGCTGGGCGCTAACCGATCGCTAACTACCTAACCAAGGGGCCTAAACTAATCCTAAACCTAACAGCCAATACTAGTGAAAAAAATAAAGTGTCAGTTTACACTGATCACTTTTTGTCTTTCACTAAGTGATTGACAGGGGGCGATCAAGGGGTTAATTTGGATGATGGGGGTGATGGAAGGTGATCAGGTGCTAAGGGTAGTGTGTGATGTGTACTCACAGTGATGTCTGCTCCTCTGCTGGATCCAACCGACGAAAAGGACCAGCAGAGGAGCAGAGAAGCCATATAACAGATCATATTTACTAATATGATCTGTTATCTGGCTTCTGATTTGATTTTTTGAAAATCGCCAGCCTGCCAGCCAATGATCGTGGCTGGCAGGCTGGTGACGAAATACTTCTTTAACTTTTGCCGGCCCGCGATGCGCATGCGCGGGCCGGCAATGCACGAAATCTCGCATCTCGCGAGAGGACACGCCGGCGTGTCCAGGTGGAATAAAACAACCACCTCCAGGACGCGTCTGTGCGTACAGCGGTCCGGAGGTGGTTAAAGTGGCAGGGTGCTGTGGATAAAGAAGAAAATCCACAGCACTCCTCAGTTCTGGTGAACAAGCTGGTTACTTTATTGGTAACAGCAGCATAGGGATAGCAACGTTTCAACCATGCTGGTTGAAACGTTGCTATCCCTATGCTGCTGTTACCAATAAAGTAACCAGCTTGTTCACCAGAACTGAGGAGTGCTGTGGATTTTCTTCTTTATCTGTATACCTATGGGACCCTCAGCAAGGATCCTCATCCGCGAGCACCGACCTATCTAGGTTTCTATTGGCAACTGTCCCTATATTGGGACCTGGAGTGCTGCTTAACCCTCTTTTTTACTAGGGTGCTGTGGATGACACTGTTAAGGGCATGGAGTGCTGTGGAGGTCACAGTTCAGGGAACAGGTAGGGTGGCCATTCGGACCACCCTCAAAAGACGGACTTTAAAAACCTGCCCCCAGGTCCTGCTAAGCCACGCCCCTGACCCGGTTGTGCCATGACCCCTCCCACTCCGCAGCCGACAGGGATTGAAAAAATTAAGGTAAAAATCAACTTCTGTCAGCTGCGGGGGTGGGAGGGAGGGTGACTTCCTCCCTGCAGCTCACGCTCACTGAGAGTGAGCTATTCAAAAGGATATCCCTGTATCCACTCTATTCATAGAGATGACTCAAATGCTATATGAACAGCCGTTAGCGCGTATAAACATCAACGGTATTGGTTCTTCCCCCATTATGATGCGGCGTGGGATGAGACAGGGATGCCCTCTCTTTCCCCTTCTGTTTGCCCTATTTATTGAACCATTGGCTTGTAATATCCGCTTAGATAACAGCATAGACGGCTTTGGGGTGGCAGGAGTGAGCGATAAAATAAGCCTCTATGCCGATGATGTTATTTTGTTTTTGGATCGGGGATGGAAAGTCCTCCCTTATGTGATGGCAGTAATAGAGGACTTTGGTAAACTTTCGGGCTATCTGATCAATTGGTCCAAGTCATCGCTCCTCCCGCTTAACCGCAGGGCCTTAGATGAGGGGAGTGGAGTAAGGGTCCTTGCTCCGAATGAAACCCTGGATTATTTGGGGATTAAAATTGGTGTTCCTATAAAGAGATTTTATGAGCTTAATTTAGCCCCGGTCTTGAAAAAAGTAAAGTCTAAAATATGTGTTTGGCAGAAACTGATACTGGCACAGACGGATCGAATAGCGTTGGTTAAGATGATTTTTTTACAGACTGGAGACTCTTATTAACGATCTAATATGGGGAAGGAAGAGGGTCAGGATAAAGCAAAGATATCTATGGTTGTCGGAATCAGATGGTGGGCTATCATTCCCTTTCTTTCAGGGTTATTATTTATGTGCACAGGTTCAACGTTGTTGTACTTTTACAGATAGTTTATTAGCACGATATTTGTCGCAGGTCTTGGAAAAGCCAATAGAGAATATTTTTTACATGTTTGGAGTCTGGTTATTTGGGGGTGAGGAAGACCCTAATGATTCCTTGGACCCTACAAATGGTTTGGAATAAGCTTAAGAGGATTTTGAAAGTCTCCTCCCCTTTCGCTTTCTCTCCTTTGTGGGAGAACAGGAATTTGACGGAATTCTTTAAAATCACAGATTTTGTTTACTGGTTACGTGGGTGGTTAATGTGTGTCATCTTTTTGTATGCGGACACTTTAAATCCTTTTCTGATTATAATTTCAGTGATAGGACATTATTAGATGTGTTTATGTATTCAAGTTTAAAACACGCGTATGAGGCCGCTAGGAATAAAGGGTATATTTGTCCACGGGAGAATGTATTTTTTTATTTCTGTTATGCCCAGACAGAAGAGAGGGTTAAGATAGCTAGTTTATATAGCAAACTTCGAACAGCACTAGCAACTGTAATTCTATATAAAAGCTCAAGTAAATGGGAGCAAGAGTTGCATTGCCCACCGTTACAATGGTCTAGTATATATAGGAATGTAAGAAAGGCTTCACTCTCTAATGCCCATAGACTAATCCAATTTAAGATCCTCCACCGGTTGCACTATACGCCAAAAACCCAAGCAAAATTTTCCCAAAATAAAGGCCGAGACCGCTGCTGCCTGAAATGTGGATATGTGAATGCGAATTTCAGGCATTTACTTTGGGAATGTGGTAAAATAAAAAGGTAATGGGAACAAGTTTTTCTAGCCCTACAAAAGGAGGCCTCTTCGAGGTATAGCCCTGGGATGGTAACAGTGTTGCTGGGAGATTATGCTTTAGATATGGAAGTTTCGACCCGGGTTAGACGGATCTGGATGAGGAGTCTGATGGTGGCAAAAGTTATTTTAGTTAGATATTGGGGTTCTGTCTCCCCACCTTCGTTAAATGAATGGAGTCTATACCTTCAACAAATCAAAGTTTATGAGGATATGAAAAGGAAACGGAGAGCGGCACGTATGACTATTCGGACATAGCCACAGAGTTGAAGTGACAACAGCCAATAGGGTGGGAAGGGGTGGGTGGTTATAGTATTATTGTATGTAGTAACTGCGAATTTACAGTTCTATTTATAATCTTTGTAGGATCTTGTTATATGTTGTAGGATAGTTGACTACAGTTGTATAGTGCCTACCTTGATTTGGCTGTTTTTTCTATTATAATTTGTGCTGTTTTGTATCATGAAGAAAACAAAATAAATATATATATTAAAAAAAAAAAGGATATCCCTGTGTCCGTCCAGGCCCTGCACCGGACAGAGGACAGGGAGTCTGAAATCCGGACTGTCCGGCCTAAAACCGGACCTCTGGCCACCCTAGGGGCAGGCTGCTGTGGAGTTCACAGTTAAGGGGACGGTCCGCTATGGAGGTCAGTGTTAAGGGGCAGATTGCTGTAGAGGCCACTGTTAAAGGGAAGGGGTGTTGTGGAAATCACTGTTAAGGAGACAGAGTACTGGGGAGGTCACTAATAAGGGGGAGGGCGGGCCACTGTGGAGGTAACTGTTAAGGGGGCAGGATGCTGTGGAGGTCACTGTTAAAGGGGCGGTTGCTGTAGAGGTCTCTGTTAAGGGGGAAGGGAACGGTGGAGGTCATAGTTAAGGGGACGGTCCTCTATGGAGGTCAGTGGTAAGGGGTTGGGTGCTGTAGAGGTCACTGTTAAGGGGCAGGGTGTTGTGGAGGTCACAATTTAAGGGAATGGAGCTCTGTGGAGGTCACTGTTAAAGGGAACCTGTCACCTGGATTTGGTGTATAGAGCTGAGGACATGGGTTGCTAGATGGCTGCTAGCACATCTGCAATACCCAGTCCCCATAGCTCTGTGTGCTTTTATTGTGTCAAAAAACGATTTGATCCATATGCAAATTAACCTGAGATGAGTCAGAGCTTGAAAATAAGACTCTTCTCTGATCACACAAATAAGATATGACTCTTTTATGTTAATTTGAATAAAAGGCGGGAAGTACAAAAATGCATAATACTTATTGAATTCGTCTGCAAATTAAATTAAAAGTGTAATTTATATTTTTAGGGTAACACAATGAACATTTAGAAACACTCAGTGAGGGTAGCATAGTAGAGGTGACAGGTTCCCTTTAACCACCTCAGGACCGCCGTACGCAGGATTGCGTCTTTGCGGCGGTCCTGTTGTTCTGGGTGGACGCGCCGGTGCGTCCTCTCGCGAGACGCGAGATTTCCTGTGAACGCGCGCACACAGGCGCGCGCGTTCACAGGATCGGAAGGTAAGCGAGTGGATCTCCAGCCTGCCAGCGGCGATCGTTCGCTGGCAGGCTGGAGATGTGATTTTTTTAACCCCTAACAGGTATATTAGACGCTGTTTTGATAACAGCGTCTAATATACCTGCTACCTGGTCCTCTGGTGGTCCCCTTTGTTTGGATCGACCACCAGAGGACACAGGCAGCTCAGTAATATGTTGCACCAAGCACCACTACACTACACCCCCCCCCCCGTCACTTATTAACCCCTTATTAGCCCTTGATCACCCCTGATCACCCCATATAGACTCCCTGATCACCCCCCTGTCATTGATTACCCCCCTGTCATTGATCACCCCCCTGTAAAGCTCCATTCAGATGTCCGCATGATTTTTACGGATCCACTGATAGACTGATCGGATCCGTAAAAATCATACGGACGTCTGAATGCAGCCTTACAGGGGAGTGATCAATGACTGTGGTGATCACCCCATATAGACTCCCTGATCACCCCCCTGTCATTGATTACCCCTCTGTCATTGATCACCCCCCTGTAAAGCTCCATTCAGATGTCCGCATGATTTTTACGGATCCACTGATAGACTGATCGGATCCGTAAAAATCATACGGACGTCTGAATGCAGCCTTACAGGGGAGTGATCAATGACTGTGGTGATCACCCCATATAGACTCCCTGATCACCCCCCTGTCATTGATTACCCCTCTGTCATTGATCACCCCCCTGTAAAGCTCCATTCAGATGTCCGCATGATTTTTACGGATCCACTGATAGACTGATCGGATCCGTAAAAATCATACGGACGTCTGAATGCAGCCTTACAGGGGAGTGATCAATGACTGTGGTGATCACCCCATATAGACTCCCTGATCACCCCCCTGTCATTGATTACCCCTCTGTCATTGATCACCCCCCTGTAAAGCTCCATTCAGATGTCCGCATGATTTTTACGGATCCACTGATAGACTGATCGGATCCGTAAAAATCATACGGACGTCTGAATGCAGCCTTACAGGGGAGTGATCAATGACTGTGGTGATCACCCCATATAGACTCCCTGATCACCCCCCTGTCATTGATTACCCCTCTGTCATTGATCACCCCCCTGTAAAGCTCCATTCAGATGTCCGCATGATTTTTACGGATCCACTGATAGGATCCGTAAAAATCATACGGACGTCTGAATGCAGCCTTACAGGGGAGTGATCAATGACTGTGGTGATCACCCCATATAGACTCCCTGATCACCCCCCTGTCATTGATTACCCCTCTGTCATTGATCACCCCCCTGTAAAGCTCCATTCAGATGTCCGCATGATTTTTACGGATCCACTGATAGACTGATCGGATCCGTAAAAATAATACGGACGTCTGAATGCAGCCTTACAGGGGGGTGATCAATGACAGTTGGGTGATCACCCCATATAGACTCCCTGATCACCCCCCTGTCATTGATCACCCCCCCTGTCATTGATCACCCCCCTGTCATTGATCCCCCCCCCCCCCCTCTGTAAGGCTGCATTCAGTCTTTTTTTTGGCCCAAGTTAGCGGAATTTTTTTTTTTTTCTTACAAAGTCACATATTCCACTAACTTGTGACAAAAAATAAAATCTCACCATACCCCTCACGGAATCCAAATGCGTAAAATTTTTTAGACATTTATATTCCAGACTTCTTCTCACGCTTTAGGGCCCCTAGAATGCCAGGGCAGTATAAATACCCCACATGTGACCCCATTTCGGAAAGAAGACACCCCCAGGTATTCCGTGAGGGGCATATTGAGTCCATGAAAGATTGAAATTTTTGTCCCAAGTTAGCGGAACGGGAGACTTTGTGAGAAAAAAATAAAAAATATCAATTTCCGCTAACTTGTGCCAAAAAAAAAAAATTTCTATGAACTCGCCATGCCCCTCATTGAATACCTTGGGGTGTCTTCTTTCCAAAATGGGGTCACATGTGGGGTATTTATACTGCCCTGGCATTCTAGGGGCCCCAAAGCGTGAGAAGAAGTCTGGTATCCAAATGTCTAAAAATGCCCTCCTAAAAGGAATTTGGGCCCCTTTGCGCATCTAGGCTGCAAAAAAGTGTCACACATCTGGTATCGCCGTACTCAGGAGAAGTTGTGGAATGTGTTTTGGGGTGTCATTTTACATATACCCATGCTGGGTGAGATAAATATCTTGGTCAAATGCCAACTTTGTATAAAAAAATGGAAAAAGTTGTCTTTTGCCAAGATATTTCTCTCACCCAGCATGGGTATATGTAAAAAGACACCCCAAAACACATTCCCCAACGTCTCCTGAATACGGCGATACCAGATGTGTGACACTTTTTTGCAGCCTAGGTGGGCAAAGGGGCCCACATTCCAAAGAGCACCTTTCGGATTTCACTGGTCATTTACCTACTTACCACACATTAGGGCCCCTGGAAAATGCCAGGGCAGTATAACTACCCCACAAGTGACCCCATTTTGGAAAGAAGACACCCCAAGGTATTCCGTGAGGGGCATGGCGAGTTCCTAGAATTTTTTATTTTTTGTCACAAGTTAGTGGAAAATGATGTTTTTTTTTTTTTGTTTTTTTTTTCATACAAAGTCTCATATTCCACTAACTTGTGACAAAAAATAAAAACTTCCATGAACTCACTATGCCCATCAGCGAATACCCTGGGGTCTCTTCTTTCCAAAATGGGGTCACTTGTGGGGTAGTTATACTGCCCTGGCATTCTAGGGGCCCAAATGTGTGGTAAGGAGTTTGAAATCAAATTCTGTAAAAAATGACGAGTGAAATCCGAAAGGTGCTCTTTGGAATATGGGCCCCTTTGCCCACCTAGGCTGCAAAAAAGTGTCACACATCTGGTATCTCCGTACTCAGGAGAAGGTGGAGAATGTGTTTTGGGGTGTCATTTTACATATACCCATGCTAGGTGAGAGAAATATCTTGGCAAAAGACAACTTTTCCCATTTTTTTATACAAAGTTGGCATTTGACCAAGATATTTATCTCACCCAGCATGGGTATATGTAAAAAGACACCCCAAAACACATTCCCCAACGTCTCCTGAATACGGCGATACCAGATGTGTGACACTTTTTTGCAGCCTAGGTGGGCAAAGGGGCCCACATTCCAAAGAGCACCTTTCGGATTTCACTGGTCATTTACCTACTTACCACACATTAGGGCCCCTGGAAAATGCCAGGGCAGTATAACTACCCCACAAGTGACCCCATTTTGGAAAGAAGACACCCCAAGGTATTCCGTGAGGGGCATGGCGAGTTCCTAGAATTTTTTATTTTTTGTCACAAGTTAGTGGAAAATGATGTTTTTTTTTTTTTTGTTTTTTTTTCATACAAAGTCTCATATTCCACTAACTTGTGACAAAAAATAAAAACTTCCATGAACTCACTATGCCCATCAGCGAATACCCTGGGGTCTCTTCTTTCCAAAATGGGGTCACTTGTGGGGTAGTTATACTGCCCTGGCATTCTAGGGGTCCAAATGTGTGGTAAGGAGTTTGAAATCAAATTCTGTAAAAAATGACGAGTGAAATTCGAAAGGTGCTCTTTGGAATATGGGCCCCTTTGCCCATCTAGGCTGCAAAAAAGTGTCACACATCTGGTATCTCTGTACTCAGGAGAAGGTGGGGAATGTGTTTTGGGGTGTCTTTTTACATATACCCATGCTGGGTGAGAGAAATATCTTGGCAAAAGACAACTTTTCCCATTTTTTTATACAAAGTTGGCATTTGACCAAGATATTTATCTCACCCAGCATGGGTATATGTAAAAAGACACCCCAAAACACATTCCCCAACTTCTACTGAATACGGAGATACCAGATGTGTGACACTTTTTTGCAGCCTAGGTGGGCAAAGGGGCCCACATTCCAAAGAGCACCTTTCGGATTTCACTCGTCATTTTTTACAGAATTTGATTTCAAACTCCTTACCACACATTTGGGCCCCTAGAATGCCAGGGCAGTATAACTACCCCACAAGTGACCCCATTTTGGAAAGAAGAGACCCCAAGGTATTTCGTGATGGGCATAGTGAGTTCATGGAAGTTTTTATTTTTTGTCACAAGTTAGTGGAATATGAGACTTTGTAAGAAAAAAAAAAAAAAAAAGAAAAAAAATCATCATTTTCCGCTAACTTGTGACAATAAATAAAAAGTTCTATGAACTCACTATGCCCATCAGCGAATACCTTAGGGTGTGTATTTTCCGAAATGGGGTCATTTGTGGGGTGTTTGTACTGTCTGGCCATTGTAGAACCTCAGGAAACATGACAGGTGCTCAGAAAGTCAGAGCTGCTTCAAAAAGCGGAAATTCACATTTTTGTACCATAGTTTGTAAACGCTATAACTTTTACCCAAACCATTTTTTTTTTACCCAAACATTTTTTTTTAATCAAAGACATGTAGAACAATAAATTTAGAGCAAAATTTATATATGGATGTCGTTTTTTTTGCAAAATTTTACAACTGAAAGTGAAAAATGTCATTTTTTTGCAAAAAAAATCGTTAAATTTCGATTAATAACAAAAAAAGTAAAAATGTCAGCAGCAATGAAATACCACCAAATGAAAGCTCTATTAGTGAGAAGAAAAGGAGGTAAAATTCATTTGGGTGGTAAGTTGCATGACCGAGCAATAAACGGTGAAAGTAGTGTAGGTCAGAAGTGTAAAAAGTGGCCTGGTCTTTCAGGGTGTTTAAGCACTGGGGGCTGAGGTGGTTAAGGGGACCGGGTACTATAGAGGTCACTAATAAAGGGGCGGCCGCTGTGGAGGTCACTGTTAAAGGGGAGGGCGCTGTGGATGTTACTGGTAAAGGGCACCTGTCACCTCTACTATGCTACCATTGTGTTACCCTAAACATATAAATTACACTTTTAATTAAATTTGCAGACAAATTCAATAAGCATTATGCATTTTTGTACTTCCCGCCTTTTATGCAAATTAACATAAAAGAGTCATATCTTACTTGTGTGACCAGAGAAGATTTAAGCTCTGACTCATCTCAGGTTAATTTGCATATGTATGAAATCGTAATTTTTTACACAATAAAAGCACACAGAGCTATGGGGACTGGGTATTGTGGATGTGCTAGCGGCCATCTAGCAACCCATGTCCTCAGCTCTATACACAAAATCCAGGTGACAGGTTCCCTTTAAGGGGACAGACCGCTGCGGAGGTCAATGTTAAAAGGGTAGGCACTGTAGAGGTCACTGTTAAGGGAGGAAGGGTCTGTGAAGGCCACTATTAAAGGAGCAGCGGGGTACTGTGAGGTCACTGTAAAGGGAGAAGGGTTCTATGGCAGTCACTGTTAAAGGGGCAGTCTCTGTGGAGGTCTCTGTTAAAGCAGTCTCTGTGGAGGTCTCTGTTAGGGGACCGGGAATGGTGGAGGACACAGTTAAAGGGGTTGTTCGGGTTCAGAGCTGAACCCGGACATACCTCCATTTTCACCCAAGCAGCCCCCCTGACTTGAGCATCGGAGCAGTTCATGCTCCGGTGCTCTCCTCTGCCCTGCGCTAAATCGCGCAGGGCAAAGGCTTTTTTTAGGAGTTCCGGTGACGAACCGGGCTCTCTATGGGGCTGCCAGAAAGCCCGGTGATATCACTGGCACTGATGGGTGGGCTTTAGCGCTGCTCTAGCTAGTAAAACGGCTAGGGCAGCGCTAAAGCACGCCTATCAGAGCCAGTGACGTCAACGAACACACTGCCGGGCGGAAGCTTCCGCCCGGCAGTGTGTTATTGTAAGCAAAAGAGCCCGTGCCCTGCACGATCTAGCACAGGGCAAAGAAACGCATAGGAGCATGAGATGCTCCGATGCTAACATCAGGGGTGCTGCCTGGGTGAAAATATGGGTATGTCCGGGTTCAGCTCTGAACCCAGACAACCCCTTTAAGGGGACTGTAACCTATGGTCAGTGTTCAGATGCAGGTGCTATAGAGGTCACTGTTAAGGGGCCGGACCCCTGTGGAGGTCCCTGTAAAGGGGGTGGGGTGCTGTGGAACTCACTGTTAAAGGGGCAGGCTGCTGTGAAGGTCAAAGTTAAGGGGGTGGGCTGCTGTGGAGGTCATTGTTAAGGGGGCGGGGTACTGTAGATGTCACTGTTATAGTGGATACTGTCTATATCTTTTAACGACACACACAAACATTAAATTAAATAGATGAAATATACCCGTGCAAAGCTAGGTCCTTCAGCTAGTATATATATATATACAAACCGGATTCCAAAAAAGTTGGGACACTATACAAATCGTGAATAAAAACTGAATGCAATGATGTGGAGGTGCCAACTTCTAATATTTTATTCAGAATAGAACATAAATCACGGAACAAAAGTTTAAACTGAGAAAATGTACAATTTTAAGGGAAAAATATGTTGAATCAGAATTTCATGGTGTCAACAAATCCCCAAAAAGTTGGGACAAGGCCATTTTCACCACTGTGTGGCATCTCCCCTTCTTCTTACAACACTCAACAGACGTCTGGGGACCGAGGAGACCAGTTTCTCAAGTTTAGAAATCGGAATGCTCTCCCATTCTTGTCTAATACAGGCCTCTAACTGTTCAATCGTCTTGGGCCTTCTTTGTTGCACCTTCCTCTTTATGATGCGCCAAATGTTCTCTATAGGTGAAAGATCTGGACTGCAGACTGACCATTTCAGTACCCGGATCCTTCTCCTACACAGCCATGATGTTGTGATTGATGAAGAATGTGGTCTGGCATTATCTTGTTGAAAAATGCAGGGTCTTCCCTGAAAGAGATGACATCTGGATGGGAGCATATGTTGTTCTAGAACCTGAATATATTTTTCTGCATTGATGGTGCCTTTCCAGACATGCAAGCTGCCCATGCCACACGCACTCATGCAACCCCATACCATCAGAGATGCAGGTTTCTGAACTGGGCGTTGATAACAACTTGGGTTGTCCTTGTCCTCTTTGGTCCGGATGACATGGCGTCCCAGATTTCGAAAAAGAACTTCGAATCGTGACTCGTCTGACCACAGAACAGTCTTCCATTTTGCCACACTCCATTTTAAATGATCCCTGGCCCAGTGAAAACGCCTGAGCTTGTGTATCTTGCTTAGAAATGGCTTCTTCTTTGCACTGTAGAGTTTCAGCTGGCAACGGCGGATGGCACGGTGGATTGTGTTCACTGACAATGGTTTCTGGAAGTATTCCTGAGCCCATTCTGTGATTTCCTTTACAGTAGCATTCCTGTTTGTGGTGCAGTGTCGTTTAAGGGCCCGGAGATCACGGGCATCCAGTATGGTTTTACGGCCTTGACCCTTACGCACAGAGATTGTTCCAGATTCTCTGAATCTTCGGATGATGTTGTGCACAGTTGATGATGATAAATGCAAAGTCTTTGCAATTTTTCGCTGGGTAACACCTTTCTGATATTGCTCCACTATCTTTCTGCGCAACATTGTGGGAATTGGTGATCCTCTACCCATCTTGGCTTCTGAGAGACACTGCCACTCTGAGAAGCTCTTTTTATACCCAATCATGTTGCCAATTGACCTAATTAGTGTTAATTGGTCTTCCAGCTCTTCGTTTTGCTCAAATTTACTTTTTCCAGCCTCTTATTGCTACTTGTCCCAACTTTTTGGGGATTTGTTGACACCGTGAAAATTGGAATCAACATATTTTTCCTTTAAAATGATACATTTACTCGGATTAAACGTTTGATCTGTCATCTACGTTCTATTACAAATAAAATATTGACATTTGCCATCTCCACATCATTGCATTCAGTTTTTATTCACAATTTGTTTAGTGTCCCAACTTTTTTGGAATCCGGTTTGTATGTATATATATATATATATATATATATATATATATATATATATATATGTGTGTGTGTGTGTAAACATACATACATAACTACAACGTTCAATTTTGCATTCTTAGTTTATTTTATACATAATACTAGCAGCAGTATCTTGTGATTGTAGTCTTTCCATTTACTTGTTTGCTAGGAGGAATAGTATGTCTAAGATCATTTGAATGTGAATGGGGATCCGTCATTTATGCCAGCTTTTGGCTGGACAAAGAATGATTCGTGTAGCATTTTTTTGACTGGCCAAAAGCCAGCATATATGACGGATACAGTGAACTCCTTCAGTCTCTTCCTCTGCTGGACAGACTGCCAGAGTTCAAAATGCAGATGGGAACGGGACCTTGAGGCTATTAACCCGTAGGATACCAGCGCTGTACATGTACGGCACAGAAATGCGGGACAGAAATCCCAGCGCAGAACAGGTACTGCGCGCTATCGAGCGGGTGCAGGAGCTGCTCCCGCCCGATCAGAGGCAGGGGTCCGGCTGTCACTGATAGCCGAATCCCTGATGTATGCTCTGGCATCAGTGAAAACACAGATTCCGACGCATTAACCCTTGCACGGCCGCAGTCAGCGCTGACCGTGGCACGTGCGGTATCCTCGTGGGTGCCAGTGTCCATGGGGTCCCTGCGCTACTGTGAAGGGGACCCCATGGCAGGGAAGGCAGACCGATGCCTTCTTTAGGCATCGTGGCTGCCTTCCGGGAGAGCCTGTGAGATCCAGCCCCCTGGATCTCACAGGCAAACAGGCTGTAAACGTATTACATTCAGTAATACACTTACAGCCAATGCATCACAATAAAGAAGTATTGTAATGCATTGTAAAGGGGATCAGACCCCCAAAAGTTGAAGTACCAGAGTGAGACAAAAAAATAAGTGGAAAAAAAAGTAAAAAAAATAAAGTTTTCCCCCAAAAAATGTAAAGTTTTCAAGGAAAAAAAAAGTGTCCTTTTCCCAAAATAAAGTAAAAATTATTTTTTTTACAAAATTAGGAGAAAAATGAAAAGTAGACATATTAGGTATCGCCGCGTCTGTATCGCCCGGCTCTATTAAAATATCACATGACCTAACCCCTCAGGTAAACACCATAATTTTTTTTTAATAAAATCTGTGGTAAAAAAAACATTTTTTTGTCACCTTACATCACAAAAAGTGTAATACTAAGTGATCAAAAAGTCATATGCACTCCAAAATAGTGCCAATCAAATTGTCATCTCATCCTGCAAAAATGATACCCTACCTAAGACAGTCGCCCAAAAATGATGACTCTCAGACTATGGAGACACTAAAACATTTTTTTTGTTTCAAAAATTATATCATTGTGTAAAACTTACATAAATAATAAAAAGTATATATATTAGGTATTGCCACGTCCGTAACGACCTTATCTATAAAAATATCACATGAACTAACCCCTCAGATGAACACCGTAAAAAAAACAAAAAAAAAGCAATGTTTTGTCACCTTACATCACAAAAAGTGTAATAGCAAGCGATCAAAAAGTCATACACACCCCAAAATAGTACAAATCAAACCATCATCTCATCCTGCAAAAAATGAGAACCTACCTAAGACAATCGCCCCAAAAAAAAAAACCGACAGCTCTCAGAATATGGAGACACAGAAACATGATTTTTTTACATTCAAAAATGCTGTTATTGTGTAAAACATAAATAAAAAAAAGTATACATATTAAGTATCGCCGTGTCCATAAGAACCTGCTGTATAAAAATATCACATGAACTAACCCCTCAGGTGAACACCATAAAAAAAAAAAAAAACGGTGTGAAAAAAGCTATTTTTTGTCACCTTACATCACAAAATATGTAATAGCGAAATGTAATAAAAAGTCATACGCACCCAAAATAGTACCAATCAAACCATCATCTTATCCTGCAAACAATAAGACCCTACCTAAGACAATCGTCAAAAAATAAAAAAAACTATGGCTCTCAAAATATGGAGACACTGAAACATGATTTTTTAAAAATTAATAAATGCTGTTATTGTGTAAAACATAAATAAATAAAATTATACATATTAGGTATCGCTGCATCCATAAGAACCTTCTGTATAAAAATATCACATGAACTAACCCTTCAGGTGAACACCGTAATAAAAAAACTATGTAAAAAAAGCTATTTTTTGTCACCTTACATCACAAAATGTGTAATAGAAAGCGATCAAAAAGTCATACGCACCCAAAATAGTACCAATCAAACAATCATCTTATCCTGCAAACAATAAGACCCTACCTAAGACAATCGTCCAAAAAAATAAATCTATGGCTCTCAAAATATGGAGACACTGAAACAAGATTTTTTTTTATTCAAAAAGACTGTTATTGTGTAAAACATAAATAAAATAAAAAAAGTATACATAATAGGTATCGCTGCGTCTGTAAGAACCTTCTGTATAAAAATATCACATGAACTAACCCCTCAGGTGAACACAAAAAGTATAATAGCAAGAGATCAAAAAGTGATATGCACCCTAAAATAGTACCAATCAAACCATCATCTCATCCTACAAAAAAAGGCGCCCAAAAAAAACAAAAAACTATGGCTTTCAGAATATGGAGACACAAAAAAAATTTTTTTTTCAAAAATGCTTTATTATGTAAAACTGAAACAAACAACCAAAAAAGTCATATTTGGTATTGTTGCATCCGTAACAACCTGCTCTATAAAAAATACCACATGATCTAACCAGTCAGATGAACATTATAAATAACAAAAAATAAAAACGGTGCCAAAACGCTATTTTTTGTTACCTTGTCTCACAAAAAGTGTAATATAGAGCATCCAAAAATCATATGTACCTGTGACGGTCACGTACACAACACACAGGGGGGAGGATAGTAACCACTGCGCTCCACCCTCACCCCTGGCCCTGCCTACTTTCCTCGCAAGTCCTGATGACAGGGGACAACTGGACAGCAGTCCCTAACTTAGGATACGAGCTGGGAAGACGGACAAGACAAATAACGGATCGTGAACGGACTATACCTAGAGAGCTATGCAGTACCAAGGAATAAGCAGAGTATAGTCAGGAGAAGCTGAGGTCAAATACCAGTAGAGAAACAAAGTACAACAGGAGTCCGCAAAGAATCGTCAGGTGGAAGCCGGGGTCAGAAAACCAGGAGAGTAGCGCAGTACAGGAGGAGCAGGCAGGGGATCGTCAGGGAACACAGGATCAGGTAAGTATGCAGGAAACCAAACAAATGCCAGATACCTAATTAACAGGCAACCTGTGGCCAGCAGGCTGCCTGTTAAATACTGGCAGGCTGAAGTCATGTGACGTGGCCAGCGCCACATGACCCACACCAGGGAGAACAGCCGAGCACCGAGTGTCCAGCTCGGTGCTCAGACCTCCCCTGGTTACTGGGGAAACTGAGGACGCCGGCCGCGTAGAGGAGATGTGCGCGGCCGGTCCGTCACACCCCCTGTCACCTAGGAGACGAGGACGCTGTGCGCGTCTTCTCTCCTGCACAGCAACGGGACGCCGACGGCGCTGAGGAGAGTGAGCAAAACTGCCACCTTATCCCGTAGTTTCCAAAATGGGGTCTTTCTTTGGAGTTTCTACTCTAAGGGTGCCTCAGGGGGTCTTTAAATGTGACATGGCAGCTTAAAATTATCCCAGTGAAATCTGCTTTCCAAAAACCATATGGCGTTCCTTTACTTCTGCGCAATGTCGTCTGCCGTACAGCAGTTTACGACCACATATGGGGTGTTTCTGTAAACTACAGAATCAGGGCAATAAATATTGAGATTTGTTTGGCTGTTAACTCTTGCTTTGTTAGTGGAAAAAATAATTGATTAAAATGGAAAATCTGCCAAAAAAGTGAAATTCGGAAATTTCTCCATTTTCCATGAATTCTTTTGGAACACCTAAAGGGTTAACAAAGTTTGTAAAATCTGTTTTTAATACCTTGAGGGGTGTATTTTCTAAAATGGGGTCACTTTTTTTGAGTTTCTACTCTAGAGGTGTATCAGGGGATCTTCAAATGTGACATGGCAGCTTAAAATTATCCCAGTGAAATCTACTTTCCAAAATCCATATGGCGTTCCTTTCCTTCTGCACAATGCCGTGTGCCCATACAGCAGTTAATGACCACATATGGGTGTTTCTGTAAACTAAAGATACAGGGCAATAAAAATTGAGTTTTGTTTGGCTGTTAACCCTTGCTTTGTTAGTGGGGAAAAAAATCATTAAAATGGAAAATCTGCCCAAAAATTGAAATTCTGAAATTTCATCTCCATTTTCCATTAATTCTTGTGGAACACCTAAAGTTTGTAAAATCAGCGTTAAATACCTTGAGGGTGTAGTTTCTAAAATGGGGTCATTTTTGGGTGGTTTCTATTATGTAAGCCTCACAAAGTGACTTCAGACCTGAACTGGTCCTTAAAAAGTGGGTTTTGGAAATTTTCTGAAAAATTTCAAGATTTGCTTCTAAACTTTTAAGCCTTCTAACATCCCCAAAAAATATAATGGCATTCACAAAATTATCCAAACATGAAGTAGACATATGGGAAATGTAAAGTAGTAACTTTTTTTTTTTGGAGTTATTTCTATCTACTATAAAAGTAGAGAAATTTAAATTTGCAAATTTTAAAAAATTTTTTTGTAAATTTGGTATTTTTTATAAATAAAAATGACATTTTTTGACTCAATTTTCATTAAGTACTATATGTGACGAAAAAAATAAATTTCTGAATGGCCTGGATAAGTAAAAGTGTTTTAAAGTTATTACTACATAAAATGATTTGGAAAAATCAGCCTCGGATTTAAGGTGAAAAGTGGCTCGGTACTGAAAGGGTTAAGGGCTCTGGGCTGTGCAAAAAATGTGGACACCACCTGTGTAACAGTAAGGCCTCTTTCACACGACAGTATGTCTTTTTCAGTGTTTTGCGGTCCGTTTTAAACGGATCCGTTGTTCCGTTTTTTGTTTCCGTTGTGTTTCCGTTTCCGTTCCATTTGTCCATTCCGTTTTTCCGTATGGCAAATACAGTATACAGTAATTTCATAGAAAAAATTGGGCTGGGCATAACATTTTCAATGGATGGATCCGCAAAAAACGGAACGGATACGGAAGACATACGGATGCACTTCCGTATGCATTCCGTTTTTTTGCGGACCCATAGACTTTAACCCCTTAAGGACACAGCCTTTTTACACCTTAGGACCAGGCCATTTTTTGAAAATCTGACCAGAGTCCCTTTAAGTGCTGATAACTTTAAAACGCTTTGACTTATTCAGGCCGTTCTGAGATTGTTTTTTCGTCACATATTGTACTTCATGACACTGGTAAAATGGAGTCAAAAAAATAATTTTTTTTGCACCAAAAAATACCTAATTTAACAAAAATTTGGAAGAATTTGCAAATTTCAAAGTTTCAGTTTCTCTACTTCTGTAATACATAGTAATACCCCCAAAAATTGTGATGACTTTACATTCCCCATATGTCTACTTCATGTTTGAATTGTTTTGGGAATGATATTTTATTTTTTGGGGATGTTATAAGGCTTAGAAGTTTAGAAGCAAATC
Source organism: Bufo bufo (assembly GCF_905171765.1). Lineage (NCBI taxonomy): Eukaryota > Metazoa > Chordata > Amphibia > Anura > Bufonidae > Bufo > Bufo bufo. The sequence continues at coordinate 87,424,124 of NC_053396.1, forward strand.
TTGAAATTTTTCAGAAATTTACAAAAACTCAATTTTTAGGGACCAGTTCAGGTCTCAAGTCACTTTGCGAGGCTTACATTATAGAAACCACCCAAAAATGACCCTATCTAAGAAACTACACCCCTCAAGGTATTCAAAACTGATTTTGCATACGTTGTTAACCCTTTAGGTGTTGCACAAGAGTTATTGGCAAATGGGGAGGAAATTTGAGAATTTCATTTTTTTGTCTAATTTTTCATTTTAACCCATTTTTTCCACTAACAAACCAAGGGTTAACAGCCAAACAAGACTGTATCTTTATTGCCCTGACTCTGCCGTTTACAGAAACACCCAATATGTGGCCGTAAACTACTGTATGGCCACACAGCGGGGCGTAGAGGGAAAGGTGCGCCGTATGGTTTTTGGAAGGCTGATTTTTATGGACCGGTTTATTTACACCATGTCCCATTTGAAGCCCCCTGATGCACCCCTAGAGGAGAAACTCCCTAAAAGTGACCCCATCTAAGAAACTACACCCCTCAAGGTATTCAAAACTGATTTTACATACGTCGTTAACCCTTTAGGTGTTGCACAAGAGTTATTGGCAAATGGCGATGAAATTTGAGAATTTCATTTTTTTGCCTAATTTTCCATTTTAACCCATTTTTTCCACTAACAAAGCAAGGGTTAACAGCCAAACAAGACTGTATCTTTATTGCCCTGACTCTGCTGTTTACAGAAACACCCAATATGTGGCCGTAAACTACTGTACGGGCACACAGCGGGGCGTAGAGTGAAAGGTGCGCCGTTTGGTTTTTGGAGGGCTGATTTTGCTGGACTGTTTTTTTGGCACCATGTCCCATTTGAAGCCCCCCTGATGCACCCCTAGAGGAGAAACTCCCTAAAAGTGACCCCATCTAAGAAACTACACCCCTCAAGGTATTCAAAACTGATTTTACAAACTTTGTTAACCCTTTAGGTGTTGCACAAGATTTAATGGAAAATAGAGATACAATTTCAAAATTTCACTTTTTTGGCAGATTTTCCATTTTAATATTTTTTTTCCAGTTACAAAGCAAGGGTTAACAGCCAAACAAAACTCATTATTTATGGCCCTAATTCTGTAGTTTACAGAAACACCCCATATGTGGTCGTAAACCGCTGTACGGGCACATGGCAGGGCGCAGAAGGAAAGGAACACCATATGGTTTTTGGAAGGCAGGTTTTGCTGGACTGTTTTTTTTTACACCATGTCCCATTTGAAGCCCTCCTGATGCACCCCTAGAGTAGAAACTCCAAAAAAGTGACCCCATTTTAGAAACTACGGGATAGGGTGGCAGTTTTGTTGGTACTAGTTTAGGGTACATATGATTTTTGGTTGCTCTATATTACACTTTTTGTGCGGCAAGGTAACAAGAAATAGCTTTTTTGGCACCGTTTTTTTTTTTGTTATTTACAACATTCATCTGACAGGTTAGATCATGTGGTAATTTTATAGAGCAGGTTGTCACGGACGTGGCGATACCTAATATGTATACAATTTTTTTATTTATGTAAGTTTTACACAATGATTTCATTTTTAAAACCAAAAAAATGTTTTAGTGTCTCCATAGTCTAAGAGCCATAGTTTTTTCAGTTTTTGGGCGATTATCTTAAGTAGGGTCTCATTTTTTGCGGGATGAGATGACGGTTTGATTGGCATCTATTTTGGGGTGCATATGACTTTTTGATTGCTTGCTATTACACTTTTTGTGACGTAAGATGACAAAAAATGGCTTTTTTTACACCGTTTTTATTTTTATTTTTTTACGGTGGTCATCTGAGGGGTTAGATCATGTGATATTTTTATAGAGCCTGGCGATACGGACGCGGCGATACCTAATATGTATACTTTTTTTTTATTTATGTAAGTTTTACACAATGATTTCATTTTTGAAACAAAAAAATGATGTTTTAGTGTCTCCATAGTCTAAGAGCCATAGTTTTTTCAGTTTTTGGGCGATTATCTTGGGTAGGGTATGATTTTTGCGGGATGAGATGACGGTTTGATTGTTACAATTTTGGCGTACATGCGACTTTTTTGATCACTTTTATTACCTTTTTTGGGAAGTAAGGTGGGCAAAATTTCAATTTCATCATAGTTTTTTATTTTTTATTTTTATGGTGTTCACCGTTCGGGTAAAGTAACATGACCGTTTTATAGATCAGGTCGTTACGGACGCGGCGATACCAAACATGTGTAGGGAATTTTATTTTTTTCATTTTTTATCAGTGATAAATGTGTTTTTTGATTTTTACTTTTTTTTTCACTTTTATTCACTTTTTTTGGACCCAGACCCACTTGGTTCTTGAAGATCCAGTGGGTCTGATGTATGTATAATACAGTACAGAACAATATATATTGTACTGCACTGTATTTTACTTACACTGAACAGATCTATGCCTTTCAGCACAGATCTGTTCAGCACCATGGACAGCAGGACGCCTGAGAGGCGTCCTGTTGCCATGGGAACCTTCCCCGTCTGCTCAGAACTTCGCAGACGGGGAAGGGTAAGGAGGGGATCTCTCGGGGGGCTGTCTGGGGGCTCTCTCCCTCTCCATCGGGGGGCTGCAAAGGCACAGCAGCCCCCCGATGGGAGAGGGAGGGAGCTCCCTGCGCTGTTAACCTTTTCCATACAGCGGTCCGTACGGACCGCTGTATGGAAAGGGTTAAACGGCTGACATCGCATCGCAGATGTCAGCCGTTTAAACCAGGGTGCCAGCAATGTGCTGGCACCCTGGTATACCCACTGAACACCAATGAATTTTCAAGGGGAGGCGGGCGGGGGATCGCGATCCCGCCTGCCGCACCGCCCGCCTCCCGCACCGCCCACACCGCCCGCAACCCTCCCCCTGCACCTCCCGCCACCATAAAAATCATTCGGGGGTGCAGGGGGGGGTGAATAAAACTTTTTTTAGACATATAAAGTTTCTGACCCCCGCGGTTTGCCGCGATCGCCGACATGGGGGGGTCACGGGACCCCCCCGCGCATTTAGCCTAGGTGCCTGCTCAATGATTTGAGCAGGCACCGGTTTCCGATCACTGCCGGCCGGGCGGCAGTGATCGGAACAACACATGACGTACCGGTACGTCATGTGTCCTTAAGTACCAGGACATCATGACGTACCGGTACGTCATGTGTCCTTAAGAGGTTAAAGGAGCAACGGAACGTGACTTGCGGCCAAATATAGGACATGTTCTATATTTAAACGGAACGGAAAAACGGAAAAACGGAAACGGAATGCATACGGAACACATTCCGTTTATTTTTGCGGAACCATTGAAATCAATGGTTCCGTATACGGACCGCAAAAAAACGGCCCGCAAAACGGAAAAAAAACCGGCCGTGTGAAAGAGGCCTAACAGACATAGTAACATAACCATGCTTACTACAGATATGATATATGTACAGGGTGGGCCATTTATATGGATTCACCTTAATAAAATGGGAATGGTTGGTGATATTAACTTCCTGTTTGTGGCACATTAGGATATGTGAGGGGGGAAACTTTTCAAGATGGGTGGTGACCATGGCGGCCATTTTGAAGTTGGCCATTTTAAATCCAACTTTTGTTTTTTCAATAGAAATAGGGTCATGTGACACATCAAACTTATTGGGAATTTCACACGAAAAACAATGGTGTGCTTGGTTTTAACCACTACAGGACCGCCGTATGCAGGATTGCGTCTTTGCGGCGGCCCTGTTATTCTGAGTGGACGCGCCGGCGCGTCCTCTCGCGAGCCACAAGATTTCCTGTGAACGCGTGCACACAGGCGCGCGCGTTCACAGGAACCGGAGGTAAACTAGTTGATCTGCAGCCTGGCAGCAGCGATCGTTCGCTGGCAGGCTGTAGATGCGATTTTTTTAACCCCTAAAAGGTGTATTAGACGCTGTTTTGATAACAGCGTCTAATATACCTGCTACCTGGTCCTCTGGTGGTCCCTTTTGCTTGGATCGACCACCAGAGGACACAGGCAGCTTTGTAATAAGTAGCACCAAACACCACTACACTACACCCCCCCTGTCACTTATTAACCCCTTATTAATCCCTGATCACCCCATATTAGACTCCCTGATCACCCCCCTGTCATTGATCACCCCCCTGTCATTGATCACCCCCTATAAGGCTCCATTCAGACGTCCGTATATGTTTTGCGGATCCGATCCATGGATCCGCGGATCCGCAAAACACATACGGATGTCTGAATGGAGCCTTACAGGGGGGTGATCAATGACATATAGCCCATATAGACTCCCTGATCACCCCCCTGTCATTGATCACCCCCTTGTAAGGCTGGCTCCATTCAGAGGTCCATATGTGTTTTGCGGATCCACGGATCCATGGATCGGATCCGCAAAACACATACGGACGACTGAATGGAGCCCTACAGGGGGTGATCAATGACAGAGGGGTGATCACCCCATATAGACTCCCTGATCACCCCCCTGTCTTTGATCACCCCCCTGTAAGGCTCCATTCAGACGTCCGTATGTGTTTTGCGGATCCGATCCATGGATCCGTGGATCCGCAAAACACATACGGACCTCTGAATGGAGCCTTACAGGGGGGTGATCAATGACAGGGGGGTGATCAATGACATGGGGGTGATCACCCCATATATAGACTCCCTGATCACCCCCCTGTCATTGATCACCCCCCTGTAAGGCTCCATTCAGACATTTTTTTGGCACAAGTTAGCGGAAATAGATTTTTTTTCTTTTTTTTTTCTTACAAAGTCTCATATTCCACTAACTTGTGACAAAAAATAAAATCTCACATGAACTCACCATACTCCTCACGGAATCCAAATGCGTAAAAGTTTTTAGAAATTTATATTCCAGACTTCTTCTCACGCTTTAGGGCCCCTAAAATGCCAGGGCAGTATAAATACCCCACATGTGACCCCATTTTGGAAAGAAGACACCCCAAGGTATTTTGTGAGGGGCATGGCGAGTTCATGTAAAATTAAATTTTTTGTCACAAGTTAGCGGAAAGGGAGACTTTGTGCGAAAAAAAAAATAATAATAATTTCCGCTAACTTGTGCCAAAAAAAATAACTTTTATGAACTCGCCATGCCCTTCACGGAATACCTTGGGGTGTCTTCTTTCCAAAATGGGGTCACATGTGGGGTATTTATACTGCCCTTGCATTTTAGGGGCCCTAAAGCGTGAGAAGAAGTCTGGAATCCAAATGCCCTCCTAAAAGATACTCATTGGAATTTGGGCCCCTTTGCGCACCTAGGCTGCAAAAAAGTGTCACACATGTGGTATCGCTGTACTCAGGAGAAGTAGGGAAATGTGTTTTGTGGTGTCTTTTTACATATACCCATGCTGGGTGAGAGAAATATCTGTCTATAATGACAACTTTGTTTAAAAAAATGGGAAAAGTTGACTTTTAGAGAGATATTTCTCTCACCCAGCATGGGTATATGTAAAATACACCCCAAAACACATTGCCCTACTTCTTCTGAGTACGGAAATACCACATGTGTGACACTTTTTTGCAGCCTAGATGGGCAAAGGGGCCCAAATTCCAATGAGTACTTTTAGGATTTTACAGGGCATTTTTTACACATTTGGATTCCAGACTTCTTCTCACGCATTAGGGCCCCTAAAATGCCAGAGCAGTATAACTACCCCACAAGTGACCCCATTTTGGAAAGAAGAAGTTCATGGAAGTTTTTATTTTTTGTCACAAGTTAGTGGAATATGAGACTTTGTAAGGAAAAAAATAAATTAAAAAAATCATCATTTTCCGCTAACTTGTGACAAAAAATTAAAACTTCCATGAACTCACTATGCCCATCAGTAAATACCTTAGGGTGTCTACTTTACGAAATGGGGTCATTTGTGGGGTCTTTGTACTGTCTGGCCATTGTAGAACCTCAGGAAACATGACAGGTGCTCAGAAAGTCAGAGCTGCTTCAAAATGCGGAAATTCAAATTTTTGTACCATAGTTTGTAAACGCTATAACTTTTACCCAAACCATTTTTTTTTTAACCAAACATTTTTTTTTTATCAAAGACATGTAGAACAATAAATTTTGAGAAATTTTTATATAGAAATGTATTTATTTAAAAAAAAAATTACAACTGAAAGTGAAAAATGTCATTTTTTTGCAAAAATTTCAGTAAATTTTGATTAATAACAAAAAAAGTAAAAATGTCAGCAGCAATGAAATACCACGAAATGAAAGCTCTATTAGCGAGAAGAAAAAGAGGTAAAATTAATTTGGGTGGTAAGTTGTATGACCGAGCAATAAACCGTGAAAGTAGTGTAGTGCAGAATTGTAAAAAGTGGTCTGGTCATTAAGGGTGTTTAAGCTAGGGGAGCTGAGGTGGTTAACGTAACTATATTCTTTCATGAGTTATTTACAAGTTTCTCTTTGTTTACAGCCATTGACATGTCGCCGAGGTTAACATGTGAGGAGCGGATAGAAATTGTGTTGATGTCTGGTGAACGCAGTAACCGGGTCATTGCAGCAGATTTCAATACAAGACACCCTACGAGACCACCCATCTCCCATGCTACAGTTAGCAAACTGCTTGCTAAGTTTCGTGAAACTGGTTCAGTGTTGGATTTGCCAAAATGTGGACGCATGAAATCTGTCTCTAGTGAAAAAACATCAGTGGCTGTCCTAGCTTCATTCAGCAAGAGCCCACAGCGTAGCACTCGCCGCATGTCACTGGAGAGTGGCATTAGTCGAACATCCCTTCGGCGGATATTAGCTACTCACAAATGGCACCCTTACAAACTCCAGCTACTGCAACATCTCAACGAGGATGCCCCAGATCGGCGCACTGAATTTGCAGAATGGGCAAAACAAAAATTGGAACAGGACCCTCAGTTTACGCAGAAGATTTTGTTTAGTGATGAGGCAAACTTTTATGTGAATGGTGAAGTTAACAAACAAAACCACCGCTATTGGTCTGACACTAACCCACATTAGATAGATCCCTCCAAGACTGTTGGAACAAAAAAAATTGATGGTATGGTGTGGTATATGGGGTACAAAGATAGTGGGGCCAGTCTTCATCAATGGAAACCTCAAGGCCACTGGATATGCGAAATTGCTACATGATGATGTGTTTTCCTCTTTATGCACTGAAGCTGGCACGTTCCCTGAGTTTTTCCAGCAAGATGGTGCACCACCACATTATGGGTGTCAGGTCCGAGCATTCCTAGATAAACAGTTTCCTGGAAAGTGGATTGGTTGTCATGGGCCAGTTGAATGGCCCCCAAGGTCTCCCGATCTGACCCCCTTAGACTTTTATCTTTGGAGTCATCTGAAGGCAATTGTCTGTGCTGTGAAGATACGAGATGTGCAGCACCTGAAACTACGGATACTGGAAGCCTGTGCTAGCAACACCGCAGGAGAAATGCTATCAGTGTGTGAAGAGTGGGAGAAGAGGGTTGCATTGACAATCCAACACAATGGGCAGCACATTGAACACATTTTATAAGTGGTCAGAAACTTGTAAATAACTCATGAAAGAATAAAGTTACGTTAAAACTGTTATGGGGGGATCTGTGGATGACGCACTGTTATGGGGGGATCTGTGGATGACACACTGATGGGGGATCTGTGGATTACACTGATGGGGGATCTGTGGATTACACTGATGGGGGATCTGTGGATTACACTGATGGGGGATCTGTGGATTACACTGATGGGGGATCTGTGGATTACACTGATGGGGGATCTGTGGATTACACTGATGGGGGATCTGTGGATTACACTGATGGGGGATCTGTGGATTACACTGATGGGGGATCTGTGGATTACACTGATGGGGGATCTGTGGATTACACTGATGGGGGATCTGTGAACTACACTGATGTGGGATCTGTGGATTACACTGATGGGGGATCTGTGGATGACACTTATGGGGCTCTGTGGATGACACTTATGTCATCCACAGATCCCCATAAGTGTCATCTACAGATCCCCCATCAGATGCATCAGTCTGGAGGGAGGAAGCGGAGACACTCATGGTGGGGCCCGGTGCAGTGATAGCTGTTAAGTACATTCAATCCGAATGGGTCCGCAATTACTGTATTGTACTTACTGTAGTACCTTATGTATAGCATTAAGACGGTGCAGACCGGCAGCTCCCTCGGTCATGCGCTGCCTGCCACAGCTCCCTCCTCATGCGCCGCCTGCCCGCCTGCTTATCTCACTTTATGAATGAACAGGCAGGAGGGGCAGGCGGCGCATGAGGAGGGAGCTGCGGCAGGTGGGGAAGGCGGCGCATGAGGAGGGAGCTGCGGCAGGCAGGGCAGGTGGCGTATGACCGAGGGACCTGCCGGTCTGCGCCGTCCTAATGCTATACATAAGGTACAGTAAGGTACAGTACAGTAATTGCGGACTCATTCGGATTGAATGTACTTAGCTGTGGGGCACGGTGTATTAGAGTAGAGTCACTGCACTGGGCCCCGCCATGAGTGTCCCCGCCTTCTCCCTCCACACTGATACTTCGCTGGCCGTGCTGTGCAGCATAGCGGCCAGTGAAGTATCCGCTTTATAAGATGCACGGCCATTTTCCCCCACTTTTGGGGGGAAAAAAGTGCGTCTTATAAAGCTAAAAATACGGTAATTATTTGTGTGTTATTAGTTTAAGCAGACTGTGATTGTCTATTGTTGTGACTTAGATGAAGATCAGATCACATTTTATGACCAATTTGTGCAGAAATCCATATCATTTCAAAGCGTTCACATACTTTTTCTTGCAACTGTATGTACAGTGTACATGTTAGTATAGATATATGTACAGTGTAAGTATATAGATATATGTACAGTGTACGTGTGAGCAGTGCTTTAAGTGGGCCAAAAGAGGTGCCGGTACTCTATTAGGCGCCGGTGCTCCCCCCCCTGCACATCAGACCCCCCCATCACACACATATATATTAGTTCCTCTATGTACCAGTACAGTACCCCCCCCCACCACCGCACATTCGTTCCTCTCTGTACCAGTACCCCCCTGCACATCAGACCCCCCCCCCCCCACTCATCACACACACACACATTAATTCCTCTCTGTACCAGTACCCCCCTGCCAGGGGGGTACTGGTACAGAGAGGAATTAATGTGTGTGTGTGTGTGATGAGGGGGGGGTCTGATGTGCAGGGGGGTACTGGTTCAGAGAGGAACGAATGTGCGGTGGTGGGGGGGGGGGGGTACTGGTACATAGAGGAACTAATATATATGTGTGTGATGGGGGGTCTGATGTGCAGAGGGGTACTGGTACAGAGAGGCACTAATGTGTGGTGGTGGTGGGGGGGGGGGGTACTGGTAAAGAGAGGAACTAATGTGTGTGATGAGGGGGGGGGGGGGTCTGATGTGCAGGGGGGTACTGGTACAGAGAGGAACGAATGTGCGGTGGTGGGGGGGGGGTCCTGGTACATAGAGGAACTAATATATATGTGTGTGATGGGGGGGTCTGATGTGCAGGGGCCCCCTACACATCAGACCCACCCATCAGACACATATATATTAGTTCCTCTATGTACCAGTACCCCCCCCCCCCCCCCCACCACCGCACATTCGTTCCTCTCTGTACCAGTACCCCCCTGCACATCAGACCCCCCCCCCCCCCCCCCCCCCTCATCACACACATTAATTCCTCTCTGTACCAGTACCCCCCTGCCAGGGGGGTACTGGTACAGAGAGGAATTAATGTGTGTGTGTGTGTGATGAGGGGGGGGTCTGATGTGCAGGGGGGTACTGGTTCAGAGAGGAACGAATGTGCGGTGGTGGGGGGGGGGGGTCCTGGTACATAGAGGAACTAATATATATGTGTGTGATGGGGGGGTCTGATGTGCAGGGGCCCCCTACACATCAGACCCACCCATCAGACACATATATATTAGTTCCTCTATGTACCAGTACCCCCCCCCCCCCCACCGCACATTCGTTCCTCTCTGTACCAGTACCCCCCTGCACATCAGACCCCCCCCCCCCTCATCACACACATTAATTCCTCTCTGTACCAGTACCCCCCTGCCAGGGGGGGGGGGGGGTACTGGTACAGAGAGGAACTAATGTGTGTGGGGGGAGGGGGGGGGTGCCTGTCACTCACCAGTACTCTTCAGAAGTTGGATTCCAAAGCAAAGTCGATGTTCTTTGCTGCACCGTCCGACTCCTGACTCCAAGGAGGACCAGTCACTGGTCGCCGCACTGATCGCTCCTCACAGGCGCGCGGGAAGGAGTTGACGTCACCTAACGTGAGGTCAACTCCCTGCCTGCGCCAGCCTGAGCCGTACTCTGCAACGACCCGCCCCCCTCCACTAGCTGCCCAGCCAACGACATTAGGGAGGAGATACTGCCAGCAGGGGCGGATTAAGTGCATGATAGGCCCGGGGCTGTCTAACCAACTCTCCCCCCCCCCCCCATTGTAGTTTAGTGTTTTTTTTTGTATGAAGAGGCTGTGGTGCTTCATGAGCGCCACAGTCTCTTCATAGGCCATATGACATCTTCAGACAAAAAAAAAATACCCCAAATTGGGTCCTAAACTGAAAAATTTGGTCGCCAAATTTAAAATACATATAATTATAATAAAAAAGACATGGAGGAGAATACAGCACCACATACCTCTTACATCCAGTGACATCTCCTGTCATGTAGACCTTCTCTTTCCTCTTCTCCTCCATTTGACCCAGACCGCCATGGCAAATTCTTTCAGCCGCATCTCGTCTCTACAGTTTGTAACACAGACACGTTAGATTTCTAAATTCCTCCTCATCCTGGTGTCCCCACAGTGTCATCCTGCTGCCACTCCCAATACTGTGGCCGTTGTGCCCCCCAATGTCCAAGGTACTATACTGCTGAAAAAATAGTGACCCTAATAGACATAATTGGAGTCATTTATCAAACTGGTGTAAAGTAGAACTGGATTTCCAAAAGAGCTGTCAAATATGAAAGTTGGAATCTGATTGGTTGCTATGGGCAACTAAGCCAGTTCTGCTTTACACCAGTTTGATAGATTACCCCAAATGTTCCTATAGTGTCCACAGCAATTATAATGTCCCCTAGAGACCCCCAGTAATAATAACACCCTATATTGTGCTCCAGGTAATAATCCCTGTATAGTGTCCCCAGAAATAATAGAATTGTCCCTACAGTGCCTCCCCAATAGCAACACCCCCATATAGTAATTTCCACCACACTGCCCCCACATAGTAATTACCCCATTGTAATTTGCCCCCACACAGTAATTTCCCCCAAACTGCCCCCACACAGTAATTTGCCCCACACTGCCCCTACATAGTAATTTCCCCCACATAGTAATTTGCCCCCACATAGTAATTTGCACCCACACTGCCCCCACATAGTAATTTCCACCACACTGCCCCCACATAGAAATTACCCCCACACAATAGTTTCCCCCCACACTGCCCCCACATAGTAATTTGCACCTACATAGTAATTTTCCCCCACATAGAAATTACCCCACACTGCCCCCACACAATAGTTTCCCCTACATAGTAATTTGTCCCCACATAGCAATTTCCCCACACTGCCCCCCACATAGCAATTTCCCCCACACTGTCCCCACACAATAGTTTCCCCCACATAGTAGTCCCTCCCATAATAATTTGGCCCCACACTGCCCCCACATAGTAATTACCCCACACAATAGTTTCCACCACACTGCCCCCATATAGTAATTTGCCCCCACATAGTAGTCCCTCCCATAATAATTTGCCCCCACACTGCCCCCACATAGTAATTTGCCCCCACACTGCCCCATATAGTAATTTGCCCCCACATAGTAGTCCCTCCCATAATAATTTGCCCCCACACTGCCCCCACATAGTAATTTGCCCCCACACTGCCCCATATAGTAATTTGCCCCCACATAGTAGTCCGGCTCCCATAATAATTTGCCCCCACATAGTAGTCCCTCCCATAAAAATGTAGCCCCACACAACCCCACATTCCCCCTCCCATGTACTCGAGGTCCCTTCCCTAATATGTCCTCCTCTGTGTCTCGTCCCCCACATGTCTCCCAAAGTAGGCACATGAAATAAAAAAATTAAAATTGGAAAACAAAATGAAAAGCTAAATACTTACCGTCCAGGGCCAGGCACTTGATCGCAGACGGAAGCGGGATGAGGCAGGCACACGTCAATGTGCTGTGTCCCGGCACAGGCGCGTGATGACGTCATCACGCACGCCTGCGCCGGGATTTCACTACCACATAGGCCTCAGGCCTACTAGGCCTGAAGCCTATGGCGGTGATAGGCGACGGGACAGGGAGCTATGCGCAGGGCCGGACTGGGGATAAAAACCAGCCCTGGAAAAAGTTGCATACCAGCTCCACAGCATTGCGTCGTTATTTACTTGTTTATAAAAGGCGAAAGCATTCATTTTAAAACACGTGTGTAAACACGAATATGAATTTTGCCCCACAATAGCTCTTTTGTAGAACCCCCATTGTTTATATTATCACAGCAGACCAGCTTTTCCCAAACAGGATGCGATAACGATATGCGATGCGATATTTTAAGGGAATTGTGGTAGAGGTCTATTTGCAGTGTTATGGGGGATCTGTGGATGGCGCTGTTATGGGGGATCTGTGGATGACACTGTTATCGAGGGGATCTGTGGATGACACTGTTATGGAGGGGATCTGTGGATGACACTGTTATTGAGGGGATCTGTGGATGGCACTGTTATGGGGGATCTGTGGATGGCACTGTTATGGAGGGGATCTGTGGATGGCACTGTTATGGAGGGGATCTGTGGATGGCACTGTTATGGAGGGGATCTGTGGATGACACTGTTATGGGGGATCTGTGGATGGCACTGTTATGGGAGGGGGATCTGTGGATGGCACTCTTATGGGAAGGGGGATCTGTGGATGGCACTGTTATGGGGGCGATCTGTGGATGGCACTGTTATGGAGGGGATCTGTGGATGACACTGTTATGGGGGATCTGTGGATGGCACTGTTATGGGGGACGTATGGATGATGCACTGTTATAGGGGATGTGTGCTATGACACATAGGGCCATGAGGGGGGCCTGCATAAGATGCTATATGTGTGAATGACACACATATAGCATGTTTTGCTGGCCCCTCTCATGGCCCTATGTGTCACAGACTCACAGCATTACTTTATTAATGTCCCCTCATGTGTCCTAAACCACGAACATAACTGTGTTTGTATGCAAAGTCTTTCTTTACTGCTGAAACAATCCCTCTCCTATTGATATTGAAAATCACCAGCCTCTCTGTATTCAGCCTCCTACCTGACACACAGCCCTGGCCCCTGAACAGCCGGATGACAGCTCTGCACAAGCAGGCTTGAGGACCTTCCGTGATGTCATGATCATGTGATCAGTCACATGTGTGGGAGGAGTCAGGCTCCGGGCAATGTCTGTGCTGGAGCCTGCTGTTGGGGGCGGGGCCGGGCTCCTCTCTCTGTCAGTCACTCTGTGTAAAATACTACACCAGCCAAGGAGCCTCCTCGCTGTCAGCACGGCCGGCAGTATGTGGGCGTTCGGGTCGGCGCTGGGCCCCCCAGCGGTGCTGGGCCCGGGGCTGCCGACCCGAACGTCCCTATTGTAATCCGCCACTGACTGCCAGCTCTCCGCTGCGCTCCGGTACCGGAAACCCACGTACTGGGCGCACGGAGAGGTGCTGGTACTCTCCAGGGCAATTTTTGGAAGTGGCGGTACTGAGTACCGCCGCGTTCCGGCCCACTTCAAGCACTGCGTGTGAGTATATAGATATATGTACAGTGTATGAGTGAGTGTATATATATATATATATATGTACAGTGTGTGAGTATATAGATTTATGTACAGTGTGTATGAGCATATAGATATATGTACAGTGCACATGTGCGTATATAGATATATGTACAGTGCACGTGTGAGTATATAGATATATGTACAGTGCACGTGTGAGTATATAGATATATGTACAGTGTATGTGTTAGTATACATATATTTGTATTGTATGTGTGAGTATATAGTGTGGGGACTCGCTGTGGTAGACATGATTAGCGGACGCAGTATAAAGGCAACAACAAGTTCTTTAGATCAAACAGTTCAGTGTTTTATTCACACTTTAGGCAAGTGACAAAACAATCAGTCATATTCAAACAAAAAGTCACCTTGCGGTGATGGTGGTAATTCACACCATGTGGCAATTCTGCCTCAAAGAGACATTGCTGATAGCAGCACCAACCTGTTTTCACGCCAAACAGGTAGCAAGCCTTCATCCAGACACAAGGCTCCCAGATCCCAACACAGAGACATGGCTTCTGAGTCCAGCTGCCTATTTAAGGACAGCCAGGTGCTGCCAAAACCCGGACCGGCATTTAAAATCAGGTCCAGTATTTGACCTTACCTGGCTGTAAATCAGGCCAGCAGTACATGCTGGGAGGAAAATACCTGTTTTCCCAGACCAAACCTCTCACTGTGTCACAATACAGGGAGTGCAGAATTATTAGGCAAGTTGTATTTTTGAGGATTAATTTTATTATTGAACAACCATGTTTTCAATGAACCCAAAAAACTCATTAATATCAAAGCTGAATATTTTTGGAAGTAGTTTTTAGTTTGTTTTTAGTTTTAGCTATTTTAGGGGGATATCTGTGTGTGCAGGTGACTATTACTGTGCAAAATTATTAGGCAACTTAACAAAAAACAAATATATACCCATTTCAATTATTTATTTTTACCAGTGAAACCAATATAACATCTCAACATTCACAAATATACATTTCTGACATTCAAAAACAAAACAAAAACAAATCAGTGACCAATATAGTCACCTTTTTTTGCAAGGACACTCAAAAGCCTGCCATCCATGGATTCTGTCAGTGTTTTGATCTGTTCACCATCAACATTGCGTGCAGCAGCAACCACAGCCTCCCAGACACTGTTCAGAGAGGTGTGCTGTTTTCCCTCCTTGTAAATCTCACATTTGATGATGGACCACAGGTTCTCAATGGGGTTCAGATCAGGTGAACAAGGAGGCCATGTCATTAGATTTTCTTCTTTTATACCCTTTCTTGCCAGCCACGCTGTGGAGTACTTGGACGCGTGTGATGGAGCATTGTCCTGCATGAAAATCATGTTTTTCTTGAAGGATGCAGACTTCTTCCTGTACCACTGCTTGAAGAAGGTGTCTTCCAGAAACTGGCAGTAGGACTGGGAGTTGAGCTTGACTCCATCCTCAACCCGAAAAGGCCCCACAAGCTCATCTTTGATTATACCAGCCCAAACCAGTACTCCACCTCCACCTTGCTGGCGTCTGAGTCGGACTGGAGCTCTCTGCCCTTTACCAATCCAGCCACAGGCCCATCCATCTGGCCCATCAAGACTCACTCTCATTTCATCAGTCCATAAAACCTTAGAAAAATCAGTCTTGAGATATTTCTTGGCCCAGTCTTGACGTTTCAGCTTGTGTGTCTTGTTCAGTGGTGGTCGTCTTTCAGCCTTTCTTACCTTGGCCATGTCTCTGAGTATTGCACACCTTGTGCTTTTGGGCACTCCAGTGATGTTGCAGCTCTGAAATATGGCCAAACTGGTGGCAAGTGGCATCTTGGCAGCTGCACGCTTGACTTTTCTAAGTTCATGGGCAGTTATTTTGCGCCTTGGTTTTTCCACACGCTTCTTGCGACCCTGTTGACTATTTTGAATGAAACGCTTGATTGTTCGATGATCACGCTTCAGAAGCTTTGCAATTTTAAGAGTGCTGCATCCCTCTGCAAGATATCTCACTATTTTTGACTTTTCTGAGTCTGTCAAGTCCTTCTTTTGACCCATTTTGCCAAAGGAAAAGAAGTTGCCTAATAATTATGCACACCTGATATAGGCTGTGCATAATTAGACCACACCCCTTCTCATTACAGAGATGCACATCACCTAATATGCTTAATTGGTAGTAGGCTTTCGAGCCTATACAGCTTGGAGTAAGACAACATGCATAAAGAGGATGATGTGGTCAAAATACTCATTTGCCTAATAATTCTGCACGCAGTGTAGATTGTGACAGGCCATTATCACTGGTGTACACATATAGGGGGAGATTTATCAGACTGGTGTAAAGTAGAATTGGCTTAGTTGCCCATAGCAACCAATCAGATTCCACCTTTCATCTTCCAAAGGAGCGATGAAAAATGAAAGGTGGAATCTGATTGGTTGCTATGGGCAACTAAGCCAGTTTTCCTTGACACCAGTTTTGATAAATCTTCATAATATTATGTCCTTAGTCATTACGATGAAGGAGAAATCTCATTTGTAAGAGGAAACAGTTCTGGGTGGCAGAAGGAACATCTGGGGGAGTCTGAGCAAAGGTTTGAGACAGTGTATGATGTAGAGACAGCAGGGATCAGACACTGGGAGCAGAAAGTGACCCGGAGAGCCCAGCCTGCCTGCTCTCATCCATCAGCCCCAAACAGACTGTCTCAGGCCATTAAACAGCCCTTCTTCCAGAAGAAAGTTTGCATTTTTTTGCCTTGTGCGGAGAGCGGCCTTTCACACGCTGATCTCCTTCACAGTAAATATTTTCTCTGTGTTTTGAAAACTTTGAAATGATTAGTAAAGATAATCCGACAGCAGAAGATTATCCAAACAGGAGGATTTATCTCCAAAGACAAATGGAGATGAACCTCTGCTGGCAGACGCACAGCAAATTGCAAGTTCTGATAAGTAAGTGAAAGGGATTGGAGGGGATCACTATGTATGGGGTCCACAGTCCCTACAGGGTGGTGTGGGATTAAAGAGTGGCCGACTTCTATCACCCATCACCTTCACCACTCAAGTCATATAAAAACTGTTTACATGGAGGGAAGTGCAATGCCAGGGATGAGATAGAGGCCATTCTGTCTCATCGCTTTTATTCTATAATAGGAAGGCACAGCAGAGGCTTCTCTTTCAGAACTTGAATTATGGTTTAGTTTCTTTATTATACTATTAGGTGCACCAATTTTAGAGCTTTATGAAAAATGGCCTTACTTTCAATGATTTCTCTAAAGCCACCTTTCAGCACCTGCTCAGTTTTATGGTACTCACCCGTTCAGTATAGGGCATCTGTTTTGATGCGCTTAGTCTTTGGCCCTTAGGCTTTTTTTCCGTTTACGGTCCGTTTTTTGCGTTCCGTATATGGAACCATTCATTTCAATGGGTCCGCAAAAAAAACCAGAATGTATTCCGTATGCATTCCGTTTCCGTATTTCCGTTCAAAGATAGAACATGTTCTATTATTGTTCGCATAACGGACAAGGATAGTACTGTTCTATTAGGGGCCAGATGTTCCGTTCCACAAAAAACGGAATGCACACGGATGTCATCCATATTTTTTGCGGATCCGTTTTTTGCGGACCGCAAAATACCGAAAAAGCCATACGGTCGTGTGCAATAGGCTTTAGGTGTAGGCCCCTTGAAGACTTGGTCAGGGCATTTAGTGATAAGGCTAGGGCAATAATCAGAATATTTACCCCAGGTGAGGAAAGGTGTTCAATTCTGATCCCATTTACTCCATGTAAGAGGGCCTAGCTAGGCAATGGCCGTGTAATCTGTGAAGGTTCCTCTAAGTGTTACAAGAAATTCATTTGTAGTCTGAGCCCCACTGATACGTACCTGTAACATGCAGGTGATGGCCCTAACTAACCTTGACCTGAGGTGTGCTACGGTCACTATGGTCAGTATGCAATAAGGGGCCAAAAACCACTCAGTAGGAAAGGGGATACATTTATTAAAGTTACAACTATAGCAGAAGTTTGGAGAATGACTGTGCCATTTCCAGCTGTGGAACAGGCACATACCTAGCATAACACCCTGAATTCCACCTTCCCAACTGTGCCTGGATGCCACAGAAGCAGCCCCTATCCTGAAGGAATGGCCGGAATATTGCTCAGGGTTGAGACCCCTGTTGGCTAGGAGGATGCGGACATATCTAATAAAATGTGCGGAACTAAGTGGACCTCCTGAGAAAGGCAACAGGGGACTGTCCGGAGAGGAATGACCGAGATCAGCTAGCAGCTGGTCCAGAACTCTGACTGGACACCAGGCATTCTGTGAAGGCAAGTACTTGACCTCCACGCTTTTGCCAGGTTGCAGTGTCTTCGAGTGTTCCAAACAAAGTGAGAAAAAGGTGGGGTGACGAACCAGCTGTCTCCTGGCAAGAGCGTGACCCTGCGGCCTGGTAACCGTGAACTCTCCGGGCCTTAGAAACCCGTAGAAGGCTAAGTAGATTGTCGCCTTCAAAACCAGGCTGGGCAGTGCACCGAAAGGTGCCTGCGACAGCCCTCGATCAAGATCCCGGAAAATGCCCGCCGTAACGGTAAGGCGGGTGAGTCTTGGCCCTGGCTGCAGCTTCTGGATTCCCCTGAGTATGGCCTTAACCGGATGCGCTGAAAAGAGAGATGGCCTATCGGGGTCCCGGAGGGACATGTGATGAAGCACCCCCACTAAATACAGCTTGATGGTACTATGTGAAAGACCCAGGTAGGTGTAGCAATACGATACGAATGACAGAATGTATTTGATGTTGCCCGAGTCTAGTCTCGGGAACCTCTCCTGAAATTCTAGAAACCTGAGCCAGGCTGAGGAGTAAGCCCTCCTTGTGTTCTCGGATAACGACTTCTCAATGATGTGGCAGGCAGTGGCCCAATGAGAGGTCAGTCCAGAATTAGCAGTGAGAAAGGTGGCACCGGAGTGGCTGTAATGTCTGCCTCTGGATGCTGTTGGGAAAAAAGGGGGAAATTAAATTGTGACAGTGCATCCGCAGCAGTGTTTCCCCTCCCGGGGATAAACAAACAGGCTATATTGAAACTATGTTGCAGAGACAACCAGCCTCCTCGGAAAGGACATAATGACTAGGGACTTGGATCTGCCTTTAGTGATATCATCGGAGGTAGCCTGATTATCAGTGAGAAACGTTACTGTTTGACCCGACCACAAGTGTCCCCAAATTGTGGCCGCAGCCACGATAGGGTAAATTTCCAAAAGGGAAGAGGTCCTTGAAAATTCTGGAATCTCCAAAACCTCTTCCGACCAGGGGGCTGCTAGCCAGTGGGGGCCAAAAATGGCTGCGTGGCCCCTTGAGACTGCGGCGTCGGTAACCACACGAGGCAAATCCACTGAGGCCTGCGGGATAAACATGGACACACCGTTCCATCGACTGAGAAACTCCTCCCACATCGCCAGGTCCGCTCGTGCGCATGGGTCCAAGCGAACCAAGGACTCCGCATCAGAAGCCGAAGGCAGCAGCGCAAACAACCTGGAGATGAAGGACCTGCCCTGCGGTATAATCCGCATGGCAAAATTAAGCATGTCTAGCAAAGACTGCAGCTTCCTCCTGGTGGCAGAGCCGATGGCGCGGCTGGCGAGCTTGATCCTGTCCAATTTATCCTGGGGTAAACTGGCCTGCATGTGCAGCGTGTCCAGCTGGACACCCAAAAAAATTACAGCAGTATCCGGACCCTCCATCTTATGGGCCGCTACAGGGACATTCAATTTGGCGAAAACGGCCAGCAGTGACAGCAAATCCACAGGGGGCCGAGACGGATTCTCAACCAGAGGAAAGTCATCCAGGTAGTGGATTACCGACTGGCAGCCCACCACGTTGGTGAGAATCCAATTCAAAACCCGGGCGAACCTGTTAAACAGCCATGGGCTACTCTTGGAACCAAAAGTAAGCTTCGTGGCAAAGTAATACCCATCTCTCCACTTGACACCGTGCCACTGCCAAAGAGAAGGCCTGATCGGGAGAAGCATAAAAGCGGCAGAAATGTCCGCTTTGGACAACCAGGCACCCCTGCCTGCCCGAATGATTGTCTGAATCGCCTGATCCACAGTATATTTAAACTCCTCTGACGGGATCAGTGAATTCAGACTAGGCACACTGGATGAGTGAGGCGCAGACAAATCATAAATTAAGCGGGGTTTATTGGAAAATTTACCTCTAACCAATCCAATAGGGCTCACCCTCCAAGTTCGGAAAGGGTGGGCAGCAAAGGGACCAATGAGAAAACCATTTTTCAGCTCCTGAGCCAGCAATCCGTCAACTTTGTCCGGATCCAGGGAGGATGACAGCAGATATATCTCAATATATGATAGCTGCCCCAGCACACCCAGCTCTGCTACATCTAATACACATGACAGCTGCACCAGCACACTCAGCTCTACTATATCTCTATATATGACAGATGCCCCAGCACACCCAGCTCTGCTACATCTATACACATGACAGCTGCCCCTGCACACTCAGCTCTGCTATATCTATATATCTCTAAGTATTGCTATACAGTAGATAGATATATAGAGATATAGCAGAGCTGAGTGTGCTGGGGCAGCTGTCATGTGTATAAATGTAGCAGAGCTGGGTGTGCTTGGGCAGCTGTCATGTGTATAGATGTAGCAGAGCTGGGTTTGCTGGGGCAGCTGTCATATATAGAGATATAGTAGAGCTGAGTGTGCTGGTGCAGCTGTCATGTGTATTAGATGTAGCAGAGCTGGGTGTGCTGGGACAGCTGTCATATAGAGATATAGCAGTGCTGGGTGTGTTGGGGCAGCTGTCATGTGTATAGATGTACACTTAGCCAGCTATAACAGTAGAAGTCTCATATTTTTTCAGTCAATGGTAATGCAGCTCTTAAGGCTGTGTGGGTAAGTGCTTTGCCTCTGATACAGAAGGTCGTGGGTTCGAATCCCAGACACATCTCTCCCTCTCCTGAGGACGGCAATACAAATGACTATGCCTGGGATTCAGTGGCAATGCAGCTTTTATAGCTGTATAGCTTTGCCTCTGATACAGAAGGTTGTGAGTTTGAATCCCAGACACATGCTCTTCTGAGGATGGCAATACAGATGACTATGCCTGGGATTTGTAAATGAGAAGTGTGCAAGTTGTGACACAGGCAGGGCGCTGCTGGCCAGCCCTGCTGGTGTCACCCCATCACTGGTGTCACCTGGTGTGGCCTGCACCCCCCTTGCAATGCCACTGACTCCGAGTTCCCCCGACCCCTGCAGAGCTCAAAGGCATACTCCCGCCGCAAGGAGAGGAACGAAAAACGGCCGATGAATACCGAAGGCAGCCGAGGCCGGACAGCAGCAGCCGAATGATGTCACGGGTCGGAAGCCTGAAGCCTGAACGAAGCTCCAGATGACTCGATCGTCCCGACGGTGAGTGGTAGAACCAGAGGGGTTTAAATGTGCGGGGCTCCTCCCACAAATCCGGCCAATAATTGGCCTCAAACATATGTTCTATGAACAAATTTTAGCTAAGAACAGCTTTGGGGTATTCACATAGCATGTGGGTATTCATCTTGGAATGGCCTTTACTTGCATATATGAAATAGCAGAAGAACAATTGAATATTATTTATTTATGGAATACCCCTTTCATGTTTTCGAACATTATGAATAGGGATGAGCGAATCGACTTCGGATGAAACATCCGAAGTCGATTCGCATATAACTGTTTCAATACTGTACGAAGCTAGCGCTCTGATGAGCCGAAGTTATTACTTCCCGAAGTCTCGCGAAACTTTGCATAATAATTTCAGAAATTGAGTTATACAGTAAAAAAACATTTCCCAAACTCTGGTTCGGTTCCAAGGTAATTTGCGGAACAGAACGGACGGCCCTTTATAGAAATGCCTATTCTTGTCTGCAAAACGGACAAGAATAGGACATGACTTATAATTTTTGCGGGGCCATGGAACGGAGCAACGGATGTGGACAGCACACAAAAAATGCGGATAGGATGCGGAACCAAACCACGGTTGTGTGATTAAGCCCTAACGGAGTGTTTAATACTGACGGCCTATCCGGAGGATAGGTCATCAGTATCTGATTGATGGGGGTCTGCCTCTACACACCCACCAATCACCTGTTTGAAGAGACTACGGCGCTACGATGAGCACTGCAACTTTTTCCAAGGCCCGTGACATCACATTGATTGGTCACATGTCCTAGGCGCACCTCAGGTGCTTTCAAGTGAATGGGATTGAACTGCAATACCAAGCATAGCTGCTATCCAATGGATGAGGATGGATCATCAGTATTAAATGGTTGGACAACCCCTTGAAATCTTTCTTGGTACCTCATAGATGGTGAATTACTACATGTTCTAGATTATCAAAAGATCATGCAAATGCATGACAATTAATTACTTGTCATGGTAAAGAACGCAGCCCAACTTACCAATGTACAGTGCCTTGCAAAAGTATTCACCCCCCTTGACTTTTTTCATGTTTTGGTGCCTCACAACCTGGAATTAACATGGATTGTTTGAGGATTTGCACCATTTAATTTACAGAACATGCCCTTTGAAGATCTTTTTTTTATTTTTGTTTTTATTGTAAAGCAAACAACAAATAGGACAAAATAACAAAAAAAGTCAATGTGCATACCTATTCACCCCCCTAAAGTCAATACTTTGTAGAGCCACCTTTCGTGGCAATCACAGCTCCAAGTCGCTTTGGATAAGTCTCTATAAGCTTGCCACATCTTACCACTGGGAGTTTTGCCTATTTCTCCTTGCAAAACTGCTCCAGCTCCTTAAAGTTGGATGGTTTGTGCTTGTGAAGAGCAATCTTTAAGTCTGACCACATATTTTTTAAAGGATTGAGATCTGGGCTTTGACTAGGCCATTCCAGCACATTTACATGTTTCCCCTTAAACCACTCAAGTGTTGCTTTAGCAGTGTGTTTGGGGTCATTGTCCTCAAATCACGCACAGAGTGGTACAGGTTTTGCTCAAGAATATCCCTGTATTTAGCACCATCCATCTTTCCCTTAACTCTGATCAGTTTTCCAGTCCCGGCTGCTAAAAAACGTCCCCATAGCATGATGCTGCCACCACCATGTTTCACTGTGGGGATGGTGTTCTTTGGGTGATGTGATGTGTTGGGTTTGCGCCAGATATAGCGTTTTCTTAGATGGCCGAAACCTTCAATTTTAGTCTCATCAGACCAGAGCACCTTCCTCCATACATTTTGGGAGTCTCCCACATGCCTTTTCGCAAACTCACAACGTGCCTTTTTTTTTTTTACTGAAAATAATGGCTTTCTTCTGGCCACTCTGCCATAAAACCCAACTCTATGGAGCGTATGCTTATTGTCATCCTATGTACAGATATTCCAGTCTCTGCTGTGGAACTCTGCAGCTCTTCCAGGGTTATCTTAGGTCTCTGTGCTGCCTCTCTGATTAATGGCCTCCTTGCCCGGTCTGTGAGTTTTGGTGGGAGGCTGTCTCTTGGAGGTTTGCTGTTGTGCCATGTTCTTTCAATTTGGTTTTGATAGATTTGATGGTGCTCCTGGGGTTCATGAAAGATTTGTATTTTTTTTTATAACCTAACCCTGACTTGCACTTCTCAACAACATTGTCCCTAAGGCCTTGTTCACATCAGCGTTCAGCCTTTCCGTTCTCCTGCTCAGTTATAGGACTTTTGTCTCCGCTCCAAAATCATCTTCTGAGCGGAAACTTAACGGACCCCATTATAGTCTATGGGGGTCTATGAGGTCCGTAGGCTCCGTTCGGCTCAGTTATGAGCCGAATCCGTCCTTTCCGTTTTCCTGCTCCTATAACGGAGCAGGAGAACGGAAAGGCTGAACGCTGATGTGAACATAGCCTTACTTGTTTGGAGAGTTCCTTGGTCTTTATGGCAGTGTTTGGTTAGTGATGCCTCTTGCTTGGGTGTTGCAGCCTTTGGGGCCTTTCAAAAAAGGTGTGTATATGTAATGACAGATCATGTGACACTTAGATTGCACATAGGTGGACATCATTTTACTAATTATGTGACTTCTGAAGGTATTTGGTTGCACCAGAGCTTTTTATGGGCTTCCTAATAAAGGGGGTGATGCAGCTTATTGTGGTAGCTGGCATCTACCAGGCATGATGCTGCTCCACAGCTTCTTATGCCTTAGTGCCATGGTATAGGAAGTATTAGTTCTCTATATCTGTCTATTCATCATATCGATAACATCTAAGGACATGGCAATATAGTGTCTTGCTTAATGTGGTGGTCTTCATCTCAATTCCAAGGGCTACCTCCTCGTCGGTGTCAACATGCCAGGCCATCAAACATTACATATGTAATCCATTTGACCCCTAAGATGCTATGAAGTTTTGGGTAGAGATTAGGGTTGAGCGAACCCGAAATGTAAAGGGTTTGTACCGAACTTTAGGATTTTTGGACCCGGACCCGAACCCGAACATTTCCGTAAAAGTTTGGGTTCGGTGTTCGGCGCTTTTTAAGAGGCTGCACAGCAACCAATCAACAAGCGTCATACTACTTGCCCCAAGAGGCCATCACAGCCATGCCTACTAATGGCATGGCTGTGATTGGCCAGAGCAGCATGTGACCCAGGCTCTATATAAGCTTGAGTCACGTAGCGCTGCACGTCACTCTGCTGTTACAAGTGTAGGGAGAGGATGCTGCTGGACTTGTGATTTCAGGGAGAGAATAGGAGAGAATCTAAATCAGCGATCTACCTAGAAATAGTTTTGTGGGTGCAGGACACAATCGTT
Source organism: Bufo bufo (assembly GCF_905171765.1). Classification (NCBI taxonomy): domain Eukaryota; kingdom Metazoa; phylum Chordata; class Amphibia; order Anura; family Bufonidae; genus Bufo; species Bufo bufo. The sequence goes on from NC_053396.1 coordinate 87,448,639, forward strand.
TTACCCTGCCCTGAGGCCATTGACCAAAAAAAATAAACTTTTAGAATTCTGTTAGTTAGGTGGGTGGTGGCGGTGGCGGCGGACATTTTATGCATGCTCAGTGCACCAGCACTGCATCTGAGCTTTTGGGACATTGCAAATTACCATTTTTTTTGGGCAAACTACAACATCTGGATTAGTCAGTGTGCAATTTAAGGTAGAAATACACCCATCATTTTCTGGGGTTTGAAAAACACACTTTAAAAAAAAATTAATAAATGTATTTTCCAGATCTGCAAGTGTTAAATTCAAGTTTAATATATACAGCTTTCATATTCTGTTACAAAAAAAAAAGACTTTTTTGGCAATCTACAAAATCTGTATTAGTCAGTGTGCAATTTAAGGTAGAAATACACCCATCATTTTCTGGGGTTTGAAAAACACACTTTTTTTTACCAAAAACAGTATTTTCCAGATAGCAAAGTGTTAAATTCAAGTTTAATATATACAGCTTTCATATTCTGTTACCAAAAAAACACTTTTTTGGCAATCTACAACATCTGTATTAGTCAGTGTGCAATTTCTGGGGTTTGAAAAACACTTTATTTTTCAAAAAACTGTATTTTTCAGATCTGCAAGTGTTAAATTCAAGTGTAATATATACCGTATTTTTCGCTTTATAAGACGCACTTTTTCCCCCCCAAAAGTGGGTGGAAAATTACAGTGCGTCTTATAAAGCAAATGCTGCCAACTCTGATGGCGCTGATACATCGCTGCCGCACTGCGATGTATCAGCGGGATGTGAGGAGGGGATGGAGGCTGGCAACATTGGCGGCGGTGCCCGATGCAGTCACTGTACTGTAATACAGTATATTGTCCTGCGTGAATAGTGACCCCCATTACACCATTGTCCACCCACTTACAGCATAGTGTAATGGAGCAGTTTTCATGGTAGGAGGGGATGGAGGCTGGCAACATTGGCGGCGGTGCCCGATGCAGTCACTGTACTGTAATACCATCGGGCCCCGCACACAGCAGTTTTCATAAGTAAAGTCATGGTACAGTAATCCTCTTCAAGCAGTGTTTGTACTTTAAACTCAGGCAATCCTCTGTACAACTTACTATGAAAGCGGCAGGCAGGGCGGCAGCGTAACCTCGCGATGCTCACTCATGGACGCTCCTCCCATTTCATTCATGAAGGCAGAGCGGGAGCGTGAATGAGTGATCGCGAGGTTACGCTGCTGCCCTCATAGTAAGTTGTACAGAGGATTGCTTGAGTTTAAAGTACAAACACTGCTTGAAGAGGATTACTGTACCATGACTTTACTTATGAAAACTGCTGTGTGCGGGGCCCGATGGTATTACAGTACAGTGACTGCATCGGGCACCGCCGCCAGTGTTGCCAGCCTCCATCCCCTCCTACCATGAAAACTGCTCCATTACACTATGCTGTAAGTGGGTGGACAATGGTGTAATGGGGGTCACTATTCACGCAGGACAATATACTGTGACACATATGATACTGTGACCAGCATAAGATGATCTTATGCTGGTCACAGTATCATATGTGTCACAGTATATTGTCCCTATGTGAATAGGGACCACCATTACATAAGATACTATGTGTGTCATTCACACACCCCCACACTAGTGTATGATACACAGACCACCCCCATAAGAGTGTCATCCACAGATCCCCCCATAACAGTGTCCTCCACAGGTCCCCCATAACAGTGTGTCCACCACAGATCCCCCCCTATAACAGTGCCATCCACAAATCCCCCATAAAACTGCCATCCACAGACTCCTCATAACAGTGCCATCCACAGATCCCCCATAACAGGGCGTCATCCACAGATCCTCCATAACAGTGTCATCCACAGACAACCATTAGTTCAAAACCCACCAAAAGTAAACCTTTTGGTTCAAAATATTTTTTTCTTATTTTCCTCCTCAAATATCTAGGTGCATATTATAATCAGGTGCGTCTTATAAAGCGAAAAATACGGTACATCTTTCATATTTCTGTTTTCAAAAAAACTAAATTTTGGCAATCTACAACATCTTGATTAGTCAGTGTGCAAAAATATTTTCAGGCCTTGCAGCATCAGCACGTGTGAAATTACAGGCTTATATACTGCTGTCAAATTCAGTTGTTTACCAAACACTCGTTTGGGCACAAAAAATTTAGTTGGCAGCCTTTGATGCAGATGTCATTGTGAGATACACCCTTAATACATTTGGGTTACATTCAGAGATTTTAAATACAGCCATTTGGTGCACCAATATTGAATTCAGGCCTACACTGGTTCAGGCCCTGTGAGATACCAGCTCTACATACAGGGGTTTGAATCAGGCATTAGAAATACAGCCATTTGAAATACAGCCATTTTTGTGGGATGAGGTGGCGGTTTGATTGGCACTATTTTGGGGTGCATATGACTTTTTGATCGCTTGCTATTACACTTTTTGTGACATAAGATGACAAAAAATTGCTTTTTTTACACCGTTTTTATTTTTATTTTTTTACGATGTTCACCCGAGGGGTTAGGTCATGTGATATTTTTATAGAGCTGGTCGATACGGACGCGGAGATGCCTAATATGTATACTTTTTATTTATTTATCTAAGTTTTACACAATGATTTCATTTTTGAAACAAAAAAAATCATGTTTTAGTGTTTTCATAGTCTAAGAGCCATAGTTTTTTTCAGTTTTTGGGCGATTATCTTGGGTAGGGTATGATTTCAAATGGCTGTATTTCTAATGCCTGATTCAAACCCCTGTATGTAGAGGGAGTATCTAACAGGGCCTGAACCAGTGTAGGTCTTTAGTAAATATATCTTTGCACAAAATAGCTGTATTTCAAATGGCTGTATTTCAATTCCCTGATTCAAATCCCTGTATGTAGAGGGAGTATCTCACAGGGCCTGAACCAGTGTAGGCCTGAAGTAAATATTTCTTTGCACAAATTGGCTGTATTTCAAATGCCTGATTCAAACCCCTGTAGGTAGAGGGGGTATCTCACACGGTCTGATCCACTGTAGGCCTGAAGTAAATATTTATTTGCCCAAAATGGCTGTATTTTAACCCCTTAGGGATGCATGACGTACCGGTACGGCATGTTTCCCGAGTCCTTAAGGACCCATGACGTACCGGTACGTCATGAGTTTAAAACGAGATTGCGGCGCTGTGGGGGTTAATCGGAACAGGATGCCCGCTGAAATCATTCCTGTCACCATGACCCCCTCGTATCAGCGATCGCAGCAAACCGCAGGTCAATTCAGACCTGCGGTTTGCTGCACTTTCTGCAGATTCTGATCCCCGCTGTAAAATGCCCCAAATAAAAAAAAAATTAACCCCCCCCCCCCCCCCCCTCCCCCCCTGAATGATTTTATGCCGGCGGGTGGTGCAGGGGGGGTGTTGCATGCGGTGCGGGCGGTGCAGCAGGCGTTGGCGTCCAGTGGTATACCAGAGTGTCAGCACATTGCTGACACTCTGGTATAAACGGCTGACATCTGTGCTGTGATGTCAGCCGTTTAACCCTTTCCATACCGCGGTGCGTACGGACCGCGGTATGGAAAAGGTTAACAGTAAGAGGGGGCTCCCTCCCTCTCCCATCGGGGGGCTGCTGTGCCTTTGCAATCTCGCAATCTCGAAATACAGCCATTTTGGGCAAATAAATATTTAATTTAGGCCTACACTGGTTCAGGCCCTGTGAGATACCCCCCTACATTCAGGGGTTTGAATCAGGCAATAGAAATACAGCCATTTAAAATACAGCCATTTTGTGCAAAGATATATTTACTTTAGGCCTACACTGGTTCAGACCATGTGAGGTACCCCCCTACATACAGGGGTGTGAATCAGGGATTTGAAATACAGCCATTTGAAATACAGCCATTTTGTGCAAAGATATATTTACTTCAGGCCTACACTGGTTCAGGCCCTGTGAGATACTCCCTCTACATACAGGGGTTTGATTCAGGGATTTGAAATACAGCCATTTGAAATACAGCCATTTTGGGCAAAGATATATTTACTTCAGGCCTACACTGGTTCAGGCCCTGTGAGATACTCCCTCTACATACAGGGGTTTGATTCAGGGATTTAAAATACAGCCATTTTAAATACAGACATCCTGTGCAAATAAATATTGAATTCAGGCCTACACTGGTTCACACCGTGTGAGATACCCCCTCTACATACAGGGATTTGAATCAGGGATTTGAAATACAGCCATTTGAAATACAGCCATTTTGTGCAAATATATATTTACTTCAGGCCAACACTGGTTCAGGCTCTGTGAGATACCCCCTCTACATACAGGGGTTTGAATCAGGGACTTGAAATACAGCCATTTTGTGCAAAGATATATTTACTTCAGGCCTACACTGGTTCAGACCGTGTGAGATACCCCCCTGCATACAGAGGTTTGAATCAGGCATTAGAAATACAGCCATTTGAAATACAGCCATTTTGTGCAAAGTTATATTTACTTCAGGCCTACACTGGTTCAGGCCCTGTGAGATACTCCCTCTACATACAGGGGTTTGATTCAGGGATTTGAAATACAGCCATTTTGAAATACAGCCATTTTGTGCAAAGATATATTTACTTCAGGCCTACACTGGTTCAGGCCCTGTGAGATACTCCCTCTACATACAGGGGTTTGATTCGGGGATTTAAAATAGAGCCATTTCAAATACAGACATCCTGTGCAAATAAATATTGAATTCAGGCCTACACTGGTTCACACCGTGTGAGATACCCCCCTGCATACAGAGGTTTGAATCAGGCATTAGAAATACAGCCATTTGAAATACAGCCATTTTGTGTAAAGTTATATTTACTTCAGGCCTACACTGGTTCAGGCCCTGTGAGATACTCCCTCTACATACAGGGGTTTGATTCAGGGATTTGAAATACAGCCATTTTGAAATACAGCCATTTTGTGCAAAGATATATTTACTTCAGGCCTACACTGGTTCAGGCCCTGTGAGATACTCCCTCTACATACAGGGGTTTGATTCAGGGATTTGAAATATGGCCATTTGAAATACAGCCGTTTTGGGCAAAGAAATATTTACTTCAGGCCTACACTGGTTCAGGCCCTGTGAGATACCCCCCTACATTCAGGGGTTTGAATCAGGCATTAGAAATACAGCCATTTAAAATACAGCCATTTTGTGCAAAGATATATTTACATTAGGCCTACACTGGTTCAGACCATGTAAGGTACCCCCTACATACAGGGGTGTGAATCAGGGATTTGAAATACAGCCATTTTGTGCAAAGATATATTTACTTCAGGCCTACACTGGTTCAGGCCCTGTGAGATACCCCCCTACATTCAGGGGTTTGAATCAGGCATTAGAAATACAGCCATTTAAAATACAGCCATTTTGTGCCAAGATATATTTACTTTAGGCCTACACTGGTTCAGACCATGTGAGGTACCCCCCTACATACAGGGGTGTGAATCAGGCATTAGAAATACAGCAATTTGAAATACAGCCATTTTGTGCAAAGATATATTTACTTCAGGCCTACACTGGTTCAGGCCCTGTGAGATACTCCCTCTACATACAGGGGTTTGATTCAGGGATTTGAAATACAGCCATTTAAAATACAGCCATTTTGGGCAAAGATATATTTACTTTAGGCCTACACTGGTTCAGGCCCTGTGAGATACTCCCTCTACATACAGGGGTTTGATTCAGGGATTTGAAATACAGCCATTTGAAATACAGCCATTTTGGGCAAACATATATTTACTTCAGGCCTACACTGGTTCAGGCCCTGTGAGATACTCCCTCTACATACAGGGGTTTGATTCGGGGATTTAAAATAGAGCCATTTTAAATACAGACATCCTGTGCAAATAAATATTGAATTCAGGCCTACACTGGTTCACACCGTGTGAGATACCCCCTCTACATACAGGGATTTGAATCAGGGATTTGAAATACAGCCATTTGAAATACAGCCATTTTGTGCAAATATATATTTACTTCAGGCCTACACTGGTTCAGGCTCTGTGAGATACCCCCTCTACATACAGGGGTTTGAATCAGGGACTTGAAATACAGCCATTTTGAAATACAGCCATTTTGTGCAAAGATATATTTACTTCAGGCCTACACTGATTCAGACCATGTGAGGTACCCCCTCTACATACAGGAGTTTGAATCAGGGATTTGAAATACAGCCATTTGAAATACAGCCATTTTGTGCAAAGATATATTTACTTCAGGCCTACACTGGTTCAGACCGTGTGAGATACCTTCCTACATTCAGGGGTTTGAATCAGCGATTTGAAATACAGCCATTTGAAATACAGCCATTTTGTGCAAAGATATATTTACTTCAGGCCTATACTGGTTCAGACCGTGTGAGATACCCCCTACATACAGGGGTTTGAATCAGGCATTAGAAATACATCCATTTGAAATACAGCCATTTTGTGCAAAAATATATTTATTTCAGGCCTACACTGGTTCGGACCGTGTGAGATACCCCCCTACATACAGGGGTTTGAATCAGGCATTAGAAATAGAGCCATTTTGGGCAAAGAAATATTTAATTTAGGCCTACACTGGTTTAGACCGTGTGAGATACACCCTTTACATACTGTCGTTCTATTCTACTATTAATTTAACACCCATTTAGGGCAAGATCCTAAATTTAAAAAAATATGAGGAGAGCGTCAAATAAGGGACGTGTTTCAGGTCGTGGTGCTGCTGGTGGAGTTCCTGTTGCAGGGAGAGGACGTGGTCGATCTGTTCCAGCTACACGCACAAGTGAAACCCCTTCCTCAGTTGCGAGTAGGCGACAAAGCCTGCAGCGGTATTTGGTCGGGCCTAATGCTGCTCTACGAATGGTGAGGCCTGAACAAGTACAGGCGATAGTAGATTGGTTGCTGACAGTGGATCCAGTTCCTTCACATTGTCTCCTGCCCAGTCTCCTGCTGAAAGACCACAGTTGGCACCTGCAGCCGATGTCCATCAGTCTTTCACCTCACCCCCTTGCAAATCAGCCAAGCAGTCTTAGCCCCAAGTCATGCAGCAGTCTCTTCTGCTTTTTGATGACTCTGTTAGCAGGGTTTCCCAGGGCCATCCACCTAGCCCTGCCCCAGAAGTGGAAGAGATTGAGTGCACCGATGCCCAACCACTTATTTTTCAAGATGAGTACATGGGTGGACCATCGCAGCACGTCTCTGATGATGACGAAACACAGGTGGCAACTGCTCGGGCTTTCAAAAGTGTGCAGACCAACAAGGAAGTCAGGGGTGAAGACTGGGTGGAAGATGATGTGGAGGACGATGAGGTCCTCGACCCCACAGGCGGTAGTCGCACAGAGGCACCAGCACAGCAGAAGAGGGAGCAGGGTGCAAAAGCAGAGTGGCCGTCCTCTAGACAGTACGTCTCCTACTGCCCACCGCAGCAAGGGACCGAGCACAACAAAGCCAGCTCCAAGGAGTTCCCTGGAGTGGCAGTTCTTCAGACAATGTGATGACGACAAGACACGAGTGGTTTGCACGCTGTGCAATCAGAGCCTGAAGCGAGGCATAAATGTTCTCAACCTGAGCACAACGTGCATGACCAGTCATTTAAGTGCAAAGCACGAGCTACAGTGGAGTAGACACCTCAAAAACCAAGAAAGGTCTCTGGCTCCTCCTGCTTCCACTTCTGCTGCAGTCGCGGCCTCTTCATCCACCTCTGGAGTGACCGTGCCACCTGGCACCCCACAAACAGAGGATCTGCCAGCAGCACCAACACCTGGGTCACCAAGCATCTCCACAATGTCTCACGGAAGCGTTCAGCTCTCCATATCCCAAACGCTGGAGAGGAAGAGGAAGTACCCCCCTACCCACCCGCGATCCCTAGCCCTGAATGCCAGCATTTCTAAATTACTTGCCTTTGAAATACTGTCATTCCATCTGGTGGAGACGGATAGTTTTAAAGACCTTATGGCAGTGGCTGTCCCACAGTGCGTTGTGGCCAGCAGCCGCTACTTTTCAAGGTGAGCCATCCCTTCCCTTCACAACCAAGTAGGGGACAAAATCAGGTGTGCACTGCGCAACGCCATCTGTGGCAAGGTGCACCTGACTATTGATACGTGGACCAGTAAGCACGGTCAGGGCCGTTATATCTCCATAACAGCACACTAGGTAAATGCAGTGGCGGCTGGGCCTGAGGCGGATAGCAGTTTGGCGCATGTCCTTCCACCACAGAGGATTGCAGGGCGCTTCAGTTTGCCTCCTCCTCCTACTCTGCTTCCTCATCCTCTACCAGCTCCTCATCCGGTCAGCATAACACCTTCGCAGGCAGTTTTAAAACGGATCTGTTTGGGGGGCAAACCCCACACCGCGCAGGAGCTGTGGAAGGGCCTTGAACAACAGACCGATGAGTGGTTTTTACCAGTCAGCCTCAAGCCCGGCCTGGTGGTGTGCTATAATGGGCGAAAACTCGTAGTAGCACTGGGACTAGCCGGTTTGACGCACATCCCTTGCCTGGCGCATGTGCTGAATTTGGTGGTGCAGAGATTCCTTAAAAATTACCCCGACATGTCAGAGCTGCTGCATAAAGTGTGGGCCTTCTGTGCGCGCTTTCGGCGTTCTCACCCTGCTGCTGCTCGCCTGTCAGAGCTGCAGCGTAAAAAACGCTCCTGGCGATGATGGAAGAGGATGTGGCACAGGAGGAGGAGGAAGAGGAATAATTTCGTAAGGTTTCCGGTCAGTCATTCCCAAGTGGCTCCGAGGGTGGGTTCCTGCACCCACAAACCCAAGGTATACAATTGTCCAGCCAGGGCACAGTTCTGGAGGATGAGGAGGAGGAGATGGAGGAGGAGGAACCATGTTCACAGCAGGGTGGCACCCAGACCAGCTCATGGCCATCACTGGTGCGTGGGTGGGGGGATACTGAGGACACAGACGATACACCTCCCACAGTGGACAGCTTTTCGTTGCCTCTGGGCAGCCTGGCACACATGAGGGATTACATGCTGCAGTGTCTCCGCAACGACCGCCGAGTTGCCCACATTCTAACTTTTGCTGATTACTGGGTGGCCACGCTGCTGGATCCCCGTTACAAGGACAACGTACCTGTCACGAGGGTATCTAGAACCACGCCTGACTCCGTTATACCCAGGGTCAGGAAGTCGCAGCGGTTGGCTGCGCGCTCTATGTAAGATAGGGCTGTTTCCTTATGGTAGCTTTCTGGGTTTGCTTTGCAAACCCTTTTGGCTCACTCAGGGATCCGTAGCTCCTTCTCCTCAGCTGTTCCTTGTCCAGCACTCCCAACCTCCTTATATTCCCCTCTCACACTTCTCTGGTTGCCAGATATAGAGCTTCCTGCCTGGACATCTATTCTGATCCTCTGGAGCTGTGTTGCTGCGTTCTCTGGTTGTTGGTCCAGAATGCTACCCTCCGGATCCCTGTTGGACCTTTGTGGTCTGCTGTGGTTGCCCACCTGGGTGTGTGTGTTTATCTGTATTGTCTGTCCTCTCCCTGGTGTTTCCCTCTTAGTGTCAGTGGTGCGGACTAGCGATCCCACCGGCCCGTTCACTATCTAGGGCTCATTTTAGGGAAAGCCAGGGTTTAGGCACGTGATCGCCGCACGGGTGAGGAACCCGTCTAGGGACGTCAGGGCAGTCAGGTGCCAGCCGCAAGGTGAGTCAGGGTTCACCACCTTTCCCTCTCCCTTGGGCAGGGCTTTCCCTTTTCCCTCCCTGTGCGTGTCGCCGGTCATTACAGTACCCAAAAAGTCCAAAGATCCAGCTCCACTTCAGTAAAGGAAATCTTTTATTTTTGCTTGCGGTAAAAACACATCCAGTTAACAAAAAGTCTTGTCTACGCGTTTCGGGCTACCGAAAACAATTCAGAAAGATAAAAATTTACTAGACCTAGGAATTAAATCCGGGTCCTTGACTGAAAAGGAATCAAAATATATATTTATGTCTCCTGTCATCCCGGTTTTTCATGCACTCCCAAAGACACATAAAAACATCTTTCCACTACCCCCCCCCCCCCTCAGGCCTATTCTAGCGGGTATTGGATCATTATCTGAGAGAATTTCTCAGTGGGTTGATTCCATACTTCAACCGTTGATACCACACATACCTGGTTTTCTTAAAGACACAATGTCCGTCTTACAAACAATTGAGAATATGGAATGGTTAGCACACTATACATGGATTACAGCGTACGTTGTGTCATTGCATACCAATATCCCGCTTGATTTGGCATTAAAATCTCTAGCCTGGTTCCTAAAAACCTATGGGAATATTACTAGGGGCTTACAAGAATATATACTTTTGTTGGTGGATTTCCTCCTCAGGCGCAACTTTTTTATGTTCAACAACAAGTTTTATTTTCAGATATCGGGGGTGTTGATCGGGGCAAAGTTCTCTCCCTCCATAGCCAATATTTTCATGGCATGGTGGGAGAGGAGCTTTCTCCTCATCGACACCCATCCCTTTGGCACTGTATTAGGTGGTATGGTCGTTACATCGACGATTTGATCCTTGTCTGGACGGGCGATGTGGCGGCCATACCAGCCTTTGGTTGCTATATAGATTCCTGTGTGGAGACAATTTCTTTCAGTCTTCACCATGACACACAGGAGATCTATTTTTTGGATTTGCGCCTGAGGGGAGATCCCCTTACCACCAAAATTCATATGTCTACATATAGAAAGCCGTTGGCTGGCAATACTACTCTCCATGCCACATCCTGTCACCCTAAACATGTAGCCAACATACCAAGGGGAGAGCTAATTTGTGCAAGAAGGAATTGCACAGATGTGAGGAGTTTCAGGATTGAAGCTGAAAATATTGCGCATAGATTATCTAAACGAGCCTATGCTAAAAAACAAGTGGAAGATGCAATACGGCTAGTGACGGATATTGAGAGGAGTTCTCTCCTTTATCCTAAACAGGAAAATTTGCCTGACAATGATGAGCTTCGCAGTACAAATAAATATAAAGATAAGAATACCAAAAATAATAACAAAAATGACAGAAACAAATTCAGTAATTTGTTTGTCACACAATACAATATGGAGTTTACACAAATCTGTTATATCATCAAAAAACATTTTCCTATCCTAGCTTATGATAAGGAGTGGATTGATATAGTCGCTAATGGGGTTAAATGTGCAGCTAGAAGAGCGCCCACTATTGCCAATTTTGTCAGTCCCAGTTTATACCAGGAGAAAAAATAAATAAAATCACAGCCTGTATGGTTAACAACTAAGAGGAGCTACAGATGCGGACATCATAGATGCATCTGTTGCACCCATATGTCAGTATCAACTACTTTTGTTTCAACCTCAAAAGGCAAACTTTTCCATATGAAATCATATCTCAATTGTAACACCACTTATGCGGTTTACTTAATTACATGTGGAAAATGTAATTTGCAATATGTGGGATGCGCCACTAATGCCATTAAAGCCAGAGTACGCAAACACATTTCCGATGTGCCACACCATGGCAGCCGCAATATATCTGCTGCTAGTCTGCATTTTGCTCTCTGCCATGGTGGGGACACATCGGATCTGGTGGTACAGGGCATTGAAAGGGTTATAATTAGAGTTGAGCGAACACCTGGATGTTCGGGTTCGAGAAGTTCGGCCGAACTTCCCGGAAATGTTCGGGTTCGGGATCCGAACCCGATCCGAACTTCGTCCCGAACCCGAACCCCATTGAAGTCAATGGGGACCCGAACTTTTGGGCACTAAAAAGGCTGTAAAACAGCCCAGGAAAGAGCTAGAGGGCTGCAAAAGGCAGCAACATGTAGGTAAATCCCCTGCAAACAAATGTGGATAGGGAAATGAATTAAAATAAAAATAAAAAAAATTAAAATGAACCAATATCAATTGGACAGAGGTCCCATAGCAGAGAATCTGGCTTCACGTCAGCAGAGAATCAGTCTCTTCATGCCATAGCAAAGAATCTGGCTTCATGTCAGCAGAGAATCAGTCTCTTCATGCCATAGCAGAGAATCTGGCTTCATGTCAGCGCAGAATCAGTCTTCATGTCATAGCAGAGAATCAGGCTTCACGTCACCCACCACTGGAACAGGCCACTGTCACACATTTAGGCCCAGGCACCCAGGCAGAGGAGAGGTCCCGTAACAGAGAATCTGGCCTTATGTTAGCGCAGAATCTGTCTTCATGTCATAGCAGAGAATCAGGCTTCACGTCACCCACCACTGGAACAGGCCACTGTCACACATTTAGGCCCAGGCACCCAGGCAGAGGAGAGAGGTCCCGTAACAGAGAATCTGGCCTTATGTCAGCGCAGAATCTGTCTTCATGTCATAGCAGAGAATCAGGCTTCACGCCACCCACCACTGGAACAGGCCACTGTCACACATTTAGGCCCCGGCACCCAGACAGAGGAGAGCGGTCCCGTAACAGAGAATCTGGCCTTATGTCAGCGCAGAATCTGTCTTCATGTCATAGCAGAGAATCAGGCTTCACGTCACCCACCACTGGAACAGGCCACTGTCACACATTTAGGCCCCGGCACCCAGGCAGAGGAGAGAGGTCCCGTAACAGAGAATCTGGCCTTATGTCAGCGCAGAATCTGTCTTCATGTCATAGCAGAGAATCAGGCTTCACGTCACCAACCACTGGAACAGGCCACTGTCACACATTTAGGCCCCGGCACCCAGACAGAGGAGAGGTTCATTCAACTTTGGGTTGCCCCGCAATATAATGGTAAAATGAAATTAAAAATAGGATTGAATGAGGAAGTGCCCTGGAGTAGAATAATATATTGTTAAGGGGAGGTAGTTAATATCTAATCTGCACAAGGGATGGACAGGTCCTGTGGGATCCATGCCTGGTTCATTTTTATGAACGTCAGCTTGTCCACATTGGCTGTAGACAGGCGGCTGCGTTTGTCTGTAATGACGCCCCCTGCCGTGCTGAATACACGTTCAGACAAAACGCTGGCCGCCGGGCAGGCCAGCACCTCCAAGGCATAAAAGGCTAGCTCTGGCCACGTGGACAATTTGGAGACCCAGAAGTTGAATGGGGCCGAACCATCAGTCAGTACGTGGAGGGGTGTGCACAGGTACTGTTCCACCATGTTAGTGAAATGTTGCCTCCTGCTAACACGTTCCGTATCAGGTGGTGGTGCACTTAGCTGTGGCGTGTTGACAAAACTTTTCCACATCTCTGCCATGCTAACCCTGCCCTCAGAGGAGCTGGGCGTGACACAGCTGCGTTGGCGATCTCTTGCTCCTCCTCTGCCTTCGCCTTGGGCTTCCACTGGTTCCCCTGTGACATTTGGGAATGCTCTCAGTAGCGCGTCTACCAACGTGCGCTTGTACTCACGCTCCAGTGTAGGAAGTAAGGTGGGCCCATTGTCTTTGTACCGGGGATCCAGCAGGGTGGCAACCCAGTAGTCCGCACACGTTAAAATGTGGGCAACTCTGCTGTCGTTGCGCAGGCACTGCAGCATGTAGTCGCTCATGTGTGCCAGGCTGCCCAGAGGTAAGGACAAGCTGTCCTCTATGGGAGGCGTATCATCATCGTCCTGTGTTTCCCCCCAGCCACGCACCAGTGATGGGCCCGAGCTGCTTTGGGTGCCACCCCGCTGTGAACATGCTTCATCCTCATCCTCCTCCACCTCCTCCTCATCCTCGTCCTCCTCGTCCTCCAGTAGTGGGCCCTGTCTGGCCACATTTGTACCTGGCCTCTGGTGTTGCAAAAAACCTCCCTCTGAGTCACTTCGAAGAGACTGGCCTGAAAGTGCTAAAAATGACCCCTCTTCCTCCTCTTCCATCATCGCCCTAAGTGTTTTCTCAAGGAGACATAGAAGTGGTATTGTAACGCTGATAACGGCGTCATCGCCACTGGCCATGTTGGTGGAGTACTCGAAACAGCGCAACAGGGCACACAGGTCTCGCATGGAGGCCTAGTCATTGGTGGTGAAGTGGGTCTGATCCACAGTGCGACTGACCCGTGCGTGCTGCAGCTGAAACTCCACTATGGCCTGCTGCTGCTCGCACAGTCTGTCCAGCATATGCAAGGTGGAGTTCCACCTGGTGGGCACGTCGCATATGAGGCGGTGAGCGGGAAGGCCGCAGTTACGCTGTAGTGCAGACAGGCGAGCAGCGGCAGGGTGTGAACGCCGGAAGCGCGAACAGACGGCCCGCACTTTATGCAGCAGCTCTGACATGTCGGGGTAGTTGCGAATGAACTTCTGCACCACCAAATTCAGCACATGCGCCAGGCAAGGGATGTGCGTCAAACCGGCTAGTCCCAGAGCTGCAACGAGATTTCGCCCATTATCGCACACCACCAGGCCGGGCTTGAGGCTCACCGGCAGCAACCACTCGTCGGTCTGTTGTTCTATACCCCGCCACAACTCCTGTGCGGTGTGGGGCCTGTCCCCCAAACATATGAGTTTCAGAATGGCCTGCTGACGTTTACCCCGTGCTGTGCTGAAGTTGGTGGTGAAGGTGTGTGTGTGTGGCTGACTGGATGAGCAGGTGGAAGAAGAGGAGGAGGAGACAGGAGGCAAAGAATGTTGCCCTGCGATCCTTGGCGGCGGAAGGACGTGCGCCAAACAGCTCTCCGCCTGGGGCCCAGCCGCCACTACATTTACCCAGTGTGCAGTTAGGGAGATATAGCGTCCCTGGCCGTGCTTACTGGTCCACGTATCTGTGGTTAGGTGGACCTTGCCACAGATGGCGTTGCGCAGTGCACACTTGATTTTATCGGACACTTGTTTGTGCAGGGAAGGCACGGCTCTCTTGGAGAAGTAGTGGCGGCTGGGAACAACATACTGTGGGACAGCAAGTGACATGAGCTGTTTGAAGCTGTGTGTGTCCACCAGCCTAAATGACAGCATTTCATAGGCCAGTAGTTTAGAAATGCTGGCATTCAGGGCCAGGGATCGAGGGTGGCTAGGTGGGAATTTACGCTTTCTCTCAAATGTTTGTGAGATGGAGAGCTGAACGCTGCCGTGTGACATGGTTGAGATGCTTGGTGACGCAGGTGGTGGTGTTGGTGGTACATCCCATGTTTGCTGGGCGGCAGGTGCCAACGTTCCTCCAGAGGCGGAGGAAGAGGCCGAGGCGGCGGCAGCAGCAGCAGAAGAGGCCGAGGCGGCGGCAGCAGCAGAAGAGGCCGAGGCGGCAGCAGCAGAAGAGGTAGCAGGGGGAGCCTGAGTGACTTCCTTGTTTTTAAGGTGTTTACTCCACTGCAGTTCATGCTTTGCATGCAGGTGCCTGGTCATGCAGGTTGTGCTAAGGTTCAGAACGTTAATGCCTCGCTTCAGGCTCTGATGGCACAGCGTGCAAACCACTCGGGTCTTGTCGTCAGCACATTGTTTGAAGAAGTGCCATGCCAGGGAACTCCTTGAAGCTGCCTTTGGGGTGCTCGGTCCCAGATGGCGGTGGTCAGTAGCAGGCGGAGTCTCTTGGCGGCGGGTGTTCTGATTTTGCCCACTGCTCCCTCTTTTGCTACGCTGTTGGCTCGGTCTCACCACTGCCTCTTCCTCCGAACTGTGAAAGTCAGTGGCACGACCTTCATTCCATGTGGGGTCTAGGACCTCATCGTCCCCTGCATCGTCTTCCACCCAGTCTTGATCCCTGACCTCCTGTTCGGTCTGCACACTGCAGAAAGACGCAGCAGTTGGCACCTGTGTTTCGTCATCATCAGAGACGTGCTGAGGTGGTATTCCCATGTCCTCATCATCAGGAAAAATAAGTGGTTGTGCTTAGTGCATTCTATCTCTTCCACCCCTGGGGAAGGGCTAGGTGGATGCCCTTGGGAAACCCTGGCAGCAGAGTCTTCAAACAGCATAAGAGACTGCTGCATAACTTGAGGCTCAGACAGTTTCCCTGATATGCATGGGGGTGATGTGACAGACCGATGGGCTTGGTTTTCATGCGCCATCTGTGCGCTTTCTGCAGAAGACTGGGTGGGAGATAATGTGAACGTGCTGGATCCACTGTCGGCCACCCAATTGACTAATGCCTGTACCTGCTCAGGCCTTACCATCCTTAGAACGGCATTGGGCCCCACCAAATATCGCTGTAAATTCTGCTGGCTACTGGGACCTGAGGTAGTTGGTTCACTAGGACGTGTGGCTGTGGCAGAACGGCCACGTCCTCTCCCAGCACCAGAGGGTCCACTAACAACACCACGACCATGTCCACGTCCGCGTCCCTTATTAGATGTTTTCCTCATTGTTCCCGTTCACCACAATTTTGAGAATGGCAAATTTGGGAATGCTTTTTCAACCCAGAACAAAAAGTCTGCTTTTACTTTCACTACAAATAACTTGACCAGATAAAACACTGCAGATTTGGTTGAATAGAGATGTGAGACCTGTTTTTTTTTGCGCTGTGTGACAGGTATAGGTTTAATCACAGAATCACACTTCTATCAGCACGCTAGCGTGTGTCTTAGGTTTTTCTGAATGACACTATCAATACCTTCAATGTAAGATTTTCTTTTTGGGATAGATTTCAAGTAGGCCTCAAATACCAGAAACTAGTTATTTTGAGAATGGCAAATTTGGGAATGCTTTTTCAACCCAGAACAAAAAGTCTGCTTTTACGGTCACTACAAATAACTTGACCAGATAAAACACTGCAGATTTGGTTGAATAGAGATGTGAGACCTGTTTTTTTTTGCGCTGTGTGACAGGTATAGGTTTAATCACAGAATCACACTTCTATCAGCACGCTAGCGTGTGTCTTAGGTTTTTCTGAATGACACTATCAATACCTTCAATGTAAGATTTTCTTTTTGGGATAGATTTCAAGTAGGCCTCAAATACCAGAAACTAGTTATTTTGAGAATGGCAAATTTGGGAATGCTTTTTCAACCCAGAACAAAAAGTCTGCTTTTACGGTCACTACAAATAACTTGACCAGCTAAAACAGTGCAGATTTGGTTGAATAGAGATGTGAGACCTGTTTTTTTTTGCGCTGTGTGACAGGTATAGGTTTAATCACAGAATCACACTTCTATCAGCACGTTAGCGTGTGTCTTAGGTTTTTCTGAATGACACTATCAATACCTTCAATGTAAGATTTTCTTTTTGGGATAGATTTCAAGTAGGCCTCAAATACCAGAAACTAGTTATTTTGAGAATGGCAAATTTGGGAATGCTTTTTCAACCCAGAAAAAAAAGTGTGCTTTTACGGTCAATACAAATAACTTGACCAGCTAAAACAGTACAGATTTGGTTGAATAGAAATGTCAGGTCTATTTTTTAGGCGCTGGGTGACAGGCTCAACTTGCCCCTGATGTAATATATGGCCAAAAAATAACCACACTGTTGATGGTTAAATGCACTTGGGTGACACAGGCTCAGCCTGCACCAGATGTAGTATATGTCCAAAAAATAATCAGACTGTTGATGGTTAAATGCACTTGGGTGACACAGGCTCAGCCTGCAGCTGATGTAGTATATGGCCAAAAAATAACCAGACTGTTGATGGTTAAATGCACTTCGGTGACACAGGCTCAGCCTGCAGCTGATGTAGGATATAGCACAAAATAACCACACTATCGATGGTTAAATACACTTGGGTGACACAGGCTCAGCCTGCAGCTGATGTAGTATATGGCCAAAAAATAACCAGACTGTTGATGGTTAAATTCACTTCGGTGACACAGGCTCAGCCTGCAGCTGATGTAGGATATAGCACAAAATAACCACACTATCGATGGTTAAATACACTTGGTGATAGCTCGTGCTGGCGCACCACAAGTCACAAAATGGCCGCCGATCACCCCAGAAAAAAAGTGATCTAAAAACGCTCTGGGCAGCCTCAAAAAAGTGAGCAAGTCAATAATAGCACTTCAATGATCCACAGCTGCAGATCGATCACAGAATGAAGTCTTTTGGAGGAGTTAATCTGCCTAATCTCGCCCTAACGTCGCAGCTGCAACCTCTCCCTATACTGATCATAGCAGAGTGACGTGCGGCGCTACGTGACTCCAGCTTAAATAGAGGCTGGGTCACATGGTGCACTGGCCAATCACAGCCATGCCAATAGTAGGCATGGCTGTGATGGCCTCTTGGGCCAAGTAGTATGACGCTTGTTGATTGGCTGCTTTGCAGCCTTTCAAAAAGCGCCAAGAAAGCGCCGAACACCGAACCCGAACTTTTACGAAAATGTTCGGGTTCGGGTCCGTGTCACGGACACCCCAAAATTCGGTACGAACCCGAACTATACAGTTCGGGTTCGCTCATCCCTAGTTATAATGCCCAAAAGAGGAGGAGATCACAGAAGGAAATTACTTAATAGGGAATCCTTCTGGATCTTTGAATTAAATACACGTCAACCAGAGGGCTTAAATAAACGCTTAGATTTAATTTTACAGCAATAGTCCATATATATAGAGTTCCTGTAGCCTCCCATATTCACCAATGATTCCTTTAAATAACTTTTTTCATGCTAATATATCTCATGGATCTTTCTATTGATTGTATGTTTTTTTTTCGTTTTTTGTGGTGAAGTGTTGTTTAAGGTGTGGCGTCTTTTGAGGGTGTTTGCAGTCATGCGACCACAATCAGTGAAGACAGGTGCAACCTTCCCTACAAATATCGTCATTTTAATGTCTTACAATGTCATGAGTAAGGTCTTAAATTGTTTTCGGTAGCCCGAAACGGTAGACAAGACTTTTTGTAAGCTGGATGTGTTTTTACCGCAAGCAAAAATAAAAGATTTCCTTTACTGAAGTGGAGCTGGATCTTTGGACTTTGGATTTGTGTTTGCCCGGTTCCTGACACGGGCCTTCCGTGGTCACAGGTGAAGGTGGGGCAGGTGAGAGCTGCTGAACTTTCCTCTTCACAAGGACAATGTACCGTCCTAAATTCCGTCACTGGAGCGTGATCGTAAGATGCGCGAGTACAAGCGCACGCTGGTAGACGTGCTGCTGGTGGCATTCCCACCTGACAGCAGGGGCACAGTGGAAGCACAAGGCAAAGGCAGAGGATGAGAAAGAGGTCGCCAACGCAGCTGGGGCACCGCCAGCACCTCAGAAGGCAGGGTTAGCATGGCCGAAATGTGGGAAAGCTTTGTCAGCATGACACAACAACCAGCACCACCAGCTGATATGGAACGTCTTAGCAGGAGGCAGCATTTCACCAACATGGTGGAGCAGTATGTGTGCACACGCCTACACGTACTGAATGATGGCTCTGCCCCCTTCAACTTCTGGGTCTCCAAATTGGGCACATGGCCTGAGCTTGCCCTTTACGCCTTGGAGGTGCTGGCCTGCCCTGCAGCCAGTGTATTATCTGAACGTGTGTTTAGCACTGCAGGTGGCGTGTAACGGTCGCGTACACACACACACAGGGGGAAGGGAAGTGACCACTGCGCTCTACCCTTACCCCTGGCCCTGCCTACTTGCCTCGCGAGTCTTAATGACAGGGGACAACTGGACGGCAATCCCTAACTTGGAATAAGTGCAGGGATGACAGACAGACAAACAACAGGACGTGAACGGACCGAGTCAATACCAGGAAAGCTACAAAGTACAAAGGGAGCAAGCAGAGAATTGTCAGGAGAAGCCGGGGTCATAAATACCAGTAGAGCAGCAAAGTACACAAAGAGCAGGCAGAGGATCGTCAGGAATTCAGCAGGAGGTAAGTACGCCAGGAAAGACCAAATCACAGGTGGAACCTAAATTAACAGGCAACCTGTGGCCAGCAGGCTGCCTGTATTTATAGTGGGGAGTGAGGGTCATGTGACACGGCCAGCGTCACATGACCGACAGACCAACCAGTCGAGCACCGAGTGATCAGCTCGTTGCTCAAGGCAGACTTAGGAGCAGGGAGCCACCCAGCTAGTAACGCCGCCCTGGGAATGAGGTCAAACACAGATCCTCATTCCCAAAGCTAAGCAACAGGTCTACGGGTAATGGGGGACCGAGTGCACCTTCGGAACCCTGTTACAGGGCGTCATCACAGACAAGCGCAGCCGCCTGTCCACAGCCAATGTGGACAAGCTCATGTTCATTAAAATGAACCAGGCATGGATCCCTCAGGACTTGTCCGTACCTTGTGCAGAATAGGCATGTATACCGGCACTAAGCAGTCATTGTTATACTGCAGCGCAATTGCTCATGTTTGTATTTTGGATATTTCACACTGTTTTGGAGTGTACCTTGATTTTTTAAAATTAAATTAAAACCAAAAACCTGTGTTGGCTATCTCGTCCTCCTGCACCCCCGCTTCCACCTACTCCGCTACGTCCACCGTCTCCTCAAACTCCTACTCCATATGGAACTCCACCTCATAAATCCATTTCACTACTTTGTCATTTACATTTTATGGTGAAATTAACAAATTTTGGGATGTATAGTACCAGTGCTATACCTAGTAGAAAGGTTAAACGAAAAAAATTTATTGTCATTTACTTTTTCGGGTGAAATTAACCAATTTTTGGGTGTATAGCACCACTGCTATACCTAGTAGGTTGGTTAAAAAATAAATAAATTGTCATTTACATTTTAGGGTGAAATTCACCAATTTTGGTGTGTATAGTACCACTCAGTTACATTTTCTGGCGAAATAAACAAAATTTTGGGTGTATAGTACCACTGCTATACCTAGTAGACAGGTTAAAAAAAAAATTGTCAGTTATATATTCTGGTGAAATTCACCAATTTTTGGGTGTGATGTACCACTCCTATACCTAGTAGACTGAAAAAAAAAAAAAATTGTCAGTTACATTTTTGGGTAAAATTCACCAATTTTTGGGTGTAATATACCCCTCCTCTACCTAGTTGACAGCTTAATAAATTTCAATAATTTTTCTGTTACATTCTTGGGTTGACATTATACAATTTTAGACGTGAATCAACACCTGCTATGCATAGGTGACATGGAATAAAATTTTATAAATTATTCAATAATTAATGCGCACCACATCCTTACATTTAATGCTTAAACTTTGAAAAGTTGTCACACTTTTATGCTTTAATAATTTCTCCCATATTTCAACTCTAATTTTAAATTTGAAAAAATGGATCCTCCCTTAAATTTGGTCTCTTTTTCTCACGCTCCCTCTCGGGCCTGGAACCCTGATTCCCCGCCACGCGTAATCACCATGGTAGGCGTATAAAAGAACATCGAAAGTTGATAGAGCAGATATCAAATTGGATCGTGAACATCACGGGGACGTGCGACATGGTGGGGCAGTAAGTGTTCACACGCCTACACGAACTAACTGACAGGGGTCAACCCCTGCAACTTCTGGGTCTCCAAATTGGGCACATGGCCTGAGCTTGCCCTTTACCCCTTGGAGGTGCTGGCCTGCCCTGCAGCCAGTGTATTGTCTGAACGTGTGTTTAGCATGACTGGAGGGGGTTATCACAGGTTATATTTCCCAATGTTTTGGGGTGTACCCTAATTTTAAAAATAAAATTTAAAACTAAAAACCAGTGTAGGCTACCTCCTCCTCCACCGCCGCTTCCACCGACACCGCCACATCCACCGCCTCCTCAACCTCCTACTCCATATGGACCTGGTCCTCCTAGATCAAGATTATTATATATTTTTCTTACGTATTTTATGTTATTTAAAGTCATTTCCCTATTCACATTTGTTTGCAGAGCACTTGCCATGCTCTTAACCACATTTTGACACCATTTGCAGCCCTCTAGCCCTTTCCATGACATTTTTACAGCCATTTTAGTGCTCAAAAGTTCAGGTCCCCATTGACTTCAATGGGGTTCAGGTTCGGGGTAAAGTTCGGGTCCCGAACCCGAACTTTTTTCCGAAGTTCGGCCGAACCCGTCGAACCCGAACATCCAGGTGTCCGCTCAACTCTAGTAGAGATGAAGTTGTTCCTCTTGATTGTCTTGTATGTTAAGTTATGGAACTGTTCATGAAATGCTGACATGTCTGACAGGGTTTCTTGAAGGTTCCAACATATCTCTACATTTTCACATTTCCTTGATGGCACTGGGGGCAAGCTGGTGGCACTGGGGAGCAAGCTGATGGCACTGGGGGGAGTCTGATGGCACTGGGGGGAGCCTGATGGCACTGGGGTGGAAGCTGATGGCAGTGAGATGGAAGCTGATGGCAGTGAGGTGGAAGCCTATGGCAGTGAGGGGGCATACTAGTGGCACCGATGGGGCAATCTGATGGCACTGAGGGGACAGCTGATGGCACTGAGGGGACAGCTGATGGCACTGGGGGGAGCCTGATGGCACTGGGGTGGAAGCTGATGGCACTGAGGGGGCAGCTGATGTCACTGAGGGGGCAGCTGATGGCACGGGAGGGCAACTGATGAGTTTTTATACAATTTAATTAGTTTTTTGTTATTAGAGTAATCGATAGAATACTCGTTTACAAAAATTGTCAATAGCTGTAGCCCTAGTGTGGAGATGGCAGCAGCATCAGGAGGCCACAGAGTGGCAAAGTGACATAGTGTGGAGGTGGCATCAGCATCAGGAGGCCACAGAGTGGAAAGGTGACATAGTGTGGAGGTGGGTGGCAATACCAGCACCAGCTGAAGATGGTGGGTGAAAGAAGGAGCACTTGGCATTAGATGTGTGGCATCAGGTGGGTGGCAGCATCAGAATAGTAGCTGAGGCAGGTAGCCAGAAGAAACTGGTCTCTTTTGTCAAAGTGTTGGCGTGGTGCCATGGATGATCTAGTCTGATGCATCAGGCGTTGGTGGGTGGAAATCCAAAATCCTGGGGTAACTATGGCCCCCGCCGCACTAATCACCCACTCTGATGCCACACTACTGGCTGGGCAGAACAGCTTTTCCAGGTCAAACTCGTCCAGTTGCGGCCACAATCCAGTTTGGCTGTCCAGTAGCCCAGCGGATCTTCAATGACTCCAAGTATGCCACCATCTGCTGGTTCAGGTTCTGCTCTATGTATAGCTGCTGGTAAGTAGTTTCTTCACTATGCGGGTGAAGAAAGCTGCTCATCAGTGACCCTAGACTCAGGCTGCTGCTGATGGAGCCAGTACTGCTCCTGCCACCACACCCCTCCCCAGCAGTCATGGCAGTGGAACGTGAGCTGAGAGAGGATGGACGATGGCGCAGATAGGCAGCGGCCAACTGACTACATAGGAAGTATAAATAGTAGTTGTTTGTACTCCCTATCAGCGGGTGTAAAAAAGGCCCCCATTTTGGACCGGTAGCGAGGGTCCAACAAGGTGGAGAGCCAGAAGTCATCCCTCTGCCGAATGGTGACAATTCGGCTGTCACTACACAAGTAAGTGAGCATGCAGCGGGCCTTTTGCACAAGTGACTCGGAGGGACTTCTTGCCTCCATCTCCACTGCATACTGCCACAGTGTAACTGGGTCCTCTGTCTCGTCTTCCTCATCGCCCTGTAGCTCCTATGGCTGCTCCTGCTCCTCCTCTCCTGTCACCTGTGTAGAAAAATCACCCATTTCGCTACTCTTTGCTTGTGCTCCAATGTCCTCCTCCTCCTCCTCCAGTTCAGCCCCCGCAGGGCTCATGTGGCCATGAGATGTAGGCTCCACGTCTCCAGTCCCCTGACCAGCCAGATTTACCATCATCTGTTCTAGGACATGAAGCATATGGAGGGTGAAATTCCAATGGGTGGAAACGTCGCATATCAGCCTAAGTTGGGGGATGCCATTCTGCAGCTCAAGGAGGGTGTTCTTTGCCGGTGGCTGAAATGCATGCAAAGTTTCCTGCCCATTTTTAGGATGTCTTGCAGATGGGTGGAAGACTTCAGGAACCGCTTGACAAGCAGATTAAACATGTGTGCCATGCAGGGCGCATTGCTCAACCCTCCTTGATGCAGCACCAACACCATGTTCTTCTTGTTGTCGGTCACCATGGTTCCGATTTTCAGTTGTCGTGGAGAAAGCCAGGATTCGATTTCTTGCTGAAGGACACGGAGCAGTTCCTCCCCTGTGTGACTCAGTTCGCCCATGCAAACCAGGTGCAGAACAGCGTGAGATGAGGAGAGGGGTCACACATGGCTTGCATATACTACATGCCTCCAACATAATTCTTGGATCTCTACATGAAAATAATGTATTTGCTGTAGATTGCGAGAGGGGCATAGTTGGAGACATTGACTTCACAAGAGATACAGAGCAGCGTAATTTCACCACTGCGTAATTCGGCCCATACAGCAAAATGGGGTGTACAATCACCCATCAATTTTCCCCAAAAAAGCTTGTTTCACATAAAAATTTCACCACTACGTAATTCGGCCCAGACTGCAAAAGGTGGTGTACAATCACCCAATTTTCCCCAAAAAAACATGTTTGAAACAATGAAAAATTCACCACACCACAGCACAGCAAAATGGGGTGTACAGTCACCCATCAATTTTCCCCAAAAAAGCTTGTTTCACATAAAAATTTCACCACTACGTAATTCGGCCCATACAGCAAAAGGTGTACAATCACCCATCAATTTTCCTGAAAAAGAAACCATGTTTGAAATAAAAAAAAAATCACCACTACGTAATTCGGCCCAGACTGCAAAAGGTGGTGTACAATCACCCATCATTTTCCCCCCAAAAAACATGTTTGAAACAATGAAAAATTCACCACTACGTAATACGGCCAATACAGCAAAAGGAGGTGTATAATCACCCATCAATTTTCCCCCAAAAAAACATGTTTGAAATGAAAAATTTCACCACTACATAATTCAGTACATACCACAAAAATGGCTTTACCACATATACTGTAACTGCACCGCTGAATGGCAAATAGGCCCTTTTTTTTCACTCTTACACTACACAAGGCTTTTCAACATATAAGCGCAATGCTGAACTGCAAATATATTTTTCTTTTGCATACAGAGTCCTTTTGTTATGGCTTTGCACAGGGAGCAAGAATGTTACGCACAATTCTGATAGAATTGCTGCTCTTAAAAAACTGGACTTGGACTCCAAAGCAGAGGCTTGTCATGTCTTGTGTGCTGTAGAGATCAATTTCAGATGGAGCAGATAAAAACACATAAACATTTTCAACTTACTGAAGCTGCTTGATTTAATTGTGAATAAATGGTAAAGGCAAAGTCTGCTGGTGTGTTGTCATCAGCGTCTTCATTATGTTTACTGCAGGACCCAGGACGACATAATTTGGTCCATACAGCAAAAGGAGGTGTACATTCACCTATCAATTTTCCTGAAAAAAAGCCTGCTTCACATAAAAAATTGTACCACTACGTAATTTGGTCCATACAGCAATAGGAGGTGTAAAATCACCCATAAACTTTCCCGAAAAAAACATTTTTGAAATAAAAAATTTCACCACTCCATAATTCGGCCCATACAGTAAAAGAAGGTGTACAATCAACCATAAATTTTCCCCAAAAAAGCTTGTTTCACATAAAAAATTTCACCACTACGTAATGCGGTCCATACCACATATAACTGCACCACTAAACGGAAAATAGGCCCTTTTTTTTTCTTTTTCACTTTTAGGCCTCATGCACACGACAGTATTTTTTCACGGTCCGCAAAACAGGGTTCCGTTGGTCCGTGATCCGTGACCGTTTTTTCGTCCGTGGGTCTTCCTTGATTTTTGGAGGATCCACGGACATGAAAAAAACGTCGTTTTGGTGCCCGCCTGGCCGTGCGGAGCCAAACGGATCCGTCCTGACTTACAATGCAAGTCAATGTGGACGGATCCGTTTGACGTTGACACAATATGGTGCAATTGCAAACGGATCCGTCCCCCATTGACTTTCAATGTAAAGTCAGGAGTTAATATACCATAGGATCGAAGTTTTCTCCAATCGGATGGTATATTTTAACTTGAAGCGTCCCCATCACCATGGGAACACCTCTATGTTAGAATATACCATCGGATTTGAGTTAGATCGTGAAACTCATATCCGACAGTATATTCTAACACAGAGGCGTTCCCATAGTGATGGGGACGCTTCAAGTTAGAATATCCTACGAACTGTGTACATGACTGCCCCCTGCTGCCTGGCAGCAGCCGATCTTTTACAGAGGGCTGTGATCCGCACAATTAACCCCTCAGGTGCCGCACCTAAAGGGTTAATTGTGCGTATCATAGCCCCCTGTAAGAGAAGTATCTGTCGGATATGAGTTTTCACGAAGTGAAAACTCATATCTGAAAAAGCTTTTATGCAGACGGATCTGTGATCCATCTGTATGAAAGTTGCCAACGGCCACGGCACACGGACGCCAATCTTGTGTGCATCCGTGTTTTTTCACGGACCCATTGACTTGAATGGGTCCGTGAACCGTTGTCCGTCAAAAAAATAGGACAGGTCATATTTTTTTGACGGACAGGAAACACGGATCACGGCCGCAGATGAACAACGGTGCATTTTCCGAGTTTTCAACGGACCTATTGAAAGTCAATGGGTCCGCAGAAAATCACGGAAAACGGAACAACGGCCACGGATGCACACAACGGTCGTGTGCATGAGGCCTTAGGCTACATGCACACGACAGATGTTTTTGCAGTCTGCAAATAGCGGATCCGTTTTCCTGTTTTTTTTTACATCCACATCCGTTCCGTTTGTCCGCAAATTTTGTAGGTTGTGTTTCCATGTGTCTTCAGCTTTTTTTTGCGGTCCACAAAAAAAAAAAGATGTGGATGACATACGGATGGCTTCCGTTGTTCATCCGAATTTTTTTGTGGACCCATTGACTTTAATGGGTCCGCAAAACGTTTATTGCGGACAAGAATAGGACATGCAATACTTTTTTTGCGGACATGAAACACGGACAGCGGACGCGGACAAGAAATGGATGAGTCCACCGCATTTTTGACGGATCCATAGAAATGAATGGGAAACCATCCGATCCGCAAAAAAAAAATGGAACGGAGGCCACAAAAAACCACTGCCATGTGCATGTAGCCTTACACTACACAAGGCTTTTCAACATATAAGTGCAACGCTGAACGGCGAATATGTTTTTCATTTGCGACTAATACAGGGCAAAAAGGGCTTTAGAATATATAACTGCACCGCTGAACGGCAATTAGGCCCTAATTTTTTTCCACTTTTACAGTACACAAAAGGCTTTTCAACATATAAGTGCAAAGCTGAAAGATGAATATATTTCTCTTTTGCCACTAACACAGGGCAAAAAGGGCATTACAATATATAACTGCACCGCTGAGCGACAAATATATTTTTTCTTTTTCCACTAATACATGCCACAAAAGGATTTAGAACAGATAACTGCACGGCTGAGTGGCAAATATATATTTTCTTTTTCCGCTAATAAATGCCACAAAAGGCTTTACAACAGATAACTGCACAGCTGAACGGCAAATATATTTTACTTTTGCCACTAATACACGACAAAACGGGCTGTAATTTTAGCACTTCACCACACAACAGCTAATAAGCCCTTTTTTCCCACTACTACAAGCCAAAAAATGCTTTAGAACATATAACTGCACCGCACAAGGGCAAATAAGACATAAAAATATTGCCTTGTAATATACCCTGTTAAAGCCTGTATCAAACAGCACTTGCACCCCAATAACAAGAACGGTTTGCTGGAAATACAGAGCTGTATAGTGGCAATTTGGATCCCCAGTCAGTGCAGCAAGGTGTGATAGGATTGTTCCTATTACCCAGGCTGTAACCTCCCCTACTGAACCCTGTTCTACATAAATGCTGTGGAATGATTCTTCCCTATCCTTTCCCTACACCTTAAATAATATTTCCCTGGACTTGTAAATAAAAATTTTTAGCACGAAGAAGTTTTTTTTCTAACACTGTCCCTAGCGCCTGCAGACGTCTCTCCCTGCACTAAGTACACTGGTCAATGGCAGAATCTAAAATGGCTGATGCTATTTATAGGGCTGTGTCATCACAGGGCTGGCTACCGCTTTCCCAGAGTTCCTTTCTCCATGTCCTCACATGTGCAGCAGCCATTTTAGGAAAAAATGCAATTCGTTACCACGAAGCGCGAGAAAATTCGGCTTCGGTGCGAATCGAGTTTTTCCTGAAATTCAGATCGAATTCCACTTTGTCAGCTTCGATTCGCTCATCTCTACTGGTATAAAAATATGCAAATTCCCCCCCCCCAAAACAGTGCCAAACCTATACACAGGCTGTGTGTGGTATTGCACATATTGGCGCTCATTTATGAATTGATATACGCAGGCCTGTCTCATTTATCATTTTCTACACCAGTTTTTGGTATAGAAAATGGGTTAAATCTGCGCCAGCAAGGGAGCTGCTATAAATTTAAGTCTGTCGCACATTCCTCCAGCAGCACAGACACACTTAAGACCAGCATGGAAAACACCGGTCTTAGTAAATGACCACTCCTGTAACTAGCATCTTCGTAACATACATGAAACTAGTCATAAGGTTTAATAAAAAATAATTCTGATAATATTTTTTAAAGGCTGGGTTTCACATGACGTTTTAGCTGTCCATTTAACATATATGCTCTTAGAGGCCTCAGCCAGATGCCATACAGTGGCATACATACACCATAGAGTTCCATTGTAAAAAAAAGTATGTTAATGTGAAATGTTCTTCAATTATATAAATGTTAAAAAGTATAAATCTGTAGGTGTCAGCCCTTTAAAGAGTAATGAGGGGGGAGTCGCAGAGAGCGACGAGGAGAAAGCAAAGCTGTTAAATATTTTTTTCTCCAATGTATTCACTGAGGAAAATAAACTGTCAGATGACATGCAGAATGTAAAAATAAATTCCCCATTAAAAGTGTCCTGTCTGACCCAGGAAGAAGTACAACATCGACTTAAAAAGATTAAAATAGACAAATCGCCAGGACCGGATGGCATACACCCCCGTATCCTAAAGGAATTAAGTAATGTCATAGCCAGACCCTTATTTCTGATATTTGCAGACTCTATACTGACAGGGAATGTCCCACAGGATTGGCGCGTGGGATATGTGGTGCCAATATTCAAAAAGGGGCCAAAAACAGAGCCTGGAAACTATAGGCCGGTAAGTTTAACATCTGTTGTGGGTAAACTGTTTGAAGGTTTTCTGAGAGATGCTATATTAGAGCATCTCAACGGAAATAAGCAAATAACGCCATATCAGCATGGCTTCGTGAGGGATCGGTCATGTCAAACTAATTTAATCAGTTTCTATGAGGAGGTAAGTTCTAGACTTGACAGTGGCGAATCAATGGATGTCGTATATCTGGACTTCTCCAAAGCATTTGACACTGTAGCGCATAAAAGGTTAGTATATAAAATGAGAATGCTCGGACTGGGAGAAAACATCTGTATGTGGGTAAGTAACTGGCTGAGTGATAGAAAACAGAGGGTGGTTATTAGTGGTACACACTCAGATTGGGTCACTGTCACTAGTGGAGTACCTCAGGGGTCAGTATTGGGCCCTATTCTCTTCAATATATTTATTAATGATCTTGTAGAAGGCTTGCATAGTAAAGTATCAATTTTCGCAGATGACACTAAACTGTGTAAAGTAATTTACACTGAAGAGGACATTATACTACTACAGAGGGATCTGGATAGATTGGAGGCTTGGGCAGATAAGTGGCAGATGAGGTTTAACACTGATAAATGTAAAGTTATGCACATGGGAAGGAAAAATGCAAGTCACCCGTACATACTAAATGGTAAAACACTCGGTAACACTGACATGGAAAAGGATCTAGGAATTTTAATAAACAGCAAACTAAACAGCAAAAACCAGTGTCAGGCAGCTGCTGCCAAGGCCAACAAGATAATGGGTTGCATCAAAAGGGGCATAGATTCCCGTGATATGAACATAGTCCTACCACTTTACAAATCGCTAGTCAGACCACACATGGAGTACTGTGTACAGTTCTGGGCTCCTGTAAACAAGGCAGACATAGCAGAGCTGGAGAGGGTCCAGAGGAGGGCAACTAAATTAATAACTGGAATGGGGAAACTACAGTACCCTGAAAGATTATCAAAATTAGGGTTATAAACTTTAGAAAAAAGACGACTGAGGGGAGATCTAATTACTATGTATAAATATATCAGGGGTCAGTACAGAGATCTATCCTATCATCTATTTATCCCCAGGACTGTTACTGTGACGAGGGGACATCCTCTGTGTCTGGAGGAAAGAAGGTTTGTACACAAACATAGAAGAGAATTCTTTAAGGTACATTAAACGGATGGTAAAAGTGACATGAACCCAGCCTATATGTCAAAGGCGGCAGATCCTCCTTGAAGGTCGTAAGTAAGTTTCTATCTACTGTAGGGATTTGCTCTGGTAGGCAGGGTAAGTGGACGCAATACAGAGGCTGACCACGGTTGAAAAAACAAAAGTCCAGTGTTTATTCACACAGAAAAGGCAGAAAAGAAAAAACAATGCTTTACAGAGTCCTGGTGTTAGTTCACACAGCGAGAGCTCCCAAAATAACATAAACCACCTGGCAGACCACAGCAGGCTTTACGGCGACTGACTCCCAGCAGGCGGCTCTCATGCAGCTCTCAGCCTTGCAGTATGGCGGATCGCCTCAGCTCCCAAAAACACAGAGCTTCCACGGCTCCACTATCACTTGGAGGAACATACCCCACCCAGCTGAGCTGCTGGCTGGGGTTTTAAACCCCAGCCCAAAACCTGGCCTGGACGTGGGGAACAGCCACCCACCCTGCTCTTTGGCTGCTCCCAATAAGAACCGGCCCGGATTGGCTTTACAGCCACACTAAGTTGTAGCTGCCGCTGACACACAAAATTACTAGTTCTTATCTTACCGAGGCCAGGAACCTCGGTGACACGTACCTTCCATCAATGACGGACCCTTGCACCTTCCTACATACCTCCCCCTTTGTTCAACCCTGTGGGGGTGAAAACACACCAGACAGTCTACTCGGGACAGGGCATCCGCGTTTCCCTGTAACCGGCCTGCCCTGTGTTCTACCGTAAACTTAAAATTTTGAAGAGACAAGAACCACCTGGTGACCTAAGCATTCCTCTCTTTGGCCTGGCTCATCCATTTGAGAGAGGAACTTCCTCCCCAACAGATAATAGCGGAAAGACTCGAGTGCCCACTTGATGGCCAAGCACTCTCTCTCCACTATACTGTACCGGATCTCCGCTGGAGTGAGCTTACGGCTGAGGAAGACAACAGGATGCTCTTCCCCGTTGACTCCCTGAGACAGTACCACACCGAGACCTACTTTGGAGGCATTAGTCTGTACCACAAATTCCCTCTTGAAGTCGGGTGTCACCAAAACCGGGGACCCACACAGGGCCGACTTCAATGCGGAGAAAGCCTCTTAAGCCTGGTCAGTCTAGCGGACTATCACGGACTCCCATCCCTTTAAGAGCCCTGTCAACGGAGCCGCTAAAGTGGCAAAATGGGGGACGAACCTCATATAATAGCCCACCATTCCCAGGAACGACTTTACTTGTCTAGAGATGGCAGGTCGGGGCCAATTCTGTATCGCCTCTATTTTGTTTACTTGGGGTTTGATGACTCCGCGCCCAATGACATACCCAAGGTATTTAGTCTCCTCTAACCCTATCGCACATTTCTTTGGGTTAGCGGTTAGTCCCGCCTTTCGAAGGGAGTCCACTACAGCCTGTACTTTGGGCAGGTGACTTTCCCAGTTCGTACTGTGAATGATAATATCATCCAGGTAAGCCGAGGCGTACCACTGATGTGGACGAAGTACAATATCCATTAGCTGCTGAAAAGTGGCGGGGGCACCATGCAGGCCAAAGGGTAATACCTTATATTGGTACAGCCCCTCTGGTGTGATGAAGGCAGTTTTATTTTTGGCAGCCTCCGTCAAGGGTACCTGCCAGTACCCTTTGGTGAGGTCCAAAACAGAAAAATACCTGGCTTGACCTAACTTCTCAATTAGTTCATCTACCCGAGGCATGGGATATGCATCGAATTTAGATATTTTGTTCTACTTTCTAAAATCATTACAAAATTATAACGTCCCGTCTAGCTGCAGCATGAGCTGCACTTCCTCCGTTATGGCTTTTCGCCGAGCCTCGGGCACCCGGTATGGCTTTGACCAGACTTTGGCTTGAGGCTCAGTGACAATGTTATGTTGGATTACAGAAGTGCATCCAGAGAGGTCCGAAAACACATCCGTGTTCCGACTAATGAACTCCCTGGTCGTCTGAGCCTGTTTAGAGGAGAGGCTGTCAGCAATTTTTATTGTGGCAACCGCTGCCCTTGCATCAGACAGAGGAGCTGGAACCTCTTCCCCTAGAAAACCCGGCCGCGAGCTGTCTTCCGTACAGGTTTCCCTATCCTTCCAAGGTTTTAGTAAATTAACATGGTAAACCTGCTGCGGCTTTCGCCTCCCCGGCTGGTGTACCTTGTAATTTACATCTCCAATTTTTTCACGTACTTCGTAGGGCCCCTGCCACCTGGCTAGGAACTTGCGGTCCACGGTCGGCACCAGAACCAAAACCCGATCACCCGGGTTAAAGATCCGGACCCGGACCTGCCCATTATAGATCCGACTTTGGGCTCGCTGAGCGGCCTCCAAATGCTCCCTGACAAGAGGCAAAACAGTCTCTATCCGCTGTTGCATCTTAGTAACATATTCAAGGACGCTTTTATGCGGAGTGAGTTGTTGTTCCCACGCCTCTTTGGCTACGTCCAACAAACCTCGAGGATGTCTGCCATATAGCAATTCGAAGGGCGAGAACCCAGTAGAGGCCTGGGGCACCTCTCGCACTGCGAACATGAGATAGGGCAGAAGAAGGTCCCAATCCTTTCCATCTTTGGACACCACCTTTTTAACATGGTTTTTAGAGTTTTTTTAAACCTTTCAACCAGTCCGTCCGTTTGTGGATGGTACACGGACATCCGTAACTGTTTAATACGCAGTAACTTACAGAGTTCCCTCATGACCTTGGACATAAAAGTGGTCCCCTGGTCAGTCAGGACCGTTTTTGGTAACCCCACTCGGGAGAACATTTCCATTAGCTCTTTAGCTATAAGTCTCACCGATGTATGCCGCAGTGGCACTGCCTCCGGGTACCGAGTGGCGTAATCAAGGACAACCAAGATGTGTTGATGTCCCCTAGCGGACTTCGGTACTGGGCCTACTAGCTCCATAGCGATTTGCGCAAACGGTACCTCGATGATCGGGAGAGGCACCAAGGGACTGCGAAAAAGGTGCTGGGGGCTAGTTGCCTGACTGGTCGGGCAAGACTTACAGAACTCGTCTACCTCTTTAAACACACTGGGCCAGTAAAACCATTGTAGTATCCGGTCCTGTGTTTTCTGCATTCCCAGATGACCCCCGAGAACATGTTGGTGGGCTAACTCTAAAACGAGTTTGCGATAAGCCTGGGGCACCACCAACTGTTCAATGGATTCACTTCGCAGCTGATTTACCCAATACAACATATCCTGATGAACCACAAAATGGGGGAACACCAACTCTGCCCCTGGTTGTTGTGGTTCACCATTTATTATTAGTACCCAGGCACGGGATAAGGTTGGATCCCGGTGTTGTGCAGTACCAAAATTATCCCCGGTGACATTGAGGTCCGCCAGCTCAGGCCCCGGCGGCAAGTCCTCCATGTCTCCCACCATTACACTTAGCAGGGTTGTTTCCCCCTCTTCCACCGAAGTGGCGGTCACCCCTACCGCTGGCCCTTCGTACTCAGGTTCCAAGGGTTCTGGTCTCCCCCCTGAGCCAGGCCACTCTTCTAGGGTTACCCCTGTCACATGGGTATCAGTCACTCTCGTAGCCGGCCACAGTGCCGGGAAGCCCGGGAAGACTCCCCCTATTATAAGTTCATAGTAAAGGTTAGTTGTGACAGCCACCTCGTGGGTCCACCTGACGGAAACCGTAGACAGAGACACCATAGCAGTGGGGTAATCTTTTAGGTCTCCATGTATACACATGACTCCGACCTTAAGGCCAGTATACTCAGCGGAGCGTGCCAGGGAAGCCCTTACCAGGGTCACCAGACTCCCTGAGTCCAACAGAGCCTCCGCTGGAGTGTCTCCCACCTCCACCTGTCACAGGTGGTTCGAAACTCTGGAGCACCCATGGCGCAGAGTTTCCTGGCATACAATGATTGACGGAAGCCATAGTTCGTGTCCATGGGTTCCCCCTGCTGTGGACAGTCCGCTCGAACATGGTCAGGCTCCCGACACCGCCAGCAGACCAATGGAGCGGGCTCCACAAGGGCCTCATCCCGGGCAGGTTTGGTGGGCACCAGTCGCCGGGTTCGGGGCGGAGGGACATGGGATTTGAGTGTCCCCCTCCCAAAAGAACCCCCCTGTAAGTTCCGGGTAGCCTCATAGCGCTCCACCAGGTCGACCATGTCCAGCGCATTACCTGGAGAGACCTGACCAATCCATTGCTGGAGAGGGGGTGGCAGAGCCCTCCAGAACCTGTCTGCTAGCAACCGGTCCAGCATAGCAGTGGGACTCAGCACGTCAGTTTGTAGCCACTTTTGCAACAGGTTGAGCAGGTTATAATACTGGGATCTCACGGGCTCAGCCGGGTTGAACTCCCACTGATGCACCCGCTGGGCCCAGAACAGAACATTCACCCCCAGTCTTGCCAAAATCTCCCCCTTTACCTTTGGGTAGTCGGCCGCTTGATCGTCCAGCAAACCAAAGTACACGCGCTGAAACTCTGATGCCAGGAAAGGAGCAACGACCTCAGCCCACTGGTCTGGGGGCAGCCTTTCCCTGGTGGCCACTTTCTCATACATCGCCAGGTATGTTTCTATGTCATCTGTGGGTGTCATCTTAGGGATCACTGCACGGACTGCTTTCCGGGCATAGTGGACGCTTGGGGTTGCTCCTGCTGTTTTCAAAGCCATCACGTGTTGTAGCAGCAACCGGTTGGTCTCTTGCTGCTGCTTATTAGCCTCGCGTTGCTGCAGGTTGGTCTCT
The DNA here is from genome assembly GCF_905171765.1 of Bufo bufo. Taxonomy (NCBI): domain Eukaryota; kingdom Metazoa; phylum Chordata; class Amphibia; order Anura; family Bufonidae; genus Bufo; species Bufo bufo. The sequence goes on from NC_053396.1 coordinate 87,483,427, forward strand.
TGCTGCTGCAGATTAGCCACCATGAGGGCCTTCAAAACAGCCTCCATTTTGTCACGTGACATAGGTTTAAATCTAGCAGGTTTGATAAACCACATACACCCGTGTGCAAACCAAAAAATATTTCGGAGATTACGCCAGCCTCACTGTGCTTGCCTGCATCCTCCACTAATTGTAGGGATTTGCTCTGGTAGGCAGGGTAAGCGGATGCAATACAGAGGCTAGACCACGGTTGAAAAAACAAAAGTCCAGTGTTTATTCACACAGAAAAGAAAAAACGAGTCCTGGTGTTAGTTCACACAGCAAGAGCTCCCAAAATAACATAAACCACCTGGCAGACCACAGCAGACTTTAGGGCGCCTAACTCCCAGCAGGCAGCTCTCAGCCTTGCAGTATGGCGGATCTCCTCAGCTCCCAAAAACACAGAGCTTCCACAGCTCCACTATCACTTGGAGGAACATACCACACCCAGCTGAGCTGCTGGCTGGGTTTTTAAACCCCAGCCCAAAACCTGGCCTGGACGTGAGGAACAGCCACCCACCCTGCTCTTTGGCTGCTCCCAATAAGAACCGACCCGGATTGGCTTTACAGCCACACTAAGTAAAACAGTGTCAGCGAGCACTAGCTGCCGCTGACACACAAAATTACCGGTTCTTATCTCACCGAGGCCAGAAACCTCGGTGACACGTACCTTCCGTCAATGACGGACCCTTGCGCCTTCCTACACTACCAAAATAGTAATGCAAGTTTTCATGTCAGTCTGAACTGTCAATCAAAATGTACGGTCACCAGGTGTTGCCAAGCAGTACTGCAGTATTAGGATTTTATAGCAAAGTCATCTCTTGTCTTTGGAGGACTTAACCACATGAGCCCCCATATAAACGTAGAACTTTGAACTAAATTCAACCACTTGTTATACTCATATAAATTGTGCTATTTTTGCTTTTACTTTCATCACTTTTGTTTCTCTCTATTTTTTAGATAAACACAGGACATTGATTTAATTAAAGAGGTTTGCCCATCTCACACCTTGGTGGCATATCACTAGTAGCACAGCCACCCTTCATTCACTTCTAGGGGATTGCCTGAAATAGCTGAGCACTGGCTCAGCTATTTCTTGATCTCCCTTAGACGTGAATGGAGAGGTGGCCACACTTGCATGGTGCACCCTCGTTCACATGGTTTTCGGAACTCCCAAAGAAGTGAATGAAGAGCATGTTATGCATGCATCCTCCTTCACTTTAGGGACCCCATTCTAAAGACAGGTGCAGGACCCAGATGTGAGACCTGCACCTATCGTACATTAGTGGCTTTTAACGGAAGTGTGAGATGAGCTGGCAATGCACTTTCAACTCATTTGGGCAACAACCATTTCTTCTGCTTCCCAAATACATATACATGCTTGGCAGCCAAGTGTGCATGTGTACTCAATGAGGAAAGAGGAATAAGCTGCTGTCGGAGACCTCTGGTGTTAATTTACCTACTGTGAAAACAAAGGATTGGGTATTGAAATTCAGCATACCAGATCATTCTTTTCCTGAAACCATCTTTCTGGGATAGTTGGTACACCCCATATACACATAGGTTACTGTGGGGTTTCCCACTGATATTGTCAGTTTTTGATAACTTTGCATTTATGTGTATAGGTCTATTAAAGGAAATGTATCATCGAAATGTTCTTCTTCCAGTTAAAACCAGATAGCAGTGACACATATCCCTTTTTATAATCTGTTTTTATTTTCTTATTGCAGATTTTTTTTATTTTATTTCCAGAACATGATTATGGGGACATCCATCTTGCCTGGGCTGTTCTTAACAGTGTTTAGCGATAAGTTTTGAAATCACCTATTGTGAATGCTGGATCCTGTACATATATACAGTATATATATATATATATATATATATATATATATATATACAGTGGATGTCAAAAGTCTATACACCCCTGTTAAAATGTCAGGTTTCTGTGATGTAAAAAAATGAGACAAAGATAAATCATTTCAGAACTTTTTCCACCAGGACCAGGCCATTTTTTGCAAATCTGACATGTGTTAATTTATGTGGTGATAACTTTAAAAAAAACTTTTACTTGTCCAGGCCATTCTGAGACTGTTTTCTCGTCTCATATTGTACTTCATGACAGTGGTAAAATTGAGTAAAAATTTTTTATTTATAAAAAAAATGCCAAATTTACAAATTTTTCAAAAAAATTAGCAAATTTACAAATTTCTATTTCTCTACTTTTATAATAGATAGTAATACCTCCAAAAATAGTTATTACTTTACATTCCCCATATGTCTACTTTATGTTTGGATCATTTTGGGAATGCCATTTTTATTTTTTGGGGACGTTACAAGGCTTAGAAGTTTAGAAGCAAATCTTTCTAAAACCCGCTTTTTCAGTACCAGTTCAGGTCTGAAGTCACTTTGTGAGGTTTACATAATAGAACCCATCAACTACCAACTACCAACAACTACACCCCTCAAGGTATACAAAACTGATTTTACAAACTTTATTAACCCTTTAGGTGTTCCACAAGAATTAATGGAAAATAGAGATGAAATTTCGGAATTTCACTTTTTGGGCAGATTTTCAATTTTAATCAATTTTTTCCAGTTACAAAGCAAGGGTTAACAGCCAAACAAAACTCACTATTTATTGCCCTGATTCTGTAGTTTATAGAAACACCCCATATGTGGTCAAAAACAGCTGTACGGGCACATGGCATTGTGCAGAAGGAAAGAAATGCCATACGGTTTTTGGAAGGCAGATTTTGCTGGACTGGTTTTTTGACACCATGTCCTATTTGAAGCCCTCCTGATGCACCCCTAGAGTAGAAACTCCAAAAAAGTGACCCCATTTTGGAAACTATGGGATAAGGTGGCAGTTTTGTTGGTACTATTTTAGGATACATATGATTTTTGGTTGCTCTATATTACACTTTTTGTGAGACAAGGTAACAAGAAATAGCTGTTTTGTCACAGTTTTTATTTTTTGTTATTTACAACATTCATCTGACAGGTTAGATCATATGGTATTTTTATAGAGCAGGTTGTTACGGACGCGACAATCGCAAATATGACTATCATTACACTGTGTATAGCGCCACTAGTGTTCATTATACTGTATAGGGGTCACTATACTTTCTGGGGGGGGGGCACATGTAAAAAAAAATCCACAAGGGGGCCCACTGAGATTTATCGTCCAAGGGCCCACATGAACCTGGAGCCGGCCCTGGGTACAATGATGAGGGGCAATGCAATCTTTTTTGGGAAAAAAGAGCAAACAATTTTTAAGAAGTCCCTTTTTTCAAACTATAGTAATTATTAAAAAAATGAGTCTCAATTTTGCGTCACTATAATATGTATAGTATAGTGAACAGGGCGATGATGGCGACGGTTTTGTTTGGCATGAGGGTTTTTATTTTTTATTTTATCATATAATTTTTTTAACTTATTTTTTAATATATATTTTTGCCACATAATATGTTCCCCACGAGGTCACTAAGCAAAGACAAAGCAGTCTCCACTAATCCTGTACACGGGTATAGGGATTTCCTGTGGCATCATATGAGCTATAGGCACTTCTTGTGCCACCGCATGGTACTGCTGTACCATAGAAACAAGGCTTCTAGGTAGGTCTTCCTGTGTAATATAACATCTGATTAAGCATGCTGCAATTTATTTTTGGTTAGAGAAAATCTCTGTATGCCTCCCTGTGAAAACATACAACCACACAGGGTACATTAGGGCCCCATAGACTTTTACGAATGCTTATCATTAATTGAATTTTATTAAAACTACATTTCACTACACAACTACGTTTAGCATTCTCTTTTGCAACATCATGACATTGACACATACCTGAAATCCATTCTAGGACCTTGATTTAGACCTTCCTTGTGCACATGGCCAAAGGAAGGTGTTATGAATTCGAGGCTTTCCCCTGACCTGTACAGCTCAAGGCTGTTTTACTGAATTGCTTGCCTGTCCTGAATGAAATAGGAGCTGCTTGTAGAGCAGGAAATTAGGGATAAAGGAAGAAGCACCACTGATTGATGTCTGAATGCTGGGTTTAGAGTGGCCGGTCCCTACTTATTCTTTCATACCTTTGTGAGAGCATTGAGGGATTATACAGGAGGAATTCAAACTATGTCTGCAGGTGTTCCCGCAAGGCTTCTGTACTCTATGGCTCTCAGTGCCAATGAGAAAGGGGGCACTTTATTGAATATTACTAGAGACAGGAGCATTACACTTTTGATATCAGGTGTAATTACAAAGTTGTAGACTCATATGCCATACATATGTTGTAAAGTTATGTATGCTATACATATAGAATTACTTTGTTGTTATTTTTACTTTGTCCTCCTTTTTATAATGGTTTATGTCCCCGAGAGCCACATGGCTGTTTGCAACACAGTTCCTCCTAATTATAAGCAACTGCCATCCTTACTTTCCTGTATATAAGTAAACGCTAATACCCTCATTTACTGCCATTCATCTGCTAAGAGGGGATTATGTATCCAATTAAACTTGGTTCCCTTCTGTGCATGTAAATTGTGTTTCCATATGGAAGTGTGTGTGTTCCAAATGTATGTTCAGACATTGAGGCACAGCTTAAATATGTCAGATACTGCACACTGTACGTAACACAGAGGGCGTGGACCCACTGTGTCACTGAGTTGATTAGACTACTCCTAAGGGAGTTATCTAAGTGGTCACTTGGCTTTCACCTTTCACTCCTGTAAAGTGATCTGGACTTTGCTGCAGGGGAACCACCAGACTGTTAACTCTTGGAGTAGTCTGCATTCAGTGACAATTGTAATAGGCAGGTCAAGAGACACCAGTGCATTGCACCAAGAAAACAGGCAAATGCATTGTCATTGAACAAGGCGAGGTCAGAACAGGCAGAGTTTGTTCAATCTTTCAAACAGGCAATAGGTCAGAGCAGGCAGCCCAAGGTCAATTCAATAAACAGGCAGAGGTCAGAACAGGCAAAACAGGATTAACACGGTAAACAGGCAGATATCAGGCACGGCAGATCAGAAGACATAAACCACCTCTGCAGGGACTAGGCAAGCTAGGAACCTCAGAATGTGCTTCTAAGGGAATATGTAATCAGAAAATTACCAATTGTTTAAATTACACTTTTATATTAAACATTTTAGTTTTTGAATTTTTGGTAATTTTTGCTTTAATTTCACGTGTCACTAGCTATATTAAAAAAAAAAAGTACTTAAATTGCCCTAATATGTTGAGACATATGTACAGGTCATGTTTCAGTAATCATTGCATTATCATTCCAGGCAGGATTACAATGACAGATATAACCTTTGTATAAATAACACAAAATTCACCATCTGCAATAGGTGATGTCAGAGTTTATCTGCTCCCTCCTGAAATCTGCACATACCCTGTGCAGGTAGCACATATATAAATGTTCTGGCAGCTCTTTAATCCAAGCGATGTGAAGCACTTGGATTAAAACTTCTGCTCTTGCACTGCCACTGTTACGGACAGTGTACAGTCCGGTAATGCCGGCAAAGGACCAATCAGAATGGTCCTTTGCCGGCGATCGCTCCGATTGGTTAGTTTGTGCAGTGGCAGTGTAAAAATGCTGGTTTCAGGCTCTGATCTGCACCCTGCAGATCAGATCCTGAAATCAGGCACTGGGTGCTGTGTGCCTGTGCCCTAGATCTGTGCTACCGTGCCCCCTGCCCCCCCCCCCCCATGAGTGGTGCTGTGCCCGCACTGCCCCCTGGTGCGATCCTCTTGTATGTGGTGGCGGTGGCTCCATTCCTGAGCCGCCTCCATCAGCAGCGAGTGTCAGCTGTATGCTGACACTCTGCTGGAACAGGCAAGATCACTGCTGGCACCGATCTCGTCCGTTTAACATCTTAGATGCCACAGTCAGTAGACACCCACGGCATCCATGGGGTTAATAGAGGGAGTTGGCTCAGTCTTTCACCATCACACATGTGGTGGATAGGTGATAATGTTAAATTGTGTGAAAACCCCTTTTAAGAACAACAATAAGTGATATGTAGAAAAATAGTAAATTTAAAGACGGCTCAATTGCTCAATTGAATGGCTGAGGTGCTATACTGCTGGTTTGACTCAGTCAAAGGAAGTGCAGTATTTAGTAAGAAAGGTAGCAGGCACACTCGTAGATGGGATTACATAAAATAGCTTTATTTTAAATACTTGTATAAAATCTTGTATATTTGGTTGACAGTAGGCGTGAAATAAATAGGTGAGGACTCCGGACACTGGATGTGTGTACCGGATGGGGTAAGGAAATAGTAGGTGTGTGATATAGTAGCTGGTACCAGACTTTGGTGAAAACAATTAAGTTAAGTCCATGTAATCCATGTAAAAATAGATGGTTAAAATAGGAAATAAAAAAGGATAAAAAGGTAGTAAAAATGATAAATGGCTGTCTTAGCCATACAGCTGTTAGTGCTTCTAAGCGATCTATATTGTATAGCGCTTTTCAATAGGATGCAGTGGAGTAGTCTCCCTTCCCAGCGACTAGTAATAGTGGAGTATTCCTTTTTGAAAATGTCTCGCTGCAAAGTAGTGTCTATTTGTGTATACAGTCACTTATAATATTGTAAAAGGTCTTTGCAAGAAAAGAAAATGCTGTGGGGGAATTGGTGTTCTGAACCTGAGTGTGGCGTCCCGTACTGTCTTGGGTTCAGAATTCACTTACCCACCACACAGGGATGTCCTCTGTCGGTGTTACGGGTAGGTGCTTCTCGCAGCTCGACTCTCTGGCTCACAGCGTCTCTCGTGGTATCCAAGCGCGTCTCGCGCATCTGTTGTGTGATGTAATGTATGCACGTGACAGCGAGATGGTCACGTGATTGGGATCTGCCGGGCTGTTTGAGTAAGGCAATTAGATCGATGGAGTGCTCCTAAATAAGAAGTTCTGTGTTGTAGGATATTTCTTGTTTGTTACCGGTGATCCTCCACACTCACAATTTTATTTCACCGAAGTCTGGTACCAGCTACTATATCACACACCTACTATTTCCTTACCCCATCCAGTACACACACATCCAATGTCCGTAGTACAATGTACTATGTTACTGTGTATTTAAAATAAAGCTAGTTTATGTACAGTAATCCCCTCTACGAGTGTGCCTGCTACCTTTCTTACCAAATAAATGATATGTGATTTGAAAAGTGGTTGGTGAGGGTCTGATGTACATTTCCATCAAGATAACGTTCACAGAGCTTAAACTCCACCTCGCCAGTTACAAGGCATCACCGCTGTCTACTGAAGGAACTCACAAGATCCATGAACTAGACAGTAATGACCTGTGTATATGTGATCAGAAGCAGCAATAACCTTTTACAATCCTTCCACGAATTATGATTATTTCTACAGTGATCAAGATCATCTCACATGATGCATATGTAGAATAAGAAAAGAAAGATGCAGGGAATCAGTTGTGGGACACTGTTATCAAAGGACTTTAACCAGGTAAGAATAAGTTTATTAGTAGTCTACGCGTTTCAAGGATGGACAGCCTCTTCATCAGGACAGTTACAATACCTATATTGTAACTGTCGTGATGAAGAGGGTTGTCCACACTTGAAACGCGTAGACTACTAATAAAGTTATACTCTTATACTTACCTGGCTGAAGTCCCCTAAAGACAGCGCCTGACGAGATGTTCCCTGCATCTTTCTTTTCTTCTTCTGATTGCCCCGGCGATCACTTCTGCAGTGCCAACTAGGAACCCAGGCAGCAGTCCAGGATCCCGTTTGCTGTCTGGGTGTTCAACATAAACAGCAAGACAAATACCGCTGTTGTGATTCTATAGCTATAGGTAAGCATATTACCATTTATATACACTCACCTAAAGAATTATTAGGAACACCATACTAATACGGTGTTGGACCCCCTTTTGCCTTCAGAACTGCCTTAATTCTAAGTGGCATTGATTCAACAAGGTGCTGATAGCATTCTTTAGAAATGTTGGCCCATATTGATAGGATAGCATCTTGCAGTTGGAGATTTGAGGGATGCACATCCAGGGCACGAAGCTCCCGTTCCACCACATCCCAAAGATGCTCTATTGGGTTGAGATCTGGTGACTGTGGGGGCCATTTTAGTACAGTCAACTCATTGTCATGTTCAAGAAACCAATTTGAAATGATTCTAGCTTTGTGACATGGTGCATTATCCTGCTGGAAGTAGCCATCAGAGGATGGATACATGTCCTCATTCTGTTTACGCCAAATTCGGACTCTACCATTTGAATGTCTCAACAGAAATCGAGAGTCATCAGACCAGGCAACATTTTTCCAGTCTTCAACAGTCCAATTTTGGTGAGCTCGTGCAAATTGTAGCCTCTTTTTCCTATTTGTAGTGGAGATGAGTGGTACCTGGTGGGGTCTTCTGCTGTTGTAGCCCATCCGCCTCAAGGTTGTGCGTGTTGTGGCTTCATAAATGCTTTGCTGCATACCTCGGTTGTAACGAGTGGTTATTTCAGTCAACGTTGCTTTTCTATCAGCTTTAATCAGTCGGCCCATTCTCATCTGACCTCTAGCATCCACAAGGCATTTTTGCCCACAGGACTGCCGCATACTGGATGTTTTTCCCTTTTCACACCATTCTTTGTAAACCCTAGAAATGGTTGTGCGTGAAAATCTTAGTAACTGAGCAGATTGTGAAATACTCAGACCGGCCCGTCTGGCACCAACAACCATGCCACGCTCAAAATTGCTTAAATCACCTTTCTTTCCCATTCTGACATTCAGTTTGGAGTTCAGGAGATTGTCTTGACCAGGACCACACCCCTATATGCATTGAAGCAACTGCCATGTGATTGGTTGACTAGAGAATTGCATTAATGAGAAATAGAACAGGTGTTCCTAATAATTCTTTAGGTGAGTGTATATTACAATTGTAAGGTGCTACTTAAGGCGCTGCCTCCTGTCTTTTCTTTCTTTTGTATGATGCATATGCATTCCTGCCTACCATATGATATGACAATTGCAGTGCAGCCACGTTTGCCTGGGACTCCTGTAACCATCATTTGTAGGAACTAGGGCCAAACGAGATAAAGACATGTATTCCAGTACTAAATAATCACATACATACACCAATGTGTTTATTTTGTGCCACTGATGAGCTTTTAAAAAAGCGTGAAATTGAATTATTAGATATTAAAGCAAGCACTAAACAAAGTAGAGATGTTAGTAAAGCAGATTTGATGGCTTTTCCCAATTTAACCTGTTCACTCCTGGAGAGGCTGGCAGCACATGGCAGAGTAATCAGCTCTCGCCTCCGCTGGTAGTGAAGGAGTTTAGGATCAGTCATTCACAGGCTGGAGCATTTATTAGTAATAAAAAGAAATCACAGCAATGAAATGTTTGCCAGGAAATGTCACGAGCCGTTAATGAAACGACCCCCCATGGGTAACTGTCCCGGTGACATGAAGGAATAAACCGCCTCGTTTAATACATTGTTCCAATTGCTACGTTTAAAATGAAGCGTGTAATTACTCCTGCAAGACTGTGGATCCATTAAGTGCTATCTATCCCCATAACCATCCGGTATCTCCTTTGGGATTGGTTCATGCATCGCCATGGTTACTGACCGTCCAAGGTTTATTCATAAGCTTAATTAATAAGTCTGTTTTACCAGCTCGTTCTGAGAACCTATGGTATATGATGCCATCTATCATCCACGTAAGAGGATCATATGGCTATGGAACATGTGAGTTCAAATCCTGTATGTTTTCACATCCAATGCAGATTACTCAACACTGTTGTCAGGGATCAGAGAGGAAGGAAAGAGGGTGCACTCTGACTCCACCCTCAACCCCTGTCCCTGCCTACTTACACTACCCGCCCTAGGCGACGGGGCGTAACTGGGCGACGGTCCCTTACTTACGTAAGTGCACAGAGGAAAGATACGGAAGGTCAACAAGCCAAGGGTCAGAACCAGGAGAAGCGGGAGTACAAATGGAGCAGGCAAATGTAAGGTCAACAGTCAGAGCCGAGGTCAATCCAGGAGAGCAAATCCGTACAAAGGATGAGACGAAGTCGAGGTCAAAGAACGAGCCGAGGTCACAAGGTCAGGAGGTCAATCAGAACCAAGGAACAAGGAAGCACCAATGGACCAGTATCACAGGCAACCTGTAGCCAGCAGGTTGCCTGCATTCATAGTGGGGAGTGAGGGTCATGTGACGTGGCCAGCGTCACATGACCGACAGACAGACAAGTCGAGCACCGAATGATCAGCTTGGCGCTCAAGGCAGACCTAGGAGCAGGGAGCCTCCCAGCTAGCCAAGCCGCCCTGGGAACGAGGCCGAACACAGATCCTCGCTCCCGAAGCTAAGCAGCAGGTTTGCGGCTGATGGGAGACTGAGTGCGCCTTCGGCGCCCCGTTGCAACTGTAATACTGAAGGGGCCAAGACGACATAGAAAAATAGGTACAGAATCACACTACGCTCATAAATAAGATGTGTCCACCTTGTAAAGGGTTCTTAACACTGGAAATCCATTTACAATCTGCCATCGGTAGCAGGAGCAGTGGCCATATTGTAATAATCATTGTTATACTCACAGAGGAGTAACTAGAAGGCACTGAACTTTCTAGTCACTGGTGGGGACTTGACTACTGTAACCCTTTATTTGCTCAAACAAATGAGCTGGCTCTATAGTAATGGGCCGACCTCTTACGTGACAAACACAGTCGAAGAGCTAGATTGCCCAGAAGAGTGCTGCAACCACTAAGCTCAAGGGACTGGTACTGGGCACAGAGGTCAGGAGATGCCACCGATGAGAATGAACTTAGGATAACAACATCATTTTGCTATTTCACTGTCTCATACCTCCCAACTTTTGAAAAGCACAAAGAGACACAATAGGTGCAGTGCGTGTAGCGCGCCACGGCAAATTTTTCGATACTAGGCCACGCCTCTAACTCTGCCCAAAACATAACTATACACACCCAATCCCACCCAGTCCCCTTAATACCCCCACATAGTAATTATTCCCTGTTTATGCCACCACACAATAGTTATGCCCACACTGTTCCCCTCACAATAGTTGTGCCCACATTGTGCCCTCTTCACAGTAGTAATGCTAACACTGTAACCCAGACCTATTGTCCTGATGAAGGGGGCAGTCCGCCCCAGAAACGCGTAGACTTATACAAATAAAGACCCGCTTTATTTTACCTACTCGAGTCCTGTCTTCTGCAGCAGCGCCGCTTTATATAAGGTTCATTTTTTACCTCTATCTACTATTCCTTATACCCCGGACACCGTACTCTACGGCCACGGGTAAGAACCTGGGCAGCAGCAGCAGTCACCCCCGCAAGCTGGATGGGCATTTACCAGCACAAGTGATCCATAGGAGTTGTGACTCTTCACAACCCGATACGGTAAGCGCAATCAGTGCATTGTTCTTTCTATAATAGCATACGGTTTTACACACAAGGCGCTGCCTCCTGTCTCTTTCTTTTTATCTATATTTGATCCGGAGCCTGGTGGGAACACACAGAACCCGGAGGACCCCTCAAGTCCCTATTTTTAAGGAGGAACTGCAGCCTAAACACGTGTGAAAAAAATCCATAATCACCAGAATAAAGAAAAATTTAGTACTTCTCGCAACGTACAGAACAACGCAAGTCTTTGGTGCGACGCTACACATCAAGGAATAATACCAGCGACCCAGCTTCCATGACAACCAGCAAAAATGACAAGGCAAGTTTTACCACACGATGAAACTAAGACTATGTGCGAACTTTTTCATGAACTCGAGGATAACCTAAGAAACGAACTTATACATTCACTAGACGCCATGTTTTTACAAATATACACACATGAGAATCTAGCCCCAAGAGGTTTAAGATTAGGGAATGCCCCCACCTTTCCAGAGGACCCCGTCTTCGCATACAAATGGAACGACTATTTGGACCAATGTGCGGCAGGCCTAATAAAAATTATTTCCAATAAAAGGGAAGCCCTAATTAAAAACCACACAGAAAAAATTGAAACACTCATAAAATCCCTACAACACTATGAACTCCATCCAGACTACCCAGTAATAAACCTAAATCTGACAAATAGAATCTACCAGAGTGAGCAGAATATTATAGCAAATAAAGCAAAAAAATTGCAACGTGATAGACGGGATAGAGAACAGGGAACCTACAGACTTTCAAGAAGAAAGGGGAACCAACACAACAATATAACCCCTATCGAACAAAACCAGAAGCACACTGGCCCTGCAAATATGACTAATACGGCACGATCCGAAAAATCCGAAAAACCTAGATTCAACCACGAGACGAGAACACGTTTCTTCACCAATAACGCCTATAATAAAACACAAAAAAGAGATACCGAAAAAATGACACCAACAGTATATAAATTCCAAAATACTGCACCACCCAGTAAGACCTATCCTCCACCCAGCATACCGCTACACCAAGGTAGACCCTCCAGCCCCAAACCACCTTATACCCCAACACCTCTTACCATTACCACCACAACAGAGGATACGAAACAATCATATCACACCAGTAATACCAGCCAGGCACTGAAATCGCCATGCACACACACCAACCCACCTCCCATAAAAAACTACTTAGACACATCAACTGACGAGTTTTTGGAAAGATTCAGAGTCCTGAAATCCAAATACTTAGACTTCAAAAAGAACCGCACACCCCACAAAGATTACACCACAAACTCATCCCCACTCATCCTCTTGAGCCCAACCCCACTAATAGAGAGCTCTGCCAAAAGCATCACCATCACAGCGGAGATCCACCCTTGCAACACATCACAGAAAAGTAGCCTACTCCTAGACACATCCATCCTCACGGTACACCAAAGTCCATCACCTGATAAACCCACCACATATCCCGCCTGCATTACCATTGACAATACCCGCCCAGGAACCTCAGCCCTGGTTCCTTTTTTAGACCGTGCAAACAACACCCTACCCCTACCTATCATGAAACAAACAGGGACCATACAACACTTATCAACCACACCACACATAACAGATTTTTTCAAACCGACCCCGCGAAAAAGGAAACTAGAACGCGAGGATGTAGAGGAGGGCAACACCAAAAAAGGAAAGCCAATATAAAAAAGAAAAACGACAAAAACAAGAATGAACCCATACCAACAATAAAAATCTTCAATTTATCAGCACACAAGCTCACAGACTCAGAACACAGTCTTTTACAGAAGGGCCTTTCTTTTTGTCCATACAACAAGGTTAATGCCTTCGAACTATATCTTGATATGCAGAAATTCCGTAAAAATCTGACAATAAAAAGACACTTCGAATATGAACACAAAAAGAACCAATCAACAAAGTTATCAGAGAGCACTAACCAAGAGGATACACAAATGTACAAACACCAAGAAGTGCACCCGAAATCCAATTTTTTCCCACTTCAGAGTCAAGGACACCTCATACCAGCTTTTTTTGACCTGGTGGCAGCAGACATAAAAAAGATCACCACAAAAATTAACTCTACAACCATCCCCCAAAATAAAGCCAACCTAACCAACCAAGAAAAAGCGGCCCTAAAAAAACTTGGGAATAATAAAAATATTAAAATACGCCCAGCAGATAAGGGAGGGGCAATAGTCTTACAAAATACAGAAGATTATCAAAAAGAAGCACTGAACATTTTGAATGACAAAGATTACTACCAGAAAATAACTGAAAACCCCTTCTGAAAATAACTACCTTTATAAAAAGTGCTCACGAGAACCAATACATTAACAAAAAAGAAAAAAATTTCCTCACCCCAAAATCACCATCTAATCCATACTTTTACCACCTCCCAAAAATACACAAGAATATCACAAATCCTCCAGGGAGACCCATAGTATCAAATACCAATTCAGCAACAAGCAATCTATCCCATTACCTCGACCTGTTCCTACAGCCCTATGTACGCAATCTAGACAGCTATCTTCATGACTCCAGACAACTTATCCAAGAACTAGCGGACATCCCCTGGAAGGATACATATGCTCTACTAACAATGGACGTAACAGCACTATACTCCAACATACGACATGATCTAGGCATTAGATGTATAGAAAACACACTGAGAGAGGACCACACACTCAAACCACAACAAATCCTGTTTTTGCTAGAAAGTTTGTGTTTTATCCTAGAAAACATTTTATTTATTTATAACGGCCATACATACCACCAATGCCGGGGGACCGCGATGGGCACGAAAGTGGCACCGGCCTTCGCAAACATTTTTATGGGCCATTTTGAAAAAATACATGTTTACGAAAGCCACAGAAAAGAAATCATATACTATAAAAGATACATAGATGATGTCTTTATCATCTGGGACGGTAACGAATCCTCAGCATTAGAATTCTGCGAAAAACTAAATAATACGAACTGGGGCATTACCCTCACCCCAAACTTCGATAGAACTCACATAGACTTTTTAGACAACTCTATCACTATCACAAACAACACCCTCATAACAAAAACATTTTTTAAACAGGTAGACACAAACAGCTACATACACTACAAAAGCTTCCACCACAAAAAATGGCTACAGAACGTGCCATACAGCCAATATAAACGGGTAAGACGCAACTGCACAGAGGATTCAGACTTCAAAAAACAAGCCAAAATTTTACAAAAACGTTTCATAGAAAAAGGTTACCCAAAAAGACTGGTTATAGACGCATACAAAAGAAGTATCAAAAATACTCAAAAAGAATGTCCGACCAGTAAAACAACAGAAAAGGAAGGAACCCAAACAGAAAGACATCTCAACCTCATCACACAATACAATACATCCAACAATGCCATACGCACAATACTAGAAAAACACTGGCACATTTTGAAACAAGACCCTTATCTTGAAAAGTATCTACCTAAGAAACCAATAATCACATATAGAAGAGCCCCCACAATCAAGAGCACCGTGGCCCCAAACAAACCGAAACAAAACAATGGAGAAAAAAGTGCACTACACAGAAAGTAATGGGCAGCTATAAATGTGGGGAAAGACGCTGCCTCTGTTGTAATACCATCACACATAGAAGCACAACCTTCACATCAACAAAGAACGGTCCACTTTCAAAATCAAACATCACCTCACATGTCAGAGCAGCTATGTCATCTATCTGATCGAATGCCAATGCGGCCTCCAATATGTGGGCCGTACCACACAGCCGCTACACTGCAGATTAAACCAACACAGGTATATTATACGGAAACAGAGTGTAATACACAGCATCTCCAGACATTGTATGACCACAGCAGAAAAAGATAAACATGCGATAAAAATCACACCTATCGACTACATACCTATAAATCCCTACAATAGGTTCAACAGCCTTCAGAGAAGGGAGGTGTTTTGGATATTCCAACTGGACACTTTAACCCCCTTTGGACTAAATGAGATCAGCGAAACCATCTTGTAAATCCTAAAATCCGAATACTTCACATATACCCCACATTACCTACAGACATACAGGGAGTGCAGAATTATTAGGCATGTTGTATTTTTGAGGATTAATTTTATTATTGAACAACAACCATGTTCTCAATGAACCCAAAAAAACTCATTAATATCAAAGCTGAATATTTTTGGAAGTAGTTTTTAGTTTGTTTTTAGTTTTAGCTATTTTAGGGGGATATCTGTGTGTGCAGGTGACTATTACTGTGCATAATTATTAGGCAACTTAACAAAAAACAAATATATACCCATTTCAATTATTTATTTTTACCAGTGAAACCAATATAACATCTCAACATTCACAAATATACATTTCTGACATTCAAAAACAAAACAAAAACAAATCAGTGACCAATATAGCCACCTTTCTTTGCAAGGACACTCAAAAGCCTGCCATCCATGGATTCTGTCAGCGTTTTGATCTGTTCACCATCAACATTGCGTGCAGCAGCAACCACAGCCTCCAAGACACTGTTCAGAGAGGTGTACTGTTTTCCCTCCTTGTAAATCTCACATTTGATGATGGACCACAGGTTCTCAATGGGGTTCAGATCAGGTGAACAAGGAGGCCATGTCATTAGATTTTCTTCTTTTATACCCTTTCTTGCCAGCCACGCTGTGGAGTACTTGGACGCGTGTGATGGAGCATTGTCCTGCATGAAAATCATGTTTTTCTTGAAGGATGCAGACTTCTTCCTGTACCACTGCTTGAAGAAGGTGTCTTCCAGAAACTGGCAGTAGGACTGGGAGTTGAGCTTGACTCCATCCTCAACCCGAAAAGGCCCCACAAGCTCATCTTTGATGATACCAGCCCAAACCAGTACTCCACCTCCACCTTGCTGGCGTCTGAGTCGGACTGGAGCTCTCTGCCCTTTACCAATCCAGCCACGGGCCCATCCATCTGGCCCATCAAGACTCACTCTCATTTCATCAGTCCATAAAACCTTAGAAAAATCAGTCTTGAGATATTTCTTGGCCCAGTCTTGACGTTTCAGCTTGTGTGTCTTGTTCAGTGGTGGTCGTCTTTCAGCCTTTCTTACCTTGGCCATGTCTCTGAGTATTGCACACCTTGTGCTTTTGGGCACTCCAGTGATGTTGCAGCTCTGAAATATGGCCAAACTGGTGGCAAGTGGCATCTTGGCAGATGCACGCTTGACTTTTCTCAGTTCATGGGCAGTTATTTTGCACCTTGGTTTTTCCACACGCTTCTTGCGACCCTGTTGACTATTTTGAATGAAACGCTTGATTGTTCGATGATCACGCTTCAGAAGCTTTGCAATTTTAATGAGTGCTGCATCCCTCTGCAAGATATCTCACTATTTTTGACTTTTCTGAGCCTGTCAAGTCCTTCTTTTGACCCATTTTGCCAAAGGAAAGGAAGTTGCCTAATAATTATGCACACCTAATATAGGGTGTTGATGTCATTAGACCACACCCCTTCTCATTACAGAGATGCACATCACCTAATATGCTTAATTGGTAGTAGGCTTTCGAGCCTATACAGCTTGGAGTAAGACAACATGCATAAAGAGGATGATGTGGTCAAAATACTCATTTGCCTAATAATTCTGCACGCAGTGTACACGTGTGCACCCACACGTATAAGCGTACAGTACGCTCCTTTTATATGTTGTACACCTATAGTGGTGTGCATTAACATTGACCATTATAGTATATTTTAACCAATAAAAAAAAAAAAAAAAAAAAAAATTTTTTTTGTTTTTTCACGGACCCCAAGTTTTCTACTCGGGAACCCTAACCTCTCTCCTTTTAACGCAGGGCCTTTATGAGTGCCCTTTCTCACTTGGAATCCCCACCAACATATATCTATGCCAAGACCCTTGTTAGACCTTAGAATGGCACCCCTACATATGGCCTCTTTTTTACATCTCCTATTATTACACGTTCATATTATCTGTTCTTTTTCTTTTTCTTTTTCTTTTATTTTTATTTTCATTTTTGCTCTTTAATTTTTGCTTTCCTACTACTATTGTTTTTATTTTTATTTATATATTTTTATTATTATTTTTATTTTTATTTTGATTACTATTATTTTCATCTATTTTCATCTATTTTTATTAGTATTTTATTTTTATTATTATTTTTATCTCTATAATTTTTAATTTTTTATTATTTTATTTTATTTTATTAAATAATTATATTATTTTAATATAACTTGTCTTCACTTATTAAAGTCCACTCTCATCTTCAGGCATATGTGGGATTCCCACCCCACACGTTTATATATACATATACACTTGCTTCTATCCCTCACTTTCATGTAGCCACAAACATCCTAATATATATTTTAGGTTATATAATTTTTTAGCCGAGTCTAGTACATCACTCAACCTCGGCCCTGAAACTAAACACGAGTGACATCATTTACTCTGAAAAAACGACCTGGTGTATATACCGCATGAACCCATACCAGATAACTGGATGCGATTGAGAGCCGTGGTATCTAAAACTAACCCCGCCCAGGCCAGACCCACCACTACAACACACACAGTAACAGAGCGAGCGCAGCACACCGCCCACAAACATCGGAGTACAAGGGACATCACTCCGCCCATACAGCACGTTAGCAAGGCCTGCCCGCGATACATCAGCAAGACCCACCCACATAACATCAAGCCGGCACACGAAACATGCCGGCTGGGAGCGTCATAGCAACTAGAACACAACACGTGCGTACACGCCCCCGTCCCCGCCCTCACCACGCCCCCGCACACGCCCACAGAAACCCGAATTATTGCGCCAAAAATACAGAATAAAAAGGCACAGAAATCACACCCACAATGTACAGACCTATTGTCCTGATGAAGGGGGCAGTCCGCCCCAGAAACGCGTAGACTTATACAAATAAAGACCCGCTTTATTTTACCTACTCAAGTCCTGTCTTCTGCAGCAGCGCCGCTTTATATAAGGTTCATTTTTTACCTCTATCTACTAACACTGTAACCCCGGAACAGTAATAATGCCAACATGTGCCCCCTTCACAGTAGTAAAGCCCACATTTGCCCCTTCACAGTAATTATGCCCAAATGTGCCCCTCACAGAAGTAATGCCCATATGTGCCCCTTTACAGTAATTATGATCAGATGTGCCCCCTTCCCAATAGTTATGCACAGATGTGCCCCTTCACAATAGTTATGCATCGATGTGCCCCCTTCACAATTGTTATGCCCAGATGTGCCTCTTCACACTTCTTATTCCCAGATATGTACCCTCTTCACAGTAGTTATGCCCAGATGTGCCCCTAAACAATAGTTATGCCCACATTGTATCCATCACAATAGTTATGCCCAGATGTGATCCTTTTACAATAGTTATGCCCAGATGGGCTCCTTTACAATAGTTATCCCCAGATGTGCCCCATTCACAATAATTATGACTACATGTGCCCCCTTTACAATAGTTAGGCCCACATTTGCCCCCTTTACAATAGTTATGCCCAGATGGACTCCTTTACAATAGTTAGGCCCACATGTGCCCCCTTTACAATAGTTATGCTTACATGTGCACCCTTTACAATAGTAATTCCAAGATAGGTGCCCCTTTCATAGGAAGTAAAAAAAGATAAAAAACAAAACAGTAAATACTCATTTATGATCTGCAATCCCCAGCAGCAGCAGGCAGGATACACATCGTGCTACTGACCATGTAGGAGGAGGAGAAGCACAGGCTGACTCCCAGCCTGCCCCACCCCTCCTATGTAGACCAGTAGCGTGGATCGCCGCCAGCTGAGCCGAATTGTGAAGCAGGGAGCGGACAGCTTCCTACTTCATCATTATAATCAGCTGTCTCCTTGTCCTGTGGACAAGACTGCTGAAAGTGGAACATACCTCGGCCGTTCCGGGATCACAGGACAGCCACCGAAATCCCAAACAGTCCCGTCGGATCTGGGCAGGTTGGGAGGTGTGCTATCTGTAGCAAGCCACATGGGCAGAGAAGAAGGGAGTGGTGGTTGTGGCGCTGAAATGGTTAGTAGTACTCACAGTTCACGGTGACAGTCCTCACTTTGGCACTTCCCGGGCCAAATGCTCCTGCCTGATGGTGGTTGGTAGATAGTTAACATGGTACAAGGCAGGAGGACAGATGCATAGGCCAGTGGATATATGATGGAATCAATAATCAGGCCGAGTTTAGTTGAAACAGAGGACAATGAGAATTGCAGTACAAACAGCAGCAACAGTTCAGGGGTACACTACAGTGTAGTTTTCTCCCATTAGCTGTGTATGGATACCAACAATGATGGAGGTAGTAGTCCCTGAGCTTAAACGGCGTAAGTCCCTCACGCCGTTTAAGGTGCTCTCCAAGAAGAGATAGTACCCCCCAAATACTGACTTATGCCTCTGACCCAGGCAAGCCAGTACTCTCTGCTCTGCACTGATGAGGGACAATCAGCCCGAAACAGCTGTCTGTAGATGGGGTGCTGGCTTATTTATTATCCAAGTCATGTCTCAAGGCTTATTTTAAGAGCTGAACATTGACTTATAGCAGGGATCAGCAACCTCTGGCACGCCAGCTGTTCTGGAACTACAAATCCCAGAATCCTCCTTTCACTTCTGTGGAAG
Organism: Bufo bufo; assembly: GCF_905171765.1. Taxonomy (NCBI): domain Eukaryota; kingdom Metazoa; phylum Chordata; class Amphibia; order Anura; family Bufonidae; genus Bufo; species Bufo bufo. The sequence goes on from NC_053396.1 coordinate 87,503,494, forward strand.
TTACAAGAACAGCCAAGTAAACTTGCACGCTGGTAGTTGTAGTTTTACAGCAGCTGGAGCGCCGAAGGTTGCTGATCCCTGTCTTAGAGGATAGCTGCCTTACATCTGGTGGCATTGGCAGAACTTGTTAAGAGCTCATTTGCATCCCTTTCTTCCCAGAATTTCAGAGGAGCATGTATGGTCTATAAGTCTCCTCTCGCCGATTAAGGCGCCCTCTCCCCAAGGAGAGATAGTACCCCCTAAGTCCTGACAGGCCTCTAACCCAGTTAAGCCAGTTCTCTCTGCTCTGCACCTGGAAATAGCTGTTTGCAGATGAGGTGCTGGCTTATTCAATATCCAAGTGATGTCTCAAGGCCTATTTAAAAGGTTGAACATTGACTTATAGAATAGATGCCTTACATCTGGTGTCATTAGAGGAAGAGCTTAAGAGCTCATTTGCATCCCTTTCTTCTATGGCACTGGGTCACTAGTGTTTATTGATGATGAGACTGAAGACAGAGGCAGCCGGATTAATTCTGCTCAGATTCAACTAAGGGTCCAGTCACACGTCCGCAAAATGGGTCCGCATCCGTTCCGCAATTTTGCGGAAAGGGTGCCGACCCATTCATTTTCAATGGGGCCGAAATGAGCTGTCCGCATCCGCATTTGCAGATCTGCACTTCCGCATCCGTGCTTCTGTTTCCGCCAAAAAATTGAATATGTCCTATTCTTGTCCGCAATTGTGGACAAGATTTGGCATTTTCTATTATAGTGCCGGCGATGTGCGGTCCGTAAATTGCGGAATGCACGTTGCCGGTGTCCGTGTTTTGCCGATCCGCAATTTGCAGATCCGCAGAACACTTACGGACGTGTGAATGGATCCTAAATGTAGCAAGGTTGATTGGACAGTGCTTCACAGTACAAATGGACAATGACCTAAAACATACTGCAAAAGAAACCCAGGAGTTTTAAAAGGCAAAGTGGAGCAGAAAGACCTACAAACACAAAACAACTGAAGACAGTGCAGTAAAGGCCTATCAAAGCATCACAAAGGAGGAAATCCAGTGTTTGGTGATGTCCAGGGGTTCCAGACAAGAGGCAGTCATTGCTTGTAAAGTATTATCTACAAAGTATTAAAAATTAACATTTTATTTATGGTAATGTTAATTTGTCCAATTACTTTTGAGCCCCTGAAATGAGCTTTATAGAAAAATTTTAGCAATTTCTAAATGTTTCACAGGATATTTTTTTTCAAGCCCTTGAATTAAACCTGAAAGTCTACACTTCAATTGCATCTCAGTTGTTTCATTTCAAATCTAATGTGGTGGCATGCATAGCCCAAATCATGAAGATTGTGTCACTGTCCAAATATTTCGGGACCTAACCTGGGCATATGACCATAGACAACAATGGAAGATGGCAGCAATAAAGTTAAAAGAAATACATTATAAAATTACAGCTACCTTCAGAAATGATTATTTTAATAGATGTTGATGCAAATCGGAAAACCCTTTGAAGGCCCATTTACATGGTCTGATGATCAGGCAAACAATCAAATGTAAACATATCCTTCGATCAGAAAATGCATGTCGCATGTTATTGATCATTGCCCCATGCATGGCCATATTTGCCACTTGTACTGGAGCTCCACTGGACCGTGAAAGTGAAGTGAGAGTGTGGACACAAGGCGCAAGGTCACAACCAGGTGTTGAATATATAGATAAGGTTTATTGGGAGAGTCTCCCAATAAATCTTATCTATATATTCAACACCTGGTTGTGACCTTACGCCTTGTGTCCACACGCTCACTTGACTTTCACAGTCCAGTGAACCTCCAGTACAATTGATTATCCGGTCGGCCGTCTGGCCCCCACCAAAGAAGTCTTCGGACGGAATTGGCAGCACCAACCAGTAACCTGTAATTTCTCCAGTTGGCCTTCATTGAAGTTGCACCCAAGACTGATGCCCCCTAAACATAATTAACTCACCCATGTTTGAAGGACACCATATATCTGACATACTCACCCTTCGAGCGCCTTTCTCTCCTTGTGGTCATATTTGCCACTAGGCACTGGAGATCAACATGCTATATCATGGATCAGCTCTCATTACCAGCGGAAAATCTACTCATGTAAATGGGCCTTTAGAGCACCAAACACACTGTGTTGTTAGGTTCAGTAGAACTGTAAATGAAACAAGCTTCAGTTTGGTTTCACACAGTACATTCTCTGAGTTGTATGGCACTGTAATACAACACACATAGGATATGGGGCCATACTGTATCTCTGCACGCCCCTGATTTCAGCGTTTTTCTGTTGAATTCCATTGGAACCAAACACAAAGTACGATATTTAGAAGATATTCTCCCCCAGAAGTATTGCTGATAAGGTGCCATAAGGAGGTGCCATACAGAGACACACAGTGTGTCTACTACTCCTTTATGCATATACCAACATGCATATACCATGAGCCTCATAGTGATAAAATGTATGTGACAAACAGATTTTTTTTATACAGTTACCTTTTGAAAGAGAAAAAGAAAGAAAAATATCTCAGCACAGAGAAATTCACTCAATATAGTGTTTTGAAAGGTCAAGGGTGTCATAGGCTGTTACATACTGAAAGTGGTAGGAGTTTAATAAACCAGCAGTGCGTTCTTATCTGGTGTCAAGCCGCCATTCCACTTACTATTTTCTGAATTCACCTTAAATGAAGTATTTTTTTAACCTCTCAGTAACACAGAGCAGTCTCCCTCTTAGCTCCTAAAAAGAGTGGCCTGTGAATTCTGTGGTTTCATTATTGAGATTTTCATCACTCCAGTTTTATTACCTTAATTTACCAATCTATTAAATCTTCATTTATGAGCCAGCTGTTTAGAAAACTTAAGGGTGGGTGTTACATGGTTAAGTGTTTTTATTCTGTTGTAGCTCCAAGTTGATGTCGTTAAATTGGGTTCGAGAAAGTAAAATGTTATTTTCTTTTTATTTAAATAATACTTGTAAAATCAAAGAGGTGTTCAATGGCCATAGAAGAAAAACAGCCCTAAACCTTTATTATAGGAGGCAATGTTATGTTACTAAAAACTACTTAATGAATTACCCAACAGATAGCCGCCAGCTATAATACATTATTTGTAATTTAATGGGAAGGGATAAATAATACCATCTGCATGTAAACCTATGGAAGCTTATGGGTTACCATCTCCCATTATTCTACTGTTTGTACTTATAAGTTACGGAATTTGGGAATTTTTATTGAACCCAGTTAGATGTTATTTCATGGCAGCTGCGTTCTATAGGAGAGGAAGGGAATTCTTTAGGTTCCATGGTCATCTACAGAGCAAGGTCAGAGAGTCAAAATTGCATTTGCTTTGCAAAGTTGCTTTGTTTTAATGAAGTAGAGAGAATCAGCACTGGCCACAGTGTCCTCTCCATATCACCGGCTGGCACTAGTACAGAGATAGCAGTGCAAACTACTCTATATCTCAGCTTCCTGCATAAATATCTTTAAACAGCTCTGCTAGATTTTTCTAAATCAGAGATCCAAATCCCATTCCGCCCTTTAAATAGGCTTTGAGTTAAAAGATACAATTTAGCCTGGCTACAGCCATCTCTAGGGGGATCTTAGCAACTTACTGAAGTAAAGTATGTTCTATCATTCAAGGGGAACTGTACAGGTATTATAACATATTTTCTTTCAGGCACTCGTGCTACATTGGTCCCTTTCAGCCACTGCTGCCACTCATGAATTTCCATCGGCATGGAATGAACAGCTGTCCAGCCTGTAATGAAAAGCAGCCAATTCACCAGTCTGACTGGCGGGCCAGACAGGAGGCGCAACCAGCAGACCAGTCAAGGAACAGATAAGAGGATCTATGAGAGTACTTGGCACACTATATGATGTTAGCTTGTCCTGATGCCTGTGACAGTTATCATGTGCTACAACCCGATGTGCTATATTGGATTGCTATTTCAGACTCCTGATTTCTACACTTGTGGATTGACACATTCTTAAAGGGGTCGTCAGAGTTAACAAAAAATTTGAGCTGGGTCGGAATTTAAAATAATAGAAAAAAAAACTTAAGCTTACCTTCCAGAGGCTGACCCTATCCAGAGTTGCCACTCCTCCAGGCTTCAGCAGTGATGTGATATTTTGGCTTTAGCAGTGACATTTCATATACTGCTGTAGCCAATCACTGGCCTCAATGGTGTATGCAACAAGACCACTGAGGCCAGTAATTGGCTGCAGCAGTATACAGGACGTCACCGTAAAAGCCAAAACAATACATCAGAGATGCAGCCCCAGCTGAGAGGATGAAGTGGCAGCGCTGGATCAGAGGGGGTTCTGGAAGGTGAGTTTATGTTGTATAATTTTAACTGCCTCCCTGAAATTTACCCATAAAAATTGTAACGCGGACAACCTCTTTAATCCCACTAATTGAGTAGAAGACTGTTTGAATTTCATTTTGCCTGCCAGTCTGCCACTTTTAGTTCTCTTCTAGTTTCTGACTCTGTATTTGGAGAGGGACATGCACAGAGGAGATGGACATTAGAATAGTAGTGCTCCAAACCTTCTGCCAGCCCATTGGTGCTTGAAAGAGCTAATTAGCATAATAATACAAATACTGATATTTTGGGAATGCTGCCACATACAAAGATAACTAAGGTATAGTTTTACTCAGCATGATCAACCCTACCAGGCAATAAGCCTGGTTTAATGGGTTGATCATGCTGAAGATGCTCTTTAATGCGTCTTAGACAAGAATACGGCTTTGTAGGTGACAAGCTCACACAGATTTTTACCAGTGCTATAACTTAGAAATTAGAACTAGTGTTGAGTGAATAAAAGTATCCAAAGTTGATACTTCGATCCGACTTTCAGAAAAAATTCGATTTGCCGCAAAGCCGAATTTCCTTGCACTTCGTTGTAACAAATCAATTTTCCCTAAAATGGCGGTAAAAACAAAAAAATGCATACTGACTTCATACATTTGCACGCGAAGAGGACACCACGGCCATCTTGATTGAAGATACCACACAAAATCTTGCACGCGGTGAGGTATGAGATCATCACACCGGCCAGCGTGATGATGTTATCAAGTCACTGCACTAGATTTCGCACAATGTCTTCAATCAAGATGGCTGCAGCACCCTCAAATGGATAAGGTGAGGTTTTTTTTTACCGGATTAAACCCTGGAAGCCCTCAATGTTCATCTTAAATGCTGTGATCATCAATGAATGCGGCATCTGAGAGGTTCAATGACAAGGGGCGGCACCATCACCACTCCCCATCTTTGTGCCCACTACTTACTTCATGACAAAGTAATTCATCACTAAGCAAATTTGTTTGTGAAATTTGTCGAAGCAGCTGAATAGAATTTTCCATAACTTTGCTCATCTCTAAGAACACCTATCGTCCTATATCATAGCGGGTGGATCATCTTCTAATTCTCTGACTTTGTACACGGCCATAATATAGTGCTATTCATGACTCACATATTTAGTCCCATCATGTGAGATAAGGAGATCATTTCCAAACCATGTACACAGAGCCTATTTCTGAATTCAGCCTTGGCTCTCAGTGTAAATGCATGTATACAGGATTCTATTGCTTTGCACTGAGATATCACATACAGTATATAAGCTTGCAATACCATAGGCAGGCATTCATTTCTATGCTGGGATATATGAACACATTTCCTGACATCAGTGAACCAGTGCAGGAACAGGGTGATAAATCTTGGCTTGATTCAGGATATGCAGTAATCACATCCATCAGTCCACAGGCCCCATTATAAGTCATTGGATAGATATTGTATGGAGTGATAAAGTACAGAGATAATTATCAATCACTAGCTACAACTGAAATGTGTTCTGTAGGAACATTATGTGAGAGGGCAGGAGTCCACATACCATCTATGATGGCAATGATTGAGTTGGATTGGTCCAGTCATAGATCATTTGTCACTGACTGTGGCTTCATGAGGAAAGCAACTTTTACATATAGCTAAGGCAGGATAAGTACAGTAATATAAATGATGAAGGATTGAACCAGCATTGAATGTGTGTATTTTAAAAATATAACTTTGATTCCATAAGAAGCAATAATTTGGGTGCACCCTTCAGCAGGATCTATCTAACCAATGCGTTAGAGGACATGAATTTCTGCAGGCACCATTCAGATGAATAGAACTGATTTTCAGTAGCGGATATTTCTGCAACAAAATCTGCCACATGTGAAGGCAGCCTGAGGGTACGACTACAAGGCACGGTCATGTGACTCTTGGAAAGTGGCCGTACGGGCCCCAGCTCTGATTAAACTGATGAGACCACGCTGTTTAGTCGGTCTGTATTGTTAATGGCAGAGCGCAACCTTCAATACGGTGCAGCCATTACCAATACAGACTGACTAAACAGTACAGTCTCAGTGTAATTACAGCCCGCTGCGACCCTTGTGGCTGTGCGTTACTCAAACACACTGGTCAGCGCTGAAAGCACTACATGAACAAGCCATGGTCATAACTTTACATAGCAGATCTCTTTTCCTCATAGAGGTAGTGGTCATGGCAGTTTACATTATATGTTACTAAACAGCACAAGTCTAGTGTTCATCTGTATCCTGGGAGCGGTATGTGGATGCAGTAAAGCCATGAAGTTACACATCTCAGGTTCTGGTATTAGGGTTTATGGACAAAGAGTAACAGGAAAAACACTATAGGACAAGTTTTCTGTAAAAAGTCTATTATTTGTAAACAGCAATAAATATTTTTGCTGCTAACGTTAGTGCAGCGATCTACAGTCAGAACCATGGCGTTATAAGCAGGATATAGATCTCATTTGCTGACAGCTCTCAAGTGGTCACAACATGCACTTTTCCCACACAGATTAGTATAGTGTGACGATTTAGTGAATGAATAAGGCACACAATGATAAGTACACACTGGGGAAGAATTATCAAAATTAGTGAAAGTAAAACTGGCTTAGTTGCCCATAGCAACCAATCAGATTCCTCCTTTCATTTTCCAATGGAGCTGTGAAAAATTAAAGGTGGAATCTGATTGGTTGCTATGGGCAACTAAGCCAGTTCTACTATACTCCAGTTTTAAAAATGACTATATATACAGTACAGACCAAAAGTTTGGACACACCTTCTCATTCAAAGAGTTTTCTTTATTTTCATGACTATGAAAATTGTAGATTCACACTGAAGGTATCAAAACTATGAATTAACACATGTGGAATTATATACATAACAAACAAGTGTGAAACAACTGAAAATATGTCATATTCTAGGTTCTTCAAAGTAGCCACCTTTTGCTTTGATTACTGCTTTGCACACTCTTGCCATTCTCTTGATGAGCTTCAAGAGGTAGTCCCCTGAAATGGTTTTCACTTCACAGGTGTGCCCTGTCAGGTTTAATAAGTGGGATTTCTTGCCTTATAAATGGGGTTGGGACCATCAGTTGCGTTGAGGAGAAGTCAGGTGGATACACAGCTGATAGTCCTACTGAATAGACTGTTAGAATTTGTATTATGGCAAGAAAAAAACAGCTAAGTAAAGAAAAACGAGTGGCCATCATTACTTTAAGAAATGAAGGTCAGTCAGTCAGCCGAAAAATTGGGAAAACTTTGAAAGTAAGGGCTATTTGACCATGAAGGAGAGTGATGGGGTGCTGCGCCAGATGACCTGGCCCCCACAGTCACCAGACCTGAACCCAATCGAGATGGTTTGGGGTGAGCTGGACCGCAGAGTGAAGGCAAAAGGGCCAACAAGTGCTAAGCATCTCTGGGAACTCCTTCAAGACTGTTGGAAGACCATTTCAGGTGACTACCTCTTGAAGCTCATCAAGAGAATGCCAAGAGTGTGCAAAGCAGTAATCAAAGCAAAAGGTGGCTACTTTGAAGAACCTAGAATATGACATATTTTCAGTTGTTTCACACTTGTTTGTTATGTATATAATTCCACTTGTGTTAATTCATAGTTTTGATGCCTTCATAGTCATGAAAATAAAGAAAACTCTTTGAATGAGAAGGTGTGTCCAAACTTTTGGTCTGTACTGTATATTGTAAGCCTGCGGGGGGTGGGGGGGGGGAGCAGGGGGGATGGGTAGCGTATGGTTATGGACACTCACAGAGGCACGGATGGCATAAAGTTCACGTCACTTTTATTAGGATCCAGTTTCATGAGGTTTAAATCAACACATGTTTTCTTTAGTGGAACTCAGGATTTTCAGTATTTCAGTAACAAATCACAAAAACAAAATCATTCCCGTCTGGGACTAACTACTAACATAAAGAGTTTGTCTCACCTAGGCTACAGCTGTTAGGCTGACGTTCCCACGGCATGTGATTTGCTCACTGATCCTCAGTAGTCCTAGCACCATGTTCTCTCCTAAGTGAGCTACAGAACCCTATATATAGCAATCTAACAAGGTTAACTGCCTTCAGATGTTTCGGGGCACACCAACAAGCTGGCCTAGAAGGGAGGAAACGGTTGCTCCCACTACCAACCTTAACAACCGTTCCACATAATCCAGGCCACAGGAATTTCTGAAAAAATCCTGCCTAAACAGCTAAGTTTGTTCAGGCCACAGCACTTCCTGGATTACACTTACTTCTCCCAGGTGAGAAATCTAGGTGAAATATACCTTCCTTCCACCAGTATTCCACCTGCATGACCACATATCCCCCCCCTCTTCTCAAGACCGGAGGGCTGGGTACCTGTGCCCCACATGCAGTGAGTGCACCCTTGACAACGCATCTGCATTTGTCTGTAGTTTCCCTGGCCTATGTTCCAACACAAAGTTAATATTTTGGAGAGACAGGAAACACCTAGCGACTCTAGCGTTTCTCTCGTGGCTTTGTTTCAACCATGTTAGGGGGGCATGGTCCGAGAGCAACCTAAACTTCCTCCCTAACAAATAATATTTAAGGGATTCCAGTGCCCATTTTACCGCTAAACATTTCCTTTCAACTTTTGCATAGTTTTTCTCTGCTGGGGTCAGTTTCCTACTTAAATACATAATGGTGTGCTCTTCCCCATTAACTTTTTGGGACAGCACTGCCCCTAATCCTGAGTCCGAAGCATCCATCTGAACCAGGAACTCTCTTGTAAAGTCCGGGGTTACCAGTAACGGCTGTTGACAGAGGCTATCCTTTAATGTCTGGAACGACATTTCGGCTTGGGGGGACCACTTTATCATTATGGTTAGGGGGGCTGCAATGAACGCAAAATTTTTCACAAACCTCCTGACCTGTTTTTTTGTCGGAGGCCATGGCCAGTTCTGAATGGCTTCTACCTTATTCAATTGGGGCTTAATCAGTAGTGATGAGCGGCAGGTGTCATATTCGAATTCGCGATATTTCGCAAATATTTTGTAGAATATTCGCCGAAAATTCGCAAATTCAAAAATTCACGATTTTTTTTTTTTACTCAAAAAATCGGAAAGGTAATGATTGTGTAATATGCGAATTTTCAGAATTCGAATTTTCGGATTCGAATTTTTTATTGCGAATTTTTCAACTTACAACTATTAGACAAAGAAGATTATATCACTATATTAGCTAAATTGCTCTATTCGATTTTTTTTAGAATATTCTCTATATTGCTATAACTTTGTTTTTTCGAATATTCATAATATTCTAAAACAAGAATATATAGCAATATAGCGAATATTAAAAAAAAAACGAATATAGAGCAAAATTTGCAAACACTACTACTCCTAAAGTCAAGTATATTGCAGCCTTCTTATTGGCCCACAAGCTAGAAGCAGTGAGGGATCATGTGTACTGATAAAAAAAAAAAAAAAATCTGAAAAAGAAAATCTGAAAAAATTCGAATATTCGAAATTTCTAATATATATAACTATATTCGAAATTTTCGCGAATTTTCGAAGTACCTATATTCGCAATAAAAATGCGAAATTCGAATATTCGTGATCAACACTATTAATCAGTCCCCAGCCAATAATGTATCCCAGGTACCTGGCTTCCTCTATTCCCAAGGCACATTTCTCAGGGTTGATGGTTAGCCCTGCGTCGCTTATAGAGTCCAGAACTTTTTTTTTTAAGTGACTCTGCCAATCCGCGCTATAAATGACCACATTGTCCAGATATGCAGCTGCGTATCCTCAATGTGGTCGCAGGATTCTATCAATCAATCTCTGGAAAGTAGCTGGAGCCCCGTGTAACCCAAACGGCATTACCACAAACTGAAATAAACCCTCTGGGGTTAGGAATGCTGTTTTCTCTTTTGCTTCTGGAGTTAACGGGATCTGCCAATAACCGTTGGTAAGGTCTAAGGTTGTAATTAATCTAGCCCTCCCTAGACTTTCAATTAGTTAGTCAACCCTGGGCATGGGATATGCATCAAATTTTGAAATCTCGTTAAGTTTCCTAAAGTCATTACAAAACCTCCAGGTCACATTGGGTTTCGGTATTAAGACAATAGGACTGAACCACTCACTCCTAGACTCTTCTATCACTACCAACTCCAACATTCTCTTTATACGGTATGGTAAGGTTTTAAGTTTACGATCTTTCTGGGTTCAGTTTTAATCTGATGGCTAATCAGATGGGTTCGTCCTGGAAGATCAGAAAAATTCTCCCGATTGCGTTGCAAAAACTCTTTTACCTCCTGTTGTTGTTTTCCTGACAAGGTCTCACCCATTTTCACAAGGGGAATGGGGTGGGATTCCTTCTCTTTTTTTTTGTGGAACTTCGTCCATTAGGGACTCCCTATCTTTCCAGGGTTTAAGAAGGTTGACATGATACACCTGGAAAGGCTTTCTTCTACCCGACTGATGTATCTCATAGTTAACGTTACTTATTTTTTCCACTACTTCATACGGACCTTGCCATTTGGCGAGAAATCTACTTTCCACAGTGGGAACTAATACTAGGACCCTATCCCCAGGGTTGAAACTCCTGATCCTTGCAGAGCGATTATACACCCTACTTTGGGAGGCTTGGGCCTTCTGTAAATGCTCTTTCACTAAGGGCATTATAGTCTCAATACGTTCTTGCATGTGGGTTATATGTTCGATAATGCTTTTGAAAGGGGTAGTCTCAGTTTCCCATGTTTCTTTGGCTATGTCAAGAAGTCCACGAGGGTGTCGGCCATAAACTAATTCAAATGGGGAAAACCCTGTGGAGGCTTGGAGTACCTCCCGGATTGTGAACATGAGGTAGGGTAGTAGGCAATCCCAATCTCGGCCATCCCTCTCACTTTTTTCAACATCTGTTTTTGCGTCTTGTTAAATCTTTCGACTAAGTCATCAGTCTGCAGGTGATACACCGAAGTGCGTAATTGAGTAATTTTGAATAGCCTGCACAGATCCTTCATAACCCCAGACATAAAGGGAGATTCCTGATCGGTAAGGATCTCCTTGGGGACTCCAGTTCTAGAGAACATAAAAAAATAGCTCTCTGGCAATGGTTTTAGAGGCAGTGTTTCTTCGAGGGACAGATTCAGGATAACGAGTGGCATAGTCAACAACGACTAAAATATATTGATGTCCCCTAGCGAATTTTATTACCGGCCCCATGAGATCCATAGCGACTCTCTCGAACGGAAATGAGACACTGGTGCACTCAATTGGCACACGGGGCAGGAGTCACCGTAATCTTTTACTTCTCAAAAGAACCCAGGCCAAAAAAAACACCAGAGAATTCTTTCCTCCTGGGTTTTTTCCATCCCAAAATGCCCCGCCATAGCATGACTGTGAGCTAGGTCTAAGACTATGCGTCAATAGGGTACCAAGAGCTGCTCAATAACCTCTCAGTTACTCTGGGTAACTCGGTAAAAAAGATTATTATTCACAGACAAATGGGGAAATTGTCGATCAGCCTCTGGTTCCTGAGGTACCCCATTGATGACCTTAACACCTTCTCAGGCATGTACAAGGGTGGGATCCCTTAAAGGGAAGCTGTCACCTAGATTTTGGGTATAGAGCTGAGGACATGGGCTGCTAGATCGCCACTAGCACATCCGCAATATCCAGTCCCCATAGCTCTCTGTACCTTTATTGTGTAAAAAAAAACGATTTTATAGATATGTAAATTAACCTTAGATGAGTCCTGTCTCCTCCATGCTTGAGAGATGAGTCCAGCGTTCTCTGACTCTGAGCCCAGCCACACCCACTGTGAAGGAGCTCAGCACCTCCGAATCTCCTCCTTGCTCCCCGACGTCACTAATCTAGAGCACCGTAATCTCGCGATCCGCGAGCTAGCGCATGCGCAGTTCATCCACTGCCTTCAGGTGTTTCAGGGCACACCAACAAGCTGGCCTAGAAGGGAGGGAATGGTTGCTCCCACTACCAACCTTAATTTTCAGAAAAAATCCTGCCTAAACAGCAAAGTTTGTTCAGGCCACAGCACTTCCTGGATTACACTTACTTCTCCCAGGTGAAAAATCTAGGTGAAATATACCTTCCTTCCACCAGTATTTCACCTGCATGACCACAATATATATATATATATATATATATATATATATACACACACTGCTCAAAAAAATTAAGGGAACACTGAAACAACACAATGTAACTCCAAGTCAATAACACTTCTGTGAAATCAAACTGTCCACTTAGGAAGCAACACTGAGTCACAATCAATTTCACATGCTGTTGTGCAAATGGGATAGACAACAGGTGGAAATTATAGGTAATTAGTAGTGATGAGCGGCAGGTGCCATATTCGATTTTGACGAAATTCGCGAATATTCGATAGAATATTCGTTTTATATTCGTCGAAATCGAATATTCGTCATTATTCTTGTTATCGCGATTATTATGCGATTTAAATAATCGCGTATTGCGATTTTAACTTAAAGGCTACTCTCCTATTGAAATAGCAATGCGATTAATTCAAGTTATAATAATCGAATTTCGATTTTAACTTAGCACTGCTATATTCCATATTCGTTAATTCTAGCTTAATATGGAATATAGCAGTGCTAAGTTAAAATCGAAATTCGATTATTATAACTTAAATTATTATTATTTTTTTTTTTCTTTCCCACTTCCCTAAAGTTGTTCTTACCTGTCCTTTGGATTCCTGGCTTCCTGGCTGCTCCAGTCAGTGCCCGTTGCCGCTTCTGCCGACTTCCGTGCTCATGGAGCGTCCCCATCACCATGGGAACGTCTCCATATACTAGAATGTACTGTCGGATTTGAGAATTACGTGAAAAATCGCAATTCGATTATTTCAAGTTATAATAATCGAATTTTGATTTTAACTTAGCACTGCTATATTTAATTCTAGCCTAATATGGAATATAGCAGTGCTAAGTTAAAATCGAAATTCGATTATTATAACTTTAATATTTTTTTTTTTTTTATTGTTATATTTTTTTCTTTCCCACTTCCCTAAAGTTGTTCTTACCTGTCCTTTGGATTCCTGGCTTCCTGGCTGCTCCAGTCAGTGCCCATTGCCGCTTCTGCCGACTTCCGTGCTCATGGAGTGTCCCCATCACCATGGGAACGTCTCCATATACTAGAATGTACTGTCGGATTTGAGAATTACGTGAAAAATCGCAATTCGATTATTTCAAGTTATAATAATCGAATTTCGATTTTAACTTAGCACTGCTATATTCTAGCCTAATATGGAATATAGCAGTGCTAAGTTAAAATCGAAATTCGATTATTATAACTTGAATTAATCGAATTGCGATTTCAACTTGGACCTGGTTTACTATGGTTGGCTTGGTAGAATTAGCGAATATGACGAATGAATTTGTCATATTCCACAAAACGAATATAACGAATGTATTCGTCATATTCCACAAAACGAAGATAACGAAGTATTCTGCATCTTCGTTTTAGCTACCTATTCATCAACTTCGCTAATTCTAGCAATCATATAGGAAAGTTTACTATAGAGACAGCTAAGTTTAATTCGCTATGCGATTATATGACTGCTTTTTGAAAAAAAAAAATAGAATAATTATAATACCTGATAATTATTATAATTATTCTATTTATAAAAAAAAGCAAAGTAATATAATCGCATAGCGAATTAAACTTAGCTGTCTCTATAGTAAACTTTCCTATATGATTGCTAGAATTTGCGAAGTTGATGAATAGGTAGCTAAAACGAAGATGCAGAATACTTCGTTATCTTCCTTTTGTGGAATATGACGAATACATTCGTTATATTCGTTTTGTGGAATATGACGAATACATTCGTCATATTCGCTAATTCTACCAAGCCAACCATAGTAAACCAGGTCCAAGTTGAAATCGCAATTCGATTAATTCAAGTTATAATAATCGTATTTCGATTTTAACTTAGCACTGCTATATTCCATATTAGGCTAGAATTAAATATAGCAGTGCTAAGTTAAAATCGAAATTCGATTATTATAACTTGAAATAATCGAATTGCGATTTTTCACGTAATTCTCAAATCCGACAGTACGTTCTAGTATATGGAGACGTTCCCATGGTGATGGGGACACTCCATGAGCACGGAAGTCGGCAGAAGCGGCAACGGGCACTGACTGGAGCAGCCAGGAAGCCAGGAATCCAAAGGACAGGTAAGAACAACTTTAGGGAAGTGGGAAAGAAAAAAAATATAACAATAAAAAAACAAACAAAAAAAAAATAAACGAATATTCGAAATATCGAATTTATATCACTATATTCGAAATATTCGCGAATTAGCGAAGTGCCGATATTCGCGAAAAAAATTCGATATTCGAATATTCGCGCTCAACACTAGTAATTAGCAAGACACCCCCAATAAAGGAGTGGTTCTGCAGGTGGTGACCACATTCCACTTCTTAGTTCCTATGCTTCCTGGCTGATGTTTTGGTCACTTTTGAATGCTGGTGGTGCTTTCACTCTAGTGGTAGCATGAGACAGAGTCTACAACCCACACAAGTGGCTCAGGTAGTGCAGCTTATCCAGAATGGCACATCAATGCGAGCTGTGGCAAGAAGGCTTGCTGTGTCTGTCAGCGTAGTGTCCAGAGCATGGACGCGCTACCACGAGACAGGCCAGTACATCAGGAGACGTGGAGGAGGCCGTAAGAGACCAACAACCCAGCAGCATGACCGCTACCTCCGCCTTTGTGCAAGGAGGAACAGGAGGAGCACTGCCAGAGCCCTGAAAAATGACCTCCAGCAGGCCACAAATGTGCATGTGTCTGCTCAAACGGTCAGAAAAAGACTCCATGAGGGTGATATGAGGGTCCGACATCCACAGGTGGGGGTTGTGCTTACAGCCCAACACCGTGCAGGACGTTTGGCATTTGTCAGAGAACACCAAGATTGGCAAATTCGCCACTGGCGCCCTCTGCTCTTCACAGATGAAAGCAGGTTCACACTGAGCACATGTGACAGACGTGACAGAGTCTGGAGACGCCATGGAGAACGTTCTGCTGCCTGCAACATCCTCCAGCATGACCGGTTTGGCATTGGGTCAGTAATGGTGTGGGGTGGCATTTCTTTGGAGGGCCGCACAGCCCTCCATGTGCTCGCCAGAGGTAGCCTGACTGCCATTAGGTACCAAGATGAGATCCTCAGACCCCTTGTGAGACCATATGCTGGTGCGGTTGGCCCTGGGTTCCTCCTAATGCAAGACAATGCTAGACCTCATGTGGCTGGAGTGTGTCAGCAGTTCCTGCAAGACGAAGGCATTGATGCTATGGACTGGCCCGCCCGTTCCCCAGACCTGAATCCAATTGAGCACATCTGGGACATCACGTCTCGCTCTATCCACCAACGTCACGTTGCACCACAGACTGTCCAGGAGTTGGCAGATGCTTTAGTCCAGGTCTGGGAGGAGATCCCTCAGGAGACCGTCCGCCACCTCATCAGGAGCATGCACAGGCGTTGTAGGGAGGTCATACAGGCACGTGGAGGCCACACACACTACGGAGCCTCATTTTGACTTGTTTTAAGGACATTACATCAAAGTTGGATCAGCCTGTAGTGTGTTTTTCCACTTTAATTTTGAGTGTGACTCCAAATCCAGACCTTTTTTTAATTTTTGTGTGATTTTGTTGTCAGCACATTCAACTATGTAAAGAACAAAGTATTTCAGAAGAATATTTAATTAACTCAGATCTAGGATGTGTTATTTTTGTGTTCCCTTTATTTTTTTGAGCAGTGTATATATACAGTACAGACTAAAAGTTTGGACACACCTTCTCATTCAAAGAGTTTTCTTTATTTTCATGACTATGAAGGCATCAAAACTATGAATTAACACATGTGGAATTATATACATAACAAACAAGTGTGAAACAACTGAAAGTATGTCATATTCTAGGTTCTTCAAAGTAGCCACCTTTTGCTTTGATTACTGCTTTGCACACTCTTGGCATTCTCTTGATGAGCTTCAAGAGGTAGTCCCCTGAAATGGTTTTCACTTCACAGGTGTGCCCTGTCAGGTTTAATAAGTGGGATTTCTTGCCTTATAAATGGGGTTGGGACCATCAGTTGCGTTGAGGAGAAGTCAGGTGGATACACAGCTGATAGTCCTACTGAATAGACTGTTAGAATTTGTATTATGGCAAGAAAAAAGCTGCTAAGTAAAGAAAAACGAGTGGCCATCATTACTTTAAGAAATGAAGGTCAGTCAGTCAGCCGAAAATTGGGAAAACTTTGAAAGTAAGGGCTATTTGACCATGAAGGAGAGAGATGGGGTCCTGCGCCAGATGACCTGGCCTCCACAGTCACCAGACCTGAACCCAATCGAGATGGTTTGGGGTGAGCTGGACCGCAGAGTGAAGGCAAAAGGGCCAACAAGTGCTAAGCATCTCTGGGAACTCCTTCAAGACTGTTGGAAGACCATTTCAGGTGACTACCTCTTGAAGCTCATCAAGAGAATGCCAAGAGTGTGCAAAGCAGTAATTAAAACAAAAGGTGGCTACTTTTAAGAACCTAGAATATGACATATTTTCAGTTGTTTCACACTTGTTTGTTAAGTATATAATTCCACATGTGTTAATTCCTAGTTTTGATGCCTTCATAGTCATGAAAATAAAGAAAACTCTTTGAATGAGAAGGTGTGTCCAAACTTTTGGTCTGTACTGTATATATATATAAATGACAGCACTCTCAAACACTTTATTCACCCCTGTGGTTGCAACGTTTTCAGCTAATTCACAGAGCCTTTTTTCAAGCTATGAGCTGAAACGTTGCAACTAGTGTTGAGTGAACTTGTGTTTTAAGTCCAGCATACTAGGTTCAGGTTATTTAAGAATTTTGTAATGTATTCCGCTGCCATAACGGAATTCTAAGATAACCCGAACCTTGTTCACCAAACTTGAAACACAAGTTCGCTCATCCCTAGTTGCGACCACAGTGGTCAATAAAGGGTTTTTCTTTATGTTACAGCTGACACTCTGCACTGCTCTGCCATCCTGAAGGGTAGGAAGGGGTGGGGGAGAGACAGTGCGTGCTCCCGTGTGGACCAAGGAGGAGTTACAGAGAATATGTCAGATGACGTTTTTTCTGTAATTTCACTGTGATCAGCCAGCTGTGCATAGGAAGCACATCAGGCTGAAGAACAAAAACAAAAAAATAAACAAACAGAACCAATTGGAGAAATGATTTTCCCCACAAAATAAAAAAATGAGTGTAATTTTTTATTTTTTTTTACAAATGTGTCCATAGCCTTTAAAGCACAATATAGAAAAAGAAAAAACCCTGGACCTGGTGAAGCCTTCTTGTGGAAATCACCTGCTGTTCAAGTACCGTAAGTGTCTATTATTGCTATTTAGTGCATGAGAATGGTAAAAAGTTGTTTCCTTTGTCTAATGTACTTGGAAACACTAACTTTGTGGAATCCAAAGGATTTGGCAGTGCTGGATGTATGCTAACGTCTAAAGCTGGTGAATAATCTCGGCGCAGCTTCTGGACTGCTACAGTATAAGAAGGAGGAAAAAGCAAAATGTGAGTTCTAAAATAAATAGAAAAGTGTAAAACAGATCTCCAAGATGACGGGAAGAGAAAAGACAGAAAATAGAGTTACTCAGGGCCAATAAATTACAAATACTATCCCAGTCCAAATGAGTCAGCCAATTGAAAAATCCAAATAACAAAGTAACATCCAAAATTTGCATCCAGTCACTGAGGGTCATAGTACATAAAACTTAAAGTTTGATTAACCTTTTCAGCCCCGGCAATTTTTGTTTTGATTTTTCTGTTCACACGAGGGCTAATTTTTTGCTGGACAAGTTGTACTTTCTAATGCCACCATTTAATATATCATTCAATGTAGTGGAAAGCTGTTCCGCCATGGTTTTACGGGTTTCGTTTTTATGGCGTTCCCTATGTGGTAAAACTGAAGTCAGTATGATTACCGAGATACCACATTATTATAATTTATCTTATGTTTTAACAAATAAAAACTTCGGAAAATGTATTATTTTCTTTTCATTTCCATATACTGACTCCCATAACTTTAACATATTTATGTATCCGGAACTGTGTGAGAGCTCATTTTTTGCAGGGTGATCTGTACTTTTTAGTGATACTATTTTGGTGTGTATAAGAGTTATATAAAAAATTTTGGAGGAGAGATGAAGTGACGATAAATGGCTTATCGGCCATTTCGATTTTTTCCATCCCTGCATTTACTGTATGGAATAAATACAGTTTTGATGGGGCGTCTTGGTATTTGGCAGTGCAAATAATCTTTATTTTTTGTTTATTTTTAGATTTATTTTGGAGAAAGGGTGATTTAAATTTAGATTTTTTTTATATTTTTGACAGCTTTTAAAAAAAACTTTTTTAAAGCCTCCTATGGGGCCTGAAAATGCAGTCTATACATTGCTTCTCCCATACACTACTGTGATTTAATACTGTAGTGTATGGGAAATTCAGAATATTCTTAGGGAGCACTGCCACCTGCAGGCATCCATAAGAATATACCTGGTACACACTCAGATTGGGTCACTGTCACTAGTGGGGTACCTCAGGGGTCAGTATTGGGACCTATTCTCTTCAATATATTTATTAATGATTTTGTAGAAGGCTTGCATAGTAAAGTATCAATTTTCGCAGATGACACTAAACTATGTAAAGTAATTAACACTGAAGAGGACAGTATACTACTACAGAGGGATCTGGATAGATTGGAGGCTTGGGCAGATAAGTGGCAGATGAGGTTTAACACTGACAAATGTAAAGTTATGCACATTGGAAGGAATAATGCAAGTCACCCGTACATACTAAATGGTAAAACACTCGGTAACACTGACATGGAAAAGGATCTAGGAATTTTAATAAACAGCAAACTATGCTGCAAAAACCAGTGTCAGGCAGCTGCTGCCAAGGCCAATAAGATAATGGGTTGCATCAAAAGGGGCATAGATGCCCGTGATAAGAACATAGTCCCACCACTTTACAAATCGCTAGTCAGACCACACATAGAGTACTGTGTACAGTTCTGGGCTCCTGTGAACAAGACAGACATAGCAGAGCTGGAGAGGGTCCAGAGGAGGGCAACTAAAGTAATAACTGGAATGGGGCAACTACAGTACCCTAAAAGTTTATCAAAATTAGGGTTATTCACTTTAGAAAAAAGACGACTGAGGGGAGATCTAATTAATATGTATAAATATATCAGGGGTCAGTACAGAGATCTATCCCATCATCTATTAATCCCCAGGACTGTGACTGTGACGAGGGGACATCCTCTGTGTCTGGAGGAAAGAAGGTTTGTACACAAACATAGAAGAGGATTCTTTACGGTAAGAGCAGTGAGACTATGGAACTCTCTGCCTGAGGAGGTGGTGATGGTGAGTACAGTCGTGGCCAAAAGTTTTGAGAATTATATAAATATTGGAAAAGTTGCTGCTTAAGTTTTTATAATAGCAATTTGCATATACTCCAGAATGTTATGAAGAGTGATCAGATGAATTGCATAGTCCTTCTTTGCCATGAAAATTAACTTAATCCCAAAAAAAAACTTTCCACTGCATTTCATTGCTGTCATTAAAGGACCTGCTGAGATCATTTCAGTAATCGTCTTGTTAACTCAGGTGAGAATGTTGACGAGCACAAGGCTGTAGATCATTATGTCAGGCTGATTGGGTTAAAATGGCAGACTTGACATGTTAAAAGGAGGGTGATGCTTGAAATCATTGTTCTTCCATTGTTAATCATGGTGACCTGCAAAGAAACGCATGCAGCCATCATTGCGTTGCATAAAAATGGCTTCACAGGCAAGGATATTGTGGCTTCTAAGTTTGCACCTCAATCAACAATTTATAGGATCATCAGGAACTTCAAGGAAAGAGGTTAAATTCTTGTTAAGAAGGCTTCAGGGCGTCCAAGAAAGTCCAGCAAGCTCCAGGATCGTCTCCTAAAGAGGATTCAGCTGCAGAATCGGAGTGCCACCAGTGCAGAGCTTGCTCAGGAATGGCAGCAGGCAGGTGTGAGCGCATCTGCACGCACAGTGAGGCGAAGACTTTTGGAAGATGGCCTGGTGTCAAGAAGGCCAGCAAAGAAGCCACTTCTCTCCAAAAAAAACATCAGGGACAGATTGATCTTCTGCAGAAAGTATGGTGAATGGACTGCTGAGGACTGGGGCAAAGTCATATTCTCCGATGAAGCCTCTTTCCGATTGTTTGGGGCATCTGGAAAAAGGCTTGTCCGGAGAAGAAAAGGTGAGCGCTACCATCAGTCCTGTGTCATGCCAACAGTAAAGCATCCTGAGACCATTCATATGTGGGGTTGCTTCTTATCCAAGGGAGTGGGCTCACTCACAATTTTGCCCAAAAACACAGCCATGAATAAAGAATGGTACCAAAACACCCTCCAACAGCAACTTCTTCCAACAATCCAACAACAGTTTGGTGAAGAACAATGCATTTTCCAGCACGATGGAGCACCGTGCCATAAGGCAAAAGTGATAACTAAGTGGCTCGGGGACCAAAACGTTGAAATTTTGGGTCCATGGACTGGAAACTCCTCAGATCTTAATCCCATTGAGAACTTGTGGTCAATCCTCATGAGGCGGGTGGACAAACAAAAACCCACTAATTCTGACAAACTCCAAGAAGTGATTATGAAAGAATGGGTTGCTATCAGTCAGGAATTGGCCCAGAAGTTGATTGAGAGCATGCCCAGTCGAATTGCAGAGGTCCTGAAAAAGAAGGGCCAACACTGCAAATACTGACTCTTTGCATAAATGTCATGTAATTGTCGATAAAAGCCTTTGAAACGTATGAAGTGCGTGTAATTATATTTCACTACATCATAGGGGTGGGCGATATGGCCTAAAATTTATATTGCGATATAATTTTAAGCATGTGCGATATGCAATATATATTGCGATATATTGTTTTCTATATTGGGGGGGGGTGTTTAAACTTTTTTTTTTTTTTTACTTTTTATTTAATAACTATTAGCCTCCTTAAGGGCTAGAACCCTTGTCATATTCACCCTAATAGAGCTCTATTAGGGTGAATAGGACTTTACACTCTCCCTGCTGCCCTGTGCTTTGTGCACACAACAGCAGGGAGCTGACCATGGCAGCCAGACTCTCATGTACCCCCCAGCCTCTGATCTGCTCCCCCCCAGCCTCTGATCTGCTCCCCCCCAGCCTCTGATCTGCTCCCCCCAGCCTCTGACCTGCTCCCCCCCAGCCTCTGATCTGCTCCTCCCCAGCCTCGGATCTGCTCCCCCCCAGCCTCAGATCTGCTCCCCCCCAGCCTCTGATCTGCTCCCCCCCAGCCTCTGATCTGCTCCCCCCCAACCTCTGATCTGCTCCCCCCCAACCTCTTATCTGCTCCCCCCCCAGCCTCTTATCTGCCCCCCCCAGCCTCTTATCTGCCCCCCTATGGTAACTCAAACCCACCCACCCTCCCTCCCCAGTATTAATCATTGGTGGCAGTGGCCACAGGGTCCCCCTCCTCCCCCCATCATTGGTGGCAGTGGGCAGTTCCGATCGGAGTCCCAGCAGTGTAATGCTGGGGCTCCGATCAGTTACCATGGCAGCCAGGACGCGACTGAAGTCCTGGCTGCGATGGTATGTTAGTGAGCAGCATTATACTCACGTGAGCTGTGGCCGCCGGGCGCTCCTTCTCATAGGTCTGTGCGGCGCATTGCTAATGCTATAAGCCTTAGCAATGCGCCGCACAGACAGAAGAAGGAGCGACCGGCGGCCACGGCGCACGTGAGTATAATGCTGCTCACTAACATACCATCGCAGCCAGGACTTCAGTAGCGTGACTCCTGGCTGCCATGGTAACCGATCGGAGTCCCAGCATTACACTGCTGGGACTCCGATCGGAACTGCCCACTGCCACCAATGATGGGGGGAGGAGGGGGACCCTGTGGGATATGGCCGGCACATTCATTGGCCACAGTCCCTCCTCTCCTCCGCCTACTCTGTCCTCATTGGTGTTCAGCGGCAGCCGCGCACAGTGGGGAGGGAGGGACTCTCTCCTTCTCCCTCCTTCTCCCTCCACTCTGTGCCGCCGGCGGGCTCGGGAGAAAATGGTGCGCACAGAGAGCGCGATCATATTGCGGTCCGGCGATATAGGCGATATGGCGAAAATCCATATCGTGGCCCAAATTTATATCGCATATCGCCTATATCGCCTATACCGCCCACCCCTACTACATCACAGAAACAACTGAAACAAAGATCTAAAAGCAGTTTAGCAGCAAACTTTGTGAAAACTAATATTTGTGTCATTCTCAAAACTTTTGGCCACGACTGTACAATAAAGGAATTCAAGAGGCCTCACAGTTTTTTTTTTGCCTTCCTCCTTGCAGGATGACAGGCCGAACTGGATAGACAATTGTCTTTTTTCGGCCTTATGTACTGTTACCATGTCCTAGGCCTGGTAGCCTCCAGCAGGCTCTAGCCTACCACCAATGAATGGGTTCTGATGAATGCCACTTCCGATGCCATGGTCACAGTTGACTACAGCATCTGAGGAGCTAAATGTTTGTGATCATTGATGAGATGAGTGAATTGAATCCACCAAAGTGGAATTCGATCCAAATTTCACGATAAATTTCCTCATGCTTCGTGGTTGCGAATCGATTTAACCTGAAATAGTGTAAAAAAATGTAATAAAATCATATTTACCTCCTCCATTTGCTCGTAATGGGCCGGCCGCCACCATCTTGATCGGAGATTTCGCGCCAGATCTTCAAGCAAGACGACGGCGGCCGGCCCATCGTGAGCAAATGTAGGCGGTAAGTTTGATTTGATTTTTTAATGTTAATTTTACATAGTTTTTACATCATGTATGAATGCTGCATCTGAGGGGTACAATGATGGGGAGCTGCACTATATAATTTGTCATGAAGCAGATTTTTTGTAAAATTCGGCAAAGCAGCCGAATCGAATTTTCTAAAACTTCACTCATCTCTAATTGTTATCATTGATTGCAGACATTAGCTCCTGGTGTCTGCTGTGGGAAACAGCAGAAACTTGGTGGCTTTGGCACCCAGTCTGCTCTGGGTCGGACGCCATCTATAAAGTGCCGACATCCGCTGTACATGTAAGGTGAATCGGGTAAAGAGGTTAATATGTCATAGAAATAAAGAAACATAATAAGCCTGAAATCATCTGCTTGGCATGAGGGGATCTTGTAAGTAGCTCCTGTCACAGGGGGATGAGTCATGTGACACTGGCCTCGTCACATGACTCCTTCTCTCCCCTATTTAACAGGCAGCCTGCTGGCCACAGGTTGCCTGTGATTAGGGTCCTATACCTTGTGAATTTTCCCTTTGAAATTTGGCTAGGTATTCGTATTTCAGCTTGTTATTTGACTTCGCCTCTTGCGTGCTCCTTTTGTACTGTTGCTTCTCCTGGTATTTGACCTCTGCTTGACTTTGACTTGTCCTCGCCTGCTCCTGTCCTACTTGCTTTTCCTGGCATTTACTCTTGGTTTGTACATTGACGCTGCTTCTGCTTGTTCCCTGGTACCGCCCTGACCTCCTGGTTTTGACCTTGCTAGTTTGACCTCTCTTTGTTTGTCTGTTTTGTTTGTCTCTCCGCACTTACGCAGGTTAGGGATCGCCGCCCAGTTGCGCTCCGTTGCCTAGGATGGTTAAGTGCAAGTAGGCAGGGACAGAGGTGTGGGTGGAGTCACGTTGCACCTTCCCCATCCACTTCTCGTGACAGCTCCATTGTGGGCCTGTCAATCACTGCCATCTTTTACTGTACTGGTTTTTGCATTGTGCCCGGGGCATATCTTTTGAACTGATATATTGAACTAATTTTTTCTCTACTATGAAGTCCCGTGATGAACCTGCAGTCGGGGGAAACACATCAGCACAGTATAGGAATTTTGCCGGGTGCATTAAAGTGAGGTTCTAATGCAGGGTTGCTCCTTCTGGGGCTGTTGCCCTGTTATGCTATGAGGCATTCTATGGTACAGTGTAGAGAAATTAGTTTTATATATACATATATATATATATATATATATATATATATAATAGAGCAAAAGAAGGCAGCACTCCAGATGATAATGAAAAAGTGGACGGTTTATTCACTCATCAGCAACGCTTCAGCTCTCTCTATGGAGCCTTTTTCCAGCTGGAAAAAGGCTCCATAGAGAGAGCTGAAACGTTGCTGATGAGTGAATAAACCGTCCACTTTTTCATTATCATCTGGAGTGCTGCCTTCTTTTGCTCTATTATCCATACTTGGGATCTTGGTCGCAGGTCTCTCAGGAGGATATTTTAGCACCCGTACGTTTTTTGTGTGCTGCTTCTTTCCTTTCTGCCTTATATATATATATATACAGTACAGACCAAAAGTTTGGACACACCTTCTCATTTAAAGAGTTTTCTTTATTTTCATGACTATGAAAATTGTAGATTCACACTGAAGGCATCAAAACTATGAATTCACACATGTGAAATTATATACATAACAAACAAGTGTGAAACAACTGAAAATATGTCACATTCTAGGTTCTTCAAAGTAGCCACCTTTTGCTTTGATTACTGCTTTTCACACTCTTGGCATTCTCTTGACGAGCTTCAAGAGGTAGTCCCCTGAAATGGTTTTCACTTAACAGGTGTGCCCTGTCAGGTTTAATAAGTGGGATTTCTTGCCTTATAAATGGGGTTGGGACCATCAGTGGTGTTGAGGAGAAGTCAGGTGGATACACAGCTGATAGTCCTACTGAATAGACTGTTACAATTTGTATTATGGCAAGAAAAAAGCAGCTAAGTAAAGAAAAACGAGTGGCCATCATTACTTTAAGAAATGAAGGTCAGTCAGTCAGCCGAAAAATTGGGAAATCTTTGAAAGTAAGGGCTATTTGACCATGAAGGAGAGTGATGGGGTGCTGCGCCAGATGACCTGGCCTCCACAGTCACCGGACCTGAACCCAATCGAGATGGTTTGGGGTGAGCTGGACCGCAGAGTGAAGGCAAAAGGGCCAACAAGTGCTAAGCATCTCTGGGAACTCCTCCAAGACTGTTGGAAGACCATTTCAGGGGACTACCTCTTGAAGCTCATCAAGAGAATGCCAAGAGTGTGCAAAGCAGTAATCAAAGCAAAAGGTGGCTACTTTGAAGAACCTAGAATGTAGAATGTGCTCTGTTTTACGGGTGCCTTAAATTACTGAAGAACAACTGTATCTTAAGTCAGTATTGGATTTATTTACAAATAGGGATATACCTACATTCTAAATATAATTAAGGGATGGGAGAGGGGGTTGGAGGGGGTCAGCATCCTTGAGCTAGCTACACCATTCTCTCTCTCAGTCACACATGCCATGGGCTTTTCTCTGTACTCAGAACACTCCTCTCCAGCAGGTCTCAGCGAATCACATTCTTCATTGTAGAGTTCAGGAAGACTTGTCTTGTCCCAGAGGTCACCATTGTTCCTATTTGTAAGCTAGGTTATTGCAGGTAATTACACAGGAAGAAAGTTATATCATATACCCCTGCCATATCCCAGCATGTATGTCCTTGCTGACACAGGTGTGGGCAGTAAATACCAGCAGGGGGTCGGGCTTTCCCCAGGATGCGACAGTCCTGGCAGATCTTCCTTTCATCAGTGTCCTGCCCCAAGAACCCTTTGATGGTCCTCATTTGCATATCAAGCAGACCAGGGCGGATTCAGTTCCAGATATCAAGGAACATCTTTGCATCAACGCTGTATCATAGATGTCAATTTTATCGGTTCCAACATTCCCTGGTCTTGTGCCTATTGGCACACACAATCAAAAAATAAACCACAGAAACTTGATATCTGCATTACTCCAGTCCTGCGAACTTTCCGGCATTGCGGCCTTTCTTCGGAAACAGTTTCTTCGTCAACATGGGCAGGCATAGACAGAACAGGAACCCATTCATTTAACAGTCACACACTATTCATTATGGATATTAATAAATAAATAACAAGTCACCAATATCCCTCATGATAATCACAGGAAAATCTACATATCCTACATTGATATCACATACAGTATATAACATTACACCATGCTAATTGACTCGATCCGTTAATCAGATTGTCATTTAACTACCAACTAGTCTTGCTTGTCAGCTGCCTTATATAACTGGAATATGGGCAAGCCCACTTTAGCAATATGTGACAGTCTGTGCATTGCAAAGGTCCAATCCAGCTGAATTCTACTTCTCACAAGATCTCATACAATAACAATTAAAAATCAAAAGATACATGATAGATGTATATATGTCTAATACAGGTGATTCTAATGTACGTTGTGCTCTATGTTGGTTATTACGCATAAAGTGAAACCTTGGACTTTTACCCATAATGCCGTACTCTGCATGATTTTAAACTAGACATGTGAAAATTCAGGGCTCATTCATGATAATCGAGTACACCATTTGAGTAAATTAATCACCAACCACATGCTACAAATGTCTGTCATACACATTAACAATTTCCAGAAGGCTGGAATAATTTTTCTTGTTGGTCATTCTGCCTTCTTACCCCTGTATAATAGGTGCTGCAAGAGACCTATTATCTGGCTATTCAAGAAGATTGAATAGACATGGCCATATCAGACTACGGACAATCAGTTTTTAGAACTTCAGTATGGCTTATATATTGATAGGAACTTCTGCTTCCTTCATTTTCCACTCACTGATTTAATGGTGCAAGTAAGAGGAAACAAGAAAACAAAAAAAATCTCAGCAATATGTTGAATTTATGCAAAACAACCACATGTGTTCTTCTATTGTCCATGGCAGGCCTTCCCCCATGCAGACTTCTAGCTGATGTCTGTGCGCATTTAAATGGGGCACTGTCATCTTGATTCAAATAATGCCACACCTCGCAAAAAATACCAGTCACTCTTTTTTTGTTAAGCAGTGTCTAAGATCTATCAATAACTATGTACAAGATGAACGCTACGAATGTAGTCCAATTGCCACCACAATATTGGGCTGCTGCTATTCCTCCAGGGTCCCAAATTTGGATATGTAATTTCGCCTCATTATGGATCCTGGAAATAAAAATCAAGAGCAGTATCATTATTCTTAGTAGTCAATACCTTTCTACACCTACATGTAACCTCATTAATATGCCTAGGGGCGGTAATCTAACTCCATCCTAGCTGGGGGGCATTTGTAAACCACACAAAAACAAAATAAAAACAAACAAAAAAAACATGGCTTCTTAGTGTAACTATAATTCTTTCAAACACATTCCCCCATTTGGTACCATACTACACTGGTACCATACTAACTAGAACATGACCAATCTGGTGAACAACTTTGAAGTTTAGTGCCTACCCAAGAAGTAGGTCTGTATATAAAAAAAAATAAAAAATACAACAACTTGTTAATTTAAAAATATTAACAAGGAAAACAAATGCAAAGGTAGAAAAGAAAAAAAAAAAATCACATAAAACAAGAAAAAAAATATTCTGCTGGCCTTTAACACATCACTCACAGACAGACACATACTAACACCATCTCCCAACTCAACTTTTGTTCTGGTGTGTGAAAAAAGACATCTTCCTGTGAGGTCCATTGAAAGAGCAAATGCTATTTACACCTAAAACACAAAAAGTCATGGGGGGGTGGGGAGACAAAAAATACATTCACATCACAAAGGTACAGTATACATGACTGTTTTAACCAACAAATGCCTGACTGTTATTTAATTGTTTGCAAACAATTACTAATTATTGAGCTCATGATACCACGTGGTGACTATGAAGACCTTTTTAAATTGATCTAATTCTAGACTAAATGTAGCCAGTACCACTCCACCTAAACCCTGTGAACAAAACAAAAAAACATTAGTGTTTAGCCAGCTTGACTAAGCTGCCTTTAGTGGCTCCTGAAAAAGAAACACAAAGACAATTATTACACACAATTATTATTACAGTCAAATCCTTATTCTCTAAGCCTTGTCCTGTTATCTGTATGGCTAGAATATAAGTCCCATATTCTTCCTAAACTAAGCAGGCATTGCTCACAAAGTTTGCCATATTTTTTATGAAAAATGGTAATGCTATTTGGGACCAACTGCATACCAGCCAAAATGGAAGATTAGCCCAGGGTGCAAACATTGGTATGCTCGTCCCCCATGGCTGTTGGCTATTCGGATGGTGGGGGCCATTGTTATCTGTAATCTCCTCCTTTTGCCCCTCAGCATTTCCTGACTCCCCAAGGCTGTTATCCATTACATCAGGCTCCTGTGGTATGCTTTCCTTGCCCTGGGTGGATATACTTTTATCATCCGGTATCAGGCTGAAAATATCGGGGGTTCTACAAAATCTCTGAATGTGCCCTGGTCTGTGACATTTGTAACACCTGATGAATTTCTTCCTTCTTGTACCTCTGTTCACTACTGATATATCTGCATCTGATCTATGACCATCACTGGATTCTTCACACCAGTCTCTAAGTATATTGATAAAGCTCTGGTATGAATTGGCATTTCTGAGGGCAATCCTATTAGGATAGTTCACATAACATATATTGGCCATTGAGTATATGAAGCCTGAATCATCAGCAGACATATCAGGACAGTTATACACACTTCTGTACAGTGAAAGATATTGGTTACAGAACAATATAGGGTCATCTCCTCTTCTAAATCTCATTCTTTGTAGCGCATTTATCCCTCTATCATCACGACTCTTTAACACACGCTGCAGTTCTTTCATCCTTCCCTCTGCATCTAAGTTGTCATTTTCATATGCAGATACCTGGGCTGCTAGAGGTGCTGGTACCCAAGCCCTTAGAAGAGAGCATGCATCTTTATCACTCAAAGTGTATTTCTGTACAATAGCCTCAAATTTATTAGACAGGCACACGGGTGACTCCAGTGTATTAAACTCACCCAGAATCTGGCACAATGTAAGTTTTTCATTAATTGTGAGTACACTAGTGCCCTCCCCTAAATATCCAGGAGCATTTGCTATTGCCACCTCATTGGATGTATTCACATCAGTGACAATACAGATATTGGCTGATGGACACTTTTTCTTCCGTTCATTGAGGGATAATATCCATTGCTCCTTTCTAAGTAGCTGTGAGTTTGCATCTTCCAATTTCCTCTCCAAAGACATTACCAATTCCTCCATATGAGATAATTTTAGTTGCAATGAACCAACAAGTCTACTCTTCATATCAAAGTTTGCATTGCATTGTTCCAATTGTTCTTGCAGCTCACAATTTCTTTCGGATAAATTGCACACAGTAGCCCTCAAGTCATCCATTTCAACACTGGAGGCAGTTGCAATGCTACTAAGATTATCTCCAATTTTCTCTATCTGCTCTCCAAGATGACTCCTTTCTGCTCTCCATTGCTCCCCCATTTGCTCAGAAATTTCTGTGATTCTGAGCAATACCGCAATTTCGTTAGCCAATTTCTGTTTGTTACCTTTCTTTGTAAGTTGTCTACTCTGCAGCTTGTCATTATGTTGCTGACACTGAGACAACAACGCATTAACTTGACTCTTAAGAGGTTCATCTGCACATGAATGATATTTGGCAGAGGCATATTTCTTAACATAACTATAGGCCAGTTCCATTTCACCAATGTACACAACACAAGATACAACTATTAAAATACAAGCTATTGTACTGCCAATACACACTCACAAGTGAACAAGACAAAGAACCAAACTTTTCAGTGTTCCCACAATGTCTTTACATACATGCACACACTTAGTCTGAACTCAAGTCAAGATTCCAAACAAGCACAAATTGTTCCTCTACAGAGAATCCACACTTTCCTCTGCTTTAACGCTCATTAACATACAGCATTCAATACTTTTTCCACTATTACAACTCCACATACACTCAAGGACAACAAACAATTAGAACTTTTGCATATCCAATGAATAACTCACCACACTTTCAATCCTTCTACGAAGTCCAAGATCCAGCTGACTTCACCACGGAATCTGTGCAAAAGGTCTGGTCTGTTCTTTCAGCAATTTGAATTAGAGCAATTCCGTCTTATAGGTTCTATGTGGATTTAGGAATTTCCACACACTTTCTGGGGTGCCAAATGTAGAATGTGCTCTGTTTTACGGGTGCCTTAAATTACTGAAGAACAACTGTATCTTAAGTCAGTATTGGATTTATTTACAAATAGGGATATACCTACATTCTAAATATAATTAAGGGATGGGAGAGGGGGTTGGAGGGGGTCAGCATCCTTGAGCTAGCTACACCATTCTCTCTCTCAGTCACACATGCCATGGGCTTTTCTCTGTACTCAGAACACTCCTCTCCAGCAGGTCTCAGCGAATCACATTCTTCATTGTAGAGTTCAGGAAGACTTGTCTTGTCCCAGAGGTCACCATTGTTCCTATTTGTAAGCTAGGTTATTGCAGGTAATTACACAGGAAGAAAGTTATATCATATACCCCTGCCATATCCCAGCATGTATGTCCTTGCTGACACAGGTGTGGGCAGTAAATACCAGCAGGGGGTCGGGCTTTCCCCAGGATGCGACAGTCCTGGCAGATCTTCCTTTCATCAGTGTCCTGCCCCAAGAACCCTTTGATGGTCCTCATTTGCATATCAAGCAGACCAGGGCGGATTCAGTTCCAGATATCAAGGAACATCTTTGCATCAACGCTGTATCATAGATGTCAATTTTATCGGTTCCAACATAGAATATGACATATTTTCAGTTGTTTCACACTTGTTTGTTATGTATATAATTCCACATGTGTTAATTCATAGTTTTGATGCCTTCATAGTGATGAAAATAAAGAAAACTCTTTGAATGAGAAGGTGTGTCCAAACTTTTGGTCTGTACTGTATATATATATATATATATATATACACTCACCTAAAGAATTATTAGGAACACCTGTTCTATTTCTCATTAATACAATTATCTAGTCAACCAATCACATGGCAGTTGCTTCAATACATTTAGGGGGGTGGTCCTGGTCAAGACAATCTCCTGAACTCCAAACTGGATGTCAAAATGGGGAAAAAAAGGTGATTTAAGCAATTTTGAGCGTGGCATGGTTGTTGGTGCCAGACGGGCCGGTCTGAGTATTTCACAATCTGCTCAGTTACTGGGATTTTCACGCACAACCATTTCTATGGTTTACAAAGAATGGTGTGAAAAGGGAAAAACATCCAGTATGCGGCAGTCCTGTGGGCAAAAATGCCTTGTGGATGCTAGGGGTCAGAGGAGAATGGGCCGACTGATTCAAGCTGATAGAAGAGCAACGTTGACTGAAATAACCACTCGTAACAACCGAGGTATGCAGCAAAGCATTTGTGAAGCCACAACACGCACAACCTTGAGGCGGATGGGCTACAACAGCAGAAGACCCCACCGGGTACCACTCATCTCCACTACAAATAGGAAAAAGAGGCTACAATTTGCACAAGCTCACCAAAATTGGACTGTTGAAGACTGGAAAAATGTTGCCTGGTCTGATGAGTCTCGATTTCTTTTGAGACATTCAAATGGTAGAGTCCGAATTTGGCGTAAACAGAATGAGGACATGTATCCATCCTCTGATGGCTACTTCCAGCAGGATAATGCACCATGTTACAAAGCTCGAATCATTTCAAATTGGTTTCTTGAACATGACAATGAGTTCACTGTGCTAAAATGGCCCCCAGAGTCACCAGATCTCAACCCAATAGAGCATCTTTGGGATGTGGTGGAATGGGAGCTTCGTGCCCTGGATGTGCATCCCTCAAATCTCCATCAACTGCAAGATGCTATCCTATCAATATGGGCCAACATTTCTAAAGAATGCTATCAGCACCTTGTTGAATCAATGCCACGTAGAATTAAGGCAGTTCTGAAGGCAAAAGGGGGTCCAACACCGTATTAGTATGATGTTCCTAATAATTCTTTAGGTGAGTGTATATATCTAAAGTACTAACTGCAATCACATTTACAAAGGTTTAACTTCGTCTTTGATGAACCAGTGTGTCTGCTATACAAACTTTCCCTAAAATTCTTTGATTTTGTAAAAGCATAATTTATAGAAATGATCTCATATATTCAGTCAATTCCATGCTGTTACAGACAGGTAAGGTAATGGTGGAAGTGTATGAGAGAATTGGTGGATTTATAGTCCCATTATGTAAAAGCATAGACTCCCCTTTGGCTCATCAAATGTAAATGTCCACTTTAAACTAATGTATTTTATGTAGAACTCCATATGGGTGTAGCACTAACATTTCCACTAATCCACTACAGTGTATGCAGAATGCACTTTTGGAAGTTATTGTCCGCATGCAATAGTGTTCGTAGAGGATGAGGGGCAAAGATATAAAACAGAATGCTTTCAGATGCTTCTTGACACCATCACACTCCTATCCACCCATGACAATAGGTCCTGTCAACCCTATCATATACATATGATTCAGATACATTTCCACTTTGTGCACCAACATTGCACCACCAGTAAAGCCACATTCATATGCAGGTTCTCACCTCCAATTAAATGGGAACAATATCAAACTGGAATGGGGTCTCAATGCAGCTTTCTCCATGATATGTTCTCAAATAAGCATAACTACACATATATGCACTAGTGTCACAAATAGCCAATGAGGTGTTACCTTGGTTTAAGTCCAGATTCCCAAAACTGTATTAATGCCGAATTGAGTGTCAGCCTGTGTGTTATGACAAAGGGTGCTCTGTGCACTTGAAAAACATCAATTGGTTCCTTGTACCTCTGCCTGTGATATCTTACCTTGGAAATTTATGAAGATTTGATAAAGATCTGTGAATTTTATCCTTGCTGAGCATCTTCTAACTTTGCTAACCTATGTGCCTCCTACTTCCCATCCAATATGTATATATTGACATTGATAATAAATTAAAACCATGTTTTCAGTTTTATATAAAAAAAAAAGAATCTTTAATGGTGGGAATTTTAGCATATTATGAGAGAGAATCTGGCCTTTAGGCCATCAAACTTTGCATCGTTGACCTGTGTGTTCTCTTCTCCACATTAAATAAAACCCTTATGAATCCTCATTTTCTATTTTGAAATATATCTGGGCAACAGTAACCAATAAAGATTGAAAATGTAATATGTATTTCTAAAATGAGGCCCTAGTTGGTTCCCTCTCTCTATGAGTCTATAAAATGTACTTTTAGAAATATATTGAAGTCCAATTTTCTTCATCCTAGTGCTCATTAGCCATCAGACAATATGCTTTTAATTAGAAAGACGTCTATTAATTCTAAGAGGAGCTGGAAGTAATTTTAGACCTAAAAACCTTTTAAGTTTCCTAACAGAAAAATGTAGGCTACTTTGATATGGAAAAAATGGAGCAAGAATGGGCAAGATATCAGACCAGAGGCAAATGTAACATTTTGGTGTGTGTGCATTAGTGATGAGCGGCAGGGGCTATATTCGAATTTGCGATATTTCACGAATATTTGGGCGAATATTCGTCATATATTCGTGAATTTTCAAATCCGAGATTATTTTCTTGATTGCGAAGAATTGGCAATGTAATATTTGCATAATGCACGCAAAATACAGGCAGGGTCACTTTTGCTACATTTTCCAAGCTTCTTGAAGTTTCCTGAGACTAGAGAAAATGGTTGGCATGGCAGAACAATAAAAATGGCTTTATATGCAGATATATGCTCCAATATATTCGCGATTGCCCTAATCAGCATTAATGATGCAAATATTTTGGCGCAATCCATGAAACTTCACATTTTAGCAGGTCTGCATGTATTTATGGACAGCAGAACCTATCACACTGCCTAACACCCTGCACTGGAACCTATCAGCTTCACTATATCAAATTCTAACCTACACTGACTATCTCCCACTAACTATCTGTATTATATATATAAGCTATCTAACCATCTAATGTAGTGTGGAAAGCAAAGAGCACAGCAATGACACTGCTGTCATTCTCAGAACTTTAAAAAACTGTAGAAAATGGCTGCTGGTTAGGTTCTTATATAGTAAGGGGTAGGCAACTTTCCTATTGGTTGCTAGGGATGTTGCTAAGCTCAGACAAAGACATTGCAGCCTTCTCATTAGCCCACAAGCAAGAAGGGAGGTTACTGATGAAAAAAAAATCTAGAATATTCGAAATTACGAATATATATCACTATATTCTAAATATTCGCGAATTCTCTAAGTGTCGATATTTTCGGTTAATATTCGTGATTCGAATATTCGCGCCCAACACGAGTTTGCATTGAAGCAAATTTAATTTTTAATTGGTGTAATTTGTGGAAATAAGTATTGTTGTTATTATCATTGTTGAAACAATGGTCCAAAGGGCATTATTCCCCAGGCCCACATACGGTAGGTAGTTCTATGTGGATATTTCACTCCAAAAGGGGAATCTCTCACACGTTCTAGTTATCCCTCTTGCAACAGTCACAGGTAGGGACTAGGGATGAGCGAACCCGTGGAAGTTCGGGTTCGCCGGGTTCGGCCGAACTTCAGGTGAAAGTTCGGGTTCGGGACCCGAACTTGACCCGAATTTGACCCCGAACCCCATTAAAGTCAATGTGGACCCGAACTTAACTTTATTATTTTCCGTTATAACATGGTTGACAGAATGCTAAATAAAATGGCCATGGAGGGGTTAAAAATAATTAAGAAACTCACCTCATCCACTTGATCGTGCAGCCTTGATCGCGCAGGTCTTCTTTCTTCAGGATCTGCGAAAGGACCTGCGATGACGTCACCGCCCTCACCATGTGGCAAGCGCGGTGATGTCACCGCAGGTCCTGAAGAAAGAAGACCTGCGCGATCAAGGCTGCGCAATCAAGTGGATTTTAGCATTTTTAACCCCTCCATGGCCATTTTATTTAGCATTCTGTCTTAAAGGGTTTCTGTCACCAGATTTAACCCTATTAAGCTAGCTGACAGTAGCGATGTGCTAATGTCAGCTAAACCTAACTAGCCTATTCCTACTTTTATCTATGCACCAGTTACGCAAGAAATTCATCAGTAGGTGAGCAAATAGCGTCGATGAGAGTCGCGTGGGAGCAGGTGTTGTGAACAGTCAGGGATGCGGCAATGAGACTGGTGAGGGTAACGACAGTGACGTGCAGACAATAGTGGATGATGATGAACCCGATTGCAGAGGCAGCCAGCAGGGTGTACGTATGGCTGTGAGCCAGCTGGGTGGAAACAGAGTGAGGTCTGGGGCTAAACATGCCCAGCATAGACCGTCTGATACTTCGGAGCCTACCTGTCTGGAAACAACTAGCAGGGCATGGCTTCATAGAGGCAGCGGCAGGCAGTCAGCATGGAGGGGTGAGGGTAAAATTCCCTACTCAGGGGGTGGGAATTTTTCCTTAAGTAACCGGAGGACGTCAGCCTGGCCGCATGTAGAATCTGAGGTCAGAAGGTGAAGGCTGACCAGGGTACCAATGTTGGCACCATGGCCCTGCATCAACACATGGAGCGTCGCCATAAAGTAGCCTTGGAATACCTTAGTACTAATGTTGTGGTACAGCCTGAGGCATTTCCTAGTGGCCTACACCCCTTTTCCAGCAGTCAGGGCTCAACAACCTTAGCAGAAGGGAGCTGTGTTTCCTTCCCATCATCTACTGGTCCTGATGCTCCTCCTCCAACTCCTCCTCACTCATTTTGGCAGCAATCGATCACCGAGGCGATTGTAAAAAGACAACAGTATGCATGCAATCATCCAATGGTGCAGAAGCTGAAAGTGCTCCTGGCCAAGTTGCTGTTACTACAGTCCCTTCCTTTCCATGTGGTTGACTCTGCACCTTTCAGGGAACTGATGGCTTGTGCTGAGCCAAGGTGGAGAGTCCCAAGCCATCATTACTTCTCCAAAAAGGCTGTAACAGCCCTGCACACATATGTTGAGCAAAAGGTGGGCCGTTCTTTGAGCTTTGTGTCTGGTACAGTTCACAGCAGCGCCGAGCTGTAACTGTGGTCAAGGACAATATCTGTCCTTTACAGCCCACTGGGTAAATGTGGTTCCAGCCCAGGCACACCAGCAACTTGGCAAGGTGACGGCAATGTCGCCTCAACGTTCTCAAGCTGTGATCCCTGCGACAATGTCCTCCTCGGCCTCCTCATCCTCAACCTTA
Organism: Bufo bufo; assembly: GCF_905171765.1. Lineage (NCBI taxonomy): Eukaryota > Metazoa > Chordata > Amphibia > Anura > Bufonidae > Bufo > Bufo bufo. Next base: position 87,539,940 of record NC_053396.1, read on the forward strand.
TCCTCATCCTCCACTGTAGGCACAGTTTGGAGTGGTCCTATAGTGTACACCTATGCATAGCACGGTGGTTTCACTCTGTTCTGCACCTGGCCTGCATGGTCGAACAGAGTCACACTAGGGAGGAACTTCTCTGCGTACTTCAACAAGAAATCGAATCCTGGTTATATCCTCACCAAACTGAAGATCCATGGTCACCGATAATGGGAAGAACATTCTGTCTGAGCTGCATCAACGAGTGCTGACCCATGCGCCTTGCATGGCGCATGTCTTTAACCCCTTAAGGACTTAGGATGTATCGGTACGGCATGGGTCCCGAGTCCTTAAGGACCCATGACGTACCGGTACGTCATAACTTGAAATCTGTATTCCGGCGCCCCAGGGGTTAATCGAAACGGGATTTCGGCTGAAATCATTCAGCCGCCATCCCGTAACAATGCAGGGGGGGGTCATTTGACCCCCCCCCCGCATCGGCGATCGCAGAAAACCGCAGGTCAATTCAGACCTGCGGTTTGCTGCGCTTTGTGCAGTTTCTGATCCCCGCGGGCCCTGACCGCGGGGATCAGAAGCTTTAGTGTCCCTAAAATTTATATTTTACACCCCCCCCTGCACCCCTGCATGATTTTTTGCCGGCGGGTGGTGCAGGGGGGGGAGTTGTGGGCGGTGGGGGCGGTGCGGGAGGCGGGCGGTGCGGCAGGCGGGATCGCGATCCCCCGCCCGCCTCCCCTTGAATAATCGTTGGTGTTCAGTGGGTATACCAGGGTGCCAGCACATTGCTGGCACCCTGGTATAAACGGCTGACATCGATGATGCGATGTCAGCCGTTTAACCCTTTCCATACATCGGTCCGTACGGACCGCTGTATGGAAAAAGTTAACAGTAAGAGGGAGCTCCCTCCCTCTCCCATCGGGGGGCTGCTGTGCCTTTGCAGCCCCCCGATGGAGAGGGAGAGAGTCCCCCAGACAGCCCCCCGACAGCCCCCCGACAGCCCCGTCCTTACCCTTCCCCGTCTGCGAAGTTCTGACAACTACTGAGCAGACGGGGAAGGTTCCCATGGCAACAGGACACCGTCTCAGGCATCCTGCTGTCCATGGTGCTGAACAGATCTGGGCTAAAGGCAGAGATCTGTTCAGACAAAGTGTAAGTAATATACAGTACAGTACAATATATTGTACTGTACTGTATTACATAGACATCAGACCCACTGGATCTTCAAGAACCAAGTGGGTCTGGGTCAAAAAAAAAGTGAAAAAAACTGAAAAAAAAGTAAAAATCCCAAAACACATTTATCACTGATTAAAAATGAAAAAAATAAAATTCCCTACACATGTTTGGTATCGCCGCGTCCGTAACGACCTGATCTATAAAACGGTCATGTTACTTTCCCCGCACGGTGAACGCCATAAAAATAAAAAAATAAAAACTATTAGGAAATTGAAATTTTGCCCACCTAGTACCAATCAAACCGTCATCTCATCCCGCAAAAATCATACCCTACCCAAGATAATCGCCCAAAAACTGTAAAAACTATGGCTCTTAGACTATGGAAACACTAAAACATGATTTTTTTTGTTTCAAAAATGAAATCATTGTGTAAAACTTAAATAAATAAATAAAAAGTATACATATTAGGTATTGCCGCGTCCGTATCGACCGGCTCTATAAAAATATCACATGACCTAACCCCTCAGGTGACCACCGTAAAAAAATAAAAATAAAAACAGTGTAAAAAAAGCAATTTTTTGTCATCTTACGTCACAAAAAGTGTAATAGCAAGTGATCAAAAAGTCATATGCACCCCAAAATAGTGCCACTCAAACCGTCATCTCATCCCGCAAACACTCTCCCTGCAGGCTGGGATACAGCTGATTAAATTTTTGGGGAAAATTTGGTGACGCGTCCGAATCGAATTTCTGAAAAATTCGCCCATCTCTAGTAATTGTATTGACTCTCAGAATAAGGACGTCATGTCATTTTTAGGACACAGTGAACCCAAATATCCTTGGCGAGATTGTGGATTTTTGTATTGCACTGTACTGCCACACCATCATGTTCTTGTAATCAGCATGGGTCTCAGCAGTCAGACCTTCACTAATCAGATGGTTGTCTCCAATCCTGTTGATAGAGGATAACTTTACAATTTGGAACAACCTCTTTAATGACTTAGATTGATCCCCTGCTGTCTGCCATAGTTTGCAGTAGTTCTAGCCAACTGCAGCTGATATCTCACAGTCCTGAGTGCAACTCCAAAGTTTCATCCACTAATATCTGCCATATTCAACTCCAACTGGTAAACCTCAGGAGTTGGGGATTATCACTGCAGAGAGACATAAGCAGCTATCTACCAAACTCTTCTCCAACTCTCTCAACTACATCCACTACTGCACTACTGCTCTACAAAAAAAACTTCTACCTTATGAGGATTTTTCTGTTTGCTCTGGATCAATTTTGGTGGAAAATATACTGAATTGGATGGCAAGTTTTTTCACCCTATCACCTTGTGTAGTATATATGCAGTGCACAGGAGCATTGTCTCATTGAGCACTATAAAGGACCCTTGATCCCACCTGCCCCTTTTCTTTCTCACACTGAGTAAAGGCAAGGACAATAGCAGTTCAAATACTGGAAGCAGTCACAATGTGTCAGGGACTTAGCCATAGGGAGTGGAGGGGTATCAGTTTTTCCCAGGCCATAGAGCCTAAAGAAGTCTAAAGAAAATGCTATTATAAATGGAAAGTATTAGGTGAGTTCCTGTGACAGCATTGTTGTTCAGGAGCTTGAAGGTATGCATCTGAATGGTGTTGCAGTTGCTATAGTTAGACTTTCAATCTCTCCATTAACTGTGGTAAAATTATGGAATGGTGAGTGTCACGTACTGAGGACCAGACCAGCCTACCGCGTCACATGACAAGGGTTGCCCAAGCCCTTCAGACCGATTCAACTCACGCCCTCACACGCTATTACGCCCTGCGCTAGGCCGTAACTCGAGCATAAATCACCACCTGAAGCCTGCAAGCCCACCCACTCACTAACACAAAACTTTCACTGCCACCACCCGTCAGTTATAAGGTCGACAGGACACCCCTGAGTGTTCCACTTGCAAGCAGACACCCACACGATAGCAAGCCTCATGGAAAAACAACATACAGCCCCAGACTGCACACAAACTCTTCATGGAGCTAACAGGTTCTTAAGGTTACAAGACAAACCATCAAACTTTTAGGGTTAATGTATAAAAAATAGACAGTACTTGGTTACATAAAATGATTAACAAGAGACATACATAAATGGCAAACAATTGTAAAATAAAAAGGAGAAAACAGAGAAAGTTCTAATACTTAACATTTGTGTGGTTAAAGTCCTTTCCTCTCAGGAGATTTGGGCAGAATAATGGTGCACAAACCAATTCGATTAGATCTCCCACTTTGTGACACCCAAATACCCAGGGATTGCATTTTTATGCCTTTCCTCCAGGGGCAGGCCTGAGGGGGATTCTCACTCCTACCTCTGACTCAGCCCTTCTAGGCCAAGCTACATTACCCATGCAGCCAGCCCCCTGGCCAACTAGGGAACAGGTATGAAAAGATCAAAAAGATAGTTTCCCAGTTGCCCTGGTGAAGATACAGACCCCAGCCCTTCTTCATAATTCATATCTCATCGTTCCAAGTCCTAGCATATAAAACGCTACACGTCCAGGACGCTCGGAAGATGAGATCCTTATTTTAAAAAGATGAAGGCTAGTTGATATGCCATGTCTGGTGCCCATGCGATGCCCCCATCATACCAGAGATGATAAGCTAGATTTTGGGGACATCTGATTCTTCCTGAACAAGTTGTAAAGGATTACGGATAATGGCTTCTGCTCTGGTTAGGAAGCCCCCATGCTGACTCAAGGCGCCGGAGAGTCTGCTGTCCCCTGTCCCGAGTGTGACCAGCAAACGGGCCCATCCTCGTTAGCATCTCTGTGCTAACTACCCTCGGGGAGCAGGCTGCTGTTTTCCCAAGTATGAGGCAGACATCTCGGCCTATATGCAACCTTAGACAAATTCATTAATGGCTGCTGGCCTGGCAACACAAATACATACTGTATATATATATATATATATATATATATGTGAATCACACCAGAACATGTTACTCCACAACACATAACCATAAAACATATATTGACACAGCAAACATTATAATAACTAGGAATAAGTCGGTCCTTATTCTTGACAGTGAGGGTATAGGAAAAAAAGCAGATTTTAAATGTTCTAAGTAAATATATCTGAATGTTGAGCTATAAAATGTCGGAACTCCATGTATTATTTACTCTGCTCAACTCTGCTGAATAAGTTGCACTTTATAAATCAATTAAGTCCATTAAAGTGTTTATAATGTTTATAGTAAAGCTATAGCGGGCATGTGAGGTAGACACTGAAAAGCTCTTTGAGTAGAATAGTAATGTCTTCCTAAAGTATGGTGTCATCTAAAAGAAGTCCAAGTCTCAGTGATTTGCTTTGTGACGGCATAATGGGGTGTGCACCATGCTGAATTGTTTTCAGATATTGTCTGGAAGCAGTTTTATTGCTCTGTGGCAGCACAAGGTTAAATGATTGTGTGATATATAGTTCTAGACTGTGCATGGAGTTGTCTCATCATCTGTCAGATCATTGCAATCACATCTAGCCTACCAATCTCACTAATTGTGGTGGATTTTAGGAATGACGAGGTTACACACAAAATGGCTTCATTAGGTTTAAAAAGAAACCTCAGCAGGAAACACAAACAATTGACCTAAATTTGCCTTAAACGGCAAGCACAAATTACAGGAATCGGAACAATTAGAGAAAATAGTTCTCTCTGTAGATCTTCCGAACTAGCTGAAAGAAAACGAAGGAATGCGGCTTGTAAAGTTAGACTAAAGGAGAGGCAAATCTTGGGGAAGAGAACAAGGGAGTATGAAATAACAACAGAAAGCTTTGTTAAGGAAGCCAACGATAGATTCAGAAGCATCTGTTGACCTTCACTAAGATGAATATGCTGGACAAAGGTGGTCATATTAATGTACATTTACAGATGCAGCCAAGCTAAACTTGATGGTTAACACATTAAGTAAAGAATGGCAAGAAAATGTTAACTTTTCAATGGATTTCAATGGTTTTTGTCATGAGATAACCAAAATACCACTGACATGTGTTATCAGAGTCAATTTTAGCTCGGCTACATCTGTAAGTCACATATACAAATAAATATAGGGTATCTCCTCCTAGAAACATTCTGTGCCCAGATCCTCAGAGCCTGTGCTAATATAAGAAACAATCTACAGTGGAATGCATGTGTAGAACCTTAGAAATACTCCTGGGGTGTCACATTCTAAGTTTTACATGATCTTCACCAGTTTATGGAAATTTGTTGAACAGCTTTGTAAATGCATTGTATTACTTATCTTTTACTCAACTGTCCACTTTAGAGTGACATTATAATAAACTGGCTGAAAGACCCGTCTTCGCACGGGCATATTTCATCTATTTCATTTAATGTTTGTGTGTGTCGTTAAAAGATGTCGACAGTATACACCATAACAGTGACATCAACAGCCCCCCACCCCTTAACACTGACCCCCCCCCCCCCCCACACACACACACAGTGCCCGGTTTCCTTAAAATGGGGCCTCCAGAGCATCCCACCCCCTTAATTTTGACCTTTACAGCAGCCTGCCCCTTTAACAGTGAGTGCCACAGCACCCCACCCCCTTAACAGTGACCTCCACAGGGGCCCGCACCCTTAACAGTGACATCTACAGAACCCGCCCCTTAACACTGACCATAGGTTACAGTCCCCTTAACTGACCTCCACCATTCTCGGCCCCCTTAACGGAGACCTTCACAGCGACTGCCCCTTTAATAGTGACTGCCACACTACCCTGCTCCCTTAACAGTGACCTCCACTGTACCCTGTACCTTTAATAGTGACTGGCACAGTACCCTGCCACTTTAACAGTGACCTCCACAGAGCTCTATTCCCTTAAAATGTGACTTCCACAACACCCCACCCCATTAACAGTGACCTCTACAGAACCTCGCCCCTTAACACTGACCTCCATAGCGGACCGTTCTCTTAACTGTGACCTCCACCGTTCCCTGCCCCCTTAACAGAGACCTCCACAGTGCCCGTCCCTTAACAGTGACCTACACTGAGGCTATCCCTTTATTAGTGACCTCCACAGTACCCCATCTACTTAACAGTGATTTCCACAACACCCCACCCCCTTAACAGTGGCCTCTACAGCAATATTCCCCTTAACACTGACTTCCATAGTGGACCATCCCCTTAACTGTGACCTCCACAGCAGCCTGCCCCTAGGTAGCCAGAGGTCCGGTTTTCAGATTCCCTGTCCTCTGTCTGGCGCAGAGCCTGGACCGACACAGGGATGTCCTTTTGAACAGCCCACTCTCAGACAGCAGCACTGTCACCCTCCCTCCCACCACTGCACCTGACAGAAGTTGATTTTTACCTTCATTTTTTCAATACCCGTCGGCTGCGGAGTAGGGGGGGGCATGGCTTAGAAGGACCTGGGGGTGGAGTTTTTAAGTCCGTATTTTGAGGGTGGTCTGAATGGCCACCTACCTGCCCCCTTAACTGTGACCTTCACAGCACTCTGCTCACTTAACAGTGTCATCCACAGCACTCTGCCCCTGTAAAGCTGACCTACAGCAGTAAAAAAAAATGGCTGGGTTGTTATGGAAACCCTATGTAAAACTGTGTGTATGTGGAGAGTAAGGACCTGTGAGCTTCTATTGGCTGATAAGGGACATGTGACCGTGTGTATGGCAGTTAGGATATGAAGAGAAAGACCTGCAGGCTTCTATTGGCTAATGAAGGTCATGTGATGTGCCATATTTGCATTTTGTTGGGAATATTTCCGGAACGGTACGTCCTAGAGAGCTAAGACCCGGTCTAAAACCTTCCTGGACACCTGATGTACCTGTGTGCCAAGTTTTGTAATTGTAAATACGACGGTGCGGATTCCTTTAGTGCACATGCATACACACACACATATACACATACACACAGCTTTATATATTAGATGACTCCAGTATGCATCAATAAGAGGTATTATTCACAGCTTACCTATTACACTGCGTGCAGAATTATTAGGCAAATGAGTATTTTGACCACATCATCCTCTTTATGCATGTTGTCTTACTCCAAGCTGTATAGGCTCGAAAGCCTACTACCAATTAAGCATATTAGGTGATGTGCATCTCTGTAATGAGAAGGGGTGTGGTCTAATGACATCAACACCCTATATTGGGTGTGCATAATTATTAGGCAACTTCCTTTCCTTTGGCAAAATGGGTCAAAAGAAGGACTTGACAGGCTCAGAAAAGTCAAAAATAGTGAGATATCTTGCAGAGGGATGCAGCACTCTTAAAATTGCAAAGCTTCTGAAGCGTGATCATGGAACAATCAAGCGTTTCATTCAAAATAGTCAACAGGGTCGCAAGAAGCGTGTGGAAAAACCAAGGCGCAAAATAACTGCCCATGAACTGAGAAAAGTCAAGCGTGCAGCTGCCAAGATGCCACTTGCCACCAGTTTGGCCATATTTCAGAGCTGCAACATCACTGGAGTGCCCAAAAGCACAAGGTGTGCAATACTCAGAGACATGGCCAAGGTAAGAAAGGCTGAAAGACGACCACCACTGAACAAGGCACACAAGCTGAAACGTCAAGACTGGGCCAAGAAATATCTCAAGACTGATTTTTCTAAGGTTTTATGGACTGATGAAATGAGAGTGAGTCTTGATGGGCCAGATGGATGGGCCCGTGGCTGGATTGGTAAAGGGCAGAGAGCTCCAGTCCGACTCAGACGCCAGCAAGGTGGAGGTGGAGTACTGGTTTGGGCTTGTATCATCAAAGATGAGCTTGTGGGGCCTTTTCGGGTTGAGGATGGAGTCAAGCTCAACTCCCAGTCCTACTGCCAGTTTCTGGAAGACACCTTCTTCAAGCAGTGGTACAGGAAGAAGTCTGCATCTTTCAAGAAAAACATGATTTTCATGCAGGACAATGCTCCATCACACGCGTCCAAGTACTCCACAGCGTGGCTGGCAAGAAAGGGTATAAAAGAAGAAAATCGAATGACATGGCCTCCTTGTTCACCTGATCTGAATCCCATTGAGAACCTGTGGTCCATCATCAAATGGAGATTTACAAGGAGGGAAAACAGTACACCTCTCTGAACAGTGTCTGAGAGGCTGTGGTTGCTGCTGCACGCAATGTTGATGGTGAACAGATCAAAACACTGACAGAATCCATGGATGGCAGGCTTTTGAGTGTCCTTGCAAAGAAAGGTGGCTATATTGGTCACTGATTTGTTTTTGTTTTGTTTTTGAATGTCAGAAATGTATATTTGTGAATGTTGAGATGTTATATTGGTTTCACTGGTAAAAATAAACAATTGAAATGGGTATATATTTGTTTTTTGTTAGGTTACCTAATAATTATGCACAGTAATAGTCACCTGCACACACAGATATCCCCCTAAAATAGCTAAAACTAAAAACAAACTAAAAACTACTTCCAAAAATATTCAGCTTTGATATTAATGAGTTTTTTGGGTTCATTGAGAACATGGTTGTTGTTCAATAATAAAATTAATCCTCAAAAATACAACTTGCCTAATAATTCTGCACTCCCTGTATATGATGTGCCATAGTTACATATATACTGCACGTATCCAGCAATCAGGCCATATAATATGATTTCACATTTCAATTCTTACTTTCATTTAGTTTTTATCCTTAAAGGGATTTTCAAGGCTCTTGATTTTCATGACCCATCCTCAGGATAAGTCATTTTTGTGACACCCCCACCAATCTGCTATTCCCTGCAGCCTCCAGTGCTTAAAGGGGTTGTCCGGGTTCAGAGCTGAACCCGGACATACCCTTATTTTCACCCAGGCAGCACCCCTGATGTTGGCATTGGAGCATCTCATGCTCCGATGCTCTCCCTTGCCCTGCACTAGATCGCGCAGGGCACGGGCTCGTTTGTTTATAATAACACACTGCTGGGCAGAAGCTTCCGCCCGACAGTGTGTTCAGTGACGTCACCGGCTCAGATGGGCGTGCTTTAGCGCTGCCCTAGCCGTTTTACTGGCTTCCTGGCAGCCCCATGGAGAGCCCGGTACGTCACCGGAACTCTTGAAAATGCCTTTGCCCTGCACGATTTAGCGCAGGGCAAAGGAGAGCATCGGAGCATAAACTGCTCCGATGCTCAAGTCAGGGGGGCTGCCTGGGTGAAAATGGAGGTATGTCGAGGTTTAGCTCTGAAACCGGACAACCCCTTTAAATAGAACAGGAAGCAGAGCTCCATAGAAAGTTTAGTGGCCATTCCTGGTTACTGCAACTTAGCTCTCATTTACTTCAAGGGGAGCTAAGCTGCAGTATCCCAGCAGAGCCACTACACAAAGAAGATTGAGGGGTGGGGGTATACCGGGTGTAATAAGTCATTATTATTAGGGATGAGCGAATCGATTTCAGATGAAACATCCGGAGCTTCGTACAGTATTAGAATGTATTGGCTCCGACGAGCCAAAGTTATTGCTTCACGAATTCTCGCGAGACTTCGCGCAATAACTTCATAAATTAATTTGTACTGTAAAGAAAACATTTCCCGAACTTGGGTTCGGTTCCAAGTGGTACTTTGGAACCAAACCCGAGTTCGGGAAATGTTTTTTTTACAGTACAAATTAATTTATGACGTTATTGCAATAACTTTGGCTCTTCGGAGCCAATATATTCTAATACTGTACGGAACAGGAGCAGTATTAGAACGCAGTTTACACGAATCGGCTTTGGATGTTTCATCCGAAGTCGATTCACTCACCCCTAATTATTATATCTAATATTAATATTATATCTAATATTAATGACTTATGCTGAGATGGGTCACGAATATGCGGAGACTGGAAAATCCCTTTAAACTTTCTTTGGCTGAGTGGAGGGACATAAAATAAGCCTATGCAGCATGGAGAGGCAGGCAGTACATTGCTATAGCAGATAGTAGATGGTAGCCTCAGTAGTCACCCAGACAAGACGTTGAGTGGATGCTAGGAAACCTGATCATATAGAGCTGCCAGAGGAGAATGAATATAGATTCTTCAAAGTTATGTCATACTAACAAAATCTGCAGTTGACTGGTGCATTAGCATTGCACATAGCCTATAGCTGTATTAAAGGGGTTATCCTTGCAAATATAAAGTTGACTTATCCTCAGGATAGCTCATCATTATCACATTAGTTGGGGTCAAATTCCCAGCATGCCCACTGATCAGCTGTTTCAGGGAGTCGCTGCGCTCACTGGAGCTCTGGTGAGCAATGCAGGTTCCTGGGAGCTTTCCAAGGACAGCGCCACACATCGTATAGTGGCAGTGCTTGGTATTGCAGCTCTGCCCCATTGACTAGAATGGGGCTGTGCTGCAACTAGGCCATGTGACTGATCTACAGTGGTGTCACTTGCTTAGTAAGAGGCTGTAGCGTGCAAGGCCTCTTCTAGTAGCTGATCAGCGGGGGTCCCGGGTGTTGCACCCCAACAGATCTGATACTGATGAGCTATCCTGAGGAAAAGTCATAAATATCTTTCCTGAATAACCCCTTTAAACATTCTGTATAAGAAAATAAAGTTTGAGTTTATATGGATGTTTTCAAGGTATCTTAACAGTGGAGATAATCAAGACTGAGTACAACAGAAACCATTGATTTATAGCGGATTTTATCCAAAATGAAATATTTTCAGAGCTAATACTTAGAAAAATCTATAACTGTTTCCAGTCATAAATCATTAGAGATATTCCTCATACTAGTGATCTACATCAGGAGTTATTGCATATTGGGTTCTCCCACTATCAAAGAGCAATCTCTCTACACAGCTGCTGACAACCTTTCTACATTCAGTCATTCTTCTATGGCAACCTGCAGGAATAGTTTACTGATGAATTAGTAAGTCTTTCCTTTCCATACAGCTTGAACTTTTTGTATTGAACGCTTTAATGTGGGCAGTTCTCCGACATCAAGGATTCATTTTCTTCTTCTTCCATCCACCAGGCTTGGAATATGTATACAAAATGGCAAATGTGCCTATAAGACTTTGCATATATGCCAGCCGAGAAGCAGAATGAGAAGTGAAGGAGAACGTCAGCAGGTGAGACAGAATGAGAGAATGAGATTAAGGGAGTGAGGCACTGATAAGGAAGACAGAGTGGCAAGTTGAGATAAAACGAGAGTGAGAAAATGAAAAGAATGGAACAAGGTGACATTGAAAGATTTGAAGCCTCCAGAGAGAAGGAGCCGTTGGGAGAGATAGCAGGGTGTAAGAAACACGATGGTTCATTTTTTATTTAGTCATTAGTCTTTACATTTAGTTTAAGGCTACTTTCACACTTGCCTGATCCGGCAGGGTTCTGAATGCTTCCGTTACTGATAATACAACCATCTGCATCCGTTATAAACGGATCCAATTGTATTATCTTTAACATGGCCAAGACGGATCCATTATGAACGCCACTGAAAGTCAAAGGGAGAGGGATCCGTTTTCTATTGTGTCAGAGAAAACTGATCCGTTCCCATTGACTTGCATTGTGGGTCATGCCAGATCCGTCTTGCTCCGCAGCTTGCTGCGGTTTGCTCTCCGGTATGGGAGCGCAACCAAATGGAACGGAATGCATTTTGGAGCATTCCGTTCTGTTCAATTACATTTTTTCCCCATTGACAATGAATGGGACAAAATGGAAGCGTTTTTCTCCGGTATTGAGGTCCTATGATGGATCTCAATACTGGAAAATAGAAACACTAGTGTGAAAGTAGCCTAAGATAAAAAAATATTTATTTCCTGTTGTTTATATAGCGCCAATATGTTCAGCATACCTGTATATAGATTATCTTCACTGCGATCAGTCACTAGCCCCAAAATTAGCCGTACGCATGAGATGTTGGCTATGAGGTATGTCTCCCGATCCTGCTATACATATGCATGCTCGGCTGAGAATGGGGGAAACGGAGAAAGCAGCCACCAGAATCTTCTGGCAGTGGCTTATGTCCCAACCAACAAAAGGATTGGATAATAAAATTTGGCCTGCCTGAGCCTCGTCTTCCCTACATCAGCCATCTAGATCTAATGTGGGAGAGATCTAGCGGAGATCGAATATTTATATCCACCGTTATAGAGATCACAATCTAACTGTCCTATCTGAAACACATATTATGGCTGGTTTCCTTGAAGAAACCGATAAACCTATAACTGCTAAAATATAACAAATCCAACACGTATATTATTTAGTTTCCATTTTGTATATGGTGCTGGTCACAGATTGTCATCAAACACATCAGCCCCTGTTCTCAATGAGGCTCACAATCAAACACTTGATCCCACACATACAAAACCATGGACAATTGTCTTTGTTTATTATTAAAATTAATATTTGCTTTACACAAGATGCCATAGTGGATTTTGTGACTGCGTCATATCCAGATAGAATGTTCAACAAAGTCAAGCCATGTCCTTCTAAAGTTCTTTGTAGGGGAGTTAGTGAAATGAAAAGCAAGTCTCCTGTGAGTTTATGCAAGAGGCAATCAGCTTGACCAGCTTTGTGGAGCAAGAAAGGGATTACCATACCCAAGCACTTATCCATAGGAAGTGAACTTGCTTTAGGCATTGGTAGTAGTAGAAAGAATATTTATTAACCAGATTAAAAAGCATAGAACTGCTATCTGCCAAATGGTTATTACAAGCAGTGCAACATAGGTTGGGATAATTGGCTATTACCTGGTATTTTAGCATTGCAGTTTCTAGTACCATTGTAATATCAAACATACATTAGCAGTGAGTATAGTTTTCAGTCTATTTGCATTAACACTTAAAGGGGTTTTAAAAGACTTTTCATGTTTAGAAAATGCATTATCCCTCTTATGAAATTAAAAACTAATTCAAGTGATCATAATTTTAGCACTCTATTAGGCAAAACAGAGAGTGTCTACAAAGAGTTTCTGTTATTCTGGAGGACCCTGAATGTCCATGCATTACATGGACAGCCCAATGATTTAATTTCTCCTGTAGTGGCACTGTAGGGGAACTGAACTGGAATTGACTGGCTATATTCTTTCACAGTTCTCTCCTCATTAAGGGATCCCAACAATGAGGCAACCAATGATCAGCTGAACGTCAAGAGACCCTTCTAAGGGTGTCTACACATGATGTACCTGTATTTGCCAGGCTGCCCCTTGCACCGGGCTGTCCACATCATATTTTTGTCCCACGTTTAACATGTATGCGAGCAAAAAAAGGATGTAAATGCTATTGTTTGAAATAGCAAGTACAGGTGAGACTTGGCAATTAGCGATAATGTGCATGCAGATCCTGTAGCTGAACCACACACTGTATGGGCGTCCTAACAGAAAATAATTTTCAACAGCAGAAAATCCTGCTACATACATATTTCGATCTGCACTGAGTATAATCACATTCATTCTCTTAGGTTATGGCAGAGTGGAATCCAAAACAACCGAAATTACAAATGTCAAATTTTGAATAGGCTAAACTACTGACAGCACTAGGTAGGGGGTGAGGATAAAAGAACAAATACCTTTTGTGGATCTTTTAGTATCAGGAGTAGTTTGAATATTACGTTTTTTTCTGCTAGGTTCTGCTCCTACAAGTGCTCAGGAAGCAGAGCTTCTCTGTGAAGTATCCCCTCTCTCTGCAGCATTGAGCTGCTTCACACCCCCTCCCCTCTGTTCTGAGTGACAGCTATAGTGGTCTCCTGGTTGGATCCTACTGCTGTCAGAGGGGAGCAGCTGTGAAGCAGCCCAGTGCAGAGGGAGTACTTCACATTGGTGCTCCACCTCAACTGCACTTGATGAGCAGAAATTGGCAGAATAAAACTTTATGTTCTCACTATTCCTGATGATAAAATCATCACAAAAGGTATGTTTGTAATGCTCTGCCCAGCCCATATCTAGTGCTGTCAACAGTTTAGTATGGTCAAAACTGCTGAAATATTCCCTTTAAAGTTTTAATGTATTTCCTAAATAATAGCAAAAATGCATTTTTCTCCAGGTATTAAAATGTTTATATATTAAGTTAAATAATTTAAGTTAAATATAGAATAACAATATTGAATGACAATAAGATTATTTGGTGCTGAAAGAGTTAATGCTTTGTGTTATGCTCTGTATGTGATTCAAAAAGGTGGTGGGTGGGTGTGTGTGTGTGTGTGTGTAGCACACCTTAGCTCATTATGCCCTTCTCAGCAGAGGGAGGCTAGCTCTGCCTTCCCTGAGGGAGGAGCTGAGTATCTGGATTGCATCAGCCAGTTTTGTCTAGCTCTGCCTGTGAGAGAGGCCTATATGTGAGCCTCTGGGAACCTAAATCCAGAACAGGGCATTTTCCTCTAGGAAAAAAACACATTCCTGTGGAGTAAAAAGCTGCCAGAGAACAACAATTGTGCCAGGAGACCAGCCCTGAGAGAAAGACAACAGATATTCACAGACTGTCTAGGATCACAAAACCTTGCGTGTTAGAAAAGGTATCATCAATTATGGCAATAGTCTTTGCTGCTGTGGAGAGGGTATTGCTAAGAACACCAAACACACTTATTAAACAGACTAGCCATTGATGATCTGCACCCCTCAGCCCAGGAACTGCAGTATTGATTGTGAAAGGTCTGCACACCTGTGATCATCTTGGAAAGCTGCAAAGCATTTAGAGTGAGACTCAGGGACTACTACTACCATCAATGTTGCCTATATACAGCTATTGGGAGAAGACTTTACTGTGATATTTATACTTTAGAACTGTGCCAGTTGTTGCTGTTTGTACTGCAGTGATCATCATCCTCAGTAGAGAGTGTTCCTTGTTATTACTAATAAGGGCCTAGTTATTGTCTCCAGCATTTGCTGGCCCTCACCAGGGGCATACACAGAAATCATTGGGCCCCATAGCAAGAATTTAAATTGGGCCCCCATGCCCATTCCTAGTCCCTCCTACTATGCGCTCTGGCTCCTCTGACTACCCTCCCTAACTTCTCCCCTGCCCCACCTCATGCAGAAGTATTTTGTTCTACAAAATGGCAGTACTCATGCCGGAACCCAACAGACCCATTATAGAGAATGGGATCTGGTAGGTTCTGGCAGTGTTCAGCATATATTGACAAGAATCTGGGGCATTACATGATG
The DNA here is from genome assembly GCF_905171765.1 of Bufo bufo. Classification (NCBI taxonomy): domain Eukaryota; kingdom Metazoa; phylum Chordata; class Amphibia; order Anura; family Bufonidae; genus Bufo; species Bufo bufo. Next base: position 87,555,149 of record NC_053396.1, read on the forward strand.
TAATACCACCCAACTTTCCTGCTGTCCAGCATGGCACATGCGCAGAGACATGAGAAAAGTTTGAGGAAGTAAGTTCCCCCTTCCCCCATCCTCTGTGTCATGCAGGACAGCTGGGAGACACTGACATTACTTGCTATCCTGCATGACACATGTGCAGAGACAGGAGTCTCTGGGAAAGCTGGGTGAACCCCTCCCCCCTGCCTTTCCATGTTCTTATTATCTTAATTTATGCCTTGCAGGATAGTAGGAAATCTGAGTGACATTACATGATGTAATAGAACCCAGCTTTTCTGCTGTCCTGCATGGTACATGTGGAGAGACATGAGAAAGCTGAATAACTCAACTCCCACCTACCCTCATATCTTCTCATGCCTCTGCACTTGTGCCATGCAGGACATCAGGAAAGCTGAGTCACATTACATAATAGCACCCGGCTTTCCTCTTGTTCTGAATGGCATATGTGCAGAGGAATAGCCTGGGAAAGCTGAGTGACCCCCCCCCCCCCCCTCCACACATACACCTCTGCACTGTCCTCACCTACAAGTCGTCACTTACTTCATTACTGGTGGGGTTGTGGCAATCCGGAGGAATCAGGCCGGAGGTGGAGCTAGCAGGCGGGAGGCGGAGCTAGGAAACGGGGCTAGCAGACGGGAGACAGTTAGGAAGATAGATGGGGCGGGAACTCTCCTCCACTGCGGGCCCCCCTTCCTCACGGGCCCCATAGCAGCTGCGTGGTCTGCCTATATGGTAGGTACGCCACTGGCCCTCACTCTCTCACCTTCTGCCTTGCAGCCTAGCAAACATCCACTATTAAGGGCACCCCAACTACCATTAGGCAGATTCTCCAGAAAGTCATGGAGTGCCCAGAGGGAAGAAAGATTGCAGCCTTCATTCACTTGGAGAGCCAGGAGAGAAATGCACGTGAACTGTGAGTGCTACTACCACTATCATAGCAACTGCCACTCCTCCCAGTCGCTGCAGTGGCCCTTAATTTGTAAAGTAGATTCCTATTCCCGCTAACCATAACATTGCAAGTATCAATCTGTAAAGTTCGAAGAATATCTTGAAATACTTGGCACAATAACATAGTACCCCAATAGCTCAGTGTTTTCCAACCTTTTTTGTGCAAAGGCACACTTTTTTCATGAAAAAAATCACGAGGCACACCACCACTTTTTTGACTTAGCTATAAGTTCAGCAACGTGATAGCTAGCTTTAAGAGCTCTTTCATTTACCTTTGTGGTTTTTCTCATGAAAGTTGCCTGTTTCTCCGTGTTTTCACGCAGGCGAACAAAATAGTCCGCATTCTTGTTTTGAAGCGAAGGGTGTTTCGTTTGGAGATGGCGTTTAAGTTTACTTGGGACCATAGCACTGTTAGATAGCTTTTCACCACACACCAAGCACAGTGGAGTTGGTTTCTTTGCATCTCCGGTGAAAGTAAATCCAAATGAAATATAGCTTTCGCTATATTGCCTTGTGCCAGAGAATTTGCTTGAGCTAACCATCTTTGCTTTCTTTTGATCCCCACTCATACTTGGGCTCTCATCTGGCTCCGAATTTTGTTCAGGGTTCAGTTCTTTCCTTTTCAAAAACTTGTCCATCACTGTATCTGCTCCTGTCTCACTGTCACTCAGTACTTACTGTGCTTGTCTCCTCCAGATAGCCGCTGTCCGTCACACCTAAGGCGCTCTTCTCCATCCAGATCCATCAATCAGCGCTCTTCTGCTCATGTCTCCTCCAGATCCATCACTCAGCGCTCCTCTGCGCTGCGATGCGATAATCAGATCCATCGGCGCTCTTCTGCACATCAGATCCATCAATCAGCGCTCTTCTGCTTATGTCTCCTCCAGATCCATCACTCAGCGCTCCTCTGCGCTGCGACGCGATAATCAGATCCATCGGCGCTCTTCTGCGCATCGGTGATCTACTGCGATGTCTCCTCCTGTCAGACTGTAACAGGACAGTGACACCGGAGCTATATAGTCCGTAACATGCGGCTTCAGCTCACAAATAGACCAAATTGGAATTTTTCCCCACGGCACACCAGACAATATCTCACGGCACACTAGTGTGCCGCGGCACAGTGGTTGAAAAACACTGCAATAGCTGACCATTGAAGATGGAATTTTCACTCACTGTGATGTTGACCTCTAAGGTCTTGTCTTCTCTCACTCATAGGTCACATTTTATATTACACTAATAACTGTGTTCATTTTTAAACTCCATTACTGCACAGATCTGTAATATTCTGAGAGCATGGGGTGTGGACATTCCCACAGTTGCTTAAAGAAAAAGTGTAAGTTTTTAAGGTGTGGTATTGACTTGAAAGGAAAGCTTTGTGAGGCAACTGAAGACTCATCAGTCAAGCTTCATTACAGCTATTGAAGTCTAAATGAAAGGCTCTTACTTGTAGACTTTATCTAATTATATGAAATGATTTAGTCTACCCTTATAAATGTTATATATTTTCTTATTTTGTACTCCTACCTGTGTTATTGTTGTTGTACATTGGTGGTCTCCACCTGGGTTCAGCCTAGAATGTGTTGGGTACAAATTAAAATATATATAAAAGCTTGATCCCTGTACAGAAACACTTTTCCATAAAAGTGGAAATGTGGCCATGTTCTACTTGCACCATGTTCATATCCTGCTTGTGCTCTTTCTGCTCATATAGATATCAAAGGAACCAATTATCTGTATGTCATGTTATCAGAAAATAGAGGTGAGGAATGGATGAGTACAGGGTCACCATCTGGGACAATGTTTAGCAAACTCTACTGTATATCTGCTACCTATCATCACCAGTTAGTAGATCTAACGCTAACCCTATTGTTCATCTGAGCCTGCCTCAACACTCATTGGAATACAGGTTATGACTGCAAAGTAAGGAGGTAGAAAATTGGTGAAAGCTCTCAGGTAGTAGACTTATCAGATGCTAAGGAGTAGCAGTAGAGTAAAACAAGCCTTTGTCTGAACCAGGAAAGCCAGGAGAGGCTACAATAGCGGACAATGGGTTAAACCAGAAACAAGTTGAGGAGTTAAAGCCAGGAAAAACAGTTGGAGTCTAATCAGTAGTGAATGGGTTAATCCAAGCCGCAATCAATAAACAGCAAGGTCCAACAGAAATGCAGCACTGTTCTGAGCACATAGAACAAACGAAAGTCAGGAGAAAATCACAAAACAAACAACACAAGACTTAAATCCCCCGCCTGGCTCTGGGATTGGATGCCGAGGCAGGAACCTGATTGGCACAGTGTCCAGACTCACAGATAGGTTGGCCAGCTAGGGATTGGCTTTTTGGCAAGCAACCCTCCTAGTATAGCTGTGGCTGGATAAACTCCTGACTGATGTTTAGTTAAGAGGATGTTCACATGACATTTTTGCCCCATGTTTAACATGTATGTTAGGGGAAAAAAGATGCAAATGCGTAGTACATTACAGAGTCCAGTAAAAAAAAGTATGCATTATCACGTATACAGTACAAACCTATTTTGACGGATGCCACTGTATATCATCCATTTACCGTATCATTTGTATACATTAAGTGTAGGACCACAACGTGATGTGAACACAACCTTACCTGCACCATCTAGTCAATGCCAGGAGGCTATACAATCTTTGACATCATAGGCATATTCTGTTATCTACCCCTACGTGAATGCACAAAAGGAACTCCCAAATAGAAATCTGTAGGTAAATAAGACTGACAAATTACCTCTGGTGATCTGTGTGTATTCATCTTGAAGTTGAAATAACACTAGTCAGTAATGTAATACCAGGAGCAGACCACATACATGGGCAGTGATGACAGTAATCCAGTCACCACATTTTCACACTGCTCCACTGGATAGCAGTGATCCGTATGTTCACTTGTGTGAATCACCATGGGGCATGCTGTTAAACCTGTCTGCCCCTGCTATAGATACATTTAGTGGATACATACTGTATGCACTGGATTACGTGAGCAATATTATACCAATAAAGTCTGCATAAGGAGCCCTAGTCGAAACTGGACTGTCACAGGGTTCCGAAGGTGCACTCGGTCCCCCATTGCCCGCAGAACAGTTGCTTAGCTTTTGGAATGAGGCTCTGTGTTTGACCTCATTCCCAGGGCGGCTTTACTAGCTGGGTGGCTCCCTGCTCCTAGTCTGCCTTGAGTGCCGAGCTGATCACTCGGTGCTCGACTGGTTGGTCTGTCGGTCATGTGACGCTGGCCACGTCACATGACCCTCACTCCCCACTATAAATACAGGCAGCCTGCTGGCTACAGGTTGCCTGTTAATTTCTAGGTTCCTGGCTATTTGTTGGACTACTGAATATTTACCTGATCCTGTTCCCTGACGATCCTCTGCCTGCTCCTCCTGTACTGCGCATACATCCTGTTATTGTGACCTCGGCTCCCACCTGACTACTCTCTTAGGACTCCTCTTGTACTTCGCTACTCTCCTGGTATTTGACCCCGGCTTCTCCTGACCATTCTTTGCTTAATCCGTTGTACTGCGTAGCTCTCTTGGTTCTGACCCGGTCCGTTCATGTTCCGTATTTTGTCTTGTCTGTCTTCCCTGCACATATCCTAAGTTAGGAACTGCCGTCCAGTTGTCCCCTGTCATCAGGACTCGTGAGGCAAGTAGGCAGGGCCAGGGGTGAGGGTGGAGCGCAGTGGTCACTACCCTTCCCCCTGTGTGTGTGTGGACGTGACCGTTACAGATTAACAGGCCCAATAACCACTGTATCATGAATCCTCTTACTACCCTGACTGACCATGTCTCTAACTTGTCACAGAGGGTGCAGGAGCTAGGAGAGAAACTCCGTTCTTGTGAGTTAGGGCAAGGTTCTTCCACTCCTCTGTCCTCCAGTCCATATTTTGAACCCCAGATCAAGCTCCCAGAACCCTTTTCTGGAGACCGGAAGAGGTTTCTCTCCTTTAAGGAGAATTGCAAACTCTACTTCCGTTTGTGCCCCGTGTCCTCCGGTCCCGAGAGCCAACGCGTGGGGATTATCATTTCTCTACTACAGGGTGATCCCCAGGACTGGGCATTTTCGTTACCTCCTGGGGCCAGTTGTCTAACTTCTGTGGAGGGTTTTTTTCAGGCCCTGGGTACCCTCTATGACGAACCAGACAGGGCCCTGGTAGCCGACACAGCTCTTAGGGCACTGGTTCAGGGCTAATCGGGGTAATCTTCGTCGCAGACGCGGAGAGTGCTTCTACTGTGGAGATCCTGGCCATTGGATCAACAAGTGTCCTAAGAGGGACCTCTCTGACAAGTCTTCTAAGGCAAGACAACCTAAAGACCAGGTACACCCTGATTTTTCTAAAGGTAAGCTTTTGGTACCCATAACAATTTCTCTGGGAGTTAATAAGTGGCCGAGTAAGGCCTTTATTGACTCCGGTTCAGCGGCCAGCTTTATTGACTTTGAGTTTGCTTGTAAATTGGGTATTCCAATGTTTGCTTTACCTACACCTATCCATGTCATGGCTATTGATGCTACTCCCCTGATTGGTGGTACGGTGAGGTCATGTACCTCTGAAATTTCTCTGTCCGTGGGTGTGTGCCACTCTGAGAGATGTTCTCTTCTAGTCCTGGAGAACCTACCGGTTGAGGTGGTACTAGGGTTGCCTTGGCTCCGTTTACATAACCCCACAATTGATTGGTCCAAAGGAGAGTTGGTGAAATGGGGACCTAAGTGTGACTCATGCTTGTCCGTGGTCCAGGCTGGGGTTTCAGTAAGGTCTAATACATTACCCTCTGTTATTAAGGAATATTCTGATGTGTTCTCGTCCCTTACTCCAGAGGTTCTACCCCCCCATAGACCTTATGATTGCGCCATAGAGCTAATTGAGGGTGCCGAATTTCCTAAAGGTCGAATTTATAATCTTTCAGGCCCGAACGCAAGGCTATGGAAGATTATATTAAGGAGAGCCTTGCTAAAGGGCATATTAGACCTTTAGTCTCTCCTATGAGAGCAGGGTTTTTCTTTGTTAAAAAGAAGGATGGTGGTCTTAGGCCTTGTATTGATTACCGGAGATTAAATAAAATCACTGTCCAAAATAGATACTCTCTCCCATTGATTCCGGATTTATTTAACCAGGTTTTAGGGGCAACCTGGTTTTCCAAGATTGACCTGAAAGGGGCATACAATCTAATCCGAATCAAGGAGGGAGACGAATGGAAGACAGCGTTCAATACTCCGATAGGACACTTTGAATATCAGGTGATGCCTTTTGGACTCAGCAATGCCCCAGCTGTGTTCCAAAACTTAATGAACGATATTCTTAGGGAGTTCTTAGGTAAATTTATTATTGTCTATCTTGACGACATTTTGATATTCTCTCCTGATTTCGAATCTCATGTGTCCCATGTCAAACAAGTATTAGAGGTGTTGAGGGAGAACCAGTTATCCGCTAAGCAAGAGAAATGTGTCTTTGGTGTACAGGAGATACTGTTTCTAGGGCATGTTTTGACTCCTCACGCCTTTAAGATGGATCCTGGTAAGGTTTTAGCAATTAAGGAATGGGTAAGGCCTTCATCCTTAAAGGCTTTACAACGGTTTTTGGGTTTCGCTAATTACTACCGTAAATTTATCATTAATTTTTCTGTAATTGCTAAGCCATTGACCGATCTTACTAAGAAAGGGGCGGATTTAAAGAATTGGTCTACCAAGGCCATTTCTTCATTTGAAACATTAAAAAAGGCATTTAGTAGCGCTCCCATTCTGATCCAGCCTGATCAGGAGAGACCCTTTATTGTGGAGGTGGATGCGTCCGAGGACGGCGCAGGAGCAGTCCTTTCACAAGGTCCTGCTAGCCTCACTAACCTGAGACCGTGTGCCTTCTTCTCTAGGAAATTCTCTCCCACGGAGAGAAACTACGACATAGGGAATAGGGAGCTGTTGGCCATTAAATGGGCATTTGAGGAGTGGAGACATTTTTTGGAGGGGGCAAGGCATCGAGTAACTGTTGTCACTGACCATAAAAACCTAATGTTTCTCGAGTCCGCTAAGAGGTTGAATCCCCGACAAGCCCGATGGGCTCTGTTTTTTACCCGTTTTGATTTCTCCATTACGTTCAGGCCGGGAAGTAAAAATGTGAAGGCAGACGCATTATCTCGGAGCTTCCATGCTTTTCAACCCACTGAGACGCCGCCTGAATCCATCCTACCAGCAAACATCTTCTTAGCGGCTCTAACCCAGGATATCTCGGCTCGCATTAAGGCTGAACAACATCTGGCACCGGTATCCACCCCAACAGATAAGTTGTTTGTTCCCGTACAATTTCGTCTCCAGCTGTTGGGTGAGTGTCACGATTCTGCCTTTTGTGGACATCCGGGTATTGAGGGCACTAAGGATCTGGTTTCTAGATCCTTTTGGTGGCCCACTCTGACCAGGGATGTCAAGTCCTACGTGTCAGCCTGTGAGGTTTGTGCCAGGTCTAAGACACCTAGGACTCGCCCTGCTGGTAACCTACGACCCCTACCCATTCCCAGTAGACCCTGGTCCCATATCTCGATGGACTTTATAACTGACCTACCGCTGGCGGAGGGTAAGGCTGTGGTTTGGGTAGTGGTCGATAGGTTTAGCAAGATGGTTCATTTCATTCCCCTGTCTAAACTTCCGAATGCTAAAACCCTGGCATCTATTTTCTAGAGAGATTGTTCATTTACATGGCATCCCGGAAAATATTGTTTCGGACAGGGGTGTGCAGTTTGTGTCCAAATTCTGGAGGGCCTTCTGTCAAAGATGTAAAATTTCGTTGTCTTTTTCTTCCGCCTACCAGCCTGAGAGTAATGGGCAGACTGAACGCCTTAATCAGTCTGTGGAACAATTCCTGAGGTTGTATGTTGCTGATGACCAGCAATTATGGGTCAAATTCCTTCCATTGGCTGAATTTGCTCTGAATAACCGTGTCAATTCTTCTGCTGGGGTCTCCCCTTTCTTTTGTAACCATGGTTTTCATCCCCGTTTTCATTCTGGTTCGTCCGTCTCCTCCTCTAACCCTGAAGCTGATAAACTCTCCTCCGAACTGTGCACTGTTTGGGCCCGGGTTCAATCGAACCTAGAAAAGGCTCAAAGTTCTCAAAAACTCAAGGCCGATAGGAGACGTTCAAGGGGGGTGAACTTTCAGGTTGGGGATAAAGTATGGTTGTCCTCCAAGAATCTATCTCTCAAGGTAGCTTCTAGAAAATTTGCTCCTCGTTTTATTGGTCCATATAAGATCACGGAGGTGATTAACCCGGTATCATTTAGGTTGGAGCTGCCCGAGTCATTCCACATTCATAATGTGTTCCATAAATCTCTACTTAAAAAATATTTTGAACCGGTAGTACCATCGAAAGCCTCGCCTCCGCCGGTTCTTGTTAATGATGCTGTCGAGTATGTGGTGTCTAAAATAGTGAATGTCAGGAAGGTGCGTAATTCCTTGCAGTACCTGATTCACTGGAAGGGGTATGGACCTGAAGAGAGATCTTGGGTACCTGCCAGGGAGGTTCATGCTCCTAGACTTGTTCGTAAATTTCATTTAGAACACCCTGAAAAGCCATCGCCTGAAGTCTTGGGTCCGGTGGCCCCTCGTAAAAGGGGGGGTACTGTCACGGGGTTCCGAAGGTGCACTCGGTCCCCCATTGCCCGCAGAACTGTTGCTTAGCTTTTGGAATGAGGTTCTGTGTTTGACCTCATTCCCAGGGCGGCTTTACTAGCTGGGTGGCTCCCTGCTCCTAGTCTGCCTTGAGCGCCGAGCTGATCACTCGGTGCTCGACTGGTTGGTCTGTCGGTCATGTGACGCTGGCCACGTCACATGACCCTCACTCGCCACTATATATACAGGCAGCCTGCTGGCTACAGGTTGCCTGTTAATTTCTAGGTTCCTGGCTATTTGTTGGACTACTGAATATTTACCTGATCCTGTTCCCTGACGATCCTCTGCCTGCTCCTCCTGTACTGGGCATACATCCTGGTATTGTGACCTCGGCTCCCACCTGACTACTCTCTTAGGACTCCTCTTGTACTTTGCTACTCTCCTGGTATTTGACCCCGGCTTCTCCTGACCATTCTTTGCTTAATCCGTTGTACTGCGTAGCTCTCTTGGTTCTGACCCGGTCCGTTCATGTTCCGTGTTTTGTCTTGTCTGTCTTCCCTGCACATATCCTAAGTTAGGGACTGCCGTCCAGTTGTCCCCTGTCATCAGGACTCGTGAGGCAAGTAGGCAGGGCCAGGGGTGAGGGTGGAGCGCAGTGGTCACTACCCTTCCCCCTGTGTGTGTGTGGACGTGACCGTTACATGGACATCATTTAATACATGTACCATAATGCTGGTCTGACCTGTGCACATGGGGCATCAGCCTTTCCTGCAGAAGGAGGCACCACAGAACACCTGGCATCTGAGGCTTGCGACAATTACAAATCTTATTATATAAAGATTTTATGAATTCTTATTATATTACTTTATGCTTAGTGTTATTTGGTCAGGGGCACGCATGCGCTGTACGATCAGTAGTGTAAAGGCTTGCAGTGCGTGCATGTTGACATGAATATAGTGGTGGCCATATTAGAAGTGGGATCTATGTATTGAATGAAAGTGTGGACGTAGAATATGTAAATAAAGAGTGTTCATTATTTTATACTTACCCCTCTCCACCATTACATATAAGAAAGATACAATAGTATTATATTAGACAGCTAGCATGTAGTCAAGTTATTCTAATCATTGTACCTACTGTATGTATCCACACTGTCCACAGATTATAGCTACTGAATATAGATCACAGAACAGCATTATACCTCCTAGTATTTACCAATAACCTCTTGATATTTACGCTCTCCTTTTATGTTACATCGATAAATTGATAAAGGTCGATAACGACCGAAACGTCTCACATATCGCAGCCTCATTGGACAAGATTAACGATCCAACTTCCGGCAAAACCAAGAATTCAGAGCTGTAATATAATATATAAGTCTGTCACTAGACAATACCTGCAATCAACCGCAAATCTAGCTCCAATCTCTTAATTTTCGTTTTTAAATAATCCACTTTGCATACTTCAAAAAAATAGTGCATGGTTTTCTCTATACAAGTATCTATGGGCACAGACCCGTATACCACAGCACCTCACTAAAAATATAGGAGTGCATATTCCTCTGTTTTCCTATTAGACTTTTAGCATGGCAGACAGACTCACTTGACTTTCTCAAATATGGCCAGAGAGGGAAGGGGATGAGTGACTCAGGGCATCACACATTACATTGATACATGCTATGCTCTTCTGTGAACATCTTAATGTAGGCCTACAAAGAGAACAATGCAGCTGTCATACTTCTATCCTAATTCTACTATCTTACCATCTAGTCTCTGTGCGGACTGCTACAGAAGGACAATAGTATTTCATTTTCAATTGTATAGTACTGCTGAAATGAAAAAGAGAGACTGGCAAAAGTTCTTTAAAATACTGTTTTCTATTAATATTAAGTATTAAAAAAAAAAAGGACCATTTCTGTTTGAAATATCCCTTTAAAGAAGACCTGTCATGTCCTCACAGAACTGAAATGGCTGGAATGCCTTTATAGACACTTAATCACTGTCTCTGGCACAGTTTTTCTTTTCTTATATCACTCTATCCTCCATTTGCCCACGATCGGTGATGTTAGCTTTGGCACCCGATAAAATTGTCATTCGAGGCCTCTTAGTGTCAATGGTTTTCACCTCAGCCATTGCCACTGAGCGGTGGAGACTCATAAGACATGGTCAGGTGAAAGTACAAATGTATGGAATCATGAAGTTTAGGCCGCATGCACACGGGCCGGACCCATTTAACTTGAATGGGTCTGTGGTCTGTCTGCACCGCAAAAAAATATGACATGTCATATTTATTTGCGGTGCAGAACAACGGAAAGAAACACCATGGAAGCACTCCGTAGTGCTTCCGGTGTTCCGTTCCGTGACTCCATTCTGCATCTCCGGAATTGCGGACCCATCCGTGATGCGTGGTGTACACGGCCAGCGGCCTTATATTTTTGTCACTTTGCACTAGCATGGGGGAGTCCATTTAAAGCTTTTTTTTTTAAACGGGCCCTGAATGGTTTGGGATTTTTTGCACATTATATTACAACACACCATGTGTGGGGGCAAATTAACGCACCATAAAAGCACCATACAATGTAAGATCAGCACTGATAATACTTGGTCTACTATTTTCTGCTTAAAATTATTTTAATAAAAAAATAAATGTAAAATGTTTCATTCTAAATAAAGAGTAGCTTTGCTCCAAATCCCTGTGAACATACGTCTATCCTGTGTATCGGGGCTATATTTCATGACTTTGACAACTCAGCATGCAAATAACGTGTGTTACCTTCCAGCTATGTCTGCTGGATGTTCAACAATATTTATTAATATCTTTATAATCTTCCCTTAAAACCTTTTCTTTTTGTCAGTCTTTCACCTGCATCACATGCCACAGCTGTGAGACAAACTGAGATTCCAGTGCGGACATATGGGAGAACTGAGATACAGTATACGGCCTCGAATATTTATTCAAGAAGAATTAAAATGATTGCCTTATATTGTGTTCAAATAAATATAATTTCATATATTCTAGCAGAATACAGAATTGTTAGCTATGATGCTTTGTGTTACAATTGGAAATTGGGAGGGGGTTAACTATTAAGAGTGCAAATGAAGCAAGTGATAAACTACTTATATTCCGTGTACAGGCATGTAGAGGGCTATTTATCAACTCCTCTATGACAGAAAACTGGCATCAAAAATTCTGAAAGTTTAGGGCATGCCCCACTTTGCTGGTGTAGAGTTCAGTTCTGGTGCATCGACCAGTACAAATGCATGTCACAGATTACCAAGTACACGCTGTCCTTTGGATAGCAGCTGATCTAAGTATTGTAGCTCGGCCCCATTCACTTGAATAGGACTGAGGTGCGCCTCAGCCACATGACCGATGAACATGAAGTCACTGGCCTAGGAAAAGGCCACGGCACTCACTAGAGCACATCGGCCTCTTCAAATAGCTGATTGGAGGTGCTGCTAGGTGTTGGACCCTTATCTATCAGATATTGATGACCTATACTATCATTCACAGGATACATGTATGATTCATTGCTGTTGTCCTATCACTATTAATGCTACCAATCACTAAAATCAGGGTCCTGACTCCCCCATTCGAATGTATCAACAGTAATGCATGTCTAATGTTGCTCCATTTATTCTCTATGGGACTGCTGGATTTAGTCAAGTACAGCACTCAGCCGTCTCCAGCAGGCCTATGCTTATCCAGCAGATAGCTGATAAGTTGATAATGGTGGAGCTAGCCCTTTTAAAAGGTTATTCTAGACAGTGGCAGTGGCCTCCAATAGATGCAGACCACGCATCTGCTATAGGGCCCCTGGGGAAAAGGGGCCCGCAGTGAACCAAAGGCTCCCTAATTACACTTATTACTGTCCAGCTCCCATATAGTATCCCTAACATTAAAGGAAATCTGTCACCAGGATAATCGCTATTGAAGTAAAGCCATGGACTAATAGTTTCAGCAATAGATGTTTTTATCCTCTGTAAATCCAGTTTATTTGGTATGCAAATGAGCCAGTAAGGTGCCCAGAGGGGCGTCACTCTTGCAGGAAGATGCCCAGGCACGCCTCCTGCTAGTGTCCAAGCCAGCCCTCATGCTGGGAGCAGGGAAAAGGGGGGCAGAGTTATGGCTTAAATGTGATGTAGGAGGGGTGGGTGGACACATTGTGGCAGGAGGTGGGCCTGGGTTCCTTCCTGCAAGAGTGACCCCCTCTGGGCACCTTACTGGCTCATTTGCATACCAAATAAACTGGATTTTCAGAAGATAGTAAACATCTACTGCTGAAACAAAGGCACATCTAGAAATAAGGTACTAAGTGCTATTAGGCTATGGCTTTACTTCAATAGAGATTATCCTGGTGACAGATTTCCTTTAATGGAGAAAGCTAAAGAACCTGTGATGATCTCATCACAGGTCCTGTACATCTAGTAAAGGAACTGCACAGAGCATCATCACAGGTCCTAAAACCCACAGGAACTGCACAGAGCATCAGCACTTAAAAAAGGATTTTATAGATATGTAAATGAGTCTTGAATGTGCCCAAGGGGCTGCACTAACCTTATTTGTGCCCAGCCGTGCCCAGCCACGCCCGCCTGTGAAGGAGCCCAGCACCGCCTATGTCCTCCGAATCTCCTCCTTTCATCAACGATAGATAGCTGTAATCTTGCGATGCGCGAGATCGCGCATGCACAGTGCTGGTATAGTTGTCCTTCCCTGTGCTGGCATCAGCCTCAGGGAAAGAACTGCGCATGTGCGATCTTGCGCATCGCGAGATTACAGCTATCTATCGTTGATGAAAGGAGGAGATTCGGAGGACATAGGCGGTGCTGGACTCCTTCACAGGCGGGCGTGACTGGGCACGGCTGGGCACAAGTAAGGTTAGTGCAGCCCCTTGGACACATTCAAGACTCATTTACATATCTATAAAATCCTTTTTTAAAGAAATTAAAACCACACAGCCCTATAGGACAGATATATTGCGGACATGCTAGCGGCGATCTAGCCGTGCATGTCCGTATCTCTATAGGCCAAAACCTGGTGACAGAATCCCTTTAAACCCTCAGGAACTGCACAGAGCATCATCACAAGTCCTTAAAGCCTCAGGAACTGCACAGAGCATCATCACAGGTCCTTAAACCCTCAACAGCGTGGAGAAGAACTGCAGGATGAGCTCTCCACTGACACTAGAATGGAGTGGTAAGAAGGGGTCCTCCTCCTTTCTCATCATTTGCACCCCATTCCCTATTTTTACTGATATCTTATATATATATACAGTTGCAAGAAAAAGTATGTGAACCCTTTGGAATTATATGGATTTCTGCACAAATTGGTCATAAAACGTGATCTAATCTTCATCTAAGTCACAACAATAGACAATCACAGTCTGCTTAAACTAATAACACACAAAGAATTAAATGTTACCATGTTTTTATTGAACACACCATGTAAACATTCACAGTGCAGGTGGAAAAAGTATGTGAACCCATGGATTTAATCCCTTAAGGACTTGAGACGTACCGGTACGGCATGGTTCCCGAGTCCTTAAGGACCCATGACGTACCGGTACGTCATGTGTTGTTCCGATCACCGCCGCCCGGCGGGCGGTGATCGGAACCGGGTGCCTGCTAAATGCGCGGGAGGTGCCGTGACCCGTGTCAATTTAGACCTGCAGTTTGCGGCTTTTACCTGCGGTTGCGGCGGTGATCGGGCGTGCCATCGGGTCCCCATGGGGCTGTGGGGGGACCCGATGGCATGGAAGGCAGCGCGATGCCTTCCTGAGGCATCGCGCTGCCTTCCGGTGATGAGCCTGTGAGATCAGCTCCCTGGATCTCACAGGCCGGAAGCTGTATGAGTAATACACACAGTATTACTCATACAGCCAATGCATTCCAATACAGAAGTATTGGAATGCATTGTAAAGGATTAGACCCCCAAAAGTTCAAGTCCCAAAGTGGGACAAAAAATAAAGTGAAAAAAAAAGTTGAAAAAATTAAGTTTTCCCCCAAAAGAATTAAAAGTAAAAATATTTTCCCCAAATAAAGTTAAAAAAAATTGGTAAAAAATAGGGGGGGAAAAAAAGTATACATATTAGGTATCGCTGCGTCCGTATCGACAGGCTCTATAAACATATCACATGACCTAACCCCTTAGATGAACACCGTAAAAAAAATAAAAAAAATGTGCTAAATAAACAATTTTTTTGTCACCTTACATCATAAAAAGTACAACAGCAAGCGATCAAAAAGGCATTTGCCCACCAAAATAGTACCAATCTAACTGTCACCTCATCCCGCAAAAAATGAGCCCCTACCTGAGACAATGCCCCAAAAAATAAAAAAACTATGGCTCAGAATATGGAGACACTAAAACATAATTTTTTTTGTTTTAAAAAAGCTGTTATTGTGTAAAACTTACATAAATAAAAAAAAAGTATAGATATTTGGTATCGCCGTGTTCGTATCGACCAGCTCTATAAAAATATCACATGACCTAACCCCTCAGATGAACACCGTAAAAAAAAAAAAATTAAAACTGTGCTAAATAAACAATTTTTTGTCACCTTACATCACAAAAAGTGTAATAGCAAGCGATCAAGAAGTCATATGCACCCTAAAATAGTGGCAATCTAACCGTCATCTCATCCCGCAAAAAATGAGACACTACCTAAGATAGTCGCTTAAAAACTGAAAAAACTATGGCTCTCAAAATATGGAGACACTAAAACATGATTTTTTTTTTGTTTCAAAAATTATATTATTGTGTAAAACTTACATAAATAAAAAAAAAGTATACATATTAGGTATCGCCGCGTCCGTATCGACCGGCTCTATAAAAATATCACATGACCTAATCTCTCAGATGAACATCGTAAAAAATTTAAAATAAAAACTGCTAAATAAACCATTTTTTGTCACCTTACATCACAAAAAGTGTAATAGCAAGCGATCAAAAAGTCACACGCACCCCAAAATAGTGCAAATAAAACCGTCATCTCATCCCGCAAAAGTCATACCCTACCCAAGGTAATCGCCCAAAAACAAAAAATGAATGGACTATGGAAACACTAAAACATGATTTTTTTGCTTCAAAAATGAAATCATTGTGTAAAACTTACGGTACATAAATAAAAAAAAGTATACATATTAGGTATTGCTGCGTCCGTATCGACCGGCTCTATGAAAATATCACATGACCTAACCCCTCAGATGAACACCGTAAAATGTTTTTAATAAAAACTGTGCTAAATAAACCATTTTTTGTCACCTTACATCACAAAAAGTGTACGACCACATATGGGGTGTTTCTGTAAACGACAGAATCTGGGCCATAAATATTGAGTTTAGTTTGGCTGTTAACCCTTGCTTTGTAACTGGAAAAAAATTATTAAAATGGAAAATCTGCCAGATGGGATCCGTTCATTCCTTCAATCCATCCCACTTACTCCTTTAGCTGCGGCGGATAGTAGATATCTAGGGAGACCTATTGATGATGGGGAGATCAGGGCAGCAATCGAGGACATGGCTCCTGGGAAATCACCTGGTCCGGACGGCTTCCCGGTTGAATGGTACAGGTTAGACGTTGATTTACATTCTGCATGTTTACTCAGGCTTTTTGACTATGCTTGTGAGTCCGGGAAGTTGCCTTCTTCCTTTTGGGGAGGCGACCATCGTGGTAATTCACAAAGTCGGGAAGCCTTCGGATCAGTGTGCGTCATACAGGCCGATTTCTCTTCTAAACACGGACGCGAAAATCTTAGCCAAAGTCCTGGCTAGGCGTCTTAACGGGGTGATACTGTCCATTATTGACCCAGATCAATCTGGTTTTATGCCCGGGAAGACGACTGACATAAATCTTAGGAGATTATTTACTAACTTACAGGTCAGGCATGATAATGCGGGTTCAAGAGTCTTAGCGTCCCTGGATAATGAGAAGGCCTTCGACTCGGTGGAGTGGCATTTTATTTGGGAGACAATGTTCCGTCTTGGTTTCCCTTCCTCCTTTATCAAGTGGGTCCAATTGTTATATCAGACACCTATAGCACGGATTAGAGTGAATGGAGTTATATCCCGTCCCTTCAGGTTGTATAGAGGCACTAGACAAGGGTGTCCTTTATCCCCATTGTTGTTCGCCCTGATAATGGAACCGTTGACACAACTGATCAATAACAGCTCTCTGATAGAAGGGTGGACGGTGGCAGGGATTCAGGAGAAAGTATCACTATACGCGGATGACCTGTTAGTCTATTTGGCTGACCCTGGCCCCTCCCTAGAAACCCTGCTGGATGTGGTGAATGGTTATGGGAAGCACTCGGGATTACGGGTAAACTGGGCGAAGTCTAGTTTATGTATAATAGATGTAGATGAAGCTGTAGATATTTCCCCGGTATCCCCCCTGAGAGTAGTGGATAGCTTTCTTTACCTAGGGATACATATTCACAGGGACCCTAGACAGTTTTGTCATTTGAACTTGAGGCCTACTATGGAATACGTCACGCGTAAGCTAGAGGCCTGGGAAAATCTTCCGCTGACCCTGGTGGGAAGAATTAACATTGTTAAGATGGTGTTGCTACCCAAACTTCTGTATATTTATAGAGCGGCACCAGTAAGGGTCCCTAAGTCCCACTTTGATATTTTGGATAGAGCCCTGTCCCGTTTCCTGTGGCTCCATCGGTCCCCTAGACTTGCGAGAAAGACGCTGAAGGCCTCCTACACACAGAGGGGTTTGCAGCTTCCAGATATGTATATTTATTATATAGCTACGCGCCGAATGTACGCATCTTGGTGGATTAGGGCAGATGCCAATAACCCCGCGGTGGTATTAGAGGCGGCGCTGGTTGGATCATATGAAGCTTTAACTAATCTGGTATACAGGAGGGGAAGACCCATAGGTCCTGGGATTTATACGGACTCTATGATGACAGTCAGCGAGGCTTGGGTGAGGTTTGTGGAGATACATACGGAAAGTTTAGAGGGGGATACCTGGTCCCCTTATATTCCACTATGGCGTAACAAGCTCCTTCCAGAGCTCTTGCACCTTTCCGATTTTGAATTCTGGCCTAGGAAGGGCCTTAAATATCTAACACAGTTGTTTCATGAAGGGAGCTTCCGCTCCTTTGAGAGCCTACGAGCGGAGTTCCAGCTGCCCCAGACGAGCTTTTACCGCTTCCTCCAACTGAGACATGCCTGCGAGAAACAATTTAAAACCCTATCCTTAAATTTTGAATGCGGCCCACTAGAGTCAGTAGCCAGGAGGAAAATCCCATATAAACCTATTTCTTCCTTCTATGCTGAAATTGTTAAAATGCAAGAATCTCCGATTAGGCGTTCTTTTGTTAAATGGGCTGAGGATATCCCCGAGTTGGAAGATTCTCATTTGGAGGAGTGGCGTCTGAGATGGAAGACGTCGGTTAAAGTGCGAGAGATCAGCTCATTCAAGTAAAATGGATGCACAGAGTGTACTTGACCCCACTGCGTCTCTATCAGATGCGGCAGATACCGAATCCAGGTTGTGACAGATGTGGGGAGGTGAGGGGCTCTTTCTTTCATATGGTGTGGCTCTGCCCGGTGATGAAGACATATTGGAAAGGAATTTGTAACTTTATTAATGTTAAGTTGGGGCTCCCAGGGATCTGTAATCCAGTAATATGCTTACTAGGGTTAGTTTCTGAAGCTACTCCTTCCAAATATAATAGAATACTGTTAAGATTATTGATGTTCTACGGGAGAAAGAATATACTCTTGAACTGGAAACCGCCCAAGTGTCCTACAGTGAGCCAATGGGTACTCCTTATAAATAATGACCTGCAAATGTATAAATTGACATACGAGGCAAGGGGTTTGACTGATCGATTTGATAATATCTGGGGCCTTTGGGTCCAAGCGGAGGGTACGACTTGAGTCATTAACGGTGGCGAATGTATCACCCATTGTATGTATGTGAGAGTGTGTGTGTATGAGCGAGTTCTAGAAAAATCTTAGTGACAACAGCGACACCTTGTATTAAAGTCATTTATATGTCTTTTATGGTCAAGATATATGTTAATAATGGACTTTCTGATGTGAGTGCATGTTTCATGGAGGATTGTTCTTCCTTGTTCTCCCTCTGGGAGTGTTGTATTAATTGCAAATTTTTTTTTAAATAAACACTATTAAAAAAATGGAAAATCTGCCAAAAAAGTGAAATTTTTAAATTGTATCTCTATTTTCCATTAATTCTTGTGGAACACCTAAAGGGTTAACAAAGTTTGTAAAATCAGTTTTAAATACCTTGAGGGGTGTAGTTTATAGAATGGGATCATTTTTGGGTGGTTTCTATTATGTAAGCCTCGCAAAGTGACTTCAGACCTGAACTGGTCCCTAAAAATTGAGTTTTTGAAAATTTCTGAAAAATTTCAAGATTTGCTTCTAAACTTCTAAGCCTTGTAACATCCCCAAAAATAAAATATCATTCCCAAAATGATCCAAACATGAAGTAGACATATGGGAAATGTAAAGTAATAACTATTTTTGGAGGTATTACTATGTATTATAGAAGTAGAGAGATTGAAACTTGGAAATTTGCCATTTTTAAAAAGATTTTGGTAAATTTGGTATTTTTTTATAAATAAAAAAGAATTTTTTTTACTTCATTTTACCAGTGTCATGAAGTACAATATGTTACGAAAAAACTATTTCAGAAAGGCCTGGATAAGTCAAAGCGTTTTAAAGTTATCACCACTTAAAGTGACACTGGTCAGATTTGCAAAAAATGGCCGGGTCTTTAAGGTGAAATAGGGCTGAGTCCTTAAGGGGTTAATAACTGGTTGAACCTCCTTTGGCAGCAATAACTTCAACCAAACGTTTCCTGTAGTTGCAGATCAGACGTGCACAATGGTCAGGAGTAATTCTTGACCATTCCTCTTTACAGAACTGTTTCAGTTCAGCAATATTCTTGGGATGTCTGGTGTGAATCGCTGTCTTGAGGTCATGCCACAGCTTCTCAATCGTGTTGATGCCAGAACTCTGACTGGGCCACTCCAGAAGGCGTGTTTTCTTCTGTTTAAGCCATTCTGTTGTTGATTTACTTCTATGCTTTAGGTCGTTGTCCTGTTGCCACACCCATCTTCTGTTGAGCTTCAGCTGGTGGACAGATGGCCTTAAGTTCTCCTGCAAAATGTCTTGATAAACTTGGGAATTTATTTTTCCTTTTATGATAGCAATCCGTCCAGGCCGTGACACAGCAAATCTGCCCCTAACCATGATGCCCCCACCACCATACTTCACAGTTGGGATGAGGTTTTGATGTTTGTGTGCTGTGCCTCTTTTTCTCCACACATAGTGTTGTGTGTTTCTTCTAAACAACTCAACTTTGGTTTTATCTGTCCACAGAATATTTTGCCAGTACTGCTGTGGAACATCCAGGTGCTCTTGTGTAAACTGTAACTGTGCAGCAATGTTTTTTTTGGACAGCAGTGGCTTCCTCTGTGGTATCCTCCCATGAAATCCATTCTTGTTTAATGTTTTACGTATCATAGATTCGCTAACAGGGATGTTAGCATATGCCAGAGACTTTTGTAAGTCTTTAGCTGACACTCTAGGATTCTTTTTCACCTCATTGAGCAGTCTGCGCTGTGCTCTTGCAGTCATCTTTACAGGATGGCCATTCCTAGGCAGAGTAGCAGCAGTGATGAACTTTCTCCATTTATAGACAATTTGTCTTACCGTGGACTGATGAACAGCAAGGCTTTTGGAGATACTTTTATAACCCTTTCCAGATTTATGCAAGTCAGCAATTCTTAATCGTAGGTCTTCTGAGAGCTCTTTTGTGCGAGGCATCATTCACATCAGGCAATGTTTCTTGTGAAAAGCAAACCCAGAACTGGTGTGTGTTTTTTATAGGGCAGGGCAGCTGTAACCAACACCTCCAATCTCATCTCATTGATTAGACTCCAGTTGGCTGACACCTCACTCTAATTAGCTCTTGGAGAGGTCATTAGTCTAGGGGTTCACATACTCTTTCCACCTGCAATGTGACTGTTTAAATGGTGTGTTCAATAAAAACATGGTAACATTTAATTCTTTGTGTGTTATTCGTTTAAGCAGACTGTGATTGTCTATTGTTGTGACTTAGATGAACATCAGATCACATTTTATGACCAATTTGTGCAGAAATCCATATCATTCCAAAGGGTTCACATACTTTTTCTTGCCCAGGCTCTCTCCGCCTGGATCGGCCAGGCTCGTTCTACCTCTGTCCGCCTAGATCGCCCAGGCTCGTTCTACCTCTGTCCACCTGGATCGCCCAGGCTCGTTCTACCTCTTTCGCCTGGATCGCCCAGGCGCGTCCTACCTCTGTCCGCCTGGAAAGCCCAGGCTCGTCCTACCTTTGTGGCCTGGTACGCCCAGGCCATCCTCTCTTTCAGTTTGTTTCGTCCTTCCGCCACAACCTGCTCCTGTCCTCCTGTGACCGGGTCCCTTAGTCTCTGTCTCCTGTTGTGACACCTCCTCCTGGCACGCCCTGGTTCGGTCCGCTCCAGGTTGCCTGGTACGCCCAGGCTCTGTCTTTCACACTGTTAGTCCCTGGTACGCCCAGGTTCTGTTCGAACCAGTCCGCCTGGTTCGCCCAGGCTCTGTCTATCACACTGTTAGTCTCGTCCTGGTTCGCCCAGGCTCTGTTCACCTTGTCAGCCTGGTACGTCCAGGCCTGGTCTCTCCATGCATGTCTCACCCGTCCTGATTCTCCCAGGTTCGGACGCCGTTGGCCGGGTTTGTCTAGGCTCTGGCTCTTTCCATTGGCTATCATCTTCCTGGTTTGCCGAGGCCTTGTCTGCACTTCTCTGCTTGGTTCACCCGAGCCCGTTCCCCTCGAACTCACCTCTTCCTGGATCTGCCAGGCCCATCCGCCGCCTGGCCACGTGGGTATGTATCTCTGGGTTCTCCTCGTGCCACCTCCCCTGATTCGCTCAGACTCCATCCGTCGTCACTCCTGCCGTCCTCATCTCGGTCCCGCACTTCCGGGTTCAGTCTGGGTCTGGTCCGCATTTTGCCACTCGGCTAGGCATGCCCCGTTCGCTCACGCAGGCAGCGTTCATCCATCACCCTCCTTCAGGTCACGTTATGTCCTCACCTCGGGTCGCCTAGGCTCCACGGGTCATCGTTCCGATCACTCTTCTGGGTCCCCCAGTCTCGGCTTCGGTCTCCCAGGGTTCAGGGGTCACTTCACAAACTTCCTGTGGTTCTGTCCTGGTTCGGTCCCTCTTGTCGCCTGTTTGGAAGTTCTGTTTCCATCTCCTGGCCAGTCCTCCTATCCTCTGCCTCCGCACGCCCTAGCTCTCATTCCCCGGCGCACGCGGGCTTTGCCTCGTCTACTTTGTACCGATTGGGCCTTGGTCAGTGGTCTGGTCAGTTTGCATGTCCCCCCTTTTTTCTTCCAGGTTCTAGCTGGCAGCTTTCATCCGACACTTTGCCTAGGTCGGGTTCTGTAAATGTCTTTTACAGGCCTTCTCTAGCAACTTCAGGTACATTTCCCGGTTTTCTGGTCGTTCTACCTCCCGTACATACTTTGTTATCCAGGGGTGTCTCTTTCTCTGCAGGTCAAGCATGTCGCGGGCCTCGGATGTGGATGACACCATGTCAGTCCCAGAATCTTCAGTGTCAGGCCAGTCCGGCCCTATGTCCTTGAGAAGTTGGATGATCCCGAAGCTGGTGGCAGAACTCAACAGAAGAGGGATTGCACACCCGGCTTCCACTCGTAAGGCGGAGTTGTATAAACTGCTGATGACCAGCCCGAGCCCGTCGGGCGTCCAGTCGGGGTTTACATCCATCCAGCAGTCACTGTCCCAGTTACAGTCCACCATTGACTCCCTGGTCAGCTCAGTATCGGACGTACAGTCCAGGGTGACGGTGCTGGAATCTGGGACCCCCGCGACCCCCCGAGCGTTAAACCCTCCGGCGGTTCCCGCTGCTTCTCAGATCTTTTCGTCAGGTACTTCCAGGCTCAGCCCCCAGGTGGCACCTTCCCATTTTATTCCCGACAGTATCAGAAAAGACATTCTGGTGGGGAAGGATGTGAACTTGGCGTCCATCCTCAACGCCTCTCAAGACGTGCCCGAGAACAGGGTCATTAACTGTGGTGATGTCTCACTCGTGCTCAAGGCCAAGGATGCGCAGCTTAATATGAAGCTCTCTATCCCCAAATTCGTGCTGGCTTTTAGCCTTTTCAGGGACATCCTTTGTTCGGCTCAGCCCGAAAGGAGGGAGGAGTTAGATACCTACCTCTACCTCATCACCGACCTAAGTATGGCGGCTCGTCGTTCTATGACTATCACCGCTCCTTCTTGGCAAAGGCTGCGGCTGCTCTGGTTCAGTTCCAGTTCGTCACCAACTGGGCCAACATCGATATGGAGCTATTCTGCCGCCACGTTGCTGGTCTCAGGGCTCCTTCGTGTACAGTGTGCCAGTCCATATTCCACTCCTCCGACTGGTGTCCCAACACTGTCAACCCCATCCAGGATAGGTCCCTGCCCGGCCCCTCGGGTTCCCAACTGGGTGCCCCCGGGGTTGACAAGCTTGGTCGCCCTATAGTGTACCTGGGTAGAAGCCAGGTCTGTAATAACTTCAATGCGGGCAGATGCGCCTTCAGCGGCTGCAGGGCTCTACACATCTGCTCCTTGTGCTTCAGGGCTCACCCTCGTTCCGCCTGTCCCAAGAGGTCTGCCAAGCAGTCCTGACGAGCCGACATTAATGTCGATTTACTTAGTGTCCTTCTGCAGGATCATCATGACAGGGGGTTCGTTCAATTCCTGTTGTCCGGTTTCACGGAAGGCTTCCACAGAGGCCTTATTGCCCTTCCTTAGACCTCTTGGGAGGGCGGTAACTTGCGGTCTGCCACTGGGGACCCGGCGGCGGTTGAGGAGTTGCTCCTGTCGGAGGTCGATAAGGGGTTCCTCATTGTCCCGCTTGATGTTATCCCCTTTTCTTCCTGGCGTATCAACCCGATTGGTCTGGTCTCTAAAAAATCATCTAATAAAAAGCGTTTAATTTATGATCTTTCTGCTCCTCATGCTTCTGTCACACCCAGTCTCAATTCACTCATCCCATCAGAGGAGTCTCGATGCAATATTCCTCTATTGATGAGGCTATTAAGTCCATCGTGCTCTCCGGCAGGGGTTCTTGGTTGGCAAAGGCGGATATTTCTGATGCCTTCAAGCTCCTTCCTGTTCAACCGCAATTATGGGGATACTATGGACCCAAGTGGGCTGGTCGCTACTACTTTGCGAACAGACTCATGTTTGGTTCCAAGAGTAGTCCATGGTTGTTCGACCAATTTGCCAAGGCTTTGCATTGGATCCTCTTCCACCATGGCGGTTTGCGTACTATCATCCACTACCTCAATGATTTTCTGATCATCGAGGGTCCGTGCGGCGGGTCGGGCAACCTGGCTACTCTGCTCCAAATCTTTTCTAGTCTTCAGGTTCCGGTGGCCCACGGTAAGACTGAGGGTCCTGCCACTAGGGTTACGTTCTTAGGCATCACCTTGGATTCCATCCGGATGGAGGCCAGCCTTCCGGAAGAGAAGCTAGCTAGCTGCCGGGCAGTGATTTCCCACGCCGCGTCCTCAGGCTTCCTTTCCAGGGTTGAGCTTCAATCCTTGTTGGGGCGGCTCAATTTTGCCTCCAGGATCATGCCACAGGGCAGGGCGTTCACCTCCAGGCTGCTCCAGTTGCTGCCTTCGGCTCCTGACCAGGACAGCTTCGTCCATCTGGACAGCCATGTTATGGCAGACTTGGCCATGTGGTCACTGTTCCTGTCCCGGTGGAATGGCATTTCCATCTTTGTGCCTTCTTGGGGGCCGTCATCCCCCACTGTTTTTTCTGATGCGGCTGCATCCTGCGGGTTCGCAGCGATTTTTGGGTCCCATTGGATGGCTGGTCATTGGCCTGGTGAGGTCCGGTTAGATCCCGAAGGTCTGAGCTCCTCTTCCCTGCTGGAGCTTTACCCTATTGTGGCGGCCGCCACCCTTTACCCTATTGTGGCGGCCGGGGACATCAGTGGGCCAATGCGCCTGTCATGTTTGTCACCGACAATTAAGCTCTGGTCGACATTATTTTGAAAGGCAGGGCGAAATCCCTTAAGATTATGTCCCTCCTCCGCAAGTTAGTGTGGCTCTCCCTGTCCCATAATTTTCATATCTTTTGTAGCCACATTCCAGGGGCCGAGAACGTAGCCGCGGATGCTCTGTCCCGCTTTAATTTTCCCCTTTTTTTTCAGGTGATGCCAGAAGCAGACCCCACGGGGTCCCCACCCCCAGCCTTTAATTCCCTGGTGATGGATTCAAATCCCTCCTCTCACACGCCAGGAACCTAGTTCAAAATTCTCTCTCCTCCAACACCGCCAGGAATTACCAAGCCGGCCGCAAAATTTATAAGGAATTCTCCAGGTCTCACCCGCAAGGTACTCTGGATGATATCTCCTACATATTGGCATTCATCGCCCATTGTCATCTCCACCTCAAGCTTTCGCATAATACTATTAAATTATATTTAGCTGGGATCCAGCACTGCTCCCTGCTCCACAGACCAGGCGGAGCTTCCATTTTTTCAATACAGGACGTCAAAGCTGCACTCTGGGGAATCCAGAAAAGCGGGAATGCCTCCCCTGCCCGTAGACAGCCTGTCTCAGGTGAAATGTTTAGGAGACTTTCTTCTGCTTTGGATGGTCATCCTTTTGGGCCCTCTAGCAGCTTAGTCATCAAGGCAGCAATGTTCCTTGGATTCTACGGTTTCCTCAGGCCAGGTGAATTAGCCCGCTCCACCTCCAGGCATCAGGAGCTGCAGAGACAGCAACTGACCTGTGCCCAGGACCATTTTGTCCTCCTTCTACCTTCCACCAAAACTAACCAGCACGGGCCTCCCTCCGAGGTCAAGTTTTTCAGGACCTCCAAAGATTGGTGTCCGGTCAGGGTCCTTCAACAGTTGTTGGCTCTGCTGCCAGACGCTCCCCCTGTTTTCCCGCTGTTGCTTTTCCACGAAGGCTTTCTGTCTACTGTCCAATTCATATCCCATATCAGGACCTTGGCATCAGGTCTCGGGTACAACCCACTCACCATCACCAGTCATTCATTCCGTATCGGGGCAGCTTCGGCTGCTTCCAAAAACAGGGTCCCGGCCCACGTGATCAAAAAAAAATGGGGCGGTGGCGGTCCTCTTGTTTTGCTAGGTACATTCCTAACCCGGATGTCGAGATATCCCAGGCTTTTTGTAATCTCGTGCTCTGAGGGTGTATTAAATGGTTTACCGCTATTCCAGTCTCCTCACTTTTTTTTGCCCACTTCTAGGCTTACCCACGCTCCTGGCTCCCGGCACAACTCAGCCAGCATAGGGCAGGGGTTTAGGCGCTCCTCCTCGTCAGTTGCCATTAGCCTCTAACACAAGTTGGAAGGCTGAAATGTCAGCCTGAATTTGTGGGAGGGACGTCTGTCCCCTCATAAGCGCAGTCTCCTCTGGGCGCTTCCGGATCATACCCACCCACCCCCCTTTTTTCTTTTTTTCTCTCTCTCTCCTCAGTCCCCTTTAGGGTATGCCGACTTCTAGGCTTACCCACACTCCTGGCTCCCGGCACAACTCAGCCAGCATAGGGCAGGGGTTTAGGCGCTCCTCTTCGTCAGTTGCCATTAGCCTCTACCACAAATAGTATATACAGCAGTGTACTGATATGTGAGGTACGAGGTATAATAGCTGCAGTGTGTACAGATATAGTATATACAGCAGGTTACTCACATGTGAGGTACGAGATATAATAGATGCAGTCTGCACAGATATAAGGTATATACAGCAGTGTACTGATATGTGAGGTACGAGATATTATAGATGCAGTGTGTACAGATACAGTTGCAAGAAAAAGTATGTAAACCCTTTGGAATGATATGGATTTCTGCACAAATTGGTCATAAAATGTGATCTGATCTTCATCTAAGTCACAACAATAGACAATCACAGTCTGCTTAAACTAATAACACACAAAGAATTAAATGTTACCATGTTTTTATTGAACATACCATGTAAACAAAGGAGGTTCAATTTGTGCAGAAATCCATATTCCAAAGGGTTCACATACTTTTTCTTGCAACTGTATATAGTATATACAGCAGTGTACTGATATGTGAGGTAAGAGGTATAATAGATCCAGTGTGTACTGATATATAGTATATACAGCAGTGTACTGATATGTGCAGTATAAGGTATAATAGATGCAGTGTGTACAGATATATAGTATTTACAGCAGTGTACTGATATGTGAGGTACAAGGTATAATAGATGCAATGTGTACAGATATATAGTATATCCAGCAGTGTACTGATATGTGCAGTAGAAGGTATAATAGACGCAGTGTGTACTGATATATAGTATATACAGCAGTGTACTGATATGTGAGGTACGAGGTATAATAGATGCAGTGTGTACAGATATATAGTATATACAGCAGTGTACTGATATGTGAGGTACAAGGTATAATAGATGCAATGTGTACAGATATATAGTATATCCAGCAGTGTACTGATATGTGCAGTAGAAGGTATAATAGACGCAGTGTGTACTGATATATAGTATATACAGCAGTGTACTGATATGTAAGGTATGAGGTATAATAGATGCAGTGTGTACAGATATATAGTATATACAGCAGTGTACTGATATGTAAGGTATGAGGTATAATAGATGCAGTGTGTACAGATATATAGTATATACAGCAGTGTACTGATATGTGAGGTACAAGGTATAATAGATACAGTCTGTACAAATATATAGTATATCCAGCAGTGTACTGACATGTGAGATACAAGGTATAATAGATGCATTCTGTAAAGAGATATAGTATATACAGCAGTGTACTGATATGTGAGGTATAAGTTATAATAGATGCAGTGTGTAAAGATATATAGTATATACAGCAGTGTACTGACATGTGAGGTACAAGATATAATAGATGCAGTCTATAAAGATATATAGTATATACAGCAGTGTACTGATATGTGAGGTATAATAGATGCAGTGTGTACAGATATATAGTATATCCAGCAGTGTACTGTACTGCGGAGAATCAATGGATGTCGTTTATCTGGACTTCTCCAAAGCATTTGACACTGTACCACATAAAAGGTTAGTATATAAAATGAGAATGCTCGGACTGGGAGAAAATGTATGTATGTGGGTAAGTAACTGGCTCAATGATAGAAACAGACGGTGGTTATTAGTGGTACACACTCAGATTGGGTCACTGTCACTAGTGGGGTACCTCAGGCGTCAGTATTGGCCCTATTTTCTTCAATATATTTATTAATGATCTTGTAGAAGGCTTGCATAGTAAAGTATAAATTTTTGCAGATGACACTAAACTGTGTAAAGTAATTAACACTGAAGAGGACAGTATACTACTACAGAGGGATCTGGATAGATTGGAGGCTTGGGCAGATAAGTGGCAGATGAGGTTTAACACTGACAAATGTAAAGTTATGCACATGGGAAGGAATAATGCAAGTCACCCGTACATACTAAATGGTAAAACACTCGGTAACACTGACATGTAAAAGGATCTAGGAATTTTAATAAACAGCAAACTAAGCTGTAGAAACCAATGTCAGGCAGCTGCTGCCAAGGCCAATAAGATAATAGGTTGCATCAAAAGGGGCAGAGATGCCTGTGATGAGAACATAGTCAGACCACACATGGAGTACTGTGTACAATTCTGGGTTCCTGTAAACAAGGCAGACATAGCAGAGCTGGAGAGGGTCCAGAGGAGGGCAACTAAAGTAATAACTGGAATGGGGCAACTACAATACCCTGAAAGATTATCAAAATTAGGGTTATTCACTTTAGAAAAAAGACGACTGAGGGGAGATCTAATTAATATGTATAAATATATCAGGGGTCAGTACAGAGATCTATCCCATCATCTATTTATCCCCAGGACTGTGACTGTGACGAGGGGACATCCTCTGCGTCTGGAGGAAAGAAGGTTTTTACACAAACATAGAAAAGGATTCTTTACGGTAAGAGCAGTGAGACTATGGAACTCTCTGCCTGAGGAGGTGGTGATGGTGAGTACAATAAAGGAATTCAAGAGGGGCCTGGATGTATTTCTGGAGCTTAATAATATTACAGGCTATAGCTACTAGAGAGGGGTCGTTGATCCAGGGAGATATTCTGATTGCCTGATTGGAGTCGGGAAGGAATTTTTTATTCCCCTAAAGTGGGGAAAATTGTCTTCTACCTCACAGGTTTTTTTTTGCCTTCCTCTGGATCAACTTGCAGGATGACAGGCCGAACTGAATGGACAAATGTCTTTTTTCAGCCTTATGTACTATGTTACTATGATATGTGCAGTATAAGGTATAATAGATGCAGTGTGTACAGGTATATAGTATATACAGCAGAGTTCTGAAATGTGAAGTACGAGGTATAATAGATGCAGTGTGTACAGATATATAGTATATACAGCAGTGTACTGATATTTGAGGTACAAGGTATAATAGATGCAGTGTGTACAGATATATAGTATATCCAGCAGTGTACTGATATGTGCGTTACAAGGTATAATAGATGCAGTGTGTACTGATATATAGTATATACAGCAGAGTTCTGAAATGTGAGGTACGAGGTATAAAAGATGCAGTGTGTACAGATATATAGTATATACAGCAGTGTACTGATATGTGAGGTACAATATATAATAGATGCAGTGTGTACAGATGTATAGTATATACAGCAGTGTACTGACATGTGAGGTACAATATATAATAGATGCAGTGTGTACAGATGTATAGTATATACAGCAGTGTACTGATATATAAGGTACGAGGTATAATAGATGCCGTGTGTACAGGTATATAGTATATACAGCAGAGTTCTGAAATGTGAGGTACGAGGTATAAAAGATGCAGTGTGTACAGATATATAGTATATACAGCAGTGTACTGACATGTGAGGTACAATATATAATAGATGCAGTGTGTACTGATATATAGTATATACAGCAGAGTTCTGAAATGTGAGGTACGAGGTATAAAAGATGCAGTGTGTACAGATGTATAGTATATCCAGCAGTGTACTGACATGTGAGTTATGAGGTATAATAGATGCAGTGTGTACAGATGTATAGTATATACAGCAGTGTACTGACATGTGAGTTATGAGGTATAATAGATGCAGTGTGTGCAGGTATATAGTATATACAGCAGTGTACTGACATGTGAGGTACAATATATAATAGATGCAGTGTGTACTGATATATAGTATATACAGCAGAGTTCTGAAATGTGAGGTACGAGGTATAATAGATGCAGTGTGTACTAATATATAGTATATACAGCAGTGTACTGACATGTGAGGTACAATATATAATAGATGCAGTGTGTACTGATATATAGTATATACAGCAGTGTACTGACATGTGAGGTACAATATATAATAGATGCAGTGTGTACTGATATATAGTATATACAGCAGAGTTCTGACATGTGAGTTATGAGGTATAATAGATGCAGTGTGTACAGATGTATAGTATATCCAGCAGTGTACTGACATGTGAGTTATGAGGTATAATAGATGCAGTGTGTACAGATATATAGTATATACAGCAGTGTACTGATATGTGAGGTACAAGGTATAATAGATGCAATGTGTACAGATATATAGTATATCCAGCAGTGTACTGATATGTGCAGTAGAAGGTATAATAGACGCAGTGTGTACTGATATATAGTATATACAGCAGTGTACTGATATGTGAGGTACGAGGTATAATA
This sequence comes from Bufo bufo, assembly GCF_905171765.1. Lineage (NCBI taxonomy): Eukaryota > Metazoa > Chordata > Amphibia > Anura > Bufonidae > Bufo > Bufo bufo. The sequence continues at coordinate 87,585,501 of NC_053396.1, forward strand.
GATGCAGTGTGTACAGATATATAGTATATACAGCAGTGTACTGATATGTAAGGTATGAGGTATAATAGATGCAGTGTGTACAGATATATAGTATATACAGCAGTGTACTGATATGTGAGGTACAAGGTATAATAGATACAGTCTGTACAAATATATAGTATATCCAGCAGTGTACTGACATGTGAGATACAAGGTATAATAGATGCAGTGTGTACAGATGTATAGTATATACAGCAGTGTACTGATATGTGAGTTATGAGGTATAATAGATGCAGTGTGTACAGATGTATAGTATATACAGCAGTGTACTGATATGTGAGTTATGACGTATAATAGATGCAGTATGTATAGTATATACAGCAGTGTACTGATATATAAGGTACGAGGTATAATAGATGCAGTGTGTATAGTATATACAGCAGTGTACTGATATGTAAGGTATGAGGTATAATAGATACAGTGTGTTAAGGTATATATTATATACAGTAGTGTACTGATATATGAGGTGCTAGCTGTAATTTACACCTCAGACCTCACATATCAGTACACTGCTGTATGTACTGGCCAGGATCGGGTAGTGGAATGGGCTATGAATGGGGCATGGAGGCACAAGATAGATTCTTGCTATGGGGTCCAGTGATTTCTTTGTATGCCCCTGATCCTAGAAGTCAGTTTTTATTAGCTGTTTTGAAGTAATTTACATTTATAAAGGCAGATTTACACTGCTTGATGATTGAACGAATTCTCATTCCCGACAATCTACCCGTCTAAAGGTGCCGCCGATCACCCGATGAATAAGAGAAATGCACACCTATTATTGTTTCTGGGCAGCAGACTGTGCTGTCTAAACAGCGATCTACTGCCCAGAAACAATGATTCTGTATGAGGACGAGGGGTCACAATCCTCATCAAGGAGATCACTGCATGTAAAGCAGCCGACTGTCATCCTTCCAGATCATTGGCTGTAACATCGTGCGGTGTAAACTCACCTTAACTGTTCACAAATTTTTCCCAGCAAGTAAATGGAAAACTGCTCATTTTTTTTAATCTAAACAATGAATGTTATATTTAATAGTGGGACAAACCTTCTCATTTTAGCTGTAGTGTTATAAGCACTACTTCAGTCCAACCAAATCACTTAGGCTCAATTCACACCTGAGCGTTTTACAGCGCGTTCCTACGCGCTGTAAAACGCTCAACAAGGAGAAACCAATGCTTCCCTATGGGAATGGTTCTCACCTGGGCGTTTTACAGCGCGTACGATCGCGCTGTAAAACGCCCGACGCTCACACAAGTACAGGAGCGTTTTTTTGGGCGCTTGTCGCGCGTTCCCGTACTATAGACTTTCGGGAACGCGCGACACTGTGTGCACGCTTGTCTCTGTATGCGCGCTTGTAAACGTCCGTACAATCGCGCATACAGAGCGCACCTTTCAGAACGCTCAGGTGTGAATTGAGCCTAAGGCTCAATTCACACCTGAGCGTTTTACAGCGCGTTCCTACGCGCTGTAAAACGCTCAACAAGGAGAAACCAATGCTTCCCTATGGGAATGGTTCTCACCTGGGCGTTTTACAGCGCGTACGATCGCGCTGTAAAACGCCCGACGCTCACACAAGTACAGGAGCGTTTTTTTGGGCGCTTGTCGCGCGTTCCCGTACATAGACTTTCGGGAACGCGCGACACTGTGTGCACACTTGTCTCTGTATGCGCGCTTGTAAACGTCCGTACAATCGCGCATACAGAGCGCTCCTTTCAGAACGCTCAGGTGTGAATTGAGCCTAAGGCTGGGTTCACACTTGAGCATTTTACAGCGCGTTCAAACGCGCTGTAAAACGCTCAACACATGAAAACCAATGCTTCCCTATGGCCCTGGTTCTCACTTGAGCGTTTTACAGCGCGTTTGAACGCGCTGAAAAACGCCCTACGCTCAAACAAGTTCTTGAGCTTCTTTGGGGCGTTTTGACGCGCGTTTGTGGCCATAGGACACTGCAGTCAATCACACAAACGCGCGTCAAACGCGCGTTTACTATTGCAAAAAACGCGCATAAAAACGCGCGACAAAAACGTGCGTTAAACGCGCATATCAAATACGCTCAGGTCTGAACCCAGCCTAACTTTAGGCTGGGTTCAGACCTGAGCGCATTGTATATGCGCGTTTAACGCGCGTTTTTGTTGCGCGTTTTTTGCAATAGTAAACGCGCGTTTGACGCGCGTTTGTGTGATTAACTGCAGTGTCCTATGGCCACAAACGCGCGTCAAAACGCCCCAAAGAAGCTCAAGAACTTGTTTGAGCGTAGGGCGTTTTTCAGCGCGTTCAAACGCGCTGTAAAACGCTCAAGTGAGAACCAGGGCCATAGGGAAGCATTGGTTTTCATGTGTTGAGCGTTTTACAGCGCGTTTGAACGCGCTGTAAAACGCTCAAGTGTGAACCCAGCCTTACTTGTCACCATATCTATTTTAGGTGGATTTGTCTCATCTGGAGGCCATAAACTTGCTTTGGCTTTGTAAAACTGGGAAGATTGAGTGGCTGTCCAGTCGGTTATGCTCACGTGACAAATTTTTCACATACATTTCGTCACATATTGCATGCCAAAAGAGGGAGAACCACTTAAATTCCAAGCACTATTGATCGGCTTCCAAGGGATTCCAAGCTGCTGTTCATATGGCTGAGGAATTTATCCACAGATTTACCAACCCCGTCCTTTCTTGTCTTGGTGTTTGAACAGAATCAGTGGTTGGTGGGCCTCTGCAGGTGGATGAGTCCCATTGCACAGAGTCAGATCCGTGACATTCAAGGGCCAGCCTCGGACTTCTGCAAATATACATCAAAGTTTTTAACATGCATTTCCGTAATGTGAACATACCCTTATTGTTTATCTATAGCTATCTAAAAACTTTAATGAAACAGGTAAAACAAAACTTTATGATATAAGGGAAGCTATGCTCTGTCTGATACAAATTCATCCCAGGGCCAACTGTGTACACAAAACAGCTTTTTTTTCATGATATAGTTATATCATAGATATATCTGTGATTTTGCCTTGTGTTTTATTGTCTATCAATTTTTGTATCAATATTTTATATTCATATTCCAAGCTTTTGCCTTCTTTTCCAATGGCATATAGATATTATTGCATTAAGACCTTTATTCATTGTTACAGCAGATGAATCTCACGGATATTGACACACAGGCTGGAAACGAATATGTCTCTGCCAGTGACGGAAATGTACAGATCACTATTATTTCTAATCATTCATTTAGAGCTATTACTAGATAATATTTATTCAGTGATAATTCTTTCTCAGTGAGCTGTATTTGGGACTTCATATAAAGTAATTACATCTATTTTGAATTATATATCTAGCACTAACGCATAGATGGAGCCACATATTACTTTGTGACACATATTTTGATTTACATTTCCATTACTGACATCTACTTGAATTAAATCTCAATATAGAGAGACAGAATAATGCTTAGCACCACCTTCCTAAGGTGATTAATAGTTGACGGCAAGTAGAGATTTTGCTGGTGCCATGGGAGTTAAATATACGGTACCTGAAAATAATAAGGTGATCATGGATCACCTCCATAACATATAACATGACATGCAATACGACCCAGTGTGTACTATACAGAATATAGTATTATTATTTATTATTAAAGCGCCATTCATTCCATAGCGCTGTACATATGATAAGCAGTGCACATACATATTACAGACAATTGCACTAAGCAAGAACAAGACGAGTTACAAACTGGTACAGAAGGAGAGAGGGCCCTGCCCGTGAGGGCTTACAATCTACATGGCATGGGAGAAGGACACAGTAGGTGCGGGTGAAGTTGGTCATGGCGGTATGGAGGCAGCAGGGTCACTGGTTGTAGGCTTGTCTGAAGAGGTGGGTTTTCAGGTTTCTTTTGAAGGTTTCCACTGTAGGTGAGAGTCACCATAATCCACTTGTTCGCGCAGCCGGCATCTCTTCTGTCTTCTTTTGTGAAGAATAGGACCTTTGATGAAGTCACTATGTTCATCACATGGTCCGTCACATGATCCATCACCATAAGTTGGGGTAGCGAGTTCCAGAGTATGGGGGATGCACAGGAGAAATCTTGGAGGCGATTGTGGGAAGAGGTGATAAGAGGAGAGGAGAGGAGAGAAGGAGATACTGTAAGGATCGGAGATTGCGTGTGGGGATGTATCGGGAGAGTAGCTCAGAGATGTAAGGAGGGGACAGGTTGTGGACGGCCTTGTATGTATTTTTGGTATTTTGAACTGAATTCGCTGGGCAATAGGGAACCATTGAAGGGATTGGCAGAGGGGAGAGGCAGAGGAGTAACAGGTTAAGAGGTGGATTAGGGCAGCAAAGTTGAGGATAGATTGGAGGGGTGTGAGAGTGCTAGATGGAAGGCCACAGAGAATGTTGCAGTAGTCTAGACGGGAGATGATGAGGGCATGTACAAGCATTTTTTCGCAGATTCAAAGTTGAGGAAAGCACGGATGCGGGAGATGTTTTTGAGTTGGAGGCGGCAGGTGGTGGAAAGGGCCTGGATGTGCAGTCGGAAGGAGAGGGCAGAATCCAAGGTCACTCCAAGGCAGCGGACTTGGTTGGATATATGATTGGATCATCCTATAACGCTCAGATCATTAATGCTAATCCTAATCTAATCATACAGAGAGTTCCCTCACTATGTCCTACAAGGTCTCATTCACACTCTCTGTTTCTTTCTGTTCTTCTATTGTTTCATCAGCAACTAGAACTTGATGCACTTATGTCTTTTTTCAACCTTATTAACTATGCAACTATGTAGAAAAAATGGAACTCGTCATGATCTAGAAAAAGGGGAATTCCGGGACATCTCAGCACTCGCATAGGAAGGAGGGGGGGGGGGGGGGGCAGAGACAGCAGCATGCTCCACCAGAAAATGCAGCTCTGACCATCCATCCAGGTACTGATATTGGCTGCCAGTCAAATTATTTTATGAACCCAGCCTTTGGGCTCGTGCACATGGCTGTGCTTTATATGGAGCTGTAAATGGATAGCCATAATTGCATGAACCCTTCATATGTCTCCAGTTTCATATGGATGCATGCAGAGATTTTTATTTTTCTATAAACAGATAAAAAAACATAGCATAGCATTGTGTTACTTCTATGGAAGAATATCTCCAATATAGCCTGTATGACAGTGTACACTGACTGTTAATGTATCATATAGTACGTGGGAATCTCTTTCTAACAAACTTAGAACCATCCCTGTACCTCCCATGGATCCAGAGATCTCCCCATTCATTGCTCTGCTAGATTTACATCAAGAGGTATGTCTTTTTTCAGGAAGTGTTTCCTTTCTGCTGCAGCTGATGGCTAGTCGAAGGAGGAAACTGAGCATATATGTCAATCTGAATGAGCTGGGCAAAGAATTTAGAAGGGCAAACAACATGTGGCACTAGATAGATTTTAATTACATGCAATTACAAAAGTTTTCAAATCCAAATTCTGGTTTGTAAAATGTAGAATATTTTTCATGGGACAACCCCTTTAATATTGTTGGGTTCAGAAGGAACAAGGGGATCCAGGTTGGGATGAGCGAACTTGTGTTTTCAAGTTCGGCGCACAAGGTTCGGGATATCTAAGAATTCCTTTATGGATTCCGCTACCACGGACCATAACTTATGGTCCATGGTAGCGGAATTCATAACAGAATTCTTAGATAACCCAAATGTCAAGGACGTTCCCGTGGCAGGTACCAGGAGATCGGAGAGACTGGCAACTCTTGGGTTAAATTGACAAGTTCCCTGTGGATCTTATTGTGTCTGTGCTTTGGTGAATGCCACACTCCTTGCTTTAGGTGTTGCTTGTTGGTAATTTACCTTTCCCATAAGTACTCTGTGGTGTTTCTGGAGTTGCCAGTTTTGTACTTTCAGCTAAGTTTTGTCTTTTCTTATTGTTTGTTATACTCCCTGTTGTTTGTATCTTGGCCTGAGACAGAGACTTCCATTCATCCATCTGGGGAGGAATGGGTTGTCTCTGGTCCGAACTTCGTCCCAGGGCCTTATAGGGATATAAAGGCCTAGGTGTTCAGCTTATGAATATTCCTACCTCCAAGGTCTATTCATATTAATAGGTAGTTAGGGCCCGGATTAGGGTTGTCTAGGAGGTGACCTGTTCCTTCCCTAGTTTCCAGGCCCAGTTACTGTTCCCCTTCCCTCCTGTGTTCAGTGTGGAGTTTCCCCCCCACACTGATCATGACACCGAATCTTGTATGCCGAACTTGAAAACACAAGTTCGCTCAACACTAGCTCCAGGTCTTCAACTTGTACAGAAAGGAAAATATATCAATCTTATGGCCATCTGAAACCAGCCTTAGGGTACAGCATCACAGTCAGGTGTAGTTTTGGAAGCTGAAATCAGGAGCGGATCATAGAAGGAGAAGAAGTGTTTAGGACGGACACATCTCCTCTTTTTTTGTACTCACTCCTTCCAAAACTGCATTAGGAAGCCTGAATGTGTCGCTGTACCCTTAGGCCCCTTTCACACGGGCGAGATTTCCGCGCGGGCGCAATGCGTGAGGTGAACGCATTGCACCCGCACTGAATCCGGACCTATTCATTTCTATGGGGCTGTGCACATGAGCGGTGATTTTCACGCATCACTTGTGCGTTGCGTGAAAATCGCAGCATGCTCCTCTTTGTGCGTTTTTCACGTAACGCAGGTCCCATAGAAATGAATGGGGTTGCGTGAAAATCGCAAGCATCCGCAAGCAAGTGCGGATGCAGTGCAATTTTCACGCACGGTTGCTAGGTGACGATCGGGATGGGGACCCGATCATTATTATTTTCCATTTTAACATGGTTATAAGGGAAAATAATAGCATTCTGAATACAGAATGCATAGTACAATAGGGCTGGAGGGTTTAAAAAATTTTTAAAAGTAACTTAACTCACCATAATCCACTTGTTCGCTCAGCCGGCATCTCTTCTGTCTTCTTTTGTGAAGAATAGGACCTTTGATGACGTCACTATGTTCATCACATGGTCCGTCACATGATCCATCACCATAGTGATGGATCATATGACGGACCATGTGATGTGTGTAGTGATGTCATCAAAGGTCCTATTCCTCACAGAACAAAACAGAAGAGATGCCGGCTGCGCGAACAAGTGGATTAAGGTGAGTTAAATTTTTTATTTTTTTTTAACCCCTCCAGCCCTATTGTACTATGCATTCTGTATTCAGAATGCTATTATTTTCCCGTATAACCATGTTATAAGGGGAAATAATACAATCTATACTACAACTAACCCAAACCTGAACTTCTGTGAAGAAGTTCGGGTCTGGGTACCACAGTCAGTTTTTTATCACGCGCGTGCAAACCGCATTGCACCCGCGCGATAAAAACTGAACATCCGAACACAATCGCAGTCAAAACTGACTGCAATTGCGCTCCTACCCGCGCAGGTTTGCCGCAATGCACCGGGACGCATCCGGAGCTAATCCGGACACGCTCGTCTGCAAGGGGCCTTAGGCATTCAGCCAAATTCAGATCAGTTCAGAACACATTTTTGGTTCTGATCTACGAATCAGTCTTCTCTTATTCTTATGTGATAATTTTCGTAAGCAAGATATTTAGCAATGATCCCAATACTGATCCAAACTATGTAAAATAGACCTTAGGCCCCTTCCACACGAGCGAGTATTCCGCGCGGGTGCAATGCGTGATGCAAATGCATTGCGCCCACACGGAATCTGGACCCATTCATTTCAAGGGGGCTCTGTATATGAGCTTTGGTTTTCACGCATCACTTGTGCGTTGCGTGAAAATCGCAGCATGTTCTATAGTCTGCGACTTTAACCCAACGCTGGCCCCATAGAGGTGAATGGGGCTGCGTGAAAATCGCATTGCATTCGCAAGCAAGTGCGGATGCAATGCGTTTTTCACTGATGGTTGCTAAGAGATGTTGTTTCTGATCATTCAGTTTTTTATCACACGTGTGAAAAACGCATCAAATCGCATTGCACCTGCGTGATAAAAACTGAACATCTGAACGCGATCGCAGAAAAAACTGAATGAATTTACTTGCAAAATCACGCATTTTTCACTGAACACAACGCATCCGGACCTAATCCGCTCACGCTCGTCTGCAAGGGGCCTTAGAGGTATTTTTTTCCTTTTCTTGTACCTGTGATGAGATGGTTAAAAAACTAAAATCCCGATTTCTGGTGTCATTTACAAACTGTTGATAAATGACCCCAGCTGAGGGCAGACACAAGCCCTGTGTAGACACAATTTGTGGTCATTAGAAGCTGTTTCTGTTTATGAAGCTCATTTGGATGCTAATTATGGCACTCATTAGACCGGGTGTCATTTTAGCATCTGTGTCTGTGAATTTTGAAAAATGACCCCTTTAGTGAGAATATTCTACCACCTCTCCGAGGTGCTTTTACCAGATTTGAAGCCTTTGGAAGCAGATTTTAAAAACACGTGTGACTTTTATATGTCGTAATTGGTCATCTTTAATAAGAAGAAAAAGGAAAAGCAGGTATAATCTATTTTCACCTACAATTATTCTGTAGTAGATTCTAAGAAGTAATTCACCACAGGTTGCGTTCTCATATCATTTCGTTTTTGTGGAATTTCAGTTAGGCTATGTGCACAGAGGCATATGGTGACACACAGGGTAGGTCCAGAGTACAGACGAGTAATGTTGTAATACATCTGCCACAGCATGGTTCCTCTGTATTTCTAGGGGAGAACACTTCCATAAGACAGCATGCATTAGAACGTATGAGAAAAATCTTCTATGGAGGTAGAGTGTTAGCCCATAGCAGGTAACAGACTCTGCATTCGCGAGCAGCGAGATATGTGTGGACATACAGACCATATAGGCAGCCGCAGGGGCTGCCAAAGGGCACAGTGGGATAGGGGCTCAACTCAGTTTGACCTCTTGCTGACAGCATTGTGGACCTACCAACAGATCAGTGGGAATCTATCAACGTGTCAGTGTTTTTTTTTTGTCTTGCAATTTGTTTTACATGGCATATAGATTGGGGAACCACTGGAACCACTACAAAAACTGTCCTTTCTGTACACTGCGCAGACAGTGAGAGTGGGGACATGAACTGATTTGAGTGTCACTGCAATATTTACATGAGGTAGCACTAAGCATTCAGTGGGCACCTTAGGTGGGCACACTTATTAATCCCTTAGGGCTCATGCACACAACAGTGCTGTTTTTTCCGGTCCGCAAATTGCGGATGCGAAAAAAACTGATGCTGCCCGTGTGCCTTCCGCAATTTGCGGAACGGAACAGGAGGCCCATTATAGAAATGCCTATTCTTGTCCGCAAAATGGACAAGAATAGGACATGCCTCATAATTTGTGTGGGGCCACGGAACGGAGCAACGGATGCGGACAGCACACAGAGTGCTGTCCGCATCTTTTGCGGACCCATTGAAATGAATAGTTCCGTTTTACGGACCGTATACGGAATCAAAATAAGGCCCGTATACGGAACGCAAAAAAACGTTTGTGTGCATGAGCCCCCCTTAATGACCAGCTATTTTCAGTGTTTGCCTCTCTATGTTTAAGCAGCCATAATGTTTTTGTTTTTCATTGACATGGCTGTACAAGGCCGAGTTTTAGGCTACAGAAATAGCATTTTTTATGCCGTTAGAGGGAAGATATAAATAGCTTTGTAAATTATACACATTTTTTGCTTTGTAAATATAAAAAAGCTATTTTTTACATTGCTTTTTTATTTTAGTGTTCACACTGAAAAACATGGTAAATAAGTTGATCAGGTTTTTTTCAGTATTGTGGATACCTCATATGTGTATTTTTTTTTAAACTTTTTATGTAAAGTATGCACAATACAATGTAACTGATGTAAAATAATTGCCTATTTATTAATTTTTGCAAGCTTTTTATTGATATTTTTTAATTCACATTTTTATTAAAAAAATTATAATTCCATTAAGGAATTACTGTTTTACAAAAATATTTTATTCTTAAAATATATTGGTGTACTCCTGTATGCTCATACATTATGGTCTGTGTCTCTATGGCACAGACTGCAGTTATGACAACAGTAGTGTGCCCAAACAGCAGAATTACCGAATTTACAGTCCTGGGATCCCAGGGCTCACTGCAGAGGCCTTACCCAGCCTCCGATCAGATCACCTGGACCCAATCAGGGGGAGCAATCCCCTTTGATCATGCTGTGGTCAAAAACTGTGGCAATCAAAGGGTTAACAGTTGGTATTAGAGCTGCCTCCGATCCTGACCATAGAGCAAAAAGCTGCTCTAAGGACTGGAGCCGTTAGTTACAATTTATTTGTAGGGTAGAGGTGCCCACAGATGCACTCTGCTCCCTCTAAAATAGTGATGACAAAAGACAGTGGGTGGTCCTTAAAGGGGTTGTCCCATGAAATATATTCTACAGTTTTCAAACCAGCACCTGGATCTGAATACTTTTGTAATTGCATGTAATTAAAAAATGTATATAGTCACTGAGTTATTCAATGAAATCTATCTGCATAGCACCACCTGCTGTTTGAGCTTTTTCTAATTTCTCTGTCCATCCTTTAACTGCCACCAGCTGCAGCAGACAGGTCATGCACTCTTAGAAAGGACACACCTCCTAAGCTTACAGACCAATTGGAGCAATGGATGTGGAGATCTATGGATTCATGTGAGGTACAGGGCTGGTTCTAGCTTTGTTTGAAAGAGATTGTCATTTCCTATACGATGTCTGATTTTTACATTACCATATTTTTAGACTAATAGACGCACCTTTTCCTCCAAACTGTGGGGAAAATGATAGTGGGTCTTATAGTCTAAATGCTAGTGACCGCTCCCATTATGGAAGCGGTCATTAGCATGCAAGAGATATGGGGGGAGCGGCTGTACTTACTTTCCCTGGTCTTCTTCTGAGCTCCAATCTGCACTGTGTCCTGACTGTGTACAGCATCAGGACATAGCACATGTAGGCGCACACTATGACCTGACTCTGTGCAATGTCAGGTCACAGTGCAGCACGGACCGGAAGAAGACCAGGGAACAGTGAGTTGCTCTGCAGAGTGGCAGCACCGTCTGATACAAGCGAGGTAAGTTTATATGAGTTCTCATGGGGGTCCGATCTGAGGCTGATGAGGGTCTGATCTGAGGCTCATGGGGGTCTGATCTGAGGCTAATGGTCTGATCTGAGGCTCATGGGGGTCTGATCTGAGGTCTGATGGATCTTGGCGGTCTTATTTTGGGGTCTGCGTCTTAAAGTCAGAAAAATATGGTAATCACGGGATAACCCCTTTAAGGGGTTAAAACTCGTAAAAAGGAAACACTCCATGAAGGAGAGGGCTAGATGCAAAAACGAAGCCCCAAAAATACCCTCAGGCCTCCTTTGCACACACTTTTTTTGCTTGTAAAACAGTTAATCGAATTTCAAGGTTTTTTTTACAGTTTTTTTGCCATTCTTTTCTATTCCTTATACCTACAACACATGTTTTTTCCATCATTTTTCCATCATCCCTGTAAAGCCCTGTAAAGTAGTATTTCAGAAGACTTAAAGGTGGGAAGACAATGTAATAGAGCAGCTCGAAATGCCAGCAGAATGCTTGGATGTATAGGGAGAGGTATAAGCAGTAGAAAGAGTGAAGTGCTTATGCCGCTGTACAGAACACTGGTGAGACCTCACTTGGAGTATTGTGCGCAGTACTGGAGGCCATATCTCCAGAAGGATATAGATACTCTAGAGAGAGTTCAGAGAAGAGCTACTAAACTAGTACATGGATTGCAGGATAAAACTTACCATGAAAGATTAAAGGACCTTAACATGTATAGCTTGGAAGAAAGAAGAGACAGAGGGGATATGATAGAAACTTTTAAATACATAAAGGGAATCAACTCGGTAAAGGAAGAGAGCATATTTAAAAGAAGAAAAACTACCACAAGAGGACACAGTTTTAAATTAGAGGGGCAAAGGTTTAAAAGTAATATCAGGAAGTATTACTTTACTGAGAGAGTAGTGGATGCATGGAATAGCCTTCCTGCAGAAGTGGTAGCTGCAAATACAGTGAAGGGGTTTAAGCATGCATGGGATAGGCATAAGGCCATCCTTCATATAAGATAGGGCCGGGGGCTATCCATAGTATTCAGTATATTGGGCAGACTAGATGGGCCAAATGGTTCTTATCTGCCGACACATTCTATGTTTCTATGTTTCTATGTTTCTTAGGAAAATTTCTGAGAAAATGTCATACCTAGAGCGCTGAAAAAATGCCACTGACCCAAGAAACACAAAAAAAGAACACCAAAATGCCATTAAACACCATCGTTTGCAGAGCATTTTAGATATAACTATACACTGACATCAGGCTGCAGTGTTTTGGGGAAAAATGGGCACATAAAACACCAGAAAGACAACATGAAAAACTTTGCTTGTTTCCAAACATTCTGTGATGGAGACCACTCAGGCCACTTTCATAGGTAAGATAAGTATTGGGTCAGTATTTTATATCAGTATTTGGCCTCATGCACACGACCATTTTTTAGGTCCGCATCCGAGCCGAAGTTTTTGCGGCTCGGGTGCGGACCCATTCATTTCAATAGGGCCTCAAAAGATGCGGACAGCACTCAGTGTGCTGTCCGCATCCGTTGCACTGTTCGCATCTGTTGCACCGTTCCATGGTCCTATTCCTATTCTTGTCCGTTTTGCGGACAAGAATAGGCATTTCTACAATAGGCCTCCCGTTCCGTTCCGCAGGGTCGTGTGCATGTAGCCTTTGTAAACCAAAACCAGGAGAGGAACTTACAGAGAAAACTGTTATAGAAATATTTGTACCACTGTGGTGTGACTTACAAACACTGACATTCTTGAGCCAAAGCCCGGAGTGGCCATATTTGCTTGTATCCTTATCCGCTGATAACACAGCTGATGCAGCAAAATATGTAATTGGGGGCACTAGGCCGGAAACCAACTCTAGTGCAACAAAATTGGAGTGTGCTCTGGAACTGTATACAACTTAATGTGCACAAACACATTGGGACAGATTTACTATTGCAAATGTGCCAGTTTTTTGTTGCTTTTTGTGCAAAAAAAGGTGTGTATGATTTGCATCACATTTACCGACTGTTGTATACACTTTTCTGCGTTTTTCATGCTTTATATGTCAAGGGGGCGTTAGTGTGTCAGCCAAACCCGCCATTCTAGGTGGGCTCAGCCGACAAAAGACTAATGTGCATGGTCAGCTATAAATGTAGTCATATTATGGCCATATGAGAATAATTTAGAAAGAATGAGGACAATATCCATGTAGTGAACAGAGGTAAAGCTCTCTTACAGGTAAATATCTATACAGTGTCACACACCCTGGAAATGTTCTTTTTGGTTTCTATGCTCATATTCCTCTTCTGCATCACACAGATCATAGTTTGTAGATCACTGCATGTACAAGTTTTCAGCGGTGGTTGCATGAAAGCCCTATGAACATGAGTTTAGTTTCGTACAACTACCTATAGCTGCTTTCTCATGTGACAGATGGATAAACATATGTGCCCCCACCCCTTACAATAACTGGTCTGTTCCCCTGAAATACCCCGACAGAAATCTCCCTGCTGACCCCTATGTTCCCAGGTTTAATACTAATAGGCCTATTTTAATAATGATGTTTTTGAAGCAATTTAAAGCTATGAGTGTGTCAGAGCCTTTGTTGATAAAGCACCCTGGAAAACCCCTCTAATAAGATTCCCTGTGACAGCAGACATGTTTCTGGCCTAAAAGAGTGAGGGCTTTGTGTGTTGTAGTAACCTGGAGGACAGGCCATGAAGAATAAGTGTGTGAGAAATAGGTGGTCCAGCCTCTCTAATCCCCCTTTATATCGCTCTGATCCCCATGACCACCTGCTACATAAATAGTACCTACTATCAGTATGTATGTGTGTGTATATATATATATATATATATATATATATTATACATCATCACTGCGTACACTGCTGTAAGGCAAGTCACTAATTGCTTATATGGCATGTTTTTCTGATATGTGGCCATTTTGGATTTATTACATAGGGTATAAATGTAACATAGTAACATAGTACATAAGGCCGAAAAAAGACATTTGTCCATCCAGTTCAGCCTGTCATCCTGCAAGTTGATCCAGAGGAAGGCAAAAAAAAAAAACCTGTGAGGTAGAAGCCAATTTTTCCCACTTTAGGGGAATAAAAAATTCCTTCCCGACTCCAATCAGGCAATCAGAATATCTCCCTGGGTCAACGACCCCTCTCAGGCTGGGACAAGGTCCACCACCAACAGAGGCTGAGCTGCCCAAGTGCGCCTTCCCCCCCTTGCCTGCGCCCAGGGCCGGTGCAAGGTTTTTTACCAACACAAGCGAACCTACATTTTGGTGCCCCCTCCCCCCCCCTCCCCCTTCAGCTCACCTGGGGGAAGAAGGGGGGGGGGGGTGCGCCAAAATGTAGGTTCGTCCCATAAGACGCACCTAGGTTTTAAAGGAGGATAATAGGAAACAATATTTTTCATTCCACCTCAGGTCAGACCAGCCATCAGACCCCAGCTCACAGGCACAGCCCCAATGCCTCAGATCAGACCCCCATGTCAGCCATCAGCCCTCCATGTCATATTTCTCCCCGTCCATGGCACAGACAGACTACAGACATTGTCTCCGGCCCATCATGTAACCCCATCCTCACCCATGTCACATTTCTCCCCCTCCATTTGATTGCTCTAACACCAATTTATTTATTTTTTTTAAAACCTGATGTTTCTCCAGATGATCTTATGCTAAAAGTAGTGGTAATAGAGTCTCAAAGGTCTATAGAAGCAGGTACACTATTTTTACAAACCTTTGAGACTCTATTAACACTACTATCAACATCAGGTCATTTAGAGAAACAGCATGTTTTTTTAATTATGTTTTTCCTTTAGGTGTTAAAACATAACTTTCATTTGATTGCTGTAACACCTAAAGGAAAAATCTTTTTAAAAACCTGCTGTGTCTCTAGATGACCTTATGTTGACAGTAGTGTTAATAGAGCCTCAAAGGTCTGTAAAAATAGGGTAGCTGCTTCTATAGACCTTTCAGACTCTATTACCACTGCTATCGACATAAGGTCATCTTGAGAAACAGCAGGTTTTTAATTTGATTTCCTTTAGGTGTTCAAGCAATCAAATAAGTTATGTTTTAACACCTAAAGGAAAAAGATAATTTAAAAAACTTGCTCTTTCTCTAGGTGACCTTATGTTTATAGTAGTGTTAATAGAGTCTCAAGGGTCTATAAAAGCCGTTACCCTATTTTTACAGACCTTTGAGACTCTATTAACACTACTATCAGCATAAGGTCATCTTCTAGAGAAACAGCAGGCTTTAAAAAATCCCTTTAGGTGTTAGGGTAGATTGCAATCAAATGAACGTTAGGTGTTAAGATTAGGGTCAGAAGCAGACAAGCAGGGCTTTGTTTAGCCTCTTGGGTATTAGCAGGGGAGGGCTGGCAGCCTTAGTCCTGGGGGGCAAATCCAGTCAAGTGGCCCATTTTTAGCCCCGCCCATTATTAAAAGCCCCTCCTACATTTAATAGGCCACTCCCAACACACACTGTACAGCTGACATTCTATAGTTGAGGCCTGTCTACACATCATACGAAGAGGGGAGGACCTGTCCTGGCTGCACTGCCTGCTTATACAACAAGCTACAGCCAGGAAGCTCCTCCGCTCTCCTCCCTCTCCAGATCCTGCTTAAGGCTTGTGGTTCCCCCCCACCATCTGCCACCCGCCCGTGGCCTGCTGCCCCCTTTCGTCATCCTCACCCAGCTCTGAATCCTCCTTCTGCAAATGGCAGGGGGAGGAGCCGGAGCATCTCCTCTCCTACATAGCACCACATACCTCTTACATCCAATGTCACCTTTGTTGTAGACGTTCTTTTTCCTCATCTTCTCCATTCAGACCAGACCGCCATGATGATTTTTCAGCCATCTCCCGTCTCTGCAGAGATTGAGAAACAGACATTAGTTTCCTGCCACCCCCAATACTATACTGCAGAAACAGTACCCCTGGGAATACTACTACCACACAGATAGTGCCCCCTTAAACAATTATTGGCACACAGTGCTCTAAAAAATAACTGCGCCCAGACACTAATAGTATAAAGATAATGTCCCCCAAAAATAATTGTGCTAAGCTGATACTGTGCTAGGGTGCCCCCAAAGTAACAGTGCCCCCCAAAATCCCACTAATATAAATAATTATCTGCCAGAGCACACTTAGTAGTAATAATGCCCCAATAGTGCCCTAGTAATCATGTTCCTCATAGCCCCCCAGTAGTAGTAAAGCTCCCCATAATACCCCCTAGTAGTACTAATTTTCCCTATAATATGACAGTACATGAAATACCCCCGCTTAGTGCCCGCAGTTGAGCTAATGTCCCCATAATGTATGCCAGTATAAAATACCCCTATATAGTGCCCCAGTAAATGCACTCATACTGCTCCTCTCCCCCTTCCCCATAGTGTCCCCCATAATATGCCAGTAAAAAAATGCCCCTTAGTACCCCCAGCAGATGCCCCTATAGTGCTCCTCTCCCCCACAATGTGCCAGTAAAAAAATTTCCCTTCTTACTGCCACCATATGCCCCAATAGTGCTCCACTCCCCCATAGTGCCCCCAAATAATGCCCCATAGTGCCGCTCTCCCCTATAGTGCCTGCCATAATGTGCCAGTAAAAAATGCCCCCTTAGTGCTACCAAATGCCATAGTGCCCCCCATAATGTTCCAATACAAAAGGCCCCTTTAGAGCCCCCACTTCCCCATAGTGCCCCCAAATAATGCCCCTATAGTAACCCCAGATGCCCCATAGTGCTGCTCTCCCCTATAGTGCCCCCCAGAATGTGCCAATAATTAAAAAAAAGCCCCTTTAGAGCCCCCAGATACCCCCATAGTGCTCCTCTCCCCCATGGTGCCCCCCCATAATGTGCCAGCAAGAAATGCCCCCATAGTGCCAGCTCCCCCCCCATAGTACAAGCCCCCCATAGTGCCAGGCCCCCCATAGTGGCAGCCCCCCATAGTGCCAGCCCCCTTATAGTGCCAGCTCCCCCATAGTGCCAGCCCCCCCCCCCCCCCGTAGTGCCAGCCCCCCCATAGTGCCAGCTCCTACCCCATAGTGCCACCCCCCCCATAGTGCCAGCCCCCTTATAGTGCCAGCCCCTTTATAGTGTCAGCCCCCCCATAGTGCCACTTCACCCATAGTGCCAGCCCCCTTATAGTGCCAGCCCCCTTATAGTGCCAGCTCCCCCATAGTGCCAGCCCCCCCCGTAGTGCCAGCCCCCCCATAGTGCCAGCTCCTACCCCATAGTGCCAGCCCCCCCCATAGTGCCAGCCCCCTTATAGTGCCAGCCCCTTTATAGTGTCAGCCCCCCCATAGTGCCACTTCACCCATAGTGCCAGCCCCCTTATAGTGCCAGCTCCCCCATAGTGCCAGCCCCCCCCGTGGTGCCAGCCCCCCCCATAGTGCCAGCTCCCCTATAGTGCAAGCCCCCCCATAGTGCCAGCTCCCCCCCCATAGTACAAGCCCCCCATAGTGCCAGGCCCCCCATAGTGGCAGCCCCCCCATAGTGCCAGCCCCCTTATAGTGCCAGCTTCCCCATAGTGCCAGCCCCCCCCCCCCCGTAGTGCCAGCCCCCCCATAGTGCCAGCTCCTACCCCATAGTGCCACCCCCCCCCATAGTGCCAGCCCCCTTATAGTGCCAGCCCCCTTATAGTGCCAGCCCCTTTATAGTGTCAGCCCCCCCATAGTGCCACTTCACCCATAGTGCCAGCCCCCTTATAGTGCCAGCTCCCCCATAGTGCCAGCCCCCCCCGTAGTGCCAGCCCCCCCATAGTGCCAGCTCCTACCCCATAGTGCCAGCCCCCCCCATAGTGCCAGCCCCCTTATAGTGCCAGCCCCTTTATAGTGTCAGCCCCCCCATAGTGCCACTTCACCCATAGTGCCAGCCCCCTTATAGTGCCAGCTCCCCCATAGTGCCAGCCCCCCCGTGGTGCCAGCCCCCCCCATAGTGCCAGCTCCCCTATAGTGCAAGCCCCCCCATAGTGCCAGCTCCTACCCCATAGTGCCAGCCCCCCCATAGTGCCAGCCCCCTTATAGTGCCAGTCCCCCATAGTGTCAGCCCCCCCATAGTGTC
This sequence comes from Bufo bufo, assembly GCF_905171765.1. Taxonomy (NCBI): domain Eukaryota; kingdom Metazoa; phylum Chordata; class Amphibia; order Anura; family Bufonidae; genus Bufo; species Bufo bufo. The sequence goes on from NC_053396.1 coordinate 87,603,681, forward strand.
AGCCCCCCCCATAGTTCCAGCCCCCCATAGTGCCAGCTGCCCCATAGTTCTAGCCCTATAGTGCCCCCCCAAAGTGCCAGATTCCCCACCTTAGTGCCAAATCCCCCCATAGTGCCAAATCCCCCCCATAGTGCCAGATCCCCCCCCATAGTGCCAGCCCCCCATAGTGTCAGCCCCCCATAGTGCCAGCTCCCCCTATAGTGCCAGCCCCCCATAGTGCCAGCCCCCCCATAGTGCCAGCTCCCCCATAGTTCCAGCCCCCCCTATAGTGCCCCCCCATAGTGCTAGCTCCCCCAAAGTGCCAGATCCCCCCCCCCATAGTGCCAGATCCCCCCCATAGTGCCAACCCCCTTAATAGTGCCAGATCCCCCCCAATAGTGCCAGCCCCCTGCAAAGAAGAAAAAAAAAACAACACTAATACTTACCTCCATCAGCAGCGATGCAGCCTCTTCTGGCCTGTGTCCCTGCTGTGTGCTGGCTCAGGCGTCGCAATGATAATGACGTCATTGCTCTGCCTGAGCCGGCCTCTGATAGGCTGCAGGCATTAGTGCCTGCGGCCTATCAGAAGAACAGGGGAGGGACACGCCTCTCCCTCCCCTGCCCCACAGCACACAGCACGGCCGCAATGACATCCAGGGCCGCGCCGCCTGTGGTGATGATCGGCGGTGCGGCCCTGAAGAATAAAAAAAAAAAAAAAAAAAAAAAAAAAAAATTTTTTTTTAAGACGGTCGGCCCAGTGGCCGTTTATTTCGGGCGGCCTGGGGGGCAATTGCCTCCCTGCCCCCCGGCCCAGCCCGCCCCTGGGTATTAGTTTTTACATTCATAAAGCTCCACATTGAGCTTCCAGCAGCAGACAGATGCCAGGGCACTTCTGTGGTCACCTCACCTGGGCACATGGTCTTTGCTCAGCAGAGTCCTGCCATACATGCTGGGTAGATGCTAGAATGGATTTGTTAGAAGGAGGTCTGTGACGTCACTGGTCACATGCTCCTTCATGGTCACATGATCCACTGTGAGAACGCCTGCCTCCTGCTGTGTTCAGCTCCAGAGAGAAGGGGGTGTGAAAGGATGGACCAATGGCAGGGCAGCTAGCTGATACTGGCCAATCAGCAGCCTCCTGCTCCTATCTACAAGCGCAGCTTAGAGTGAACACTGGCTGGGAGGGGAGGGGAGGGCGCCCGGCAGCAAGTAAGTGATAAAAAAAAAAAAAGAGGTTTGTTTTTCCGCCCACCCCAGGCTGCGCCCTGAGGCTGGAGCCTCCCCAGCCTCTGTGTCGGCCCGGCCCTGACCCCTCTCTAGTAGCTATAGCCTGTAATATTATTACACTCCAGAAATACATCCAGGCCCCTCTTGAATTCCTTTATTGTACTCACCATCACCACCTCCTCAGGCAGAGAGTTCCATAGTCTCACTGCTCTTACCGTAAAGAATCCTCTTCTATGTTTGTGTACAAACCTTCTTTCCTCCAGACGCAGAGGATGTCCCCTCGTCACAGTCACAGTCCTGGGGATAAATAGATGATGGGATAGATCTCTGTACTGACCCCTGATATATTTATACATATTAATTAGATCTCCCCTCAGTCGTCTTTTTTCTAAAGTGAATAACCCTAATTTTGATAATCTTTCAGGGTACTGTAGTTGCCCCATTACAGTTATTACTTTAGTTGCCCTCCTCTGGACCCTCTCCAGTTCTGCTATGTCTGCCTTGTTTACAGGAGCCCAGAACTGTACACAGTACTCCATGTGTGGTCTGACTAATGATTTGTAAAGTGGTAGGACTATGTTCTTGTCACGGGCATCTATGCCCCTTCTGATGCAACCCATTATCTTATTGGCCTTGGCAGCAGCTGCCTGACACTGGTTTTTGCAGCTTAGTTTGCTGTTTATTAAAATTCATAGATCCTTTTCCATGTCAGTGTTACCGAGTGTTTTACCATTTAGTATGTACGGGTGACTTGCATTATTCCTTCCCATGTGCATAACTTTACATTTGTCAGTGTTAAACCTCATCTGCCACTTCTCTGCCCAAGCCTCCAATCTATCCAGATCCCTCTGTAGTAGTATACTGTCCTCATCAGTGTAAATTACTTTACACAGTTTAGTGTCATCTGCGAAAATTGATACTTTACTATGCAAGCCTTCTACAAGATCATTAATAAATATATTGAAGAGAATAGGGCCCAATACTGACCCCTGAGGTACTCCACTAGTGACAGTGACCCAATCTGAGTGTGTACCACTAATAACCACCCTCTGTTTTCTATCACTCAGCCAGTTACTTACCCACATACAGACATTTTCTCCCAGTCCGAGCATTCTCATTTTATATACTAACCTTTTATGTGGTACGGTGTCAAATGCTTTGGAGAAGTTCAGATATACGACATCCATTGATTCGCCGCTGTCAAGTCTAGAACTTACCTCCTCATAGAAACTGATTAAATTAGTTTGACATGACCGATCCCTCACGAAGCCATGCTGATATGGCGTTATTTGCTTATTTCTGTTGAGATGCTCTAAGATAGCATCTCTTAGAAAACCGTTTACCCACAACAGATGTTAAACTTACCGGCCTATAGTTTCCAGGCTCTGTTTTTGGACCCTTTTTGAATATTGGCACCACATTTGCCATGCGCCAATCCTGTGGGACATTCCCTGTCAGAATAGAGTCCGCAAATGTGATCAATATTTACAAATAAATGCATGCTAATAATATAATAGTCAACACCCCAGAACCAGAATGAGTCTTACCAGTGCCAGTCTGGGTTCACATCTGCGTTGGAGGCTTCTTCACTGCCTCTGCCACATAGTCTGTCAAAAACAGCGGATAAAGAAGAGTACACTCCCTAATGGAAACCGACACATTAGGGTTGAGCGAATATCCGAGGTGGGCTTCAGGACAGTTTTGATTAATTTTGGTCCCATTGTCTGACATTTGCGGAATTATGTTACAATTTCATGTCATTTTTTACCTTTTTCCTATTCACTGAGCTATAGTTGTATTGGAAAAATAATTGGGCTTCATGAACATTGAGTTCTGATTGGCTGCTATATGCAACAAGACCTATGGTTCTGTTAGTAATGACAAAAGATAGATGGTGTAGCAGCACTAAGGCCTCTTTCACACGGGCGTTGCGGGAAAATGTGTGGGGTGCGTTGCGGGAACACCCACGATTTTTCCGCGCAAGTGCAAAACATTGTAATGCGTTTTGCACTCGCGTGAGAAAAATCGCTCATGTTTGGTACCCAAACCCGAACTTCTTCACAGAAGTTCGGGCTTGGGATCGGTGTTCTGTAGATTGTATTATTTTCCCTTATAACATGGTTATAAGGGAAAATAATAGCATTCTGAATACAGAATGCATAGTAAAACAGCGCTGGAAGAGTTAAAAAAAAAAAATAAAAAATTTAACTCACCTTAGTCCACTTGATCGCGTAGCCCGGCTTCTCCTTCTGTCTCCTTTGTTGAACAGGACCTGTGGTGAGCATTAATTACAGGAACAGGCCCTTTGATGACGTCACTCCGGTCATCACATGATCCATCACCATGGTAAAAGATCATGTGACGTACCATGTGATGACCGGAGTGATGTCATCAAAGGTCCTGTTCCTGTAATTAATGCTCACCACAGGTCCTATTCAACAAAGGATAGGAGGTAATGAGATCCGCACACCCTATTAAGTGAAGGGTGCCCACGGAGAACATCCGGTCAATGTCTCCACAGTGAATAACTACAGATCCCTTGACAAAGGCCAGACATATGGCCGAAACGTTGGGACACACTATACAATTGTACACTGCTCCTACCCGGATGTATTGATTATATATGTGAACATATGGAATATGAAATGATGTAAAACATCAACTAATTATTAAATTGCATTGAATCTACTTTGGTGTGCCACGAATTTCTTCACTTACTATTCAACAAAGGAGACAGAAGGAGATGCTGGGCCGCGATCAAGTGGACTAAGGTGAGTTAAATTATTATTATTATTTTTTTAACCCTTCCAGCACATTTTTACTATGCATTCTGTATTCAGAATGCTATTATTTTCCCTTATAACCATGTTATAAGGGAAAATAATAATGATAGGGTCTCCATCCCGATCGTCTCCTAGCAACCGTGCGTGAAAATCGCACCGCATCCGCACTTGCTTGCGGATGCTTGCGATTTTAACACAACCCCATTCACTTCTATGGGGCCTGCGTTGCGTGAAAAACGCAGAATATAGAGCATGCTGCGATTTTCACGCAACGCATAAGTGATGCGTGAAAATCACCGCTCATGTGAACAGCCCCATAGAAATGAATGGGTCAGTATTCAGTGCGGGTGCAATGCGTTCACCTCATGCATCGCATCCGCGCGGAATACTCGCCCGTGTGAAAGGGGCCTAAGGGTATACCGGCCTTAATGTGGTGGTGCACGCGGTGTTGAACGTCAGTCTGTAGCGTCCCTCCAAGTAAGCATCCAAAAATAGTAAAACCGCAGCACTCTCTTGTCTCTTTAATCCCTTTATTACGTCAAATTCATGCGACGTTTCGACCTGGACGGTCTTTTTCAAGGCTTGAAAAAGACCGTCCAGGTTGAAACGTCGCATGAATTTGATGGAATAAAGGGATTAAAGAGACAAGAGAGTGCTGCGGTTTTACTATTTTTGGATGCTCTGTTAGTAATGAAACAGGGGCAGCCTAAGGCCTCATGCACACGACCGTTGTTGTGTTCCGTTCCGCAAAATGGGGGTCCGTTGTTCCGTGATCCGTTTCCGTTTTTGTTTCCGTGTGTCTTCCTTTATCTTTGGAGGATCACCAAACATGAAGGAAAGTAAAAAAAAGTCTAAGTCAAGTTTGCTTTGCAAATGATAGAAAAAAAACGGACGCGGACGCGGATGACAATCTTGTGTGCCTCCGCATTTTTTCGCGGACCCATTGACTTGAATGGGTCCGCAAACCGTTATCCGCAAAAAAAATAGGACAGGTCATATTTTTGGGACGGACTGAATCCACGGATCACGAACACGGATGACAAACAGTGCTTTAGCCGAGTTTTCAATGGACCCATTGAAAGTCAATGGGTCCGCAGAAAATCACGGAAAACGGAACAACGGACACGGAACACAACAACGGTCGTGTGTATGAGGCCTTACTGCAATATCGTCTGAGAAGCAGAGAAGATGCTGCCGCCTCAGAAGCAGCCACCTAACCACACTAGGACCCTCCACATACCTGATGGAGAGCAAGAGAGAAGCAAGATAGAACATGTGTGTCCACCTCAGAATATATACTGAAGTGGACACAGAAAGGCTGCTCAATAGAAACAGCAGGTGGATCTATACTGTAATTTTCAGGATATCTTGGGATATTAGCATTTTTAACCCCTTCAAGACACAGCCAGCTTTCTCCTTCCAGACAAGGCCGATTTTTGCAAATCTGACATGTGTCACTTTATGTGGTAATAATCTTGGTATTTTTCTTACTTATCCATGGCATTTTGAGAATATTTTCTAGTGACACTACTTTTTTAATCTACTTTTCCTGTTACACAGCAAGAATTAACAGCAATACAAAGCTGAATATTTATTACCCTGATTCTGCAGATTACAGAAAAATCCCACAAGTGGTCATAAACTGCTGCTTGGGCACAGTTTTTGGAGGACAGATTTTGCTAGAATGGTTTTTGGGTGCTGAAGAGGGGGGTTTTGCTTCTTGGAATTTGGAGATTTATGTATATTTCCGTTTTCCATCCCTTCTATTTTATTCCTAGCATGTTGCCCTTGTTTCCCATACAACCCGATTTATTCTGTGTATAATTACACCTCTTCCAGTCCTTCATATACCTCAGGAGCAACACACAACCCTCGCAGATACTTATATATAAAAATAGTTTACTGATAACATGGAGATGACAAAGCAATGGACATTATACATAGAGATACAGATAACACAATACATAGAGGACACCACCACACACAGCCCCCTCCGTTGCTGCCCACCCTGGATGCTAAGCAAATGTGGCTAATAATGTGTATGCATATACAGTATATCCAGAGTCCACTAATATACAGTCTACTGGATCTACTCTTCTAACCAACTCACATCCAGTAGCTGACCATTAGTACATGTACATATAGAGACTCATGCATAAACAGCATATATAATACAATTGCAGACTGCGAAAATCTATATGTACACATATACAGTCTACTGGGATATTATACTTATATACATACCCACATAAGTACACATATAACCTGTTTATTTTTATTTTTAAAAGCCCGAAGAGCGTGCTTTCAACACCTGTGCAACAAAATCGTGCAGCATGCCACACAAAAATCGTGCACTAGGTCGCGGTCTATCGCAGGCCCTCTCCGTAAGAGAAGGGCCCCCCACAAATCATTCCCAATCCCTCCGGGGCCGAAGCTCCTGCAAGGGACTGGGACAAGTGGCAACCCTCAGCCTAAGCCAAGGGTTCGCCCATCTGTGCTCCCGGCTTTTGCCTAGGCTTCCACCCAGGGCGTCAGCCAGGAGCTCCACAAAGGTCTGGTCTCTCCCTAGAGGCAGAGCCCAAGGGGTTTGGCAGGGGGGGTGAGGAACCAATATAGCCACACACACCCTCCCTAGACCTCAAGGAGGGGGTACCCGTAAGGGCACCGCAACCCTGAAAAACCTAGTGGACACACAACGTGTAAAAGTGCACACAGTGAACATAAAAATAAATAAAGTGAATGTGTGCCTTGCGGCCTGGACATTCGGACGGAATTATAAAAATTCCTCTCTTGTCAAGGCCGAAGCCGAGCAAAGAGAAGTGAGTGTGCTAAAATGTGTGAAAGTGAAGTGCGTGCAAATGTGCCATCACTCAGTGGGATCCCACCCCCAGTGAGTTCCGGCACCCCAGGGTCACTACTCCTGGGGCACTATTGCGCTTCGGGCTTCCAAACAACTCAGCCCCTGGCTTCGATCCAGCAGAGCCCTTCGTCACCTAGCAAGGGTACCTTTAAACCCAAGCCGTACACGCTAGGGATGCTGTGTGGTTCACTGCTCTCCTCCATACCATACTGCAAGCCCTCAGGTATGCCCGTATGGATGGAGTTTACAGTCCAGGAGCCAGGCTCGACTGGACTGATAAGAACAGATACTACACTTGATCTTAGCCAAAAGGCCGAGAAGTGTGGTGAATAGCGCGGACCTGAACTTTATTTATTTTTATTGGAACTTGGAGGAAAATAGGACCTACTCCTTAATTCAGGACTGCAGCTAGGAAGAAAAAAAAAACTGTGACTACACACTTCAATTTTATAATGGCCGCAGGATTATTGCCATAAGGGACAGGAGCCTGAAAACTAGGCCTGCCATATAATATGTTGGCCAAACAGGGGCTATTGCTGGTATGGGGTTTGGCTGGTTAGGTTCGGGGCACAGTATGCAAAATTCTGTGATTTTTTTTCCACGCTCACGCCAGGTTTAAAAAAGGGGGCTTGATGTGGAAGGGGATGGGCCGGTAGTCACATCTTATTTATCATCTTTTACGTCTGTTTTAGGCATAGAAAATGGTCTAAATTTAAGCAAACACCTTATCTGGTATTCCTTTATCTTCTCATAGATCCCTGTTTCCTCATAGACCAAAGAAACGCGGAGGATAGTGAAGCACTTAGGGGTGCGATTTAAAAAAATCATTTATTATACTCACAAAATTAAAAATATAACAAGCATTCAGATCAGTCTGCACAGACGCCCGACCCGGGTTTCGCTACAACGCTTCTTCTAACCATGTTATAAGGGAAAATAATGAAATCTACAGAACACCTAAACCAAACCCGAACTTCAGTGAAGAAGTCCAGGTTCGAGTCTGGGTACCACATTCAGTTTTTTTTATCACGTGCGTGCAAAACGCATTGCACCCACGCGATAAAAACTGAACAATGCAACGCAATCCGCACTTCCATTCCGCAAAAAAATGCGGACAAGAAAAGGCATTTTCTATGAGAGTGCCTATGATGTGCGGTCCACAAAATGCGGAACGCACATTGCCGGTGTCCGTGTTTTGCAGATCTGCAAAACACATACGAATGTGTGAATGGACCCTTATAGAGAACTATTAGGGTGAATATTATTATTATTATTTATTATTAAAGCGCCATTCATTCCATAGCGCTGTACATATGATAAGCGGTGCACATACATAATACAGACAACTGCACTAATCATAAACAAGACAAGTTACAAACTGGTACAGAAGGAGAGAGGGCCCTGCCCGTGAGGGCTTACAATCTACATGGTATGGGAGAAGGACACAGTAGGTGCGGGTGAAGTTGGTCATGGCGGTATGGAGGCAGCAGGGTCACTGGTTGTAGGCTTGTCTGAAGAGGTGGGTTTTCAGGTTTCTTTTAAAGGATTCCAATGTAGGTGAGAGTCTGATATGTTGGGGTAGCGAGTTCCAGAGTATAAGGGATGCACGGGAGAAATTTTGGAGTCGATTGTGGGAAGAGGCGATAAGAGGAGAGGAGAGAAGGAGGTCTTGTGAGGATCGGAGAGTGCGTGTGGGGGTATATAGGGAAAGTAGCTCAGAGATGTAGGGAGGTGACAGGTTATGGAGGGCCTTGTATGTATTTGTTAGTACTTTGAAGTGAATTCTCTGGGCAATGGGGAGCCAGTGAAGGGATTGGCAGAGGGGAGAGGCAGAGGAGTAATAGGGTGAGAGGTGGATTATTCGGGCAGCAGAGTTGAGGATAGATTGGAGGGGTGCGAGAGTGCTAGATGGAAGGCCACAGAGGAGAATATTGCAGTAGTCTAGGAGGGAGATAATGAGGGCATGTACAAGAATTTTTGCAGATTCAAAGTTAAGGAAAGCACGGATGCGGGAGATGTTTTTGAGTTGGAGGCGGCAGGATAGGAATTCACACTCTCCCTGCATAGTGCACACGGCAGCAGGGAGTTTACCATGGCAGCCAGGGCTTCAGCAGCGTCCTAGCTGCCATGATAACCGATTGGAGCCCCAGCAGTGCTACGATCACAACTGCCACTGCCACCAATGGGTGAGGAGGGGGGGACCCTGGGGCCACTGCCACCAATGACTTAATACTGTGGGGGGGGCCACAATTTATACTGAGAAGAGGGGGAGTAGAAGGGAGGGACTGCGGCCACTGCGCCACCAATGAATATAGTTAATGCTTGAATGCAAACATAGCCTGCGTGTGCCGGCCATATCCCATACCCGGCCTCTATGAATGCACGTTGCGATCCACCGCAATTAACCCCTCAGGGCATTAGCCCTTCAACCATCGGGCCGCTGGCAGGGCAGAGCAGCAGCCTGATGGTTAGCCCCTTTCAGACAGCGGAAGGGCTTAAACAGTTATGTAGCGCTGTGTCCTGATTGGACACCGTGCCGCGCATGCCCAGTGCAAAATGGTGACACACATGTAGAATGAACCGGATGGTATTTCGCTTTAAACATGTATTACAGTTAATACCAGATCGGCCGAACATGGTGGATGGATCAAACATGGCCGCAGGATTTATTTGTAATTGATATGCTGAATACAAGCCTGTGTTATACACTTGGGGTATTGCACAATATGTTTTATCTTTATATAAGGATGCCTTGGTGACTGGAGATTACCGGTTGGAATCTGTGATGAGGTTGCTGGGAAAGCGCCGAATTTGGATGTTATATTTCTACGTTCACGTGTCTACGGTGTGGTGATTAGCGCGGACCTGAACTTTATTTATTTTTATTGGAACTTGGAGGAAAATAGGACCTACTCCTTAATTCAGGACTGCAGCTAGGAAGAGAAAAAACCATGACTACACACTTCAATTTTATAATGGCCGCAGGATTATTGCCATAAGGGACAGGAGCCTGAAAACTAGGAGCTGCCATATAATATGTTGGCCAAACAGGGGCTATTGCTGGTATGGGGTTTGGCTGGTTAGGTTCGGGGCACAGTATGCAAATTATTGCTGTTGTGGCCTGCAATCTCTTAAAAATGCCCCTTTTGTATGAGCCTATGGCGGTGATCATGTACCCTGCCGCAGTATGTGGGCGTTTGGGTACCCCAGCGATTCTGGGCCCGGGACTGCTGACCCAAACACCCCTATTATAATCAGCCATTGATCTTCACGGATGAACCACTGACCATCTTGCCATGAATTTCATCACAGTCATGTGATTGAGGCCTAGAAATAAGACCTGTAACATTTAAACTAAAGCATTTCTTGATAGAGTGGATACATTTCAGGCCGAATGGACACCATTGAATGCTTATTTGTTCTCACACCCATCCTAATTTAGGGTTTATGTCTAGAAAAGCATTGATGCACTTCTCTCTCCCCTGTTTTCTTTCTCAGTTTTCCTTCTGTGTCTGTCCGGGTTTTAGTATTTTTCTTTTTATTGAGATTTGTTCTGTTCATAAGGACCAGGTGGTTCGATATACTATTGGACGATCTCTTGATTGTGAAGGCGATCTCGAATTTGTATTTGTTATAATTGATGTCTGGACTATCTGGTCATGTTCTTGATTCTTTATTGTAATTGGAAAAAAGACTTCAATAAAATTACAGTTAAATAATAAACTGTTTATAATAATAAAATGTTTGAACAAGGCATAAGCATGTCATGCAGGGATAGGCAATGATTGAGTAACGTCAGTGGTGAACAGCAGTGTGACGTTTCGCAGCAGCGTCCTGCATGACTATATTATGATACACTATGGTGCTGAGGAAAGAGGATGCTATAGTGTTACATGCTCTGTATATAAACACTAACACATGTTGGTCTTTCTGGATCTCAAGTTCACCTTCAAATGCCTCCTTTTACCCTGAGAATTCCTCCAGTAACTAATGTTAACAATTAAAGTTAATTGAATTATTAAAGTCTTTAAATAGGTGTATATGCAGATGGCATCACTGTCGGTGCCAGACAGACTTAGGGAAGTATTATGCTTTTCTTGTTTCATAGATCTAACCAGTATGTCCACCTTTGCCACAATAGTTTTTTGTTACTCCAAAGTATCTAAAATAAAAAAGCCCCTATCATATTGTGTATACAGCTGTTCTGCAGAATTATAGTGGTCTACTATCAAACTGGTGTAAAGTAAAACTGGCCTAGTTGCCAATAGCAACCAATCAGATTCCTCCTTTAATTTTCCAAAGGAGCTGTCCATAATGAAAGGTGGAATCTGATTAGTTGCTATGGGCAACTGAGCAAGTTCTACTTTACAAAAGTTTGATAAATGACCCCCTATGGGGCACATTTATTAAGACCGGCATTTTAGACACTAGTCTTAATAAAGCCCTAAGCTGCCAGTGGATCCGCCGAAGTTATGAAGAGGTGCAGGCCTTGGCGCATCCAGCGTCAGTTCTAAATGTAAGACAGCCTCCTAGAAAATGGTAAATGAAATGCTCCTACCAGCCCATCCCCTTTCCCGCTGACTCCATGCCCACAATTTTAGACCTGGCGTGAGCGGGGTGAAGTCAAAGATACCGGCGCTACTAACTGTTGTGCTGCCATCTAGCCTGAAATACGCCTAATTTAGGCGTATTTCAGCATAGTAAATGACCCGCCTATTTGTCTTCATGGTTTAGACTCAAAACAAACCTGTTTAGTCTGATCTTGCAGTCTTGCTCCTTTTCATCTGTTCCCTACTTCACACGTACTATGAGCCGTTATCGAATTTGTGGTATATCTGAATAGACGATCCTACTATTCATTGGTTAAAGCAGCCACCTGTAGATGGGTGGGATTGTTTGGTTTGGTGACGTATTTTCCTATCACCTAGTACCAATTTATAAATGTACTAGCTTCACAAGTTTGGTAATAAACTAAGGGGGCATTTATTATTGTTTCTATTACACTTTTTGGCATATTTTTGCGTCAAAATCTGCAACTTCTCCCCGGTCACGCCACATTTCCGATGTGGCAGAAAAATGGGGCATGGCGTGGGCAGGCAAGAGGGTGGCCGGACGGTTTATGGCATGGAAAATGGTCTTAAACTACACCAGCAAGAAAGCTGGCATGGTTTACACCATGTTGCATGGTCAGCGGCACCAAGTGCCAAAGCAATGTAGAGGCCTGAGCCTGGTGTCTAAATCGTTGGTCTGTTTGTCTGTCTCCCTCAGAGAGAGAGAGAGGGAGAGAAAAATAAGTATATCCAATACTTTGCAAAAAAACCAAACTGCTGTTTCACCTATAAAGCCACATGTCTGTTAACATTTTGACTCGTGGCTCACAAACCTGTGCAGCTATTAAAGGGGTTGTCTGGATTCAGAGCTGAACCCGGACATATCCCCATATCCCCATTTTCACCCAGGCTCATGCACATGAACGTATTTTCTTTCCATGTCCGTTCCATTTTTTTTGCGGACTGTATGCGGAACCATTCACTTCAATGGGTCTGCAAAAACATGAAAAGGACTCCGTTTGCATTCTGTTTCCGTATATATACGCTTGGCCGTTCCACAAAAAAGAAGTGCATCTCCTATTATGGATCCATGCAAGTCAATGGGTCCGCAAAAAATACGGAATGCATATGGAACACATCCATATGTCATCCATATTTTGCGGATCCATGCCCACTTTGCCCATGTGTTTACTGTTTGCAAACATTACAGTACATCACAGTAATTATAACAAACTTCCTGTTTCCGTTTGCGATCCTCAAAAAACGGATCGCATACGGAAACCATACGGATATGTTTTGTGGCATAACGGAACGGATGAGGCCACAAAACAGAAAAAAAATAACTCGGATACGGAACAACGGATCCTGTAAAAACAGACCACAAAACTACAACGGTCGTGTGCATGAGCCCTAATGCTGTGTCCAGAAAGGAGGATCACGCTCACACACGGAGTGTGATTCCTGCAATGGACTCGCTCATGTGAAACAGCCCTTCTGCTAGTTTCACACTAACATTTGAGAGATCCGGTAGGCTATTCCGACAGATAACAGCCTGCCGGAGGTGGCGTTGCCAGATGCTGCCAGAATGCCCACCGGCCCCTTTAATTATAATGGGGACCAGCAGAGATCCAGCCGCAACATGGCAAATGTGTTTAGGGAAAAAAGCCACTAGGTCCCACTTTTACACCTATAGGACTTCTCTTTTAACATGGTTTTAGGACTTGGGTATGTAGTAGTTCACCTATATATTACTCAAATTCTGAAACCAGGGATGGTATATGTGGTAGTATATACTGGGTCATCAGGTGGTAACTGGAGGCCAAGATTACGATCAGTAATAAGCAAGGCTGGCACCAGCACAAGGCACAAACACTTAAAGGAATACTAAAGTACAAAAAAAATTCAGGCATAAGATCAGCAATAAGGTCATTTGAAGCAGGATGAAATGTAAAGCTGGCCTTACACATTAGAAGGAAGTAGGTTGATGGATGAACATCAGTTGAACTAATGCTCATGTGGTGAACGTCCGTTTCACAGACATACACATTTTACTCCATATTGGCCATTCTAGTCATTCAAACTGGTCATACACGTTCAAGGAAACTGAGCAATGGGCGATCAATATTTCTTTCTCTTTCATCCACAAATGATCTTTCGTTAAACGAAAAATCAGACGATAGTGATCAGTTGCGTAAAGTGATTTTTTATTGTTAAACTTGAACCAATGGACGATCATTTTGAGTGGAATGGACTGTTTTAGGCTACTTTTACACTAGCGTTAATATTTTCCGGTACTGAGATCAGTCATAGGGTCTCAATACCAGAAAAAAAACGCTTCCGTTTTGTCCCCATTCATTGTCAATGTGGACAAAACGTAACTGAACAGAACGGAATGCTCCAAAATATGTATTCTCATACCGGAGAGCAAACTGCAGTCATGACCCACAATGCGAATCAATGGGGACGGATCCATTTTCACTGACACAATCTGGCACAATAGAAAATAGATCCGTCCCCCATTGACTTTCAATGGAGTTCATGACGGATCCGTCTTGGCTATGTTAAAGATAATACAACCGGATCCGTTGATAACGGATGCAGATGGTTGTATTATCAGTAATGGATGGGTAGTTGCTGAACCGGATCCAGCAAAAACGCTAGTGTGAAAGTAGCCTTAATCATCTTTAGACTAATGTGTATAGGTAGCTTTAGAATAGTCAAGGCAAGTGAAGCCAGGTTCAGTATCAATAAGTCAGGCTTTGGCAACACAAAGAGAAGAGCTGGAAACAGCATCAAAGTACTACAGCTGGCACCATATTGGTGCCCGAGGGCAATGTAAATAAGGGCAGCTGTTATTTTATACAAAGAGTACCTGGAGGAACCCCAGGCAAACATTCAAACTCCATGCAGATGTTATTCTTGGTGAGATTCAAACCCAGGACCCCAGTACTGCAAGGCACTAGTGCTAACCACTGAGCCACCGTGCTTCCTCTGGATCAATGCTAGAGTATGCCCCCACACCTTTAACACACCCTTTACTTTTGGAATTGGGGCTGGATCTAAACTCAGGCTTTTGGTACGTCTCATTAATATGTTGGAATATACATTTAAAGGGGTTGTCCGGGATTGGGGACATTTGTGTAACTGTTTAACAAGCACATAAATATTACATACATGACTATCCTACCTTTGCCAGACTTTTCTGATGCCCCATATACATTGCACAAATTCTCAGCCGGAAGTGAGTCTTTAATTAGATTCAGTGACGTACCGGGTCCCTTCCTTCAGAGCAAAGCAGCTTCTTCCGCTTCGCAGGGAGCCCGGTGACGTCACCATCAGCCGCAGTGATTATGCAGAGCGCTCGGAGGGTCGGTAACCAGGCGGCAACAGATTGCGATAAGCCACACCCCTCCAGGCAGGGCGTTTTCTTCTCAATGAAGGAGGCAATATGTGCGGCAGGAGGCGGGATATGATTCGGGGTGGGCGGATGCACGGAGGAGGTGGCGATGTGAGGCAGGAGGCGGGATATTAATGAAGGGGCGGAGATGATAGTCATCTGAAACCATGTGACGCGCAGTGCGGCAGGAAGTTAGGCAAACATAAACATAGAAGTAAACAGTGTGTGGGGGACCGTCTGGGCCCCGTAGAAATGGCGAGAATACCTAAAAACATATGGGGAGACCTTGAATGAGCTGCTCATAGTGAGTACACTTAAAAAAAATAAAAATTATTTGATCCCGGACAACCCCTTTAAGAGGAAATAAAAAGCCCTTGGAATGTGAGTAACCTACAATATGATTTGTGTTCTGTAATGTGTACAATGTGCTCAGTGGGACACAGCCTTAAGGACAATAGCTCAGATTGTATTTGTTCTCGTTTTTTTCTTTTTGGACCTCACTCTGTTAGTGGTTGGAATTTATAAAGAACACCAGCCCTCCATATCGTAACCAGTCAAGTGGTTGAAAACTTTTAACATTAGCACATTTTCGAGGTATTATCGGATCACATAGGAAGCCATTTAAAAATCCTAAGCACAAACACAAGTATTGCTCACAAATCAAAAAGAACTGGATGATTTCACATGGTGACCAGAATACAAAAAGGAAAAGCAATCAGCAGGAAAGCCGTCCAAAAGAGAGGAGAGATTTATCGTGAAGTGTAGAAGCTGGAAGGCACTCAGAGCAGCCATGACTTGGCAGCTATGGGACATACTTCACCGTGATTGACATGTGACACTGGAGTGGTTAACCTCTTCAGTGCCTGTGGAATGAGAAGCAATGGCAGGCAGTCTGCTCCGCACATATGGTTTTATTTCATTCTTCATGCTTCACTTCCAGTTACTCTCAGCTAATTTTTACACACTTCCAATGTAACACAGATCTAATTCTCCGTCAGGGCCTAACACAGGGCTGATTCACTCCTAGCTTGTTCCACTCAGCCAATTCTCTGAATGTATATATGGATTTTAGTCACAGACAGAAACTGACCTGATTCTCTGCCTTGACTACATTTGGCCCACGGTCACTTAGCATTAGAACTGGTCAGACCGGCAGGGTAGCTGTATGAGGTATTTTGTATATGCATAAAAGGCAGCTTATAGATTCTTTTTAAAGGGAATGTGTAAACTATACTTTTACTAATTAAAAACAGCCCTTTCTTGGAATCACATTTGTTTCTTGGAATCTATATTTATTTTCTGATTGCAAATTTGCGCCATGTTCTGTTCATAAATATGGGAGCAGCCATCTTGCCTGAGCTGCTGATAACAGCATTTAGAGATATGCTTTACAGCAGTCACACGGACCATAGGCCAAGATGGACATGAGATGCTCATTGACTTGTTGATGCCTTTAAAAGCAGCTCCACACCGTCCTTAGGCTGGTTTCACACGGACGTTGCGGGAAAATGTGCGGGTGCGTTGCGGGAACACCTGCGATTTTTCCGCGCAAGTGCAAAACATTGTAATGCTTTTTGCACGCGCGTGAGAAAAATCGTGCATGTTTGGTACCCAAACCCGAACTTCTTCACAGAAGTTCGGGCTTGGGATCGGTGTTCTGTAGATTGTATTATTTTCCCTTATAACATGGTTATTATAAGGGAAAATAATAGCATTCTGAATACAGAATGCAAAGTAAAACAGCGCTGGAGGGGTTAAAAAAAAGAAAAAAATAATTTAACTCACCTTAGTCCACTTGATCACGGCTCGGCATCTCCTTCTGTGTCCTTTGTTGAATAGGACCTGTGGTGAGCATTAAGTACAGTTACAGGACCTTTGATGACGTCACTCCGGTCATCACATGATCCATCACCATGGTAAAAGATCATGTGACGTACCAGGTGATGACCGGAGTGACGTCATCAAAGGTCCTGTAACTGTACTTAATACTCACCACAGGTCCTATTCAACAAAGGAGACAGAAGGAGATGCCGGCTACGCGATCAAGTGGACTAAGGTGAGTTAAATTGTTTTTTTTTGTTTTTTTAACCCCTCCAGCCCTATTTTACTTTGCATTCTGTATTCAGAATGCTATTATTTTCCCTTATAACCATGTTATAAGGGAAAATAATAATGATCGGGTCTCCATCCCGATCGTCTTCTAGCAACCGTGCGTGAAAATCGCACCGCATCCGCACTTGCTTGCGGATGCTTACGATTTTCACGCAACCCCATTCACTGCTATGGGGCCTGCGGTGCATGAAAAACGCAGAATATAGAGCATGCTGGGATTTTCACGCAACGCATAAGTGATGCGTGAAAATCACCGCTTATCTGAACAGCCCCATAGAAATGAATGGGTCGGTATTCAGTGCGGGTGCAATGCGTTCACCTCACGCATCGCATCCGCGCGGAATACTCGCCCGTGTGAAAGGGGCCTTACTGTCAGTGGCTACATCAGCGCTCTTTTGACCATAGGATATTTGTATCTACATTGTCCGTGGCTTCCACAACAATCCTAGAGCTGTCTCTTTGAAATATTTTGCTGCAGATTAAGTACCAAAAAGGACTTTGCTTTATAGGTTCCAGGGCCGTCTTTACCAAGGGGCAGCACCCCCTGTGTAGCTGACAGCTTGACACCCGGGGCAGTAGCTAGTAGGGCTCAAGAGCTCAAGCTGCCCCTGGCCCAGTTGCTCCTGGGGGGCCCAAGGCAGCTGCCTCTTGAGCCCTGCTAGCTACTGCCCCGGGTGTCAAGCTGTCAGCTACACAGGGGGTGCTGCCATGCCTGCCGGCACTGAGTCCAGGCATCATGATCGTACTGTGTTAAAGTTGTGATCCGGACCTTAATGACATCATCACCATGTGACCAGTAACCTAGCAATTACTGGTCACATGGCTATGAGGTCATCACAGGTCCTAGCAGGAGTGTTGCAGAAGTTAACTGTGGAGCTTTTTTGTGTGAAGATTACATCAGAAAAAGGTGACAGGGGCTGTTATGTTAATATACTGTAAACTACTGTATAGTGGGGTGCTGTATACTATGTGGGGGCCTGTATACTGTGGGGGACTGTATACTGTGTGGTGGGCTGTATACTGTGTGGGGGCCTGTATACTGTGTTGGGGCTGTATACTGTGTGGGGGCCTGTATACTGTGGGGGGCCTGTATACTGTGTGGTGGGCTGTATACTGTGTGGTGGGCTGTATACTGTGTGGGGGCCTGTATACTGTGTGGTGGGCTGTATACTGTGTGGGGGCCTGTATACTGTGGGGGCCTGTATACTGTGTGGTGGGCTGTATACTGTGTGGGGGCCTGTATACTGTGTGGGGGCCTGTTTACTGTGGGGGGCCTGTATACTGTGTGGGGGCCTGTATACTGTGTGGGGGCCTGTATACTGTGGGGGGGGGGGGTGTATACTGTGTGGGGGCCTGTATACTGTGTGGGGGCCTGTATAATGTGTGGTGGGCTGTATACTGTGTGGTGGGCTGTATACTGTGTGGGGGTTGTATACTGTGTGGGGGTTGTATACTGTGTGGTGGGCTGTATACTGTGTGGTGGGCTGTATACTGTGTGGTGGGCTGTATACTGTGTGGGGGCCTGTATACTGTGTGGTGGGCTGTATACTGTGTGGTGGGCTGTATACTGTGTGGGGGTTGTATACTGTGTGGGGGGTGTATACTGTGTGGGGGCTGTATACTGTGTGGGGGCTGTATACTGTGGTGGGGGCTGTATACTGTGTGGGGGCCTGTATACTGTGTGGGAGCCTGTATAATGTGTGGTGGGCTGTATACTGTGTGGGGGCCTGTATACTGTGTGGGACTGTATACTGTGGGGGGCTGTATACTGTGTGGTGGGCTGTATACTGTGTGGTGGGCTGTATATTGTGTGGGGGCCTGTATACTGTGTGGTGGGCTGTATACTGTGTGGTGGGCTGTATACTGTGTGGGGGTTGTATACTGTGTGGGGGCTGTATACTGTAGGGGGGCCTGTATACTGTGGGGGGGGGGCTGTATAGTGTGGGGGGGGGGCTGTATAGTGTGGGGGGGCTGTATAGTGTGGGGGGGCTGTATAGTGGGGGGGCCAGTATAGTGGGGGGGGGGATATACTGCTGTACTGTATACTGTGGGGGACTGTATACTGTGGGTGCGGTATAGTGTGGAGTGCTATACTGCTGTACTGTATAGTGTAGGGGGCTGTATCGTGTATAGTTTGGGGTGCTGTATACAGTGAGGTGTTGTATACTGTGAGGTGCTGTCTACTGTGGGCTGCTATACTGCTCTACTATATACTGTGGTTTACTGTATAGTGTGGGGTGCTATACTGCTCTACTATATACTGTGGGGTACTGTATAGTGTGGGGTGCTATACTGCTCTACTATATACTGTGGGGTACTGTATAGTGTGGGGTGCTAAACTGCATACTGTGTGGTGCTGTATACTATAGGGTGCTATACTGCATACTGTGGGGTGCTGGGGTGCACTGTAACACTAGGGTGAGCCGAGCCTTCAGAACTGGAAGTATTTACAGTCATTCACTGTACTCTACCAGATGTGTGGATTTTTTGTGTGTGTGTTGTGGTGGAGGGCGTGATTGCCTAAGGTGTGGGAAGGCGGGATCCAGGGGGCCCAAGTAAATTTTTGCCCAGGGTCCAATCAATATTAAAGACGGCCCTGATAGGTTCTTCACGACAGAAACAACATTTTAAGCTTAACAAGGGTGCAATTGTAGACCAGATAATGCGTAGGACCTTCTGGTGACTTGGCCTTGCAAGAACTGAAGAAATCTAGATCTAATTACCTCAGAAATCACCTTTTGAATATGGTATGATCTGAGAATCCCTCTCCCCTACTAAACTCTTTGTACGGACATACTTACCAGTACTGGTTACTCAACATTTATGGGATCAGTTGTCATTCTGGTGGGTTAGAAGAGCTGACTGTGCCTCATAGATGCAGAGTTGTATTTGCCATTAGGCACCCAAGAGTAGATGCCTAGGACAGCAAAATTTAGGGGACAGCACAAAAAACTAGAACCTTTTCATAATTTGTATGTGAGTGTACACTCACCTAAAGAATTATTAGGAACACCTATTCTATTTCTCATTAATGCAATTATCTAGTCAACCAATCACATGGCAGTTGCTTCAATGCATTTAGGGGGGTGCTCCTGGTCAAGACAATCTCCTGAACTCCAAACTGAATGTCAGAATGGGAAAGAAAGGTGATTTAAGCAATTTTGAGCGTGGCATGGTTGTTGGTGCCAGACGGGTCAGTCTGAGTATTTCACAATCTGCTCAGTTACTGGGATTTTCACGCACAACCATTTCTAGGGTTTACAAAGAATGGTGTGAAAAGGGAAAAACATCCAGTATGCGGCAGTCCTGTGGGCGAAAATGCCTTGTGGATGCTGGAGGTCAGAGGAGAATGGGCCGACTGATTCAAGCTGATAGAAGAGCAACGTTGACTGAAATAACCACTCGTTACAACCGAGGTATGCAGCAAAGCATTTGTGAAGCCACAACACGCACAACCTTGAGGCGGATGGGCTACAACAGCAGAAGACCCCACCGGGTACCACTCATCTCCACTACAAATAGGAAAAAGAGGCTACAATTTGCACGAGCTCACCAAAATTGGACTGTTGAAGACGGGAAAAATGTTGTCTGGTCTGATGAGTCTCGATTTCTGTTGAGACATTCAAATGGTAGAGTCCGAATTTGGCGTAAACAGAATGAGAACATGTATCCATCCTCTGATGGCTACTTCCAGCAGGATAATGCACCATGTCACAAAGCTCGAATCATTTCAAATTGGTTTTTTGAACATGACAATGAGTTCACTGTACTAAAATGGCCCCCACAGTCACCAGATCTCAACCCAATAGAGCATCTTTGGGATGTGGTGTAACGGGAGCTTCGTGCCCTGGATGTGCATCCCTCAAATCTCCATCAACTGCAAGATGCTATCCTATCAATATGGGCCAACATTTCTAAAGAATGCTATCAGCACCTTGTTGAATCAATGCCACGTAGAATTAAGGCAGTTCTGAAGGCAAAAGGGGATCCAACACCGTACTAGTATGGTGTTCCTAATAATTCTTTAGGTGAGTGTATATGTCAGCACAAATTTATGTATGTGAAGATTCTGAGGGCATACGTGTATGACTGTATGTTGTGACTGCGCATGTGTGATTGCCAGTATGTAATGATTGTGTGCACGTGTACTGTAAGTAGTAAATATGTGCAGTGAATGCGTATATGTGTACATCTCAATATCATTACCATCAGAAATGTTCTGTTATAGACCAACCTTACACTACTGAATACACTGATATTTACCTTGCTACACACTAGCACATTAACCATTACCTGGGCTGACGTTGTTTAGTAAGGCCTTTTTCACAAGAGTGATATTGATTGTGTCAGGATCTTTTCAGGAAAAAACTGATGGTTTTGCAGGTAAGTTCAATCAGTCTTTTCTGTAATTGTGTTCAGTGTGTGCGTTTTATCCATCACATGTCTGTTTTTCATGCAAGCCCCATTCACTTCTATTGGTCCAAGGCTATCTGAAAAATGGACAATATAGAATATTTTCTGAATGCAAAGATGATGCATGAAAAGCACGAAGATGCACAAAGCTACGCGTTCACTACACTCATCACATCCGGATGGAAAACTAGCTCTTGTGAATGGGACCTAAAGAAGTTAATAAAGAGAGAGAAACAGAATGTGAACAGAAAACAGGTCCCTTTTTACCTACACAAATTGTTGGGGCAGCCAAATAAATGGGGCATATTTGTAGTCCAGAAGGACTACTGCAAAGAATTAATTATTGCTAAAGCTTTAATGCAATGTTATTGAGTTAAATGTTGTGATTTATTATGTCGAGGTACTCAATAGCAATCTATAAGGCAACCAAATGGTTAACAAATTGGCATACAGTTTAGATTATCAAGGTGATGGACCTGAAACGTCCCTTGGATAGTCAGTAGTAGAGAGTGTGAGTCTAACAGAACAAGGGAGAAGACCTACATGTGCAATCTCCTGAGTGCTAGGCCCAAGTCCAGAGAACCTCTGTGTCTGAGACTTCAGCTGCCAAGGATGCAACACTACTACCAGAAGACCCCTTATAGAGAGAGAACAGACTTCTAGAACCATCCAGGCCATGCAGGTTTCAGACACCAAGGTATTTGCTTGTTTATGGCAGAAAGGCTTCGCTGCTGTGGAAAAGATTATTGCGTCTGTCACCTACCACACTTTTAGTCCAATCGGCCATACATATCTAAAGTTTCTGCACCCCTCAGCCTGGGAACTGCAAAATGTTATGCCTGTCAGGGGCGTTGCTATGAATGTAGATTCGGGGCCTGAGCCCTGGACTACAAACATATTGCCCCGAACCTTAGGCCAGTATCTTTCTTTATATTTGGCCAGTGCAGTGCGGCTGCATGTGACATCAGCCGGGCGCACATTAAACCTGCAAGGAGTGGCTCCATTATGCTCCCGGCCAGTGTCGGACTGGGGTGCCTAGGGCCCACCAGTAAATTTTATTTAGGGGGGCCACCGTATCAATACATTCAAATATGACCTGCTCACACAGCAGAAAGATGCTACCAGATGATTGAATATGGGGGTCCCTGCAGGAAGGTAGGTCCTGGGGAGAAGAGGATAATGGCTAGCTTTCCTTTATACCTAGAAGTCATCTCAGCTCTGATAGTGTCTATAATAATAAATTGGGGAGTTTCTTTAATAATCTATCAAGTTTTTTTTATATGAACATAGGCTGGTTGAGATGCTGAACTTTGAATATATGTATGTAGTGCAGTAAGTCTTCTGTGTTATGTGCCACTTGTGCAGGGGGTGGGAGACTAGGGGCCCACCTTGCTCAGAAGCCCACCAGGGGATTCACCTGTACCCCTGTGGGCCAGTCCGAGCCTGCTCCCAGCTGAAGTGCAGTGACAATGGTCAGCAGCCCAACACTGGTGTCTCATCTGCGTATGAAGCAGAGCTTGTTCTTAGCCCCAACCCTCACTCAGGCCTAGCAGCCCAGGATCAGACCCCAGGTCCTGCAGCAGAATTTCCCCACACAGGACAAGCAGACTCTGTAGCTGTGGCTGCCAGTCCTGCTCCAGCTATCCAGGTCACCAGGCAGCCCAACAGCAGCCACAACCAATGTGGTTCCATGGAACAGCGGAGAGGTGTGTTACCACAGCAGGGCAGCCTCATGTGAGGTCACCACCATTCATGTATAGGACAGTATGGTTATGGGACCTGTATGTGTGTGAAATAGTATATATTGCATGACAGAGCTTTATGTATACTGTCAGTGGAGGCTGTATACAGTATATACTGTCAGTTGAGGCTGTATACAGTATATACTGTCAGTGGATGCTTTATACAGTATATACTCTCAGTGGAGACTGTGTGTATATACTGTCAGTGGAGGCTGTGTATATATTGTCAGTGGAGGCTGTGTATATTCAGCGTCCCACATATGTGTGTAAATGGGACACTTTAAACATCTGAATATATACATGTGTTTATTTGCAATGTATGAAAATCTACTGTGCCACCCCTTATGCAAAGTAATTCAAAATGTGCGTCCCACCTTTGTTGTATTGTGCCAAAGATGCCGGCGCCTCCCCTATGCAAAGAGAACCCAGTGGGAGGGTCGCACACCAGAGGAGCGCGATGTATGTGCGCACGCTGGGCACGTCATATGACGCTAAGGACACAAGAAAGACGTGCAAGAAAGAGACAGCATGGCCGAAAGACAAGCTGATTTTGCGTCGGGAACTGCACCCGAGGGAGCGGAGAGCAATCACTCCACTATGCAGATGATGATCCTTACGCCTATCACTCCGGAGTTGGAGGCCCGCATCCGGGACCTTTGGGATCGACATTGGACGGAGCGTGGTGTGGACCCACCACCCAGACCGCCTATCACTTAAGGTCAGAGCACCTCTGAACGGTGTATCGCACCCAACATAGACGAAAGGTCCGGTCCGGACCAAGCTGCACGTGATCTTATGTGACCAGTTGCTGCTCATGCTGAACAAAATTATCGGCTGAAATTAAGATGGCCCGTCTACCGTGCACTCACGCGTGTAAGAAATATAACGAGAACATCACTCGCAAATTGTTGGAGGAACCTGTAGACAATTTCCCAGTCCCAGTGAGAAGGCTGAGCCTGGTTCTCTCATTCTGCAAAATCTGTGGCTTTGGTTTCCTACGGGATATGGTATCTAATAGGGACTATTATGTGAATCGTCGCCCAGTAAAGCGCAAGGACTTACCCAGCCACCTCCACATCCTCTATGTGGATGAAATCATCGAGTTCACCCCAGCAGAGGGCACTCGTGGGCCCTACGCTACCTGTGTCACGTGGCCCAAGCCAGAGGCTGAACCAAGTTGGGAGCCCGCAGAGGACACTGAGTCTGAAGAAGATGAGGAGCCAGTACTCCCTACTGCCCCCAAGCGGCCGGATGCAAAATATGTACTGTGCCTTCTACCCAGCCAAAACCAGTATGCCACTGGAGTCGCAGAGACTAATATTCTCTGTCAACCTGCTATAACTACCAGCGATCCAGAAGTCCACCCTAAGCGTAAACAGCAGCGACCTAAGGCTACGCCAGAAGAAATAGCTATAAGGAACCCCATCCGGGAATGTGTACAGCTTCTACAGCCATTGACTGTACAGCAACATCAGGAGACCTGTGTTCCTTCGCCAACGGATAGATCAAATGAGCCCATGCCTACAGGAGATACCCCTAATACAGACCCAAAACCTACAGCTGCAGTTCTACCAGCTCTGGTGGTGAGGGAATCAACTGATCTAAAGAAACCCGTTGGGCCGGAGCCCAGGATGCAAAAATTGGAAGAAAATCATTCCATCTTTGACGAGGTGAGGAAGCATTTACACCTCGCCATTGTACTCACCAAACGCCTGACTGAAGGTGTTGGGGAAACATCATTCCCTGACTCTTGTAATTATGGGAGCCTATTACCTACAGATACTCCATCTAGTCCAGACCCCTATGATTAAATAGGCCGGTTGGCCAATACTAAAATGGAGCAAGAGACATTGTTGTTAAAGGGACTCTAATGTTTGCAGTTGTGGTGGCAGTTTCTCCAAGCCACTGTGGAGCCCTTTGCCCTTCTAAAGACTCTATCCAGGACTCCATCATTCTGCAATTTCCAAGTTGCACTTTATTTTTGTGCCATTTTATACCCTTTTTACCCCTTTCTCAGGTTGTCTGAGACTTTATCTTGCAACGTTCAAGGAATGTACCCAGAAATACTTTTCTGTGCCTTATCCTATGCAACGCACAGACTCTTAAATCAGAAACGTTGCACTTTAATTAACCCTTTGGATTACAAACTATTTATGCCCCAAATCAGGGATAGACTTTGTCTCAGGACTATGTCATGGACTGCATTGCCCCAAATATGAGATCACCACCCATTTTGTCCCCATCAAGTAAAGAAGAAGAACAATGCCCTTTATTCCTTTTTGCTATCTTGTGCAATAATATGCAATACTTTATTGTGAAATATGCAAAATGTATATGTGATAAATTGCCTAGAATGTGTTGTTGCATGTAACCTTTTATTATAGGAGGTTATCGAAGTGTCATGATAATACATTGCAATATTTATATCCATATTTGTATTTTTGTGGCGTGTACTTGGTGTATTTCAGGAGACGGCGTAGAGATCCACAGCTTCAGTCACTGCAAACGTCGAGGACAACTTTTCTTTTAGCAGTGGTGTATGCAGCGTCCTACATATGTGAGTAAATGGGACACTAAACATCTGAATATATATATATATATGTGTTTATTTGCAATGTATGGTATTTCCTATTATCTGGCTGGCAATGTCATTACACCCACTCGCCCCTAGGTGGTGCTGGCACCACATAATATATATAGTGGGGTGTGTCTAGCTTAGAGGAGATTGTTATGTTAGAGTCAGAGTGAGAGAGGAGAAGCAAGTTCATGGAGGAGAGAAACAGGCCTAAATCAACATGTAGCTGTTTTCCTTTCCTCTGGGCCCTGATCAAGCCTGGAGAAGACTTCCACAGTAACCAAGCATCAGACAGTGAATCTATGTACAAAGATGCAGAGAGACTAGCGAGGGTAACAGCTAAACTTAGCTCATGGACCTCATTAGCACAAGTGCCTGAGAGCAACTTTCCGAGTGCCAGAACACAAATAGACAATTAGTGCGCAGAATTGTCCTTATCCACTACACAAGCCTTCTGGGTCATAGTGGAAAACCTAAACCTTTTTAGAAGAGTATCCTGCAAATGATGAAGCAGATGTGTTTGCCTGCCACAAGGGAGATCGCCCTTAAAGGATAGCTCATAGTAACCAGATATATCAGCATATCAGAGTGCTATAGAGTGAACTTAGGATTACCACGAGGATCCTTGCCTGTAAAGTGTCTACTTTAAAAGGGACAACTCCTTCATTGACAACTGCCACTACCTGATAATAGGATTGCACTCAAACGTATTATTATTTGTGCTATAAAAAAAGTTTTCTATTGATGAACTGTACCAACTGTCCAGAGACTATTGACTTGCAGAAAATGTTCAACTGGTTTACAACAACCGGCTCCTCATCGTTACTACTACTACACTCAACATTTGCACTTTATGGTGCTGGCGTCACAAACACAGGGGCCCAGCCACCATAGCACCTTAAACACCTATTACCATCAAGGGCACCTCAACCAACATCTGGCTGGTGTTCCCTGCAACAGAGAGTTCCCCGGAAGATTTTGTGCTATCTTCCTCATCACTGCACACCGGCCCAGGGAGGCATCTGCTAATCGTGAGTACAAACAACTACTGCCCGCATCGGCCCACCGTAAGCCTCACATGTTTTCCCCTGCGTGTCCAAGTCGCTGCATATATACTGTCAGTAAAGGCTGTGTATATACTGTCAGTATAATATAATTTTTTTCTGGGGGAGGCATGTTGCTTGGAGCGTGTGCCCCTGATCCTTTAAGACCGTAATAACACCCCTGATGTCTGTGGTTATCTTGGGAAGATGGCAAAGTGTTTGTAGTCAGACTCAGGGAGGACTGTCTATAACTACCATCATTTTTGTTGCCTCAACTCTGCTATTGAGAAAACATTGCACTTTGATATACTTTGGAACTGTTCTTTTGCTGCTATATGTACAACTACTAATCCTACCATCAACTCAGTAAAGATTTATTGTATTTAGTGTATACTCCGGCCTGGTTATTGACTCCACCATCTGTCAGCCACTCCATCCACACTCCTGCCTTATACCTAGCCAAACATCCTCAATCAAGGGCACCCCAGCTACCACCAGGCAGGAGCCCTAATACCAAGGTGTGCCCAAAGTGAACAAAGGGTGCACCCTCCATCCACTGCATGGATCCAGGGAGGGCCAGAGGGAGAACTGTCACTGTGAGCTGTGAGTAATACTACCCCTTTTTAGGACCAAAGCCACCACTCTTATCCTCCATGCCCTGTGCCTTTGTGGTATCATAATGTAATAATGGTCAGCCATACAACAGTCATTTTGTTAGTTTTTTCCTTGGAGTATGGCCACACGGTCAGGTTTCTTGATGCAGTTTTCAAAGCCAAAACCAGGAATGAATAAAAAAAAAAAAGAGGAGAAGTTGTATCTGTCCTTTATAATTTATCTCCTTTTATGCTCCACTTCTGAATTTGGCTTCCAAAACTGCATCAATAAACCTGACAAAGCTGTATTCTTAGTCTGTAACTCTCATTTATGCATCTGCAAAAAAGTAAATGAACCCTTTGGAATTACCTGGATTTCTGCAGTGATTGTTAGTAAAATGCAGTGGAGTGAAAGGAGGGTGCACCCTTTCTTCCCTCAGGGCATACCCTGATTCTGGGGTTCCTGTCTGGTAGGTGGAGTGACTCTGATGTTGGGTGCTTGTATGGGTATAAGCCAGGGCATGTCGAGTGCAATGGTCGGCATATTGTGTAGGAGTCAGTAACCAGGCCAAAGGTAGAAGAATAAATGTCTCTCTTTATTCAAGTGCAAAATGTGAGTTGTAATTAGAGATGAGCAAAGTTTTGAAAAATTTGATTCGGCCGGTTCGCTGAATAAAAATAAATAAATTGGTTATATCTGAATTTATTTGCTGAGAATTGCGTTAAAAAAAGGCTATTTCCTGGCTGCAGAAACCCTTTATAATGGTGTAGAACACTGTGCCTTGCAGTAACACACATAGGGAGTCTGCTGTGGTAGTGAAAAAATACTGTGAGTCAGTATGACATTCAAATGACAGGCGTCGCTCTTAGAATCACTGCACACTTAACTTATTTGGGCAGTCACGGGGCCAAAACTGACCAAATAACTCAAGTATTAACTCAGCCTTACAGGTCGATGTTAGCGCCAAGAGGAAGCGCACTCCTTTTACAATATCGTCAGCTGATTTCACATAGATGGCTACAGAACCTGTTCTATTAAACGCTTATACAAGTAGAGCCCCCGACAGAGTGGAGAGGGTGTCAACAGTAAGTTTGTGTTGACGTCACTGATTATTTTGCCCTTCCTCTGATCCATCAGAACAATAACCCCAAAAAAACAGATCCTGTCTGTTAAGCATCCGCCTTCACTCAGTCAGCATTTGGTCAGTAATCCATTAGTATTGCTAATGCCAAATAAAAAACAGTAGTAGATCCAAAACAGAGATGACAGGTGAATAGAATATTTGCATGCTTTTGTGTTTTGTACCCACTACCAAATCACAAGCCAATTCTGATGGGACCATACAGGCCTTACAGCTGCTACACAGACAGGATCCATTGTGCGTCAAATTTTTCCTTCCTTCTGACAGATCAGAAGAAGGGTCAAATAAATGATGATGTTAGCCAGGCCAAAAGGCAAAATAGTGTCCTAATCATGAAGTGGGGAGGGTGGAAACAGCATGAGAAGTCCACAGAGTGGCCGTATGACATAGTGGTGAGGTGGAAGCAGCATGAGACTACAGAGTGGCCCAATGACAGTGTGGAGGTGGCAGCAGAATCAGGAGGCCACAGAGCGGCACAATGACAGAGTGTGGAGGTGGTGGCAGCATTAGAAGGCCACAGAGTGGCAAGGTGACATAGTGTGGAGGTGGCAGCAGCATGAGGAGACCACAGAGTGGCAAGGTGACATAGTGTGGAGGTGGCAGCAGCATCAAAATACCACAGAGTGGTAAGGTGTGGCAAGATGGATAATCTAATCTGATGCATCAGGCATTGGTGGGTGGAAATCCTGGCTGATATACGCCTGATTCATCCTGACAAAAGGCAAAATAGTGTATTAATCATGAAGTGGGGAGGGTGAAAACAGCATGAGAAGTCCACAGAGTGGCCGTATGACATAGTGGTGAGGTGGAAGCAGCATGAGACCACAGAGTGGCCCAATGACAGTGTGGAGGTGGCAGCAGAATCAGGAGGCCACAGAGCGGCACAATGACAGAGTGTGGAGGTGGTGGCAGCATTAGAAGGCCACAGAGTGGCAAGGTGACATAGTGTGGAGGTGGCAGCAGCATGAGGAGACCACAGAGTGGCAAGGTGACATAGTGGGGAGGTGGCAGCAGCATCAAAATACCACAGAGTGGTAAGGTGTGGCAAGATGGATAATCTAATCTGATGCATCAGGCATTGGTGGGTGGAAATCCTGGCTGATATACGCCTGATTCATCCTGACAAAGGGCAGTCTCTCCACATTTTGGGTGGACAGGCGAGTTCTTCTTGGGGTAACTATGGCCCCCGCCGCACTAAAGACCCGCTCTGATGCCACACTGTGGCCGGGCAGGACAGCTTTTCCAGGGCAAACTCAGCCAGTTGCGGCCACAAATCCAGTTTGACTGCTCAGTAGTCCAGCGAATCTTCAATAACTGCTGGCAGGGTGCACTCCAAGTATGCCACCACCTGCTGGTTCAGGTTCTGCTCTATGTCTAGCTGCTGGTGAGTAATTTCTTCACTATGCGGGTGAAGAAAGCTGCTCATCAGCGACTCTAGACTCAGGCTGCTGCTGATGGAGCTGGCACTGTTCCTGCCACCCCACCCCTCCCTACCAGCCATGGCAGTGGAATGTGAGCGCAGAGGGCCCCCCAGTCAGACCTACGAGAGGATGGACAATGGCACAGATAGGCAGCGGCCAACTGACTACATAGGATGTCTCTATAGTAGTTCAGTTTGTCCTCCATTTCAGCGGGTGTAAAAAAGGCCCCCATTTTGGACCGGTAGCAAGGGTCCAACAAGGTGGAGAGCAAGCAGTTCGGCTGTCACTACGCAAGCAAGTGAGCATACATCGGGCCATTTGTGCAAGTGACTCGGAGGGACTCCCTGCCTCCATCTCCACTGCATATTGCCACAGTGTATCTGGGTCCTCTGCCTTGTCTTCCTGATCGCACTGTAGCTCCTCTGCCGGCTCCTGCTCCTCTTCTCCTGTGTAGAAAAACCACCCATTTCGCTACACATTGCTTGTGTTCCAATGTCCTCTTCCTCCAGTTCAGCCCCCACAGGGCTCATGTGGCCGTGAGATATAGGCACCACATCTCCAGTCCCCCTGACCAGCCAGATTTACCAGTATCTGTTCCAGGACATGTGACATTGTTCATCCCGTAGTCATGGTGGCTGACAAATAACGTGGCCTCCTCAAAGGGCCTGAGCAAACGGCAGGTGTCACGCATGAGCTGCCACTGGCTGACATCGAAGTTACACAGGGGAGTACTCCTGTCTGCTGGGATCATCAAGAAATCGTTTATGGCCTTTCTCTGTTCGTACAGTCGGTCCAACATATGGAGGGTGGAATTCCAACGGGTGGAAACGTCGCATATCAGCCTATGTTGAGGGATGCCGTTCTGCCGCTGCAGCTCAAGGAGGGTGTGCTTTGCAATGTACGAGTGCATGCAGAGTTTCATGGCCATTTTTAGGATGTCTTGCAGATGGGTGGAAGACTTCAGGAACCGCTTAACAACCAGATTGAACATGTGTGCCATGCAGGGCGCATGGTTGAGCCCTCCTTGACGCAGCACCGACACCATGTTATTTCCATTGTTCCGATGGTTCCGATTTTTTGTTGTCGCAGAGAAAGCCAGGATTCGATTTCTTGATGAAGGGCACAGAGCAGTTTTTCCCCTGTGTGACCATTTGCCCAGGCAAACGAGGTGCAGAACAGTGTGACACCAACGTGCCCTGCACATGTGGTATGCTGGAGGGGCACTGTGAATTGTCCTTGCAGTGGAGGTTGAGGACACGGTGGAGGATGAGAAGGCAGAGGCGGACAGGTCGCAGGACCAACGGCGTGAGAATGTGGAGGTGGAAGCGGCATCACCTGGCCAAGTTGCTGGTGTGGCTGTGCAGGAGCCACATTCACCCAGTGGGCCGTAAAGGACATGTATTGTCCCTGACCATAGTCACAGCTCCACACGTCGGTGCTGCCGTGCACTTTGGCAGACACCTACAGGCTCAAGGACTGGACCACCTTCTGTTCTACATGTGTGTGCAGGGCTGGTACTGCCTTTTTGGCAAAGAAATGACAGATTGGGACTCTCCACTTCGGCTCGGCACAAGTCATCAGTTCTCTGAAAGGTGCAGAGTCCACCACTTGGAAAGGGAGGGACTGCAGCACCAACAACTTGGACAGGAGCACGTGAGGCTGAGGTGGTGGAGCCTTGACTGCCTGAAATTGGCTCCGTGGCACTGGGTGATGCAGCAGTTTCTGCAGCAGGCTGGACCACCACATCAGAGCCACGGTTCTCCCAGGCCAGTTTATGGTGACGCTGTATATGTTGACGCAGGGCCGTGGTGCCGACATTGACACCCTGGCCACGCTTCACCTTCTGCCCACAGATTCTACTTATGGCCATGTTCACCTTTTCTGGCGGCTTAACAAAAAACTGCCACACCGCCGAGTAGGTGATTTTATCCCCAATACTCTGCACTGACTGACTGCTACCACCACTGCCTCCGTGAACCCATGCACCGCTACTTCCCGGGCAGGTAGGCTCCTGCAAAGCATGTGGTCTACCTTGGGCGCGTTTGGCTCCCGACCTCCCACTGCTGCCACCCTGCTGACTCCCGTCCACGCTAGCGACTTGCTGGCTCCATGCTTCCTCATGGGCATGCTGCCACCCTCTTCTCCCGATGATGATGAAGCCTCTTTGTCACCCGTCTCCCAAGTGTGATCAGCTACATCATCATCATCGAGTACTGTCTGCACGTCTCTGACGTCCTCCTCAGTCATCTCTGGGTCAGGAGCCTGGCTGCTCGCAACACAAGCTTCCACGCCACTCTCCTCATCACTACTTGCCCGCCTAGTCGAGAAAGCGGCAGATGTCTCCTCTGCATCTTGGCTTGCCAGTAGCTGCTGACTCATCCTCACTGTATAGTGGAGCTGAGCCCACAGCATACAATACTTCTCTGAGGGAACAGAAAAGGACAGAGGCAGGTTGAGGACAAGTGAGTAAGGTGTGGCAAGATGGATAATCTAATCTGATGCATCAGGCATTGGTGGGTGGAAATCCTGGCTGATATACGCCTGATTCATCCTGACAAAGGCCATGTTCACGCATGAGCTGCCACTGGCTGACATCGAAGTTACACAGGGGAGTACTCCTGTCCGCTGGGATCATCAAGAAATCGTTTATGGCCTTTCTCTGTTCGTACAGTCGGTCCAACATATGGAGGGTGGAATTCCAACGGGTGGAAACGTCGCATATCAGCCTATGTTGAGGGATGCCGTTCTGCCGCTGCAGCTCAAGGAGGGTGTGCTTTGCAATGTACGAGTGCATGCAGAGTTTCATGGCCATTTTTAGGATGTCTTGCAGATGGGTGGAAGACTTCAGGAACCACTTAACAACCAGATTGAACATGTGTGCCATGCAGGGCGCATGGTTGAGCCCTCCTTGACGCAGCACCGACGCCATGTTATTTCCATTGTTCCGATGGTTCCGATTTTTTGTTGTCGCGGAGAAAGCCAGGATTCGATTTCTTTATGAAGGGCACAGAGCAGTTTTTCCCCTGTGTGACCATTTGCCCAGGCAAACGAGGTGCAGAACAGTGTGACACCAACGTGCCCTGCACATGTGGTATGCTGGAGGGGCACTGTGAATTGTCCTTGCAGTGGAGGTTGAGGACACGGTGGAGGATGAGAAGGCAGAGGCGGACAGGTCGCAGGACCAACGGCGTGAGAATGTGGAGGTGGAAGCGGCATCACCTGGCCAAGTTGCTGGTGTGGCTGTGCAGGAGCCACATTCACCCAGTGGGCCGTAAAGGACATGTATTGTCCCTGACCATAGTCACAGCTCCACACGTCGGTGCTGCCGTGCACTTTGGCAGACACCTACAGGCTCAAGGACTGGACCACCTTCTGTTCTACATGTGTGTGCAGGGCTGGTACTGCCTTTTTGGCAAAGAAATGACAGATTGGGACTCTCCACTTCGGCTCGGCACAAGTCATCAGTTCTCTGAAAGGTGCAGAGTCCACCACTTGGAAAGGGAGGGACTGCAGCACCAACAACTTGGACAGGAGCACGTGAGGCTGAGGTGGTGGAGCCTTGACTGCCTGAAATTGGCTCCGTGGCACTGGGTGATGCAGCAGTTTCTGCAGCAGGCTGGACCACCACATCAGAGCCACGGTTCTCCCAGGCCAGTTTATGGTGACGCTGTATATGTTGACGCAGGGCCGTGGTGCCGACATTGACACCCTGGCCACGCTTCACCTTCTGCCCACAGATTCTACTTATGGCCATGTTCACCTTTTCTGGCGGCTTAACAAAAAACTGCCACACCGCCGAGTAGGTGATTTTATCCCCAATACTCTGCACTGACTGACTGCTACCACCACTGCCTCCGTGAACCCATGCACCGCTACTTCCCGGGCAGGTAGGCTCCTGCAAAGCATGTGGTCTACCTTGGGCGCGTTTGGCTCCCGACCTCCCACTGCTGCCACCCTGCTGACTCCCGTCCACGCTAGCGACTTGCTGGCTCCACTGCTTCCTCATGGGCATGCTGCCACCCTCTTCTCCCGATGATGATGAAGCCTCTTTGTCACCCGTCTCCCAAGTGTGATCAGCTACATCATCATCATCGAGTACTGTCTGCACGTCTCTGACGTCCTCCTCAGTCATCTCTGGGTCAGGAGCCTGGCTGCTCGCAACACAAGCTTCCACGCCACTCTCCTCATCACTACTTGCCCGCCTAGTCGAGAAAGCGGCAGATGTCTCCTCTGCATCTTGGCTTGCCAGTAGCTGCTGACTCATCCTCACTGTATAGTGGAGCTGAGCCCACAGCATACAATACTTCTCTGAGGGAACAGAAAAGGACAGAGGCAGGTTGAGGACAAGTGAGGGCACAAGGCCTGCTGGGGGTGTCTGATGTCACTTGTGACGAAGTCAAAGATCGAGTCATCCATTCAAGAACCGCTGGGTTGCTGGTCAAGACACAACCGCTAGCTGACACTGGGAGCTCAGGCCTCTCGAAGTGACCCCTGCTGCCACGGCCCCTTACTCTGCTGCGACCTCTGCCTGTGCCATAAACATTTAGGCCTCTGCCACTCCTCTGTGCAGGGTCTGGCACTTCTCTGTCTGACATACTGTTAGATCAAATAAATAAATAAATTAAAACAAAAAATAAAAAAGTCTGCAATTTTCTCACTTCACCACACAACGGCTAATAAGCCCTTTTTTCACACTAATACACACAAATAATGGCTTTAGAACATATAACTGCACCGCTGAATGGCAAATATATATTTCTGTTTCCACTAATACACGCCGCGAAAGGCTTTAGAACAAATAACTGCACCGCTGAACGGCAAATATATTTTTATTTTGCCACTATTACACGACAAAAAGGGCTTTATAACATATAACTGCTTAGTTAAACGATAAATATATTTTTCTTTTGTCACTATTACACAACAAAAAGTGCTGTAATTTTTGCACTTCACCACACAACGGCTACGTCCTTTTTCCCCCCACTAATACAAGCCAAAAAATGCTTTGGAACATATAACTGCACCGCACAAGGGCAAATAAGATGTAGAAATATTTCCTTGCAATAAACCATGTTAATGTCTGTAACACCCCAATAACAAGAACGGTTTGCTGGAGTTACAGAGCTGTATAATGGCAATTTGGGTCCCCAGTCAGTGCAGCAAGGTGTAATAGGATTGTTCCTACAGTATTACCCAGACTGTAACCTCCCCTACTGAACTCTGTTCAACATAAATGCTGTGGAATTATTCCTCCCTACCTTTTCCCTACACCTTGAATAATCTTTCCCTGCACTTGTAAATCGTTTTTTTAGCACAATGAAGTTTTTTCTAGAACTGTCCCTAGCACCTACTGACGTCTCTCCCTGCTCTAAGTACACTGGAAGATGGCAGAATCCAAGATGGCTGAGGCTATTTATAGGGCTCTGACATCACAGGGCTGGCTGGCTGCGGATTGGTTGCATGAATGGCATTATGGGTGATTCCGCCTTCCCAGAGTTCCTTGCTCCATGTCCTCACACGTGCAGTAGACATTTTAGGAAAAAATTTGATTCGTTACCACGAAGCATGAGAAAATTCAGATTCGGTGCGAATCAAATTTTTCCTAAAATTCGGATCAAATTCCACTTCGTCAACTTCGATTCGCTCATCCCTAATTGAAATACATATAACTAAAGCAGAAACAGTTCCAATGGTACACACAATTTTCTCTTTTCTCCCAGATAACGACTTATAGATTTAGATAAGCATAGGAGTTATGGCCCTCTTTCCGTTCTATCTTGCTAAATTCTGTCTCAGAAGAATCTATGGCTGGCAACAGTACCTTGGCAATAATGTCTGTAGTGTCCACAGCGAGATACAGGGTCTTGAATGCACATCTGGCCAGGATGTGTTCATGTGTGAAGGGCGTCTTAACAGCAGTCACAGCAGCAAAGTCTTAATGGCTGTAGTAGCAGGTTACCTTACTGACTCCAAAGTTTGGCCATGCAGATTCTAAGTTCACCTTTATCTTCCTCTCTTTCTATTCTTCTTTTTCTTATTTTGCAGATATCTGTGTGTCTCTGTAGCTTTCTGGGCATGAGGTAACAGCTTTCTCTCTCACTCCCTCCCTCTCTCTTAACTCTTTCTAAAATATCCTCAAGCTAGTGGTGGAGCCATCCACCACCTAGCTTCCTACAAGAGCTGAACCAGGATTAATAACCCCGGCTGTGTCATCCATACATATCTATATTGGTTGCAATACATAGCATAACATTACATTACATGGCATAACATTATAATAGTATATAACAAACCATTTGCAGATACCCCTGCTCTAGGGTACTGTATAGACAATCACAATCTAACTAAACAAATACCCAGGGGCGTAACTACTTAGCGGCAGACCATGCAACTGCTATGGGGCCCAGGGCAAGAGTGGGCCCATTCTTAGTTGGTATTATCTCCTCTTCTACTGGAGGTGAAAACTTGGTCAAGACTCCACCCTCTAAAGCAGGGATCAGCAACCTTCGGCACTCCAGCCTCTGTGAAACTACAACTCCCAGCATGCAAAAATGCCCGGCTGTTCTCAAAACTCCTATAGAAATGAATGAAGCATTCTGAGAGTTGTAGTTTCAGAACATCTGGAATGCCAGAGGTTGCTGATCCCTGCTCTAAGGCCCCTTTCACACGAGCGAGTATTCCGCGCGGATGCGATGCGGGAGGTGAACGCATTGCACCCGCACTGAATACCGACCCATTCATTTCTATGGGGCTGTGCACACGAGCGGTGATTTTCACGCATCACTTTTGCGTTGCGTGAAAATCGCAGCATGCTCCTCTTTGTGCGTTTTTCACGTAACGCAGGCCCCATAGAAATGAATGGGGTTGCGTGAAAATCGCAAGCATCCGCAAGCAAGTGCGGATGCGGTGCGATTTTCACGCACGGTTGCTAGGAGACGATCGGGATGGAGACCCGATCATTATTATTTTCCCTTATAACATGGTTATAAGGGAAAATAATAGCATTCTGAATACAGAATGCTAAGTAAAACAGGGCTGGAGGGGTTAAAAAAAAAAAAAAATCATTTAACTCACCTTAATCCACTTGCTCGCGATGCCCGGCATCTCCGTCTGACTCTTTTACTGTATAGGACCTGTGGAGAGCATTAACTATAGTTTAAGGACCTGGGATGACGTCACTCCGGTCATCACATGGTACGTCACATGATCTTTTACCATGGTGATTCACCATGGTAAAAGATCATGTGACGTACCATGTGATGACCGGAGTGACGTCATCGAAGGTCCTTTAGCCAGGTCCTAAAGAAAAGAATACAGAAGCAGATGCCGGCTGCGCTATCAAGTGGATTAAGGTGAGTTAAATTATTTTTTATTTTTTTTAACCCCTCCAGTGCTATTTTACTTTTCATTCTGTATTCAGAATGCTATTATTTTCCCTTATAACCATGTTATAAGGGAAAATAATACAATCCACAGAACACCGATCCCAAGCCCGAACTTCTGTGAAGAAGTTCGGGTTTGGGTACCAAACACGCACGATTTTTCTCACGCGAGTGCAAAACGCATTACAATGTATTGCACTCGCGCGGAAAAATCGCGGGTGTTCCCGCAACGCACCCGCGCATTTTTCAGCAACGCCCGTGTGAAAGAGGCCTAAAGGAACAAATTTTAGCAAATGAAGCAGTGGGAAAAAATGGCCCAAGGGTGATTGGAAGGGGTTTAGGCAGAAACCCTTCTGTCCTGTGCGGGGGCCTGGTTTTATCCTTGCTATGGGGCCCTTACTTCTCTATGTACGCCACTGCAAATACCACTAACCATTGTACCATTGATGACTTGTATTGAGCATGTTCATAGTGCAGGATGAAAAAGTAAGTACACCCTTGGATTTCATAATCCAATTAATATCCTCCTTTAGCATGAATCACCTCCACAACATTGAGGGGGAATTTTACTCTAAACCATAAAAACATAAATAGGAATGTGGTGTAAGGTATGCAGTGACAGTCCTCCTTGCACTGCAGTAGTATGTGGACAGTGCTGGCTCAGTGTTATAATACACATGCGGCTTACAAAAGCCAGTAAATCCTGTGTATGTAAAGATACATTGTTAGCTGCGGCTCTGGTTAAACACTGTCTCAGTGTGATCTTACATACAGAGATACTTCTGCAAATAAACAGCCGACACAGGAGTTTGTGTACTCATCGTGTAGACTCCTCCCTCTTTTAAGCAAACAGGCTACAGCAAAAACAGTGAAGTGTATGAGCCGCAAGGGTGTGAATAGCATATGTCTATACAGACAGTCATTGTTACTCTGTCTATTTATCCACTGTCTGTAGATACATTATCCCCACACAATGAGCTCACATAAATAAACAATCTGCGCAGCTCTGTGCATACAGGGCGTACAGACAGATCCGCATACAAGCTTTAAGCAATCACAGCAAGCCAATGAGCCAAGGAATCCCGGGGACAATTCTCATGCCTATTGGACGTGGCATTTCTCGTTGACCCCTAGGCTGACTCAAGGGATATTAACTGTATTTATAGCTGAGTTTTAAGGGACTAAACTACAGAAGCAGAATTCGCACATGCCTGATTTTGTCAGCCATAACAAAATCTGTAGAAAACTGAATGTTTTCCTTCTTTTTTATCTGTCTACCTTGTGTCATGTTTGCTTAGAATGGGATAAAATTCATAGGACGTTAATTTGTATCTTCATTGTTCACCTTTAAGGATGACCTGTAACCTCTCCTGAAACATGAGGTTTAGCAACTACATATAATAACAATTCTGGAGCTCTTATCCTTATGACTCTATGATGTGTAATTCCTTTATTATTCCTGCTAGAAGCTATAAAAGAATTACCAGCCAGTTTGCAATGGAGGTCCAGATGGGTGTTACAAGTTGGGGGGTGTCCCTGCCCTGTCTGGCAGTGGCATAATTACATGGGAAATGCAAGTAGTTCCAAAAACACACATCAGGAGAGTTTACAGGTTCCTTTAAAAAAAACTGTACATTTAGCATACAGAATTAATTTACATAGGGAGTTGAATAACCTGAGTATAAACCTTGATTTGATCCTGATATACAGGGTGGGCCATTTATATGGATACACCTTAATAAAATGGGAATGGTTGGTGATATTAACTTCCTGTTTGTGGCACATTAGTATATGTGAGGGGGGAAACTTTTCAAGATGGGTGGTGACCATGGCGGCCATTTTGAAGTCGGCCATTTTGAATCCAACTTTTGTTTTTTCAATAGGAAGAGGGTCATGTGACACATTAAACTTATTGGGAATTTCACACGAAAAACAATGGTGTGCTTGGTTTTAACGTAACTTTATTCTTTCATGAGTTATTTACAAGTTTCTCTTTGTTTACAGCCATTGACATGTCGCCGAGGTTAACACGTGAGGAGCGGATAGAAATTGTGTTGATGTCTGGTGAACGCAGTAACCGGGTCATTGCAGCAGATTTCAATGCAAGACACCCTACGAGACCACCCATCTCCCATGCTACAGTTAGCAAACTGCTTGCTAAGTTTCGTGAAACTGGTTCATTTGCCAAAATGTGGACGCATGAAATCTGTCTCTAATGAAGAAACATCAGTGGCTGTCCTAGCTTCATTCAGCAAGAGCCCACAGCGTAGCACTCGCCGCATGTCACTGGAGAGTGGCATTAGTCGAACATCCCTTCGGCAGATATTAGCTACTCACAAATGGCACCCTTACAAACTCCAGCTACTGCAGCATCTCAACGAGGATGACCCAGATCGGCGCACTGAATTTGCAGAATGGGCAAAACAAAAATTGGAACAGGACCCTCAGTTTACGCAGAAGATTTTGTTCAGTGATGAGGCAAGCTTTTATGTGAATGGTGAAGTTAACAAACAAAACCACCGCTATTGGTCTGACACTAACCCACATTGGATAGATCCCTCCAAGACTGTTGGAACAAAAAAAATTGATGGTATGGTGTGGTATATGGGGTACAAAGATAGTGGGGCCATTCTTCATCAATGGAAACCTCAAGGCCACTGGATATGTGAAATTGCTACATGATGATGTGTTTCCCTCTTTATGCACTGAAGCTGGCACGTTCCCTGAGTTTTTCCAGCAAGATAGTGCACCACCACATTATGGGTGTCAGGTCCGAGCATTCCTAGATGAAAAGTTTCCTGGAAAGTGGATTGGTCGTCGTGGGCCAGTTGAATGGCCCCCAAGGTCTCCCGATCTGACCTCTTAGACTTTTATCTTTGGGGTCATCTGAAGGTAATTGTCTATGCTGTGAAGATACGAGATGTGCAGCACCTGAAACTACGGATACTGGAAGCCTGTGCTAGCATTTATCATGCGGTGTTGCTATCAGTGTGTGAAGAGTGGGAGAAGAGGGTTGCA
Source organism: Bufo bufo (assembly GCF_905171765.1). Classification (NCBI taxonomy): domain Eukaryota; kingdom Metazoa; phylum Chordata; class Amphibia; order Anura; family Bufonidae; genus Bufo; species Bufo bufo. The sequence goes on from NC_053396.1 coordinate 87,643,918, forward strand.
TTGACAAGCCAACACAATGGGCAGTACATTGAACACATTTTATAAGTGGTCAGAAACTTGTAAATAACTCATGAAAGAATAAAGTTACGTTAAAACCAAGCACACCATTGTTTTTCTTGTGAAATTCCCAATAAGTTTGATGTGTCACATGACCCTCTTCCTATCGAAAAAACTAAAGTTGGATTCAAAATGGCCGACTTCAAAATGGCCGCCATGGTCACCACCCATCTTGAAAAGTTTCCCCCCCTCACATATACTAATGTGCCACAAACAGTAAGTTAATATCACCAACCATTCCCATTTTATTAAGGTGTATCCATATAAATGGCCCACCCTGTACATTACATATTATATTTCTTCCTCTCCACAGTTGCATTCACAATTCTTCAACATCATGTCTCTTAGTATTCTCTACAACAGTGGTCTCCAATCAGTGGATCTCCAATTGATCCAAAACTACAACTCACATCAGGCCCTGACAGCAGGGAATGTAGAAAGTTGCAGTTTGGTAGTAGCTGAAGATCAGCAAGTTGGAGCCCACCTCTCTACGAGTTAACTATGAATTGTACTATCTGCAAACTTTGCATATATCAATAGTACAAGCAAATATAAGAAACTTTGTAATATCTGTTATCAAAGAAAAGTGCCTCTCTCTCCACTTATCAGCCACTTCTCCTGCCTCCTGCACTGATACTAGTATGCTCTCAGTTCACAGCTAAAATACACAATGCTCCATCAGTCCCTTCATAAAGGTGAAACAGAGATCCCTCATTCTCAGAAACGCTGGGGGTCCGTGTGATCAGACCCCTATGACCCCATATCACATCTCCTGTGGATGGGTAATAAAAACTCTTCATGGGATAACTTCTTTAAAGGGGTTATCCCATCTTAGACAATGGGGGCATATCACTAGATTATGCCCCCATTGTCTGATAGGTGCGCACCTACAAGGAGAACGGAGCAGAGGTGCGCATGCACAGCCGTCCTCCATTCATTTCTATGGAGCCGCCGAAAATAGCCGAGCGCTGGTTTGGCTATTTCTGTTGGCCCCATAGAAATGAATGGGAGCGGTGGCCGCGCATGTGCGGTGCGCTCCCATTCACTTCAATGGGAGAGGCGGGGAGCTGCACCTGGTGGTGGATCGACCCCTGGAAACTCAGGGTCCTCCAGCCACAACTCTCCCGGGCTCCGTTCTCCTTGTAGGTGCACCTATCAGACAATCGGAGCATATACTAGCGATATGCCCCCATTGTCTAAGATGGGATAACTCCTTTAAGCTTGTAATACATTGTACAAGTTATCAGATTTTGGGATATTAAACAGACATCATGCGTTGATACAACTGTTTAGCGATATTGCAACCATGCCCCTGTTACATTCTTTTGATTTCCCTTTGTTGTGGGGTACGCAGACGCGAATAATCCAGACATATTATCCATCCATACTACTCACATCTGTCATGACACGACCATGGGTTTAACCCGAATTCACAGCACCCTTTATACAGAATATGTTTGGGATATACTATTGTCCCTAAATACATCTACTCCTTGGTGATTGACATCTGCAGTGAACCCCTGAGGAGCCGGTGAAGAGGATGGGAGTGGTAGTGGCCGAGATTAAACGTATCACATATACTTCCTCAGGCCATTGCTCCCTGGGGATTGATGCAGTAGAAAGGTGGTCTGAGGAATCAGGCCAAAAGTAAAATAATAAATATCTCTCTTTATTCAGCGCAATAAATTTTAGTTCATCCAGCTGTGGTCTGGACAAAGTGCAATTTCTATCCCCAGATAGAAAAGATCCACCAAGACGCGTCACTTCTTTTTCATCTTATTCTGTTCCTCGATCAGGTCAGGCCTCTGACAATGATCAAGTGAGCAGCAGCCCATGGTGGTTTAAAACTAAGATGCGTGGCAGAGTGTTGTGCCACCTGCACAACCTCCTAAGGCCACTTATACACTTGCGGTAGCCTTTTCCGGCAGCCTGTTCCAGCGGTGCTACGGCAAGTCCACCATGACGCCAGAGTCCACTCTGGCCCCATGTACTATAATGGGGGCGGGCCGGAGGTCTGGCCGCAGCACGGCAAAAATGCTGAGAGGCGGCCGGACAAAAACCGTAGCGTGCTGTAGTATTATTCTGGCCGCCTCTTGGCATGTTCCCCCGCCGGAACAGCCTGCCGAAAAAGGCTACCGCGAGTCTGAAAGTAGCCTAAGGTGAGCACCAATCTCCCTGCACTATCCTTTTCCTCCAGCGATCCTCACGATGTGCGCTTCTCTTCTGTTTTATATGTAGATCTAAGTGTGTCACACGGCAGGAAGATGGGCCAAATACACTGCTCAAAAAAATAAACGGAACACAAAAATAACACATCCTAGATCTGAATTAATTAAATATTCTTCTGAAATACTTTGTTCTTTACATAGTTGAATGTGCTGACAACAAAATCACACAAAAATAAAAAAATGGAAATCAAATTTTTCAACCCATGGAGGTCTGGATTTGGAGTCACACTCAAAATTAAAGTGGAAAAACACACTACAGGCTGATCCAACTTTGATGTAATGTCCTTAAAACAAGTCAAAATAAAGCTCAGTAGTGTGTGTGTGGCCTCCACGTGCCTGTATGACCTCCCTACAACGCCTGTGCATGCTCCTGATGAGGTGGCGGACGGTCTCCTGAGGGATCTCCTCCCAGACCTGGACTAAAGCATCTGCCAACTCCTGGACAGTCTGTGGTGCAACTTGACGTTGGTGGATAGAGCGAGACATGATGTCCCAGATGTGCTCAATTGGATTCAGGTCTGGGGAACGGGCGGGCCAGTCCATAGCATCAATGCCTTCGTCTTGCAGGAACTGCTGACACACTCCAGCCACATGAGGTCTAGCATTGTCTTGCATTAGGAGGAACCAAGGGCCAACCGCACCAGCATATGGTCTCACAAGGGGTCTGAGGATCTCATCTCGGTACCTAATGGCAGTCAGGCTACCTCTGGCGAGCACATGGAGGGCTGTGCGGCCCTCCAAAGAAATGCCACCCCACACCATTACTGACCCAATGCCAAACCGGTCATGCTGGAGAAAGTTGCAGGCAGCAGAACGTTCTCCACGGCGTCTCAAGACTCTGTCACGTCTGTCCCATGTGCTCAGTGTGAACCTGCTTTCATCTGTGAAGAGCACAGGGCGCCAGTGGCGAATTTGCCAATCTTGGTGTTCTCTGGCAAATGCCAAATGTCCTGCACAGTGTTGGGCTGTAAGCACAACCCCCACCTGTGGACGTCGGACCCTCATATCACCCTCATGGAGTCTGTTTCTGACCGTTTGAGCAGACACATGCACATTTGTGGCCTGCTGGAGGTCATTTTGCAGGGCTCTGGCAGTGCTCCTCCTGTTCCTCCTTGCACAAAGGCAGAGGTAGCGGTCCTGCTGCTGGGTTGTTGCCCTCCTACGGCCTCCTCCACGTCTCCTGATGTACTGGCCTGTCTCCTGGTGGCGCCTCCATGCTCTGGACACTACCCTGACAGACACAGCAAACCTTCTTGCCACAGCTCGCATTGATGTGCCATCCTGGATAAGCTGCACTACCTGAGCCACTTGTGTGGGTTGTAGACTCCGTCTCATGCTACCACTAGAGTGAAAGCACCGCCAGCATTCAAAAGTGACCAAAACATCAGCCAGGAAGAATAGGAACTAAGAAGTGGTCTGTGGTGACCACCTGCAGAACCACTCCTTTATTGGGGGTGTCTTGCTAATTGCTTATAATTTCCACCTGTTGTCTATCCCATTTGCACAACAGCATGTGAAATTGATTGTCACTCAGTGTTGCTTCCTAAGTGGACAGTTTGATTTCACAGAAGTGTGATTGACTTGGAGTTACATTGTGTTGTTTAAGTGTTCCCTTTATTTTTTTGAGCAGTGTATATTAGAGGCGTGCGCCTCTGCATAAATTTGGTGCAGCCTATGGCAATACAGGGGGAATTATGGCCGGCATACTATATGCCAGTCTTGATAAATGTCCTTGTTTAACTCTGAAAAGTGCCAGGCCAATGCTACAATTAGTTTGTTTTATTGTACAGTTTGGTACAGTAAATTGGCTTACTGTAAACTTCAGCCATACAAGTAGTTAGCGAGCTTCTCTAAAGGCTCAGCCCAAATTCTTTTCTTATTAGATCAGTAGTCTTTGAGGAAGAATTGTTTTGCCATATTATATTTTATGAATGTTCTTGATATAGTCATTTTATGATGGCATGTCTTGCGTGGTTTTCAAAGATTGGTCTCAGCTGTATCCAGTCTTCAGTGTCTTAGTGTCCTACACATAGGTCTGCACTTTAGCCTAAAGGCTGTCTAGCACTGCCTTATTTCGGTCATTATGCTAATGGGTACCAGAAGATTTCACATACACATAAAAGGATAGTGGCATGAAAACAACTCATTATTATATACATTTGCTGCAAATTTGCTTATGTTTATTGAACAAAGAAGTGAAGGATTTAATGGCATTTGTAACGGGAGGTATGGAGTTTTAGATTGATTTACTGCTATGTGGAATTATTTATGTTATTCTTGTAAGGGTACTTTAACACTTGCGGCAGAGGATTCGGGCAGGCAGTTCCGTCGCCGGAACTGTCTGCTGGATCCAGCAATCCGGACGCAAATGGATGGCATTTGTCAGACGGATCCACATCCGGATCCGTCTGACAAATGCGTTGAAAAACCGGATCCGTCTCTCCGGTGTCATCTGGAAAAACGGATCCGGTAATTTTTTATTCCGCATTTTTTAAGTTTTGCCGGAACACTTAATGCCGGATCCGGCGCTAATACATTTCAATGAAAATTAATACTGGATCCAGCATTCCAGGAAGTGTTCAGGATTTTTGGCCGGAGAGAAAACTGCAGCATGCTGCGGTATTTTCTCCGTCCAAAAACGTAAGAGGGACTGAACTGATGCATCCTGAAAGGATTGCTCTCCATTCAGAATGCATTAGGATAAAACAGATCTGTTTTTTTCCGGTATTGAGCTCCTGTGATGGAACTCAACACTGGAAAAGAAAAAAGTACCCTTACTTATATATCATCTGGACAAATTTAGCATATTGTGAAAGAAACAAAGCAATTCAGGATGCTGAGACCCCCATCTATTGAATCGTTTGACATAAATTGGCATTAAAAAGTTGTGCAGTTTGCTTGGGCAATATATTGAGAGAGACTTTTGGGGAATTTTCAGCCCTACTTGCTATTTTTCCAAAACCAGTGGGTTAAGTTATTGAGCAGTGTGGGGTTGTGCATAGTTGGCTCCGCACATTTATTTTAATTAGGCTTGAACAAATCGACCTTCAGATCATAGATCCAAAGTTTATTTGTTCAAATACTTCCGTACCTCGGAACCGAATCTGAGTTTGGTTTCAAGTTTTAAATTGGTTTTCCACTTTAAAAATCAACTACTGAAGTTATTCAAAGAAGTCACTCACAACTTTTCCCCATTTTGGGCAGTCCAGTCACCCTCATGGCCTGTAAACACTCACAACACCAGCCCGCCCGCCTACAGGAGGAAGCAACGGATATCTTAACCAAATCTGGAATGGGCAGTAGCTGCTGACTGTCCTCATTCAATAAGCTCGTCCTCACTAAAAAGCGGAGCAGAGCCAGCAGCATACAATACTTCCCAACCAAAAGGAGCAGAAAAAGAAAGAGCCACGTTCAGGACACCTTTTTACTGGGCCATGCCAACTAACAGGAACCCACAGACTCCTGGCTGTGTGTGTCTGATGTCAGTTGAGATGATGTTGAAGACCGAGTAAACCATTCAGGGACAGCTGGGTTGCTGGTCAAACACAACCTGGATGACATTGGCAGCCCTGGTCTGTTGATGCAACTGCTGCTACCACCCACCCTCCTCTTCTGCTGCTACTTCTGCCCTCTCCAGAAACATTTTTGCCACTTCCCGTCTCATTGGAAGACCCTGCCTACTTTCTGTTGGACATACTGTACAGTAAGTGTAAAATAGCAGTAGTATTAGACAGCTTTTTCACGCCAATTAGAGAATCAAGACGCTATAGAATTTCTTATCTAGAAAACAATGTGGACACCCCAATAGCAGTAGCATTAGATCACTTTTTCACCCCAATTAGAGAATGTAGGCGTTATAGAATTTCTTGTCTATGAAACAATGTAGAAACCTAAATAACTGTGAAAATAGACTGCTTTTTCATCTCTATTAGAGACTCAAGGTGTTTTAAAATTATTTATCTATAAAACAATGTGGTCACCCCAATAGCAGTAGTATTAGACCGCTTTTTCACCCCAATTAGAGAATGTAGGCGTTACAGAATTACTTATCTATAAGACAATGTGGACACTTCAATAGCAGTAGTATTAGAGCGCCTTTTCACCCCAATTCAATAATCAAGGCATTATACAGGGTGGGCCATTTATAGGGATACACCTTAATAAAATGGGAATGGTTGGTGATATTAACTTCCTGTTTGTGGCACATTAGTATATGTGAGGGGAGAAACTTTTCAAGATGGGTGGTGACCATGGCGGCCATTTTGAAGTCGGCCATTTTGAATCCAACTTTAGTTTTTTTGATAGGAAGAGGGTCATGTGACACATCAAACTTATTGGGAATTTCACAAGAAAAACAATGGTGTGCTTGGTTTTAATGTAACTTTATTCTTTCATGAGTTATTTACAAGTTTCTGACCACTTATAAAATGTGTTCAATGTGCTGCCCATTGTGTTGGATTGTCAATGCAACCCTCTTCTTCCACTCTTCACACACTGATAGCAACACCGCAGGAGAAATGCTAGCACAGGCTTCCAGTATCCGTAGTTTCAGGTGCTGCACATCTCGTATCTTCACAGCATAGACAATTGCCTTCAGATGACCCCAAAGATAAAAGTCTAAGGGGGTCAGATCGGGAGACCTTGGGGGCCATTCAACTGGCCCACGACGACCAATCCACTTTCTAGGAAACTGTTCATCTAGGAATTCTCGGACCTGACACCCATAATGTGGTGGTGCACCATCTTGCTGGAAAAACTCAGGGAACGTGCCAGCTTCAGTGCATAAAGAGGGAAACACATCATCATGTAGCAATTTCGCATATCCAGTGGCCTTGAGGTTTCCATTGATGAAGAATGGCCCCACTATCTTTGTACCCCATATACCACACCATACCATCAATTTTTTTGTTCCAACAGTCTTGGAGGGATCTATCCAATGTGGGTTAGTGTCAGACCTATAGCGGTGGTTTTGTTTGTTAACTTCAGCATTCACATAAAAGTTTGCCTCGTCACTGAACAAAATCTTCTGCGTAAACTGAGGGTCCTGTTCCAATTTTTGTTTTGCCCATTCTGCAAATTCAGTGCGCCGATCTGGGTCATCCTCTTTGAGATGCTGCAGTAGCTGGAGTTTGTAAGGGTGCCATTTGTAAGTAGCTAATATCCGCCGAAGGGATGTTCGACTAATGCCACTCTCCAGTGACATGCGGCGAGTGCTACGCTGTCGGCTCTTGCTGAATGAAGCTAGGACAGCCACTGATGTTTCTTCATTAGAGACAGATTTCATGCGTCCACATTTTGGCAAATCCAACACTGAACCAGTTTCACGAAACTTAGCAAGCAGTTTGCTAACTGTAGCATGGGAGATGGGTAGTCTCGTAGGCTGTCTTGCATTGAAATCTGCTGCAATGACCCGGTTACTGCATTCACCAGACATCAACACAATTTCTATCCTCACGTGTTAACCTCGGCGACATGTCAATGGCTGTAAGCAAAGAGAAACTTGTAAATAACTCATGAAAGAATAAAGTTACGTTAAAACCAAGCACACCATTGTTTTTCGTGTGAAATTCCCAATAAGTTTGATGTGTCACATGACCCTCTTCCTATTGAAAAAACAAAAGTTGGATTCAAAATGGCCAACTTCAAAATGGCCGCCATGGTAACCACCCATCTTGAAAAGTTTCCCCCCTCACATATACTAATGTGCCACAAACAGGAAGTTAATATCACCAACCATTCCCATTTTATTAAGGTGTATCCATATAAATGGCCCACCCTGTAGAATGACTTATCTATAAAACAATGTGGACACCCAAATAGCAGTAGTATTAGCCCGCTTTTTCACCCCAATTAGAGAAACAAGGCGTTTTAGAGTGACTTATCTATAAAACGATGTGGACACCCTAATAACAGTAGTATTAGACCTCCTTTTCACCCCAATTAGAGAATCAAGGCCTAATGGAATTACTTATCTATAAAACACGGTGGAAACCCAAATAACTGTAAAAATAGACTGCTTTTTCACCCCTATTAAAGATTCAAGGCATTATAGAATTACATATCTATAAAACAACGTGGACACCCCAATGGCAGTAGTATTAGACCGCTTTTTCACCCCAATTTGAGATTGAAGGTCTAATGGAATTACTTTTCTATAAAACGAGGTAGAAACCCAAATAACTGTAAAAAATAGACTGCTTTTTCACCCCTATCAGAGATTCAAGGCATTATAGAATTACTTATCTATAAAAAAATGTGGACACCCCATAGCAGTAGTATTAGACAGCATTTTCACCCCAATTAGAGATTTAAGGCATTATAGAATTACTTATCTATGAACCAAGGGGGACACTGTTCAATTAGTCCCTGCACTGTTCCTATGATCTCCCTATAGTGTGTAAAATGTCTTCCTACGACCTTCCTACACTGTCCCTGCAGTCTTTCTATTGAATATTCTACAATTAAAGGCTATCTGAATCACTGTTCCTAGCGCTTGTCACGTCTCTCCCTATACTCAGCTAACACTGAAATGGCAGAGACCGCACAGGATGAGGCTTTACAGGGCTGTGACATCGCAAAGGCTGGCTAACTGCTGAATGGCTGTGTGAACGACCTTATGGGTGATCTCGCATTCCCGGGCTTCTTAATTTCACTTTGTAACATGTGTAGCCGCCTTTTTAGGAAAAAATTAATTTGTTACCACGAAGCACCAGGAAATATGGAAACAGTGCGAATCGAATTTTTTCCAAACTTCAGATCGAATTCCACTTTGGATGCTTCAATTCTCTCAACACTAATTATACCGCACCATCTTACAGACTTGAAACAGGATTGCATCTGCTCCGAAACATGTTGTCACCTATATCTCAATAAAAGGAGCCATCTTCAATCCGTGTTAAGGGAGATGTCCTAGCTGACATGGAGGGGGTGTATTCCATATTTCATTAGTAATTAGTAAAAAGTCAATGTACATTAAAGCAAGAGTGAGGCAACCCCTTTAACCCCTTAACCACCTCCCGTCCGCCCATAGACTAAAAACGTCCGGGAGGTGGTTCTATATTTCTGAATACGCTAATCGTGCAGCTGCTGATCGGGTTGCCAGCTGTCAGTGACAGCAGGGCAACCCAGAGAGAAGGCAGGGACAGTGCCCAGGTGTCCCTGCCTTCTGGATCGCTGCATACACAGCGCTCACCGAGCAGGAAGCACACGGTCATGTGATCGCCGGGACCGGAGAGTGCAGGAGCTGAGTGAGCTCTTTCAGAGACCTCGATCAGCCCTGCTCTGAGGCTGTACAGTGCTGTATTGCGCTGTACAGCCTCTCTGGGGTGTGCATTACTCCTGTAACTGGGGCTACTATGTCAGCCCCAGTTACAGGAGAAATCAATAGTAAAAATAAAAAGTGAAGTAAATGTCCCCCAGAGGTCTTGTATCACCTTATGGGGGACGAAAAGTGTAAAATAAAAAAAATAAAAAATAAAGTGTTAAAAAAAAAAAAAGTTTTACATGTAAAATAAAAAGTAAGGAATAAAAAAAATGGTAAAAATAGATTTTTTTAAAATAAAATTTACATATTTGGTATTGCCTTGTCCGTGACGGTCGGCTCTATAAATATATCACATGATCGACCCAGTCCAATAAAAAAAATATATAACTGTCAAAAAAAGCCATTTTTGTCACCTTACATCACAAAAAGTGCAACACCAAGTGATCAAAAAGGCGTATGTCCCACAAAATGGTACCAATAAAACCGTCAGCTCATCCCACAAAAAATTAGCCCCTGAATAAGAAAATCTCTCAAAAAATAAAAAAAAATATAGCTCTCAGAACATGGACACATTAAAATAAAAAAATTTTGTTTCAAAAATGCTATTATTGTGTAAAACTTAAATAAATAAGAAAAAGTATACATATTAGGTATCGCCACATCCGTAACGATCTGCTCTATAAAAATGTCACTCGACCAAACCCCTCAGGTGAATGCTGTAAAAATAAATAAATAAATAAAAACTGTCACCTTGCCCCGTAAAGTGTTATAATGAATGATCAAAAAATCATATGTACCCAAAAATAGTACCAATAAAACTGGCACCTTATCCCCATGTTTCCAAAATGGGGTCACTTTTTGGGAGTTTCTACTGTAAGGGTGCATCAGGGGGGCTTCAAATGGGACATGGCATCTAAAAACTATGTGGAGTTCCTTTTCTTCTGCTCCCTGTCGTGTGCCCATACAGCAGTTTATGACCACATGTGGGGTGTTTCTGTAAACCGCAGAATCTGGGTAATAAATATTGAGTTTTGTTTGGCTGTTAACCATCGATGTGTTAAAGAAAAAATTGGATTAAAATGGAAAACTGCCAAAAAAGTGAAATTTTAAAATTTGATCTCCATTTTCCTTTAATTCTTGTGGAACGCCTCAAGGGTTTACAAAGTTTGTAAAATCGGTTTTAAAGGGATTCTGTCACCTCGTTTTAGGTTATAAAGATGCGGACATGCACGGCTGGATCGCCGCTAGCATGTCCGCAATATACCGATCCTATAGGGCTGTGTGCTTTTATTTAGTTTAAAAAATTATTTTAGAGATATATAAATTAGTCTTGTAAGGTGCCCAAGGGGCTGTACGAACCTTCCTGGTGCCCAGCCACGCCCCCCTGTGAAGGAGCCCAGCACCGCCTGTTTCCTCCGAATCTCCTACTTTCTTCACAGTTAGATTGCCGTAATCTCGCGATGCGCGAGCTCGCGCATGCGTACAGGGAAGGAACACTATACTGGCACTGTGCATGCGCGAACTCGCGAATCTCGAGATTACTGCAATCTAACTGTGAAGAAAGGAGGAGATTCAGAGGACGCAGGCGGTGCTGGGCTCCTTCACACGGGGGCGTGGCTGGGCACCAAGAAGGTTAGTACAGCCCCTTGGGCATCTTACCAGGGTCATTTAAATATCTCCAAAATCATTTTTTAAACTAAATAAAAGCACACAGTGCTATAGGACAGGTATATTGCGGACATGCTAGCGGCGATCTAGTCGTGCATGTCCGCATCTCTATAACCTAAAACAAGGTGACAGAATCCCTTTAAGTAACTTGAGGGGTGTAGTTTCTACAATGGGGTCATTTATGGGGGTATCCACTATGTAGGCCCCACAAAGTGACTTCAGACCTGAACTGGTCCTTAAAAAGTGGGTTTTGGCAATTTTCTTAAAAATTTCAAGAATTGCTTCTAAACTTCTAAGCCTTCTAACGTCCTAAAAAAATTTAATGACATTTCCAAAATGATGCCAACATAAAATAGACATATGGGGAATGTTAAGTAATAAATATTTTCTGGGGTATCACTTTCTGTTTTAAAAAAAGAGAAATTGAAATTTAGAAAATTGCGTATTTTTAAAATTTTTTGGTACATTTGGGATTTTTTCATAAATAAAGGTGAAATATATTGACTCAAATTTATGACTATCATGAAGTACAATGTGTCACGAGAAAACAATCTCTGAATGACTTGGATAAGTAAAGGCGTTCCAAAGTTATTACCACATAAAGTGAGATATGTCAGATTTGCAAAATCTGACATAGTCAGGAAGGGGGCAAATGGCCCAGATGGGAAGTGGACACGGCCATATTTCACCTTAAGGACCAGGCCATTTTCTGCTAATCTAACCAGTGTCACTTTATGTGTGAATAACTTTAAAAAGCTTTTACTTATCCAGGCCATTCTGAGAATGTTTTTTTGTCACTTATTGTACTTCATGACACTGGTAAAATGGAGTTAAACTGATTTTACAGACATCGTTAACCCTTTAGGTGTTCCACAAGAGTTAATGGCAAATGGAGTTAAAATTTCAGAATTTAGATTTTTGGGCAAATTTCCCATTTTAATCAATTTTTTCCAGTAACAAAGCAAGGGTTAACAGCCAAAAAAAAACTCAAAATGTATTAACCTGATTCTGTAGTTTACAGAAACACCTCATATGTGGTTGTAAACTACTGTACAGGCACACGATAGGGCGTAGAGGAAAAGGAGCGCCGTGTGGTTTTTGGAAGGCAGATTTTGCTGGACTGGTTTATTTACACCATGGCCAATTTAAAGCTCCCCTGATGCACCCCTAGAGTAGAAACTCCATAAAAGTGACCCCATCTAAGAAACTACACCCCTCACGGTATTCAAAACTGATTTTGCTAACTTTGTTAACCCTTTAAGTGTTCCACAACAGTTATTGGCAAATCGAGATGAAATTCAAGAATTTCAATTTTTTGGCAAATTTTAAATTTTAATCCATTTTTTCCAGTAGCAAAGCAAGGGTTAACAGCCAAACAAAACTCAATATTTATTGCCCTGATTCTGTAGTTTTCAGAAACACCCCATATGTGGTTGTAAACTATCTGTACGGGCACACGGTAGGGCGTAGAGGGAAAGGAGCGCCGTGTGGTTTCTGGAAGGCAGATTTTGCAGGACTGGTTTATTTACATCATGTCCCATTTGAAGCCCCCCTGATGCACCCCTAAAGTAGAAACTCCATAAAAGTGACCCCATTTTGGAAACTACGGGATAAGGTGGCAGTTTTGTTGGGACTATTTTTAGGGTACATATGATTTTTGGTTGCTCTATATTACATTTTGTGAGGCAAGGTTACCAAAAATTGAAATTCTAAAATTTCATCTCCATTTGCCATAAACTGTTAAAGAACACCTAAATGGTTAATACAGTTTGTAAAATCAGTTTTGAATACCTTGAAGGGTGTAGTTTCTTATATGCGGTCACTTTTATGGAGTTTCTACTCTAGGGGTGCATCAGAGGTTCTTCAAATGGGACATGGTGCCAAAAAAAAAGCCCATCAAAATCTGCCTACCAGAAACCATACGGCGTTCCTTTCCTTCTGCGCCCTACCATTTGGTCATACAGCAGTTTACGACCACATATGGGGTGTTTCTGTAAACTGCAGAATCAGGGTAATAAATATTATGTTTTGTTTGGCTGTTAACCCTTGCTTTGTTACTGAAAAAGACTGATTAAAATTGAAAATTTGCCAAAAAATAGCTGTTTTGGCACCGTTTTTATTTTATTTTTTTGACCGTGTTCATCTGAGGGGTTAGGTCATGAGGGTATTTTTATAGAGCAGATTCTTACAGATGCAGCGATACCTAATATGTCAACTTTTTATTTATTTATTTAGGTTTTACACTATATTATCCTTTTCTAAAAAAAAAAATTCAGAGTCATTTTTTTTTTTTTAGCTGATTATCTTATATAGGGACTCATTTTTTGTGGAATGAGAGGACGGTTTTATTGGCACTATTTTGGGGGGCATATGACTTTTTGATCGCTTGCTATTAAACTTTTTGTGATGTAATGTGACAAAAAAAAAAACCTTTTTTTTCACAGTTTTTATTTTATTTTTTTGACCGTGTTCATCTGAGGGGTTAGGTCATGGGTATTTTTATAGAGCAGATTCTTAGGGACGTGGTGATACCTAATATGTCTACTTTATTTATTTTAGTTTTACAAACTAAGATTTTTTTTTTTAAAAATTGTTTTTGTTTTTGTGTCTCAAGTCTGAGAACCATATATTTTTTTTCGATTGTCAGTGACTAAATGGAATTAAAATTGGGGAAGAGGATTATAAATTTAGTACTCCATGGAAGTGTGGTACTCCCTGAAGCAACCAATAATGCAGAGGCCCGGATGATCGGGGCACGTGTCACACTGAGTGGTGGTGTCCTTTCGTATCCCCCCCTGTGACACACTCTGCACCCTTCTTTCCAGTATGGGGGAACACACCTCGAAAGTGTTGGCCAGGGACGATCTGGGCGCCTCCAGTTCCCGGGGTACTCCGGCCTGCTCTTTCCCGGTTAGAAAAGATCAGGGCCTTGAGGACTGCCTCATAGAACTGGAGGAATTTCCCTGTGTTGCCAGCGCTCCGGGACAGCAACCTGTACCAAGTAGACCGCAACTTTTTTGTACCATGCCCGGGTTTTGAGCATGGCATTATATGGCTTGAGGACTTGATCAGAGAGATCAACTCCTCCCATATACCGATTGTAGTGGACGATACAATCGGGCTTGAGGACCGTTGCCGCGGTACCTCGCACAGTGACAGGGGTGTTGCCATTACCGTGAATTGTGGACAGTACAAGGACATCCCTCTTATCCTTTATATCTGACCAGCAACAGGTTTCCACTGGTAAGGGCACGGGTCTCACCCCTGGGGATAGGTACCTGGAGGGGGTGGGTAGGGAGGCCGCATTGATTTTTCCGCACAGTCCCACAAGCGGACGGGGATTTGGCAGCGAGGGACTGGAACAAGGGGATACTAGTATATAAGTTTTCCACATACAGGTGTTAACCCTTATCTATCAGTAGGTGCATAAGGTCCCACACAAGTTTCCCACTTGGGGGGACATTCTGGGGGTTGAATACGGGAATCTCACCCCTCGTACACACGAAACTTGTAAGTGTACCCTGAGGTACTCTCACAAACTTTGTACAACTTCACGCCATATCTCGCCCACTTAGAGGGAACATACTGGTGGAAAATGAGTCTCCCCTTGAAAGCAATGAGAGACTCATCAACCGCGACCTCCCTTCCAGGTACATAGGCCTCCAATGGCATAATGCAGGCATTTCCGGATGGCCTCAAACCGGGTACGTGTCATGGCCGTACTGTAAAGTGGGGTCTGGTAGAGGACGTCCCCACTCCAGTAATGCCTGACACTGGGTTTTTTGACTAGGCACATGTGCAGCACGAGGCCCCAAAACTTCCTCATCTCGGCTGCACTGACCGGAGTCTAGCCACCTGCCCTAGCCAAAAAGGAGCCCGGGTGTTGAGCAATGAACTGTTGTTCATTTTCTCCACCATCAGATTCACAAAGTGGTCACTGAAAAAAAAATTGTCATATTCAGTGAAGCCCACTGTGGGAATCTGGATTCCTGGTTGACCAACAAAATCAGGAATCACGGGCTCAAAATGCTCTGGGGTACACCATGCATATTCCCCAGAGATGCTCGTACTAGTGTGGGCTACAGGGTCCCTGGCATGGCGGTCCACTTGCTCCGCCTGGCGGCGTTTTCGCTGCCTTGGGGGTTCATCATCATCACTAGATGATGAGGAGGACGCGGATGACAAAAGGAAAGTGGGGTCATCCTCGTCCTCACTGGGGCTCTCGAAGTCGGAGGCAAGCTGGACGTATGCCTCCTGGGCCAAGAACATCCGGTGGGCCATAGGGGAGTGTGTGTGTGCGTGTGTGGAAATCTTTATTTAGTGTGCGTGTGTGTGAGGACGGGTGTTCACGTACTTATCCCTAAACCTAAAAGAAAAAAAAAAAGCCCTAAAAATGTAAAAAAAGAAATAAAATAATCAAACTCGCTGATCAGCTGTCCGAAGCTGATCAGCGGTGGGGTGTGCGATGCGCTAACGGTGGCCGGACGCTAAGAGTGCCGGCCACAGTCAGCGTACGCAGAAAAAAAATTAACTGCTTGCGCCCCAAAAATGTGTTTGTGTGGGGGGGCAGGGAGGCAAGCTGCAGCACCCCTGGGGGGTCTAGGGTCACACTGTGCTGTGGACCCCAGACACCCGATTAGGGTGATGCAACAATCAAACATTTGTATTTTTTTCCTAAACTTTCCCGGAATATCCCTGCCTAACCTAACCTTTCCCTAACCTTTCCCTAAGTACCTTTTAGTGCCAGATGGCACTGTGGAGGGTCAGAAGGGGGGAGCTGGACACAGATGGGGGTGCTGGTATAGGAGATCTGATTGCAGGCTCCTCTCCTCGCTCCCGGACACAGAAAGGAGAAGGAGAGGAGAGTTGCAATAACGTGAACTTCCCGTCTGCCCTGCAGCCAATCAGAAGCGATCCTGAGAGGTGATGTCACCATCACCTCTCAGGATTGCAGGATGGTGATTGGTGGTGTATTATTACACCACCGATCACCATCCTGTTCCGGGTTATCGGGTCACCAGAGACCCGAATAACCCGGAAACGCAGCAAACCGCAGGTCTGAATTGACCTGCGGTTTGCCGTGATCGCCGATACGGAGGGGTCACAGGACCCCACCCCGCATTGTCCCAGGGTGCCTGCTGATTGATTTCAGCAGGCACCCAGTTCCTATCACCGCCCGCCGCGCGGCGGTGATCGGAAATACACATGACGTACCGGTACGTCATGTGTCCTCAAGTACCGGGACATCATGACGTACCGGTACGTCATGTGTCCCCAACAGGTTAACATAGAAGTAAAACAACCAAATTTGACTTTCTTCTATGTGACACTGACCACTTTAAGAGGAAGTAAATGATTTTTATGCCTGTTATGTTTTAAACATCGCAGGCATTCTGCCCGTCGCTGGTAATGATCTGTCGTCATGTGCAGTCACTGCCTCCTTCATCCATCACCACAGGCCCCAGCTGGTGAACACGCACACAAGACTGGGCTCCAAGACCAAATTAGCCTGAATTCCAGTTTTATATATGTCCCAGATTAAACTTAAACTGGCGCTCTGGTTACTTCAGCTAAGATGTGTTGCACACAAATGTCATAGTTATACTCAAGATCATTCTAAAGTTTATTTGGATGAGGTGCCTGCTGATATTCGCTAAAGCTATACAATGCCGTCCTAGCCCCAGGCCTTGGCCTGTTGTAACCTGGCGGATTTCCCTGGGATATGTTAATGGGAGCACATGGTGCCTGTACAAACACAGACTTTATTACGCACTATAAAACTTGTTACTATATTGGCAGCCTGACACCTGCAGTTATAGGAAAAGCCCTTACTGGAGAGGGATGCCGATTAGCTATATATACACATCTACCCGTCTGCCCTAGACAAGAGGCTAGCTAAATTAACCCTGCTAATAGAATTACTTAGTATGGACCAAAAGATCTACTTTGCTCCTAACTGTGAAGATTATTATTACAAACCATCTTATTATTACTCTTTTGAGAATTGTTCTTACTGTTGAATGCGCTGGAGTGTGAATAAGTGGCTGGCCGAAATAAAGGAAATGTATACAATATGAGGTCCAGACTGCTGGCTGCTGTATCCAGCCAATAACACTTAGTACCATAGTAAAGGACAGTCACAGCCCATGTAATGCACGGCTCGAATACAGGAAAGTAGGTGTTTTCCCATCTGCTGCTGGGGACACCTTCATATGACACCCAATCTCCTCCCCACCAGCACGTGTCAAGCCCCTTATTTTCTTGTAGATTGCAGTTATTAAACCTCAAATTATCACCCAATTAGTAATCAGTGGTCTGGCTGAGTTTGCTGTGTGTTGGCAGGACTGTGACTGACACACAGCTGAGAACAACCCTGTCGGACTCCCAACCCCCCTATTAACCTTCCAGACTAATAGGCTTGTTTTTCCCCTGACAGCAGTACTAATTACCCTCCTGAAAGCAAACATTAAAAAATCAGCCAACCCCATTCTCCTTAAATTACTTTCAGATTTATGGGGTTCTCTGCTAGTCTTTTCTTGCCCACACCTTTCTCAACTAAACAGAAAATGAACACTGACAGGGCATTTATCTAACCTAAGTCCCCAAAATAGCACCTTTCTGCTCCGGGGTGCGAAAGGAATGATGTGGGAATGGAAAAGGAAACAGTAGGAAGGGAGTGGAAACAAATCGCCTGGTGCTGAAAGTATGGGACAGTGCAGCGTACAACTGCTCATAGTTAAATGCATATTCAGATTATTATGCTGGATTATATTTTATTATAATTACAGACAAGTGAACCGATGCACCATATCTATGATCCACAATGACTTTGTCATTGGTAGACACAGGCAAATCAATTGGCTGATGATTTTCGCTTTTCTCAAAGTGAGTCACAGAAACACATAACTGATTTTTTTGAGCCCACTAAAGATTACAAATGAGAAGATCGACGATTATTTCACTCATTTATAATTATCATCTTTCTATTGTAGAGTGGCAGTTTAATTAGTGCCTAATACTATCAATAGCTGCATCAAGGTTTGAGACTTCCACCTATCAAATAATGAGATCATATCCATCAATAGGTCATCCGTGATTTAGCCTATTTAAGATAGATGTACTGGAATAGAGAAAGTCATTTGGAAACTAGATGAAATCCATAGAAAGATATATAGTACCAACCATATTCTCGCAGATTGCATTTGCCAGGTATCAAATCTATCTAAACTGACCATAGACATTAGACAATTGTTCTTTATTAACACACAGGAGATCATTAGTAATCTGAAGTTTGCATTTCATTCTTCTTTTCAATCATATGGTAGCGAATCGATTTAACCTAAAGTAGTGTAATTGAAGGTCTCAGATGAAATCCCGTGTGTGGTGACGTATGACGTCAACATGCTGGCCGGTGTGATGACGTCATCTCGGGCGGCGCAAGATCTTCAAGCAAGATGGCGGCGGCCGGCCCGTCGTGAGCAAATGGAGGCAGTAGGATTTAGTTTTTACTCTCAGTGTTTTATTCTCAGCGGCATCTGAGAGGTACAATGATGGGAAGCGGCGCTAGTTGAATTTTTGTAAAATTCGGCAAAGCAGCCAAATAGAATTTTCTAAAACTTAGCTCATCTCTACCGACTATAATGTGGGTCCTTTGGGTTTTATCATGGTGTCTTTCAGTTTACCAGATAAAATAGTTATGTTGTCAGGCATTTTTGCTGGAATGTGCAATAGAGTCCCCTAAAGGCGTTTCCAATGCAGATATGAACAATACCTAACAATGAGAGCCAAACCCATGCAGCCAATACAGAGATAAACATGGAGTGAGAATACATTCAATCATAAAAAGTGAGATGATAGAAGAAATACATGAGAATACATTCACCATAGCAAAATGTGGCTTGGGATGCATAAGTCTTTATTCCCATAGCAAGCAAAATGCAAGGGTTCAGTGAGACAGTTGTCAATGGTCCCAATTTTCTTGGAACTGTCCCATAACTCAAACTATTTGCCATTTTCCAATTCAAATGTTGGTTAGTGTAGATTGTGATTATTCTTATGTACAGAGGGGGTTGATAGTTTGTGAACCCTTCAGGAATGGTCTATATTTCTGCATAAATGTGACCTAAAAACTATGTTAGATTTTCAAAAATGTCCTAAAAGTAGATAAAGATAACCAAATCAAACAAATGAGTCACATCCAATATAATATGTCTATGAGTGATGAAAGTATGTGAACCTTGAGGATTAGAGATAATTTGAAAAGTAATCAGGTGGTCTAAATCAATGGGGAAAGAATCAGGAGTCAGGGAACCTGTTTTATTTAAGGAACGGGGATCTATCAAAGTTTGATCTTTACAACACGTTTGTGGAAGTGTATCATGGCTTGAACAAAGGAGATTTCAGAGGACCTCAGAAGAAGAGTTATTGATGCTCATCACGCTGGAAAATGTAATCAGACAGATTGTGTTCCAATGGAGGAAATTCTTACAATGAACTATTCTTACTCTCCCCAGGGGTGGTCAATCGACAAAGATCACATCAAGAGCAAGGCTTGTAATAGTCCATGAGGTCAGAAAGTAACCCTAAGTAACCTTTAAGAAACTAAAGGCCTTTCTCACATTAGCTAATGTCAATGTTCAGGAGTCCACCATCAGGAGGACAATAAACAACAATGGTGTATATGGCAGGATTGTAAGGGGAAAGCAGCTGCTCTCCAAAAAGAACATTGCTGCCTGTCTGCAGTTTGCTGAATATCACTTGGACACGCCAAAATGTGTGTCAAAAGACTAAATGTAGAGAAAGATAACCTAATCAGATAAAGCTGCAAATAGTAGACTAGTGGACAGATGATACCAAAATAAAACTTTTTTGTTTAAATGAGAAGTGTTATGTTTGGAGAATGTAAAACACTGCATTCCAACATGAAAACATCATCCAATCTGTGAAACATGGTGGTGGCGGTAGTATCATGGTTTGTCTCTATTTTGCACCGTTGATGAAGCGAAAGTGAAACCTAGGTCAGGTGAACTGAGGAGGACTGATATGGTTTTGTGATAAACGGATTTACTTGCTGTGTTTGTGAGTAGAATAAATCCTTTTATCTAATTTTGGTTGGTGGTCCTTCACTATTTAGCGCTGATTTAGCTTTCACAGAAAAAGACTTGGGAGCAAGAAATCCTTTGGGTTACGGAGTTATACCAAGATACATGTGAGGATAGTGGTCTCAAGGAAAGTGTGATACCAGCGGAGAATTAAGAGCAGCGCGGTCGTATATTGAAGCAAATTGACTGATTGTGTGAACAGAACCCACTTCACTTTGGGACTCGCATCTCTATTGATAGTCAATGTATCAGAGAACCTTTTTCTTATTTTAATTTATTATCCATGAGCTAAATCTCAAGAGAACATGGGCCATGCAGAATGGTTAAAGAAAAAAAAAGTATCGTTTTGGAATGGCCAATAGAAATGTTAGGAAAGGGCCTGAAGTGAGCAGTTGATGAAAGGAAACCCACCAACATACCAGAGTTGAAGTTGTTTTGTACGGAGGAATAGGCTAAAATTCCTCCAAGCTGATGTGCAGGACTAATCAACAATTACTGGAAATGTTTAGTTGCCATTATCTCTGCACAAGGGGGCCACACCAGATACTGAAAGCAAAGGTTTACATACTTTTGCCACTCAGAGACATGTCACTCAGAGATATTCATTTTCCTCAGAAATTAGTCTAACATTCTTACAAATTTGCTTGATTTGGTTATCTTTATCTACTTTAAGAACTGAAAATCTGATGTAGTTTTAGGTCAAATTTATGCAGAAATACAGAAAATTCCAAAGGCTTCACAAATTTACAAGCGCCACCGTGGATGGCATAATTGTATGGGTAATTCTGTGCCTTGAGTTCAACATTATGGGCAATAATTTGTGGGACTTTTCTACATATTATTATACTGCTTTGTAGGTACTATCTGGCTATAATGTGAAGAAAGCCTGGGCTGTGAAACATAATTTGGAACAATTCAAGGGGTAACACCTTAGCAATTGGCATCCTTTGGTTTGGCATACACAAAATGAAAATGTGCTCCAAATACATCTAAATTGGGTAAGAAAACTTTGCAATAGTAAAATTTAACCTTCAGGGCCCGCCTGTGGCACATGTATGGTATAGAGTGTGTAAACAGAAAAGAATGTCTTTTCTTTGCAGAATTTTTTTTTTATGTGCAGGACTCAGCTGCCTAGTCAGATAGGAATTTAAATGAAGCTGAAGTTACTCAGTGCGTGAGACTGAAAGTAGATCATGGTAATTAGGCCCCCGTGGGTCTCCCCCATACCAAAGGGGCTGCTCTCGGAGCACATCAGACGACAGAACACATCACACCCCAGTCACTGCACAGCCAGCAACCATCTGTAATAACCTTAAAAACCATTCAGAGAGCTGGAATCACAGACAGATGTCTCTTAGGTCTTACTCCTCCAAGTGTTATTCTACGTCTCCTGTAACACAGACTTGGGTTAATGTAGATCTGGTACAGTTATTTTGAGTGCGGTATTGGTATTGGCAATGGAAAGTACTGAAAACAGGCATTATGTACACATAATCTTCCATATGCATTACAGAGCACAAAAATATGAAGCACTGAGGAAGTGCAGCTAGGCAAAAAGCCTTTTACGTCAGTGGGCAAATTCTGAATCCAGTGCCAAACCCCAACATTCACGTCTTTCAGGCAAACACACATTTCTCTACTGAATCCTCAGGATATTCTTGGTTTATTTACTGCTCAGTATTCAGACGTAGCCAATCCTCCTACCAACAGCCTCATTGCCTCCAGGAATGTTCCTTTTCTACTGGTTTAAATACTCTTATTAAATATTACAAAATAGTTCTTTATAGCGCCAAAGCTTTAACATATAAGTGTGCCATAGATACACAGGCAATTAGACATGTTGGAGTATTGGTCATCAGACATTATAAACCCTTCTATATACAAACCGGATTCCAAAAAAGTTGGGACACTATACAAATCGTGAATAAAAACTGAATGCAATGATGTGAAGGTGCCAACTTCTAATATTTTATTCAGAATAGAACATAAATCACGGAACAAAAGTTTAAACTGAGAAAATGTACCATTTTAAGGAAAAAATATGTTGAATCAGAATTTCATGGTGTCAACAAATCCCCAAAAAGTTGGGACAAGGCCATTTTCACCACTGTGTGGCATCTCCCCTTCTTCTTACAACACTCAACAGACGTCTGGGGACCGAGGAGACCAGTTTCTCAAGTTTAGAAATTCTTGTCTAATACAGGACTCTAACTGTTCAATCGTCTTGGGCCTTCTTTGTTGCACCTTCCCCTTTATGATGCGCCAAATGTTCTCTATAGGTGAAAGATCTGGACTGCAGACTGGCCATTTCAGTACCCGGATCCTTCTCCTACGCAGCCATGATGTTGTGATTGATGCAGAATGTGGTCTGGCATTATCTTGTTGAAAAATGCAGGGTCTTCCCTGAAAGAGATGACGTCTGGATGGGAGCATATGTTGTTCTAGAACCTGAATATATTTTTCTGCATTGATGGTGCCTTTCCAGACATGCAAGCTGCCCATGCCACACACATTCATGCAACCCCATACCATCAGAGATGCAGGCTTCTGAACTGAGCGTTGATAACAACTTGGGTTGTCCTTGTCCTCTTTGGTCCGGGTGACATGGCGTCCCAGATTTCCAAAAAGAACTTTGAATCGTGACTCGTCTGACCACAGAACAGTCTTCCATTTTGCCACACTCCATTTTAAATGATCCCTGGCCCAGTGAAAACGCCTGAGCTTGTGGATCTTGCTTAGAAATGGCTTCTTCTTTGCACTGTAGAGTTTCAGCTGGCAACGGCGGATGGCACGGTGGATTGTGTTCACTGACAATGGTTTCTGGAAGTATTCCTGAGCCCATTCTGTGATTTCCTTTACAGTAGCATTCCTGTTTGTGCTGCAGTGTCGTTTAAGGGCCCGGAGATCACGGGAATCCAGTATGGTTTTACGGCCTTGACCCTTACGCACAGAGATTGTTCCAGATTCTCTGAATCTTCGGATGATGTTATGCACAGTTGATGATGATAGATGCAAAGTCTTTGCAATTTTTCGCTGGGTAACACCTTTCTGATATTGCTCCACTATCTTTCTGTGCAAAATTATGCGAATTGGTCATCCTCTACCCATCTTGGCTTCTGAGAGACACTGCCACTCTGAGAAGCTCTTTTTATACCCAATCATGTTGCCAATTGACCTAATTAGTGTTAATTGGTCTTCCAGCTCTTCGTTATGCTCAAATTTACTTTTTCCAGCCTCTTATTGCTACTTTTCCCAACTTTTTGGGGATTTGTTGACACCGTGAAAATTGGAATCAACGTATTTTTCCTTTAAAATGATACATTTACTCGGATTAAACGTTTGATCTGTCATCTACGTTCTATTACAAATAAAATATTGACATTTGCCATCTCCACATCATTGCATTCAGTTTTTATTCACAATTTGTTTAGTGTCCCAACTTTTTTGGAATCCGGTTTGTAGATATACATACACGAACACCATTCTTTCATCTTTTGTGCTATTTCATTTGTGAATATATCTTTACAGCAGTAGGAGCTGTATTTTTTCTGATGCAGAGTTAAATCCTATGCTTAAACATAAAGTTACACTACCTGCAGCCACCATTAGAGGGGGTGCTATTGAATACTGATTATACATTGAACCTAACAATAATACTCCCTAGCTCCCCCTAATGGCAGCTGTAATATTTATAATATTTAAAGGGAACCTGTCACCTGGATTTTGGGTATAGAGCTAAAGACATGGGTTGCTAGATCACCGCTAGCACATCTGCAATACCCAGTCCCCATAGCTCTGTGTGCTTTTATTGTGTAAAAAAAACGATTTGATACATATGCAAATTAACCTAAGATGAGTCAGAGCTTGAAAATATGACTCTTCTCTGGTCACACAAGTAAGATATGACTCTTTTAGGTTAATTTGCATATGTATCAAATCAGTTTTTTTACACAATAAAAGCACACAGAGCTATGGGGACTGGATATTGCAGATGTGCTAGTGGCCATCTAGAAACCCATGTACTCAGCTCTATACACAAAATCCCGGTGACAGGTTCCCTTTAACTGTATGGGGGAGATTTATCAAGACTGATGTGTATATTCCCTGCCCTGCACTGGGTTTGTCATAAATTAGGTGCATTCTCCTGCAGTCCCTGTGCCTAAACTGATATCTATTTGAATGATGGGGGATGAGGAGGGAAAAATTAGGTATAGAGGGGCTCACCAATATCAGAATGAAAATTCTGACTAATTGTTAAACATACGCCACACATTTCAAATACAGACTATCTTCTTCATCAGGCATTTATGTGTAACATGCCGCATATTTTTAACAATAAACCATCATTTTTATCCAAGGCCCAGGCCTAATCCCTCGGTGCACCTCATCTCTTCAGCTTTCTAGTGTTGGCCATGCCCCTAACTGCACTGAAGCAAAACAGAATAAGGACTCATCCACATTTTCGTGTCATATTCAAGTCCATGAAAAAAGCGTCCTTGTTTCATCCATGAAGGAAGGATCTGTGTTTAGTTCGTGTGTCATCCATAATCCATGGACATTGCTCAGCTGAAAATTAATTTCCAAAGCTCTCCTATTAATCTAAGTGAAAAAAGTACAGACCACGGTCGCCACACAGATCACATCTATTTTCAAGGACCCATAGACTTCAATGGGCGTGTATGATCAGCATCATGGACCAAAGTAGTGCATGTCTCCATGATTTTTGTATTGACCCACGTTCAGCTAAAAAATACTGATATGTAAACAGACATATTCAAATCAATAGGTACGCGTGCTGTCCGGAGACAAAAGCGGACAGCACATGTCAGTGAAAAACTAAAATGTGGACGAGGCCTAAGAGTCTATTTTCTCAGGAACGCCGCATTCTGAACCCTGTCGACCTCCAAAAGCACCTACAATGAGCACATGAACATTGCAACTGAACCATGAAACAATGGAAGGTGGCCTGGTCTGATGAATTATTTTCTTTTACGGCATGTGGATGGTCAGTTGCATGGGGCCCAGGGCAAGAGGGGGCCCAGTCTTAGTTGGGATTATCTCCTCTTCTACTGGAGGTGAAAACTTGGTCAGGACTCCACCCTCTAGAGGGAACAACTTTTAGCAAATGAGGCAGTGTAAAATTGGCCCAAGGGTCATTGAAAAGGGTTTAGGCAGAAACCCTTCTGTCCTGTGTGGGAGGCCTGGTTTGATCCTTGCTATGGGGCCCTTACTTCTCTATGTACAGCACTGGTTGCATGTGTGTGGGTTACCAGGCTGACTAGCTGGCAGAGATAGTGTGATGCTCTGGCAGTTCTGCAGGTAAACATTGGGACATGCATAGTATATTCTGGGCAGTAATGTGTTAAGTTGCTGGTTGCACATGGTTACAATATTATGTCTTATGTGCCAGTGTTCCGGGTGTTTCAGTCAGTGTATGAGTCTACAGCTAGACAGCGACAGCAAGTCACATGACACAAAAGGGTATGGCTACAGAGCAACATTTGACATTTAATATAATGTATTTCTACAGTATCGCCATTCGACTTGCTGCATCTGCAATGCGACAGTCCTAAACAAATCTGACATGGATGTTTTTGTGAATGTCACATTGGCGAGCCAGTATGTTGCATGTCGCATCGCGACACCATTGAAATACATTATATGAAATCTTGTGGGACAAATGTCACCATGTAACCATACCCTTACTGAGCTGGAGTAAAGCAAGCACCCTGAAGTCTCGGCCATGTACCCGGTGTCCACACACTACAGTTCTGTACTTCAAATTGATGTTACTTTGACATGTACCGCCTACTGTACCTAAATATTGTTGCAGACTAAAGACACCTCTTAATGGGAGCCGTACCCTATAAGAACAGGATAATGCTCCCTTTCACAATGCTAAATTGTTCAGGAAAAGTTTGATGGACATAACTAAAAGTCCAAGGTTTTGATTTGGCCCATAAATTGTATATATGGATCTTGAAGCTCTGGAGTCCTGGAGCAAGAAGTGTATCTAGGGTTACCAATTAACAGAAGATCGCCCCATTTCAATGTATTCCCTGACATTGTGTAGGATCATATCACAGTTACATTAGGTAAGTGGCATGAGATTTGGTGAAAACTGAAAGATTTCAGAATAGCAATCTGTAGACCAGTACTATGGGACTAAGGCCTCATGCACACAAACCTTTTTTTTTTCCCCGTTTCCGTTCAGTTTTTTTTGCATTCCGTATACAGTCTGTATATGGAACCATTCATTTCAATGGGTCCGCAAAAAAACGGAATGTACTCCGTATGCATTCCATTTCCGTATTTCCGTTTTTCTGTTCCGTTCAAATACAGAACATGTCCTATTCTTGTCCGTATAACGGACAAGGATAGTACTGTTCTATCAGGGGCCAGCTGTTCCGTTCCGCAAAAAACGGAATGCACACGGACGTCATACGTATTTTTTGAGGATCAGTTTTTTGTGGACCGCAAAATACTGAAAAAGCCATACGGTCGTGTGCAAGAGGTCTTCGTCTGGCACCAGGGTGGAGATGCTGGGCACCTGCCTGCAGGTGTTGGGTTGAGGTGGTTTGATTGTTGTACTCTATATATTTTGGTAGAGAGTGAAAAGTTATAGATCAAAATGTGTGCATGATGTATGCTTTTCTCTTTTTCCAATATTTCACAGGATACAGATCTCATGATACAGAAAATGTATTTCAGGGATATTTACCATCCTGAGGGTTTTGGAAATTATCAGCAGGCATGAGAGGCTGTTCTTGGCTCTGAAAGCTGTATTTTGCCAGTGTTTAACCTGCTGTCAAATCTGAAAACAGACTGCCTCAAACAGGGTATGCCAACATATTACCCTGCAATGTCAAAGACACCATTCACTGACTAATGTGTTATATATGACAGTTCCGCCTAAAATAGTATTTCTCAATGAATTCATATGAAATCAAATGAAAAACTAGGGAAAATGAATTCAGGAAGGGATTACAGATTCTCAAAACCAACCATATTTCTTTCCATTTTTCCACCAGAGAATGATGTAGACTGGCTTGGGTTGTTTAGTTGTAGTTTAACCCTTTCAGTACCGAGCCCCTTTTTACCTTAAATCCCAGATTTTTGCAAATCTGACATATGTCATTTTTGTGTGGCAATAACTTTGGAAACCTTTTTCTTATCCGAGCCATTCTGAGACTGTTTTCTCATGACACTTTGTACTTCATGTTAGTGATAAATTTGAGTCTATATGTTTACCTTTATTTATAAAAAAAAAAAAAAAAATGTGGAAAAATTCACTATTTTCTAAATATGAATTTCTCTGCTTTTATGGCAGATAGTGATACCTCACAAAATAGTTATTACTTTGCATTTCCATATGTCTGCTTTATGTTGGCATCATTTTGTAAATGTCATTAGATTTTTTTAGGACATTCAAAGGCTTTGAATTTTAGAAGTCATTTTTCAAATTTTCATGAAAATTTCCAAAACCATTTTTTAAGCACCAGTTCACCGATAAAGTCATTTTGAGGGGCTTACGTAATGGAAAACACCCATAAATTACCCCATTTTAGAAACGACAGCCCTCAAATTATTCGAAACTGATGTTACAAACTTTGTTAACCCTTGAGGTGTTCCACAAGATTTAAAGGAAACTGGAGGTGTAAAAATGTTATTTTTTTGTAGATTTTTTTATGTTAATCAATTTTTTCTTGCAACACTTGCTGTGTTAACAGCAAAATAAATCTCAATATATATTACTCTGATTCTGCAGTTTACAGAAATACTCCATATATGGAAGTAAATTGCTGTAAGGACAAATGGCAGTGGTCAACAAGGGTTAATGCGCCGGCATCAGTGTTTTCACCAATGGTGGCGCATATAGCAAGAGCTCGGCTGTCAGTGACTACCGGGCCCCTGCTGCTGATTGGGCGAGTGCAGGTCAGCCTGCCGTAGCCTTTACACTTTAAAGGGGATGTGTCACTTCAGCAAATGGAATTTATCATGTAGAGAAAGTTACTACAAGGCACTTAGTAATGTACTGTGATTGTCCACATTGCCCCATTTGCTAGCTTCATTCATTTTTCCATTGCATCATACACTGCTTGTATCCAGAGGTTACGGCCACCACTGCAGCGCTGATACAAGATCTTGGGGATAGGAGCTGCTTGCTGTACATGGGTGCCTATGCTCCCTCCCACATTCCGAGCCACCAGAGAGGCTGGTGCTTTTTCCTATGGTGTGCAAGCACAGCCATTGCTGCTAGATTGCAGGGTGGTCGTAACTGCTGGAAACCAGCAGTGTATAATGTGATGGAAAAATGAATCAAACCAGCAAAGGAGACAATATGGACAACCATAATAGATTAGTAAATGCCTTGTAGTAACTTTCTGTACATGATAAATGTTATTTGCTGAAGTGAGAAAACCTCTTTAACACTTCCAAGATGCAGTTGTATTACATTGTAAAAATTATATGTAATAAACCAGATGTCATATAGTAGTGTTCCTTCATCACCTTCTCTCTTGCCTGCTATAGTCTAACAGAATTATATATTCCAGCCAAAACAAAGAAAAGCTCAATAACTCATGACCTACCTAACCTCCTTATTGATGACATTTTTCATTGTAGGCTTATTTAGCTCTGTGTGTCATATCCATAACTTGATTATTTAGAAAGCTCTTCTCCTGCAATATTATGCATTTTTTTAGTCCCAAGCAATGCATAGATCACCCTTTTGCTCTTCTCTGCTCCTTTCTTATTAATGTTTCCCCAGTTTGTCCTCTTGATGCATCTAGACTGAGTAAGGTGGCTGTTACAGAACCTGGTTGGTGGGCATTCATCTTTCTCTAGGCAGGATGGCATTGCTTTCTCTAGGCACTTGTTAGAAAAGGTCTTGAGGTCCAAGAGGGAGCACAGTGACAATCCATGAGTGACACCTTCTACCAACAGCAACGTGGTGTGGCCATGGGATCTAAAGTGGCCCCCACGTATGCTAACATCTTTATGGCGGAGGTGGAGGATAGGCTGATATATAGATCTACACATTTTGGGAGGGTCCTGTGCTGGTGGCGTTACATCGACAACATTTTTTGGAGCCAGTCTAAAGAAGAACTGGATGAATTTCATCAGCATCTAAATGAAGGTGTCCCAGGTCTACAGTTTACAATGACAGTCTCACAGGAAGAATTACAGTTTCTAAATGTGAGAGTGTATGTGGAGGATGGTATGATTAAGACTAATCTTTATCAGAAACCCACTGACATGAATAATTTGTTGAGGCATGATAGCAATCATCCTCGACGTATGTTAGACTCGCTCCCCTGGAGTCAGATGTTACAGGTGAGGAGGGTGGTGTCAGACGATAACAGATTTGTGGACAGGATAAAAGAGATGAGCCAAAAATTCTTTGATAGAGGTTACCCATGGACATTGTTGCAGAAAACCAGGGATAGAGTTTCGCTGTTTGACAGAGAGACCACACTCCACAGTACATCAGGGAAGAAAACAATGGATCAGATTCCTTTTGTTTCTACTTTTGAGTCCCATAGTGGTGATGTATCACATATATTACGGAAAGAATGGCACAGGGAGTTTAATAATCCACCATTGATGGCATATAAGAGGAATGCGAGCCTGCAAGACAAATTGGTGAAGACCAACATAGGGGACACACGTGCAGATGGACAGAGATATCTGGCACCAAGAAAAATGGGCAGCCTCCCGTGTTTGAGTTGCTGCAATTGCGGCAACTTGATTAAGGGTGATACCTTTGTCCATCCCTACAGTGGAAAGAAATATAAGATTAGGAATTTTTACACATGCAGGTCTAGGGATGTGATTTATATCATCCAGTGCCCCTGTAGTTTAATCTATATAGGTGAGACCACTATGGAAGTGAGGGAAAGGATAAACAAACATAAAAGTGCAATCAGAAAACAAGTGCATAAACTGGTGGCTAAACACTTTGTGGAGTGTGGTCACTCTGTCAACCAGCTAAGATTCCGGGTTATAGATTCAGTGGGTCCAATGAGAAGAGGTGGAACGAATCCTTAGAAAAAGGAACTGAAATGGATTTTTTTGTTGAAAGCATTTCAACCACATGGCCTCAATATCGAGTTTAAAGGGACACTGACAGGCCCAATAAGCATATTTAGGTATATATATGACAGTACAGGTCTTATCAAGTGTATGAGAATCATCTAAGTATCCCCCCTGTCCACCTTATAAATACAGTAAAATGAAGTTTTACAAGGGGCGGCGTTTCATCTGCACTTGCGCCCAGCCAGCCTCGCCCCAACTGCCACTTGAAGCGCCGCCCAGCTCATCAATATTCACTTCGCTGGGCGGCTACTAGTGTCCCCGACGCAAGATCCGGCGCATGCCCAATACAATCCTATGGGCATCGGCCTCCGGCTCATCTTCAGCGCATGCGCCCGGCACCCTCACTGGCCGGGATCACATCGCGCCTGCGCACAGTCTGCATCTCAGAGGCCGATGCAGCCTCTGCTTTATGCGCATGCGCCGGGCACAGTTCATAGCAGCGCTTCAGAGCACTGCTCTGTTACATCTCAAAAGGGGTTAATTAGTGCGCAGGCGCGATATGATTAGTGCGGATTAGTGCGCCGCCCAGCGAAGTGAATATTGATGAGCTGGGCGGCGCTTCAAACGGCAGTTGGGGCGAGGCTGGCTGGGCGCAAGTGGAGATGAAACGCCGCCCCTTGGGCAGATTGAAGACGATTCAAGCAGGTTATAAAACTTCATTTTACTGTATTTATAAGGTGGACAGGGGGGATACTTAGATGATTTTAATACACTTTATAAGACCTGTACTGTCATATATATACCTAAATATGCTTATTGGGCCTGTCAGTGTCCCTTTAATGTGAGTGGTGTTGAGTAAAATAGGTAATATGTGTAAATCTGACTCAGTATAAGTGTATACCTTATTTTATGTGTTTTTAATCATTGTATTTATAACTATTTTAATACAGATTTTATGGGGAGCACAGTGGCGCATCCGAGACACCTGGGTTCCATCAGCTAATCCGATGCATGGTAGGATAAGATAATTTATGATTCTAGGTTATGTACCATACCTTCTACATGATGTATATTGTTTACTTTTATATGTTATTGCTAGCCTTTATAGTTATCATTTTGGTGGTTGAAGTGCAACTCCTGTTTTGGCTGTCCACTCCCACCGATGCGTAGGGATTCTAGGCTGGCTCCGGCAGGGTTTTGTATATAGGGACAGGCCTATTGTTCCTTTTATATATGCCTATTTCCGGGATAAATAAATATCATTGCCTTTGAGAACTAGATCAGCCAGGTGAGAGTCACATGATCATCATGTGACTGATGACGCACATCTGTAAGATCCCGCGACTCCGGACGCTGGAGAACGGGGTAACGCGATAAGGTTAGTGACATGCACATTAGTTATTCTTGGACGCGCGGCTGGAACACAGGTAGATCGAGATGGGGACCGCTGACTATTACTGCCCACTAGTAAGGGTAAGCACATGCACTTTAATTAATTATAATTACGAATAATGTGACACTGATTGGTGATCTATGTTATGAGAAGTATACCATACCGAGGAGAATGGTGCACCAATAACATGGGAGGACTTTTATGCACTATATAGGAATATGGATATCACTCTGTTACCAGGCTTGATAAAGGCTAAGATGTAGCCGAAACGTAGCTGTCTGGCTTTTACTGCACGCATTCTGTAAGGTTTGTCCAATAAAAGGAATACACTGGAGATGCTGCCGTCACCTAATCCATGAGTGAAGAGATTTTATCCATGCTACATTACAGGTTGTATAGGAGAGCATTTAAAATGACACTACAACATGCTGACAAGAGACTGTAATTCTTAACCTCTTGGGGACACATAACGTACCGGTACATCATGATGTCCCGGCACTTACGGACACATGACGTACAGGTACATCATCTGTATTTCCGATCACCGCCGTGCGGAAGGCGGTGATCGGAACTGGGTGCCTTCTGAAATCAATCAGCAGGCACCCTGGGACAATGATCAAAAAAATGTTTAAAAAAAGTGAAAAAAAAGTAAAAAGAAAAAAACACATTTATTACTGATTAAAAATAAAAAATAAAAAAAATAAAATGCACTACACATATTGGGTATCGCCGCGCCCGTAATAATCTGCTGTATAAAAATATCACATGACCTAACCCCTCTGATGAATACCGTAAAAAAAATAAAAACCGGTGTAAGAAAAGCAATTTTTGGTCACCTTAAATAACAAAAAGTGTAATAGCAAGCGATACCTTGAGGGGTGTAGTTTGTAAAATGGGTCATTTTTGGGTGTTTTCTATTATGTAAGCCTCACAAAGTGACTTCAGACCTGAACTGGTCCTGAAAAAATGGGTTTTAGAAATTTTCTGAAAAATTTCAAGATTTGCTTCTAAACTTCTAAGCCTTGTAACGTCCCCAAAAAATTAAATGGCATTCCCAAAATGATCCAAACATGAAGTAGACATATGGGGAATGTAAATTAATAACTATTTTTGGAGGTATTACTATGTATTATAGAATTTGAGAAATTGAAATTTGGAAATTAGCTAATTTTTCAAAATTTTGGGTAAATTTTGAATTTTTGACTCCATTTTACCTTTGTCATGAAGTACAATATGTGATGAAAAAACAGTCTCAGAATGGCCTGGATAAGTAAAAGCGTTTTAAAGTTATTCACACATAAAGTAACACTGGTCAGATTTGCAAAAAATGGCCTGGTCCTTAAGGTGAAAATGAGATCGGTCCATAAGGGGTTAAAAGCTTCAGAAACGTACTGAAAAGTTTAATAAATAATCAATTGTATACATTATTACCGGTAGTGATGTCATACCTAAACAGGGGAAGACTGGGAAAAACCTTTAAGTGGCCCCGGAAAAAAAGTAAAAGTGGCCCCATATTGAGGAGGGCCAAACTGACCGAGGGTGCAGCAGAACCAAATACCACTGTCCAGAACAATATACTGTCCAGAACTTTTGCTGCACTGTGGTATTTAGTACTGCTGGAGTAGTATTTTGTTTTGCACTGTGGTATTTGGTTCTGCTGGGGTAGTATTTTTACTGCACTGTGGTATTTGGTTCTGTTGAGAAAGTATATTGTGGTACACTGTGGTATTTGGTTCTGTTGAGGCATAGAGATGTCCCGAATAGTTCGCCGGCGAATAGTTCCCGCCGAACATAGCTTGTTCGGGTTTGCCGCGGCGGGCGAACATATGCGATGTTCGGTCCGCCCCCTATTTGTCATCATTGAGTAAACTTTGACCCTGTACCTCACAGTTAGCAGACACATTACAGCCAATCAGCAGCAGACCCTCCCTCCCAGACCCTCCCACCTCCTGGACAGCATCCATTTTAGATTCATTCGGAAGCTGCATTCAGAGTGAGAGGAGGGACAGTGCTGCTGCTGCTGATTTAATAGGGAAATCTATAGCTAGGCTAGTGCATTCAGTGTCCACTGCAGTCCTGTAGGACTCATCTGATCTCTGCTGTAAGGACAGCACCCCAAAAAGCCCTTTTTAAGGCTAGAACATACGTCTGCTTTTTTTTTCTTTTTTTTTCTGTGTAATCTAATTGCAGTTGCCTGCCTGCCAGCGTGTGTGTCAGGCTCACAGCGTATACTGTGCCCACTTGCCCAGTGCCACCACTCATATCTGGTGTCACAATAGCATGCATTTAAAAAAAAAAAAACTTTTTGGACTGAAATAATAGCAGTCATTTTCCTTCACACGTGTGCGTTTCAGGGCCTGCAAGGGCACAGTGTCACACCAGTGCAACTCATATCTGGTGTAACAGTGGTGCACATTTAAAAAAAAAAAAAAACTTTTTGGACTGAAATAATAGCAGTCATTTTCCTTCACAAGTGTGCGTTTTCATTGCCTGCAAGGGCACAGTGTCACACCAGTGCAACTCATATCTGGTGTAACAGTGGTGCACATAAAAAAAACAAAAAAAAACTTTTTGGACTGAAATAATAGCAGTCATTTTCCTTCACAAGTGTGTGTTTCAGGGCCTGCAAGGGCACAGTGTCACACCAGTGCAACTCATATCTGGTGTAACAGTAGTGCACATTAAAAAAAATATACAATTTTGACTGTAATAGATTGAATAGCAGTTAGTTGTCTGCAAGAGTGTGTGTCAGACCTACAGCGTCTACTCTGACAACTTCTGCTAGTGCACAGTGCCACTCATATCTGGTGTCACAGTAGCTTGTACGCATAGTACAACTTAACTAATCTAAAAAAATATGACAGGCAGAGGCAGGCCACCCTGCAGGGGCCATCGTGGTCGTGGTGCTGTGATTCCCTTTGGCCCTAGAATAATGGCCAGGGTTCAGAGGCCACGTACCCTGAACTAGAAAAGTTCTGAGGACATAGTTGACTGGCTAACACAGGACACCCAATCTTCTACAGCTTCCGCTCGGAACCTTGACGCACCATCCTCCTCCAGCTTAGCTTCGGGCACCTCTCAAGTTACCACTCGCCCGCCTGCCGCCACCACCAACACTAGCACCACAGCCGCTTCACTTGATCTTGGAAAACGTATCTTAGCTTGTGACTGTGGCGTGATCAAGCTGGTAGACGATCATAAGGCGCATTACCACGACCTGGTACAGGATACAATAAAGTTTATTTTGAGACAACGCGTTTCGGGGTCTCGACGGCCCCTTTATCAAGTCTGTCACCCTAGTTTTTTGTGCAGCTGGGTGTGTACTGCCTGGTTTCTTCTAAAAAAGGCGCATGTCCGTACCTTAATTTTGTTCTTGTTGCACTTTGAGTGAGTGTAGCGGTTCACCACTACAGTCCTATGTGCGGCACGTGTAGAAAGGCCTGCGCTGCTTCCTTTGCTGAGTTGTCAGATACAAGTGAAGCGGTTGATGATGACGATGTGTCCGTGGATGTCACGTGGGTGCCCGCTAGAAGAGAAGAAGAACAGGGGGAAAGTTCAGATGGGGAGACAGAGAGGAGGAGGAGACGAGTTGGAAGCAGGGGGAGGTCGTCGCAAGGAGCTAGTGGCACAGTCAGACAGCATGCATCGGCACCCGGGGTCAGCCAGACAGCACGCTAATCAACGCATGCTGTTGCCACCACCAGAATGCCGTCATTGCAGAGCTCAGCAGTGTGGCATTTTTGTGTGTCTGCCTCTGACAACAGCGATGCCATTTGCAACCTGTGCCAAAAGAAACTGAGTCGTGGGAAGTCCAACACCTACCTAGGTACAACTGCTTTGCGAAGGCACATGATCGCACATCACAAACGCCTATGGGATCAACACATGAGTACAAGCATCACACAAACTCAAAGCCGCCATCCTCCTCCTGGTCCAGCATCTTCAGCCACGTCAACCACTGCTGTCCTCCTTGCCCCCTCTCAACCATCCGCCACTCCGTCTCTCGCCTTGAGCAGTTCCTGCTCATCTTCCCACAGTCAGGTGTCTGTCAAGGACATGTTTGAGCGTAAGAAGCCAATGTCACAAAGTCACCCCCTTGCCCGGCGTCTGACAGCTGGCTTGTCTGAACTCTTAGCCCGCCAGCTTTTACCATACAAGCTGGTGGAGTCTGAGGCGTTCCAAAAATTTGTAGATATTGGGACACCGCAGTGGAAGGTACCCGGCTGAAATTTCTTTGCACAAAAGGCAATCCCCAACCTGTACTCGATTGTGCAAAAGGAAGTAATGGCATGTCTGGCACACAGTGTTGGGGCAAGGGTCCATCTGACCACTGATACCTGGTCTGCAAAGCACGGTCAGGGCAGGTATATCACCTACACTGCGCATTGGGTAAACCTGCTGACGGCTGCCAAGCATGGAATGCGTGGCTCTGCAGGGGAGTTGGTGACACCGCCACGACTTGCAGGCAGGCCTGCTGCCACCTCCTCTACTCCTCCTACTCTATCCTCTTCCATAACCTCCTCGGCTGAGTCCTTTTCTGCTTCTGCGTCTTGCTCCACATCAACGGCACCCCCCCAGCTCCCCAGGGGCTATTCCACATCCCGGATACGGCAGTGTCACCCCGTCTTGGGGTTGACTTGCCTGAAAGCAGAGAGTTACACCGGACCAGCACTCCTGTCCGCCCTGAACGCACAGGTGGATCAGTGGCTGACTCCGCACCAACTGAAGATCGGCAAAGGGGTGTGTGACAACGTAAGCAATTTGTTGGCGGCATTGAATTTGGGCAAGTTGACACATGTGCCGTGCATGGCACATGTGTGTAATCTGATCGTACAACGCTTTGTGCATAAGTACCCAGGCTTACAGAACATCCTCAAGCAGGCCAGGAAGGTGTGTGGCCATTTCAGGCGTTCCTACACGGCCATGGCGCACTTTTAAGATATCCAGCGGCGAAACAACATGCCAGTGAGGCGCTTGATTTGCGACAGCCCGACACATTGGAATTCAACACTCCTAATGTTCGACCGCCTGCTCCAACAAGAAAAAGCCGTCAACGAGTATTTGTATGACCGGGGTGATAGGACAGCCTCTGCGGAGCTGGGAATTTTTTTGCCACGTTACTGGACGCTCATGCGCAATGCCTGTAGGCTCATGCGTCATTTTGAGGAGGTAACAAACCTAGTCAGGCGCACCGAAGGCACCATCAGCGACATCATCCCATTTGTTTTCTTCCTGGAGCGTGCCCTGCGAAGAGTGCTGGATCAGGCCGTAGATGAGTGTGAAGAGGAAGAATTGTGGTCACCATCACCAACAGAAACAGCCTTATCAGCATCGCTTGCTGGACCTGCGACAACGCTGGAAGAGGAGTGTGAGGAAGAGGAGTCAGAGGAGGAATGTGGCTTTGAGGAGGAGGAGGAAGACCAACCACAACAGGCATCCCAGGGTGCTCGTTGTCACCTATCTGGTACCAGTGGTGTTGTACATGGCTGGGGGGAAGAACATACCTTCAGTGAGATCACTGAGGACGAAGAACGGGACATCAGTAGCTCGGCATCCAACCTTGTGCTAATGGGGTCTTTCATGCTGTCGTGCCTGTTGAGGGACCCTCGTATAAAAAGGCTGAAGGAGAACGACCTGTACTGGGTGTCCACGCTACTAGACCCCCGGTATAAGCAGAAAGTGCCTGAAATGTTACCGAATTACCGCAAGTCGGAAAGGATGCAGCAGTTCCAAAATAAATTAAAAAGTATGCTTTACACAGCGTATAAGGGTGATGTCACAGCACAATGGGAATCTAACAGGGGAAGAGGTGAAAGTAATCCTCCTCCTCCTCCCACGACCACGCCGGCAAGGACAGGACGCTTTACTGACGTGTTGTTGATGGAGGACATGCAGAGCTTTTTAAGTCCTACGCATCGCCACAGCCCTTCGGAGTCCACCCTCAGAGAACGACTCGACCGACAGGTAGCAGACTACCTCGCCTTAACTGCAGATATTGACACTCTGAGAAGCGATGAACCCCTTGACTACTGGGTGTGCAGGCTTGACCTGTGGCCTGAGCTATCCCAATTTGCGATAGAACTTCTGGCCTGCCCCGCTTCAAGTGTCCTGTCAGAAAGGACCTTCAGTGCAGCAGGAGGT
This sequence comes from Bufo bufo, assembly GCF_905171765.1. Lineage (NCBI taxonomy): Eukaryota > Metazoa > Chordata > Amphibia > Anura > Bufonidae > Bufo > Bufo bufo. The sequence goes on from NC_053396.1 coordinate 87,681,808, forward strand.
ATTGTCACTGAGAAGAGAAGTCGCCTAGGTCAAAAAAGTCTAGATTACCTCACCTTTATTAAGATGAATGAGGGATGTATCCCGAAGGGACTGACAGTGGGCGATACATTTGACTAAAAAAGGCCTGATGAGATGAGCTGCCTTGGGCTAAAAATGGTCCACACGCTGCTGTATTTTATCTCTGAATGCCGGATGACTTGCGCGACTTATCTGCCACCAACTAGGGTTCAAGCCGCAATGTTTTAGGGCACTTTCTGCCTGGGAAACAAACACCAATTTTTCTGGCCGCTGCTACAGCAGCGGCTGCAACAATACCAGATTTTTCAGGCATGTTAAGATGCCTAATTTTTCTGGCCTCTGGTGCTGCACTGTGGCTGCAAAAACAAAACAAAAAAAAGGCACATACATGTGTCAATTCCCCTTCGTGATCGTTACCTTGTCATTTGTGAAGGGGCTTGCGTATCACAATGAAGCGACCACCTCTATGAGTGTGTTGGCAATGGCAATGTTGGCACACCCCAGATGATAAGGTCGTTGCTTCATTGTGAACAGACCAAAAGCGATCGGCTGGATAATTTTGCATAGAAAAAACATTAATTTTCTTTGTGATCATCTAAGGTGATCATTAAAGCCTACTAGGCCCACACTGCAGAATCATTGTTTTCTGGGTCACTTAACTGTCACTGAACTACCTCAGCATGACCATAGGCTTTGTAATACCCCCATCGCCTGCAATCTCCCAAACGTGCGCACGAGCACAGTCATAACTACACCAAGATTGACGCATAGAGGTATAAAATTAATGTCATGAGTGTGTCAACTATTGACAACTCTTTGCGGTTGTCTAAAATCTATTCCATACACGTCCTCTGATAGGGGACGTAACAGGGATTAAACTGATAAGAATAGAACAACATAACACACCACAACTATCTGGCGGCACATTAGATTGCACGCGCAGTGTCCCAAATTTGAAGTAGGAGGACCGACCAAGCATCTTTTTCCATCTTCCCGTTTCTAAAATCAATGCCATATACACGTCCCCTGATAGGGGACGTAACAGGGATTAAACTGATAGGAATAGTACTACTTAAAACACCTTATAATAACGCAGAGAGAGGAGTCTGAAGAAGAGGAGTCAGAGGAGGAGGAAGACCAACCACAGCAGGCATCCCAGGGGGCTTGTTGTCACCTTTCGGGGACCCTTGGTGTTGTACGTGGCTGGGTGGAGGAAGAGACCTTCAATGACATCAGTGAGGACAAGGAACGGGACATAGCTAGCTTGGTATCCAACCTTGTGCAAATGGGGAGTTTGCGGTTGTGCAAATGGACTGTTTGCGGTGCGTTAAACGGTGAGTTTGGTCTGTCACTGTGAAGCGGGCGTAATCCTTACACTACCTGATCGATACAACATCATACCTGATGTTTTAAAGCACGTTATTCCAAACAATTTAGGAATGTTAGGTGATTTATGCCCTTTATGGATTAAAACCCGACTCTGCGTCAACTACGTAATTTTCCATGGGAGTTTTGCCATCGATCCCCCTCCGGCATGCCACAGTCCAGGTGTTAGTCCCCTTGAAACAACTTTTCCATCACTATTGTGGCCAGAAAGAGTCCCTGTGGGTTTTAAAATTTGCTGCCTATTGAAGTCTATGGCGGTTCGCCCGGTTCGCCAGTTCGCAAACATTTGTGAAAATTTGCGTTCGCCGTTCGCGAACGGAAATTTTTATGTTCGCGACATCTCTATTGAGGCAGTATATTGTGGTACACTTTTGTATTTGGTTCTGTTGAGGCAGTATATTGTGGTACACTGTGGTATTTGGTTCTGTTGAGGCAGTATATTGTGGTACACTTTGGTATTTGGTTCTGTTGAGGCAGTATATTGTGGTACACTGTGGTATTTGGTTCTGTTGAGGCAGTATATTGTGGTACACTGTGGTATTTGGTTCTGTTGAGGCAGTATATTGTGGTACACTTTGGTATTTGGTTCTGTTGAGGCAGTATATTGTGGTACACTTTGGTATTTGGTTCTGTTGAGGCAGTATATTGTGGTACACTGTGGTATTTGGTTCTGTTGAGGCAGTATTTTGTGGTACACTGTGGTATTTGGTTCTGTTGAGGCAGTATATTGTGGTACACTCAGGTATTTGGTCCTGTTGAGGCAGTATATTGTGGTACACTTTGGTATTTGGTTCTGTTGAGGCAGTATATTGTGGTACACTGTGGTATTTGGTTCTGTTGAGGCAGTATTTTGTGGTACACTGTGGTATTTGGTTCTGTTGAGGCAGTATATTGTGATACACTCAGGTATTTGGTCCTGTTGAGGCAGTATATTGTGGTACACTTTGGTATTTGGTTCTGTTGAGGCAGTATATTGTGGTACACTGTGGTATTTGGTTCTGTTGAGGCAGTATTTTGTGGTACACTGTGGTATTTGGTTCTGTTGAGGCAGTATATTGTGGTACACTCAGGTATTTGGTTCTGTTGAGGCAGTATATTGTGGTGCACTTTGGTATTTGGTTCTGTTGAGGCAGTATATTGTGGTACACTGTGGTATTTGGTTCTGTTGAGGCAGTATATTGTGGTACACTGTGGTATTTGGTTCTGTTGAGGCAGTATATTGTGGTACACTGTGGTATTTGGTTCTGCTGCAGAATCAAATACTAAAGTGCAGCACAATATACTGCAGACTCTAGTTGTCTCTAATTAAAATATGGAGGAGGGGGCTGAGAAGGTGAGAAGTATGCCACAGTAGTGAACATTGCCTTCTGCATGCTGCCTGGTCATACAGAGAAATACATACCTCTTACGTCCAGTGACGTCTTGTCTGATACAGACGTTCTCTTTCTTCATTGACTCCATTCTGTTAAGCAGGGCTGGACTGGGACTGAAATTCAGCCCTGGCATTTTAAAACAGACAGGTAATAATAATGCCTCTAAAATGCCTTAGTAAGGCCTCTTTCACACTTGCGTTGTCCGGATCCGTCGTGCACTCCTTTTGCTGGAGGTGCCCGCCGGATCCGTAACACCGCAAGTGAACTGAAAGCATTTGAAGATTAATCCGGATTAATGCCTTTCAATGGGCATTAATTCCGGATCCGGCCTTGCGCCAAGTGTTCAGGATTTTTGACCGGAGCAAAAAGCGCAGCATGCTGCAGTATTTTCTCCGGCCAAAAAATGTTCCGGTCCTGAACTGAAGACATCCTGATGCATCCTGAACGGATTTCTCTCCATTCAGAATGCATTGGGATAATCCTGATCAGGATTCTTCCGGCATAGAGCCCCGACGACGGAACTCTATGCCGGAAAAGAACAACGCAAGTGTGAAAGAGCCATAATACAAATTTCCCATAGTTCCCACCAGTATTAATAAAGTCCCCTATAGTGCATCCAAAAATAATATACATATCTCCCCACAGAAACCAAATAACGGTACCATGCTTGGACTCTACTGGTAACCGGAACCCAGGCGGATCCATTGGTCCCAGAACCGCCTCCCTGCGACATTCTGGTCTGGAGCCATGAACCCTAATCAGTTTTGTGGCTCATGTGCTGCCAGCCCAGAAGAGGGGGAGGGGGCCCTTCCCAGATGCCAGGAGAGGAGGGGCCGGCTACAGGTTAAAAGGCTTGTGCCAGCAAGTGGGCATGTCTGTTCTCTGAAGGAGGGTCACATCGTGCCATGTGTTTAGGGGGACCTGCAACCAGCTGACATCACTGCTTCCCATGTGACCACAGCTAAGAACTCATCACAACCCAAAGGACTCCTATACCTGGTAAACGGACTTTTGTTCTGCTTAGGGTACTTTCACACTTGCGGCAGGATGGATCCGACAGGCTGTTCACCATGTCGGATCCGTCCTTCCGCTATTTCGCCGTGCCGCCGGACAGATGCTCCGTCCCCATTGACTATAATGGGGGCGGAGCTCCGACGCAGCACGGCGGTGCACGGCGAAAGCCGCCGAACTAAAAAGTCCTGCATGTCTGACTTTTTAGTCCGGCGGCTTTCGCCGTGCACCGCCGTGCTGTGCCGGAGCTCCGCCCCCGGCCCCATTATAGTCAATGGGGACGGAGCGGCGGTACTGCGAAATAGCGGAAGGACGGATCCGACATGGTGAACAGCCTGTCGTATCCGTCCTGCCGCAAGTGTGAAAGTAGCCTTAACCCTGTTTGTACCATGCCATCTGTATTTGTTACCTCAGACCACTGTATATATTCTTTGTGTGTATAGTGTTATTTCTAGTGAGCCATTAAGGCGATTAAATATATAATTTAATCTTGTGCTGTCTTGTATGTCAATCACGAATCCCCACGTCCGTGTTTCGGCCTAGTTATAAGCTACTGCGGGTTGGTTTTTCACCCTATATAATCCCGTTAACGGACCGGCTTATATCAAACGAGAAGCTGGTAGCAGTATACGCGGGCTGAGGAAGCGCTGTTTCACAGGGGCAGTGGAAAGGCTCTCTCAGCTTGTTGCCTCTCTGTGCCCGCGTGGACAGGTGGAGTCTGTGAACACTGTACCAAGCGGACCTTACCTGCTCCTCTAGGAGGGCCTAACGTCATGCCTTGGTAACCAGTGACCATACCGTACGCTGGCTCTACGTATTTGACGTCCAACGTCAGTCGGGGGACGGTATTTGTCACAGAAGTGTTCTCTATAATGGCCCAGTAATGCCCCCATAGCAGGTAAAAAAAATTGAATACTTGTTCCATTACATTCCACCTCCTGCAGTGCAGGCCATATGTCTCTTCCTTCGGCCTAAGACACCTTTGTCCTTGTACACGTGGTCATGATGACATTATCATGCCGTGTGCATCCTAGGACAGGCAGTTTCAATGACGTCATCACCTTGAGACTTTCTCTATTCTAATGTCACATAGGCTTCAGGCCTGAAGCATATGAGGTTGCAGGGCTGGAGCAGAGAGCCATCAGCTCCCTTTTCATTCCACATTATTCAGCTGTATCACTGTCCTAAGGATGCCAATGCATTCATATTGGGGAGGCCGGTCGGGTACATAGGCACCTGCTGCTCTATGCTTGCTGATATAGGAAAAAGCACCAGACTCCTGGTGGTCGGGACCATGGGAGGGCGCATATGCACGCATGTGCAGCAGCTCCCATCCTGGCAACCACGTATCTGCTCTACAGTGGCAGCTGTAACCCCTGGATAGGAGCAGTGTATAATGTGATGGAAAAATGAATCCAGCTAGCAAAAGAGGCGATATGGACAATCACAATTCATTAGTAAGTGCCTTGTATTAACTCTTTCTACATGATAAATGCCATCTGAAGTGAGGCAACCTCTGTAAGTAAGACTGGGATCAAAGACCTTTAAACCCAGCCAAGAGCTGTGAAGTCCAGAAGCCTTAGACAAGCTTTACTTCCACAGACTTGTTTCATGCACAATTCCTCTCTCAGTGGCTGCTCTGCCACTGAAAAAGGAATACTGGTCCTCTTTCTCTCAGTGGATACTCGTCCTCTTTCTCTCAGTGGATACTAGTCCACTTTCTCTCAGTGGATACTAGTCCTCTTTCTCTCAGTGGATACTAGTCCTCTTTCTCTCAGTGGATACTAGTCCTCTTTCTCTCAGTGGATACTAGTCCTCTTTCTCTCAGTGGATACTAGTCCTCTTTCTCTCAGTGGATATTAGTCCTCTTTCTCTCAGTGGATACTAGTCCTCTTTCTCTCAGTGGATACTAGTCCTCTTTCTCTCAGTGGATACTCGTCCTCTTTCTTTCAGTGGATACTAGTCCACTTTCTCTCAGTGGATACTAGTCCTCTTTCTCTCAGTGGATACTAGTCCTCTTTCTTTCAGTGGATACTAGTCCTCTTTCTCTCAGTGGATACTAGTCCTCTTTCTCTCAGTGGATACTAGTCCTCTTTCCCTCAGTGGATACTAGTCCTCTTTCTCTCAGTGGATACTAGTCCTCTTTCTCTCAGTGGATACTAGTCCTCTTTCTCTCAGTGGATACTCGTCCTCTTTCTCTCAGTGGATACTAGTCCTCTTTCTTTCAGTGGATACTAGTCCTCTTTCTCTCAGTGGATACTAGTCCTCTTTCTCTCAGTGGATACTAGTCCTCTTTCTCTCAGTGGATACTAGTCCTCTTTCTTTCAGTGGATACTAGTCCTCTTTCTCTCAGTGGATACTAGTCCTCTTTCTCTCAGTGGATACTAGTCCTCTTTCTCTCAGTGGATACTAGTCCTCTTTCCCTCAGTGGATACTAGTCCTCTTTCTCTCAGTGGATACTAGTTCTCTTTCTCTCAGTGGATACTAGTTCTCTTTCTCTCAGTGGATACTAGTCCTCTTTCTCTCAGTGGATACTAGTCCTCTTTCCCTCAGTGGATACTAGTCCTCTTTCTCTCAGTGGATACTAGTTCTCTTTCTCTCAGTGGATACTAGTCCTCTTTCTCTCAGTGGATACTAGTCCTCTTTCTCTCAGTGGATACTAGTCCTCTTTCTCTCAGTGGATATTAGTCCTCTTTCTCTCAGTGGATACTAGTCCTCTTTCTCTCAGTGGATACTAGTCCTCTTTCTCTCAGTGGATACTCGTCCTCTTTCTTTCAGTGGATACTAGTCCACTTTCTCTCAGTGGATACTAGTCCTCTTTCTCTCAGTGGATACTAGTCCTCTTTCTCTCAGTGGATACTCGTCCTCTTTCTCTCAGTGGATACTCGTCCTCTTTCTCTCAGTGGATACTAGTCCTCTTTCTTTCAGTGGATACTAGTCCTCTTTCTCTCAGTGGATACTAGTCCTCTTTCTCTCAGTGGATACTAGTCCTCTTTCTCTCAGTGGATACTAGTCCTCTTTCTCTCAGTGGATACTAGTCCTTTTTCCCTCAGTGGATACTAGTCCTCTTTCCCTCAGTGGATACTAGTCCTCTTTCTCTCAGTGGATGCTGCCTGGTATGTTCTCCTTGGATCCCTTAACTGTTTGTTCCCTGCTGTTCACAAAGCTGCTTCAGCTGCTTGATTGAGCTTAACACACCATACAACACTGACTTGCTAAACAGAAAAATGACCAAACCAGAGGAGTTGGGCCCATGGTTTCCCTAGATAATGTTTCAGTTACCTATGTAGATACAGCCTTCAGGACCATAACCATTGAAATAGCAGTTTGCAATAAAAAGCCATCATAAAACCAGTAATACATCTTATGTCTTTAACCCTTTTTTGCAGTTAGTACCCCATCAGTATGTGGTTTGTTTATCACTGATATGGATGGGGGGGGAAACTGATTATTTACAGGGGAAAAACACTGATACACATTTTGAGCTTGGACTTTTGTAGATATAAATCTTGAATGCAAAATGAACAAAGTTTTTGCCTTTGCAAAACTGATATGGAAGTGTGAATAAGGCCTTATTCCTACTAGATGAATACATTGACAGCTGTGAACATGAATCAATTCTCAACATGTATTTATTAATATATCTGTGGTTTTATAGCACCAGCAGAAATTCACACAGCCACAAGCAAATACAAACCCCAAGCAGACTTTGACCTTGGTTGGACTCAAAGCCAAAAGTGCTTACCACTGTGCCGCCCCCCTATTTTTTAGTTTGACCTAATTTAGCTGTATGTATATTTGTATTCATTGTAGAATCCAGAGTGAAGTGATTTAAATAGCTGTTTAGATGCACATTAAACATTGGCCATATCAATATCCATAACTTTTGCCACAATATTACCCATTCTTTCATGTCACTTTCAGCCTATAAGATGATTCTTGTGTCCTCTTAAATTTGAGACATATTTGAAAGGACAGGAGTTTGAATAATGGATATGATTGCATGAAGCTAATGGAGTTCACTTTAAATCCGCACAATGGCAGAGGCTATGTTGTTGAACAGAGAATGAGGAAGGTGATGCTTGGAAATAGATGGATGACTGAATGAATGCACAAAAGGTCTGTTGGTGACATTTCCAAGGTCACAAAGGTGAAGTCACTTTCTGATATAGATGGACTATGAAAACTAAAATATAGACAGTGCAACATGTAAAAGTCTGAATATACCAGACAGCTCCTATTTATGTACATGTATTTACAGCAAAATCTACAGTTCATATACAGATCACTATATTTGCAGATATTTTGCTTTAAAGTGGATCTGTCACCAGATTTCACAATGCAAACTGTATACATTATTAAATAGATCTTAGATGTATTGAGGCTAGTGTACTTACAATACCTTGAAAATCCATGTCAGAATGGTTGTGTAATCCTTTTTGAAAATTCTGCATTTATTGCATTTATTGATCTGAACTCATAAAATGCCCCTTTTTATGAGGCAGTATAATACTGCCATTCTGACATGTAAGTACTATTTACTACAGTAGGACTATTTACGGTATGTGCATGGTTGGTGACTTATGATGCTGGATATCACAGCATTATAAGTACAGTATATAATGGCACCATGTTTATGTCTGATATGGGTAGTATTATTTATTTGTACTTTATGTGAGCATTATTTCTTTACTTTATTGCATCTAGCAGTACATTATACTGTATGAAGAAATAATGTAGCCATATAATGTAAATATCCAGCTATATATTGGACATATAAATGATGTGACTATTAATAAATACAAATAATACTGCTCTGTACACATATAATTCTACTATACATTACACATTAGAGTAAATGCAGGATTTTGTCAGGGTGGGAGTTTCTTGGATATATGTGTGCGCATGTAAGGTGAGTGTGCAAAAATAGCAAACAAGGGATCAGTCACCCTCATTCACAAAAGAAAATCTGACAACCCTACCTAAAAGGGGACTGTACTAGTGGGTGCTGGTGTTCCCAAGTGATGATGTTAAGGGGTACCGAGATTCATCAGTGAGCCCTGTAGTACATTGCTTGTCGTATTGACTTCGGAATGGCAGACTTCTTGTCAGATGAAATAAGTATTGACAAATGGCTGGGTGAAGCACAGGATGTATTCTCCTCCCTGCCCATGTCACGCCCACTTTTTTAAACCTGGCGTGAACGGAGAAGAAGACCCCCAATGTGTTCACATTCAATCGTAAAGTCTTCTACCAGTTTAGGGAAGTGGCAATGGGGAGCCTCATGTGCCCATGTATGCAAATCTTTTCCTGAGCTGGTGGGAGAAAGATTGTCTTTGGAGAGACCATAGAAAGATGGGCCTTGTATATATCACTCTGTGACTCAGATATATCGAAAAACATGCTCATCCTGTGGAGGGGAAATTAATGTGAATTTTCAGAATTTGTCACCTGTCTGAATGTCAATGATCTATGGCTCTACTTTACATGATAGTCCCACTAATATTTCCTTTCTCAATCTTACTATCATCTGAGAAAGGGATGGCAGCATCTCAACAGATATGTATAGGAAAGAGACAGCAATGAATAACTTGTTGCACTGGGAGAGTTGCCATCCTATAGACCTAAAAAGAGACATCCCCAAAGGCCAATTCCTATGTGCCAGGCACAATTACTTCACGATATCCGACTTCAAAAGGGTAGCAGACAACCCATATGATCGATTCAGCCGACAAGGATACTCCCAAGCTGTGCTCCGTGAAGCTTAGCATCATTCTCTCAGTTGGGGAAGGGAGACTTTACTGGTCCCTAGAAAATAGAAGATGGATGAAGAAGGGGTACAGTTTATTGGCACATTTGATGCAGTCCATAAAGAGGTCAGAGACATTATTACAAAAAGTTGGATACAGATGTTGGTCACCTAGTTGGCGATCGCCCCCTCTCATAACATACCAGAAGGCAGAACATCAGAGACAGATTGGTGCAGTTTCTATCAACCACAAATGGTTGAAAAGTAACATTACGGGGACATACAGATGTGGCCAATGTGTGGCATGTAGAGCCATTAAACCAGGAAACGTCTTCTCAAGCTCTTCCACAGGTATAGCATACTCGATCAGGTCTTTCATTAATTGTAAGACAACGGGTATTGTATATCACCTTACATGCCTATGCTGCATCCAATTTGCTGGGAAAACAACCCGGGAACTCAGAAGACGCATTGGTGAACATTTAAGTGACATTAGAAATGATGACACGCCTCTGTCATGACATGTTCATACAGTGCATAGTGGCAACGCAAAAGTCATTTCATTCCAGGGCCTCCTCGTGATGTCAATCATTCTAACCAGCGTGATGTTTACTGCTTGGAGAGTGTGGTTTGGGTACACACCCCTATGTCTTATTGGTGCACCTCGGTCTACGAATCATCGGGGTGAGGAACTTACCCCTTAAGTAATTGCATTGAAACGGCTGTGTACAACCACTCTAGCACCGGCAGATGACAACACACCATCAGCCTTGGTACGCCAACATTACTACATTCAAATCTGTTATAAACTTTCTCTCCTGATGAAGCGCCTGCATGAATCACAGACACAGAAACGCATTGAGAGATAGTCAGCATTAGTACTTAGCGCCTGGTTCACCTGAGCTTTCCAGCACCACTGTACGCATCGCAGGCTGGTGATGGCAATCTAGGCACTAGAAAGAAGGGCTTTGTGCTAAGGATCCCGCTTGTGAAATCAAGCCAGGACATACATGATATAGGCTATAATGTGAGCACCAGCTGCATAAATGTAGTCCATGAATGTGAATAGCATATGGGCAATAGTTTATCTTTATAAGTACTGTACCAGTTTAGTGGGCAGTAATACTGAAATATAGTGGTCAGGCAAATGATCACTTGGGTCATTGGTCTAGTGCATGAACCTATATAGGATTGTCGGCTTTATTGGCAAACAAGTTAGTAGCCTGCAAACATGGTCGTCGACCACTACCCTGAGTATAGGGTGGGTCTAAAGTGAATAGATGAGCCTCATCTGATTAAACACCTGGTTCTATGGCCAATACTGGCAGTTCACATATTCACCCATCACTAAGAGTTTTCTGAGCGGGTGCAATGCGTGAGGTGAACGCATTGCACCCGCACTGAATCTGTGTAAATTACGTGAATGTACTTATGCATTGCGTGAAAATCGCAGCAGGGTCTATATTCTGCGTTTTTTGACGCAACGCAGGCCCCATAGAAGTGAATGGGGCTGCGTGAAAAACACATTGCATCCGGATTTACTGCGTTGCGTTACGTTTTTCATGCAAGTAACTTAGCAACACTCATGGGATTTAAGACAGGAAGTAGGCGTTTCTCTGCGTCTGACTGCGTCTGTTTTGAGCCAGCACAAGAGGGAGAAGTTGGCTGCATAACTTTTCAGCCCTTGCAGAGCCCAAACTTTGCAAAATGCCCAAAACACCACGCGCCATGGACGTAGAAAAGCTCATTGTCCTGGTGCAGGACAGGCCCTGCTTCTGGGATCTTCGGTCTGGGGAGTTCCAGGACCGTTATAAAAAGGACGCCGCCTGGGTGGAGGTAACCCAGGATCTCTTTGCCCCAATCTGGGAAGAAACACAAGAGCAAAGTCGCAAGAATTTAAGTAAGTACACAATGTAAACATGTTTGATCCTTTCTGTCATCCCTAGTATATAGGCCTAGTTATACGTTATTGTTCTTAGTATATAGGGCTAGTTATAAGTTTTTTTCTGTCTACATTTTGAAATTGATACATGTTCCTTTCATGTCTTTGTATTACCAGTTGAAAAGGTCAAGAATCGTTGGCCGAGCTGCCGTGACCAGTTCCGCAAAGAGATGAAGCAGCATGGGCGGAGCGGGGCTGGTCCCCCACAAGAAAAGACCATATATATTCCGGGAGCAGCTGATGTTCCTGCGCGACGTCATGGAGCTGCGTCCGTAAGTCCATTCTACACACTGACCACTACATGTGAAGCTATACACACTGTCAATGTTTTGAATTTGTCAATGTGAGATGTTATAGTTGCCGATAGCAACCATTCACATTGCTCCTTTATTTTGCAAAGGTAGGAGAATTAAATGACCATTGGAGTTATATTTATGGTATGGACATCTATGTTACGGATGTAGCAGGGTTAACACACATGCGTTATGAGACATGTGATGTTAACTAAATGCTAATAAATGCATTATGCAATAGCTTTTCTAGGCATTTTGCTTAAAGATAACACGATGATTATAGACATTCAAGTTAAGAGTGTGTGTGTTATTCCTGCTACATCTGTACTTATAATGTTAATAAAGTAGTGAAATTACAATATATGTATTTTTTTCCCAATTAATTTTATAGAACTGAGGACAACCTAGAGGAGGAAGGTGAGGAGTCGGCCCCGCACCTTTCAAGTGCATGTGAGGAGGACACGACATCGGCACAGCAGGAGAGTGGACCAGGACTTAGCACTGCACCATCAAGTCCGCCTGCAGCATCGGGCGCCGATTCCCCCCCCCCTCCCTCTGGCTCTACCCAGCAGGGCCAGACGACGGGCAATGCCTCCTGCCGACTCCAACATAAATGTTCAAGTTCTAGATTTTTTATCTAGAGCACGGCAGGAGGATCATCATGATATGTTTGCCCATAGTCTGGCCCATTATATGTGCCAGCTGAGTCAGCACAACCTGTATGTAGGTGCACATCACTATGGCGAAATACATATACAAACGGAAAATACAAATGTGATAGCACTCTGCATCCAGCATTCTGCCCTGCCTCCATGCTGGATGAGGCATTGGTGTACATTTTGGCCAAATCATAATAAGCCACTGACCACGTCAAGGTCGCCTCTATTGAGTGGTCCCTAACACTAGTTCCTACCTGTTTATGGGCCACGACAGCCACACAAAGTCCAGGGAATGCAGGTCAGCATACACGCCAAGCACACTCTGCTTTTAACCCCGTCCGGTGCCATTACAGCTTTCATCGGATCCAGGGATGCAAGTACCAACATGCACGCCGAGCCCACCATATACTTCTCCTGGAGCCAAATGGCTACTGGTAGGTTCTATATAAACAGACTCAGTTTTATACTGACTTTAAAACCAGCCTCCAGGACAGATTGACTGGTCAGGTGTGCATGACTCCAAGGAGATCGCCACGCCTCCAATATATACTACAAAGAAAAAATGTGGGGGATTGAAGCTGTAATGGCACCGGACGGGGTTAAAAGCAGAGTGTGCTTGGCGTGCATGCTGACCTGCATTCCCTGGACTTTGTGTGGCTGTCGTGGCCCATAAACAGGTAGGAACTAGTGTTAGGGACCACTCAATAGAGGCGACCTTGACGTGGTGAGTGGCTTATTACGCTTTGGCCAAAATGTACACCAATGCCTCATCCAGCATGGAGGCAGGGCAGAATGCTGGATGCATTTGTATTTTCCGTTTGTATATGTATTTCGCCATAGTGATGTGCACCTACATACAGGTTGTGCTGACTCAATCCCCCACATTTTTTCTTTGTAGTATATATTGGAGACGTGGCGATCTCCTTGGAGTCATGCACACCTGACCAGTCAATCTGTCCTGGAGGCTGGTTTTAAAGTCAGTATAAAACTGAGTCTGCTTATATAGAACCTACCAGTAGCCATTTGGCTCCAGGAGAAGTATATGATGGGCTCGGCGTGCATGTTGGTACTTGCATCCCTGGATCCGATGAAAGCTGTAATGGCACCGGACGGGGTTAAAAGCAGAGTGTGCTTGGCGTGCATGCTGACCTGCATTCCCTGGACTTTGTGTGGCTGTCGTGGCCCATAAACAGGTAGGAACTAGTGTTAGGGACCACTCAATAGAGGCGACCTTGACGTGGTAAGTGGCTTATTACGCTTTGGCCAAAATGTACACCAATGCCTCATCCAGCATGGAGGCAGGGCAGAATGCTGGATGCATTTGTATTTTCCGTTTGTATATGTATTTCGCCATAGTGATGTGCACCTACATACAGGTTGTGCTGACTCAATCCCCCACATTTTTTCTTTGTAGTATATATTGGAGACGTGGCGATCTCCTTGGAGTCATGCACACCTGACCAGTCAATCTGTCCTGGAGGCTGGTTTTAAAGTCAGTATAAAACTGAGTCTGCTTATATAGAACCTACCAGTAGCCATTTGGCTCCAGGAGAAGTATATGATGGGCTCGGCGTGCATGTTGGTACTTGCATCCCTGGATCCGATGAAAGCTGTAATGGCACCGGACGGGGTTAAAAGCAGAGTGTGCTTGGCGTGCATGCTGACCTGCATTCCCTGGACTTTGTGTGGCTGTCGTGGCCCATAAACAGGTAGGAACTAGTGTTAGGGACCACTCAATAGAGGCGACCTTGACGTGGTGAGTGGCTTATTACGCTTTGGCCAAAATGTACACCAATGCCTCATCCAGCATGGAGGCAGGGCAGAATGCTGGATGCATTTGTATTTTCCGTTTGTATATGTATTTCGCCATAGTGATGTGCACCTACATACAGGTTGTGCTGACTCAATCCCCCACATTTTTTCTTTGTAGTATATATTGGAGACGTGGCGATCTCCTTGGAGTCATGCACACCTGACCAGTCAATCTGTCCTGGAGGCTGGTTTTAAAGTCAGTATAAAACTGAGTCTGCTTATATAGAACCTACCAGTAGCCATTTGGCTCCAGGAGAAGTATATGATGGGCTCGGCGTGCATGTTGGTACTTGCATCCCTGGATCCGATGAAAGCTGTAATGGCACCGGACGGGGTTAAAAGCAGAGTGTGCTTGGCGTGCATGCTGACCTGCATTCCCTGGACTTTGTGTGGCTGTCGTGGCCCATAAACAGGTAGGAACTAGTGTTAGGGACCACTCAATAGAGGCGACCTTGACGTGGTGAGTGGCTTATTACGCTTTGGCCAAAATGTACACCAATGCCTCATCCAGCATGGAGGCAGGGCAGAATGCTGGATGCAGAGTGCTATCACATTTGTATTTTCCGTTTGTATATGTGCCAGCTACCTCCAGATCGAGTATTGAGAACGCAATCTGCTCTTGAAATCGTTCTGGAGGTAGCAACTCCCCCACATGACCCAACACAAATGTTTGAGGCGCTAGAAAACCTGCACTGCCATGGGCACATGTTTGTCCCCCACCACCCCCCAGTTTCTCAGCCCTCACTGGACCCCCAACAATTTCCTCCCCAAAGGGATCATTATGGCCCACCAATTGCGCCATATGTGCCCCAGTATCAGGGGGAACCCAGCTATGGTCTGCAGGGCCCATCGTCAAGTCAACCTGGGCCAACCCAATACTCTGGGCCCCCTGCCCAGCACCAATACTCTGGCCCTCCTTATCACGGACCCTCCACAAGTCAACCTGCGCCATCACAATATTCTGGGCCCCCTTCCCAGCAACAATACTCTGGGCCTCCTTATCAGAGACCCTCCTCGCCATGAAGGCGTTATGTTAATTTATAATTAGTTATTTTTTTACTGAGTATTTTATTTTTACAAGCCAGAGTATATTTGACTATTGTGTGCAATAAAACAATTTTTGAAGTTTATAATTGTTCAGATTTGTGTTCATGTTGCAGCAACACACACAACACAATATAGATTTATGCTTTGTGTAAAACATCATTAGCCACAAAATACACATAATTTTAGAAAATTTTAATCACAATCAGTAACACACACATTAATGGTAGGATTTTCAGGTCATAGATTTAAATGTTTGGTAAACAGATTTATGGACATCATGCTTTATTACACATACAGTTGCAAGAAAAATGTGAACCCTTTGGAATTATATGGATTTCTGCACAAATTGGTCATAAAATGTGATCTGATCTTCATCTAAGTCACAACAATAGACAATCACAGTCTGCTTAAACGAATAACACACAAAGAATTAAGTGTTACCGTGTTTTTATTGAACACACCATGTAAACCTTCACAGTGCAGGTGGAAAAAGTATGTGAACCCCTAGACTAATGACATCTCCAAGAGCTAATTGGAGTGAGGTGTCAACCAACTGGAGTCCAATCAATGAGATGAGATTGGAGGTGTTGGTTACAGCTGCCCTGCCCTATAAAAAACACACACCAGTTCTGCGTTTGCTTTTCACAAAAAGCATTGCTTGATGTGAATGATGTCTCGCACAAAAGAGCTCCCTGAAGACCTATGATTATAATTGTTGACTTGCATAAAGCTGGAAAGGGTTATAAAAGTATCTCCAAAAGCCTTGCTGTTCAAGGTCCACAGTAAGACGAATTGTCTATAAATGGAGAAAGTTCAGCACTACTGCTACTCTCCCTAGGAGTGGCCGTCCTGTAAAGATGACTGCAAGAGCACAGCGCAGACTGCTCAATGAGGTGAAGAAGAATCCTAGAGTGTCAGCTGAAGACTTACAAAAGTCTCTGGCATATGCTAACATCCCTGTTAGAGAATCTACGATACGTAAAACACTAAACAAGAATGGATTTCATGGGAGGATACCACAGAGGAAGCCACTGCTGTCCAAAACAAACATTGCTGCACGTTTACAGTTTGCACGAGAGCACCTGGATGTTCCACAGCAGTACTGGCAAAATATTCTGTGGACAGATGAAACCAAAGTTGAGTTGTTTGGAAGAAACACACAACACTATGTGTAGAGAAAAATAGGCACAGCACAACATCAAAACCTCATCCCAGCTGTAAGTATGGTGGTGGGGGCATCATGGTTTGGGGCTGCTTTGCTGCGTCAGGGCCTGGACGGATTTCTATCATCGAAGGAAAAATGAATTTCTAAGTTTATCAAGACATTTTGCAGGAGAACTTAAGGCCATCTGTCCACCAGCTGAAGCTCAACAGAAGATGGGTGTTGCAACAGGACAACGACCCAAAGCATAGACGTAAATCAACAACAGAATGGCTTAAACAGAAGAAAATACGCCTTCTGGAGTGGCCCAGTCAGAGTCCGGACCTCAACCCGATTGAGATGCTGTGGCATGACCTCAAGAAAGCGATTGACACCAGACATCCCAAGAATATTGCTGAACTTAAACAGTTCTTTAAAGAGGAATGGTCAAGAATTACTCCTGACCGTTGTGCATGTCTGATCTGCAACTACAGGAAACGTTTGGTTGAAGTTATTGCTGCCAAAGGAGGTTCAACCAGTTATTAAATGCAAGGGTTCACATACTTTTTCCACCTGCGCTGTGAATGTTTACATGGTGTGTTCAATAAAAACATGGTAACATTTAATTCTTTGTGTGTTATTATTTTAAGCAGACTGTGATTGTCTATTGTTGTGACTTAGGCTACTTTCACACTAGCGTTCGGGGCTCCGCTTGTGAGTTCCGTTTGAAGGCTCTCATAAGCGGCCCCGAACTGATCCGTCCAGCCCTAATGCATTCTGAGTGGATGCGGATCCGCTCAGAATGCATCAGTCTGGCTCCGTTTGTCTTCCGCTCCGCTCAGCAGGTGGACACCTGAACGCAGCTTGCAGCGTTCGGGTGTCCGCCTGGCCGTGCGGAGGCAAACGGATCCGTCCAGACTTACAATGTAAGTCAATGGGGACGGATCCGTTTGAAGTTGACACAGTATGGCTCAATTTTCAAACGGATCCGTCCCCCATTGACTTTCAATGTAAAGTCAAAACGGATCCGTTTGCATTATCATGAACAAAAAAAAAAAAAAACATATTTTTTTTTTTCATGGTAATGCAAACGGATCCGTTCTGAACGGATCTGAGCGTTTGCATTATAGGTGCGGATCCGTCTGTGCAGATACCAGACGGATCCGACCTAAACGCAGGTGTGAAAGTAGCCTTAGATGAAGATCAGATCACATTTTATGACCAATTTGTGCAGAAATCCATATCATTCCAAAGGGTGCACATACTTTATCTTGCAACTGTATATACATAACATGTTAGACATACCAAAATTTACTCAAAGTACATCATATAACCAACATTTCACATGGATTTTTTTCGCTATTACACATATACTCATATTTTGGTACTAATGAGAATTAGACCCACTTATTATACTTGAGAAATTTTATTAATTTAAAACATGCATTCCTTTGGCAACCAAATTTCACAATTATATAAGTATAAGCAAGATATTGCTGCATTTGTGGGAGGGGAGGCTGACTACAAGGCTATTTATACGTACCTGTGGGCCCAGGCTGACTGATTACTAGGCTATTTATAGGCACCTGTGGGCCCAGGCTGACGCAGAGTCAGCTCTATGATACAGCAGCATGGTGTGGAGGCTCCTTACGGCTGGGCGACGGCAGAATGTCTCAGGAGAGCACTGGTATTCATGGTAGGAGCGGAGTTGTTTGCATGGGACCCACGCTGTGGTCAGCGACATGTAGCGCTCTGGGATGAAGCAGAGTTGAGATCCTGGGGTCGGCAAGGGTAAGAAGCTTCTTCTCCGCAGCATGCAGTATTAGAGTCCGGCCGGCGGGGGGGTGGCCCCCTAGGTGAGGGGGGGCACCCCCGCATCGGAGCACAATGCCAGGGAGCTGTGCGGCTCCCCACGCGGTATGGGTGCCCAGCCGGCGGGGGGTCGGCCCCCTAGGTGAGGGGGCACCCCCGCACTGGTGCACTCTGCCAGGGAGCTGTGCGGCTCCCCACGCGGCGCACGATTCAAACCGGCGGGGGGCGGGGCCCATGGTAAAGGAATGGCTCCCCCTGCCCCGGAGCACATTGCCAGGGAGCTGCGCTGCTCCCCACGCGGTACGAGTGTCCAGCCGGCAGTGGGTCGGCCCCTGGCTGAGGGGGGGGCTCCCCCGCACTGGTGCACTCTGCCAGGGAGCAGCGTGAGCTCCCCACATGGCTGTGTGTAAAGGTGCAGGGGACACCGTGTCCCCGCTCCTCATCTTCAATAAAGTCTGGCACGGGCCGCCGTGCCGTTAGTTAGGCAGGGATCAGGGGAAGGAGTACTAGGCTCGGTCAGGGGGAGCAGATCATAGGCGGTGGCTGGCTTCCTTCTGCCGGCCGTACATAAGGTTTCCAAGGGGGTTATTTAGGCACAGGGTGTTAGTTAGTCCATGCAGGTGATCTGCTTTATACCATGCTCTTCATGCTCCTACTCAGAGCTGTGCCCATATCATGTTGTTAGGCACCACTCGCATCCAGAGCTGCATGCACCCACTTGTTCTTGCATTATGTGTTATACTCTGCTTCCACTTAAAGCTGCATTTCTTTTCATTGCTACATTATGATTACTCAGTATTCTTACTAGGGCAACCAGCACACCGCTCTGATACTGCTCTTCCTATAAGCATAGCTGCTTTCTTTTCAGGCTTACGTTTCTTTCCTCAGTGGTTTGTTACATTCCATAGGTCTACTTTTTCTGTTCACTTCGAAAAGGAGAGAAAGGAAAAAGAGAAAAAAAAATAATAATAATTTTTGTGGTGTTCTTTAGTCCTGCTATGCATTCACTTAGACTGGTCTCCTTTACTTCTGGTTCGCATTCACTCAGATTGGTCCCCTGCCCCAGTTAACCAAATAGCTCCCTAGCGGTCAGTGGGCCAATAGGAGTGAGTTCCTACTATGTTTTCACAGTTGTTCATTCGTTTGTCACGACAAGGGTCTTCTCTTAGCGAACTGCAATGCCTCTGGCTCTTGTTTTTCTCCCATCTGTTTCAATTTCGCGGTTGGTTTAATGTTTCGTTTATGCACGTGGTTCGGATCACTAATGTCTATGCATTTTCCTTTAGGTCTGGCTCACGTTGTAAAAGAAGAAGAAGAAAAAAAAAGAAAAAAATCCAGTTTAGGGTTGCTGGGGTGGTAGGGTGTTTGGGGGAGGTAGTTGTCCAGCAGGAAAAATAAATGCATTGACATATGTTTAAAAAAAAAACAAAAAAAAAACACAGCGTTTAGCCATACTTATACTTGGGTAGCAGGCTTTTGTTGGTGAGTGCAGCCTCCGTGTACTTAAGTAGTATCGGGGGTGTTGAGACGAGCCACTTAGCGTTGGCGTCAGTCGGTGCTTACACATGTGTGGTTTAGTGGGTTACTTTCGTCATGCAGCGTCGGCAAGGGTTGTGAGGAGCACTATTAGGTTAGGGTAGGGGTGCTGCAGCCGTGATACGTTTGGTCACCTATTTGTTATTACTTGTTTAGGTTTCAGTTCGGCCAGCTACTCTGCTGTGACACTGCTGGGGTAGGTTGCTGACATGGCCGCCAGGTGAGTTAGGCGCGATTCTCACGTATGGGCTACCTTTTGTGCTTCTTGGGGTTGGCAGGGGTGGTTGAGGCCACCGTCCTGGGCATACGGGCATGCAGCCCCACTTTTGCTAGTTCCGCGTGGTGGCGCCTACTGTCGTGGCCACTGGGAGGGGTTTTGTAAAAAAAAAAAAAAAAAATATATATATATATATATAGTACAGACCAAAAGTTTGGACACACCTTCTCATTCAAAGAGTTTTCTTTATTTTCATGACTATGAAGGCATCAAAACTATGAATTAACACATGTGGAATTATATATAACAAACAAGTGTGAAACAACTGAAAATATGTCATTCTAGGTTCTTTAAAGTAGCCACCTTTTGCTTTGATTACTGCTTTGCACACTCTTGGCATTCTCTTGATGAGCTTCAAGAGGTAGTCCCCTGAAATGGTCTTCCAACAGTCTTGAAGGAGTTCCCAGAGATGCTTAGCACTTGTTGGCCCTTTTGCCTTCACTCTGCGGTCCAGCTCACCCAAAACCATCTCGATTGGGTTCAGGTTCGGTGACTGTGGAGGCCAGGTCATCTGGCGCAGCACCCCATCACTCTCCTTCATGGTCAAATAGCCCTTACTTTCAAAGTTTTCCCAATTTTTCGGCTGACTGACTGACCTTCATTTCTTAAAGTAATGATGGCCACTCGTTTTTCTTTACTTAGCTGCTTTTTTCTTGCCATAATACAAATTCTAACAGTCTTTTCAGTAGGACTATCAGCTGTGTATCCACCTGACTTCTCCTCAACGCAACTGATGGTCCCAACCCCATTTATAAGGCAAGAAATCCCACTTATTAAACCTGACAGGGCACACCTGTGAAGTGAAAACCATTTCAGGGGACTACCTCTTGAAGCTCATCAAGAGAATGCCAAGAGTGTGCAAAGCAGTAATCAAAGCAAAAGGTGGCTACTTTGAAGAACCTAGAATATGACATATTTTCAGTTGTTTCACACTTGTTTGTTATGTATATAATTCCACATGTGTTAATTCATAGTTTTGATAAGGCATTATCTACAATTTTTCATAGTCATGAAAATAAAGAAAACTCTTTGAATGAGAAGGTGTGTCCAAACTTTTGGTCTGTACTGTACAGGTACTGCCAGGTCTGTCACATCTACAGACTCGTTATAAAGCCCTGCCACGACTGCAGGAATTAGTCTGTCACGACTACAGACGCGTTGAAAATAAATAAAAAATAACGGCTATTCAGAGGCCTGGTGGGGCCATTGCATACAGTTATTGGGGTAGCACTTGCTTAGAGCAGGTATGATTGTATGTTTTCTGATACCTGGTTTACATGCGGGGCGAGTGTCTGCAGTTGGCTCAAGCTATGCATGCTGTGTTTAAGTGATGGTAAATGTGGATCAATGGTCGATTAAAAAAAATAAAAAAGCAGCACGTTCACACCTGGGTAAACAGCAAAAGGTGCCAGGCGAATGCTGCCGCTCACGGTAGGATCGAACTTGCTGCACAGGACTCACACTGCGGTCCGCGATTTGCAGTGTTCTGGGATGAAGGGGGTTGGGCGCAAATAGTCAGATGTTGGTGGCTAGGATAGTTGCCCGGCCGTTTCGGGGCTTGGGGGGGGGGGGGTCTACTGTATATATAGGTATTGGTATGATAGATGCCTAAAATTAGGCAGGAATGAGCGAAAAAAAAATAAAGAAAAATTGCATGTTTAACTGTCACCTGTTACATGTGGGGTGCACGTCCGCAGTTAGCGCTGGACATGCAAGGTGTCGCTAAATATGTATCAGTGGTCTGTGTATGGGGGCACAAGCAGATTTGGTCAAGGCATCTGTAATTGAGTTCCGATGTTCTTGTATGTAAGTGTGTTTAATCTATAAACATTATTTTATGGGCAAGCATGTGTCAGCGGTTCCGTGCTATGTTTATAGGTGCACTATATGTCTATCAATTGGCATTGCATCAGGGTTTATGTTCAACCATGTTATGTCTTTCTTAGGCCAATACGAGGTGGTGCTGTGGAGACCATCGTTGTGTAAAAAAAAAAAAAACTGCCATTAGTCTCTCACGCATGGCTCCTCCATTTTAGTTATACATATGACTCCGCCATTAGAGTCTCTCACGCATGGCGCCTCCGTTTGTTTTATAAATATGACTCCACCATTAGAGTCTCTCACGCATGGCTCAGCCATTAGTCTCTCACGCATGGCTTCTCCGTTTTAGTTTTATACATATGACTCCGCCATTAGAGTCTCTCACGCATGGCTCCGCCATTAGAGTCTCTCACGCATGGCTTCTCTGTTTAAATTTTACACACATAGCTCTGCCATTTGAGGCCGGCTGCGTGGTCCCACAACAAGTAGGTTCCATGTCTTTTCTGCCTTCAGACCCGCTCGCATGGCTCGGTCATCTGTGTGCTCGTGTGCATGAGGCCTTAGACACAGAAAGGGGCACACACACAGGGACAGACACACACAGGGACAGACAGACTGACACACACACGTCTCCGCGCAACCCCACTGTTTTCTTTCCAATCACCCACCTTGAGGGATCAGGGTGGGTTGAGACCATTGGCAGCCGGCCCCTCTCTGTTCTACTATTGTCAGTTGACCTATATATATTTTTAATATATATAATTTTATTTATTTATTTATTTTCTGCCCTACCTCTGGCGCCCTGTGAAGTTACCCCTGGACCATCGTTTTGAAGGCCCAGTGACTAACCCTCTTTTTTCTTCCCCTGTCTCTGACTTACACACAGGGACAGACAGACACACACATCATGGCCCTCAGAATACACCCGGATCTGTACGATAAACCCCCTTAATTGCACCAGATTCCACTCCACTTGAACCCCACTGCCCCTGAGTGCTCCACCTGCCCCCTCATATATGAGCTCCATATGCTTCCCCTCATGAAGTTCTGTGTACTCCAGTAGCACATCCTACCTCACTCTGCAGCTTGCAGGCACACACAGCCTCTCCTCCTTCCACAAGCTGCTGCCGTCAGGGTTTGTCATGTGACCATGAAGGAGCATGTGACCAGTGATGTCACAGACCTCCTTCTAACAACTACATTCTAGCATAGAATCTACCGAAACTCCATCTACCCTGTTCTGAGTTCTGGGGCCGCTTACCCCAGCAGTGCACATGGCGAAAATTGTCTGCATTGCTGGGGTAAGCTGCCCTAGAATTAAAAACAGGCAGGACACAGCTGCAGGAGTGAACGGGCACAGTGGGTCCCCCCAGGAGCAGGGGGCTCCGGCACTTGCCCGGGTTCACCGGCTGCTGGTGCCGGCCCTGAGTAGAGGACTACTGCTGAAAAGGAAATGAACCGATAGGGGACATAAAATAATCTGAAAAATCCTCCCTCACTCTCAGTCCAGCAGATCCAGTTCGTCCAAGTGTAGTGTCTCACTAGGTGAATGTGGGCACTACACAAGGGTCAATTGGGCCACGTTTCACTCCTACTCCTGAGGGACAGTGGCAGTATATTTATCCATCCATTTTAATGTATTTTTATATGTTTTTATATGCATTGTTCGCCTGTGATATGTACAGCAGGCCTATTAGGGTGTAGTTAGGCATCCTAGGCACTAGGGGGAGCTAGTGAACACTTAGTATAAATACTTAGACCCAGACAGGGTGGAGTTAGTCTGTAGTCAGGAGTCTGTGGAGACAGAAGTGAGAGGGCACCAGCCAGAGATATGCTGAGCTAGATAGTCCGGGTTTCTAGTTGCTACCAGGAGGCTAGTGAAGGATTATAGCCTACCTATGGATAATGAGCCTCAGTTAGCTCAGAAGATTTACCCCATGAGAAGAGTTACCTCCTGGGAGAAAACCTGCAGTTCCCACAAGCCAAGCAGAGACAGTGTTACCAGCTAGTACAAGTAAGCTGAAGGGCAGAAGAAGTAGTAATGTAAAGCAAGGATAAATACGAGAGGAAGATTGTTACCAAGGATAAAAGCCAGCATTGAGGTATCCGGGCCTTGGGATAAAAACCAGACAGTAGTTCTAAGGAACAGTGTACACTATTTCTGAAGAGAAGGTACAGCCTGATTCTGAGTGTGTTGTTGTTTACCCTCTGAGTATCTTGCAAGAAACAGTATACCTGCCATTGATGTGTAAAGCCTGCTTGTAAAGTGTATCTTGTATGTGGAACTGAATTGACATCCATCTGTACAAAGTTTAACTGTTTTCAAGTAAAGCAAAGTTTGGTTCACTATCCCATCTGTGTACCTCACTTATTACAACTATAAATCGGCGTGCCACCGTTACAGGCACTGGCGTCACGTTTCTTAAAGGGACCTCGCCCCAGGCACATAAAACACCTGCAACATCCAGGGCACCTCATCCACCACCAGGCCTGGTCCCTAAATACAGAGTGTGCCCCAGAGGACTACTGTGCCAGCCTCTCCTTCACTGCTGTATGCTCCCCAGGGTTTTCCTACAGAACTGTGAGTAACCCTCGCTTGCCGATTAACCGTGACCTCACAATCGCAATACCCTGGAGGCCTGCATACTGCACAAGTAGTAATGTGTCTCTTCCTGATGGTGTACTGTAGACTTGGGCGTCTTCATCAGGTGTGGCCTCATAGGTGCGTATGTAGTTATGCAGCACTACACACGCCTTGATGACCACATTGACATTTTGTGGTGCCAGCTGTATTGCCAACTGGAAAATCCGCCATTTATTAGAAAAAATACAGAATGTGCACTCCACACAATCCTTCTGGCTCTACTTAAGCGATAATTAAAATTGCACCTCTTGACATCCAAACCTCGTCGAGGAAAAGGATGCATTAGGTGGCTAGAAAGGGCAAATCCCTCGTCCCCTACAACCACATAAGACGCTGGTGGCCCAGTAGAGCCAGGAAGGTTTTCTGGCTGTGGTACGTCCAGTTGGTTGGACTGAAGCCAGCGACCCATTCTGGAAGCCCTGAAGATGCGAGCATCTGCAGTACTTCCATAGGACCCAATATCTACAATTATAAACCTGTAGTTTGTATCAGCCAAGGCCAACAAAACTACAGAGAAAAACTGCTTAGAATTATAGTATTGAGACCCTGAGTTCGGTGGCTTCTTAACCCGTATGTGCTTCCCGTCAAGGGCACCAATACAATTTGGGAATTGAGCCCTCTCCAGGAAGCCATGGGCTATATCAAGCTACTGCTGCCTGGTTGGATGTGGCAGCACTGAAGCCTTCAGTGTCAACCAAATGGCGGAACATGTAGCCCGTACCACGCCAGCAATTGTGGAGATGCCCATTCGAAAAACAAAATGTAAAGACGAAAACAAATTTCTAGTAGCAAGATATCTGAAAAGAAAAAAAAAAAAAATTATACACTTTAATAGCATACGTTTATAAATCAAGTACATTACTTGACATTATTTGATGGCAATGTGGCTGGTAAGTATAAATGAAACGAGCACATAGTGGTAGATTTTAAAGCTATGGTTTATATTCTTAGATAATACTAAATAAGGAATAGCATTTAGCTTTATAAAGTTCTAGACAATTAAAGGGATTCTGTCACGTCGTTTTCGGTTATAGAGCTGCGGACATGCACGGCTAGATCGCAGCTAGCATGTCCGCAATATACCGGTCCTATAGGGCTGTGTGCTTTTATTTTGCTTAAAAAATGATTTTAGAGATATGTAAATGAGTCTTGTAAGGAGCCTAAGGGGCTGTACGAACCTTCCTGGTGCCCAGCCACGCCCCCTGTGAAGGAGCCCAGCACCGCCCATGTCCTCCGAATCTCCTCCTTTCGACACAGTTAGATTGACGTAATCTCGCGATGCACGAGCTCACATTGAAGATCAAAAGTTCATAAGACATAGGCCATTGACCAAACAACTATATACAGTTGCAAGAAAAAGTATGTGAACGCTTTGGAATGATATGGATTTCTGCACAAATTGGTCATAAAATGTGATCTGATCTTCATCTAAGTCACAACAATAGACAATCACAATCTGCTTAAACTAATAACACACAAATAATTAAATGTTACCATGTTTTTATTGAACACACCATGTAAACATTCACAGTTCAGGTGGAAAAAGTTTGTGAACCCCTAAACTAATGATATCTCCAAGAGCTAATTGGAGTGAGGTGTCAGCCAACTAGAGTCCAATCAATGAGATGAGATTGGAAGTGTTGGTTACAGCTGCCCTGCCCTATAAAAAACACACACCAGTTCTGGGTTTGCTTTTCACAAAAAGCTTTGTCTGATGTGAATGATGCCTCGCACGAAAGAGCTCTCAGAAGACCTATGATTAAGAACTGTTGACTTGCATAAAGCTGGAAAGGGTTATGAAAGTATCTTCAAAAGCCTTGCTGTTCATCAGTCCATGGTAAGACAAATTGTCTATAAATGGAGAAAGTTCAGCACTGCTGCTCCTCCCCCATTGAGTGGCCGTCGTGTAAAGATGACTGCAAGAGCACAGCGCAGACTGCTCAATGAGGTAAAGAAGAATCCTAGAGTGTCAGCTAAAGACTTACAAAAGTCTCTGGCATATTCTAACATCCCTGTTAGCGAATTTACGATACGTAAAACACTAAACAAGAATGGATTTCATGGGAGGATACCACAGAGGAAGCCACTGCTGTCCAAAAAAAGCATTGCTGCACATTTACAGTTTGCACAAGAGCACCTGGATGTTCCACAGCAGTAATGGCAAAATATTCTGTGGACAGATGAAACCAAAGTTGAGTTGTTTGGAAGAAACACAACACAATGTATGGAGAAAGAGGCACAGCACACCAACATCAAAACCTCATCCCAACTGTAAAGTATGGTGGTGGGGGCATCATGGTTTGGAGCTGCTTTGCTGCGTCAGGGCCTGGACGGATTGCTATCATCGAAGGAAAAATGAATTCCTAAGTTTATCAAGACATTTTGCAGGAGAACTTAAGGCCATCTGTCCACCAGCTAAAGCTCATCAAAAGATGGGTGTTGCAACAGGACAACGACCCAAAGTATAGAAGTAAATCAACAACAGAATGGCTTAAACATAAGAAAATACGCCTTCTGGAGTGGCTCAGTCAGAGTCCTGATCTCAACCATATTGAGATGCTGTGGCATGACCTCAAGAAAGCGATTCAGACCAGACATCCCAAGAATATTGCTGAACTGAAACAGTTCTGTAAAGAGGAATGGTCAAGAATTACTCCTGACTGTTGTGGATGTCTGATCTGCAAGTACAGGAAACATTTGGTTGAAGTTATTGCTGCCAAAGGAGGTTCAACCAGTTAGTGAATCCAAGGGTTCACATACTTTTTCCCACCTGCACTGTGAATGTTTACATGGTGTGTTCAATAAAAACATGGTCACATTTAATTCTTTGTGTGTTATTAGTTTAAGCAGACTGTGATTGTCTATTGTTGTGACTTAGATGAAGATCAGATCACATTTTATGACCAATTTGTGCAGAAATCCATATCATTCCAAAGGGTTCACATACTTTTTCTTGCAACTGTATTTTAAAACAGGGTGTCATTCAAGTATTAGTCAGATAATATATAGTCTTACCTTAAAGTAATAATAAGACGTTCCTCAGGTGACACACTCCGCCGCATATTGGTGTCCTGGAAAGTTAAGGAAGGCCTCAACTCCTCCAACAGCCGATCAAACGTAGACACCGACATGCGGCAATAATTGAAGAAATTCTGAGGGTGCGCACGGTGCTCAGCGTACAAGCCAACAAAGAGACCTTTGCTGGCCCGCTGCGAAATGATAGGATGCACCCACATACACTTCCTCCGCGGTTCCTCAATCATTTCTGGTTGCTCTCCAAAACAGCGGTAGACCAGCCAGTGCAAGAAGACATGGTCAGTTGATGACAGGGTGAAAGTGGACATCCTGCAAAGGAAAATCCAATACCAAACACACACACACACACACACACACAACAACCACACGACAACCACTCCACAAAAAAATTGAGCTGTCCAACAAAACACTGCATGCTGGGGGTATTTATATGTGTTTGCAGTCACAGGTAAATGTAGTGGATGGATCCGTTTTTTTTTTCACGTGCGTGAAAAACTCATGCCATCCGCATGTCGCGCGTGCGGGAAAAACGCAACAACGTGACGCAATCGCATGCAAAACTGACAGCACTCGCATGAAAAATTGCACGATTTCCCCTGAACACACCCTGAACGCATCCGGCCCAAATCCGTGACGCCCGTGTGAAAGAGGCCTAAGGGTACATGTACATTTGGGGTGACTGATCCAATCTGGGTACACCCTTAAGATCATCACTTGGGACCACCAGCACTCACTACCTTTTTGCTTTCTAGCTGTGGCAAGACTACAACTCCTAACATGCCCTGACAGCCTGCACTGTTGTACCCTGTGTATCGTAGTTTAACACTGTATGCATAAGGGGTTAAATACATGTTTTATATTTATGAAAAATATTCAATGTTTATTACATGTAAAATTTGTTAAAAATGAGTATAAAAAAATGGAGGTAACATCACCAGGGAGACTAATCTGCATCACAAGGTGGCAGCAATAAAAACAGCAAAAAATGAAAACTTTCAAAAGATAGATAGATAGATAATCTCTCTGTACCTGGTTTTATCAGACCAGAGAATCTTGTATCTCATAGTCTGAGTCCTTTTAGGTGTGTTTTTACAAACTCCAGGTGGGCTTTCTTGTGTCTTTTAATGAGGAGAGGCTTTTTTTTCTTGCCACTCTGCCATAAAGCCCAGATTGGTGGAGTGCTGCAGTAATGGTTGCCTTTCTGGAAGTTTCTCACATCTGCACATGGGATCTATGGAGCACAAAATCCTGTCTCTGAGCTCTACAGGCAGTTATTTCCTTCTAATGGCTTGTTTTTTACTCAGATATGCATTGTCAGCTGCCTTTCCAAATCATGTCCAATCAACTGAATTTACCACAGGGGGACTCCAATCAAGGTTTACTAAAATATGATCAAGAGCTAAATTTCAAGTGTCATAAGGGTCTGAATACTTATGTCCATGCAGTGTCAGACTAGCCCACCAGTGTACCAGAGGATCCTCCAGTCAGCCCATACACTGATACTACAGTGGGCCCCAAAGGACCAGGAGAAAAAAAATAAAATTTGGAGCTGCCTTTGGAGCCAACCACTTGCCACTAAGGTTTATTTCTTTGAGTCAAAATCTATTAGACTTTATTGACGATATAGATTTTGCCGTGAGAATAAATTCCTCTGGTGGGCCCAAGGAACCCCAATCCGACACTGGTTATCTGTTTTTTTTTTTACCTTTCTTATTATGGAGTATTGACTGCAGATTGATGGGAAAATGCTATTTTTTGGGGTTATTTTAGGACAAATGCAGAGCATATAAGCAATCAAATATCAGTGGTATAAAGGTAAATTACTCATGATGGTTTTCTGGGATGACGCCAACTCCAATATGCATTTTAGGACAATAATGGACAATAGTGGTTTGCATTGTGAGATCAGGTGACGGATCTTCTTCTAGGTTGTCCAGCCAATTAAATTGTTTGAAAAAAGAATGGTGTACAATAAAAAAAATAATTAAGGTATGTTCACCTTACAGAGCCCCTTTAATTACATTGTACTTTGTTTTAAAACATAGGGGCACATTTATTAGCACCGGCTTTTTAGCTGGTGGTGGATCGCTGAAGTTATGTAGAGGTTCTGGCTTCTTCATAACTTTGGCGCATCCTTCGCCAGTTCTAAATGTAAGACAGCTTCCTTGCTGTCTTACATTTAGACTAATTTCTATGCCTAAACCAGGCGTACAAAATGATGAATAAGACGGGCCTGCCAGCTCACCCCCTTCCCCGTCCACTCCACACCCATTTTTTTTAATCTGGCGTGAGCGGGGAAAAAGTCACAGATTCTGCTGCAAAATTCTTTAAGTTCTCCTGTTTTCATAAAGCAATATACAATATTATCAGAGTTAACACTGAGCTGTTTTCCAGGACTAGTTACTTTTTAATCTAATGCCCACAACTTGCCTCGGTAGACAGAAATTTCATGCTTACCTGCTCCCCAGAGTTCTGGTTCTCCGTGTTGCCTCCATTGTGTCCATGTTCTGGTCCCCAGTGTTTACATTGGGTGCTGCATGGGTATGGTCATATGCTCCGCTGCAGCCAATGGCTGGCTTCGGTGGTGACGTGGCCACAAGCAGCACATCATTGCTGAAGCCAGTCGTAAGCACTGCTGGGACCATAACATAGACACACTGGAGATAGGGTTGAGAACTGGAGAGGACTGGGGCAGGCTTTTTGTGCATTAGATCAGAAAACCCTGTGACAGAGTGTCTGGAGAAGTAGGGGACGGGGTCTATGTGTGCCCAAGATTCCTCACTTCTGTCATTTAAAAGCAACCAGAAAAATGTTCAGGAGAGGTCTCTGCAATTCGGGTTTGCATAAAACCTGTTTTTAGGGCCTGTGTTGTTGGAGTGGGGAGAGAAGGGTGGGCCCCACTCCATCCGGACAGTCTGGGTTTTGGGCTGTCAGGTAATTACTCCTCAGGTGTGCTAGCCTGATATAAGGCTGAGAATGCAGACGAAGCTCTCTCAGCCTCGGAACAGGTTACCTGCATGCAGGCTTAGGATTTTTGTTTCTTTTACACTGCTCAAAAAAATAAAGGGAACACTTAAACAACACAATGTAACTCCAAGTCAATCACACTTCTGTGAAATCAAACTGTCCACTTAGGAAGCAACACTGAGTGACAATCAATTTCACATGCTGTTGTGCAAATGGGATAGACAACAGGTGGAAATTATAGGCAATTAGCAAGACACCCCCAATAAAGGAGTGGTTCTGCAGGTGGTGACCTGACCACTTCTCAGTTCCTATGCTTCCTGGCTGATGTTTTTGAATGCTGCCGGTGCTTTCACTCTAGTGGTAGCATGAGACGGAGTCTACAACCCACACAAGTGGCTCAGGTAGTGCAGCTTATCCAGGATGGCACATCAATGTGAGCTGTGGCAAGAAGAATGCTAGACCTCATGTGGCTGGAGTGTGTCAGCAGTTCCTGCAAGACGAAGGCATTGATGCTATGGACTGGCCCGCCCGTTCCCCAGACCTGAATCCAATTGAGCACATCTGGGACATCACGTCTCGCTCTATCCACCAACGTCACGTTGCACCACAGACTGTCCAGGAGTTGGCAGATGCTTTAGTCCAGGTCTGGGAGGAGATCCCTCAGGAGACCGTCCGCCACCTCATCAGGAGCATGCACAGGCGTTGTAGGGAGGTCATACAGGCACGTGGAGGCCACACACACTACTGAGCCTCATTTTGACTTGTTTTAAGGACATTACATCAAAGTTGGATCAGCCTGTAGTGTGTTTTTCCACTTTAATTTTGAGTGTGACTCCAAATCCAGACCTCCATGGGTTAAAAAATGTGATTTCCATAATTTTTTTTTGTGTGATTTTGTTGTCAGCACATTCAACTATGTAAAGAACAAAGTATTTCAGAAGAATATTTAATTAATTCAGATCTAGGATGTGTTATTTTTGTGTTCCCTTTATTTTTTTGAGCAGTGTATTTTATGTTCTGTACCTCAACCTGACAATAAAACTGGCTGAGGTCCGTTTAAAGAAGTTCCTGCCGCGTGGACTGCAACTTCTTCGGTGTGCCTGCTAAACTGTGCCTGTCTACCCAGGAGACGACAGCCCCGCTACCTAATCCCTTACAACCCGTATAAGTCACATATGTTTTAGCATTTTGCAGGTAAGCCTCAGGAGATCACTTTGAAGGTCATAACTATAGTTATGTTATAGTTATATCTATAGTAGTCATTCATTTTGTGACTGCAATATGTGGACTGCTATTCCCCCTAGCTGTAGTATCTGACCGTTGTGTACATAAATACCTATAAAAGGCTGTATTAGACTCCAGAAGTAAAATACATGTGGAAAAACAACATTTTGTTGCTGAAGTTCTCTTGGTGTCATGATGTCAGCATTCCCCACCAGTCAGCCATCAAAGCCTGTACATCCATCTATTAGTTTATCCTTACATCTTTTGAGTAGAACATCCCAATTTCCAAGGAGGATCTCCAGATAAAAAGGGCAGTGGTTGTTATCTGAAGACAACCCTCTAGCTGGTTTCATTGTTGGTGGGCCCCTATACACATTGGATAGACACACCCTGCCAAGAGGTGTAACGGGGGCCTTTAGCGTGAACAGACCTTAAACAGTATAAGTCAATTGTTTTAAAATACCTCAGCAACTATACACTGGCCTAAACAGCTGTGCTTGCATCAAAGCTCCATATACCAGTAAACGCTATGAAACTATGGGGAGGTATCATAAGGTCCGACTATTATTACTGCTGTGTTATCATCAGTAAACCATACAGAAATTTCCAAACACTGACGCCTCTAAAGGTTTTCAGGAAGTCACACAATCGCCTGAGGTTCTGAGAAAGAGAGATGGGATAGGAAAGAGAGATGTTTAATACTGAGCACTTATTGGCCAATTAATGCTCTTACTTCTAGGGCCAGCATGAAATATAAATTAATCTCATTGTTTAAAGAGCACATAACATCAGCAATAATTTCAGAGCCGGTAGATTAAATATGAATTGGTTATTGATCGAGTTAAATGAGCTCTGAATGCAACCAAGAACTTAAACATTACACTATCAGAGCAAGGATATCCCTCATCTAGTAAACCAACGCAGGGCCATGCATCATGTGCCCGCACATACAGCTTATCACAGCTTTATATGACAAAGTGCAGGTGTAGTACCCCAGACTGGGGGTACTACAAATTGCTTTTATTGTTATGGTATGCATTTTACTGCTTTATTCCTGGCCGTTACTACCAGCAAGGAAAGTTGGCAAAGGTTGACAGGAACAGGGTTACCTACCTTGTTTCTCTCCTCTTGCCAGGAGTGGGCTACTCCTGCTTCCTGTCAGGAGGAGGGGTTCCTATTAATACAGGGAAGGGCACCGACGCAAGTTGCCAGAGGGGAATCTGTTACAGATTCTTCAGGGGGAAACACCCAAATTGTCCTCAAGTAAAGCCTTCAGGATCCAGACAGCAGAGTGGCCTGCCACACCTGCATAGACAGACACTGCTGTAAGGTGAGGGAATACAGCCAAACCACCCATCACCAAACCACTCCTAGGCCAGTGTCACTTAAGTGCCAAATTACCACCTACCAACCTGCCTCCACTAGTGCCAGAGAAGAATTGCACTAAAGCCTGCTGCCACTGTATGCATTTCAAATTCTAAGTTGCGCTTAAAGGGAACCTGTCACCAGTTTTATGGTGTCCTAACTAAGGGCAACATAAATAAGTGATTGATTCTCTTAGCACAATGCTGGGTCACTTTCTTTAATTGACCCAGTCAATCTGCCAACATCTTGTATTGAAAAGCTCCAGCTGATAATGATGAGTCATGAATATTCATGAGCTCCTGACTCTCCCCTCCCACCTGCTGCTGAATGACAGTTTGTTTCCATAGGAATCAGCAGCAGGTGGGCAGGGGAGTGGCTATAGCTCTGAATTAAATATACGCTGGACTCACTGACATCACGCCGGACTCCAATCAGCTCATTAGCATGCGGCATCTTTGTGTGTATATTATGAGGTAAACATCTGTCACACCAGTAAGTGAATACATCTAAGGCACTTTTTAGTAGTTAATGATTGTATATAATTAGTTAGATTATAATCAAATATCCACATGACAGTTCCCTTTAAGTTTAACTCTGGCCTCTTTCTTCAGTTTCAAAATTTCACTACATCGATCCCCAGGGAGCAACAGCCTGAGAGAGTTCACCATGGCACAACACCTAATCAGGGCCACTACCACTCCTATCCTCTACCCTGCCTCCTCAGAGGGTCATTGCAAAAGAAATTGTGATGTGTGCTAGGAATGCTAGAGAGTCATTTAAACTATACAATATTTAGATAACTTCTTACTGCTTCAATGGGTATATTAGAATTGTAAATAAAGGGAGTCTGTCAGCAGATTTGACCATGCTAAACTGCTGACAGTACTAGGTAGCGACTGGGGAGAGCAGTACAAACATACCTGTTATCAAGCTTTTATTATCAGGAGTAGTGATATGATGAACTTTTATTCTGTCAGATTCTGCTCCAACAAGTGCCCAGGAGTTGGAGCCACACTGTGAAGTGCTTTCTGCTCTATGGATTGAACTATGGACTTCACAATCCCTCCCCTCTGTTCTGGATGACAGCTGTAACATTTAACTAGGAAACAATGTCAGGGGGAACTAACTCTCCTTAGGGAGAGAGCACCTTAATCGGTGTGAGGAGACTTATAGGCCATACATGCTCCTCTGGAATTCTGGGAGGGAAGGGATGCAAATGACCTCTTAACAAGCTTTGCCTCTAATGCCACCAGATGTAAGGCAGCTATCCTATAAGTCAATGTTCAGCTCTTAGAATAAGCCTTGAGACATGACTTGGATATTAAGCAAGCCAGCACCTCATCTGCAGACAGCTGTTTCAGGGTGATTGCCCCTCATCAGTGCAGAGCAGAGAGTACTGGCTTAACTGGGTGAGAGGCCTGTGTCCGGGTCAGGGGGGAACTAACTCTCCTTAGGGAGAGAGCACCTTAATCAGTGTGAGGAGACTTATAGGCCATACATGCTCCTCTGACAGAAAGGGAGGGATGCAAATGAGCTCTTAACAAGCTCTGCCTCTAATGCCACCAGATGTTAGGGTGGGTTCACACTAGCGTTAGGGATTCCGTTATGGCTTTCCAATATAACAGGGTTATAACGGAACATAACGGAATCCATAGGATGGAATGCAAAACGGAAGCCTTTAAGAGGCATTCTGTTTTGCTCCGTCCTAATAGAAGTCTATGGGAAAACATAACGGATCCGTCGACAGGACTTTGTTTTCGGTCTTGCATAACGGGACCAGACGGATCCGTTTTGCTTCCCATAGACTTCTATTAGGACGGAGAGCAAACGGAATGCCTTTTAAAGTTGTAGCATGTCGCGTGTCTCAAACAGCTGATTGTCGGGGGTCCTGGACACCCCACTGATCACATACGTATCCAGAGGATATGTCATCAGTGTAAAACTCCCGGGAAAACCCCTTTGATTTCCCCCTTTAATTTCTCTTTTGTCTCCCTCTCTCTTATTAAATAAACATGCACAAATAAAGATATATAGTATTGGGGTTTGGGGAATACCTGTCAGCGGTCTATTATATATGAATTAAGACATTGAAGTCTGGCTAACTGAAGAACGTACAGTGTCAGCATGTGCTCTAATCACAAATATCTGTGGTAACAAAGCTGTAATAGCAATAATCTGTGTTTAATCCATTAGTATAATCCTTTGTTTACACAGCTCTACCATTGTAGGCAGTGCTCTGCAAGTAGAGAATATCTCTATTCACATTACCGTATTTTTCGCCCTGTAAGACGCACCGGCCCATAAGACGCACCCAGGTTTTTGGGGAGGAAAATAAGAAAAAATATATTTTTAACCAAAAGGTGTGCTTTTGGTGGGTTTGGAACTAATGGTGGTCTGTGGATGGCACTATTACTGGGGATCTGTGGATGGCACTGTTATGGGGGGATCTGTGAAGGACACTGTTATGGGGGGATCTGTGGATTACGCACTGTTATGGGGGGATCTGTGGATGACACACTGTTATGGGGAGATCTGTGGATGACGCACTGTTATGGGGGGATCTGTGGATGACGCACTGTTATGGGGGGATCTGTGGATGACGCACTGTTATGGGGGATCTGTAATGGACAATGTTATGGGGGGATCTGTGGCTGACACTGTTACAGGGGGGATCTGTGGCTGACACTGTTACAGGGGGGATCTGTGGCTGACACTGTTACAGGGGGGATCTGTGGATGGCACTGTTACAGGGGGATCTGTGGCTGGCACTGTTACAGGGGGGATTCTGTGGCTGGCACTGTTACAGGGGGGATTCTGTGGCTGGCACTGTTACAGGGGGATCTGTGGATGGCACTGTTACAGGGGGGAATCTGTGGATGGCACTGTTACAGGGGGGATCTGTGGATGGCACTGTTACAGGGGGGATCTGTGGATGGCACTGTTACAGGGGGGATCTGTGGATGGCACTGTTACAGGGGGGATCTGTGGGTGGCACTGTCATGGGGGATCTGTGGGTGGCACTGTTATATATGTGCCATCCACAGACCCCCCAGCCCATAACAGTGCCATCCACAGACCCCCCACCCCTTAACTGTGCCATCCACAGATGTTCCCTATAAAACTGTCATCCACAGATCCCCCCCCCCACTGCTCCATTGCTGCAGTATACAAATATAAAATGTCTCATTCAATTAAAAGTGATTTTATAGGCCCATATCACTCCTCAATACAGACTATAAGATCTTTGCAAAATCCTTAGCACATCGTCTTAAACGAGTAATTGCAACCCTGGTTCACCCTAATCAAACAGGATTTATTCCCGGGAGACAGATTCAGACGAATCTTTATGGGGTGTATTTGAACCTGGCAGTAGGGGGGGACCGGACCACTCCATCCTGTCTTTGGATGCTGCTAAAGCGTTCTACAGGGTGGAGTGGTCTTTCTTGTGGTGAACTATGGCCCATTTTCGATTAGGGACCTCTTTTATCGCAATTACTAAATTGTTATATACTCAACCAACAGCCCGAGTTAATATTGACGGGGGTTAACTCCTCTATTATTGAGCTTCAACGTTGTACGAGACAGGGTTGTCCGCTCTCTCCCCTTCTATTTGCGCTATTTATGGAGCCATTGGCTTGTAGGATCCGTTCGAATGGGCAGATCCGGGGCTTCGAGGTAGCGGGAGAGAGTGAAAAAATTAGGCTCTACGCAGACGATGTTATTCTCTTTTTGGACCAGGGCTGGAAAGCCCTCCCCCATGTTATGCAGGTGATAGAGGAGTTTAGTCTACTCTCTGGCTACTTAATTAATTGGGCTAAGTCCTCACTCCTCCCACTAAATTGAAATGCCCACGAAGGGGGTTCCTGGGTCCAGATGTTGTTTTTGGATGACTCTCTGGACTATCTGGGGATAACGATAGGTGTTCCTATAGGTAGATTCCATGAGTTAAATCTTTCCCCGGTAATAGATAAAGTAAAGGGGAAAATTAGAGCTTGGCAAAAATTGAAAATATCGCAATCTGATCGACTGTCATTAGTTAAAATGATTATATTACCTCTGGCTTTGTATCCGATCTGCGCCTCCCCCATTTGGATAGAGGATGCTTTCATCTATAGATTGGAAGCTTTAATAAATGACTTAATTTGGGGGAGGAAGAGGGGGTATAAAGCAGAGGTATTTGTGGCTGGCCGAGTCAGAGGGGGGATTGTCACTTCCCTTCTTTCAAGGGTATTTTTTTTCTGTGCAGCTACAAAGATGCTGTAATTTTAGAGAGAATGCACTTGGGCAATATCTAACTAGGGTAACCGGTAGCGCACTTGATAACATTTTTATACACTTAGAAACAGCACAGTTTGGAGACTTGGATAAGAGTTGTTTAATCCCGAGAACTCTGCAGAGGTTTTGGGATAGATTGAAAATGACTCTGCAAGTGTCACATGTGTTTCATTTTTCCCTGCTGTGGGAGAATCAGAACTTACCAGAATTTTTTAAAATATCTGACCACACTTATTGGAGTCGTAGGGGTATCACTAAAGTGGCACATTTGTTTGTCGTAGATCGTTTTAAAGTGTTAGGGGGCTTTAATTCCACAAATAGCTAATTTTTAGATCAATTTATGTATGCACGTTTAAAACATGCATACGAAGCTACACTTAAAAAAACATATGATTACTCAACAACACTTACTTTTCGATTATTGTTTTTTTCACTTATGGAAAAAGATCAAAATGGCACAGATTTATTCGA
This sequence comes from Bufo bufo, assembly GCF_905171765.1. Taxonomy (NCBI): domain Eukaryota; kingdom Metazoa; phylum Chordata; class Amphibia; order Anura; family Bufonidae; genus Bufo; species Bufo bufo. Next base: position 87,719,667 of record NC_053396.1, read on the forward strand.
AAATACGTGCTTTACTGTCCACAGTGATTTCTTTTAAAGCTATGCCAAAATAGGAGCAGGAATTGGGAACCCCCCCCTCCCCTGGCCACAGATTTTTAAAAATATAAAAAGGGTAATATCTGCAACCAGTTATAGATTGATCCAGTTCAAAATTTTGCATAGGTTATATTATACACCGCAAATCCAGGCCAAGTTTGCTAATAACAGATATCGTGAATTTTGTTGTCGAAAGTGTGGCAGGCCCAAGGCTGGATATATCCATCTTTTATGGGAATGTTGTGTGATAAAGCGGTTTTGGGAGCAGGTATTTATAGCACTTCAGGGGGATTTCCCCCAACCTTGTGTATCGGATATGATTTCTGTGATTTTGGGTCTTTATATACCAAAAAAGCCAAATTCTTCTGTGCATCATTTGATCTGGCTGAAGGGCTGCTTGATTGCAAAGGTTCTGATAGTTAAGAGATAGGGTTCCCCCATACCCCCCGCATTTGAGGAGTGGAGACGGATTATGTCCCAAATAAAGTTGTTTGAGGAGATCGAGAGGAGGAGAAGGCAAGATATGCGATATTCCTCCATTTGTATCAGCGAGGTGGACTGATCACCTTGCTTTGTTGGTTGATGTGCGTGGACGGGTATGAGGGGGGAGTATGGGGCTTGGGCTATTCAGCGACAGCAGCCAAGGCCAGGGAGGGGGGTGGGGAATATTTGGGATTAAAGGTACTAGGTTGGAGTCCACAGAACCGGATGTACTGTAATGATTTGTGATGATGTTAAAATAATAATAATATCTTTTTTATATGTGTATAAGTTCACTTTGTGTGTATTTTTCTCGGCTCTGTTTAAATGTTTTGTTACCTTTATTGAAGAAAATAAAATATTTATTGGATAAAATAATAAAAAAAAAGTGATTAAACATGCCCCCTCACTCCTAATATTACCGTACATCCTAACAGCTTCTGTACAATGCAGGCACTGACATCACTTGCCTGCGCCGCCTGCTTCATTCATAAAGTAGGCGGCGCAGGCACGTGACATCAGGGAGTTACTCTGCCGCCCGCCCGGCCTGCCTGCCTGCATTCTACAGAAGCTGTTGGGTGTACAGTAATATTAAAAGTGAAGGGGGGCATGTTTAATCACTTTTAATTGAATGAGACATTTTATATTTGTATAGTGCAGCACTGGAGCGGCGGGGCCGGACTACAGTGACTGCACCGCCCCGCCGCAATTGCCGACCCCCAGCTCCTCCTCCCAGTCCCTCCCCGCTCGCTCATACATCGCATCCTGCGATGTAAAAATGTCAGCATTCGCCCCATAAGACGCAGGGGGGGAAGTGCTTACTGCAGGCACAATAGGATAGGGAGACAAAAAGTAAAGAATAAGACCTTATTTTATATACATGTCCAATCCACATTTTATGCGGATTGCACACAGCCCCATTCATTTCTATGGGTCCACAACCTGATGTCATCCATACGTGGTCCACATCCATGTGTCGGTTGTCTAAAAAGATAGAATATGTCCTATTCTTGGTCAAAAATGTGAACTACAGACCCATTGAACTCAATTGGTTCGCCCAAAAACGGACACAATATGTTCATTACACGAACACCATCCATATTTTGCGGATCGCAAAGCGTATACGATCTTGTGCATGAGGCCTTAAGCAGTATATTTTCACTAAGAATGTTTGTTAATTTTTTTATTGTTTATTTATTTTTACATCTAAAATTGATACAGGGGGTGATTTGATTTTTAAAATATTTTTAGGGTTTTTATTTACTTAATATTCTTAAGCCCCCTTGGGGACTACTACATGCAATCTTCTGACCACTTGTCCCATAGACCACAATCAGCGGCATACCTCCAATAGAGGCAGCTGCTATGGGGCCCGTAAGGAAGGGGGCCGGCTGCGCAGGAATGGCCCCATCCTCTTATTACACTTACATGGCCAGCTTTGAGAAGAACGATGTAGAGAAGGACTTGCGATTATGTCATCATTAGGGATGAGCAAACCCGAACTTTACAGGTTTGGCGTTTGGGTGTTGTAGGAAATCCATTTGTTTTCAGTCCTGCATAACGAAAACCAGACAGATCCGTTATGCTTGGCCATAGACTTCTAATATGACGTTTTAAAAACGGAATGCCTCTTAAAGGCTTCTGTTTTGCATTCCGTTTACCAATTCCGAATGCCGAACCTGTAAAGTTCGGGTTCGCTCATCCCTAGTCATTATTATGTGATGTGGGCAGGAAAACAGAGTTCAGCAGCTTTGCAGGTGAAGGACCTGCGATGATGTCATTATGTGACCAGTGGAGGAATACAGAGCTCAGCAGTGGAGAGGAAAATGTGATGAGCTACCTGGGGAGGAGCTTCTGTGCTATGCCAGGAGGAGAGGTTAGTGGTGTCCTGGGATAGCGCATAACATCCTAGAAAGAGTGGGAGTTGTAGTTCTGTCCTACTCTATCCCTCTCCATGTTCACTGGTGACCCACAATAATAGTTTGTACATGCTGGGAGTTGTAATTCTCTTCTCTTATAATGTCCACTGATGCCATATAATAACAGTCTGGTAATGCTGGGGATATAGTTCTCCCTCTTATACCCTCTTCCTGTAATGTCAACTTGCGTCCCATAATAACAGTCTGAACATGCTGGGAAATGTAGTACTCTCCTCTTATAATGTCCACTGATGCCGTATAATAATATTCTGATAATGCTGGGGGTTGTAGTTCTCTCTTCTTATACCCTCTCCCTGTAATGTCAATTTGTGTCTCATAATAACAGACTGGACATGCTGGGAGTTGTAGGTCTCTCCTCTTTTACCCCTCCATGTATTGCCCTCTAATTTCCAATAACAACCTGGTCATGATGAGACTTATAGTTCTCTTGTCACTATCATGATATTCTTCAGCATCTGAGATGTGTATTATGCTTTGTTCACATCTGCCGTAGTGACTTTCACTGCTCATCTCTGTCATAGGAGCACAACAACGACAATCACAGTAGTGCCCAATCTGGCACTTCGCGTACGACAACACCTGACTACGATGAGATCTGATGGGTTTCCATCATGGAGCCTGGCAGGCTGCAAAATTGTGCCCAGCATTTGTGAACTGATCTGCAACAGAGGCCCCTAAGGTTTTGTTCACATCTGAAACAAACAGATCTCACTGATCTTCGCTGGATTCGACGTTGTCAGATTCTCTTGTTCACCGCCAGATCCCATTTGACTATAGTGAAATCTGTTGGTGATCTGGCTGTTTCTGGCATAAAGGCAAATTTGTTTTCCGACCGTCAGACGGCATTTGTGCCAGATCTGCTTGATAGAGATGTGAACAAGGCCTAACATAGATGTGATCAAAGCCTTATGTTTTCTGTAGAAACAGATTATCATGTTTTACATCAGCTGAGGTGTATAGTATGAGGTTCTGCAGCAGCTGAGGTGTGTATTATGATGTTCTGAAGCAGTTGAGGTGTGCACTATAATGGTGTGCAGCAGCTGAGATGTGTATGAGGTTCTGCAGCAGCTGGGGCGTATATTATGATGTTCTCCAGCAGCTGAGGTGTGGATTATAATGATCTGCAGCAGATGACATATGTATTATGATGTTCTGAAGCAGCTCAAGTGTGTATTATGGTGTTCTGAAGCAGCTGAGGTGTGTATTATGATGTCTTCCGCAGCAGCGGAGGTGTTTCTCATGAAGTTCCACAGCAGCTAAGGTGTGTATCATGATGTTCTGCAGCAGCTGAGGAGTATATTAAAAGATTCTGCAGCAGCTGAGGTGTGTATTATAGTTAAATAGTTAACATGGTTGAAAAAGTCCATCAAGTTCAACCAAGGGATAGGTGGGGACACTGATACCAGAAGGAAGTGAGGCTCAGATTTCTACACGTTTTTATAAGCATAAGGCCTCCTGCACACGAACGTTGTGTGCACCCGTGGCCGTTGTGCCGTTTTCCGCTTTTTTTCACGGACCCATTGACTTTCAATGGGTCCGTGGAAAAATCGGAAAATGCACCGTTTTGCAGCCGCATCCGTGATCCGTGTTTCCTGGCCGTGAAAAAAATATGACCTGTCCTATTTTTTTCACGGCCAACGGTTCACGGACCCATTCAAGTCAATGGGTCCGTGAAAGAACACGGATGCACACAAGATTGGCATCCGTGTCCGTGATCCGTGGCCGTAGGTTAGTTTTTATACAGACGGATCCGAAGATCCGTCTGTATAAAAGCTTTTTCAAAGCTGAGTTTTCACTTCGTGAAAACTCAGAACCGACAGTATATTCTAACACAGAAGCGTTCCCATGGTGATGGGGACGCTTCTAGTTAGAATACACTACAAACTTTGTACAAGACTGCCCCCTGCTGCCTGGCAGCACCCGATCTCTTACAGGGGGCCGTGATCAGCACAATTAACCCCTTCAGGTGCGGCACATGAAGGGGTTAATTGTGCTGATCACGGCCTCCTGTAAGAGATCAGGGCTGCCAGGCAGCAGGGGGCAGACCCCCCCCCCCCCTCCCCAGTTTAAATATCATTGGTGGCCAGTGCGGCCCCCCCCCCTCCCTCTATTGTAATTATTCGTTGGTGGCACAGTGTGCGCCCCCCCCCTCCCTCCCTCTATTGTAATAATTCGTTGGTGGCACAGTGTGCGCCCCCCATCGGCCCCCCCTCCCTCTATAGCATTAACAACATTGGTGGCCAGTGTGCGGCCTCCCATCTCCCCCCCCCCCCCCCCCATCATTGGTGGCAGCGGAGTTCCGATCGGAGTCCCAGTTTAATCGCTGGGGCTCCGATCGGTAACCATGGCAACCAGGACGCTGGTTGCCATGGTTACTTAGCAATAGTACAATAGTAGAAGATTCATACTTACCGGCTGCTGCGATGTTCGTGTCCGGCCGGGAGCTCCACCTACTGGTAAGTGTCATTGCTAAATGAACTGTCACTTACCAGTAGGAGGAGCTCCCGGCCGGAAGCAGACATCGCAGCTCCCAGGTAAGTATGAATCTTTTACTATTGTACTATTGCTAGTAACCCGCTGCCACCAATGATCGGGGGGGGGGGGTAGATGGGAGGCCGCACACTGGCCACCAATGTTGTTAATGCTATAGAGGGAGGGGGGCCAATGGGGGGCGCACACTGTGCCACCAACGATTTATTACAATAGAGGGGGGGGGGGGGGGGGGGGCGCACACTGTGCCACCAAGGAATTATTACAATAGAGGGAGGAAGGGGGGGGGGGGGCCGCACTGGCCACCAATGATATTCAAACTGGGGAGGGGGAGGGGGGGGGTCTGCCCCCTGCTGCCTGGCAGCCCTGATCTCTTACAGGGGGATATGATAGCACAATTAACCCCTTCAGGTGCGGCACCTGAAGGGTTAATTGTGCTGATCACAGCCCCCTGTAAGAGATCGGATGCTGCTAGGCAGCAGGGGGCAGTCATGTACACAGTTTGTAGTATATTCTAACTAGAAGCGTCCCCATCACCATGGGAACGCCTCTGTGTTAGAATATACTGTCGGAAATGAGGTTTCACGATCTAACTCATATCCGACAGTATATTCTAACATAGAGGCGTTCCCATGGTGATGGGGACTCTTCAAGTTAAAATATACCATCGGATTGGAGAAAACTCCGATCCGATGGTATAAAAGGGACTCCAGACTTTACATTGAAAGTCAATGGGGACGGATCCGTTTGAAATGGCACCATATTGTGTCAACGTCAAACGGATCCGTCCCCATTGACTTGCATTGTAATTCAGGACGGATCCGTTTGGCTCCGCACGGCCAGGCGGACACCAAAACGACTTTTTTTTTCATGTCCGTGGATCCTCCAAAAATCAAGGAAGACCCACGGACGAAAAAACGGTCACGGATCACGGAAAAACGGGACCCGTTTTTGCGGACCGCAAAAAAATACGTTCGTGTGCAGGAGGCCTTAATGTAATTTACTTTTAAGAATTCATCTAAACCCTTTTTAAAACTGTCCACTGTTCCTACTGTGACCACGTCCTGAGGAAGTCTATTCCACAGATTCACAGTTCTTACAGTAAAGAATCTTTGATGCTTCTGGAGACTGAACCTTTTCTTCTCCAGTCGGAGGCAGTGCCCCCTTGTCTTTTGAGGGAATTTCACAAGGAACAGTTTCACTGTATTTTTTGTATGGTCCATTTATATAATTGTACTAGCAGAAGGACCCGGCTTCCCACGAGTATATTTCATCTATTTCATTTAATGTTTCTGTGTGTCATTAAAAGATATCGACAGTATCCCCCATAACAGTGACCTCTACAGTGCCCGCCGCTTTAACAGTGACCTCCACAGTACCTGCCCCCTTAACAGTGACCTTCACAGTGAACACCCCTTTAACAGTGACCTTCACAGTGAACACCCCTTTAACAGTGACCTCCACAGTGCCCGCCCCTTTAACACTGACCTGCACAGTGCCCATCCTTTTAAAAGTGACATCCATAGTGCTCATCCCTTTAACAGTGACCACCAAAGTGCTCGCCCCCTTATCAGTGACCTCCACAGTGCCCGTCCCTTTAATAGTGCCCTTAACAGCAGCCTGCCCCCTTAGACAGTGACCTCCACAGTGAATGCCCCTTTAACAGTGACTTTCACAGTGCCCGCCCTTTTAACAGTAACCTCCACAGTGCCCAGCCCTTTAACATTGACCTCCACAGTGCCAGCCCCTGTAACACTGACCTCCAAAGTGCCTGCCCATTTAACAGTGACCTCCATAGTGCCCACTCCCTAAACAGTGACCTCCACAGTGAACGCCCCTTTAACAGTGACCTCCACAGTTTCCGGCCCTTTAACAGTGACCTCCCCAGTGCCCGCCCCTTTTAACAGTGACCTCCACAGCAGCCGTCCTTTTAACAGTGACTTCCACAGCAGTTGCCCCTTTAATAGTGGCCCCTGCCCTCTTAACAGTGAACTTCACAGTGCCCACCTGTGAATGCCCCTTTAACAATGACCTCCACAGTGCCCGCCCCTTTAACAGGGACGTCCACAGTGCCCGTCCTTTTAACAGTGACCTCCACAGCAGTTGCCCCTTTAATAGTGGCCCCTGCCCTCTTAACAGTGAACTTCACAGTGCCCACCCCTTTAACAGTGACCTCCACAGCGGCCTGCCACTTTACTAGTGGCCCCTGCCCCATTAACAGTGACCTTCACAGCATCTGCCCCTTTAATTGTGGCCCCTGACAACTTAACAGTGTCCTCCACAGCAATCTGCCCCTTTAATAGTGGCCCCACCCCATTAACAGTGATCTCCACAACGCCCTGCCCCTTTAAGGCTAGGGCTACATGACGACATGTGACGCACAATATTTTGTCATACCAATGTCACGCAACCATATTGACAGGCAATGGTGTCGCACTGCGACATGCTGTGACTGCGACACGACAGTCGCAAAAAATTCATCCAAGATGGATGCATGTAGCAGTGTAGTTGTGCCCTATGTGTCGTGCAGCCCTAGCCTAAAGCTGACCCTACAGCAGTGAAGAAAAATGGCTGGGTTGTTATGTAAACCTGGAGTAAAGCTGTGTGTATGTGTAGACTAAGGGCCTGCGAGCTTCTATTGGCTGATAAGGGACATGTGACCGTATGTATGGCAGTTGGGATATGAAAAGAAAGGCTTGCATTGGCTAATGCAGGTCATTTTTTGGGAATATCTCAGGAACGGTTAGTCCTAGAGAGCTTTGACACCCATAAGATTTATGTCCAGGTAGCAAGGGATGTGTATACCAAGTTTTGTTGAAATCGATAATTGCAGTTTTGAGTAGGGATGAGCGAACCCGAACTGTATAGTTCGGGTTCGTACCGAATTTTGGGGTGTCCGTGACACGGACCCGAACCCGAACATTTTCGTAAAAGTCCGGGTTCGGTGTTCGGCGCTTTCTTGGCGCTTTTTGAAAGGCTGCAAAGCAGCCAATCAACAAGCGTTATACTACTTGCCCCAAGAGGCCATCACAGCCTTGCCTACTATTGGCATGGCTGTGATTGGCCAGTGCAGCATGTGACCCAGCCTCTATATAAGCTTGGGTCACGTAGCGCTGCACGTCACTCTGCTGATTCAAGCATAGGGAGAGGTTGCTGCTGCGACGTTAGGGCGAGATTAGGCAGATTAACTCCTCCAAAAGACTTCATTCTGTGATCGATCTGCAGCTGTGGATCATTGAAGTGCTAATATCGACTTGCTCACTTTTTTGAGGCTGCCCAGAGCGTTTTTAGATCACTTTTTTCTGGGGTGATCGGCGGCCATTTTGTGGCTTGTGGTGCGCCAGCACAAGCTATCATCAAGTGTATTTAACCATCAATAGTGTGGTTATTTTGTGCTATATCCTACATCAGCTGCAGGCTGAGCCTGTGTCACCGAAGTGCATTTAACCATCAACAGTCTGGTTATTTTTTGGCCATATACTACATCAGCTGCAGGCTGAGCCTGTGTCACCGAAGTGTATTTAACCATCAACAGTCTGGTTATTTTTTGGCCATATACTACATCTGGTGCAGGCTGAGCCTGTGTCACCCAAGTGCATTTAACCATCAATAGTGTGGTTATTTTTTGGCCATATACTACATCAGGGGCAAGTTGAGCCTGTCACCCAGCGCCTAAAAAATAGACCTGACATTTCTATTCAACCAAATTTGTACTGTTTTAGCTGGTCAAGTTATTTGTAGTGACCGTAAAAGCACATTTTTTGTTCTGGGTTGAAAAACTATTCCCAAATTTGCCATTCTCAAAATAACTAGTTTCTGCTATATGAGGCCTACTTGAAATCTATCCCAAAAAGGATATCTTACATATTAGGTGCTGATAGTGTCATTCAGAAAAACCTTAGACACACTTGCTACCGTGCAGATAGAAGTCTAATTCTGTGATTAAACCTATACCTGTCACACAGCGCAAAAAAAAACAGGCCTCACATTTCTATTACACCAAATCTGTACTGTTTTAGCTGGTCAAGTTATTTGTAGTGACCGTAAAAGCACATTTTTTGTTCTGGGTTGAAAAACTATTTCCAAATTTGCCATTCTCAAAATTGTGGTGAACGGGAACAATGAGGAAAACATCTAATAAGGGACGCGGACGTGGACATGGTCGTGGTGGTGTTAGTGGACCCTCTGGTGCTGGGAGAGGACGTGGCCGTTCTGCCACAGCCACACGTCCTAGTGAACCAACTACCTCAGGTCCCAGTAGCCAGCGGAATTTACAGCAATATTTGGTGGGGCCCAATGCCGTTCTAAGGATGGTAAGGCCTGAGCAGGTACAGGCATTAGTCAATTGGGTGGCCGACAGTGGATCCAGCACGTTCACATTATCTCCCACCCAGTCTTCTGCAGAAAGCGCACAGATGGCGCATGAAAACCAAGCCCATCGGTCTGTCACATCACCCCCATGCATATCAGGGAAACTGTCTGAGCCTCAAGTTATGCAGCAGTCTCTTATGCTGTTTGAAGACTCTGCTGCCAGGGTTTCCCAAGGGCATCCACCTAGCCCTTCCCCAGGGGTGGAAGAGATAGAATGCACTAACGCACAACCACTTATTTTTCCTGATGATGAGGACATGGGAATACCACCTCAGCACGTCTCTGATGATGACGAAACACAGGTGCCAACTGCTGCGTCTTTCTGCAGTGTGCAGACTGAACAGGAGGTCAGGGATCAAGACTGGGTGGAAGACGATGCAGGGGACGATGAGGTCCTAGACCCCACATGGAATGAAGGTCGTGCCACTGACTTTCACAGTTCGGAGGAAGAGGCAGTGGTGAGACCGAGCCAACAGCGTAGCAAAAGAGGGAGCAGTGGGCAAAATCAGAACACCCGCCGCCAAGAGACTCCGCCTGCTACTGACCGCCGCCATCTGGGACCGAGCACCCCAAAGGCAGCTTCAAGGAGTTCCCTGGCATGGCACTTCTTCAAACAATGTGCTGACGACAAGACCCGAGTGGTTTGCACGCTGTGCCATCAGAGCCTGAAGCGAGGCATTAACGTTCTGAACCTTAGCACAACCTGCATTACCAGGCACCAGCATGCAAGGCATGAACTGCAGTGGAGTAAACACCTTAAAAACAAGGAAGTCACTCAGGCTCCCCCTGCTACCTCTTCTGCTGCTGCCGCCTCGGCCTCTTCTGCTGCTGCTGCCGCCTCGGCCTCTTCTGCTGCTGCTGCCGCCGCCTCGGCCTCTTCCTCCGCCTCTTGGAGGAACGTTGGCACCTGCCGCCCAGCAAACATGGGATGTACCACCAACACCACCACCTGCGTCACCAAGCATCTCAACCATATCACACGGCAGCGTTCAGCTCTCCATCTCACAAACATTTGAGAGAAAGCGTAAATTCCCACCTAGCCACCCTCGATCCCTGGCCCTGAATGCCAGCATTTCTAAACTACTGGCCTATGAAATGCTGTCATTTAGGCTGGTGGACACACACAGCTTCAAACAGCTCATGTCGCTTGCTGTTCCACAGTATGTTGTTCCCAGCCGGCACTACTTCTCTAAGAGAGCCGTGCCTTCCCTGCACAACCAAGTGTCCGATAAAATCAAGTGTGCACTGCGCAACGCCATCTGTGGCAAGGTCCACCTAACCACAGATACGTGGACCAGTAAGCATGGCCAGGGACGCTATATCTCCCTAACTGCACACTGGGTAAATGTAGTGGCGGCTGGGCCCCAGGCGGAGAGCTGTTTGGCGCGCGTCCTTCCGCCGCCAAGGATCGCAGGGCAACATTCTTTGCCTCCTGTCTCCTCCTCCTCCTACTCAGCTTCCTCCTCCTCTTCTTCCACCTGCTCATCCAGTCAGCCACACACCTTCACCACCAACTTCAGCACAGCCCGGGGTAAACGTCAGCAGGCCATTCTGAAACTCATATGTTTGGGGGACAGGCCCCACACCACACAGGAGTTGTGGGGGGGTATAGAACAACAGACCGACGAGTGGTTGCTGCCGGTGAGCCTCAAGCCCGGCCTGGTGGTGTGCGATAATGGGCGAAATCTCGTTGCAGCTCTGGGACTAGCCGGTTTGACGCACATCCCTTGCCTGGCGCATGTGCTGAATTTGGTGGTGCAGAAGTTCATTCGCAACTACCCCGACATGTCAGAGCTGCTGCATAAAGTGCGGGCCGTCTGTTCGCGCTTCCGGCGTTCACACCCTGCCGCTGCTCGCCTGTCTGCGCTACAGCGTAACTTCGGCCTTCCCGCTCACCGCCTCATATGCGACGTACCCACCAGGTGGAACTCCACCTTGCATATGCTGGACAGACTGTGCGAGTAGCAGCAGGCCATAGTGGAGTTTCAGCTGCAGCACGCACGGGTCAGTCACACTGCGGATCAGCCCCACTTCACCACCAATGACTGGGCCTCCATGCGAGACCTGTGTGCCCTGTTGCGCTGTTTCGAGTACTCCACCAACATGGCCAGTGGCGATGACGCCGTTATCAGCGTTACAATACCACTTCTATGTCTCCTTGAGAAAACACTTAGGGCGATGATGGAAGAGGAGGTGGCCCAGGAGGAAGAGGAGGAAGAGGGGTCATTTTTAGCACTTTCAGGCCAGTCTCTTCGAAGTGACTCAGAGGGAGGTTTTTTGCAACACCAGAGGCCAGGTACAAATGTGGCCAGACAGGGCCCACTACTGGAGGACGAGGAGGACGAGGATGAGGAGGAGGTGGAGGAGGATGAGGATGAAGCATGTTCACAGCGGGGTGGCACCCAAAGCAGCTCGGGCCCATCACTGGTGCGTGGCTGGGGGGAAACACAGGACGATGACGATACGCCTCCCACAGAGGACAGCTTGTCCTTACCTCTGGGCAGCCTGGCACACATGAGCGACTACATGCTGCAGTGCCTGCGCAACGACAGCAGAGTTGCCCACATTTTAACGTGTGCGGACTACTGGGTTGCCACCCTGCTGGATCCCCGGTACAAAGACAATGTGCCCACCTTACTTCCTACACTGGAGCGTGATAGGAAGATGCGCGAGTACAAGCGCACGTTGGTAGACGCGCTACTGAGAGCATTCCCAAATGTCAAAGGGGAACCAGTGGAAGCCCAAGGCGAAGGCAGAGGAGGAGCAAGAGGTCGCCAACGCAGCTGTGTCACGGCCAGCTCCTCTGAGGGCAGGGTTAGCATGGCAGAGATGTGGAAAAGTTTTGTCAACACGCCACAGCTAACTGCACCACCACCTGATACGGAACGTGTTAGCAGGAGGCAACATTTCACTAACATGGTGGAACAGTACCTGTGCACACCCCTCCACGTACTGACTGATGGTTGGGCCCCATTCAACTTCTGGGTCTCCAAATTGTCCACGTGGCCAGAGCTAGCCTTTTATGCCTTGGAGGTGCTGGCCTGCCCAGCGGCCAGCGTTTTGTCTGAACGTGTATTCAGCACGGCAGGGGGCGTCATTACAGACAAACGCAGCCGTCTGTCTACAGCCAATGTGGACAAGCTGACGTTCAAAGAAAAATGAACCAGGCATGGATCCCACAGGACCTGTCCATCCCTTGTGCAGATTAGATATTAACTACCTCCCCTTAACAATATATTATTCTACTCCAGGGCACTTCCTCATTCAATACTATTTTTATTTTCATTTTACCATTATATTGCGGGGCAACCCAAAGTTGAATGAACCTCTCCTCTGTCTGGGTGCCGGGGCCTAAATGTGTGACAGTGGCCTGTTCCAGTGGTGGGTGACGTGAAGCCTGATTCTCTGCTATGACATGAAGACTGATTCTGCGCTGACATAAGGCCAGATTCTCTGTTACGGGACCTCTCTCCTCTGCCTGGGTGCCTGGGCCTAAATGTGTGACAGTGGCCTGTTCCAGTGGTGGGTGACGTGAAGCCTGATTCTCTGCTATGACATGAAGACTGATTCTGCTCTGACATAAGGCCAGATTCTCTGTTACGGGACCTCTCTCCTCTGCCTGGGTGCCTGGGCCTAAATGTGTGACAGTGGCCTGTTCCAGTGGTGGGTGACGTGAAGCCTGATTCTCTGCTATGACATGAAGACTGATTCTGCGCTGACATAAGGCCAGATTCTCTGTTACGGGACCTCTCTCCTCTGTCTGGGTGCCGGGGCCTAAATGTGTGACAGTGGCCTGTTCCAGTGGTGGGTGACGTGAAGCCTGATTCTCTGCTATGACATGAAAACTGATTCTGTGCTGACATAAGGCCAGATTCTCTGTTACGGGACCTCTCTCCTCTGTCTGGGTGCCGGGGCCTAAATGTGTGACAGTGGCCTGTTCCAGTGGTGGGTGACGTGAAGCCTGATTCTCTGCTATGACATGAAGACTGATTCTGCGCTGACATGAAGCCAGATTCTCTGCTATGGCATGAAGAGACTGATTCTCTGCTGACATGAAGCCAGATTCTTTGCTATGGCATGAAGAGACTGATTCTCTGCTGACGTGAAGCCAGATTCTCTGCTATGGGACCTCTGTCCAATTGATATTGGTTCATTTTTATTTTTTTAATTTTTATTTTAATTCATTTCCCTATCCACATTTGTTTGCAGGGGATTTACCTACATGTTGCTGCCTTTTGCAGCCCTCTAGCTCTTTCCTGGGCTGTTTTACAGCCTTTTTAGTGCCCAAAGGTTCGGGTCCCCATTGACTTCAATAGGGTTCGGGTTCGGGACGAAGTTCGGGTCGGGTTCGGAACCCGAACATTTCCAGGAAGTTCGGCCGAACTTCTCGAACCTGAACATCCGGGTGTTCGCTCAACTCTAGTTTTGAGTGATCGCGGAACATACACACATACATATATACATCCTTCTTTATATATAAATAGAAGTCTCTTCTCAAGACTAAATACATTTTTAATCTTTCTTCAGAACAGACCCTCCATGCCCCTTATCAGTTTAGTTGCTCTCCTCTGTACTTTTTCCAGCTGCAGAGCATCCTTTCTATGGATTGGTGCCCAGAACTGAACTCCATATTCCAGATGAGGTCGCACCAACGCTTTGTAAAGTGGTAGTATCACATCCCTGCCCTGCGAGTCCATGCCTTGTGCAGCCAGCCAGTTCACGGTGAACCGATAAGGGGTCAAATGCCCAGCTTGCCTCCGAGTCCGAGAGTCCCAGTGAGGACGAGGATGACCCCACGTTCCTTTTGTCATCCGTGTCCTCTTCATCATCAAGCGATGATGAGCTTCCGCGGCGGCGGAGACGCCGCTAGGCGGATCGAGGGGACCCCTATGCTAGGGACCCTGTGGCCCATCCTAGTACGAGCAGCTCTGGGGCTCGTACTAGTTTTCCGGCCCACCAGGTCAGCCCCCTGCAGGTGAACTTGGCTGGTGTACCCCAGAGCGATTTGAGCCCGTGATTTCTGATTTTGTTGGACAACTAGGAATCCAGATTTACACAGTGGGCTTCACTGAATACGACTTTTTTTTTGTCATTTTTTCAGTGACCAACTGGTAAATCTAATGGTGGAGCAGATGAACCTGTACGCCCAACAGTTCGTCGCTCAAAACCCGGGCTCCTTTTTGGCTAGGCTCGGTGGCTGGACCCCGGTCAGTGCAGCCGAGATGAGGACATTTTGGGTCCTCGTGCTGCACATGGGCCTAATCAAAAAACCTAGTGCCAGGCTGTACTGGAGTGGGGACGTCCTCTACCAGACCCCACTCTACAGTACGGCCATGACACGCTCCCGGTTTGAGGCCATCCGGAAATACCTGCATTATGCAGATAATGCAGCATGTCCCCCCCGAGGTGATCCTGCCTATGACCACCTGTACAAAATCAGGCCGGTCATTGATCACTTCGGGGACAAATTTTTGGAGGCCTATCTACCTGGAAGGGAGGTCGCGGTTGATGAGTCTCTCATTGCGTTCAAGGGGAGACTCATTTTCCGCCAGTATGTTCCCTCAAAGTGGGCGAGGTATGGCGTGAAGCTGTACAAACTTTGTGAGTGTACCTCAGGGTACACTTACAAGTTTCGTGTGTACAAGGGGCGAGATTCCTGTATTCAACCCCCAGAATGTCCCCCCACTCTGGGTGTTAGCGGGAAACTTGTGTGGGACCTTATGCACCCACTGCTAGATAAGGGTTACCACTAGAGTTGAGCGAACACCTGGATGTTCGGGTTCGAGAAGTTCGGCCGAACTTCCCGGAAATGTTCGGGTTCGGGATCCGAACCCGACCCGAACTTCGTCCCGAACCCGAACCCCATTGAAGTCAATGGGGACACGAACTTTTCGCCACTAAAAAGGTTGTAAAACAGCCCAGGAAAGGGCTAGAGGGCTGCAAAAGGCAGCAAAATGTAGTTAAATCCCCTGCAAACAAATGTGGATAGGGAAATGAATTAAAATAAAATAAATAAAAATTAACCAATATCAATTGGAGAGAGGTCCCATAACATAGAATCTGGCTTTATGTCAGCAGAGAATCAGTCTTCATGTCATAGCAGAGAATCAGGCTTCATGTCACCCACCACTGGAACAGGCCACTGTCAGATATTTTTAGGCCCCGGGACCCAGACAGAGGAGAGAGGTCCCATAGCAGAGAATCAGGCTTCAAGTCATAGCAGAGAATCAGGCTTCAGGTCATAGCAGAGAATCAGGCTTCATGTCATAGAAGAGAATCAGGCTTCACGTCAACCACCACTGGAACAGGCCATTGTCACATATTTAGGCCCAGGCACCCAGGCAGAGAAGAGAGGTCCCATAGCAGAGAATCAGGCTTCATGTCAGCAGAGAATCAGTCTTCATGTCATAGCAGAGAATCAGGCTTCACGTCACCCACCACTGGAACAGTCCATTGTCACATATTTAGGCCCAGGCACCCAGGCAGAGGAGAGAGGTCCCATAGCAGAGAATCTGGTTTCATGTCAGCAGAGAATCAGTCTTCATGTCATAGCAGAGAATCAGGCTTCATGTCACCCACCACTGGAACAGGCCACTGTCAGATATTTTTAGGCCCCGGCACCCAGACAGAGGAGAGGTTCATTCAACTTTGGGTTGCCCCACAATATAATGGTAAAATGAAAATAAAAATAGGATTGAATGAGGAAGTGCCCTGGAGAACAATAATATATGGTTAAGGGGAGGTAGTTAATGTCTAATCTGCACAAGGGATTGACAGGTCCTGTGGGATCCATGCCTGGTTCATTTTTATGAACGTCAGCTTGTCCACATTGGCTGTAGACAGGCGGCTGCGTTTGTCTGTAATGACGCCCCCTGCCATGCTGAATAAACGTTCAGACAAAACGCTGGCCGCCGGGCAGGCCAGCACCTCCAAGGCATAAAAGGCTAGCTCTGGCCACGTGGACAATTTGGAGACCCAGAAGTTGAATGGGGCCCAACCATCAGTCAGTACGTGGAGGGGTGTGCACAGGTACTGTTCCACCATGTTAGTGAAAGGTTGCCTCCTGCTAACACGTTCCGTATCAGGTGGTGCAGTTAGCTGTGGTGTGGTGACAAAACTTTTCCACATCTCTGCCATGCTAACCCTGCCCTCAGAGGAGCTGGCCGTGACACAGCTGCGTTGGTGACCTCTTGCTCCTCCTCTGCCTTCACCTTGGGCTTCCACTTGTTCCCCTGTGACATTTGGGAATGCTCTCAGTAGCGCGTCTACCAACGTGCGCTTGTACTCGCGCATCTTCCTATCACGCTCCAGTGCAGGAAGTAAGGTGGGCACATTGTCTTTGTACCGTGGATCCAGCAGGGTGGCAACCCAGTACTCCGCACACGTTAAAATGTGGGCAACTCTGCTGTCGTTGCGCAGGCACTGCAGCATGTAGTCGCTCATGTGTGCCAGGCTGCCCAGAGGTAAGGACAAGCTGTCCTCTGTGGGAGGCGTATCGTCATCGTCCTGCGTTTCCCCCCAGCCACGCACCAGTGATGGGCCCGAGCTGCGTTGGGTGCCACCCCACTGTGAACATGCTTCATCCTCATCCTCCTCCACCTCCTCCTCATCCTCGTCCTCCTCGTCCTCCAGTAGTGGGCCCTGTCTGGCCACATTTGTACCTGGCCTCTGCTGTTGCAAAAAACCTCCCTCAGTCACTTCGAAGAGACTGGCCTAAAAGTGCTGAAACTCCACTATGGCCTGCTGCTGCTCGCACAGTCTGTCCAGCATGTGCAAGGTGGAGTTCCACCTGGTGGGTACGTCGCATATGAGGCGGTGAGCGGGAAGGCCGAAGTTACGCTGTAGCGCAGACAGGCGAACAGCGGCAGGATGTGAACGCCGGAAGCGCGAACAGACGGCCCGCACTTTATGCAGCAGCTCTGACATGTCGGGGTAGTTGCGAATGAACTTCTGCACCACCAAATTCAGCACATGCGCCAGGCATGGGATGTGCATCAAATCGGCTAGTCCCAGAGCTGCAACGAGATTTTGCCCATTATCGCACACCGCCAGGCCGGGCTTGAGGCTCACCGGCAGCAACCACTCGTCGGTCTGTTGTTCTATACCCCGCCACAACTCCTGCGCGGTGTGGGGCCTGTCCCCCAAACATATGAGTTTCAGAATGGCCTGCTGACGTTTACCCCGGGCTGTGCTGAAGTTGGTAGTGAAGGTGTGTGGATGAGCAGGTGGAATAAGAGTAGGAGGAGGAGGAGACAGGAGGCAAAGAATGTTGCCCTGCGATCCCTGGCGGCGGAAGGACGTGCGCAAAAAAGCTCTCCGTCTGGGGCCCAGCCGCCACTACATTTACCCAGTGTGCAGTTAGGGAGATATAGCGTCCCTGGCCGTGCTTACTGGTCCACGTATCTGTGGTTAGGTGGACCTTGCCACAGATGGCGTTGCGCAGTGCACACTTGATTTTATCGGATACTTGGTTGTGCAGGGAAGGCACGGCTCTCTTGGAGAAGTAGTGCCGGCTGGGAACAATATACTGTGGGACAGCAAGCGACATGAGCTGTTTGAAGCTGTCTGTGTCCACCAGCCTAAATGACAGCATTTCATATGCCAGTAGTTTAGAAATGCTGGCATTCAGGGCCAGGGATCGAGGGTGGCTAGGTGGGAATTTACACTTTCTTTCAAATGTTTGTGAGATGGAGAGCTGAACGCTGCCGTGTGACATGGTTGAGATGCTTGGTGACGCAGGTGGTGGTGTTGGTGGTACATCCCATGTTTGCTGGGCGGCAGGTGCCAACGTTCCTCCAGAGGCGGAGGAAGAGGCCGAGGCGGCGGCAGCAGCAGAAGAGGCCAAGGCGGCAGCAGCAGAAGAGGTAGCAGGGGGAGCCTGAGTGACTTCCTTGTTTTTAAGGTGGTTACTCCACTGCAGTTCATGCTTTGCATGCAGGTGCCTGGTCATGCAGGTTGTGCTAAGGTTCACGTTAATGCCTCGCTTCAGGCTCTGATGGCACAGCGTGCAAACCACTCGGGTCTTGTCGTCAGCACATTGTTTGAAGAAGTGCCATGCCAGGGAACTCCTTGAAGCTGCCTTTGGGGTGCTCGTTCCCAGATGGCGGCGGTCAGTAGCAGGCGGAGTCTCTTGGCGGCGGGTGTTCTGCTTTTGCCCACTGCTCCCTCTTTGTCTTTTGCTACGATGTTGGCTCGGTCTCACCACTGCCTCTTCCTCCGAACTGTGAAAGTCAGTGGCACGACCTTCATTCCATGTGGGGTCTAGGACTTCATCGTCCCCTGAATCGTCTTCCACCCAGTCTTGATCCCTGACCTCCTGTTCAGTCTGCACACTACAGAAAGACGCAGCAGTTGGCACCTGTGTTTTGTCATCATCAGAGACGTGCTGAGGTGGTATTCCCATGTCCTCATCATCAGGAAAAATAAGTGGTTGTGCGTTAGTGCATTCTATGTCTTCCACCGCTGGGGAAGGGCTAGGTGGATGCCCTTGGGAAACCCTGCCAGCAGAGTCTTCAAACAGCATAAGAGACTGCTGCATAACTTGAGGCTCAGATAGTTTCCCTGATATGCATGGGGGTGATGTGACAGACTGATGGGCTTGGTTTTCATGCGCCATCTGTGCGCTTTCTGCAGAAGACTGGGTGGGAGATAATGTGAACGTGCTGGATGCCACCCAATTGACTAATGCCTGTACCTGCTCAGGCCTTACCATCCTTAGAACGGCATTGGGCCCCACCAAATATGGCTGTAAATTCTGGCGGCTACTGGGACCTGAGGTAGTTGGTACACTAGGACGTGTGGCTGTGGCAGAACGGCCACGTCCTCTCCCAGCACCAGAGGGTCCACTAACACCACCACGACCATGTCCGTGTCCGCGTCCCTTACTAGATGTTTTCCTCATTGTTACCGTTCACCACAATAAGAAAAATATTATTCGGGCCAATGTATTGAATTCAAATTCAGGCCTTTTTTTACAGACACCTAACACTATCTGGCTATCTATTTAGGTACCGTATTACACTAAAACAGGCACCCCAGTAATGACAGATTTAGCTGAATATAAATTTGAGGCCTATTATTTAGGCGCTGGGTGACAGGTATACGTTTACGGACAGAATTAGACTTGGATCTGCACAGTAGCGTGTGTGTGAAGTTCTTGAGAATTACCCTATCAGCACCTTGAATCTAATATACCCTTTAGGGATAGATTTAAAGTAGGCCTGATACAGCTGAAACCACTAATTTAGAGAATTGCAAAATTGGGAATTGTATTTCAACCCAGAACAAAAACTGTGCTTTGACGGACACTAAATAACTTGACCAGCTAAAGCAGTAATGACAGATTTGGATGAATATAAATGTGAGGCCTATTTTTTAGGCGCTGGGTGACAGGTATACGTTTAATCACAGAATTAGACTTGGATCTGCACTGTAGCGTGTGTGTGTGAAGTTCTTGAGAATTACCCTATCAGCACCTTGAATCTAATATACCCTGTTGAGGAACGGTTGAGACGTATGCATATATCCATGCATGCCTGCAAACACGTGCGGTCATGTATGGTATATATGTGCATACATTAACCACAGCATCATGGGACGATGTGCGCAGATGTGCCCAGCATCTGCGCACGTCTGCCCATGGTGATCCCCAGGGGCTCATGGTGGCCCTTGTGGGAAATATGTGGTCCCTGGAAGCTGTGCCCCCTTATAATCCCCCTTATATTAGTATATATATGTGCCCCCTTATATGTGTCCCCTTATAGTTAGTATATATTTCCTGTATGACCGTGTATATATATTGGCCCTGTATGGCAAGTGGGGACATATGATGTGATGCCCCAGATATATGCGAGGGTGTGTGTATATATAGATATGTGTGTATGTATTTGCACACGTGTCTATGTATATACACTTATGTCAGCATGACAGTATGTATGTGGGCTTATTGCTGCCCATTCATACCCCCGGTTTTGTATGTGTTTATAGATGTGCCCCAAGCATCTGTGGATATATATATATGCATATATGCAATTCCAACTGTTATCAACAGAGTTGTTTAGAGAAAAACTTGTGCTGATAGCCTGTAGGATAACAGCCGATTAGCATCTAGTCCCCTTTTGTTCAGGCCCAAAGCAATCAGACTCTGTGGCACCGTTGTGAGGGGACCTTCTAATCAGAGACATCAAATACCTGTTTTTCCACACCTCTGCCCCATGGCCTTGCCCATTACTCCCTGCATTTTGTGTACCCTGGGCCCTGATTTACCCTTGCCGTGTTACTGGACACCCTGATCCCCCAAACCCTTGCCTTATTGTATCCTTGTTTGTACCCCTGATCCTGTGCCACTGGTTCCCCTGATTGTATTTGTGGTTCAGTTACACCCCCCTGATGACCCCCACTGTATCTCCACCGTGTAACCCTTTCCCTACCCTGATTAACCCCTGGTGGTAACCCCTGCTCAAACCCTGCCACACCCCCCCCCCCCCCTCCCTCACTGTACACTTGCAGGGTATTTACCCTTGCATTGCTGTACAGTTCTGATATTATCCCCATTGTTAACCCTTTGTGTTTGTGGTCGGCTTACACCCCTGTGAGGCCACCATTAACCCTCGTCGTACCCCGTAGGGACAGTGAATAGTCGGGTTGGTTACTGATATTTGTGTGTATGATGTATTATTGTAATGTATAGATAGTATGTGGGGTGGAATTTGGGATTGTGTAGTGTAGTTAGGCTTGTATTGTGTTTATTGTAGTACTGTTTCTGTACTGCGGTGTGTACGTCTATATGTATATATATTCATATCCATTGATCCATGAATATATATAGATATAACGTATTGCTAGACTGATATAATTGTATTGTGTAATAAATATTCCTTATTGTTCATAATGCAGTGTATGGTGTTTTTAGTAGTCGCCGCCGTAGTATAGCGATAGTAAGGCGCTTGCAGCTAGCGTAGTGATTAGTGTAAAGCATAGCAAAGGTATTGTTATTATATAAAGGTATAAATAGGCGAAGTTATCAATAGACGGTTCCTCCTATTTATGAATATTAATTACCGATATTTGCATAAATATTGGTGATTAATATTCCCCCTTTACATACCCTTTTAGGGATAGATTTAAAGTAGGCCTGATACAGCTGAAACCACTAATTTAGAGAATTGCAAAATTGGGAATTGTATTTCAACCCAGAACAAAAACTGTGCTTTGACGGACACTAAATAACTTGACCAGCTAAAGCAGTAATGACAGATTTAGATGAATATAAATGTGAGGCCTATTTTTTAGGCGCTGGATGACAGGCTCAACTTGCCCCTGATGTAGTATATGGCCAAAAAGTAATCACACTATTGATGGTTAAATGCACTTGATGACAGCTTGACCCTGATGTAGGATATAGCCAAAAAATAACCACACTATTGATGGTTAAATGCTCTTGGTGACACAGGCTCAGCTTGCCCCTGATGTAGTATATGGCCAAAAAATAACCACACTATTGATGGTTAAATGCACTTGATGACAGCTTGACCCTGATATAGGATATAGCAAAAAATAACCACACTATTGATGGTTAAATGCACTTGGGTGACAGGCTCAGCTTGCCCCTGATGTAGTATATGGCCCAAAAATAACCACACTATTGATGGTTAAATGCACTTGATGACAGCTTGACCCTGATGTAGGATATAGCAAAAAATAACCACACTATTGATGGTTGAATGTACTTGGTGGCAGCTTGTGCTGGCGCACCACAAGACACAAAATGGCTGCCGATCACCCCAGAAAAAAGTGACTGAAAAACGCTCTGGGCAGCCTAAAAACAGTGAGCAATTGAATAGCAGCAGTTCAATGATCCACAGCTGTAGATCGATCACTGAATGAAGTCTTTTGGAGGAGTTAATCACTGCCTAATCTCGCCCTAACGTCGCAGCTGCAACCTCTCCCTACACTTGTATCAGCAGAGTGACGTGCAGCTCTACGTGACCCAAGCTTATATAGAGGCTGGGTCACATGCTGCACTGGCCAATCACAGCCATGCCAATAGTAGGCATGGCTGTGATGGCCTCTTGGGGCAAGTAGTATGATGCTTGTTGATTGGCTGCTTTGCAGCCTTTCAAAAAGCGCCAAGAAAGCGCCGAACACCGAACCCGAACCCGGACTTTTACGAAAATGTTCGGGTCCGTGTCACGGACACCCCAAAATTCGGTACGAACCCGAACTATACAGTTCGGGTTCGCTCATCCCTAGTTACTACCTTTACGTGGATAACTTTTATACTAGTATCCCCTTGTTCAGGTCCCTCGTCGCCAGATCCACGTCCGCTTGTGCGACCGTGCGGAAAAATCAACGCGGTCAGATATAAGGACAAGCTGCTGGTCAGATATAAGGACAAGAGGGATGTCCTTGTACTGTCCACAATTCACAGTAACTGCATCACCCCTGTCCCTGTGCGAGGTACCGCGGCAACGGTCCTCAAGCCCGATTGTATCGTCGACTACAATCGGTATATGGGAGGAGTTGATCTCTCTGATCAAGTCCTCAAGCCATATAACGCCATGCGCAAAACGCGGACATGGTACAAAAAAGTTGCGGTCTACTTGGTGCAGGTTGCCATGTACAACTCTTTTGTACTGTTCCAGTGCGCTGGCAACACAGGGAAATTCCTCCAGTTCTATGAGGCAGTCCTCAAGGCCCTGATCTTTTCGGACCGGGAAAGAGCAGGCCAGAGTACCTCGGGAACTGTAGGCGCCCGGATCATCCCTGGCTAACACTTTCCAGGTGTGGTCCCTCATACTGGAAAGAAGGGACGGACCCAAAAAAAGGGCAGAGTGTGTCACAGGAGGGGGATACGGAAGGACACCACTACTCAATGTGACACGTGCCCCGATCATCCAGGCCTCTGCATTGACTGTTGCTTCAGGGAGTACCACACTTCCTTGGAGTACTAAATTTATAATCCCCTTCCCCAATTTTAATTCCATTTAGCCACTGACAATCGATAAAAACTATGGTTCTCAGACTTGAGACACCCAAAAAGATTTGTTCAAAAAGTTTGTAAAACTAAAATAATAAAAAAAAGTATACAAATTAGGTATCGCTGCGTCGGTAATAATCTCCTCTATAAAAATACCCCATGACCTAACCCCCCAGATTAACACGATCCAAAAAAAAAAAAAAAACGGTGCAAAAAATGAATTTTTTTGGTCCCCTCTGATAACAAAAAGTTTAATAGCAAGCGATCAAAAAGTCATATAGCCCCCAAAATAGTGCCATTAAAACCATCCCCTCATCCCGCAAAAAATGAGCCCCTACCTAATGCAATCGGCTAAAAAACAAACAAAAAAAATGACTCTTAGGCATTAGAGATACAAATTATTATTTTTTGTATCAAAAAGGATAGAATAGTCTAAAACCTAAATAATTGTAAAAAAGTAGACTTATTAGGTATCGCCGCGTCCATAAGAATCTCCTCTATAAAAATACCCCATGACCTAACCCCCCAGATTAACATGGTCCAAAAAAAAATTTAAAACGGTGCCAAAACAGCAATTTTTGGCACTTTTCCATTTCAATACGGTTTTTCCGGTAACAAAGCAAGGGGTAACAACCAAACAAAACATTTAAAACAAATATTTATTACCCTTATACTGCAGTTTACAGAAACGCCACATTTGTGGTCATAAACTGCTGTATCACTAAAAGGCAGTGTGCAAAAGGAAAGGACCGACATGGTTTCTGGAAGGCCGATTTTGATGGCCTTTTTTATTGACACCATGTCCCTTTTGAAGCCCCCCTGATGCACCCCTAGAGTAGACACTCCCTAAAAGTGAAACTACACCCCTCAAGGTATTCAAAACTGATTTTACAAACTTTATTAACCCTTTAGGTGTTCCTCAACAGTTAATGGCAAATGTAGATGAAATTTCAGAATTTCAATTTTGGTAACCTTACCTAACAAACATGAAATATAGAGCAACCAAAAATCATATGTACCCTAAAAATAGTCCCAACAAAACCGCCACCTTATACCGTAGTTTCCAAAATGGGGTCACTTTTAGGGAGTTTCTACTCCAGGGGTGCATCAGGGGGGTTGAAACAGGACACGGTGTAAATAAACCGGTCCATAAAAATCAGCCCTCCAAAAACCACACGGCGCTCCTTTCCCTCTACGCCCCGCCGTGTGCCCGTACAGTAGTGTACAACCACATATGGGGTGTTTCTGTAAACTGCAGAGTCAGGGCAATAAAGATGCAGTCTTGTTTGGCTGTTAACCCTTGCTTTGTTAGTGGAAAAAATGGGTTAATATGGAAAATTTGGCAAAAAAATGTAATTATGAAATTTCATCTCCATTTGCCAATAACTCTTGTGGAGCACCTAAAGGGTTAACATAGCTTGTAAGATCAGTTTTGCATACCTTGAGCGGTGTAGTTTCTTAGATGGGGTCACTTTTAGGGTGTTTCTACTCCAGGGGTGCATCAGGAGGGTTGAAACAGGACACGGTGTAAATAAACCGGTCCATAAAAATCAGCCCTCCAAAAACCACACGGCGCTCCTTTCCCTCTATGCCCCACCGTGTGGCTGTACAGTAGTGTACGACCACATATGGGGTGTTTCTGTAAACGGCAGAGTCAGGGCAATAAAGATACAGTCTTGTTTGGCTGTTAACCCTTGCTTTGTTAGTGGAAAAAATGGGTTAAAATTGAAAATATGGCAAAAAAATTAAATTCTGAAATTTCATCCCCATTTGCCAATAACTCTTGTGCAACACCTAAAGGGTTAACAAAGTTTGTAAAACCAGTTTTAAATACCTTGAGGGGTGTAGTTTCTTAGATGGTGTCACTTTTATGGAGTTTCTACTCTAGGGGTGCATCAGGGGGGCTTCAAATGGGACATGGTGTAAATAAACCAGTCCAGCAAAATCTGCCTTCCAAAAACCACACGGCGCACCTTTCCCTTTACGCCCTACCGTGTGCCCGTACAGTAGTTTACGGCCACATATGGGGTGTTTCTGCAAACTACAGAATCGGGGCAATAAACATGGCATTTTGTTTGGCTGTTAACCCTTGCTTTGTAAAAAAATGTATTAAAATAGAAAATTTGCCCAAAAATTTAAATTCTCAAATTTCATCTCCATATGCCAATAACTCTTGTGCAACATCTAAAGGGTTAACAACATTTGAAAAAACAGTTTAGAATACCTTGAGGGGTATAGTTTTTAGAATGGGGTCATTTTTGGGTGGTTTCTATTATGTAAGCCTCACAAAGTGACTTCAGACCTGAACTGGTCCCTAAAAATTTGGATTTTGAAAATTTCAGAAAAATTTCTATATTTGCTTCTAAATTTCTAAGCCTTGTAACATCCCCAAAATATAAAATATCATTCCCAAAATGATCCAAACATGAAGTAGACATATGGGGAATGTAAAGTAATAACTATTTTTGGAGGTATTACTATGTATTATAGAAGTAGAGAAATTGAAACTTGGAAATTTGCACTTTTTAAATAAAAAATTGGAAATTTGGTATTTTTTTATAAATAAAAATGATTTTTTTTTACTTCATTTTACCAGTGTCATGAAGTACAATATGTGACGAAAAAAAACAATCTCAGAATGGCCAGGATAAGTCAAAGCGTTTTAAAGTTATCACCACCTAAAGTGACACTGGTCAGATTTGCAAAAAATAGCCTGTCCTTAAGGTGAAATAAGGCCGTGTCCTTAAGGGGTTAAGAGTTCTTCAAAACAGAAGTTAAACTAACTTGTCTATAATTACCTGTGGAAGACCTAGATCCTTTTTTGAATATGGGCACCAAATTTGCCTTGTGCCAATCACTTGGCACTGTACCAGTGCCTAGAGAATCTTTTAAAGTTATAAACAGGAGCACATCAATGATTGAACTGAGCTCTTTAAGAACTCATGGGTGTAATCCATCTGGACCCGGAGCCTTGTTCACATTTACCTTATTTAACTTAGCTTGGGCCATAACTACAGATAGCTAATTGAGTATATTACTGGATGTACTAACAGCCCCAGCACCACAGATATCAACTCCTTTTTCTTCTTTTGTACATACAGAGCTAAAAAAAAAATTACGGAATTCTGCCTTTTCCTTATCTTCAGTGACTAACCCCCTTTACCATTATTTAGGGTTCCTACCTGCTCAGACCTTGTTTTTTTAGCATTTATATATTTAAAGAACTATTACCTAGTGTTTCTTGAACAGTAACATTTCCAACAAGCTCTGCATCATTAGAAATTACCAGATCCAACAGAGCATTGCCCATAGTGGGAGCTTCTATAAACTGGCCCATAAAGTTGTCCTGCAGCAAGTTGAGGAATTTTCTCCCTTTTGAGGTTGAGGCAGAATCATGACTCCAGTTAATGTCTGGGAAGTTAAAGTCAAAACCATTATGACCACTGTGCCATCCTGTGCAGCCCATTCTATTTGGTTATATAGTTGAGGTTATATCGCCTCTGTGATGTTAGGGTGTCTATAGATTACACTAAGTATTATTTTTTCAGTTTATATCCCTTTGAACTTCCACCCATAAGGTTTTAACATCATCACCATCCGCACCCACAATTGCCTCTTTCACACTTGCCTTCAGATCACTCCTCACATACAGGCACACGCCACCGCCTTTTCTATTGACCCTGTCTTTTCTAAATAGTGTAAAACCCTCAATAATAACAGCCCAGTCATGTTAATAGTCCAACTATGTCTCAGCCACTACAACTACATCTATGTGTTCTTCTAGTACCATAGCCTCCAGTGCCCACATTTTTCTAGCTAGACTTCTGGCATTTGTGAAAATACATTTTGAATTACTATTACCTGTAAAGTGAATATCCGGGATATTTTGGTTACCTTGGTTGATGTTTGCTACCAGCAGCTCTATTTTTTTCATCGGTGTAAAGTTCTGCCCAGTCTTCTACCTACTTTCCTCACTAACCACAGCCCCCACTAAATCCCCACTGTTCCCTCCTATATCCCACTCTCTATCTACGCTATTTACCCCCTTATTAGTATGACCCCCCCACCCTCCCCCCAGATCCTAGTTTTTAGTATGACCCCCCACCCCATTTTTACCCCCAGAGCAATTGAACCCTCCCCATTAAGGTGCAGCCCATGCCTACTGTAGAGCCTGTAACCGACAGAGAAGTTGGCCTAGTTCTCCATGAACCCAAACCCTTCCTTCCTGCACCAGTTTCTGAGCCACTTATTTAACTCCCTAAGCTCCCATTGTCTCTCTGGTGACGCTCATGGCACTGGTAGTATTTCTGAAAACACTACCTTGGAGGTCCTGGACTTAAGCTTCTCTCCTAGTTCCTTAAAATCTGTTTTAAGGACCTTCCATCTCCCCCCCTCCACACATGCCAATGTGTACCATGACTGCCGGGTCTTCTCCAGCCCCACCCAGCAATCTGTCAATCTGATCCGCAATATACCGAACCCAAGCACCTGGAAGACAACATACTGTTCGGCATTAACGATCTCAGCGACAGATGACCCTGTCTGTCGTCCTAATATTATGAAGTTTTGCAGCAGCTGAGGTGTGTATTATGAGGCCTAGATATGACTGCTTTCTCTTAACCACCCAATGGCTACGCCACTGGCCACAGAGACTCTTCAGTCTTTGAGAAAACTTTTCATGGTGGTTTGGGGAGAATAGAAAAGGAAGAAAAAGTAAACTCCTGAAGGGAAACATCAGTTGTTACTGGATTAAGGGAATTGGGGCCTTCATGGTACTACAGTCAGTCAACCATGATAGTCTGGGGAACCTTCAGGTGGCCCCAGGCTGCCATAGTAACCAATCGGAGCCCCACGATTTCACTTAAGATATATGTCAGTAATTATTTATTTCCCCTAGATCCTTTTCCTTTGCTAAGTTTTAGCTCAGTGTCATTAGGACAGAGTGACTACAATTTATCAACAGTACCTAAAGGGAATATGAGGTACTCTGAGACACACCTCCTGTCTCATCATTGGTTCAGGCTGCTGCTCTCTCTCTCTCTCTCTCTCTCTCTCTCTCTCTCCGCCTCCAGCTCTGCCTCCTCAGATTGGTTACTGTGTTTTCATTTTTTTACTCGCTTCCTTCCGAGAGCAATAACTTTTTTATTTTTTCCATTCACATGTTGTTTTTTTGAGACAGGTTGTACTTTTTAATGACACCATTTACAATACCATACAATCTAGTTAGAAGTGTGAAAAAATTCCAAATGGAGTGGAAATGGAGTTGCATGGGTTTTGTTTTTACAGTGTTCCCTATGCGGTAAAAATTTCTGGGTAATTAAAATTACAATGATACCATATTTACATAATGTTTCTTGTGTTTTAATACAGAAAAAAGAAAAACATTGAATTTTTTTTTCTTTTCCAATAAAAAACACGGCTCATAGTACCCACAGACTAAAATTGGAATATCAAGTTTAGATGGGTTAGTTGGCTCTAATCAGCATAGAGATGGTACTGAAAACCAAATCTACTGATGTCTGTCCAAATAGGGCTGTGTAGAGAGAGAAAAGTAGATGAACTAGGACTGAACCCTGAGGAACCCAACATCAAGAGGAAGAAGTAGAGCCAGTGAATGATACACTAAAGGATCAGCCAGAAAGATAGAAAGAGAACCAGGAGAGAGCAGTGTCCTTAAAGGGGTTGTCCGGGTTCAGAGCTGAACCCGGACATATCTCCATTTTCACCCCGGCAGCCCCTCTGACGTGAGCATCGGAGCAGTTCATGCTCTGATGCTCTCCTTTGCCCTGCGCTAAATCGCGCAGGGCAAAGTAATTTTTGGGATATCCAGTGACGTACCGGGGCTCTCCATGGGGCTGCCAGGAACCCCGGTGACGTCACCGGCACTGATGGGCGGGATTTAGCACTGACCTAGCCAGTAAAGTGGCTAGGGCAGCGGTAAAGCCCGCCCATCAGAGCCGGTGACGTCACCGAACACACTGCTGGGCGGAAGTTTGCGCCCGGCCGCGTGTTATTGAAAAAAAAAGAGGCTGCCTGGGTGACAATAAGGGTATGTCCGGGTTCAGCTCTGAACCCGGACAACCCCTTTAAGGCTATTTAAGTGGAGCATGGAGAAGAGGAGTCTGTAGTCTATCATATCAAATAAGAGATCCAGAAGAATCAGTAGAGAAATGTTATTCCTTGTTGCTGTCAGGAGATTGTTAGACACGTAAGGGCAGTTTCTGTAGAGTGGAGAGGGCGAAGGCCAGATTGTAAAGGGTTAGGAAGAGAGTTTGCAGATACATAGCTTTTTAAGAGAGAGTCCAAGAGATGTTCTAGGAGTTTAGAGTTGAAGGGGAGGTTATAAACAGGTCAGTAGTTAGCAGCACAGGTTGGGTCAAGAGATATATTTTTTTAATAGTGGGGTTATAACAGAATGTTTGAAAGAGGACAGAAAGATGCCAGAAGAGAGAGAGAGAGGTTAAATATTGTAGTTAGGTGAGTAATGACAGCTGGTGAGGGAATAGGATCACTGCTGCAGTTCATGGTTCGAGAAGAACAGAGAAGCCTGGAGACTTTTTCTTTCTTTATAGGGTCAAAAGAGGAGAGACAACACAAAGAAGTGTGGGAGGGAGGAGGATTGAAGCTGGTTGGGGACTGGCAGATTATTTTCTACTGAATTTTACCAATCTTATCTCTGAAGTAAGTTCCCAGGTCTTCAGCGCAGAGGTCAGTGATGGGCACATGAAACTTTAGGGCCTAGAAGGGAGTGAAAAATATAAAAGTAGTTTGGGTTATTTGAGAGTAAGGAGATTAGAGTGATAAAATAGTTCTGTTTGACAATGTGGAAGGCCGAGTTGATTATAAATTTATAATGAAGGATATCATGATTTTCTCAATAAGCACTCTGCACATGTGGAGCACCGCTGGAGAAAAAGTGTTTCAGGTATGTGCCAAAGTTGCCATGTTCTGTGTCAGAAAGGTTGGATTGTAATTGAAACTATTTCATCCAGGGTAGTTTTTTTTTGTATTGTTGTAATGATTGGCATCCAGGTCCAGACATGAGAGTGGAGAGATTGGGGCAAGATCTAACTGTAGGGTGTCAATGAGTTGCTGGGAGCTAATGGTGTGTAGGTTTCTGTATGTGTGAAAAGTAGGAATGTCATGAGAAGAGTAAGAGAACTTTATAGTAAAGGAAAGAAGATTGTGGTCAGAAAGTGGAAAGTGTGAGTTAATAAAGTCCAAGACTAAGAAGTCCAAGAAGACTAGATCAAGTGTATTGCCCTCTTTGTGCGTGGCAGAGGCAGTAAGTTGAGAGAGGCCAAGAGAGGAGGCTATGGAAAGAAAGTGAGAGCCTGATGGGAGATAGGATCGTCAATGAGGATATTGAAATCACCGATAATAAGTGTCGGTGAATCAGATGATAGGAAATTAGTAAGCCATGCAGCAAACTGATCTAGGAACCTGTGGGGGGAGTCTGGAGGACTATAGATCACAGCAACTAGCAGGGGGAATGGGTGTTAGAGTCTAATGGTATGGACCTCAAAAGAGGCAAATGTCAGATAGGGTAAAGGGGTAATGACATGAAACATGCACTGTGGACAAAGTAGTATGTTATCATATCTGGGAGTGTTGGGGAAGTGAAGTCCCCCATAGGATAGAGAGGAAGCAGTGTCAGAACATTGAAGCCAAGTTTCCATAAGGAAGACAGGAGAATATAAGCCTGGAAGATAAAAATGATGTAGATGTGGGAGAAAAAGAAATAGACAGTCCCACTGAGATGACGGTGAGACCTAAAGATAGAAGAAAAACAGAATATAGCAATAAAACAAGAAGCATAAAGAATAATAGCAAAAAAACTGTGAAAAAAACTATTCAACAGGATTTTTTCAGGATCTACAAAAAAGACATCCAAAAAGAGGATGTAGAGGCGGTAAACACACCAAAAGGCAAAAAAGGGGTAAAAAAACAGTAGGGACAGAAATAAACGGGGAGACGACTACTGATGAGTTAGGGCAGAAAATATACAACCTGAGCAAACATAATTTAACAAGAGTTGAGAATGATATTCTAAAAAAGGGACTCAAGTTTGCCCCTACTGTCTATTTTAATAAATTTGAAGCCTTTTTGGGAATAAGGAAATTTATGAGAAAACTAGCCCTGAAAAGATACTATAAGAAAAAAGAGAAATATAGTATGGAAAAAAGAGATAATGAAAACTATAGCGATAAGAGATATATACATACAGATTTGAAAATAAAATCCAGATTCGACCCGGTTAATGAATACTCTGTTCCTATCAATACGTTCTCAAACTTAGTCATCAGAGAAATAAGAAATGCCAAACATGTTAATAAATACAGAAAAAACCATATGGGCAATATGACTAAGTCTGAGATAGTAGCAATACGAAAAATGCAACAGAATAAAGATATCATTATCCGCCCCGCAGACAAGGGGGGCGGTATCGTTGTATTAAATAGTGAAGACTATGAGAAAGAAGTTTTCAATATTTTAAGTGACAACAAAACTTATATGCTTCTTAAAAAGGATCCCACAGAAATTTTTAAGAAAGAACTAAAACAACTAATACAAAAAGGCAAAACCGAAGGAATTCTCAATAAAAATGAAAGTAGTTTTATAGACATTAAAAACCCTAAAATAGCGATCTTTTATCAGAACCCCAAAATTCACAAAGATATACAGAAACCTCTGGGTAGACCTATAGTGTCCGGTATTGAATGTTTGACGAGCTCACTTTCAAAATATGTAGATCAATTTCTGCAACCATGTGCACAGACGCTACCATCCTTCTTAAAAGACACTAACCATGTGCTACAAATTTTAAAGGACATAGAGTGGAAAAAAGGTTTTATTATAGGCACTTTAGACGTGAAGTCCCTATATTCTATCATTGAAAATCACAAGGGCTGTGCAGCAGCCAAGCACTTCCTATATCAAAAAGGGGAACTAAATAGTACCCAAATTGAATATATAGGTGAGTGTATTTTATTTATATTGGAAAAGAATTATTTTAAATATAAAGATGCTTTTTACTTACAGACATGGGGGGCCGCGATGGGGACGAGGTTCGCACCGGGGTTCGCTAATTTATACGTTGGTAGGTGGGAAGCAGACCACATCCACCCCAACGGCGAGCTCCGGGCGGGCCTCGTCCTCTGGCGGCGCTTCATTGATGATGTTGTTTTTATTTGGGATAAAGGGGAGGATGCACTGAAGGTATTTTTAGATGACATTAATAAAAATGAATTTTATCTGGATTTTACCCTGACGCATAGCAATCAGGAAATAAATTTTTTAGATCTCACTATTTATGTCACAGGTGACCACATTAGTACTAAAACGTATTCAAAACCAACAGACTCCAACAGTTATATTAATAGAGATAGTTGTCACTTGCCCAGATGGTTGGATAATATACCCAGGAGTCAGTTTCTTCGTCTCAGAAGAAACTGTACTGAGACCAATGAATATGTCAAAGAGGCAGATATTTTGGGAAAAAAATTTACAGCAAAGGGATATAATGAGGAAACAGTGGAAGCACAGAAAAAAGAAATAAAATTGATAGCAAGAGAAAAACTAATAAAGATAAATGAAAATAAAGTAATAAGAGAATCGGAAATAAAGGAGAAAATACCACCTATCATAATCCCTTATAACACACAAACCCATATCCTCAGAAAAATTGTAGGAAAATACTGGGATATACTGAAAGAGGATAAAATTGTAGGGAACCTCATACCAACAAAACCAGTTTTTATATACAAAAGGGCAACCAATATAGGCAACAAAATTGCCTCAACTAGTAAAGGAGCAGGTATACTGATGAAAAAGAATAACATTCAAAGTAACCTCCCACAGGGTTTCTTTCCATGTAGAAAATGTGCCCCATGTAAAAATACAGCAAAAAATACAGTGAAAACACAACATATAAATAACTATGAGGGTAGTTTTGAACAGGAGATTAGGGGTCATATCTCCTGTAACACAGAAGGGGTTATTTATGCCATAAAATGCCCCTGTCACAAACTATATATTGGACGTACTAAAAGAAAACTAAAAAAACGGATAAGTGAACACATGAATAACATCAGAAAGAAATCAGCAGAACACCCTCTATCCAGGCATTTCACTGAAGTACATGGAGGAAAAATAGAAGGCATGTCCTTTTTGGGCATAGAGAAGATAGAAATGGACGCCCGTGGAGGAGATTTTATCAAAAAGCAATCAAAGAAAGAAACAGAATGGATATTCAATTTGGATACTATGTTGCCTAAGGGCCTTAACTCCGAAATTGAACTTTTTGGTTTTGATTAGTAATAATTAACAGGGAGGAAGGAGCCAGGCACAGCATGTACTATAAATAAAGACAACCTACGTAGTGGGCGCAACGTTCCCTGATGAAGAGTACCGCCCGTACTCGAAACGCGTTGGAAGTTTGACTCCCACTACAACCCGTAAACTCACTAGCGGTGACGTCACTGGCTCAGACGTGAGCACTAACCCACAGGTAATAGGAACACTCTGCCACCGGCCGGGGCGAGTTTTTTCCTAATACTTATAATAATATAACAGCCTAATACTCACTAGTCCATGCTGGCCATCCCCTCCCCTTGGATCCACTTCTCTTGCTCCACTTAGAGAATATAGGAGGAGGACCGCTGCAGAACATTGCACCGCTACAAACACATGTGCGTTAAGGTAAGACCCATACGCACACAGTTTTTTGCGGCATTGTTTGCATGAGTGGTAGATGGTTCTTTCAGTTTGTGGCTGGTTAGTCTAATAGATCTTAATTTATTGGTAGCGCGCAGTGTCACATTTATTTTCTTAAGTTTCCATAAGGGCCAGCAAGTTCAGATACTGTGAGAGTAAGAAGTCATGGGTTGTGCGGAGTTTGTTACACACCGACCATGAGTTCCAGAGAGCACAGATAAAAGGCAGTAGAAGATGTACAGTTCTCCTGTTGCAGGTGAGAAGCTGAAGTTAGCAAGGGGGAGGGGGGAATCAGGGTTTGGTCAAATGTTGCCTGCAGCTAATAGCAGCAAATGGTTCAATGATTTGTAAGGGGGGGGGGGGGGGGGAAGTTATGCTGCTTGACCCCAGCAAGTGCTTCTCCTTAGACTGTATCTACATTTATAGAGCGTTTGATCATAGAACTAGGGGTAGTTTAGCTCATTAACCAATTAATCAGCTAAGCAGGACAAATGAGAAGAGATGCTTTGTGTAGGTAACAAACAGAGCTAGGGATCTGAATGGGCTGTAAAATCACCACAGATCACAAGCTTTACAACAGTAAAATAAATAACATCAGATCAATTGGAACATCTACATTATATATGATATCACACTTGCAGAAAACTAAAAAAAATACGA
The DNA here is from genome assembly GCF_905171765.1 of Bufo bufo. NCBI lineage: Eukaryota > Metazoa > Chordata > Amphibia > Anura > Bufonidae > Bufo > Bufo bufo. The sequence continues at coordinate 87,754,338 of NC_053396.1, forward strand.
GACCTAGCAAAAATATATTTGGCTCTAATACCATTTCATACATTCCTTCTTTTGAACCTTTAAGTTTGGGAGGCTCATCAAGGAAAGGGTCAATTTCTCTTACCTGTTCAGTTCAATCCTTTCTAGTCTGACAGTTAAACACAAATATATGTTGAAATGGGAACAATGTCTGGGCAATGAGCTGTGCTCAAAGCCATGTTAAGTCATTTGGAATAAAGCACCCAGGTCGTCCATGTGTACTTTATAAAAGGAAAGCCAGTATATACTGTAACTATCATGTTTTGGTGCCATACAGCCGATATTTTACATAAGTTAATACATTAGTTATGAACAGATACTGGCAACATGGAACATAGACAAATTCTTGTTTCTTAGGCTACATGCACATAGCGATATCCGTTTTGTGGTTCTCAAACCATGGATCTGCAAAATACGGATACCTTCTGTGTGCAGTCCACATTTTTCTCAGTCCAATTAATAGAAATGGCTATTCTTGTCCGCAAAACAGACAAGAATAGGAAATGTTCTATAATTTGCAGGACAGATTTATGGATGCAGACGGTTCTGCTCTCTTTAAATTTAGATGTCCTTACCGCATAGTGATAGGTAATAAATCATGTTGATTCGATGTTGATTTGTATAGTAAATGTGTGTATGTGTGTGTATATATATATATATATATATATATATATATATATATATATATATATATATATATAGAAATAACAAAAAGGGCAGCACTCCAGAAAGTAAAAGAAGAAAAAATCTTTAATTACCCATACGGGACAAGCGACGTTTCGGCTCAATGTGTGAGCCTTTCTCAAGCTAAGTGTACAGACAAACTACTGGGTATATATGCCAGTGAGAGTGAATACAATCAATGTGCAATCCAGGTGTGCTCAATCATAACAATTGAGATAATCAAAATACAAAATACAGTGCATATGACATAATCACAATGGGTCACATGATAAAAATCAGTGCATGATCATATGGTGAATAATCGATTAAAAAATTCATATAACATACAATAAAAATGTGCAAATACATAAGAATACTGCATGATTATCAATCATACAGTAAGTGGTGTCAGCTGTATATGCTGATAAAGTGCTGAGTGCTTACTGCGTGGGTTCAGGCAGACGGAGGGTGAAGGAGGATGCAAAACACTGACGGCTGTCATAGAGCATGCGGTTTCGGCGTGCCTGTAGTGTGACTGCGCATGTCACAATGACGTATGTAGCATACTTCCGGATTACGATGTGCTTGTGGTACCGCAAATGCGCATTGGCCTTCTGATGTCTCTTGCGCCATCTTGAATCAGGGCATATTGCCTGCAATGCCAGGGACCTCTGTTGGTAACAGCCGATGTATAACAAATAAGGTGAGGGCACATCATAGTGCTCCTATAGCCTACACTGGTGGCTGAGTGAGTGCAGAAACGGGACGCAACAAAATCAAAGCTGCAGCCCACATCCGTGATCCCAGATCCACTGTGCACCCACACGTTAGTGTGAGGTCACACTGTATCTGCGAACAATGCCCACTCATTACCACCCCATAGGGGAGGGATCTCCTCATATACACCTCTAATGTAAACAACAGACTGTGGTCACAGAGGCACCAAAAAGCATCTACAAGCATAAGAATGCACTGACAAAGAAAGACTATCCTTGTATAGGCTTGCCGTCCACATTTACAGCCTCATATCTCCTCACTCCATGCTCCGTGGCCCACCTACCGCAGACTAGGAAAAAAGAAAAAAAAGGAAAACAAAAGAAAGGGAGAGAAAAAAGGAGAATAAGTATATTGTGTATACAAATGAATAATAAAAAGGAACATGTTTTTTTGTCTTGTACAAAAAATCTCACAATATACACAGTGAGGTCAACACCATAATGTACAACATGGAGGCAAACCACAAACCCTAACCCACCCCAATCCTGTAGTCCACATTTAAACCACAGGGTTTGAGGGAATTAAAAGTGTGAATCCACCTCAACTCCCGTCTATTAAGAAGATTAGCCCTGTTGCCACCTCTTCTGGGCATAGGTATAAAATCAATAATACAACACCTGAGATCTCTTTCAGTGTGTTTGAGGTCCGTAAAGTGTTTAGACACAGGCAAGTCAAGCCGTTTTTTTTTTTTACTTAGACGGTGATTATTAAGCCGTGTCTTAAAATCAGTAGTGGTCTCGCCTACATAAATTAAATTACATGGACACATAAGTGCATAAATGATGTAACTAGAATCACAAGTTAGATAATATCGTATCGGGTATACCACCCCAGTTTGAGGGTGTACAAAATTTTTGCCTTTTACGATATATTTGCAATTTACACATGATAAGCATGGGAAACAGCCTGTGCTGTTTGTTGTCAATGTTGTCTGTCTCAATTTTTTGGTGGTTCCTACGTCAGCCTTGACTAACTGGTCCTTAATACTTTTAGATCTGCGGTAGGACATTAGGGGTGGGGCATGGAATTCTTTTACAGCATTGTGGCATCCACCCAGTATACCCCAATGGCGTCGGATGATGTTCCCTATCGCTATACTCTGTTCCGAGTACATGGAAACAAAAGGAATTCTAGTTGGTTTTATTTGACGTATTTTATTAGAAAGAGTGTCATTCCTGTCTAGTTTCCTGACCAGTTCTTTCTTGTCATGCAACAGTTTCGAAGGATATCCTCGTTTCTTGAACTTATTAGTTAGTACGTCTAATGTGTTGTCTAGCTGATCTTGATCTGAGACTATACGCCTTGCTCTTAAGAACTGGGAATAGGGCAAGGATCTAATCATATTTTTGGGATGATTACTGCTGTACGTCAATAGTGTGTTCCTGTCGGTCGGCTTTGTAAAAAGTGCCGTGTGCAGCTTCCCGTCCTCCAGGAACACACGTGTGTCCAGAAACTGCATTTCGATATGGGAATGCACTAAGGTGAATTGTAGTGCTTTATCAATCCCATTGAGGAATTCATGGAATTCACAAAGTTGATCAATGGTGCCAGTCCAGATGAGGAAGATGTCGTCTATGTACCGCCACCACGCCATGGCATGCCTGAAGTGGTGGCTTCCATAGACGACATCTTCCTCAAATAGACGCATAAAAATGTTGGCATAAGTTGGGGCCACGTTGGACCCCATTGCCACGCCCTGTTCTTGCATATAGTAAGTGTCTTGGAAAAGAAAATAATTGGATCTCAGGACAATTTCAAGGAGGGATACTATGAAATGTTGAGCTTGACTAGTCAAAGAGGATCTATCTAGCATGTAGGAAACTGCAGCTAGCCCCTTGCAGTGATCGATTGAGGTGTAGAGAGAGGTGACATCAAAGGATGCTAACGTCACCCCCTGTACACCTGTCAAATCGATCATCTGCAACTTCAGTAAAAAATCGGTGGTGTCTTGAATGTAAGAACTACCACCACATGCAAAACTGCGAAGTATCCTGTCCAGAAAGATGGCAACATGGCTAAAATATGAATCCGACCCTGATACAATAGGTCGACCGGGGGGATCGATGATGGACGATGAGGGATAATCCACAAGTCCCCCATCTATGATCCCCGCGTCTAAGGCAATAGTCAACACATTTTTGATCGATTCAGCGATTTTGAACTTAGGGTCAGCATCAATGGGCCTGTAGATGGTAACGTCGCTTAGTTGTCTCAAGACCTCTGCAACGTATTTGCAGGTGTCTAATACAACCACCGCACCGCCTTTGTCCGCGGCCTTAATAGTAAGTGCGGGGTCACGTTTTAATTCATTGAGAGCGACAATCTCATCAGCAGTTACATTGGGGCGACCAAAAGGTTGTGGAGAGTGTGTCTCTCTTAATGTCTGAATGTCAGACTTAACCGCAGCCTTAATAGCAGGATCACAAATGGCAGGATTAAAGTTACTACCAAGTGAGAGATCGAACATGCCAAGAGATAGCTCACTCATCTTGGCATGCTCGATCCGCTCCTTGTTCTGGAACCAGACCTTAAGTTTGATGGCCCGGAAAAAAGCATTAAGATCAATAAGGAGCTGAAGAGGCAATATGAATTCCTGTCCAAGAGGTCCATTTCTTTACGTCTACATATGACCACCCTGGGCGAATACTATAAGATACAACGTATCCCAAGAGGGATGAGGTCCAGCTTACGCCCTAATTTATTTTCTGGCTGTCCGTCCTTCTGCAAAAGATTTGAAATTTTATCTAACCGCTATGCCTTTGATTTTATATTGCTGAACATTGAGTATTTGCAGGAGGAATTATCTGGTGCGACACTCGATTTATCCAAAATTGAGCAACAACTGAGCAATCTGTCTTCAACAGATGAGTATGGGACATTTCATGATATGATGTCTACCCAATTACAAAATTTCCGTACAGATATGGAGGAAGGAAAACGCTCCAAATGGAACCGCGATGCGGATGACTATAAGAAGGGCAATGTTTACTCCTGGCAATCGGATGACAAAAATATGCAGTCCAATAAGGACACTTGGAAGAAAAAGAAAAGGAATGTACAAACTCCCTCTGCTGATCAATCTTTTTTAGGCTTGAAAGAACCGGAAATGTCCGGAAGCAACGCATTAGACGTGGAGGCCACAGACATCGAAGGCACCAAAAGGCTTCGCAGCAACAAGCCACGACCGACACCAGGCAGGAACATTCCACCCAGGAAGAAATAATTGTGATAAATCTTTCATCGAAGGACTTGACCAACTCTCAAGTGAGTGTCCTCAGTAAGGGACTTTCTTTTTGCCCAAGAACTGTTGCAAATTGGTTTGAGCTTGACTTTGATCTTAATGCTTTTTTCCGGGCCATCAAACTTAAGGTCTGGTTCCAGAACAAGGAGCGGATCGAGCATGCCAAGATGAGTGAGCTATCTCTTGGCATGTTCGATCTCTCACTTGGTAGTAACTTTAATCCTGCCATTTGTGATCCTGCTATTGAGGCATACATGGCTGCGGTTAAGTCTGACATTCAGACATTAAGAGAGACACACTCTCCACAACCTTTTGGTCGCCCCAATGTAACTGCTGATGAGATTGTCGCTCTCAATGAATTAAAACGTGACCCCGCACTTACTATTAAGGTCGCGGACAAAGGCGGTGCGGTGGTTGTATTAGACACCTGCAAATACGTTGCAGAGGTCTTGAGACAACTAAGCGACGTTACCATCTACAGGCCCATTGATGCTGACCCTAAGTTCAAAATCGCTGAATCGATCAAAAATGTGTTGACTATTGCCTTAGATGCGGGGATCATAGATGGGGGACTTGTGGATTATCTTACAGTAACGCATCCAGTCACTCCGGTACCTCATCGATCCCCCCGGTCGACCTATTGTATCAGGGTCGGATTCAATTTTTAGCCATGTTGCCATCTTTCTGGACAGGATACTTCGCAGTTTTGCATGTGGTGGTAGTTCTTACATTCAAGACACCACCGATTTTTTACTGAAGTTGCAGATGATCAATTTGACAGGTGTACAGGGGGTGACGTTAGCATCCTTTGATGTCACCTCTCTCTACACCTCAATCGATCACTGCAAGGGGCTAGCTGCAGTTTCCTACATGCTAGATAGATCCTCTTTGACTAGTCAAGCTCAACATTTCATAGTATCCCTCCTTGAAATTGTCCTGAGATCCAATTATTTTCTTTTCCAAGACACTTACTATATGCAAGAACAGGGCGTGGCAATGGGGTCCAACGTGGCCCCAACTTATGCCAACATTTTTATGCGTCTATTTGAGGAAGATGTCGTCTATGGAAGCCACCACTTCAGGCATGCCATGGCGTGGTGGCGGTACATAGACGACATCTTCCTCATCTGGACTGGCACCATTGATCAACTTTGTGAATTCCATGAATTCCTCAATGGGATTGATAAAGCACTACAATTCACCTTAGTGCATTCCCATATCGAAATGCAGTTTCTGGACACACGTGTGTTCCTGGCGGACGGGAAGCTGCACACGGCACTTTTTACAAAGCCGACCGACAGGAACACACTATTGACGTACAGCAGTAATCATCCCAAAAATATGATTAGATCCTTGCCCTATTCCCAGTTCTTAAGAGCAAGGCGTATAGTCTCAGATCAAGATCAGCTAGACAACACATTAGACGTACTAACTAATAAGTTCAAGAAACGAGGATATCCTTCGAAACTGTTGCATGACAAGAAAGAACTGGTCAGGAAACTAGACAGGAATGACACTCTTTCTAATAAAATACGTCAAATAAAACCAACTAGAATTCCTTTTATTTCCATGTACTCGGAACAGAGTATAGCGATAGGGAACATCATCCGACGCCATTGGGGTATACTGGGTGGATGCCACAATGCTGTAAAAGAATTCCATGCCCCACCCCTAATGTCCTACCGCAGATCTAAAAGTATTAAGGACCAGTTAGTCAAGGCTGACGTAGGAACCACCAAAGAATTGAGACAGACAACATTGACAACAAACAGCACAGGCTGTTTCCCATGCTTATCATGTGTAAATTGCAAATATATCGTAAAAGGCAAAAATTTTGTACACCCTCAAACTGGGGTGGTATACCCGATACGATATTATCTAACTTGTGATTCTAGTTACATCATTTATGCACTTATGTGTCCATGTAATTTAATTTATGTAGGCGAGACCACTACTGATTTTAAGACACGGCTTAATAATCACCGTCTAAGTAAAAAAAAAAAACGGCTTGACTTGCCCGTGTCTAAACACTTTACGGACCTCAAACACACTGAAAGAGATCTCAGGTGTTGTATTATTGATTTTATACCTATGCCCAGAAGAGGTGGCAACAGGGCTAATCTTCTTAATAGACGGGAGTTGAGGTGGATTCACACTTTTAATTCCCTCAAACCCTGTGGTTTAAATGTGGACTACAGGATTGGGGTGGGTTAGGGTTTGTGGTTTGCCTCCATGTTGTACATTATGGTGTTGACCTCACTGTGTATATTGTGAGATTTTTTGTACAAGACAAAAAAACATGTTCCTTTTTATTATTCATTTGTATACACAATATACTTATTCTCCTTTTTTCTCTCCTTTTCTTTTGTTTTCCTTTTTTTTCTTTTTTCCTAGTCTGCGGTAGGTGGGCCACGGAGCATGGAGTGAGGAGATATGAGGCTGTAAATGTGGACGGCAAGCCTATACAAGGATAGTCTTTCTTTGTCAGTGCATTCTTATGCTTGTAGATGCTTTTTGGTGCCTCTGTGACCACAGTCTGTTGTTTACATTAGAGGTGTATATGAGGAGATCCCTCCCCTATGGGGTGGTAATGAGTGGGCATTGTTCGCAGATACAGTGTGACCTCACACTAACGTGTGGGTGCACAGTGGATCTGGGATCACGGATGTGGGCTGCAGCTTTGATTTTGTTGCGTCCCGTTTCTGCACTCACTCAGCCACCAGTGTAGGCTATAGGAGCACTATGATGTGCCCTCACCTTATTTGTTATACATCGGCTGTTACCAACAGAGGTCCCTGGCATTGCAGGCAATATGCCCTGATTCAAGATGGCGCAAGAGACATCAGAAGGCCAATGCGCATTTGCGGTACCACAAGCACATCGTAATCCGGAAGTATGCTACATACGTCATTGTGACATGCGCAGTCACACTACAGGCACGCCGAAACCGCATGCTCTATGACAGCCGTCAGTGTTTTGCATCCTCCTTCACCCTCCGTCTGCCTGACCCACGCAGTAAGCACTCAGCACTTTATCAGCATATACAGCTGACACCACTTACTGTATGATTGATAATCATGCAGTATTCTTATGTATTTGCACATTTTTATTGTATGTTATATGAATTTTTTAATCGATTATTCACCATATGATCATGCACTGATTTTTATCATGTGACCCATTGTGATTATGTCATATGCACTGTATTTTGTATTTTGATTATCTCAATTGTTATGATTGAGCACACCTGGATTGCACATTGATTGTATTCACTCTCACTGGCATATATACCCAGTAGTTTGTCTGTACACTTAGCTTGAGAAAGGCTCACACATTGAGCCGAAACGTCGCTTGTCCCGTATGGGTAATTAAAGATTTTTTCTTCTTTTACTTTCTGGAGTGCTGCCCTTTTTGTTATTTCTGTCTATTTGGATTGGCTTTCATCCACGCTGGGCCAGCTGCACCCGCATTTTTTTCTTTGACGGTGCTGCCACTGAACTCTTTTGCGCTCTCTCTCTCTCTATATATATATATATATATATATATATATATATATATATATACTGTATATATTTAAAAATAATATCCTTTACATTTTTAGAGTGCTACTTTATGCTATATTCTGTTTTACCTTTTAATTGGTGGCTTAATGGTGACGTGCCCCTGCATATTTACTTTATCTTCTTTTCTTGCAGTATTTGCTGATTAATTCTGTATCAGTTTTTTTTGGTTTGGTTTTTGCAGCATTCATCTAGAGGTGTGTCTGCCTCAGTGTTGGTCGAGCTTTAGTAAGTGTGATATAGTTTTAGGTAATAAACAGAATAGTTTCCCATCCAGGGGGCGTGGCCTGACCGAGCTAGATGGCGGCTGCTTGTTAGCAGAGCTCTCGCCACCAGGACCCATCTAAGCCTCAATTTTAGCATTATCCTGACCTAGGCATGAAGATCCAATCAAAGGATTGTATGCAGACTGCACCGGGACGCAAAGAGGACCCGAGCCCAAGCACAGAAATTGATAAATTTCTAAGCAAAACGGCTGCTCAGCCGCCGGTGCGGTCTTCCAAAATGGCGCCGAAATCTCTCGGCGCGGCTACAGGGGATCATACCTCTGCCCAGCTTTCCGGGGATGACAATGCGCCGCACAGCGAAGAGAGATCCGGACTTACCAGGGAATTTCTTGAGGAAGCCCTACAAAGAGCACTTGCCCCTCTGGCTGCAGACCTGGTTATCAATTAAAGCAGATGTACACCACATCGGTGACCGCGTTGAGACGCTAGAGCAATCACAAGATGCCATGCTCTCCTTCAATGCGGCGGTGAAAGACTCCCTGCTCTCACACGCAAGAGCGATGAATTCACTCCTGCTTCAAATGGAGGATCAAGAGAACAGGAATAGAAGGAGGAACATCAGGCTCAGGGGGCTTCCAGAAGCAGATGATAAGGAGGACTTATTTAAAGTTATGGACTCCCTCTTCAGCACGCTGCTGGGCCCAGAGCAAGCAGCACAAATTACTGTGGAAAGAGTGCACAGAGCATTAAAACCGAAACCAGCGTCCCGAGACAATCCAAGGGACATAATCTGTGGTATCCTGAGCTACAGAGACACGGAATTGATACTTCAAGAGGCTAGGAAGCATGGAGAAGTGAAGCTCCAGGGCGCTCATGTACAAGTCTACCAGGACTTAGCTGCAACCACACTGCAAAAACGGCGGTTATTGAAGCCACTCACTGACCTATTACGGTCGTCAAAGTTCCCATTCAGATGGGTATTTCCATTTGGGATCTCAATCACTGTGGGGAACCGCCACTACACCGTCCGAACACCTGAGGACCTACCTCCTGTCTGGGAAGCAATACAACAACCGCCGATTGAAATTCCATCCTGGCTACCTGTCCTACCCGTGGAGGACCTGCCACCGCCCCCCAGGCGTCCAGATGGATGAAACCGAAACCCCAAAGATCTGGAAAGAACAGGAAGGCATGGTCCCATGGGGCTCCGGACTAAGGTTTTGCTGTTAAAGTCGTTTTCCTTCCTTTAGCTGCTGCAGCTTTGCTGCCATGTTTGGATAGCGTCTTTGTCACTTACCCTATCACTTAATACTCCAGTCACTAGGCAGGGTTATTGGAATTCTCATTTGTTACCTTCTTATTAGGTTGTAAATCCATACCATGCTGTATGACTGGGTTGCCTATAGTTATGCTTTATCTTACTGCTTTGTAATGTATCCCTCCTTTCTCAACAAAACTACTGGCCAGGATAGTTTTTCTCCAAATACTAATCTAATTTAGCTGAGGCTTAGAAGTGGGGTTCTGGGCTGGTTGGGATACACATGGTGTCAACATGTGCGATCTTTTTACCTCCCCCCGGTCCAAAATTCCACGCATATTTGTTATCAGCTTTAAGTTATAGTCACTGTTTTATAAGGTTCAATGATTTGTTTAGTACATCCACACTGTCTGGTAGGACACACGACCTCATCTTGCGGATTGTCAATTTGCTATGATGGCTCCACTAACTCTATGTTTCTCCACCCTTAATGTTCATGGTTGTAATGGCCCTAGAAAACGCAGTAGAGTTTTACAAGTTCTCAGGAGAATTGGTGCGGATATAATACTGCTCCAAGAGACCCACTTCTCTCATCTACATGTTCCTAATTTAGAACATAGCTCCTTTAATGTGTGGTACCATGCCACTTCCAGTAGTTCTGCAGCCAGGGGAGTCAGTATAGGCTTCAAACGAGGCACCCCTTTCACGTTATGCTCTGAAGTGAAAGATCCAGAGGGGAGATACCTCTTATTGAAAGGGGAGATAGGACATGTAACTGTCACGATATGCAATCTCTATGCACCAAATGTGAAACCAGTTAATTGGCTGACAGAAGTGCTGGACAAGATTGGTTCATTTACTGCTGGGCTATTGATAATAGGGGGATCTTAATTTTACCCTGAACCCTTTACTTGACTCCTCTACCCAGAAATCAGCTGTCTCATTCCGTGCTCTCAGAACAGTTCAGACACGCCTTAGATCTTTACACCTTAGTGATGTTTGGAGATCGGCGCATGGTGACAGACGTGACTACACGTTCTATTCTAATCCTCACAAATCATACCAGAGGCTGGATTACCTCTTTGTGCAGGATAAATACTTACCAGCAGTCAAATCCTCTACTATCCACAATATCACGGTCTCTGACCATGCGCCGGTCTCCCTTGTCATTGGACTTCCAGAATTGTGTGGTAGAGAGTGGACCTGTCACGGATGGTGTACAGGAAACAAGACAATACCATATAAACAATGTCTCTCTGGATCCACAACTAAGGAACAAAGGGAGACCCCTGCAAAAGACCTGCCGCTCTCCCTCACTGCTCAGCCTATGCGAACACCCCAAAGGTGGATGGCCGCATATCCACGTTCCTCGGCTATCTATTACCTGAAGACCCTACAATAGTGAAGGGACACGACCACCGGCTCCCTACACTGACACGGAGGGAGTCAGGGTCACCTGGATGCAGAAAAGACAAAATCATAAATACATAAACAGCACTTATCTTGCAAACGAATGACGACTGACGACTGGGAACTGGGAACAGGGAACTGGGAACAGGGAACTGGGAACTGGGAACAGCATGCACACACACTCCAGGAAGTTGTATCAGCCGCACACTACTGCATTATGGGGAGGAACTTAAAGGGTAGCGATCAGTCTAACTGCATGACAGCTGAGATAGACTAACGAGATGAGAAACTAAACCAAAACAAAGAAATTCAAGGAGGAGGATCTGAGAAGCTCCTGTGACCGCTTCTCAGCTGTCTGGCTGTGACAGTACCCGTCCCTCTAGGAGTGGACTCCGGACACTCAGGGCCCACCTTCTCAGGATGGGACCTATGGAAAGCCCTGATGAGACGAGAGGCCTTAATGTCCGTCACTGGGACCCACATCCTCTCCTCAGGACCATAACCCTCCCAATGAACGAGGTACTGGAGGGAACCGCGGACAAGACGAGAATCCACAATCCTAGAGACCTGAAATTCAAGATTTCCATCAACCATAATCGGAGGAGGAGGCAATAGGTTGAACATAAGGTTTCAATAAGGGAGTCAGGGTCACCTGGATCCAGAAAAGACAAAATCATAAATACATAAACAGCACTTATCTTGCAAACGAATGACGACTGACGACTGGGAACTGGGAACTGGGAACAGCATGCACACACACTCCAGGAAGTTGTATCAGCTGCACACTACTGCATTATGGGGAGGAACTTAAAGGGTAGCGATCAGTCTAACTGCATGACAGCTGAGATAGACTAACGAGATGAGAAACTAAACCAAAACAAAGAAATTCAAGGAGGAGGATCTGAGAAGCTCCTGTGAGCGCTTCTCAGCTGTCTGGCTGTGACAGGACCTGGAGGCTAAATCACACCCTTCTGGAATCGCAAACTCAAGTAGATTCCATCTCGCAAAAACTACAGATGTACTTTAATGCAACGCCTGATATGTCACAAGCAATTGTATGGGAAGCGCATAAGGCGGTAATTAGGGGGGAATTTATCGCATTAGGGTCTTATATCAGTAAAGTAAGATCACAGAAATTGTCAGACCTCCTGTCCCGCGTAGCTTGTTTAGAATCCTTACATAAACGATCCTGTGCGCTCAAGGATCTTGAGGAGTTAACAGCTGCTGAATTACAGGAGCTGCTAAAAATTAAGGCGTCTAAGGCCTATCTAAAGGTTAAACACAAACATTATGTCCATGGGAATAGGGGTGGTAAAATAATGTCTGCACTCATTAAAAAACGAGATGACCAGGCTTTTATTAGGCGCATGAAATCGCAGGCAGGGTCTGCTGTGACCGACACACGGGAAATATCAAAAAATTTTTGAGATTACTATCATAATCTGTATAACCTTAGAGAGGAAGAACGAGAGGAAGTACGGATAGAACGCAAAAGGGAGATTGAACATTTCCTGAGGACATTGAATCTTCCTGCCCTCAGTGATTCCTCCAGAACATCACTGCTGGCCCCTATTACTCTAGCGGAAGTGAAAAAGGTCTTAAATACAACCCCATCAGGTAAGAGCCCAGGCCCCGATGGCCTTACGGTGGCATATTATAAAAAGTTTTTCCCAGTTTTGGGCCCACAACTAGTTAACCTCTTTAACGCTCTTTTAGGTGGAACCCCCATAACTAGCCAAGCTCTAGGGGCGCACATAGTTGTATTGCCTAAACCGGGCAAAGATGTTGAGGTCCCTTCTAGCTATAGACCGATCTCTCTGCTAAATGTGGACGTGAAACTGTGGGCTAAAATCTTGGCCAATAGGCTTTCCCCCTTACTACCGGGGATTATATCCCCTGAACAATCAGGCTTTGTGGGGGGCAGGGAGTGCAGAGACAGCACCTTCAGAGTCCTACAAGCTCAGCAATTTGTTTTAAAACAAGGGAAGAAGCTTGTGTTCCTTAGTACCGATGCCGAAAAGGCATTTGATAGAGTAGCCTGGGATTACATGGAATCCACATTACATAAGTTTGGCCTCCCCCCTCAATTTGTGGGGGCGGTGCTGTCTCTGTACTCTAATCCCTCCGCACAAGTACAAGTGAATGGTATCCTTTCACCTCCCTTTAAGATCTCTAACGGGACGCTCCAAGGCTGCCCGCTCTCGCCCACATTGTTCATTTTATGCTTAGAAACATTCATACAATCTCTGAGGCAAGACCCTGAAATTCAGGGGATTACAATAGGCAAGGACTCACATACTGTCGCTGCGTTCGCGGATGACATGCTCCTCTTTTTGGCTAACCCTGAGCAGGCATTCCCAGCTCTCTTAAAACAATTGGACGTATATGGTTCCCTGTCTAACTTTAGGATTAATCTCTCTAAATGTACGGCGATGGGTATGAACATTTCCCATTCATCTGTTACGAAATTAGAAAAGGACTTCCCGTTTGAGTGGACTAATTCCCATATTAAGTATTTGGGAGTAAACGTAACTAAAGACCCTAGTTTGCTGTTCCACCAAAATGATTTACCATTATATGATAGCTTTAAACAACAATTAGCTGATATAAAAATACCCTTTCTATCCTGGTTAGGGAGAAAAAATCTATTAAAGACCTACATCTTGCCTAGGATATTATACACTCTGCAGACCTTACCTATACCCCTTCCTCAATCCTTTCTAGCAAAAGTCCGTAGATTCTTCACCTCTTTTGTGTGGGGTGGTTCTAGGCCCAGATTGGCATACAAGATTCTCACTAAACCCAGATTTAGAGGAGGATTTGGCCTTCCAGATATTGCGTCATATTACAGAGCTATTCAACTCAGACTGCATTCTGAAGTTTGTAATCCTATGAATACAAAACTCGGCTGCAAGGTAGCTAGGAATATATTGGGCCCGGGGGGTGTGGCGGCTCTTTGGGACCCTAAACTAGCGGTGAATCGTACCATGGGTAAGGGGGGCCTAAATTCTCTCCAAGGAGTTATGAACACCTGGTCAAAAATATCACCACTCCTACGTAGTTCCTCATGCCTATCTCCGTTCACTCCCACTTGCTATGTTCCATACTTAGTGATTCAAGGATTTCGAGATGACTTGGGACTCTGGAAGGCGTTAGGCAGTATGGCAATAGGGGATATCCTAGAAAAAAGGTCAATCCCCTCTATTCAAAGCCTGACAGCGAGTTTCCCTCACATCCTATGGTCACCCACCCAATATTCACAGTTTTTAAAAGTTTGCACTCAATATCTGGCCTGCACCCCTAGTAAACTAGACCCTACTTGGTATGACGTGTGTTTACTCAAGCAAGCGAATAAGAAAGGATCCATATCTAGGGTATATAATAAGCTATTGGAAGAAGCAGATCCTGGCAAACCTTGGTTCATTTCCCAATGGGAAAAAGATCTTAATACCACATTTGATGATAATACGGCAAATAGGATCCTTTGTCATTCTCACGGATATTCTCGGTGCATTAGGATCCAAGAAAATGCATATAAGTTGGTAACTAGGTGGTACAACACGCCAGCAAAATTACATGCCATAGACCCCTCGCATCCAGAGCAGTGCTGGAGATGCAAGGGGACTATAGGCACTTTGTTTCACATTTGGTGGGCCTGCCCCTTGATAAAACAATACTGGGATATGATTTCCAAAAATATATTGGAAATTGTCCCCTCCTCATCCCCTCTGACCCCTTTTGTGGTCCTACTGAACCTCCCCAATGAAAAATTTATTCTCACCAAGCATTCCTTATTATCATCCCTAGTAGCAGCGGCAAAACTCCTGATTCCAATAAATTGGCTTTCCAATAAAACTCCAGAGTCCAGTGACTGGGTCAACAAAGTTCAAGAGATACGTTTATTGGAGGAGATGTCTAGCTGGGAGTCCCTGTCCCATGATAAACATCTACAGAGGTGGGCTCCGTGGATGACATGGCATGCTAACAGTCAAAAATGCCTTAGCTCTCACGTCAGTAGCTAGTCCTAATGTCAGTGAACAAAAACTGTTGCACGATCACGTATTGGGACATGTGTTATTTGTATGTTATAACATGTTGTAACAAAATGGGAGGAGGTTGGGAGATTGCCCATCAATCAATTGGAAAGGGTGACTCTGGTCAAAAGTAACCTAGACAGATTTTCTACAACCTCGCACCTATCTAGGATTCAACTAGTGAATTGGCAATGTAACAATTTATATACATAATTTACTCGTCATCATACACCATTTTGTGTCGTGGAGAATGCTTTCCAATGTCTTCAGTTTGATATGTATCGGACTATGGATGTACTTTTACTTTTACTTTTATGTTTATGTTTATGTTATTGTTTTCTTACAAAATGATATGCACCTTATCTTTATATTTGTAAACTGAAGATAAACTTAAATAAAGATTTGTTTAAAAAAAAATAATAGTTTCCCATCCAGACTGAAATCATTTTGCCGTGCTGGATAGGCACAGATATTTTTGATCAAAATATATTCATTTGGGATGTGGCTGTCCTTGTAGATGGTAGATTAAATAACAGCATACAATGTCAATCAACTGCTTCTAAGGTTACTAGGATATTGTCATGCATTAAACGAGGCATGGACTTACAGGGCAGGGATGTAATATTACCACTTTACAAAGCGTTGGTGCGGCCTCATCTGGAATATGCAGTTTAGTTCTGGGCACCAGTCCACAGTGATGGCCAGTTCGCAGTGTTCGCCCGCGAACACATGCGGCTGCCATCTTGACTCACAAGTCCGGCGATGCACAGGTAGGCCCTTACCTGTGCCTGTGCCGCGAGTCGGTCTGAAACTAATGCGGTCACCGGGAGCAGGCAGTTCCGAGAACAACCACCGGGGGCCTTCATCGGGCTGTTCTCGGAACTGCCTGCTTCCGGTGACCGCATTTGTTTCAGACCGGCTCCCGTCACAGGCACAGGTAGGGGGTTACCTGTGCATCGCCGGACTTGTGATTCAAGATGGCAGCCTGCATGTGTTCGCGGGCGAACACAGCGAACTGGCCATCACTGCCAGTCCATAGAAAGGACGCACTGCAGCTGGAAAAAGTACAGAGGAGAGCGACTAAAATGATAAGGGGATAAGAAGGTCCTAGTTATGAATAAAGATTAAATAATTACATTTATTTAGTCTTCAGAAGAGACGTCTGTGAGGAATATGGAGTAATATTTACTGTCAGACATGTCCTCACACCCACCATTTGCTGAAAGATGGCAGAGGAAATCAAGCTCTACAGCGGGGGCCCTGCTTCAAAGCCGAAGCTAGTTAGTAGAGAACTCCTAGCAGGCCACCTTTTGTTACATTTCACACCTTCAGTCAGATAGCCCGGATACTGCAGGAACCCCCCCCCCCCCAGCAGGAGGTATCAGCCCTTGCCAGGATCAATGCTACCTCCCAGACATGTTGGCACCTACATTTCATTAGGAATTATGAATCACCCGGCCATCGCAGGCGCAAATCGGATACATATTTGTGTCCCGTGGCCACGAGGAACATGCCCATGTTCTTGGTTTGAGAGTGGGATGCCAGGGAAGGGAGATATACCTATCTCCCCACAGAAAGCAACCAACGGTACCATGTTTGGACTCTAGTTGTAGCCGGAATCCAGGCGGATCCGTTGGTCCCAGAACCATCTTTCTGTGACCTCCTGGACTGGAGCTATGAACCCTAAAGGGTTTTGTGGGTCATTTGCAGCCAGTCTAGCAGAGGGGGGGGGGTGGACCCCTTCCAAAGGTCAGGAGGGGAGGGGTCGGCGACAGGTTAAAAGGCTTGTGCCAGCAAGCAGGCGGGTCGTTCTCTGAAGAAGGGTCACATCGTGTAATGTGTTTAGGGGGACCCAGGAACTAGCTGAGATCACTGCCCTTCATGTGACTACAGCAAAGAACACACCACAACCGAAAGGAACTTTCATCTTACCCGGTAACTGACTTTTGCTCTGCTTAACCCTGTTGCACCCATATAACCTGTATCTGTAACCTCAGACCACTGTATATATTCTCTGTGTATATTGTGTTATATCTAGTGTGCCCTTACGGCGATTAAATCTATAATTTAATCTTGTGCTATCTTATATCTCGATTCCAAATCCCCACGTCCGTGTTTTGGCCTAGTTATAAGCTACCGCGGGTTGGTTTCTCACCCTATATAATCCCGTTAGCGGACCGGGCTTATATCAAACGAGAAGCTGGTGGCAGATACCCGGGCTGAGACAGCGCTGTTTTTACTGTGGCAGTGAAAGGGCTCTCACAGTTTGTTGCCTCTCTGTGCCCGCGTGGACAGGAGGTGTCTGTGTAAACTGTACCAAGCTGACCTTACCTGCTCCTCTGGAGGGCGTAACGTCATGTTTTTGGTAACCCATGACCATACCGCATCTCTTGAGCTCAAGCGGGTAAGAGGTGTGGTATTCGTCACGACGTCTAAGGGGGACATGATTAACTTATACAAATATATAAATGGGCCATGCAAAAAATATGGTGAAAAACTGTTCCATGTCAAATGCCCTCAAAAGACAAGGGGGCACTGCTTCCGACTGGAGAAGAAAAAGTTCAGTCTCCAGAAGCGTCAAAACTTCTTTACTGTAAGAACTGTGAATCTCTGGAACAGACTTCCTCAGGACGTGGTTACAGCACGAACAGTGGACAGTTTTAAAAAGGGTTTAGATGAATTCTTAAAAGTAAATGACATTAATGCTTTTGAAAATGTGTAGAAATCCCTTCCTTCGATTCGCGTCTCAACCTATTCCTTGGTTGAACTTGATGAACTTATGTCTTTTTTCAACCATATTAACTATGTAATATATTATGGGCCCTGGGTGGATGTTACTGTTTTGGGGTACAGTAGATGTCACTATTATGGGTCCCTGTTATGCGAATACTGTGGATTTCAATGTTATGGGGTAACTGTGACTGTTATGGTACACATTGTGGATGTCCCTGTTATGGGGGCACTGTAAATATCATCTTTTAACAACACACACAAGCAAAAAATGAAATACACCCATGCTAATCCGGGTCATTCTGCATATTTATATATATAGACAATAAGTAAGGAGGGTGCCAGCGGCTGTAGAGGTGATCCACCGACCAATTAGCGAATAGAAAAACGAACTCCACGGCACTTCCCAAAAAGTGTGTGTTTATTCACCAAATAGCAGCAACGTTTCAGCCCTCTCAATGGGATCTTTCTCAAGCAGTGACAAGCTCTCACTGCTTAAGAACGGTCCCATTGAGAGGACTGAAATATTGCTGCTATTTGGTGAATAAACACACACTTTTTGGGAAGTGCCGTGGAGTTCGTTTACATATATATATATATATATATAGTGGGGATTCGCTCTGGTAGTTGGGATAAGTGGGTACAGAGGCAAAGTACAAGTTCGTAATTCAAATGTCCGTGTTTATTCACACATAAGGTCAAACAAAAAACACTCTTTTCAGGGTTGGTGCTTGTTCACACCGAGCAGAAAGTTTGTGCATAACAAAAAAGTCACCTTGTCGGCGGTTCTGCCTCCAGCAGTCCAAATGCAGGCTTTAGGTGGCCTGCTCTCCCAACACACAGAGCTCAGTTCCCACACCAGTGATTGCGAGAGTTCCTCTGTCAGAGAGAGGTAATCACTCCCAGCTGACACTGCCGGCTGGGTTTTTATAAGCCAGTCAAGACCTGGCCTGGAACGTGGGGAGTAGTCACCCACCCAGCACATTGACTACTCCCAGTAAGAGCCGTCCCAAATCGGCTATACAGCCATACTATTATAGCAAAGTGTCAATCAGCATTAGCTGCCGCTGACACCTGAAAATATCAGGTCTTACTTCACCGAGGCCAGGAACCTTGGTGACACATACCTTCCGTCAACGCCGGACCCTTGCGCCTTCCTACAATATATACACCTTACATTTATAGAGTGCTGTTATATTCTGTTTTCCCAAAAACATGATGATGTAAACAGCCCCTAAGATGTATACTCATATTAATATCCACTTGACTTTCTATCTATATATACAGTCCTGATCAAAAGTTTAAGACCACTTGAAAAATGGCAAAAAAAATCATATTTTACATTGTTGGATCTTAACAAGGTTCCAAGTAGAGCTTCAACATGCAACAAAAAGAAATGAGAGTGAGACAAAACATTTTTTGAGCATTCAAATAATTGAAAATAACGATTAAACTGAAACAGGCTGTTTTTCAGCTGATCCAAATTTTAGGACCACATGCCTTTAAAAGGCCAAATCTGTGCAAAGATGTGGATTCATTGTCATTTTCTGTCAGGTAGTCACACGTTGTGATGGCAAAGGCAAAAAAACTCTCCTTTTGAACGTGGTCGGGTTGTTGAACTGCATAAGCAGGGTCTCTCACAGCGCGCCATCGCTGCTGAGGTGGGACGCAGTAAGACAGTCATTTGGAATCTCTTAAATGATCCTGAACAAAAAAGTCAAGTGGAAGACCCAAAAAAATGTCACGAGCACTGAGCCGGAGGATCCAATTGGCTGTCAGTCAAGACACTGGACGATCCTCGACCCAAATTAAGGCCCTTACTGGTGCTGACTGCAGCCCCATAACCATCAGACGGCATCTGAGACTGAAGGGCTTCAAAAACAAAAAACGTCTTCAAAGGTCTCGTCTCCTTGAACGCCACAGAACTGCTCGTTTGGACTTTGCAAGAGAGCACCAAACATGGGACATTCAAAGGTGGAAGAAAGTTTTATTCTCTGATGAGAAAAAATTTAACCTTGATGGTCCTGATGGTTTCCAACGTTACTGGCATGACAAGCAGATCCCACCTGAGATGTTTTCTACGCGCCACAGTGGAGGGGGCACCATAATGGTCTGGGGTGCTTTTTCCTTCAGTGGAACAATGGAGCTACAGGAAGTGCAGGGGCGTCAAACGGCCACTGGCTATGTCCAGATGTTGCAGAGAGCATTCCTCATGACTGAGGGCCCTTGTCTGTGTGGTAACGACTGGGTTTTTCAACAGGACAACGCTACAGTACACAATGCCCGCAGGACAAGGGACTTCTTCCAGGAGAATAACATCACTCTTTTGGCCCATCCTGCATGTTCCCCTGATCTAAATCCAATTGAGAACCTTTGGGGATGGACAACAGTTCCAGACAGTAGATGGCCTTCGTGCGGCTGTCTTCACCACTTGGAGAAATGTTCCCACTCACCTCATGGAAACCCTTTCATCAAGTATGCCGAAACGAATTTTTGAAGTGATAAACAATAACGGCGGAGCTACTCATTACTGAGTTCATGTTTGGAAGTTGGATTTCTGTTTTGGGGGGTTTAGTTTTTTTTTCGAGTTGTGGTCCTAAACTTTTGATCAGCTGAAAAACAGCCTGTTTCAGTTTATTCGTTGTTTTCATTAAATTGAATGCTCAAAAAATGTTTTGTCTCACTCTCATTTCTTCTTGTTGCATGTTGAAGCTCTACTTGGAACCTTGTTAAGATCCAGCCGTGCTAAATATGATTTTTTGCCATTTTTCAAGTGGTCTTAAACTTTTGATCAGGACTGTATTACTTACTACATCTGTTTAACATTTCCTTTGTTCTTTTATTTTATTGGTGATTTATTGGACCCAGAATGCTTTATAAAAATAATACCTCACCAAACCTCCTGCCCCCTGTTATAGTACTTCCTGAGTTTGTTGTCAGTCTCTGCCTCCTACTCCCTCTCCAAACAGCTAATCTCTGTCTGCCAGCAGTGACCCCTCCTATGGCCACTGATTGGCTGCAGCGATCACATGTTCATGTCTTGAGGTACCAGGAAATAGAGACATATTGTTTTCGTTTTTTTATAGAATTGTCAACATTTTTTAATAAATTTTAAGTTGCCGGAAAACCACATTAAGGAGCTGTAAAATGGAGGCTATTGGTAGTTACCCTCCCTATAATTTGACCTCATATTTATTGAAGCACAACATTTAGTATTTAATGGTAAACTTCCACAAGAATATTTTTTTTATTTTTTTTTATTTAGTGTTCATAGGAAATATTTTTTTTTGAATTTGTGACCTTTTCTTGTTCATTTCAGCCATTCTATTCATTGAAAACTAAAGGGACACTACCATAAATTTTTTAGCACAGAAACAGCCTACAGTTGCAAAAAAAAGTATGTGAACCCTTTGGAATAATATGGATTTCTGCACAAATTGGTCATAAAATGTGATCTGATTTTCCTCTAAGTCACAACAATAGACAATCACAGTCTGCTTAAACTAATAACACACAAATAATTAAATGTTACCATGTTTTTATTGAACACACCATGTAAACATTCACAGTGCAGGTGGAAAAAGTATGTGAACCCTTGGATTTAATAACTGGTTAAACCTCCTTTGGCAGCAATAACTTCAACCAAACGTTTCCTGTAGTTGCAGATCAGACGTGCACAATGGCCAGGAGTAATTCTTGACCATTCTTCTTTACAGAACTGTTTCAGTTCAGCAATATTCTTGGGATGTCTGGTGTGAATCGCTTTCTTGAGGTCATGCCACAGCATCTCAATCGGGTTGAGGTCAGGACTCTGACTGGGCCACTCCAGAAGGCGTATTTTCTTCTGTTTAAGCCATTCTGTTGTTGATTTACTTCTATGCTTTGAGTCGTTGTCCTGTTGCAACACCCATCTTCTGTTGAGCTTCAGCTGGTGGACAGATGGCCTTAAGTTCTCCTGCAAAATGTCTTTATAAACTTGGGAATTCATTTTTTATTCGATGATAGCAATCCGTCCAGGCCCTGACGCAGCAAAGCAGCCCCAAACCATGATGCCCCCACCACTATACTTCACAGTTGGGATGAGGTTATGTTGGTGTGCTGTGCCTCTTTTTCTCCACACATAGTGTTTCTTCCAAACAACTCAACTTTGGTTTCTTCTGTCCACAGAATATTTTACCAGTACTGCTGGGGAACAACCAGGTGCTCTTGTGCAAACTGTAAACGTGCAGCAATGTTTTTTTGGACAGCAGTGGCTTCCTCTGTGGTATCCTCCCATGAAATCCATTCTTGTTTAGTGTTTTACATATCGTAGATTCGCTAACAGGGATGTTAGCATATGCCAGAGACTTTTGTAAGTCTTTAGCTGTCACTTTAGGATTCTTCTTCACCTCATTGAGCAGTCTGCGCTGTGCTCTTGCAGTCATCTTTACAGGACGGCCACTCCTAGGGAGAGTAGCAGCAGTGCTAAACTTTCTCCATTTATAGACAATTTGTTTTACCATGGACTGATGAACAGCAAGGTTTTTGGAGATACTTTTATAACCCTTTCCAGCTTTATGCACGTCAACAATTCTTAATCGTAGGTCTTCTGAGAGCTCTTTTGTGCGAGGCATCATTCACATCAGGCAATGCTTCTTGTGAAAAGCAAACCCAGAACTCGTGAGTGTTTTTTATAGGGCAGGGCAGCTGTAACTAACACCTCCAATCTCATCTCATTGATTGGACTCCAGTTGGCTGACACCTCACTCCAATTAGCTCTTGGAGATGTCATTAGTCTAGGGGTTCACATACTTTTTCCACCTGCACTGTGAATGTTTACATGGTGTGTTCAATAAAAACATGGTAACATTTAATTCTTTGTGTGTTTATTAGTTTAAGCAGACTGTGATTGTCTATTGTTGTGACTTAGATGAAGATCAGATCACATTTTATGACCAATTTGTGCAGAAATCCATATAATTCTAAAGGGTTCACATACTTTTACTTGCAACTGTATATGTAAATATTCTATGTATTTATGTAGGTTTCTTTTTTCGTTTTTTTAACAAAAAAAAACAGATGAATGGCTTTTTTGGTATCATTTTTGAAGTTGCTTAATGTATTCTACTACCCATCCAAGCTCTTTACCTTCCTCCTTTCTCATTCAGACAATCAATCTGACCATAGAGGGACGGTTGGGTGAGTGGCTCAGTTAGAGCATCATACGTTACACTGATACACTGATAAGGGACTTTCAAAAGAACAATAAAGCTGTTATACTGTAATTTTCTAATTCTACATCTACTATTATGCTAACAGATAATATCTTCCCCTTACAGCAGCAGTAAACTGATAATAGGTTCCTTGTCTATATAGAAGGTCTTATCATTTCTGTTGACTGCTACAGATGGATAATACTGTGTTTAACTGTCAATAGTATAGTACTGTCAAAAAGAAGAAAAACTGCCAAAAATTCTAGAAAAAAGCAATGTTTTATGAATATTGAGTTTTTTAAAAATATCTTTATCTGATGGAAGTGTCCCGACTCTCAATAAATACAAAGTATTGTGCTTTGTTAGCAGTCAGCACATAGATATAAAATGTCTGTACAGATAGGTAATCTATTATTTTGTTTACAGCTGTTAAATTCACTGACATTTGCAAAAATAAAATTTTATTTTACAGCAGTAAATATGAATATTTAAGGAAACCGCTCTTCAAACCATGTGAAGACTCATTCTTGCCATGTAGAGAAAGCCAACATTTAGTTAATCCTCTTTACCTGCCTGAAAACCATAACATTAGATGATGTAAAAGAATCCTTTATCTTGGACAATCTATCTATATCTATCGTTCCATCTCTATCCATGCAGAGTATACACTGCAAGCATTCTTGTGGTATAAATAGATATGCCGGAAAGATTAAAGGAACTCTTTTGTCTCATGTTTTCCAGCAATCATCTGTAAAATTACTCTGCCTATTGAAGTAATCCTGCCTGTAATTACACTTAATAATTCAGTATTTGATTTCTCCCATCTAATTGATGCTGAAGTTGACATTCTTCTCTCAAGGTTTTCTATGCTTTCCCCCTCAATTTGGGGGCTACACATGGCACAGAAATCCTGTGGATCTAAAAAGAAACATCCTTCACTTTCTTCTTAAAGGGACATCTACAGTACTGGACATAGCTTCTTGTATGGACAACTGCATCAACATGCTATCTGCTGTCATATGTCCATGAAGACTGTAAATATGTAAAGCTGAGCAAATATATACTATATTTTATTTACTCATAATTAACTTAAAATATTTTAAGTTGGGGTACCTGAACCCCCAATTCTTCACAATA
This sequence comes from Bufo bufo, assembly GCF_905171765.1. NCBI lineage: Eukaryota > Metazoa > Chordata > Amphibia > Anura > Bufonidae > Bufo > Bufo bufo. Next base: position 87,778,585 of record NC_053396.1, read on the forward strand.
GATATAAAAACTACATGCGTAGCTATGAGCTCATGCACCAGAGTGAAAAAGTTTAGCTTGCACCCCAGCAACCCGTTTTCCCTTAAAGGGGTTGTCCGAGTTCAGAGCTGGACCTGGACATACCTCCATTTTCACCCAGGCAGCCCCCCTGACTTGAGCATCGGAGCTAGATCGCGCAGGGCAAGGGCTCTTTTGTTTACAATAACACACTGGAGGCTTCAGCCCGGCAATGTGTTCGGTGATGTCACGGGCTCTGATAGGCGTGCTTCAGCGCTGCCCTAGCCGTTTTACTGGCTAGGGCAGCACTAAAGCCCACCCATCAGTGCCGGTGATGTCACCAGGCTTCCTGGCAGCCCCATGGAGAGCCCGGTTCGTCACCGGAACTCTTAAAAATGCTTGCTCCGATGCTCAAGTCAAGGAGGCTGCCTGGGTGAAAATGTAGGTATGTCCGGGTTCAGCTCTGAACCCGGAGAACCCCTTTAACCCTCGTCATGGCCAGTCCCAACTGATCACAAAATCTCAATCCTCCCTTCTTTTCTTCACTGATGGGATAAAGAAACAACTACATTGAGTATGGGCTGGACATGGCATGGGATCTAAATTCAGCCATGAGGCAAGAAACTTGTAGACACCTAAGTCTGCAAGACCAGGATACAAACATGAAGATGCAGAAATGAACAGAGCTGCTGCAAACACAAAATTATAGGATTTTTTTAAACCAAATATGTTTACAAAGTTCCTTCTTCAGTTTATAAATATTGGATCAATACAATAATCGTAGCATAAGTGCCCATAGGCTTTATTATATTCATTACAATACAACTCAATCAAGTTTTTTAATTAACTTTATTTATGTATTTATATTCCTATGAAATACGAGAAGGAGAAGATGTCAGATGTGTTTTGAAAGAGGATTCTCTGACAAGTTGTTATGAACCAGGTGCAGGAGAGCTGATTATAGTTATTATGGAGACCACCTCTTATTCTCTTAGGGTCAACTACAAAATGCTAACGTGTGGAGCAAATCCTTTTCTTCTAATGTCACATGACAACTTTCCCAATATTGATTAGTGATAGATCAGTTTGTAGTGTTGAAATCAATTAAGGCTGTTACTTTTTAATATGTCAAGCTAGACAAGCAAGAGTTTATTGAGGTAAGTTGATATTATCTTTTGTCAATGACAGTAGACTATGAACTCCATCTCCAACTCTCTAGCCCATGCTCATAGGTACCCTAAAGGCTGTATTACACCAGATGATTATCGGGCAGATCATCACTGACAAGTGTTAATCTGAATGCTCTTTAGCAGTAATTTGCCTGTGTAATACTGCTGCTGATTACCCAATAGGACAATCACAATCTTTCAGCAGGTTTAAAAAGTCTAATCACAATCTGCTACCGGTAAACAATGATTCAGTATGAGGAGAAGCAATGGCATTAGCGATCATTCCTCCCCATACTGTAGAGGTGTAGAGGAACACTTCCTTCTCGAAAATCGTCTTCTATATCGCTAGGTTTAATACAGCCCTAAATGTGTGGTCCAAGTTAAATGAAAACATGCCTAGCAATAGTAAAGGTGATAAATTAACAAAAGAAGTCATCCTTTTTCTTCCCTGCCGCTTCCAGCATTGCTGATTTCATGTGCACCTCATCACTATGTAGCCAATCACTAGCCGCAGCAGAATACGTATACTTGCCAACATTGAAAAATTGACTTGCGAGTAGTCCTTGATGTCATGCGCAACACCATTTTTTTTTAAGGCATAGTCTCCATACTTTTCATGACATGTCATCCCCATTTCCATGACACATCATGCTCTTTTAGAGCACTTATGGGTGCCGAGGCTGATGCAGCATCCAGGAACCACATACAGTTAGAAAGTTCCAGAAGAGTTGGCAAGTATGGGAATATGGCACACAACTGCTGAGGGCAGTGAAAGACTGCTGCAGCAACATTGTGTTTTTAGGATATCACCAGTACACTCAGGAAAGCAAACACCAGAGGGGAGGACCAGAGAGCACCATGGAAGTGGGAGGAGAAAAAATGGTAAGTATGATTTCTTTTGTTATTTTATGACATTTACTGTTTGTATGGGGTGTTGCTATCATCTGTCACAATGCCGTATGTCATATTACAACCACTGTGCAAACTGCCTCTCAAACAATATTGCTTGCAGGAAGATCTTAGTCTCCCACCTGTCTTTTACAGGGCGTAGCTGCTTCCAGGGCCCACAGACTACTTGGCTTCTCTTTACCTCTCAGCTCCAACTCCAAACCCTCTGTGGTATTCGGCTTCTATTACCTAGCAATTTCTTGAGATGTAAGAAGCTTTATACTGTACAATTCCTGGTGCACATTAAATCCTTAGAATAAAGTTCTGGTTTCAACAAAAATTTCAATCTAGGAAAACATTAATCATTCATTTATTTATCATAGATAACATTTATTATCTTGTGTTTTTACTTCTGTTACTGTAAAATAACCAAAAATCTAATGTTCTAAAAATATATTTTTTCAGATCAACTGAATAGAGATGTGCTGTTTTCCAGGAATGAAACCCATCAACCAACTCTAGGGGTTCAGTTACTGAAGAGTGTTCATCATGGCTCTTTGTTTACAGAAATTATGTGAGCCAAAATTATGAAAACTCAAGGTTATCATCTGATATATAAATTGATCTGCTTCCAGATTGTGTTCACAAACAATTCATACTGATTTTTTATTATACTGTATTGATCAGAAAATCCCTGCTCAGCTTCTTCATGCATTGGGGAAACATCTTCAAATCAGATACAACATTGATTATGTGTTACTGCTAGAGGTTCTGCTCATCTACTGAGATGATCAAGGAAGGACACTGTGCCCTAAATGCTACTACCACATACTTGTAAAAGAAGGAAAACAACTGTAAATTCTTAAGTAAAAGACATGAACAGAATGCTTTCCCACAATATGGGATGGTACTGCTTTTTCTCAAATGGGAATACATTTTCTTGTCCAGTCACGGGTGTTAAAAGGGATGTAGATTGTAGTGCTATAGGAAAACCATTCACCCAAACAATTTTCCCACCTGCAATTTCCGGTACACTTCACCCAAGCAAACAAACAAACAGCATATAACCCATTCACTGCTAAGGATAACCAAATATAATTTTAAAGAAGTTATATGAAAAGAAAACGTAAAAAGGATCCACAATGATCACCTGGCCAGCTTCTTTTTAGTCATCATATCAATTGCTTTAAAGGTGTTTGTAATTTGAAAACACAGAAAAGTGCTTAAATGTGTCTGAATGTTCACCAGATGATGAGAACATAGCTCAGAAGTATTTATTATTTATATTGCACATCTCTGTGCAGCACAGTTGCTTTAATGCTGCCAGGGCTTGTTGTGGTCCGAATTACAAGTGTAAAATACCATATTCCCATGATTCCTCTCTTCTGTCACAGACATTGCCTTGATTTATAGCTGCCTGCATACCCCTCTGTTATAATGAATAAAGTAATGCTATAGTGCTTTACAGATAACACACTGAGACACTGCTCTGCTACTTAGACTTTGCAAAAACTATTGTCTGTTGCCCTGTATGTGATACATTCCTTCCTCCAAAGACATGAAGAGGCCAAAGATGAAGAAATAGCAGGGAGAAAAGAGGACACGATAAGTGACGTGCCACATTTCAGGGACAGGAAAAGGGGAGTTACCACATATTCAGTGTACACGGTGCTGCACAAACAGGAAATAAATACCAGGAGCATGGCCATGTGACTGCATGTGGGACTGGCTTAGAGGCATCTCTGATACAGACAGTATTTTAATTGATAAAGCATACTGAAGTAATGATTTGCACACAATTTTTAAAGGTCGGAAAATCCCTATAAATTAAAAGATAGTTTTTTTACTTTGAAAAAAATTAGGAAAAACAATTGGGGATGGTAAATCTCTGAGCTGTGCGCTGCGATTGGCCAGCGCTGCAGCCTAGGAGAAGGAGACGCCCACAGGACAAGGGAAGACACCGCCTACTATAACTTACAGAGCAAAGGTACTGGAGGGCATAACGGGAGAACGGAGCGGCGCCCGGGAATAATAGTAAGTGCAGTGAGATCCCCGGGCGCCGCTCTATATGTCAGCATACTTAGTTCACATTGTTTTTACAAGTGAAAAGTCCTCTTTAAAGGGTGAATACCAGGGGGCCAACTAGATAACACCTATAGGATTAGCCCCAAGAAAAATCTATTCGAGTGAGACAGTGGTTCCATGTACTCTTTGTAACAGACAATTTCTGCTGCAGATTTTTACTGCAGCATGTGGATGAATCTGGTAAAATCTCATCTACTTTGCTGATACTGTAATATGCTTCTGATTTTCCACCCACAAATCCAGATGGAAAATCTAGATTTCTCGTTATGTGAAAAATCAGTACAAACATTCTGAACTTTTAGTCATCATTAGATACTACACCAGTATCTCGCTAATTAATGAACCAAGTAGAAAATCTATCTACTGGTAGAAGTAGCAGTTCTGGCCCTGTGTGCTGGCTCGCTTGCGTGTATCTACCAGTATGTGGCTTATCTACTTGCTCCTCAGTATTGGCATAATCATCTGCTTCACTACAGCCAATCACTGGATTCAGTGGAGATGTGTATCTATAGCTAATGATTGGCTCCAGCGGTAATTTGTCCACAATAGACACATCACAGCTGAAGCCAGTCATTGACTGAAGATCATTCCTGTACAGGACAGGAAGTAAAGAAGCCACTAACCAGAAGATGGACACACGGAAGCCAATGCAGGACTAGAGTGTGGGGAGTAGGTAAGTATGATTGTTTTCATAGTGGCTACATGTGAAAAGTTACTTATTTCTGGACAACCCCCTAATTTTATTTACCTAAGGTCCCTTTTAGAATGTACTTTTGGATTAACCACCTCAGCCCCCCTAGCTAAAACACCCTTAATGACCAGGCCACTTTTTACACTTCTGCACTACACTACTTTCTTTTTTTAATAGTATCTTTTTATTTTATTATTTTAGCAAAAAGCATAACAAACACTTCAAATACAGACAATCAGCAATTGAGTCCAGTACAATCAAATACATGGGATCAGTCATAGCAGCTCCTCATGACCCATATTCAGGCCAGAAGCGAATATCACGTTCAGTATGAATAATACCCAATATATTATGTCTGAGGATGGTTAAAAGTACTGCGCATACACACACACATTCATACACACCTTCATCGCCCGGAAACAACCTCACTGTCACCTATGGTACCAGAGTCTGGGCTCCAATCCAAGGGTCCCATATCTTCATGAAACGATCAGGGGTCCCTCTTCTCTCATATACAAACTTATATAATTCAAGGTCAGCATTAACTAGATGTACCCATTGTTGCACAGTAGGATTCTTAGGAGGTTTCTAATTGAGAAGGATAGTTTTCCTGGCATAGTATAAGAGTATTCTATAAAGCTTCCTGCCAAATTTGGTGGGAACAACCTCGTTAGCTACCCCCAACAAACTAGTGAGCTCAGTACAGACATTAGGAAAGCCTAGTTTATCATTAATATACATATGAATCTCCTCCCAGAAGCCATGAATGATCGGACACTGCCAAACCATGTGTATAAGGCAGCCGTTTTCATGTCCACATCTTGTGCAATGAGGGTTTGGGAATTTACCCATTTTAAATAACCTCACGGGTATAATATATCCTATGAAGCCACTTAACTTGAATCAACTGATCCCTAGCACTTACCACCATGTATCTCAATGTATAGCTAGATTCTTTAACATGCACATCTTCCAAACCTTCGACATCCCTTCTCCATCTGACAAATGCATTGTCTAGGGGGGAGTCCTGCAACGCCATCAGCGATGCATAGAGAGCCGACACTGGTTTGACCAAGGGAACCCTCCTAATCACTGCCTCCACTGGACTACACTCCAGCTTTAAAGGTTCTCTACCAAATTGAGCCTGACAGGCATGCCTAAGTTGAAAATATCTGTACAAACAACGCTGGGGCAAATTAAATTCCTGCTTCAAACTGTTAAAGGTTCTAAAGAGGCCCTTATCATACAGTTGGGTAAGGTAACGCACCCCCCTCTGGGGCCAAAATTCAAACTCCAGTAGTGAGAACAGCTCCGGTAGCACTCTGTTTCTCCACAATGACAAATATGGTGAAGTAATATCATTCTCATCAGGGTTACACCTCTGACCCCATTTAACCCAAACCTGTACTGCAGCCGCCATCGATTGGGTATAATTTGCTGCAGTCCTAGCCCCCCTCCTATATGCCAAGTTCGTAAGTGCCTCATAAGACCCCAACAAAGCTGCCTCCAACACTACCACCGGATTACCCGAGTCAGCCCGTACCCACCACGCCACATAACTCAACTGCACCGCTACATAGTACATGTACAGGTTTGGTAAAGCAAGGCCTCCCCGCAGGTAAGATGCCTGAAGGGTGGATCTCGCTATTCTGGGAGAAGACTTATTCCATAGAAAGGGAGCGATTACTCTATCCAAGGTAGTAAAGTGTCTCTTGGGAAGTAACACTGGGGCAGCCCTATATAAGTATAGCAATTTTGGGAGAAGAATCATTTTTACAACATTGATACGCCCAATCAGAGTTAAAGGAAGGTTTTCCCAAGCTTCCAGTTTTCGAGTAATGGATTGCATTGTAGGAACAACATTCAAATCATAAAACTTTGCCACCTCTTTATGAACAATAATCCACAAATATGTAAATTGCTCTACAATCTGAAGCTTATTGTTCACCGAAATGCGAGCTGGGTCAAAGTCATCAATTAGACAGAGACTAGACTTGGCCCAGTTCACACGAAGACCTGAGAAGCTACCAAATTGATCAACAACATTTAAAAGGGTATCCAAGGACTTCCCTGAATCAGCTAGGTATACCAACATGTCATCAGCATATAATGAAAGCTTTTCTGATATTCCAGCTATTTCCCAGCCTTCTATACCTGAGTTAGAGGAAATGAGTATCGACAAAGGCTCCATAATTAATGCAAATAATAAGGGGGAGAGAGGGCAGCCCTGTCTAGTGCCTCTACCCAAGGGGAAGGAGTCCGATGTGTATCCATTTACCCTGACTCTCGCCGAAGGGGATCTATAAAGCATTTGTAGCCAGCACAGAAATTTCTCCGGAAAACCCATTCGAATCAGTACTGCCCACATAAATTCCCATTCTACTGAATCAAAGGCTTTTTCATTGTTTAAGGACGCAAGAGCCCTCATACCTCTATTATCATGGTTGACCTGAAGGTTAGTGAACAATCTCCTTAAATTAATATCTGTAGTTTTCCCTGGCATGAAACCCGATTGATCTACCCCAACCAAGGAGAGAATTACCCCTCTCAATCTTAACGCCAGCACCTTCGCAAAGATTTTGACGTCAAGATTCAGAAGTGAGATAGGCCGATAAGAGCTACACTGGTCAGATGGTTTCCCCGACTTGTGAATCACTACTATCGTTGCCTCCAAGAAAAACGGAGGCAACGAACCCCTTTCCAGCGCATATCTCAACAGCTTCCCGAATCTACTAACAAGGTCTTTAGAAAACCGCTTATACCATTCAGCAGGAAATCCATCGGGACCCAGGGTTTTTTTGGTTGCTAAGGAGCTAATGGCCACTTCAATCTCCAGGTCAGATATGTCTGCCGCCAGGGCCCCCCTGTCATCTCTGTCCAAAGAAGGAATATTAATACCTGCTAAGAAATTGACAATCTCTCCCGAGGTGCACGTGATCTTGGGGGTCATACAATGTCTCATAATAGCAGGCAAACTGGCGGCAGACATCTCTAGGCTCCCTCAATAAGAGCCCCTGATCATTCAGAACTCCCGCCACCACCGTTTGCTGCGTCTCAGATCTAGTCAAGTACGCTAAAGCCCTGCCACACTTATCACCATCTGAAAAAATAGTTTGTCTCTGATTTAAAAGTTTCTTCTCAGTATATTCAGTTAAATGTAAAGTAAACCTACGCTGTGCATCCAGCCACAAAGTCTGCTTCTCAGGACACGGATCTAGTATAAATAACCTCTCTTTATCAGCTAGCTCCGTCTCCAGTTTCATCCGCTTGATATTCAGTTCCTTTCTGTAAGTTGCAATAGCAGCAATCAATGCCCCCCTCAATACTGACATAAAAGCATCCCATTCTACCAGGGGATTCGTAGACCCTTCATTTTCTGCCCAGTAATTTCCCATTGCATCTAGACTCTCGCTCACCACGGGTAATACCTCGAGCCACATAGGGCGGCGGTCCCCAACCGCCGGGCCACGGCCCAGGACCGGGCCACGGCCCAGGACCGGGCCGTAGAGGATTGTTAGCCGGGCCGCGGTGATCAGGGCAGTCTTTAACTCTGTACTAATGAAGCGCTTCCATTATGGAAGCGCTTCATTAGTACAGAAGGACCAGGGAGCGGTGAAGGATCTGTACTCACCGCTTCCTGGTCCTCGGCTCGGCTATCGGCTGTGCATGGCTGCGCACAGCGTGAGGTCTCTCTGTGACCTCACGCTGTGCGCCGCTATACTCAGCCAGCCGACAGCAGAATGAAGAGGATCGCGATGGTGACCAGGAGCAGGAGAGGTAAGTGGTTTTTTATTTTATTTTATTTTATTTGCACTGGGGACTGTTGGCTGACCTGGGGGACATGGGGCTGACATGAGGCTGACATAAAGGGGCTAATGGGGGGCTTATGGCTGACATGAGGGGCTAATGAGGGGCTAACGGCTGACATGAGGGGCTAATCATGGCTGACATGAGGGGCTAATGGGGGGCTTATGGCTGACATGAGGGGCTAATGGGGGGCTTATGGCTGACATGAGGGGCTAATGGCTGACATGAGGGGCTGGCTAATGGGGGGCTTATGGCTGACATGAGGGCCAATGGGGGGCTTATGGCTGACATGAGGGGCTAATGGGGGGCTTATGGCTGACATGAGGGGCTAATGGGGGGCTTATGGCTGACATGAGGGGCTAATGGGGGGCTTATGGCTGACATGAGGGGCTAATAGGGGCTTATGGCTGACATGAGGGGCTAATGGGGGGCTTATGGCTGACATGAGGGGCTAATGGGGGGCTTATGGCTGACATGAGGGGCTAATGGCTGACATGAAGGGCTGGCTAATGGGGGGCTTATGGCTGACATGAGGGCTAATGGGGGGCTTATGGCTGACATGAGGGGCTAATGGGGGGCTTATGGCTGACATGAGGGGCTAATGGGGGGCTTATGGCTGGCATGAGGGGCCAATGGGGGGCTTATGGCTGACATGAGGGGCTAATGGGGGCTTATGGCTGACATGAGGGGCTAATGGGGGGCTTATGGCTGACATGAGGGGCTAATGGGGGCTTATGGCTGACATGAGGGGCTAATGGGGGGCTTATGGCTGACATGAGGGGCTAATGGGGGCTTATGGCTGACATTGAGGGGCTAATGGGGGCTTATGGCTGACATGAGGGGCTAATGGGGGGCTTATGGGTGACATTGGGGGGCTTATGGCTGACATTGGGTTTATGGCTGACATTGGGGGGGGTTTATGGCTGACATTGGGGGCTGATAGATGGCTAAAGGTTTGGGGGTTGATCTGAGCCATTGGGGGTCTGATCTGAGGTCTGATTAACTTTGGGGGTCTGATTGCTGGTCTGACCTGAGGTGTAATGAAAAATATTTTTTTCTTATTGTTCTCCTCTAAAACTAGGTGCATCTTATAGGGCGAAAAATACGGTACAGTGCAGCAGAGACCAGTGCAGCAGAGACCAGTGCAGCAGAGACCATAGTCAGTTTATATAGTCATTGTATAGTGTTATATAGTTTAATATGCACCTTGTGTTTTGTTATGCGCGTGAATCGGTCAGCCCCCCCCACTCCCTAAGCCCCGCCCCAGAACCCCCGCCCCCTCTACCCGGTCCCTGGGAAAATTGTCTTGCATGAAACCGGTCCTTGGTGCAAAAAAGGTTGGGGACCACTGACATAGGGTTTAACCGCCACTGCTTATCGGTCTAAGCCAATGGCTGCGACAGAATCAGAAGGAGGGGGGCATGATCTGAAACCCCTCTCGGTAGATAATCACTGGACTTGATATAAGGGGATAAATCTCTGCTGACAAAGGCTAGATCTATACGAGAAAGTGAGCCAGTAGAAGCTGAATAGCACGAAAATTGTGCATCCGCGGGGTGAAAATAGCGCCACGTCTCTACTAAATCATAAGTACTAGCCCAATGTGACAGCACATTGTTGTGTGAGGCCTGGGGAACCCTTCTGTCCCGTACAGGATCTAAAGTGGCATTGTAGTCACCCATAATAATACAGTATAAGGCATTGCTGGAAATCCTGCTATTTTAGCTGTAATTAAATCTAGGACCTCTCTGCGGAATGGCGGAGGAATATATAGACCCACAAATATGTACTGCAGGCCTCTGACACAAGCATGTAAAATCACATACCTACCATAAGGGTCTAGCTGTACAGACAGTATTCGAAACGGAAGACTTTTAGCAATTAAAATAGACACACCTCTAGCGTGGTTTGAGTAAACCACATGATATGTGGAGACTATCCATGGGTGCCGCAAAGCTAGTACTTTCTGGCCTTGCAGGTGTGTTTCTTGCAATAACATTATGTCAGGGTTATACCTTATCAGATAATTGAACACTAAAGACCTTTTAATCTTATCATTAAGACCCTGAACATTCCATGAAAGTAGCTTAATTACCGCCATTTATCCTTCCAAAGATAAAATCTCCAAAATCTCTGACCAATGAAGGCACATTCACACACACATACAATCCACATCAAAGAACCCCCCAACAGAGATACTCTCTCCATCCCACCCATTCCCAACCTTCCCAACCCACCCTGCCCAAACCTTCCTAACATGGTTGAGCCTGACACCCCAAACTAGCAACTCCTGGGTACGATAACCTACCCTAACTCATTAGAACACGTATACCATATAGGTACGTTAGTGATAGAAAGCAAGTATACAAGTCTACCCATATCAGTGCATAATCGTACAGGGCGTTGCCACCCAGCATACCTATATGGGGTTAAACATCTGATCAATAGACAAAGTCAAAGAACAGGGATTCTAACAAGAGTAATAGTGGTGCGTTAAAGCCAAATATTCCCCCCCTCCCCCAACCACCTTGTCAGCAATACAATTTAACATTTAATCAGGTATTAACTGCTTCAGCTGCCATCACTAGAGTACATTCCATCAGCGGTGAGGCCTTGCATTTAGATTCCTCTCAATCCATTCTGTAGCCTCTTCAGGAGTATTAAAAAAACGGACCGTTTCACCATCCTGCACCCTCAAGCGAGAAGGGTAGATCATGGCATATTTCACATTTTTGTCCCTCAGCCGCGCTCGGACCTCAGTAAACTGCTTCCTTTTCTTCTGGACCTCCGCAGTAAAGTCCGGGTAAAAGGACAAACGGACAATCTCATAGCTGACATTGCCCTTCTGCCGAGCAGCTAGCAAAATAGCGTCTCTGTCCCTGTAGTTCAGGATCTTCATAATGAAAGGTCGAGCAGGGGATCCCGGCGGTAAGGGCCTGGTTGGAATCCGATGTGCCCTTTCTATAACAAAGCAACTGGAAAGAGAGATGGGATGTAACACTTCTTTTATGAGTTGTTCCGCAAATATTTCTGGGGTAGACCCCTCCGCTCGCTCCAGTAAACCCAGGATACGGACGTTGTTACGTCTATTGCGGTTCTCAGCATCCTCCGCCCTGGCTTGCAGCATCTGGATCTGTTGCAGCAACTGCCTGGTGTCATTTCCAGCTGCTCTGGACGCATCTTCCACATCACTTACTCTTTGCTCCACTGCAGATGTTCTCTCACGAATTTTGTCAAAATCGTGCCGCAAACAGCTAAGGTCAGACTGTAGATGGTCTATCCTTGATGTAAGAGCAGCTTGACAGGCAGCTATAGCTTTCATAATTTGAGAGGCTTCAGCAGAGGCACCAGGGACAGGAGACCCCTCGCTTTCCTGCTCAGTCTGACTCATGGCGTCCATGAATCGTTTAACAGTTGATGGAGCCACAGAAGAAGTTTTGCGGCCCATAGAAATAGTCCACAGAAACTTGAAAGACCTGCTGGGGTATGTCACTCTTGCAGCAAATCAAGATGTGGCTTTATTCAATCCGGCAAGTCCTGCCACTCAGCCAAGCAGACTGCCAGTTATCTTTACATTACTCAGGGGGGGGGGGGTAAGTGCGCCAGCACCACCATCAAACTTTCAGATATACTGCAGTGGACTCTGCAACTTTTATATATAAGGACTCCTAGTAGGATTATCGCAGCAGGACTTCAGGAGAATAGTGGGAGTAGTATCCGGAGGGAGACACTGAGCGTTTCGCCGTCCCACTCCGTCTGCTGGGACAGAGAAAAGCGCCGCTGCACACACACTTCACTGGCAAGATGGCGCCCACCACGCGGATTCTTCCCGCTGCGACCGCAGGATTCGAGACTTCAGCAGGCACCGGCAGCAGCCCGAGGTAAGTTGCTAGCTACTGTCGGCAAGCCGTACCTGCACTGTGCACCTTGCGATGATTCCTGCTCCAGCTCCGCTCCACACTTCCCTCAGGTCACGTCTCTCCGCTCCTCTCCTCTGCTCCGTCGGCACCCGCAGCGCAATAGCCAAGCCGCAGAGATCCAGCACCGGGCAGAGTGCCCCTGAGAATGAAGGGATCCAATATAAAATGAATTGGCTCAAGAAACCCCGATTATGCCAGGTGTGTATAGGGTAATTCACAGGATTTTGTAGGAGTACTGCGATCCTGCTTCCTCACTCCATGCTGGTACGGCCACGCCCCCCCGCACTACACTACTTTCACCGTTTATTGCTTGGTCATGCAACTTACCACCCAAATGAATTTTACCTCCTTTTCTTCTCACTAATAGAGCTTTCATTTGGTGGTATTTCATTGCTGCTGACATTTTTACATTTTTTTGTTATTAATCGAAATTTAACTAAATTTTTGCAAAGAAATGACATTTTTCACTTTCAGTTGTAAATTATTTTTTTAAAAAACGACATCCATATATACATTTTTCTCAAAATTTATTGTTCTACATGTCTTTGATAAAAAAAAAAATGGTTTGGGTAAAAAAAAATGGTTTGGGTAAAAGTTATAGCGTTTACAAACTATGATACAAAAATGTGAATTTCCGCTTTTTGAAGCAGCTCTGACTTTCTGAGCACCTGTCATGTTTCCTGAGGTTCTACAATGCCCAGACAGTAGAAAAACCCCACAAATGACCCCATTTCGGAAAGTAGACACCCTAAGGTATTCGCTGATGGGCATAGTGAGTTCATAGAACTTTTTATTTTTTGTCACAAGTTAGCGGAAAATGATGATTTTTTATTTTTTTTTTTACTTACAAAGTCTCATATTCCACTAACTTGTGACAAAAAATAAAAACTTCCATGAACTCACTATGCCCATCACGAAATACCTTGGGGTGTCTTCTTTCCAAAATGGGGTCACTTGTGGGGTAGTTATACTGCCCTGGCATTCTAGGGGCCCTAATGTGTGGTAAGTAGTTTGAAATCAAAATGTGTAAAAAATGACCTGTGAAATCCTAAAGGTGCTCTTTGGAATGTGGGCCCCTTTGCCCACCTAGGCTGCAAAAAAGTGTCACACATGTGGTATCGCCGTACTCAGGAGAAGTTGGGCAATGTGTTTTGGGGTGTCATTTTACATATACCCATGCTGGGTGAGATAAATATCTCGGCAAAAGACAACTTTCCCCATTTTTTTTATACAAAGTTGGCATTTGACCGAGATATTTCTCTCACCCAGCATGGGTATATGTAAAATGACACCCTAAAACACATTGCCCAACTTCTCCTGAGTACGGCGATACCACATGTGTGACACTTTTTTGCAGCCTAAGTGGGCAAAAAACATACAGACGTCTGAATGGAGCCTTACAGGGGGGTGATCAATGTCAGGGGGGTGATCAGGGAGTCTATATGGGGTGATCACCCCCCTGTCATTGATCACCCCCCTGTAAGGCTCCATTCAGACGTCCGTATGTGTTTTGCGGATCCGATCCATGTATCCATGGATCTGTAAAAAACATACGGACGTCTGAATGGAGCCTTACAGGGGGGTGATCAATGACAGGGGGGTGATCAATGACAGGGGGGTGATCAGGGAGTCTATATGGGGTGATCACCCCCCTGTCATTGATCACCCCCCTGTAAGGCTCCATTCAGATGTCCGTATGTGTTTTGCGGATCCGATCCATGTATCCATGGATCTGTAAAAAACATACGGACGTCTGAATGGAGCCTTACAGGGGGGTGATCAATGACAGGGGGGTGATCAATGACAGGGGGGTGATCAGGGAGTCTATATGGGGTGATCACCCCCCTGTCATTGATCACCCCCCTGTAAGGCTCCATTCAGACGTCCGTATGTGTTTTGCGGATCCGATCCATGTATCCATGGATCTGTAAAAAACATACGAACGTCTGAATGGAGCCTTACAGGGGGGTGATCAATGACAGGGGGGTGATCAATGACAGGGGGGTGATCAGGGAGTCTATATGGGGTGATCACCCCCCTGTCATTGATCACCCCCCTGTAAGGCTCCATTCAGATGTCCGTATGTGTTTTGCGGATCCGATCCATGTATCCGTGGATCCGTAAAAAACATACGGACGTCTGAATGGAGCCTTACAGGGGGGTGATCAATGACAGGGGGGTGATCAATGACAGGGGGGTGATCAGGGAGTCTATATGGGGTGATCACCCCCCTGTCATTGATCACCCCCCTGTAAGGCTCCATTCAGATGTCCGTATGTGTTTTGCGGATCCGATCCATGTATCCGTGGATCCGTAAAAAACATACGGACGTCTGAATGGAGCCTTACAAGGGGGTGATCAATGACAGGGGGGTGATCAATGACAGGGGGGTGATCAGGAAGTCTATATGGGGTGATCAGGGGTTAATAAGTGACAGGGGGGGTGTAGTGTGGTGGTGTTTGGTGCTACTTATTACTGAGCTGCCTGTGTCCTCTGGTGGTCGATCCAAGCAAAAGGGACCACCAGAGGACCAGGTAGCAGGTATATTAGACGCTGTTATCAAAACAGCGTCTAATATACCTGTTAGGGGTTAAAAAAATCGCATCTCCAGCCTGCCAGCGAACGATCGCCGCTGGCAGGCTGGAGATCCACTCGCTTACCTTCCGATCCTGTGAACGCGCGCGCCTGTGTGCGCGCGTTCACAGGAAATCTTGCGTCTCGCGAGATGACGCGTATATGCGTGACTGTGCCTGGAGCTGCCGCCTTAGGCGGTTAATGGACCTTAGGGTTCCTGAACTGTCAAGTGCTAAAATAAAAATAAAAATAAAATTCCTGAATTTCATTAAAGGGGTTATCCAACGACTAATGTAAAAAATGTAAATCAGACATAATTTAGTACATAGAAAAAAATATAGGGGTTTGAGTCCGCACAACCTGCCTGCAGGTGCACATCACTATGGCGAAATACATACACAAACGGAAAATGCAAATGTGATCGCACACTGCATCCAGCACTCTGCCCTCCATGCTGGATGAGACATTGGTTTATATTTTGGCCAAAGCATAGTAAGCCACTCACCGCGTCAAGGTCGTCTCAATTGAGTGGTCCCTAACTCCTGTTCCTACCTGTTCATGGGCCACGACAGCCACACAAAATCCAGGGAATGCAGGTCAGCATGCAAGCCAAGTACACTTTGCTTGTAACCCCGTCCGGTGCCATTACAGCTTTCATCGGATCCAGGGATGCAAGTACCAACATGCATGCTGAACCCACCATATACTTCTCCTGGAGCCAGATGGCTAATGGTAGGTTCTATATAAGCAGACTCAGTTTTATACTGACTTTAAAACCAGCCTCCAGGACAGATTAACTGGTCAGGTGTGCTTGACTCAAAGGAGATCGCCACGCCTCCAATATATGCTACAGAGAAAAAAATATAGGGGTTTGAGTCCGCACAACCTGCCTGCAGGTGCACATCACTATGGCGAAATACATACACAAACGGAAAATGCAAATGTGATCGCACACTGCATCCAGCACTCTGCCCTCCATGCTGGATGAGACATTGGTTTATATTTTGGCCAAAGCATAGTAAGCCACTCACCGCGTCAAGGTCGTCTCAATTGAGTGGTCCCTAACTCCTGTTCCTACCTGTTCATGGGCCACGACAGCCACACAAAATCCAGGGAATGCAGGTCAGCATGCAAGCCAAGTGCACTTTGCTTGTAACCCCGTCCGGTGCCATTACAGCTTTCATCGGATCCAGGGATGCAAGTACCAACATGCATGCTGAACCCACCATATACTTCTCCTGGAGCCAGATGGCTAATGGTAGGTTCTATATAAGCAGACTCAGTTTTATACTGACTTTAAAACCAGCCTCCAGGACAGATTAACTGGTCAGGTGTGCTTGACTCAAAGGAGATCGCCACGCCTCCAATATATGCTACAGAGAAAAAAATATAGGGGTTTGAGTCCGCACAACCTGCCTGCAGGTGCACATCACTATGGCGAAATACATACACAAACGGAAAATGCAAATGTGATCGCACACTGCATCCAGCACTCTGCCCTCCATGCTGGATGAGACATTGGTTTATATTTTGGCCAAAGCATAGTAAGCCACTCACCGCGTCAAGGTCGTCTCAATTGAGTGGTCCCTAACTCCTGTTCCTACCTGTTCATGGGCCACGACAGCCACACAAAATCCAGGGAATGCAGGTCAGCATGCAAGCCAAGTACACTTTGCTTGTAACCCCGTCCGGTGTGTCCTCTGGTGGTCGATCCAAGCAAAAGGGACCACCAGAGGACCAGGTAGCAGGTATATTAGACGCTGTTATCAAAACAGCGTCTAATATACCTGTTAGGGGTTAAAAAAATCGCATCTCCAGCCTGCCAGCGAACGATCGCCGCTGGCAGGCTGGAGATCCACTCGCTTACCTTCCGCCTGTGTGCGCGCGTTCACAGGAAATCTCGCGTCTCGCGAGATGACGCGTATATGCGTGACTGTGCCTGGAGCTGCCGCCTTAGGCGGTCCGGAGGCGGTTAATGGACCTTAGGGTTCCTGAACTGTCAAGTGCTAAAATAAAAATAAAATTCCTGAATTTCATTAAAGGGGTTATCCAACGACTAATGTAAAAAATGTAAATCAGACATAATTTAGTACATCACAATCTCTTTTTAACAAAGCTAGAACCAGTCCTGTACTTCACATGGATGCATAGATTTCCCTATTCATTGCTCTACTAGATTTATATCAAGGTACCAGCTCAAGGGAAGTGTCTTTTCTGCTGCAGCTCAGGGCGTGTCCATGCTCTCCCTATCACAGTTCAGGAGACAGATGAAGGATAAAACTGATCATGTGCGACCTTCCCAATGAGCCAAACATAGAAATAAAAAAAATAGAAACAGCAGGTGGCACTATACATACATTTTATTTAATAGCTTGGTGACTATGCAAAAATTTTTATTACATGCAATTACAAAAGAATTAAGATCTAAGTGCTGGTTTGAAAACCATTGAATATTTTTCATGGGACAACCCTTTTAACGAATTTAGCAGAATTAAAGAGGACCTTTCTGAGAGATGCTTAAAGAGAGTAAAGGTTGGATGGAGAGGGTCATATGTTTATATTAGTAAGTTGTCATTTTGACTTCTATTTTGTGAGCACAGAACAAACACTTAATGACTAGGGTTGAGCAAACCCGAACTGTAAAGTTCGGGTTCGTACCGAACTTTAAGATTTTTGAACCCCGGACCTGACCCCGAACATTTCCGTAAAAGTTCGGGTTCGGTGCTTTCTTGGCACTTTTTAAAAGGCTGCACAGCAGCCAATCAACAAGCTTCATACTACTTGCCCCAGGAGGCCATCACAGCCATGCCTACTAATGGCATGGCTGTGATTAGCCAGAGCAGCATGTGACCCAGGCTCTATATAAGCTTGAGTCACGTAGCGCTGCACGTCACTCTGCTGTTGCAAGTGTAGGGAGAGGATGCTGCTGGACTTGTGATTTCAGGGAGAGAATAGGAGAGAATCTAACTCAGCGATCTATCTAGAAATAGTTGTGTGGGTGCAGGACACAATTGTTTTACCCTGCCCTGAGGCCATTGACCAAAAAAAAAAAACTTTTATAATTCTGTTAGTTAGGTGGGTGGCAGCGGCCATTTTATGCATGCTCAGTGCACCAGCACTGCACCGGAGCTTTTGGGACATTGCAAATCACCATTTTTTGGGGGGAAACTACAACATCTGGATTAGTCAAAAAACAATATTTTTCAGATCTGCAAGTGTTAAATTCAGGTTTAATATATACAGCTTTCATATTTTGTTACCATAAAAATACTTTTTTGGCAATCTACAACATCAGTATTAGTCAGTGTGCAATTAAAGCTAGAAATACACCCATCATTTTCTGGGGTTTGAAAAACACACTTTTTTTTTTTTTCAAGAAACAGTATTTTCCAGATCTCCAAGTGTTAAATTCAAGTTTAATATATACAGCTTTCATATTCTGTTAAAAAAAAAAAAAAACTTTTTGGGCAATCTACAACATCTGTATTAGTCAGTGTGCAATTTAAGGTAGAAATACACCCATCATTTTCTCGGGTTTGAAAAAACAGTATTTTCCAGATCGCAAACTGTTAAATTCAAATTTAACCACCTCAGCTTCCCTAGCTTAAACCCCCTTAATGACCAGACCACTTTTTACAATTCTGCACTACACTACTTTCACGGTTTATTGCTCGGTCATACAACTTACCACCCAAATCAATTTTACCTCCTTTTCTTCTCACTAATAGAGCTTTCATTTTTACTTTTTTTTATTATTAATCGAAATTGACCAAAATTTTTGCAAAAAAATGTCATTTTTCACTTTCTGTTGAAATTTTTTTCAAACAAAACTACATTTCTATATAAATTTTTCTCAAAATTTATTGTTCTACATGTCTTTGATTAAAAAAAATGCAATAAGTGTATATTTATTGGTTTGCGCAAAAGTTATAGCGTTTACAAACTATGGTACAAAAATGTGAATTTCCGCATTTTGAAGCAGCTCTGACTTTCTGAGCACCTGTCATGTTTCCTGAGGTTCTACAATGCCCAGACAGTAGAAACACCCCACAAATGACCCCATTTCGGAAAGTAGACACCCTAAGGTATTCGCTGATGGGCATAGTGAGTTCATGGAAGTTATTATTTTTTGTCACAAGTTAGCGGAAAATGATTTTATTTATTTTTTTCTTACAAAGTCTCATATTCCACTAACTTGTGACAAAAAATAAAATTTTACATGAACTCACCATACCCCTCACGGAATACCTTGGGGTGTCTTCTTTCTAAAATGGGGTCACTTGTGGGGTAATTATACTGCCCTGGCATTTTAGGGGACCTAAAGCGTGAGAAGTACAAACCGGATTCCAAAAAAGTTGGGACACTATACAAATCGTGAATAAAAACTGAATGCAATGATGTGGAGGTGCCAACTTCTAATATTTTATTCAGAATAGAACATAAATCACGGAACAAAAGTTTAAACTGAGAAAATGTACCATTTTAAGGGAAAAATATGTTGAATCAGAATTTTATGGTGTCAACAAATCCCCAAAAAGTTGGGACAAGGCCATTTTCACCACTGTGTGGCATCTCCCCTTCTTCTTACAACACTCAACAGACGTCTGGGGACCGAGGAGACCAGTTTCTCAAGTTTAGAAATAGGAATGCTCTCCCATTCTTGTCTAATACAGGCCTCTAACTGTTCAATCGTCTTGGGCCTTCTTTGTTGCACCTTCCTCTTTATGATGCGCCAAATGTTCTCTATAGGTGAAAGATCTGGACTGCAGACTGGCCATTTCAGTACCGGGATCCTTATCCTACGCAGCCATGATGTTGTGATTGATGCAGAATGTGGTCTGGCATTATCTTGTTGAAAAATGCAGGGTCTTCCCTGAAAGAGATGACGTCTGGATGGGAGCATATGTTGTTCTAGAACCTGAATATATTTTTCTGCATTGATGGTGCCTTTCCAGACATGCAAGCTGCCCATGCCACACGCACTCATGCAACCCCATACCATCAGAGATGCAGGCTTCTGAACTGAGCGTTGATAACAACTTGGGTTGTCCTTGTCCTCTTTGGTCCGGATGACATGGCGTCCCAGATTTCCAAAAAGAACTTCGAATCGTGACTCGTCTGACCACAGAACAGTCTTCCATTTTGCCACACTCCATTTCAAATGATCCCTGGCCCAGTGAAAACGCCTGTGCTTGTGGATCTTGTTTAGAAATGGCTTCTTCTTTTCACTGTAGAGTTTCAGCTGGCAACGGCGGATGGCACGGTGGATTGTGTTCACTGACAATGGTTTCTGGAAGTATTCCTGAGCCCATTCTGTGATTTCCTTTACACTAGCATTCCTGTTTGTGGTGCAGTGTCGTTTAAGGGCCCGGAGATCACGGGCATCCAGTATGGTTTTACGGCCTTGACCCTTACGCACAGAGATTGTTCCAGATTCTCTGAATCTTCGGATGATGTTATGCACAGTTGATGATGATAGATGCAAAGTCTTTGCAATTTTTTGCTGGGTAACACCTTTCTGATATTGCTCCACTATCTTTCTGCGCAACATTGTGGGAATTTGTGATCCTCTACCCATCTTGGCTTCTGAGAGACACTGCCACTCTGAGAAGCTCTTTTTATACCCAATCATGTTGCCAATTGACCTAATTAGTGTTAATTGGTCTTCCAGCTCTTCGTTATGCTCAAATTTACTTTTTCCAGCCTCTTATTGCTACTTGTCCCAACTTTTTGGGGATTTGTTGACACCGTGAAATTTTGAATCAACGTATTTTTCCTTTAAAATGATACATTTACACAGATTAAACGTTTGATCTGTCATCTACGTTCTATTACAAATAAAATATTGACATTTGCTATCTCCACATCATTGCATTCAGTTTTTATTCACAATTTGTTTAGTGTCCCAACTTTTTTGGAATCCAGTTTGTATTTACTTCAGGCCTACACTGGTTCAGACCGTGTGAGATACCCCCCTACATACAGGGATTTGAATCAGGCATTAGAAATACATCCATTTGAAATACAGCCATTCTGTGCAAAGAAATATTTACTTCAGGCCTACAGTGGTTCAGACCGTGTGAGATACTCCCCTACATACAGGGGTTTGAATCAGGCATTAGAAATACAGCCATTTTGGGCAAAGAAATATTTAATTTAGGCCTACACTGGTTCAGACCGTGTGAGATACACCCTTTACATACTGTTGT
Organism: Bufo bufo; assembly: GCF_905171765.1. Lineage (NCBI taxonomy): Eukaryota > Metazoa > Chordata > Amphibia > Anura > Bufonidae > Bufo > Bufo bufo. The sequence goes on from NC_053396.1 coordinate 87,799,925, forward strand.
ACTATTCTACTATTAATTTAACACCCATTTTGGGCAAGATCCTAAATTTGAAAAATATGAGGAGAGCGTCAAATAAGGGACGTGGCCCAGGTCGTGGTGCTGCTGGTGGAGCTCCTGTTGCAGGGAGAGGATGTGGTCGATCTGTGCCAGCTACACGCACAAGTGAAACCCCTCCTTTAGGTGCTAGTAGGCGACAAAACCTGCAGCGGTATTTGGTTGGGCCTAATGCTGCTCTACGAATGGTGAGACCTGAACAAGTACAGGCGATAGTAGATTGGGTTGTTGACAGTGGATCCAGTTCCTTCACATTGTCTCCCACCCAGTCTTCTGCTGAAAGACCACAGTTGGCACCTGCAGCCGATGTCCATCAGTCTTTCACCTCACCCCCTTGCAAATCAGCCAAGCAGTCTGAGCCCCAAGTCATGCAGCAGTCTCTTCTGCTTTTTGATGACTCTGTTAGCAGGGCTTCCCAGGGCCATCCACCTAGCCCTTCCCCAGAAGTGGAAGAGATTGAGTGCACCAATGCCCAACCACTTATTTTTCAAGATGAGTACATGGGAGGACCATCGCAGCACGTCTCGGATGATGACGAAACACAGGTGCCAACTGCTGGGGCTTTCGAAAGTGTGCAGACCAACAAGGAAGTCAGGGGTGAAGACTGGGTGGAAGATTATGTGGAGGACGATGAGGTCCTCGACCCCACATGGAATCAAGGTCATGCGAGTGACCGATGTAGTTCGGAGGAAGAGGCGGTGGTCGCACAGAGCCACCAGCACAGCAGAAGAGGGAGCAGGGTACAAAAGCGGAGCGGCCGTCCTCTAGACAGTACGCCTCCTACTGCCCACCGCAGCAAGGGACCGAGCACACCAAAGCCAGCTCTAAGGAGTTCCCTGGCGTGGCAGTTCTTCAGACAATGTGCTGATGACAAGACACGAGTGGTTTGCACGCTGTGCAATCAGAGCCTGAAGTGAGGCATAAACGTTCTCCACCTGAGCACAACCTGCATGACCAGGCATTTAAGTGCAAAGCACGAGCTGCAGTGGAGTAGACACCTCAAAAACCAAGAAAGGTCTCTGGCTCCTCCTGCTTCCTCTTCTGCTGCAGTCGCGGCCTCTTCATACACCTCTGGAGTGACAGTGCCACCTGGCACCCCGCAAACAGAGGATCTGCCAGCAACACCAACACCTGGGTCACCAAGCATCTCCACAATGTCCAACGGAAGCGTTCTGCTCTCCATATCCCAAATGCTGGAGAGGAAGAGGAAGTACCCCCCTACCCATCCCCGATCCGTAGCCCTGAATGCCAGCATTTCTAAATTACTTGCCTTTGAAATGATGTCATTCCGTCTGGTGGAGACGGATAGTTTTAAAGGCCTTATGGCGGTGGTTGTCCCACAGTACGTCGTGGCCAGCCGCCACTACTTTTCAAGGCGAGCCATCCCTTCCCTTCACAACCAAATAGGGGACAAAATCAGGTGTGCACTGCGCAACGTCATCTATGGCAAGGTGCACCTGACTACGGATACGTGGACCAGTATGCACGGTCAGGGCCGTTATATCTCCATATCAGCACACTGGGTAAATGCAGTGGCGGCTGGGCCTGAGGCAGATCGCAGTTTGGCGCATGTCTTTCCACCACCGAGGATTGCAGGGCGCTTCAGTTTGCCTCCTGTTGCTTCCTCCTCCTACTCTGCTTCCTCATCCTCTACCAGCTCCTCATCCGGTCAGCGCAACACCTTCACCACCAACTTCAGCACAGCCAGGGGTAAACGACAGCAGGCAGTTTTAAAACGTATCTGTTTGGGGGACAAACCCCACACCGCGCAGGAGCTGTGGACGGGCCTTGAACAACAGACCGATGAGTGGTTTGTGCCAGTCAGCCTTAAGCCCGGCCTGGTGGTGTGCGATAATGGGCGAAAACTCGTAGTAGCTCTGGGACTAGCCGGTTTGAAGAACATCCCTTGCCTGGCGCTCACGTTCATTAAAATTAACCAGGCATGGATCCCTCAGGACTTGTCCGTACCTTGTGCAGAATAGACATGTATACTGGCACTAAGCCGCCATTGTTATACTGCAGCGCAATTGCTCATGTTTGTATTTTGGATATTTCACATTCTTTTGGAGTGTACCTTAATTTTACAAAATTAAATTAAAACCAAAAACCTGTGTTGGCTATCTCATCCTCCTCCACCGCCGCTTCCACCTACTCTGCTACGTCCACCGCCTGCTCAAACTCCTACTCCATATGGAACTCCACATTTTTTTTTGTACGTGTTTTATTTTATATCATTTCACTACTTCGTCATTTACATTTTCGGGTGAAATTCACCAATTTTTGGGTGTATAGCACCACTGCTATACCTAGTAGATCGGTAGAAAAATATAAATAAATTGTCAGTTACATTTTAAGGTGAAATTAACAAATTTTTGGGTGTATGGTACCACTGCTATATCTAGTAGACAGGTTAAACAAAAAAAAATTGTCATTTACTTTTTCGGGTGAAATTAACCAATTTTTGGGTGTATAGTACTACTGCTATACCTAGTAGGCCGGTAAAAAAAAAAAATTGTAATTTACATTTTAGGGTGAAATTCACCAATTTTGGTGTGTATAGTACCACTGCTATACCTAGTAGGCCGGTTAAAAAAAAAATAATTGTCATTTACATTTTTGTCACCGCCAGTTCTGTGAGAAGGTCTGGCAGACGTTCTTCTCTACCTCTTGTATGATGTTCTTTGTTTTGGTTTCACTTTCTCATCTCCTTTCCTTCTGCCAGGTGTCACTTATTTAGACTAATCGTCTTCCTTTATATTCCCTCCCATACTGCCTCACTTTGCGGTTTATACTACTTCCTGGATGAAGTGTTCACTGCTGGAGGCTGCTTCTGCTGTTTGCTCAGATAAGTCCTTCACTTTATTGTGTTTCCTTGCTGGCTTGATTCTAGGTGACCCTGACTCCGTCCGTATTAAGTGCAGGGAGCCAATGGTCGTGTCCCATCACTATTATAGGGTTTTCAGGTGTCACACAGACTTAGGTATGTGGGCATGCAATCGTCTACCATCGAGACCCTTGCAGGTGCATAGCAGTCAGGGAGAGCTCTTAGGGTTTTATAGGGCTCATCTATAAACTCCTTAGTTTGGGATTAAGCCAGTCGCTCGTTTATTCAGAAGTTCCAGCTATCTGCAAACTTCACCCGTGACATTATAAACCGCCATAACCGTCTTAAGCATGGATCCGGTTTCAGCCTTGATTGATCGCATGCAAGGTCTTTCGCTGGAGGTAGCAGATCTCCGTAAAACTGTGTCTCAGTTTCAGGTGACCGCTACTGCTGGCGTTCATGGAGTTTGTTCCGAGCCTAAGATCTCGCTTCTGGATACGTTCTCCGGGGGTAGTGAGAATTTTGTTCGCTTTAGAGAGGCTTGCAAACTCCATTTTCACCTACTTCCCCATTCCTCTGGTGATGAGGAGCAGAGGGTGGGGATCATCATCTTGCTGCTCAGGGATAACGCTCAGTCTTAGGCCTTTTCGCTGCCGGTGGGGGCACGGCTCCTCCGATCAGTGGATGAATTTTTTGTAGCCCTGGGGCAGATATGATGACCCAGATAGTATTGCTCTGGCTGAATCTAAACTGCGTTTTTTATGCCAGGGTAAACAGTCCGCAGAGATATATTGTTCTGAATTTCGGAGATGGGCAACTGATACTCGTTGGAATGATGCTGCACTCCGAAGTCAACTTTGCCATGGTCTTTCGGAAAGATTGAAAGATGCATTCGCTTTTCATGAGAGACCAGCGTCGTTAGAGTCAGCCATGTCTCTAGCTGTTCGTATTGACAGGCGTCTTAGAGAGAGAGAGGAGACTACTCTTTCCTGTCATATTCAGCCCAAGGACAGTGGGGCTGTCTCATTCAGTGCGCAGGGGTCTCAGTCTGTCTCAATACCCTCTGAGGAGAAGGCCATGCAGCTGGGTTTGCTTGCCTCTGATAGTAGAGGATTCAGCTCTCAGAGGAGGGTTTGTTTCTGTTGTGGGGGTATAACATTTAGCTAATGTTTGCCCCTCTAGGAGATTCAAGAAGTTTTCTGAGGGTAATAAAAACAAAACAAAACAAAAAAAACCTCTAAAACCTTTCCATTTGCTACTATTGGCAAGGTTGATGCGGAAATTGAAGGTTTGCCGTTTGCTTGTAGTTCCCGTTTTCTCCTACCTGCCAGGGTGGCGCTAGACAGCAAGAACATTGTTTGTGAGATTTTTGTAGATAGTGGAGCAGCTGTCAATCTAATTGATAATCAATTTGCAATAACGCATGGTTTCCAGGTATGCACTTTGGAAAAGGATATACCTGTTTTTGCTATCGATTTCGCTCCACTTTCTCAAAGATCATTAAAGGGCATAGTTCACAATATCCGTTTGACTGTGGGTGACGCTCATGTTGAGGATATGTCATGTTTCGTCTTAAGCAGATTACCTACTCCTCTAGTGTTGGGGCTACCCTGGCTCACTAAACATAACCCCACCATTGATTGGCAAGCAAGGCAAATAAATGGTTGGAGTGAGTTTTGCAGAGAGAATTGCTTCACGGCGTCTCTTTCAGAGGTTTCTACCAAGACTGTGCCATCTTTTCTCTCTGAATTTTCGGCTGTGTTTTCCGAGACTGGTGTCCAGGAGTTGCCCCCTCACCGGGAGTACGACTACCCTATTAATCTCATCCCAGGCGCCAAGCTGCCAAAATCACAACTATACAATATCTCCCAACCTGAACGGGTCGCTATGTGTACTTATATCTATGAGAGCCTGAGAAAGGGACACATCCGACCCTCGAAGTCACCTGTTGCCACAGTTTTTGTGTTTTTTTTTTGTTAAGAAAAAAGATGCTTCTTTAAGACCTTGTCTGGATTTCAGGGAGCTGAAATCCCGGACCTGTTTAACCAGATTGTTGGGGCTAAAGTTTTTTCTAAGTTGGATTTAAGAGGGGCATACAACCTAGTCAGGGTCAGGGAAGGGGACGAATGGAAGACGGCCTTCAATACCCCTGAGAGTCATTTCGAGAATTTGGTTATGCCCTTTGGTTTGATGAATGTTCCGGCCGTCTTCCAACATTTTGTGAACAGCATTTTTTATCATTTAATGGGGAAATTTGTACTGGTGTATCTAGATGACATTTTGATTTTTTCTCCTAATTTCAAGACTTATCGGGACCACCTATGTCAGGTCTTGCTGATTCTGCGGGAGAATAAATTGTACGCTAAACTGAAAAAATGTGTGTTTGCAGTTCCAGAGATTCAATTTCTTGGTTTTCTTCTCTCCGCTTCTGGTTTTCGGATGGACCCTGAGAAGGTCCGCGCTGTGCTTGATTGGGAGCTTCCTGAAAATCAGAAGGCGCTGATGCGGTTTTTGGGTTTTGCCAATTATTACAGAAAGTTTATTTTGAATTATTCCTCTGTTGTTAAGCCACTCACTGATATGACTAAAAAGGGGGTGGATTTTTCCTCATGGTCGGTAGATGCGCTTAAAGCCTTTTCTAGTATTAAAGAGAGTTTTGCTTCCGCTCTCATTTTGGTACAACCTGATGTCTCTCTACTAGAGTTGAGCGAACACCTGGATGTTCGGGTTCGAGAAGTTCGGCCGAACTTCCCGAAAATGTTCGGGTTCGGGATCCGAACTCGACCCGAACTTCGCCCCGAACCCGAACCCCATTGAAGTCAATGGGGACCCGAACTTTGCGGCACTAAAAAGGCTATAAAATAGCCCAGGAAAGGGCTAGAGGGCTGCAAAAGGCAGCAAAATGTAGATAAATCCCCTGCAAACAAAAGTGGATAGGAAAATGAATAAAAAAATTAAAAAAAATTAACCAATATCAATTGGAGAGAGGTATAGCAGAGAATCAGGCTTCATGTCACCCACCACTGGAACAGGCCTCTGTGAGATATTTAGGCCCCTGCACCCAGACAGAGGAGAGAGGTCCCATAGCAGAGAATCAGGCTTCATGTCATAGCAGAGAATCAGGCTTCATGTCACCCACCACTGGAACAGGCCACTGTCAGATATTTTTAGGCCCCGACACCCAGACAGAGGAGAGAGGCCCCATAGCAGAGATTCAGGCTTCATGTCATAGCAGAGAATCAGGCTTCATGTCACCCACCACTGGAGCAGGCCATTGTCAGATATTTTTAGGCCCCAGCACCCAGACAGAGGAGAGAGGCCCCATAGCAGAGATTCAGGCTTCATGTCATAGCAGAGAATCAGGCTTCATGTCACCCACCACTGGAACAGGCCATTGTCAGATATTTTTAGGCCCTGGCACCCAGACAGAGGAGAGAGGTCCCATAGCAGAGATTCAGGCTTCATGTCATAGCAGAGAATCAGGCTTCATGTCACCCACCACTGGAACAGGCCACTGTTAAGATATTTTTAGGCCCCGGCACCCAGACAGAGGAGAGAGGCCCCATAGCAGAGATTCAGGCTTCATGTCATAGCAGAGAATCAGGCTTCATGTCACCCACCACTGGAAGAGGCCATTGTCAGATATTTTTAGGCCCCGGCACCCAGACAGAGGAGAAAGGTCCCATAGCAGAGATTCAGGCTTCATGTCATAGCAGAGAATCAGGCTTCATGTCACCCACCACTGGAACAGGCCACTGTTCAGATATTTTTAGGCCCCGGAACCCAGACAGAGGAGAGAGGCCCCATAGCAGAGATTCAGGCTTCATGTCATAGCAGAGAATCAGGCTTCATGTCACCCACCACTGGAACAGGCCATTGTCAGATATTTTTAGGCCCCGGCACCCAGACAGAGGAGAGAGGCCCCATAGCAGAGATTCAGGCTTCATGTCATAGCAGAGAATCAGGCTTGATGTCACCCACCACTGGAAGAGGCCATTGTCAGATATTTTTAGGCCCCGGCACCCAGACAGAGGAGAGAGTTCCCATAGCAGAGATTCAGGCTTCATGTCATAGCAGAGAATCAGGCTTCATGTCACCCACCACTGGAACAGGCCATTGTCAGATATTTTTAGGCCCTGGCACCCAGAGAGAGGAGAGAGGTCCCATAGCAGAGATTCAGGCTTCATGTCATAGCAGAGAATCAGGCTTCATGTCACCCACCACTGGAACAGGCCATTGTCAGATATTTTTAGGCCCCGGCACCCAGACAGAGGAGAGAGGTCCCATAGCAGAGAATCAGGCTTCATGTCATAGCAGAGAATCAGGCTTCATGTCACCCACCACTGGAACAGGCCACTGTTCAGATATTTTTAGGCCCCAGAACCCATACAGAAAAGAGAGGCCCCATAGCAGATATTCAGGCTTCATGTTATAGCAGAGAATCAGGCTTCATGTCACCCACCACTGGAACAGGCCATTGTCAGATATTATTAGACCCCGGCACCCAGACAGAGGAGAGAGGTCCCATAGCAGAGATTCAGGCTTCATGTCATAGCAGAGAATCAGGCTTCATGTCACCCACCACTGGAACAGGCCATTGTCAGATATTTTTAGGCCCCAGCACCCAGACAGAGGAGAGAGGTCCCATAGCAGAGAATCAGGCTTCATGTCACCCACCACTGGAACAGGCCACTGTTCAGATATTTTTAGGCCCCGGAAACCAGACAGAGGAGAAAGGCCCCATAGCAGAGATTCAGGCTTCATGTCATAGCAGAGAATCAGGCTTCATGTCACCCACCACTGGAACAGGCCATTGTCAGATATTTTTAGGCCCCGGCACCCAGACAGAGGAGCGAGGTCCCATAGCAGAGATTCAGGCTTCATGTCATAGCAGAGAATCAGGCTTCATGTCACCCACCACTGGAAGAGGCCATTGTCAGATATTTTTAGGCCCCGGCACCCAGACAGAGGAGAGAGGTCCCATAGCAGATAATCAGGCTTCATGTCATAGCAGAGAATCAGGCTTCATGTCACCCACCACTGGAACAGGCCACTGTTCAGATATTTTTAGTCCCCGGAACCCAGACAGAGGAGAGAGTCCCCATAGCAGAGATTTAGGCTTCATGTCATAGCAGAGAATCAGGCTTCATGTCACCCAACACTGGAACAGGCCACTGTCAGATATTTTTAGGCCCCGGCACCCAGACAGAGGAGAGAGGTTCAATAGCAGAGATTTAGGCTTCATGTCACCCACCACTGGAACAGGCCACTGTCAGATATTTTTAGGCCCCGGCACCCAGACAGAGGAGAGAGGTCCCATAGCAGAGAATCAGGCTTCATGTCATAGCAGAGAATCAGGCTTCACGTCACCCACCACTGGAACAGGCCATTGTCAGATATTTTTAGGCCCCGGCACCCAGACAGAGGAGAGGTTTATTCAACTTTGGGTTGCCCCGCAATATAATGGTAAAATTAAAAAAAGAGGATTGAATGAGGAAGTTCCCTGGAGTACAAGAATATATGGTTAAGGGGAGGTAGTTATAAATGTCTAATCTGCACAAGGGATGGACAGGTCCTGTGGGATCCATGCCTGGTTAATTTTTATGAACGTCAGCTTGTCCACATTGGCTGTAGACAGGCGGCTGCGTTTGTCTGTAATGATGCCCCCTGCCGTTGTGAATACACGTTCAGACAAAACGCTGGCTGCCGGGCAGGCCAGCACCTCCAAGGCATAAAAGGCTAGCTCTGGCCACGTGGACAATTTGGAGACCCAGAAGTTGAATGGGGCCGAACCATCAGTCAGTACGTGGAGGGGTGTGCACAGGTACTGTTCCACCATGTTAGTGAAATGTTGCCTCCTGCTAACACGTTCCGTATCAGGTGGTGGTGCAGTTAGCTGTGGCGTGGTGACAAAACTTTTCCACATCTCTGCCATGCTAACCCTGCCCTCAGAGGAGCTGGCCGTGACACAGCTGCGTTGGCGACCTTTTGCTCCTCCTCTGCCTTCGCCTTGGGCTTCCACTTGTTCCCCTGTGACATTTGGGAATGCTCTCAGTAGCGCGTCTACCAACGTGCGCTTGTACTCGCGCATCTTCCTATCACTCTCCAGTGTAGGAAGTAAGGTGGGCACATTGTCTTTGTACCGGGGATCCAGCAGGGTCAACCCAGTAGTCCGCACACGTTAAAATGTGGGCAAGTCTGCTGTCGTTGCGCAGGCACTGCAGCATGTAGTTGCTCATGTGTGCCAGGCTGCCCAGAGGTAAGGACAAGCTGTCCTCTGTATGAGGCGTATTGTCATCGTCCTGCGTTTCCCCCCAGCCACGCACCAGTGATGGGCCCGAGCTGCGATGGATGCCACCCCGCTGTGAACATGCTTCATCCTCCTCCTCCTCCTCGTCCTCCTCGTCCTCGTCCTCCTCGTCCTCCAGTAGTGGGCCCTGTCTGGCCACATTTGTACCTGGCCTCTGCTGTTGCAAAAAACCTCCATCTGAGTCACTTCGAGGAGACTGGCCTGAAAGTGCTAAAAATGACCCCTCTTCCTCCTCCTCCTCCTGGGCCACCTCCTCTTCCATCATCGCCCTAAGTGTTTTCTCAAGGAGACATAGAAGTGGTATTGTAACGCTGATAACAGCGTCATCGCCACTGGCCATGTTGGTGGAGTACTCGAAACAGCGCAACAGGGCACACAGGTCTCGCATGGAGGCCCAGTCATTGGTGGTGCTGTTCCGCAGTGCGACTGACCCGTACATGCTGCAGCTGAAACTCCACTATGGCCTGCTGCTGCTCGCACAGTCTGTCCAGCATGTGCAAGGTGGAGTTCCACCTGGTGGGCACATCGCATATGAGGCGGTGAGCGGGAAGGCCGAAGTTACGCTGTAGCGCAGACAGGCGAGCAGCGGCAGGATGTGAACGCCGGAAGCGCGCACAGACGGCCCGCACTTTATGCAGCACCTCTGACATGTCGGGGTAGTTGAGAATGAACTTCTGCACCACCAAATTCAGCACATGCGCCAGGCAAGGGATGTGCGTCAAACCGGCTAGTCCCAGAGCTGCGACGAGATTTCGCCCATTATCGCACACCACCAGGCCGGGCTTGAGGCTCACCGGCAGCCACCACTCGTCGGTCTGTTGTTCAATACCCCGCCACAATTCCTGCGTGGTGTGGGGCCTGTCCCCCAAACATATGAGTTTCAGAATGGCCTGCTGACGTTTACCCCGGGCTGTGCTGAAGTTGGTGGTGAAGGTGTGTGGCTGACTGGTTGAGCAGGTGGAAGAAGAGGAGGAGGAAGCCGAGTAGGAGGAGGAGGCTACAGGAGGCAAAGAATGTTGCCCTGCGATCCTTGGCGGCGGAAGGACGTGCGCCAAAGAGCTCTCCGCCTGGGGCCCAGCCGCCACTACATTTACCCAGTGTGAAGTTAGGGAGATATAGCGTCCCTGGCCGTGCTTACTGGTCCACGTATCTGTGGTTAGGTGGACCTTGCCACAGATGGCGTTGCGCAGTGCACACTTGATTTTATCGGATACTTGGTTGTGCAGGGAAGGCACGGCTTTCTTGGAGAAGTAGTGGTGGCTGGGAACAACATACTGTGGGACAGCAAGCGACATGAGCTGTTTGAAGATGTCTGTGTCCACCAGCCTAAATGACAGCATTTCATTGTGAGATGGAGAGCTGAACGCTGCCGTGTGACATGGTGGAGATGCTTGGTGACGGAGGTGGTGGTGTTGGTAGTACATCCTCTGTTTGCTGGGCGGCAGGTGCCAACGTTCCTCCAGAGGCGGAGGAAGAGGCCGATGCGGCAGCAGCAGAAGAGGTAGCAGGGGGAGCCTGAGTGAGTTCCTTGTTTGAAGAACAGCCACGCCAGGGAACTCCTTGAAGCTGCCTTTGGGGTGCTCGGTCCCAGGTGGCGGTGGCCAGTAGCAGGCGAACTCTCTTGGCGGCGGGTGTTCTGATTTTGCCCACTGCTCCCTCTTTTGCTACGCTGTTGGCTCGGTCTCACCACTAGTGATGAGCGGCAGGGGTCATATTCGAATTCGCAATATTTCGCGAATATTTTGTAGAATATTCGTCGAAAATTAGCAAATTCGAAAATTCTCAATTTTTTTTTTTTACTCAAAAAATCGGAAAGGTAATGATTGTGTAATATGCGAATTTTCGGAATTCGAATTTTCGTATTCTAATTTTTTTTGCTCTTTTTTCAACTTACAACTATTAGACAAAGAAGATTATATTACTATATTAGCTAAATTGCTCTATTCGATTTTTTTCGAATATTCTCTATATTGCTATAACTTTTTCGAATATTCGTAATATTCTAAAACAAGAATATATAGCAATATAGCGAATATAAAAAAAAAAACGAATATAGAGCAAAATTCGCAAACACTACTACTCCTAAAGTCAAGTATATTGCAGCCTTCTTATTGGCCCACAAGCTAGAAGCAGTGAGGGATCATTTGTACTGCTAAAAAAAAAAAAAAATGGAAAAAAAAAATTTGCAAAAATTTGAATATTAGAAATTTCGAATATATATATAACTATATTTGAAATTTTCGCGAATTTTCGAAGTACCTATATTCGCGATAAAAATTCGAAATTCGAATATTCGTGATCAACACTACTCACCACTGCGTTTTTTTTCCGAACTCTGAAAGTCAGTGGCACGACCTTCATTCCATGTGGGGTCTAGGACCTCATCGTCCCCTGCATCGTCTTCCACCCAGTCTTCCTCCCTGACCTCCTGTTCAGTTTGCACACTGCAGAAAGACGCAGCAGTTGGCACCTGTGTTTCATCATCATCAGAGACGTGCTGAGGTGGTATTCCCATGTCCTCATCATCAGGAAACATAAGTGGTTGTGCGTCAGTGCATTCTATGTCTTCCACCGCTGGGGAAGGGCTAGGTGGATGCCCTTGGGAAACCCTGCCAGCAGAGTCTTCAAACAGCATAAGAGACTGCTGCATAAGTTGAAGCTCAGACAGTTTCCCTGATATGCATGGGGGTGATGTGACAGACTGATGGGCTTGGTTTTCAGGCGCCATCTGTGCGCTTTCTGCAGAAGACTGGGTGGGAGATAATGTGAACGTGCTGGATCCACTGTCGGCCACCCAATTGACTAATGCCTGTACCTGCTCAGGCCTTACCATCCTTAGAACATCATTGGGCCCCACCAAATATCGCTGTAAATTCTGGCGGCTACTGGGACCTGAGGTAGTTGGTTCACTAGGACGTGTGGCTGTGGCAGAACGGCCACGTCCTCTCCCAGCACCAGAGGGTCCACTAACACCACCACGACCATGTCCGCGTCCCTTACTAGATGTTTTCCTCATTGTTACCGTTCACCACAATAAGAAAAAAATTTTTGGCCCAATGTATTGAATTCAAATTCAGGCCTTTTTTTTACAGGCAACTAACACTATCTGGCTATCTATTTAGGTACCGTATTACACTAATACAGGCACAGCAGTAACCACAGATTTAGCTGAATATAAATTGCAAGCCTAGTATTTAGGCCCTGGATGACAGGTATCCCTTTTACGGACAGAATTAGACTTGGAAATGCACGGTAGTGTGTGAAGTTATTGAGGATGACCCTATCAGCACCTTCAATGTAATATACCCTTTTATGGATAGATTTAAACTTGGCCTGCTACAGCAGAAACCACTGATTTAGGGAATTGCTAATTTGGGAATTGTATTTCAACCCAGAAAAAAATATATCCTTTGCCACACAGCAGACAGTATTACATTTGGCTAGCCACAGCTGAAACACCAGATTTAGGGTACTGCTATTTTGGCAATTGTATTTCACCCCTCAATAAAATAGCAAGCACAGCCAAGCCCCTGATGTAGGATATAGCAAAAAAGAAAAAAACACACTATTGATGGTTAAATGGACTTGGTGGCAGCTTGTGCTGGCGCACCACAAGACACAAAATGTCCGCCGATCACCCCAGAAAAAAGTGACAGAAAAACGCTCTGGGCAGCCTAAAAACAATGAGCAATTAACTAGCAGAAGTTAAATGATACACAGCTGTAGATCGATCACTTCAGTAAGTGTTTTTGATGAGTAAATACCTGCCTAATGTGGCCCTAACAGCAGCAGCTGCATCCTATCCCTACACTGATCAGAGCAGAGTGACGTGCGGCGCTACGTGACTCCAGCTTAAATAGAGGCTGGGTCACATGCTGCACTGGCCAATCACAGCCATGCCAATAGTAGGCATGGCTGTGATGGCCTCTTGGGGCAAGTAGTATGACGCTTGTTGATTGGCTGCTTTGCAGCCTTTCAAAAAGCGCCAAGAAAGCGCTGAACACCGGACCCGAACCTGGACTTTTACGTAAATGTAAACTATACAGTTCGGGTTCGCTCATCCCTGCTCTCTACCTTTTACTGTTGAGGTGGATGCTTCTGAGGTGGGTGTGGGTGTGGTCTCATCTCAGGGTCCCTCTCCTGCCAAATGGCGACCGTGTGCCTTTTTCTCAAGGAAACTATCCTCTGCAGAGAGAAATTACGATGTGGGAGATAGGGAGTTGTTGGCCATCAAATTAGCTTTTGAGGAATGGCGCCATTGGTTAGAGGGAGCCAGACACCCTATTACTGTGTTTACCGACCATAAGAATCTGGCCTACTTGGAATCGGCCAAGCGTCTGAACCCGAGACAGGCCAGATGGTCTTTGTTCTTTTCTAGGTTTAATTTTGTTGTTACATTCCACCCTGGGGTTAAAAATGTGAAGGCGAATGCCCGAGAGGTGGGAACTTTGAAGACCCGGGTCCCATTTTGGCTGAAGGGGTGGTCGTCTCTGCTCTATATCCTGATTTGGAGGCAGAGGTTCAGGCAGCCCAGAAGCTCCTGGGAGGTTGTTTGTGCCTCTCGCTTTACGACACAAGGTTTTTAAGGAGCACCACGATACTATCCTTGCTGGGCACCCGGGGAGTAGAGCCACAGTGGATCTTATTGCTCGGAGATTCTGGTGGCCGGCTCTTCATAAGACGGTTGAGGGTTTTGTGGCAGCCTGCGAGACCTGCGCTCGTGCCAAGGTCCCTCATTCACGGCTATCGGGTTCTCTCTTCCCGTTACCCATTCCTTCCAATCCTTGGACGCATCTGTCCATGGAATTCATTACGGACCGGCCTCGTTTCTCGGGGAAGACTGTGATTCTGGTGTTTTAGCAAAATGGCACATTTCATTCCCTTTCCTGGGTTACCCAATGCTAAGACGCTGGCGCAAGCGTTTGTTGATCATATTGTTAAATTGCATGGCATTCCTTCAGACATCATTTCTGATAGGGGCACGCAATTTGTTTCCAGATTCTGGAAGGCGTTCTGTTCTCGCTTGGGGGTTCGGTTGTCGTTCTCTTCTGCTTTTCACCCGCAGTCGAATGGTCAGACCGAACGCGTCAATCAGAATCTGGAGACATATCTGCGCTGTTTTGTGGCGGAGAATCAGGAGGATTGGTATTCTTTTTTGTCCCTTGCTGAGTTTGCTTTAAATAACCGTCGCCAGGAGTCCTCTGATAAGTCACAATTTTTTGGTGCATATGGGTTTCATCCGCAGTTTGGGACATTCTCTGGAGAGGGGTCTTCTGGTTTACCTGATGAGGAGAGATTTTCCTCGTCTTTGTCATTTATTTGGCAAAAGATTCAGGGTAATCTGAAGAGGATGAGTGAGAGATATAAGCGTGTGGCAGATGAGAGACGTGTGCCTGGTCCGGACCTGAATGTGGGTGATCTGGTGTGGTTTTTATGGCGTTCACCATGCGGGGAAAGTAACATGACCGTTTTATAGATCAGGTCGTTACGGACGCGGCGAGACCTAATATGTGTAGTGTATTTTATTTTTTTAATTTTTATTCAGTGATAAATGTTTTTTTTTTATCTTAACTTTTTTCACTTTTTTCTACATTTTTTTGACCCAGACCCACTTGGTTCTTGAAGATCCAGTGGGTCTGATGTCTGTATAATACAGTACAGAACCCTATATAGGGCTCTGTACTGCATTTTACTTACACTGAACAGATCTATGCTTTTAGCATAGATCTATTCAGCACCATGGACAGCAGGACGCCTGAGCAGGCGTCCTGTTGCCATGGGAACCTTCCCCGTCTGCCACAACTTCGCAGACAGGGAAGGGTAAGCACAGGGCTGAGGGGGGCTGTCGGGGGGCTCTCTCCCTCTCCATCGGGGGGCTGCAAAGGCACAGCAGCCCCCCGATGTAGAGGGAGGGAGCTCCCTGACCGATGACAGTTAACTTTTTCCATATAGTGGTCCGTACGGACCGCGGTATGGAAAGGGTTAAACGGCTGACATCTGCACAGATGTCAGCCGTTTATACCAGGGTGCCAGCAATGTGCTGGCACCCTGGTATAACCACTAGAAGCCAACGATCATTCATGCCCCCACCGCCTGCGACACCCCCCCGCCCCCGCACCACCCGCCGGCATAAAATCGTGCAGGGGTGCAGGGGGGGTGAAAAATATTGATTTTAGGCACTCTAAAGTTTCTGATCCCTGCGGTCAGGGAGCGCAGGGATCAGAAACTGCAAAAAGCACAGCAAACCGCAGGTCTGAGTTGACCTGCGGTTTGCTGCGATCGCCGACACGGGGGGTCACATGACCCCCCCTGGCATTGTGACAGGATGCCGGCTGAATGATTTCAGCCGGCATCCTGTTCAGATTAACCCCTGGGCCGCCGGAATGCCTATTTAAAGTTAGGACGTACCGGTACGTCCTGTGTCCTTAAGGACTCGGGAAATAGGGCGTACCGGTACGTCCTATGTCCTTAAGGGGTTAAATTTGGTCTCTTTTTCTCACGCTCCCTCTCCGGCCTGGAACCCTGATTCTCCGCCACCCGTAATCACCATGGTAGGCGCATAAAAGAACATCGAAAGTTGATAGAGCAGATATCAAATTGGATCGTGAACATCACGGGGACGTGCGACATGGTGGGGCAGTAAGTGTGCACACGCCTACACGAACTGACTGACAACTCGCTTTATTTTTATTATTATATTCCCCCCATTTAGCTGGCTTGGGTTAGCGATACCTGGGGCATTGCCTCAATGAGTTGCTCTCCCCTCCTGGGATGTGTCGGCTGTGCTCTGATTCCGGTGTGGCATGGACGCCGCCATGACCGGAAGTGACGCGCAGCCGGCTGCGGCGTCACTTCCGGTCTCTCGGTCTGACAGCGTTTTTCTGTTACTAAAGCAAACTAGGTTATGCCGGCCGGGTTTTTTTTCCCACAGGATGGGGGGATCAAGATAAAGGGGAAGGGTATTCCTTTTACCAAACTAAGGTTTAAAACAAGATATCTGTGGCAGTGACGTTCTCGGGGAGGGCCTGTTATAGGCTCCCCTCCCCTGGGTGGATCTTTTACCTTCTTAAAGAGGACCTTTCACCATAATAAAACCTCTAAACTAACTATACAGACGCGTAGAGCGGCGCCGAGGGATCTCCCTGCGCTTACTGTTATCCCCAGGCGCCGCTACGTTTTCCGGTTATAGCCTCTGGTATCTTCATAGTTAGGCTCCACCCAGGGGAACCTGACGCCGTCTCTTTCTCCTATGCTGTAGCGCTGGCCAATCGCAGCGCTCAGCTCATGGCCTGAGAGCTCATGGCCTGAAGGTTCAAGTTTTTGCCATCTTGGCCTGTCTCAACAGACCATATTCTCGGGACCCGTTCATCAAACGCTTCCTTAAGGGAGCAGAAAAATTGAAGCCTACAATACTGAAACCCGTTCCCCAATGGGACTTGTCAGTAGTTCTCAAGGGGTTAGCATCTCCCCCCTTTGAACCTTTGGAGGAGGCAAGCTTTAAGTTTCTAACTCTTAAAGTGTTTTTTCTTCTGGCTATAACCTCAGCCAAAAGAATTTCTGAGCTGCAAGCTTTCTCCGCTTTACACCCATACATCATCTTTTTACAGGACAGAGTCCTTCTAAAATTTCTACCTTATTTTAGACCTAAGGTTCCAACTTTTCAAAATATTAACCAGGTAATTTCTCTATCTGTATTATTCTCCGCCTCCTCCTCTGATGTTCCAGTTAGACATCCACTGGACATATCGAGATGCCTCCAGATCTATGTGGATAGATCCAGAGAATTCAGGATTGATGAGAACCTCTTCATCCTGTTTGCCGGTAAGTCTAAAGGCCGTAAGGCGTCTAAAACTACTATTAGTCGCTGGGTCAAGGAAGCCATTAGGGAAGCTTTCACCTCCCAATCCTTAGATCCTCCAGAGTTTGTGAGGGCCCATTGTATTAGGGCCGTATCTACCTCTGTCGCGGAGAAAAGTCTTCTCCCCCTAGAGCTCTGAATCAACCTTCATCACTCATTATAGAATAGATGCTAAGGTAGCAGAGTTTTCGGCCTTTGGGCAGACAGTTCTTACTTCTGCCAGGCATGAGGACCCTCCCTAGGGGATTCTTCTTGCTATCTTCCCATCTATGCTGCTGGTAGGACGTAAGGGAATCGTTAATTTCTAACGATAATTTGTTTTCCCTTAGTCCTAACAGCAGCACACAAATTTTCCCGCCCTAAGTACTTTCTTGCTATAGACACGGTGGGCTGGTGGGCGAACCCCTCCCTTTAGGGGAGCTGGAGTTCTTTCATTGGTTATTCTTTGGGCTCATTAAAAATTCCGCCGGCCCTACCAGTCCACGGGGGGCAGTTAACCCCATCTGTGCTGCTGTTAGGACTAAGGGAAAACAAATTATCGTTAGAAATTAACGATTATATTTCCCAATGTTTTGGGGTGTACCCTAATTTAAAAAATAACATTTAAAACCAAAAACCAGTGTAGGCTACCTCCTCCTCCACCACCGCTTCCACTGACACCGCCACATCCACCGCCTCCTCAACCTCCTACTCCATATGGACCTGGTCCTCCTAGATCAAGATTATTATTTTTTATTTTTACTTTTTTTATGCTATTTAAAGTCTTTCCCTATCCACTTGCCATGCTCCTAACCACATTTTGACGCCATTTGCAGCCCTCTAGCCCTTTCCATGACATTTTTACAGCCATTTTAGTGCTCAAAGTTCGGGTCCCCATTGACTTCAATGGGGTTCGGGTTCGGGGTCAAGTTCGGGTCAAGTTCGGAACATCCAGGTGTCCGCTCAACTCTATTAATGACAAAATTATATAAGGAAATCTCTACCCTACACCATTAAGAACCAGGTACATACTGCAGGGTCTTATATAGTTTTGTTACTGTTTGGTGTGTATGAAATAAAATAGTAGGCATTAGAGCTATGTCTTAAAGGTACCTTAGGACAGACAACATATTTATAGTTCCTCCTCTGACTTCCAGCAATTTCTTCGCTGCCCCCTTCAAAAAAAATACCCTTTTAATATTACATTTTTCCATTCACAGTCTTTATAGTAGAGCATAAAAACCTAGACTGTGCTAATGGTGTTCATATATTATTAGATCCCTAAACCTATAGCAGCTGTGTATATATAATAATATTAGGAGGTGCCTACTTTCAATATAATAGTGAGATTGAACCAGATTGTCGAACCAGCTCATGACTGTGCACACAACCGCATTTTGGCTCTATTTTATACAGAGCCATAATAGGTATTGTAGAGGAAAGGGGAAGATTTGAATATATATATATATATATATATATATATATATATATATAGAATAAAGAAAGACAACGCAGCACATCCGTTTGGTGAAAAAAGTGGGACCCTTTATTCACCTGTGCAACGTTTCGGTCCACTTACTGGGACCATTCTCAAGCAATATATATATATATGTACATATGTCTAATACAGTCCTGATCAAAAGTTTAAGACAACTTGAAAAATGGCAAAAAATCATATCTTACATTGTTGGATCTTAACCCCTTAAGGACTCGGCCTTATTTCACCTTCTGGACTTGGCCATTTTTTGCAAATCTGACCAGTGTCACTTTAAAGGGAACCTGTCACCAGGATTTTGGGTATAGAGCTGAGGACATGGGTTGCTAGCACATCCACATCCAGCTGAGGACATCGCCGCTAGCACATCCACAATACCAGTCCCTATAGCTCTCTGTGCTTTAATTGTGTAAAAAAAAAAGCTTTGATACATATGCAATTTAACGTAAAAGAGTCATATCTTACTCGTGTGACCAGAGAAGAGTCATATTTTCAAGCTCTGACTCATCTCAGGTTAATTTGCATATGTATCAAATTTTTATACACAATAAAAGCACACAGAGCTATGGGGACTGGGTATTGTGGATGTGCTAGCGGCCATCTAGCAGCCCATATCCTCAGCTCTATACCCAAAATCCAGGTGACAGGTTCCCATTAAGTGCTGATAACTTTAAAACGCTTTGACTTATCCAGGCCATTCTGAGACAGTTTTTTCGTCACATATTGTACTTCATGACACTGGTAAAATGAAGTAAAAAAAGTTGGGACACTATACAAATCGTGAATAAAAACTGAATGCAATGATGTGGAGGTGCCAACTTCTAATATTTTATTCAGAATAGAACATAAATCACGGAACAAAAGTTTAAACTGAGAAAATGTACCATTTTAAGGGAAAAATATGTTGAATCAGAATTTTATGGTGTCAACAAATCCCCAAAAAGTTGGGACAAGGCCATTTTCACCACTGTGTGGCATCTCCCCTTCTTCTTACAACACTCAACAGACGTCTGGGGACCGAGGAGACCAGTTTCTCAAGTTTAGAAATAGGAATGCTCTCCCATTCTTGTCTAATACAGGCCTCTAACTGTTCAATCGTCTTGGGCCTTCTTTGTTGCACCTTCCTCTTTATGATCCGCCAAATGTTCTCTATAGGTGAAAGATCTGGACTGCAGACTGGCCATTTCAGTACCCGGATCCTTCTCCTACGCAGCCATGATGTTGTGATTGATGCAGAATGTGGTCTGGCATTATCTTGTTGAAAAATGCAGGGTCTTCCCTGAAAGAGATGACGTCTGGATGGGAGAATATGTTGTTCTAGAACCTGAATATATTTTTCTGCATTGATGGTGCCTTTCCAGACATGCAAGCTGCCCATGCCACACGCACTCATGCAACCCCATACCATCAGAGATGCAGGCTTCTGAACTGAGCGTTGATAACAACTTGGGTTGTCCTTGTCCTCTTTGGTCCGGATGACATGGCGTCCCAGATTTCCAAAAAGAACTTCGAATCGTGACTCGTCTGACCCCAGAACAGTCTTCCATTTTGCCACACTCCATTTTAAATGATCCCAGGCCCAGTGAAAACGCCTGAGCTTGTGGATCTTGCTTAGAAATGGCTTCTTCTTTGCACTGTAGAGTTTCAGCTGGCAATGGCGGATGGCACGGTGGATTGTGTTCACTGACAATGGTTTCTGGAAGTATTCCTGAGCCCATTCTGTGATTTCCAGTAGCATTCCTGTTTGTGGTGCAGTGTCGTTTAAGGGCCCGAAGATCACGGGCATCCAGTATGGTTTTACGGCCTTGACCCTTACGCACAGAGATTGTTCCAGATTCTCTGAATCTTCGGATGATGTTATGCACAGTTGATGATGATAGATGCAAAGTCTTTGCAATTTTTCGCTGGGTAACATTGTGGGAATTGGTGATCCTCTACCAATCTTGGCTTCTGAGAGACACTGCCACTCTGAGAAGCTCTTTTTATACCCAATAATGTTGCCAATTGACCTAATTAGTGTTAATTGGTCTTCCAGCTCTTCGTTATGCTCAAATTTACTTTTTCCAGCCTCTTATTGCTACTTGTCCCAACTTTTTTGGGTTTTGTTGACACCGTGAAAATTGGAATCAACGTATTTTTCCTTTAAAATGATACATTTACTCAGATTAAACATTTGATCTGTCATCTACGTTCTATTACAAATAAAATATTGACATTTGCCATCTCCACATCATTGCATTCAGTTTTTATTCACAATTTGTTTAGTGTCCCAACTTTTTTGGAATCCGGTTTGTACCAAATTTACCAAAAATTTGTAAAAAAAATTGCAAATTTCCAAGTTTCAATTTCTCTACTTCTATAATACATAGTAATACCTCCAAAAATAGTTATTTCTTTACATTCCCCATATGTCTACTTCATGTTTGGATCATTTTGGCAATGATATTTTATTTTTTGGGGATGTTACAAGGCTTAGAAGTTTAGAAGCAAATCTTGAAATTTTTCAGAAGTGTTCAAAAACCAAATTTTTAGGGACCAGTTCAGGTCTGAAGTCACTTTGCGAGGCTCACATAATAGAAACCACCCAAAAATGACCCCATTCTATAAACTAAACCCCTCAAGGTATTCAAAACTTATTTTACAAACTTTGTTAACCCTTTAGGTGTTCCACAAGAATTGATGGAAAATAGAGAAACAATGTCAAAATTTCACTTTTTTGACAGATTTTCCATTTTAATAATTCTTTTCCAGCTACAAAGCAAGGGTTAACAGCCAAACCAAAATCAATATTTATGGCCCTGATTGTGTAGTTTGCAGAAACACCCCATATGTGGTCGTAAACTACTGTACGGGCACACGGCAGGGCGCAGAAGGAAAGGAATGCCATACGGTTTTTGGAATGCAGATTTTGCTGGACTGTTTTTTTTGACACCATGTCCCATTTGAAGCCCCCCTGATGCACCCCTAGAGTAGAAACTCCATAAAAGTGACCCCATCTAAGAAACTACACCCCTCAAGGTATTCAAAACTGATTTTACAAACGTCGTTAACCCTTTAGGTGTTTCACAAGAATTAATGGAAAATAGATATACAATTTAAAAATTTCACTTTTTTGGCAGATTTTCCATTTTAATATTTTTTTTACTTTTAAAAAGCAAGGGTTAACAGCCAAACAAAACTCAATATTTATGGCCTTGATTCTGTAGTTTACAGAAACACCCCATATGTGGTCGTAAACAGCTGTACGGTCACACAGCAGGGCGCAGAAGGAAAGGAATGCCATACGGTTTTTGGAAGGCAGATTTTGCTGGACTGTTTTTTTTTACACCATGTCCCATTTGAAGCCCCCCTGATGCACCCCTAGAGTAGAAACTCCAAAAAAGTGGCCCCATTTTAGAAACTACGGGATAGGGTGGCAGTATTGTTGGTACTAGTTTAGGGTACATATGATTTTTGTGAGGCAAGATAACAAGAAATAGCCGTTTTGGCACCGTTTTTATTTTTTGTTATTTACAACATTCATCTGACAGGTTAGATCATGTGATATTTTTATAGACCAGGTTTTCACGGATGCGGCGATACCTAATATGTATACTTTTTTTTTATTTTGGGGTGCTTGTGACTTTTTGATCGCTTGCTATTACACTTTTTGTGATGTAAGGTGACAAAAAATTGTTTATTTAGCACAGTTTTTATTTTACATTTTGTACGGTGTTCATCTGAGGGGTTAGGTCATGTGATATTTTTATAGACCCGGGCAATACGGACGCGTCGATACTTAATATGTATACTTTTTTTTTATTTATGTAAGTTTTACACAATGATTTCATTTTTGAAGCAAAAAAAATCATGTTTTAGTGTTTCCATAGTCTGAGAGCCATAATTTTTTCAGTTTTTGGGCGATTACCTTAAGTAGGATATGATTTTTGCGGGATGAGATGGCGGTTTTATTGGCACTATTTTGGGGTGCGTGTGACTTTTTGATCGCTTGCTATTACACTTTTTGTGAAGTAAGGTGACAAAAAATGGTTTATTTAGCACAGTTTTTATTTTAAATTTTTTACGGTATTCATCTGAGGGGTTAGGTCATGTGATATTTTTATAGAGCCGGTCGATACGGACGCGGCGATACCTAATATATATTCTTTTTATTTATTTATGTAAGTTTTACACAATAATATCATTTTTGAAATAAAAAAAAAATCATGTTTTAGTGTCTTCATATTCTGAGAGCCATAGTTTTTTCAGTTTCTGGGGGATTTTCTTAGGTAGGGTCTAATTTCTTGCGGGATGAGATGACGGTTTGATTGGCACTATTTTAGGGTGCATATGACTTTTTGATCGCTTGCTATTACACTTTTTGTGATGTAAGTTGACAAAAAATGGTTTATTTAGCACAGTTTTTATTTTTCATTTTTTACGGTGTTCATCTGAGGGGTTAGGTCATGTGATATTTTTATAGAGCCGGTCGATACGAACGCGGCGATACCAAATATGTATACTTTTTTTTAAATTATGTAAGTTTTACACAATAACATCTTTTTTAAAACAAAAAAAAATGATGTTTTAGTGTCTCCATATTCTGAGCCATAGTTTTTTTAAATTTTGCCCGATTGTCTCAGGTAGGGGCTAATTTTTTGCGGGATGAGGTGACGGTTAGATTGGTACTATTTTGGTGGGCAAATGCCTTTTTGATCGCTTGCTGTTGTACTTTTTGTGATGTAAGGTGACAAAAAAATGGTTTATTTTGCACAGTTTTTATTTTTTACGGTGTTCATCTGAGGGGTTAGGTCATGTGATATGTTTATAGAGCCGGTCGATACGGACGCGGCGATACCTAATATGTATACTTCCCCCCCCCCTATTTTTTACCAATTTTATTTTACTTTATTTGGGGAAAATGACATTTTTGTTTATTTTTACTTGAAACTTAAAATTTTTTGGGGGGAAAACTTTATTTTTTCAACTTTATTTTCACTTTATTTTTTGTCCCACTTTGGGAATTGAACTTTTGGGGGTCTAATCCTTTACAATGCATTCCAATACTTTTGTATTGGAATGCATTGGCTGTATGAGTAATACTGTGTGTATTACTCATACAGCTTCCGGCCTGTGAGATCCAGGGGGCTGGATCTCACAGGCTCGTCACCGGAAGGCAGCGCAGATGCCTCAGGAAGGCATCGCGCTGCCTTCCATGCCATCGGGTCCCCCCACAGCCCCATGGGGAGCCGATGGCACCGCCGCCGCACTATAGAAAGCCGCAAACCGCAGGTCTGAATTGACCTGTGGTTTGCGGCGATCGCCCACATGGGGGGGTCACGTGACCCCCCCGGGCATTAAGCCGGTACGTCATGGGTCCTTAAGGACTCGGGAACCATGTCGTACCGATACGTCATGGGTCCCTAAGCGGTTAAGAAGGTTCCAAGTAGAGCTTCAACATGCAACAAAAAGAAATGAGAGTGAGACAAAACATTTTTTGAGCATTCAAATAATTGAAAATAACGATTAAACTAAAAAAGGCTGTTTTTCAGCTGATCTAAATTTTAGGACCACATGCTTTTAAAAGGCCAAATGTGTGCAAAGATGTGGATTCATTGTCATTTTCTGTCAGGTAGTCACACGTTGTGATGGCAAAGGCAAAAAAACTCTGCCTTTTTGAACGTGGTCGGGTTGTTGAACTGCATAAGCAGGGTCTCTCACAGCGCGCCATCGCTGCTGAGGTGGGACACAGTAAGACAGTAATTTGGAATTTCTTAAATGATCCTGAGGGTTATGGAACAAAAAAGTCAAGTTGAAGACCCAAAAAAATGTCATCAGCACTGAGCCGGAGGATCCAATTGGCTGTCCGTCAAGACACTCGAAGATCCTCGACCCAAATTAAGGCCCATCTGGTGCTGACTGCAGCCCCATAACCATCAGACGGCATCTGAGACTGAAGGGCTTCAAAAACAAAAAACGTCTTCAAAGACCTCGTCTCCTTGAACGCCACAGAACTGCTCGTTTGGACTTTGCAAGAGAGTACCAAACATGGGACATTCAAAGGTGGAAGAAAGTTTTATTCTCTGATGAGAAAAAATTTAACCTTGATGGTCCTGATGGTTTCCAACGTTACTGGTATGACAAGCAGATCCCACCTGAGATGTTTTCTACGCGCCACAGTGGAGGGGGCGCCATAATGGTCTGGGGTTCTTTTTCCTTCAGTGGAACAATGGAGCTACAGGAAGTACAGGGGCGTCAAACGGCCGCTGGCTATGTCCAGATGTTGCAGAGAGCATTCCTCATGACTGAAGGCCCTTCGTCTGTGTGGTAACAACTGGGTTTTTCAACAGGACAATGCTACAGTACACAATGCCCGCAGGACAAGGGACTTCTTCCAGGAGAATAACATCACTCTTTTGGCCCATCCTGCGTGTTCCCCTGATCTAAATCCAATTGAGAACCTTTGGGGATGGATGGCAAGGGAAGTTTACAAAAATGGACAACAGTTCCAGACAGTGGTAGGTTGTGGTGGCTCACTAGCAAGTAGTTAAGGTATGGTGCTGCAAGCTCATATAGAGGGAATCACCCCACCCTCTCTTAAAGGCAAATGTAGTAATAGAGTAATGAGCGAGCACTCATACACTTGGCAACCAAATTGACATGTGCAGAAAATATTTATTATATCCCCATAAAATACAAGTAATAAAATTTATAAGAACAATGTAGCAATAATATACAACATTACAGTCACATATATTGTGGTAGATATGATCAACACTATATTCATATAACTCAATAGTGTCGATAAATTCAATAATATATATCACACCAAGAAACTTCAAGTATATGCTGTTATTTGGGAAGAGGGGGTATTATCTTCTAGCGCTCTCTCCCAATTTGGGAAACTGAATGTCACTGAAAATGTTGTAGGTGTATTCACTGGGAGCGCAATATGTTCATAAAGTGTCCACAGGAATCCTGATAATGTGAAAAGTCTCTTATAGCATATCCTTTTAAGCTCGATATGAGCTTTGGATTGGAGAAAACTTTAAATTGATGTTTGGCTTACCGTCTAGCGTCTGCTGTCTCCCTATTGCTTCAATGGAGCTTTAAATATTTGCCGGCTTATTCAGTCGCTCCATACAGCAAGCTGGTTTAAATTTCGCAGGAGTTCCAAAGATCGCAGGAGTTGCCACTCTGTTCCGCAATTTCCTTTGGTGCAGCTTTCGACGATAAGAATAGTTAATCCTTTACTGTAGAGATTTTCTTCTGTATGGCCATACAGTATTATCGGAGGCTTTTCAATGCAGGTACATCACTTGTTTCACCATACGCGTTACGGGTAGATTCCACTGAGGAAGGGAGAGTGAATCTACCCGTAACGCGTATGGTGAAACAAGTGATGTACCTGCATTGAAAAGCCTCCGATAATACTGTATGGCCATACAGAAGAAAATCTCTACAGTAAAGGATTAACTATTCTTATCGTCGAAAGCTGCACCAAAGGAAATTGCGGAACAGAGTGGCAACTCCTGCGATCTTTGGAACTCCTGCGAAATTTAAACCAGCTTGCTGTATGGAGCGACTGAATAAGCCGGCAAATATTTAAAACTCCATTGAAGCAATAGGGAGACAGCAGACGCTAGACGGTAAGCCAAACATCGATTTAAAGTTTTCTCCAATCCAAAGCTCATATCGAGCTTAAAAGGATATGCTATAAGAGACTTTTCACATTATCAGTATTCCTGTGGACACTTTATGAACATATTGCGCTCCCAGTGAATACACCTACAACATTTTCAGTGACATTCAGTTTCCCAAATTGGGAGAGAGCGCTAGAAGATAATACCCCCTCTTTCCCAAATAACAGTTTCTTGGTGTGATATATATTATTGAATTTATCGACACTATTGAGTTATATGAATATAGTGTTGATCATATCTACCACAATATATGTGATTGTAATGTTGTACATTATTGCTACATTGTTCTTATAAATTTTATTACTTGTATTTTATGGGGATATAATAAATATTTTCTGCACATGTCAATTTGGTTGCCAAGTGTATGAGTGCTCGCTCATTACTCTATTACTACAGTTCCAGACAGTAGATGGCCTTAGTGCGGCCGTCTTCACCACTTGGAGAAATGTTCCCACTCACCTCATGGAAACGCTTGCATCAAGCATGCCGAAACAAATTTTTGAAGTGATAAACAATAACGGCGGAGCTACTCATTACTGAGTTCATGTTTGGTCTGTACTGTATATATGTACATACAGTCCTGATCAAAAGTTATAAAGAGGACATTTCACTAGATTAAAAAACTCTCAGGCTATGAGCTGAGCGCTGCGATTGGCCAGTGCTACAGCATGGGAGAAAGAGACGCCGGCAGATTCCACTGGGTGGAGCCTAACATGTGAAGATACCGGAGCCTATACCGGGCGCCCCAGGGATAATAGTAAGTGCAGGGGGATTCCTGGGCGCCGCTCTCCATGTCTGTATAGTTAGTTTAGATTTTTTAATCTAGTGAAATGTCCTCTTTAAAACTTTTGATCAGGACTGTATGTACATATATACAGTACAGACCAAAAGTTTGGACACACCTTCTCATTCAAAGAGTTTTCTTTATTTTCATGACTATGAAAATTGTAGATTCACACTGAAGGCATCAAAACTATGAATTAACACATGTGGAATTATATACATAACAAACAAGTGTGAAACAACTGAAAATATGTCATATTCTAGGTTCTTCAAAGTAGCCACCTTTTGCTTTGATTACTGCTTTGCACACTCTTGGCATTCTCTTGATGAGCTTCAAGAGGTAGTCCCCTGAAATGGTTTTCACTTCACAGGTGTGCCCTGTCAGGTTTAATAAGTGGGATTTCTTGCCTTATAAATGGGGTTGGGACCATCAGTTGCGTTGAGGAGAAGTCAGGTGGATACACAGCTGATAGTCCTACTGAATAGACTGTTAGAATTTGTATAATGGCAAGAAAAAAGCAGCTAAGTAAAGAAAAACGAGTGGCCATCATTACTTTAAGAAATGAAGGTCAGTCAGTCAGCCGAAAAATTGGGAAAACTTTGAAAGTAAGGGCTATTTGACCATGAAGGAGAGTGATGGGGTGCTGCGCCAGATGACCTGGCCTCCACAGTCACCGGACCTGAACCCAATCGAGATGGTTTGGGGTGAGCTGGACCGCAGAGTGAATGCAAAAGGGCCAACAAGTGCTAAGCATCTCTGGGAACTCCTTCAAGACTGTTGGAAGACCATTTCAGGGGACTACCTCTTGAAGCTCATCAAGAGAATGCCAAGAGTGTGCAAAGCAGTAATCAAAGCAAAAGGTGGCTACTTTGAAGAACCTAGAATATGACATATTTTCAGTTGTTTCACACTTGTTTGTTATGTATATAATTCCACATGTGTTAATTCATAGTTTTTATGCCTTCATAGTCATGAAAATAAAGAAAACTCTTTGAATGAGAAGGTGTGTCCAAACTTTTGGTCTGTACTGTATGTGTATATATACAGGTATGCCTAAGTGATATATATAGGTATATATGTATACTTATATGATAGGCCCACTTTAGAGGGAAGTGCCAGGGCCCCCAGGTTATATATGTATATACAGTTGCAAGAAAAAGTATGTGAACCCTTTGGAATGATATAGATTTCTGCACAAATTGGTCATAAAATGTGATCTGATCTTCATCTAAGTCACAACAATAGACATTCACAGTCTGCTTAAACTAATAACACACAAAGAATTGCCCCAATTTCCTTACACTTTTGGGGGGGGGGGGGAGTGTGTCTTATAGGGCGAAAAATACGGTAAATGTTACCATGTTTTTATTGAATACACCATGTAAACATTCACAGTGCAGGTGGAAAAAGTATGTGAACCCCTAGACTAATGACATCTCCAAGAGCTAATTAGAGTGAGGTGTCAGCCGGATGGAGTCCAATCAATGAGATGAGATTGGAGGTGTTGGTTACAGCTGCCCTGCCCTATAAAAAACACACACCAGTTCTGGGGTTGCTTTTCACAAGAAGCATTGCCTGATGTGAATGATGCCTCACACAAAAGAGCTCCCAGAAGACCTACGATTAAAAATTGTTGACTTGCATAAAGCTGGAAAGGGTTATAAAAGTATTTCCAAAAGCCTTGCTGTTCATCAGTCCACGATAAGACAAATTGTCTATAAATAGAGAAAGTTCAGCACTGCTGCTACTCTCCCTAGGAGTGGCCATCCTGTAAAGATGACTGCAAGAGCACAGCACAAACTGCTCAATGAGGTGAACAAAAATCCTAGAGTGTCAGCTAAAGACTTACAGAAGTCTCTGGCATATGCTAACATCCCTGTTAGCGAATCTAGGATACATAAAACACTAAGCAAGAATGGATTTCATGAGAGGATACCACAGAGGAAGCCACTGTTGTCCATAAAAACATTGCTGCACATTTACAGTTTGCACAAGAGCACCTGGATGTTCCACATCAGTACTGGCAAAATATTCTGTCGCCAGATGAAACCAAAGTTGAGTTGTTTGGAAGAAACACACAAAACTATGTGTGGAGAAAAAGAGGCACAGCACACCAACATCAAAACCTCATCCCAACTGTGAAGTATGGTGGTGGGGGCATCATGGTTTGGGGATGCTTTGCTGCGTCAGGGCTATCATCGAAGGAAAAATGAATTCCCAAGTTTATCAAGACATTTTGCAGGAGAACTTAAGGCCATCTGTCCATCAGCTGAAGCTCAACAGAAGATGGGTGTTGCAACAGGACAACGACCCAAAACATAGAAGTATATTAACAACAGAATGGCTTAAACAGAAGAAAATACACCTTCTGGAGTGGTCCAGTCAGAGTCCTGACCTCAACCCGATTGAGATGCTGTGGCATGACCTCAAGAAAGCGATTCACACCAGACATCACAAAAATATTGCTGAACTGAAACAGTCTGTAAAGAGGAATGGTCAAGAATTACTCCTGACTAGGGATGAGCGAACCCGAACTGTATAGTTCGGGTTCGTACCGAATTTTGGGGTGTCCGTGACACGGACCCGAACCCGAACATTTTCGTAAAAGTCCGGGTTTGTGTTCGGTGTTCGGCGCTTTCTTGGCGCTTTTTGAAAGGCTGCAAAGCAGCCAATCAACAAGCGTTATACTACTTGCCCCAAGAGGCCATCACAGCCATGCCTACTATTGGCATTGCTGTGATTGGCCAGTGCAACATGTGACCCAGCCTCTATTTAAGCTGGAGTCACGTAGCGCCGCACATCACTCTGCTCTGATCAGTGTAAGGATAGGATGCAGCTGCTGCTGTTAGGGCGAGATTAGGCAGTGATTTATTTACTAAGAAGTGATCGATATACGGCTGTGTATCATACAACCTCTGCTATTCAATTGCTCACTGTTTTAAGGCTGCCCAGAGCGGTTTTCAGTCACTTTTTTCTGGGGTGATCGGCGGCCATTTTGTGTTTTGTGGTGCGCCAGCACAAGCTGCCACCAAGTCCATTTTTAACCATCAATAGTGTGGTTTTTTTTTTTGCTATATCCTACATCAGGGGCTTGGCTGTGCTTGCTATTTTATTGAGGGGTAAAATACAATTGCCAAAATAGCAGTACCCTAAATCTGGTGTTTCAGCTGTGGCTAGCCAATTGTAATACTGTCTGCTGTCTGCCAAAGCACAGTTTTTGTTCTGGGTTGAATACAATTCCCAACTTAGCAATTCCCTAAATCAGTGGTTTCTGCTGTATCAGGCCAAGGTTAAATCTATCCATAAAAGGGTATATTAGATTGAAGGTGCGGATAGGGTCATCCTCAATAACTTCACACGCTACCGTGCATTTCCAAGTCTAATTCTGTCCGTAAAAGGGATACCTGTCATCCAGGGCCTAAATACTAGGCCTACAATTTATATTCAGCTAAATCTGTCGTTACTGCTGTGCCTGTATTAGTGTAATACGGTACCTAAATAGATAGCCAGATAGTGTTAGGTGCCTGTAAAAAAAGGCCTGAATTTGAATTCAATACATTGGGCCAAATAATTTTTTTCTTATTGTGGTGAACGGTAACAATGAGGAAAAAACATCTAGTAAGGGACGCGGACGCGGACATGGTCGTGGTGGTGTTAGTGGACCCTCTGGTGCTGGGAGAGGACGTGGCCGTTCTGCCACAGCCACACGTCCTAGTGAACCAACTACCTCAGGTCCCAGTAGCCACCAGAATTTACAGCGATATTTGGTGGGGCCCAATGCCATTCTAAGGATGGTAAGGCTTGAGCAGGTACAGGCATTAGTCAATTGGGTGGCCGACAGTGGATCCAGCACGTTCACATTATCTCCCACCCAGTCTTCTGCAGAAAGCGCACAGATGGCGCATGAAAACCAAGCCCATCAGTCTGTCACATCACCCCCATGCATATCAGGGAAACTGTCTGAGCCTCCACTTATGCAGCAGTCTCTTATGCTGTTTGAAGACTCTGCTGGCAGGGTTTCCCAAGGGCATCCACCTAGCCCTTCCCCAGTGGTGGAAGAGATAGAATGCACTGACGCACAACCACTTATGTTTCCTGGTGATGAGGACATGGGAATACCACCTCAGCACGTCTCTGATGATGACAAAACACAGGTGCCAACTGCTGCGTCTTTCTGCAGTGTGCAGACTGAACAGGAGGTCAGGGAGGAAGACTGGGTGGAAGACGATGCAGGGGACGATGAGGTCCTAGACCCCACATGGAATGAAGGTCGTGCCACTGACTTTCAGAATTCGGAGAAAGAGGGAGTGGTGAGACTGAGCCAACAGCGTAGCAAAAGAGGGAGCAGTGGGCAAAAGCAGAACACCCGCCGCCAAGAGAGTCCGTCTGCTACTGGCCACCGCCATCTGGGACCGAGCACCCCAAAGGCAGCTTCAAGGAGTTCCCTGGCATGGCAGTTCTTCAAACAATGTGCTGACGACAAGACCCAAGTGGTTTGCACGCTGTGCCATCAGAGCCTGAAGCGAGGCATTAACATTCTGAACCTTAGCATGACCTGCATGACCAGGCACCTGCATGCAAAGTATGAACTGCAGTGGAGTAAACACCTTAAAAACAAGGAACTCACTCAGGTTCCCCCTGCTACCTCTTCTGCTGCTGCCGCCTCGGCCTCTTCCTCCGCCTCTGGAGGAACATTGGCACCTGCCGCCCAGCAAACAGAGGGTGTAACACCAACACCACCACCTCCGTCACCAAGCATCTCAACCATGTCACACGGCAGCATTCAGCTCTCCATCTCACAAACAATTTGAGAGAAAGCGTAAATTCCCACCTAGCCACCCTCGATCCCTGGCCCTGAATGCCAGCATTTCTAAACTACTGGCCTATGAAATGCTGTCATTCAGGCTGGTGGACACAGACAGCTTCAAACAGCTCATGTCGCTTGCTGTCCCACAGTATGTTGTTCCCAGCCGCCACTACTTCTCCAAGAGAGCCGTGCCTTCCCTGCACAACCAAGTATCCGATAAAATCAAGTGTGCACTGCGCAACGCCATCTGTGGCAAGGTCCACCTAACCACAGATACGTGGACCAGTAAGCACGGCCAGGGACGCTATATCTCCCTAACTGCACACTGGGCAAATGTAGTGGCGGCTGGGCCCCAGGCGAAGAGCTGTTTGGCGCACGTCCTTCCGCTGCCAAGGATCGCAGGGCAACATTCTTTGCCTCCTGTTGCCTCCTCCTCCTACTCGGCTTCCTCCTCCTCTTCTTCCACCTGCTCATCCAGTCAGCCACACACCTTCACCACCAACTTCAGTACAGCCCGGGGTAAACGTCAGCAGGCCATTCTGAAACTCATATGTTTGGGGGACAGGCCCCACACCGCACAGGAGTTGTGGCAGGTTATAGAACAACAGAGCGACGAGTGGTTGCTGCCGGTGAGCCTCAAGCCCGGCCTGGTGGTGTGCGATAATGGGTGGTGTGCGATAATGTGCAAGGAACTCCACCTTGCACATGCTGGACAGACTGTGCGAGCAGCAGCAGGCCATAGTGGAGTTTCAGCTGCAGCACGCACGGGTCAGTCGCACTGCGGAACAGCACCACTTCACCACCAATGACTGGGCCTCCATGCGAGACCTGTGTGCCCTGTTGCGTTGTTTCGAGTACTCCACTAACATGGCCAGTGGTGATGACGCCGTTATCAGCGTTACAATACCACTTCTATGTCTCCTTGAGAAAACACTTAGGGCGATGATGAAAGAGGAGGTGGCCCGGGAGGAGGAGGAAGAGGGGTCATTTTTAGCACTTTCAGGCCAGTCTCTTCGAAGTGACTCAGAGGGAGGTTTTTTGCAACAGCAGAGGCCAGTTACAAATGTGGCCAGACAGGGCCCACTACTGGAGGACGAGGAGGACGAGGATGAGGAGGAGGTGGAGGAGGATGAGGATGAAGCATGTTCACAGCGGGGTGGCACCCAACGCAGCTCGGGCCCATCACTGGTGCGTGGCTGGGGGGAAACGCAGGACAATGACGA
This sequence comes from Bufo bufo, assembly GCF_905171765.1. Classification (NCBI taxonomy): domain Eukaryota; kingdom Metazoa; phylum Chordata; class Amphibia; order Anura; family Bufonidae; genus Bufo; species Bufo bufo. The sequence goes on from NC_053396.1 coordinate 87,832,941, forward strand.
TACGCCTCCCACAGAGGACAGCTTGTCCTTACCTCTGGGCAGCCTGGCACACATGAGTGACTACATGCTGCAGTGCCTGCGCAACGACAGCAGACTTGCCCACATTTTAACGTGTGCGGACTACTGGGTTGCCACCCTGCTGGATCCCCGGTACAAAGACAATGTGCCCTCCTTACTTCCTGCACTGGAGCGTGATAGGAAGATGCGCGAGTACAAGCGCACGTTGGTAGACGCGCTACTGAGAGCATTCCCAAATGTCACAGGGGAACAAGTGGAAGCCCAAGGCGAAGGCAGAGGAGGAGCAAGAGGTCGCCAACGCAGCTGTGTCACGGCCAGCTCCTCTGAGGGCAGGGTTAGCATGCTAACTGCACCACCACCTGATACAGAACGTGTTAGCAGGAGGCAACATTTCACTAACATGGTGGAACAGTACGTGTGCACACCCCTCCACGTACTGACTGATGGATCGGACCCATTCAACTTCTGGGTCTCCAAATTGTCCACATGGCCAGAGCTAGCCTTTTATGCCTTGCAGGTGCTGGCCTGCCCGGCGGCCAGCGTTTTGTCTGAACGTGTATTCAGCACGGCAGGGGGCGTCATTACAGACAAACGCAGCCGCCTGTCTACAGCCAATGTGGACAAGCTGACGTTCATAAAAATGAACCAAGCATGGATCCCACAGGACCTGTCCATCCCTTGTGCAGATTAGACATTTATAACTACCTCCCCTTAACCATATATTATTGTACTCCAGGGCACTTCCTCATTCAATCCTTTTTTTATTTTCATTTTACCATTATATTGCGGGGCAACCCAAAGTTGAATGAACTTCTCCTCTGTCTGGGTGCCGGGGCCTAAAAATATCTGACAGTGGCCTGTTCCAGTGTTGGGTGACATGAAGCCTGATTCTCTGCTATGCCATGAAGCCTGATTCTCTGCTATGGGACCTCTCTCCTCTGTCTGGGTGCCGGGGCCTAAATATCTGACAATGGCCTGTTCCAGTGGTGGGTGACGTGAAGCCTGATTCTCTGCTATGACATGAAGCCTGATTCTCTGCTATGACTTGAAGCCTGATTCTCTGCTATGACATGAAGCCTGATTCTCTGCTATGGGACCTCTCTCCTCTGTCTGTGTGTCGGGGCCTAAAAATATCTGACAATGGCCTGTTCCAGTGGTGGGTGACGTGAAGCCTGATTCTCTGCTATGCCATGAAGCCTGATTCTCTGCTATGGGACCTCTCTCCTCTGTCTGGGTGCCGGGGCCTAAATATCTGACAATGGCCTGTTCCAGTGGTGGGTGACGTGAAGCCTGATTCTCTGCTATGACATGAAGCCTGATTCTCTGCTATGACTTGAAGCCTGATTCTCTGCTATGACATGAAGCCTGATTCTCTGCTATGGGACCTCTCTCCTCTGTCTGGGTGCTGGGGCCTAAATATCTGACAATGGCCTGTTCCAGTGGTGGGTGATGTGAAGCCTAATTCTCTTCTATGATTTGAAGCCTGATTCTCTGCTATGACATGAAGCCTGATTCTCTGCTATGGGACCTCTCTCCTCTGTCTGGGTAGAACAAGGAATGTGGGCAGCACCACTATCTTAATAGTACAAACGGAGTGCCAGCGGCTGAGTCGGCGATCCACCTCCAAATAATGTAGAATAAATGAAATCCGCAGCACATCCAAGTAGTGAAGAAGTAAAAGAAGCTTTAATCACCAAGCATGCGACGTTTCAATCCTCTCAATGGGATTTTTCTCAAGCAGGTGGGTGCCGGGGCCTAAATATCTGACAATGGCCTGTTCCAGTGGTGGGTGACGTGAAGCCTGATTCTCTGCTATGACATGAAGCCTGATTCTCTGCCATGAGACCTCTCTCCAATTGATATTGGTTAATTTTAATTTATTTTATTTTTATTTTAATTCATTTCCCTATCCACATTTGTTTGCAGGGGATTTACCTACATTTTGCTGCCTTTTGCAGCCCTCTATCCCTTTCCTGGGCTATTTTACAGCCTTTTTAGTGCCGAAAAGTTCGGGTCCCCATTGACTTCAATGGGGTTCGGGTTCGGGGCGAAGTTCGGGTCGAGTTCGGATCCCGAACCCAAACATTTCCGGGAAGTTCGGCCAAACTTCTCGAACCCGAACATCCAGGTGTTCGCTCAACTCTACTCTGGACCTTTTATCTGCTTATTGTAATTGGGATAATGAGGGAATAACACACACCTGGCCATGGAACAGCCAACAAGCCAATTGTCCCATTACTTTTGGTTCCTTAACAAGTGGGAGGCACATATGCAAACTGTTCCACGGCCGTGAGTGGTCCATGGTATCCCGGCCTAGATTCCTGCTGACAGCAGGAGCACACGGCATCATTTGTTGCTATGACGCCGTGCACTTCATGCCGCCGCTGCACTACAGTAATACACTCGTATAGATCATACGAGTGTATTACTGTAGTGCAGCGGCGGAATGAAGCACACGGCATCATAGCAACCAATGACGCCGTGCGTGCCTGCTTTCCTGTGCATTCGGCCTAAAGCTGACAGTCTGCAGTTAAAGCACATCTAGTTTGTTTCATTTCAAATCCATTGTGGTGGTGTATAGAGCCCAAAATGTTACAATTATGTCCATGTCCCAATATTTATGGATCTGACTGTATATTATAAGTATATCACACCCCTCAGTATGTCACACCTATCAATAGCACACCTATAACAGTCCTTAAAAGGACTTTTGTGGCCCTATTAGCTAGCGTTTGGTGTCCCTAACAGTCTGTCCCTGCTCCACACAGCAACCTCTCCCTACACTGGCAAAAGACTGAATGTAAAATGGTGGCCAGATCGCTTTTATTTATAGGGTAGGGGTTGTGTCCTTGTGCTGAAACGTCTCTATTGGCTGTCCTGTCCCACCTGATGGATGTGTCATGGGTCAAAGTTTGGCCTTCCTGAGGTCCCTGAGGGGACTGATGTCAGGAAATCAAGGAGATTGGATAAGCGTGGAGGAATCTAACAGTCTCCTTGATTTCTCTTGATTCAGTGTTGATAGGGTTAATGACCACTTCCCTTTTCTCAGCTGTTGCTCAGTGGTCATCACTTCTACCCTTTATAGTCTGACCCCACCCTTCTGACTATGCTGTAGATAGCTTTATTTGGGTTTGGCTGAGCTGGTGGGAGTTTGTCTCTGGTGCTCCTGCTCTTCCGTCCGTCTCTACAGAAGTTAAGTGTCGGGTTTGTTTGTGTTTGTTATATTCCCTGTTTGTATCTGTGCCTGAGACAGAGACTTCCATTCGTCCATCTGGGGAGTAATGGGTTGTCTCTGGTCCTAACCTTTTTCCAGGGCATTATAGGGATATAAGGCCTAGGTATCCTGCATATGAATATTGCTACCTTCAGGGTCTATTCATTTTGATAGATAGTTAGGGCCCGGATTAGGGTTGGTTAGGAGGTGACCTGTTTCCTTCCTAGTTTCCAGGCCCAGTTACTGTTCTCCTTCCCTCCTGTGTTCAGTGTGGAGTTTTCCCTCCACAATGATCGTGACACTTCCTTTGACGAGACATAGAGCGTCTGGCTGTTTATCAGCATCTCTATGTCACCTTCAGGGGAGGCTCCCACCCCCTCCCACCTGAAGACTCAATTTCTTCTTCCCCCAGCATACATAGAAAATAATAGGCAATGTGTAACTTAAGCCTAATAAATATATGACAACAAAGGTTACCCCTCTTATAATTGTTGTTATATTGTTCGGATCACTGTAAATTAGCAATCTTGACAGATACAATAGCAAAAACAGAGAAACACACTAAAAACGCAACAATAATGCAGGAAAAACACAATTCCGTTTTTTAACCTGTATAACCCATCATACTCTTGGTGACAAGCAAAAAACCCATGTATATTTGCAATAGGCTTTTATATCTAAGCCTAAGCAACAGTGTCCCTATTAATATAGTAGAATCAATTCTACCCTCTTTTAAAGAGTGATTATGTTTCCCCTTACCGACTATACCGATGTGGAAAGCTAAAAAAAAAAATTTAATGTATTGAAAATGGAACAAAATAGAATTTTTATAGATTTTTTATATGTCATAGATTTTTTTATATATGTCATTGTTGTCCCTTTCTCTTTTCATCATAACACTATATGATCCCCCATTATGTACACTCATGACAAGATGGGACTCCAGTTCATGTTTTATCTAATTTCAATTGGGAACTTGGCTACACCCCCATTGGAGATATAAAAAGATGCAATTACACAGGATAATGTTAATAGCCACTGATGAAGAAGAAAGCTGCTTCAAAACGCATATGGCCATTGCGTTATCGTGAGGAACTCTGATACTAAATGAAAGTACTATAATTAAGTATCCATAAATCGCCAACAGCGCACTGAAGGAATTTGAAATCCGGCCTACACACTTGTCATGTGGGACGCCACGTGACACGCTGCCAGAAAAAGACTCGCAGACAGCGGGACAAGCCTTCAGCCACCACAGCGAGTGGAGTCTCACCAAGCCAACTGATATTTGCCTAAACTACTCAGGAGATACGGTAAAACTGAACCATTTAACCATTGCTGACAATACTTCTAGAAGCCACAACTCCGTTGATTTAAGAGGAGTATTCATATAAGTGTGCACTATACCAAGTGGCATTGAGTAACAGACAGTGTAAAATTGGCCACACTACCAAAATAGATACTGATCAGGTCAGAATGGGTCACAGCAGATCTGATTGACCTATTAATTCCGCAGTCTTCATAACCTGATACAGTCAGGTCCATAAATATTGGGACATCGACACAATGGATTTGAAATGAAACGAACAAGATGTGCTTTAACTTCAGCTTTAATTTGAGGGCATTTACATCCAAATCAGGTGAACGGTGTAGGAATTACAACAGTTTGCATATGTGCCTTCCACTTGTTAAGGAACTAAAAGTAATGGGACACAATAATAATCATAAATCAAACTTTCACTTTTTAATAATTGGTTGCAAATCCTTTGCAGTCCATTACAGCCTGAAGTCTGGAACGCATAGACATCACCAGATGCTGGGTTTAATCCCTGGTGATGCTCTGCCAGGCCTCTACTGCAACTGTCTTCAGTTCCTACTTGTTCTTGGGGCATTTTCCCTTCAGTTTTATCTTTACCAAGTGAAATGCATGCTCAATCGGATTCAGGTCAGGTAATTGACTTGGCCATTGCATAACATTCTACTTCTTTCCCTTAAAAAACTCTTTGGTTGCTTTTGCAGTATGCTTTGGGTCATGGTCCATCTGCACTGTGAAGCGCCGTCCAATGAGTTCTGAAGCATTTGGCTGAATATGAGCAGATAATATTGCCCGAAACACTTCAGAATTCATCCTGCTGCTTTTGTCAGCAGTCACATCATCAATAAATACAAGAGAACCAGTTCCATTGGCAGCCATACATGCCCACGCCATGATACTACCACCACCATGCTTCACTGATGAGGTGGTATGCTTAGGATCATGAGCAGTTCCTTTCCTTCTCCATACTCTTCTCTTCCCATCACTCTGGTACAAGTTGATCTTGGTCTCATCTGTCCATAGGATGTTGTTCCAGAACTGTGAAGGCTTTTTTAGATGTCGGTTGGCAAACTCTAATCTGGCCTTCTTGTTTTTGAGGCTCACCAATGGTTTACATCTTGTGGTGAACCCTCTGTATTCACTCTGGTGAAGTCTTCTCTTGATTGTTTACTTTGACACACATACACCTACCTCCTGGAGAGTGTTCTTGATCTGGCCAACTGTTGTGAAGGATGTTTTCTTAGATCATGACTAAGGACAACATCGTCCGAAACGCGTAGATCGTGGGGACAAGTGGGTCATTGTGTCACTGTCGCTGTATGCACCGATATGCTGGTGATTTGAATAAAGACCGGGAATTTTCTCATTACGTCCTTCTGGTGCTGGAGCATTTCTTTCATCGTGCATCTACTATTGGACTGGCTTGTGTCCGCCCCGTGCACCATCACACAGGATCGGAAGGTGAGCTGGCTGTAACCTCTTACTAGATGTTTTCTTCACTAGGGAAAGAATTCTTTGGTCATCCACCACAGTTATTTTCCATAGTCTTCCGGGTCTTTTGATGTTGCTGAGCTCACTGATGCGTTCCTTCTTTTCAAGAATGTTCCAAATAGTTGTTTTGGCCACGCCTAATGTTTTTGCTATCTCTCTGATGGGTTTGTTTTATTTTTTCAGCTTAATGATGGCCTGCTTCACTGATAGTTGCAGCTCTTTGGATCTCATCTTGAGAGTTGACAGCAACAAATTCCAAATGCAAATAGCACACTTGAAATGAACTCTGGACCTTTTATCTGCTCATTGTAATTGGGATAATGAGGGAATAACACACACCTAGCCATGGAACAGCTAAGAAGCCAATTGTCCCATTACTTTTGGTTCCTTAATAAGTGGGAGGCACATATGCAAACTATTGTAATTCCTACACCGTTCACCTGATTTGGATGTAAATACCCTCAAATTAAAGCTGACAGTCTGCAGTTAAAGCACATCTTGTTAATTTCATTTCAAATCCATTGTGGTGGTGTATAGATCCAAAAATGTTGCAATTGTGTCAATATCGCAATATTTATGGACCTGACTGTATATTCCATCTTGTTCTTTTGCATTATGCAGATAAGTGGCACGATATGACTATCATGTAAAGGAGGATTATTGGGACATTATTTACTTATCCTTACTAGCGCTATATTGATGCTCCAATATCCGATAAGGGTTTGCAGGATTAATAACCAACTATATTTTTGGTATTTTATTTTTAGTTTATTGTTTTTATCCCCCGATTTCTTGCTTACAGTACCTCGACATACCTTGCCTGCTGTTTCTACTCCCACACACACAGCCCCACTGAGAGGTGTCTGTTGGAATACACCCAGCTTGTAATGTCCCATATGTATAGCTTTATATATTTTATATATATTTTAGGAACTTTTAACCGTGGATTTAATTGTTTGAAATAAAATATTTTTTTATCATCAGTTCCAGGTGATAGAGTGCCTGTTCCACCAGAAGTTACAAAAAGGGTACATGGTTCAATCTCCCTTTTCTCGTCCTCCTCCATCATGTTAACATGCTTTTAGGCCAGTGTTTCCCAACCAGTGTGCCTCCAGCTGTTGCAAAACTACAACTCCCAGCATGCCCTGACAGCCTTTGGCTGTGCGGGCATGCTGGGAGTTGTAGTTTTGCAACAGCTGAAGGCACACTGGTTGGGAAACACTGTATTAGGCTACCCTCGATCCTAATGTTTTAGAGGGTCAGCTCAGCAGCGGGCCCTCACCCATAATGTTTTTGAGGGTCACCAGCAGGCCCTCAACCATAATCTTTTAGAGGGTCAGCTCAGCAGCAGACCCTCACCCCTAAATTTTTAGATGGTCAGCTCTGCAGCAGGTTCTCGCCCACAACATTTTTTAGATGGTCAGCTCTGCAGCAGGCCCTCGCCCACAAACATTTTTAGATGGTCAGCTCTGCAGCAGGCCCTCACCCACAACATTTTTTAGATGGTCAGCTCAGCAGCAGGCCCTCGCCCGTAAAATTTTTTAGATGGTCAGCTCGGCAGCAGGCCCTCGCCCACAAATTTTTTTAGAAGGTCAGCTCGGCAGCAGGCCCTTGCCCACAAAATTTTTTAGATGGTCAGCTCGGCAGCAGGCCCTCCTCACTCCTAATGTTTTAGAGGGTCACCTGCAGTCCATTAATCATTATTTTTCGGTTTTATCGGAGTGCCTCTTCCTTGTAATTTTTGGCAGCACTTGCACTTTATATACAAGTAAATATACAGGAAAGAATGTTTCCTAACAATTTTTCCTCTAAAATCGATTTTATCTTCGGTTTGGTACGTATTATTGTCAGTCTGTAAAAGTGGCGTACTACTCAGACAGCATCGTTCCCAGCAGCGACCTGGGAGTCCAAGATGCATCCAGACATCCTCCCCATGCTGTTCCCAAACAATTTCAGTGGTGTTTCCATCAATTTCTGACCTTTTCCTATGAACCAGACACCCTCCCCTCTTCAGAGCAGGGGGTGCCTGGTTTAATGCTCGGATTCTCCCATTGACTTCCATTGTGCTCGGGTGCTCAATCAACTCTATTCCCTACCACTCCACCCAGAAGGAGGCAGGGAACCGGAGCAGAGTTCAGAACTCTTAGGCCCCTTTCACACGGGCGAGTATTCAGCGCGGATGCGATGCGTGAGGTGAACGCATTGCACCCGCACTCAATACTGACCTATTAATTTCTAAGGGGCTGTTCAGATGAGCGGTGATTTTCACGCATCACTTATGCGTTGCGTGAAAATCGCAGCATGCTCTATATTCTGCGTTTTTCACGCAATGCAGGCCCCATAGAAGTGAATGGGGTTGCGTGAAAATCGCAAGCATCCGCAAGCAAGTGTGGATGCGGTGCGATTTTCACGCATGGTTGCTAGGTGACAGTCTATTCACTGTATTATTTTCCCTTATAACATGGTTATAAGGGGAAATAATACATTCTTTAATACAGAATGCATAGTAGGTGGTCAATTTAGGGTTAAAAAAGAAAAAATAATTAACTCACCTTCTCCTCTTGTTCGCGTAGTTCCCGGTCTCTTCTTTACTTCTTTAATGATGAACTACCGGCTAGGACCTGTGGTGACGTCAGATCACATGCTCCAATCACATTGTCCATCACCATGGTCCATGTGATTGGAGCATGTGATCTGACGTCACCAAAGGTCCTTTATCCCACAGCTCATCATTAACCGCAGGATCGCGTTCCGGAGGCGGCAGCTCAGCGCACAGTCATGCATATATGCATCATCTCGCGAGACGCGAGATTTCCTGTGATCGCCTCCACACAGGGGCGCACGTTCACAGGATTGGAAGGTAAGCGAGATGCAATTTTTTTAACCCCTAACAGGTATATTAGACGCTGTTTTGATAACAGCGTCTAATATACCTGCTACCTGGTCCTCTGTTTTTTACGGATCCACGGATACATGGATCAGATCCGCAAAACACATACGGACGTCTGAATGGAGCCTTACAGGGGGGTGATCAATGACAGGGGGGTGATCACCCCATATAGACTCCCTGATCACCCCCCTGTCATTGATCACCCCCCTGTCATTGATCACCCCCCTGTAAGGTTCCATTCAGACATCCGTATGTTTTTTACGGATCCACGGATACATGGATCGGATCCGCAAAACACATATGGACATCTGAATGGAGCCTTACAGGGGGGTGATCAATGACAGGGGGGTGATCACCCCATATAGACTCCCTGATCACCCCCCTGTCATTGATCACCCCCCCTGTCATTGATCACCCACCTGTAAGGCTCCATTCAGACGTCTGTATGTTTTTTACGGATCCACGGATACATGGATCAGATCCGCAAAACACATACGGACGTCTGAATGGAGCCTTACATTTGGATCCCAGACTTCTACTCATGCTTTAGGGCCCCTAAAATGCCAGGGCAGTATAAATACCCCACATGTGACCCCATTTTGGAAAGAAGACACCCCAAGGTATTCAATGAAGGGCATGGCGAGTTCATAGAATTTTTAATTTTTTGGCACAAGTTAGCGGAAATTGTTTTTTTTTTGTATTTTCTCACAAAGTCTCCCTTTCCGCTAACTTGGAACAAAAATTTCAATCTTTCATGGACTCAATATGCCCCTCACGGAATACCTTGGGGTTTCTTCTTTCCGAAATGGGGTCACATGTGGGGTATTTATACTGCCATGGCATTTTAGGGGCCCTAAAGCGTGAGAAGAGGTCTGGAATATAAATGTCTAAAAAATTTTACGCATTTGGATTCCGTGAGGGGTATGGTGAGTTCAACAATTTCCGCTAACTTGGGCCAAAAAAATGTCTGAATGGAGCCTTACAGGGGAGTGATCAATGACAGGGGGGTGATCAGGGAGTCTATATGGGGTGATCACCCCCCTGTCATTGATCCCCCCCCTGTCATTGATCACCCCCCTGTAAGGCTCCATTCAGACGTCCGTATGTTTTTTACAGATCCACGGATACATGGATCGGATCCGAAAAACACATACGGACGTCTGAATGGAGCCTTACAGGGGCGTGATCAATGACAGGGGGGTGATCACCCCATATAGACTCCCTGATCACCCCCCTGTCATTGATCACTCCCCTGTAAGGCTCCATTCAGACATTTTTTTGGCCCAAGTTAGCGGAAATTGTTGAACTCACCATACCCCTCACGGAATCCAAATGCGTAAAATTTTTTAGACATTTATATTCCAGACCTCTTCTCACGCTTTAGGGCCCCTAAAATGCCATGGCAGTATAAATACCCCACATGTGACCCCATTTCGGAAAGAAGAAACCCCAAGGTATTCCGTGAGGGGCATATTGAGTCCATGAAAGATTGAAATTTTTGTTCCAAGTTAGCGGAAAGGGAGACTTTGTGAGAAAATACAAAAAAAAAACTATTTCCGCTAACTTGTGCCAAAAAATTAAAAATTCTATGAACTCGCCATGCCCTTCATTGAATACCTTGGGGTGTCTTCTTTCCAAAATGGGGTCACATGTGGGGTATTTATACTGCCCTGGCATTTTAGGGGCCCTAAAGCATGAGTAGAAGTCTGGGATCCAAATGTCTAAAAATGCCCTCATAAAAGGAATTTGGGCCCCTTTGCGCATCTAGGCTGCAAAAAAGTGTCACACATCTGGTATTGCCGTACTCAGGAGAAGCTGGGCAATGTGATTTGGGGTGTCATTTTACATATACCCATGCTGGGTGAGATAAATATCTTGGTCAAATGCCAACTTTGTATAAAAAAATGGGAAAAGTTGTCTTTTGCCGAGATATTTCTCTCACCCAGCATGGGTATATGTAAAAAGACACCCCAAAACACATTGCCCTACTTCTTCTGAGTACGGCGATACCAGATGTATGACACTTTTTTGCAGCCTAGGTGGGCAAAGGGGCCCACATTCCAAAGAGCACCTTTCGGATTTCACAGTGCATTTTTTTTACAGATTTTGATTTCAAACTACTTCTCACGCATTAGGGCCCCTAAAATGCCAGGGCAGTATAACTACCCCACAAGTGACTCCATTTTGGAAAGAAGACACCCCAAGGTATTCCGTGAGGGGCATGGTGAGTTCTTAGAATGTTTTATTTTTTGTCACAAGTTAGCGGAAAATGATGATTTTTTTTATTTTTTATTTTTTTCTTACAAAGTCTCATATTCCACTAACTTGTGACAAAAAATAAAAACTTCCATGAACTCACTATGCCCATCACTAAATACCTTGGGATGTCTTCTTTCCAAAATGGGGTCACTTGTGGGGTAGTTATACTGCCCTGGCATTCTAGGGGCCCTAATGTGTGGTAAGTAGTTTGAAATCAAAATGTGTAAAAAATGACCTGTGAAATCCTAAAGGTGCTCTTTGGAATGTGGGCCCCTTTGCCCACCTAGGCTGCAAAAAAGTGTCACACATCTGGTATCGCCGTACTCAGGAGAAGTTGGGCAATGTGTTTTGGGGTGTCATTTTACATATACCCATGCTGGGTGAGAGAAATATCTTGGCAAAAGACAACTTTTCCCTTTTTTTATACAAAGTTGGCATTTGACCGATATATTTCTCTCACCCAGCATGGGTATATGTAAAATGACACCCCAAAACACATTCCCCAACTTCTCCTGAGTACAGCGATACCAGATGTGTGACACTTTTTTGCAGCCTAGGTGGGCAAAGGGGCCCACAAGTAACCCCATTTTGGAAAGAAGACACCCCAAGGTATTCCGTGAGGGGCATGGCGAGTTCATAGAATTTTTAATTTTTTGTCACAAGTTAGCGGAAAATGATGATTTTTTTTATTTTTCTTACAAAGTCTCATATTCCACTAACCTGTGACAATAAATAAAAAATTCTAGGTGCTCTTTGGAATGTGGGCCCCTTTGCCCACCTAGGCTGCAAAAAAGTGTCACACATCTGGTATCGCCGTACTCAGGAGAAGTTGGGCAATGTGTTTTGGGGTGTCATTTTACATATACCCATGCTGGGTGAGAGAAATATCTTGGCAAAAGACAACTTTTCCCTTTTTTTATACAAAGTTGGCATTTGACCGATATATTTCTCTCACCCAGCATGGGTATATGTAAAATGACACCCCAAAACACATTCCACAACTTCTCCTGAGTACAGCGATACCAGATGTGTGACACTTTTTTGCAGCCTAGGTGGGCAAAGGGGCCCACAAGTAACCCCATTTTGGAAAGAAGACACCCCAAGGTATTCCGTGAGGGGCATGGCGAGTTCATAGAATTTTTAATTTTTTGTCACAAGTTAGCGGAAAATGATGATTTTTTTTATTTTTCTTACAAAGTCTCATATTCCACTAACCTGTGACAATAAATAAAAAATTCTAGGTGCTCTTTAGAATGTGGGCCCCTTTGCCCACCTAGGCTGCAAAAAAGTGTCACACATCTGGTATCGCCGTACTCAGGAGAAGTTGGACAATGTGTTTTTGGGTGTCATTTTACATATACCCATGCTGGGTGAGATAAATATCTGGTCAAATGCCAACTTTGTATAAAAAAAATGGGAAAAGTTGTCTTTTGCCAAGATATTTCTCTCACCCAGCATGGGTATATGTAAAATGACACCCCAAAACACATTCCCCAACTTCTCCTGAGTACAGCGATACCAGATGTGTGACACTTTTTTTACTCCTAAAATGCCAGGGCAGTATAACTACCCCACAAGTGACCCCATTTTGGAAAGAAGACACCTCAAGGTATTTCGTGATGGGCATAGTGAGTTCATGGAAGTTTTTATTTTTTGTCACAAAAAAAAACATAATTTTCCGCTAACTTGTGACAAAAAATAAAAAGTTCGATGAACTCACTATGCCCATCAGCGAATACCTTAGGGTGTCTACTTTCCGAAATGGGGTCATTTGTGGGGTGTTTGTACTGTCTGGGCATTGTAGAACCTCAGGAAACATGACAGGTGCTCAGAAAGTCAGAGCTGCTTCAAAAAGCGGAAATTCACATTTTTGTACCATAGTTTGTAAACGCTATAACTTTTACCCAAACCATTTTTTTTTACCCAAACATTTTTTTTTAATCAAAGACATGTAGAACAATAAATTTAGAGAAAAAATTATATATGGATGTCGTTTTTTTTTGCAAAATTTTACAACTGAAAGTGAAAAATGTCATTTTTTTGCAAAAAAAATCGTTAAATTTCGATTAATAACAAAAAAAGTAAAAATGTCAGCAGCAATGAAATACCACCAAATGAAAGCTCTATTAGTGAGAAGAAAAGGAGGTAAAATTCATTTGGGTGGTAAGTTGCATGACCGAGCAATAAACGGTGAAAGTAGTGTAGTGCAGAAGTGTAAAAAGTGGCCTGGTCATTAAGGGTGTTTAAGCTAAGGGGGCTGAGGTGGTTAAAGAAGTAAAGAAGAGACTGGGAACTATGCGAACAAGAGGAGAAGGTGAGTTAATTTTTTTATTTTTTTTTAACCCTCAATTGATCACCTACTAAGCATTCTGTATTCAGAATGCTATTATTTCCCTTATAACCATGTTATAAGGGAAAATAATACAATCTACAGAACACCGATCCCAAGCCCGAACTTCTGTGAAGAAGTTCGGGTTTGGGTACCAAACATGCGCGACTTTTCTCACGCGAGTGCAAAACGCATTACAATGTTTTGCACTCGCGCTGAAAAATCGCGGGTGTTCCCGCAACGCACCCGCACATTTTCCCGCAACGCCCGTGTGAAACCAGCCTTAGTCCCAACTATTTTACTACATTACCCCTCCCCCTCAGATACTTATTGGCACCTGAATTAAGTGGTATGGTGCCCAGCACCATGCAGTAAGGCCTGAATTGTTACCAGATGCAGACCATGAACAAAAATAGCACTGTTAGAAAAAAAACAGACCTTTTTTCTGTCTGAACTAAACCTTTAAATGACATTGCAATGACATTTCAATTTCCTTGTGCTACAGACATGGATAGAGATAAATTCTAGATATGAAGAAGAATTGTCTTATGTAGTTACAAATAAATTCATAGATTACATATTATTGAGACAACAAAGTATATTCATCAAAGTCGTGAAAGCAGAACATTGTCTCAGACAATTCGGCCAAACTTGCATCTGCCGTACAAGAACAGATGTCTCCCAATGTCATCCCTGAATTCATGGAAATATTTATAAGCAAAAAATAATTATGTGAAATTGCCTACAATGCACAAAATGCACATGTAGAAACCCACCACAACAAATGGCTGCTGAGCTAGACTCAGGCTACATGGCGCTGCATGGAGGCCAAGTTCTTAAACTGACTTGTAATTAAAAGATTATTCATTAGTGTTGTCTGGTTATAACTTATAAGCATTTCTTTGATATGAATATTAAGTTCATATGTGATGTGCAGAACTCGTAAAGTATCATATGTAATGTAAAACATAGCAGGAAATTACATGATTTTCCTATTATATGACGTAAAGTCATGATTTTATTAAAGACACGGAGGCGAGTATTGCTATCTCTTTCTTTACTCAAACTTATAGCAGCAAAGAAAAAAGCATCAATCAAACTGATAACCATGGCAACCAACTCCTCCCCACTGTGCCAGTATAATAGTCTCTGACTCTGCTAATTCCTCCTCTTTCTTTGGTGACGACCGAAGTCCAGAACTCTGAAGATTAGAACCAAACTCTCCAAACACGGAAACTGACATCCAGCGGTAAGCAGCTCGATTCTTCAACGGAAGACGGAAGCTGGAAAGTCAAATACAATCTGCACCCAGAAGACAGCATATTCATCCTATGAAAGAAACAAAATAAAGGTAGAAAAAACGTCCCAATATCTCATCGTCATGAATGCATAGTAATGAACATACAGCATATTCAAATGATAAAATCAAAGTACCATGGCAAATAAACAATGCATAACAGAGACAAACTCTCAGGGGGGGGGTACAAAATGGGAGGGGCAATACTCGCCTCCGTGTCTTTAATAAAATCATGACTTTACGTCATATAATAGGAAAATCATGTAATTTTATTACACGACACGGAGGCTCCTATTGCGAGTTTAAAGCTGACCTACAATGGAGGAAAACACGTGAACAGTAGGCCTGAAATAAAACTCACGGAATGTAGATACACGAGACCAATCTGCCATCTTCATAATATCTTCTAGACGCGCTCCAGCCATCGCCATAGAGGTCGCAGAGGCTCCTCTAGTGGAATGAGCAGTGAAAATCGCAGTATCCACACCTGCCAAAGTCATAACCCATTTCACCCAACGGGCCAATGTGACAGTGGAGACCGGACGGAAAGGACGTCTATATGATAGAAAAAGTTCCGGAGAAGAATTGGAGCGATGAGAGGCCACACGAGCCTCATATTCCTGAAGACACAACACCGGGCAAAGAGCCGGCGAATCTGGGAAACTGGGGTACGACACCGACCGAATATTGGTTTTGGTGCGACGTGAGATGTTGAACGTGACTCCCTCAGGAGTAAACGAACGAGCGTCATGATCCAAGGCGCGAACGTCCGACACCCTTTTGCACGATATCAAGCAGAATAAGGAAACCAGCTTGGCTGCAAGATGTCGAAGGGAAAGGTCCGCATTAGATGGACAAGAGGAGAACAAGGCCAGCACCAAAGAGACATCCCAAGTTGAAGAGAAACGAGGCCTTGGAGGACGGGATAGGCGGGAACCCTTGAGAAGCCTGCAAACAAGAGGGTGTTGACCGGCAGGACAGCCGCTAAACCCCTGATGAAACGCGGAAATGGCAGAACGGTACAAATTGATGGTGCGGTAAGCCTTACCGTCCTCAAAAAGTGAAGCGAGAAACTGAAGAACTTCGGTCACAGGACATGATATGGGATCCAGGTGCCTAGCCAGGCACCAATCAGCCCAGGACCTCCAGGCCGACCGATAAGCTCGTCTGGTTCCCGGCGCCCAAGCTTCGTCCAGAAGACGTCGAGCCGTTTCCGAAATTCCAGCGATGTCCCAGGGTTCCCTGAAATTCTGCAAGCCAGGAGATGAAGGGAGCCGTCGAGGATGAGAGGGTGATGTAGACCCGCTGGATCCAACAAGAGGCCCGGAAAAACTGGAAGAAGTAGTGGGCACTGAACTAGGCATTCCAGAAGTTGAGGAAACCAAGACTGCGTGGGCCAAAACGGGACTATGAGAACAAGATCCGCTCCCTGGCGGCGGATCTGAGATAATACTCGAGACACCATCACAAACGGGGGAAAAGCGTACGCGAGGTGGTCGGACCAATCCTGAAGGAACGCATCGACTGCTTCCGCGTCCGGATCCGGACGCCAGCTGTAAAAACGTGGAAGTTGGGCGTTCAAACGAGACGCAAAGAGGTCTAAAGAGAACGGACCCCAAAGGGAAGATATGGAGGAGAACACCGTGCGATCTAATTTCCAATCTCCCGAGTCTGAAAGGAAACGTGAGTATTCCGCCGAAACGGTGATTTCCCTGTCCAGGCAGAAAGTCCAGAAATCCCGAGCCAAACTGGTCAAAATCGCTGAATGTGTGCCTCCCATGGCATTGACATACCGAACTGCGGAAATGTTGTCCATCCGTAGTCTGATGCAAATTTTGGACAAGCCGCTCGCAAAACTGCGAACTGCAAAGGAACCCGCCAGAAGTTCCAAGGCGTTGATGTGGAGCCTGGATTCCACCGGAGACCAGGGACCTCCTGTCATCACACCGTCGCAGTAAGCACCCCAGCCGAGAAGGCTGGCATCGGAGTCTATCGTAAAATCCGGGCGTGGACCAACTATGGCCTTCCCATTCCAGGTCTCCAAGTTGTGGATCCACCACATCATTTCTTCTCTGGTGTCCTCGTCCAGGGTGACTAAATCCGCGTAAGATGCTCCCGCATGGAGGTGAGCAATCTTGAGACGCTGCATGCCGCGGTAGTGTAAGGGGGCCGGAAACACAGCCTGAATGGACGAGGAGAGGAGACCTATGACTCGGGCAAGATGACGTAAGGGAACCTGTTGGAAAGACAAAGTATGAAGAAGTTCCTTGCGAATGGAACGAACCTTGGCAGACGGAAGGCTGAGAGACATTGTGGAAGAATCGATGGTAAATCCCAAAAATTCTATGGACTGGGACGGGGTAAGTGACGACTTCTCCAAATTCAGGAGGAATCCTAGCCGGGATAACAGGTCCATGGACCACTGTAGATGGGTCAGAAGAACAGAAGGATCCTGAGCCAATATAAGGATATCGTCCAGATAAATAATCAGACGAATTCCTTGACTGCGGAGGCAGGAAATTACCGGGCGAAGGAGCTTGGTGAAACACCAAGGGGCGGACGAGAGACCGAAGGGAAGACAGGTGAATCTCCAAATCTCCGAATCCCAGAGAAAATGAAGGAGATCCCTGGATGTTTCGGCCACCGGAACCGTTAGGTAGGCGTCCTTCAAGTCTAACTTGACCATCCAATCCCCTTGGAGGAGCAAATCCTTGAGAAGATGGATACCCTCCATTTTGAAGTGCCGATATTTTACAAAATCGTTTAGTGCCCTGAGATTGATCACGGGTCTCATCTGGCCTCCTTTTTTGGCCACTAGAAACACACTGCTGATAACGCCTTCCGAGGAAGGAGGGGCCCGTTCTATGGCGCCCTTCTGACACAGGGCTGACAGTTCCTGATGTAAAAGCAGTTGTGATGAGGTTGGGAGAACCGTAGGATACGGGTGTGGAATCTGGATGTGGGGGCAAACTAACTCTATGTGAAACCCCCGGACAGTCGAAAGGACCCAAGGGTCTGTTGTGATGGTTTTCCACACATGGGAAAAAAGACGGAGCCTGCCCCCTACACAAGGAGTCAAAGAAGACGGTGACATTAGACTTACCGAAAGGACGTCTGGAAGATGAACCTCTGGCTCCACGTGAACGCCAAGACGAACCTCGGGAGGGGAAGAAAGCAGGCGGTTGACGGAACTCCTGGTTGGAGGGACGATAAGAGAAGGAGCCTCTGCCGGACCCGCGGGTCTGGTATGATGAACGGCCGGACAGGCGGCCCCTGGAGCTGCCGGCCCTGTTAGAGACCCGTCCATGGAATACTCTCTTCATGGAAGTTTGAGCCTTATCGAGGACCGTGAAGGCTCCCACAAATCGGGAGAGATCCTTAATGAAGGAATCCCCAAAGAGCAATCCTTGAGCCTCTTTGCCTGTCTCCGTCAGGGCTAAATTGGATAATTTAGGTTCTATTTTAAATAGGATTGCTTTACGACGCTCAATCGAGAGCGAAGCATTAACATTGCCCGTGAGGCACACGGCACGTTGTACCCATCCCCGGAGTTCTTCCGGGTCTACCAGAGTGTTCTGGGTTCTGGCTGACTCAGCCAATTCAAAGATTTTTGTTAATGGGCCTAAAAGGTCCAACAATTTGTCCTGACAGAACTTTAGGGCTGATTCAAGACCCTTCCTGGGGTTCCAGCCCGATTTAGCCAAAAATTGACACATTTTTGGGTCAACTACGGGCGTTTCGCAGACTTTGTTAGGTACAATAGGTCTGGGACATTCAGCCTTTAGTTTATTACGCGCCTCTTTAGAAAGAGGTTGGCGTATACGGGCCTCCAAATATTTGGCAATATGTGAGGACGGAAGCCATTCCGCCGACCTCGGATGGTGGAGAGCATCCGGGTCAAACAGTGGTTCCCCAGCGGGATCCAAAATTGCTGAGGCGTCAAAAGGAACCTCATTGGGCGCTACTGACTCCGATGACGGACCTGGCAGGTCCGAATCCAAGGGATCTTCCTCCTCTATTTCCACTAAGTCTAAAGACTGGTACTGAGCCTCCTCATCAGAATCGGGATCAGAAACCGATTCGGTATCATGCTGCGCTCTGGCGCATTTCCATTGCCTCGCCTTTTCTGCCTGGCGGGCGTAGGCTCTTTTGCGCGAACGATGCGCGCCATCAAGGGTGGCTACATTTCCACCAGTCATATTGTTTCTGGAGGCAAGTAACGGTATTGCAGGTGGTGAGGGCCCCACCGGTGCAGAGGAGGAAGGGCCGGCCATAAGGGCCTCAGCAATAGAAGTCGAAATGGCCGAGGACATGGAGCCCATGGCTGCCTGTATAGCAGCAGTCACAGAGCGCTGCAATGCTAAGGACTGTGTGTCCGGAGAAACAGTGTTTAAATCCTGTATGAGAGGCATAGAATCCATGCCCTCAGGGACAGGGCTAGGTACATGTAAAGGCACCCTGGACATGATGTGCCTGTATAATGCCAGAGAGTGCTATAAACTGATTTTAAAATAGCAGTAAATGTCAAGGTGGCAGACCTAAGAGGCAATATAACTCTGGGTAGAACGCAATCCCCCTGGAGGCAGAGAATATGGGGATAAATGGGACAAATCTGTAATAAAACGAGGTGACCTGAACGGGGCTGCAATGCAGTAATCTGGACGTAGCCGGCAGAGACAAACGCGGAAGTCTCGCGCGCTCCCGCGATAACACAGCGGGGAGCGCGAAAACCAGCTGCAGAGGGGAAGAAGACGGCGGCCGAGATCTCGCGAGATCTCGGCCGCAAGATGAAGCGCAGTGAGGAAACGGCCAGCCAGGAAAAGTGCCGCGGACCGAATCGAATGACCGGACAGAGAACTGAGGGAAGGTACCGGGTAAAATAAACTATTAGGGGTATAAGTAATAGAAGGAGGGAAAACCGGAATGGAAGATATGGATAAAGGAGGGCAATGCTCAAATAAAACACTGACTAAAACAGACCAGAGGACAAATCTTAGAAAAACTAAGAGAAAATACCCCAATAAACAGTGATTAATACCCTAAATATATACTAAGGCATAAAATCATACGACTACCCACAGGCATAAGGTTGAAGTACTTATCTGTGAGGGAGCAGCAAAGAAAGAGGAGGAATTAGCAGAGTCAGAGACTATTATACTGGCACAGTGGGGAGGAGTTGGTTGCCATGGTTATCAGTTTGATTGATGCTTTTTTCTTTGCTGCTATAAGTTTGAGTAAAGAAAGAGATAGCAATAGGAGCCTCCGTGTCGTGTAATAAAATTGAATATATCAGTAGATTACAATGCAAGTCAGTTCTGCTATACCCGTCCATACTCTGTAAACAGCCTTTTTAGGCCGGTCATACACAAACACGCCCATTCGGCTGATAGCTATCACTCCCGATCCTATTATACCCATGCCCATTTGGCTCAGACTGGTAGGCATGTGTTCTCTACTAGATAGAGGGGGACAAAGCTGCTGCTAGAGTTTGACCTCATATTGAAAATATTAAAATGTATTATATTTTTTATTGTTTTTATTGTGTTTAGTTTGAACAAAGTTTTCTCCCCACCAACAAAATCATACATGTCGTTTAGATGGCTTCCAGTGAGACCGATCCCAGTATTTGTAAATATTGGCTGTGCCACCTTTGTTTGAGCCTTGATCAATATGCCTTAAACATATAGGATAGAACTAGGCCATGTTTTTGGGGTACCTGGAGAGACTGGGCTCAGCACAAGTTTTCTCCAGAGCATATTTTATTTGGATTACAAACAAAAATGTAGGATATTCACTGAAGGATCCTTAAAGGGAGATGGATAAAACAAGTATGCCATTCACCTTATGGTTGATTAGTTACATGATTTTAAAAGGAGTCTGGATGTCTTCCTTCATATATAAAAAAAAATATTAAGATGGGCCATTGAACCAGGGAATTAAAGAGGTTGTCTCACTTCAGAAAATGTAATTTATCATGTAGACAAAGTAAATACAAGGCACTTACTAATGTATTATGGTTGTCCATATTGTCTCCTTTGCTGGCTTCATTCATTTTTCCATCACATTATACACTGCCCGTTTCCATGGTTATGACCACCCTGTAATCCAGCAGCAGTGGCCGTGTTTGCACACTGTAGAAAAAAGTTCCATCCTATGTGCACTCCCATGGTCCCAGCCACCAGAGAGGCCGCCACCTTTTCCTATAGTGTACAAGCACGGCAACCGCTACTGGATTGCAGGGTGATCATTACCATGGAAATGAGAAGTGTATAATGTGATGGAAAAATTAATCAAGCCAACAAAGGAGACACTATGGATAATAATACATTAGTTAGTGCCTTGTAGTAACTTTCTCTACATGATAAATGCCATTTGCTGAAGTGAGACAACCCATTTAAAGGGGTTTTCCAAGACTTAAATACTGATGACCTATCCTCAGCTGTTTGAGAAGGCGCTCACTGCTTTCCCTAGGCCCAGTGATGAGACAACAGCGATGCAGCTCAGCCCCTTTGGAGTGAATGGGCCTGAGCTACAATACTAAGCAGAGCCACAATGTACAACGCTGTGCTTGGTGAGCACAGAGGAGCACCGGTGCCTTCTCAAACAGGGGTCCCAGGTATCGGATCCCCACCGAACAGATATTGATGACCTATCTAGAGGATAGGTCATCAGTATTTAAATCTCAGAAAATCCTTTTAAGGCCTCATACACACGACCGTTGTGTGCATCCGTAGCAATTAGCAATAGAAGCATTATACTTACCTGCGATGTCTGTAACCGGCCGGGCGCTCCTCCTACTGGTAAGTGACAGGTCTGTGCTATACCTGGTCTGTCACTTACCAGTAGGAGGAGCGCCCGGCCGGTCACAGACATCGCAGGTATGTATAATGCTTCTATTGCTAAGTAACCATGGCAGCCAGGACTGCAGTAGCGTCTTGGCTGCCATGGTAACCGATCGGAGCCCCAGCGATTAAACTGGGACTCCGATCGGAACTCTCCGCTGCCACCAATGATGGGGGGGGATTTTAATTAGGGAGGGGGGGAGAGGGGAGGCCGCACTGGCCACCAATGATGGGGGAAGGTGATTTTAATTAGGGGGGGGAGAGGGTAGGCCGCACTGGCCACCAATGAATATAATACTGGGGAGGGAGGAAGGGGGACCTCACTAGCCACCAATGAGTTAAATACAGGGGAGGGAGGGAGGGGGGCCGCACTGGCCACCAATGAGTTAAATACAGGGGAGGGGGGTCTGCCCCCTCCTGCCTGGCAGCACCTGATCTCTTACAGGGGGCTATGATGCGCACAATTAACCCCTCAGGTGCGGCACCTGAGGGGTTAATTTTGCGGATCACAGCCCCCTGTAAGAGATCGGGTGCTGCCAGGCAGCAGGGGGCAGTCATGTACACAGTTCTTAGTATATTCTAACTTGAAGTGTCCCCATCACTATGGGAACACCTCTGTGTTAGAATATACTGTCGGATCTGAGTTTTGACGATCTAACTCAAATCCGATGGTATATTCTAACATAGAGGCGTTCCCATGGTGATGGGGATGCTTCAAGTTAAAATATACCATCGGATTGGAGAAAACTCCGATCCGATGGTATATTAATAGGGACTCCTGACTTTACATTGAAAGTCAATGGGGGACGGATCCGTTTGCAATTGCACCATATTGTGTCAACGTCAAACGGATCCGTCCCCATTGACTTGCATTGTAAGTCAGGACGGATCCGTTTGGCTCCGCACGGCCAGGCGGACACCAAAACGACTTTTTCCTTCATGTCTGTGGATCCTCCAAAAATCAAGAAAGACCCACGGAAGAAAAAACGGACACGGATCACGGACCTACGGACCCCGTTTTTGCGGACCGCAAAAAAAAGACGGTCGTGTGCATGAAGCCTAAGGGAATTGTTTCCGCTGATGTGTGGCTACTGAAGACTATCATATTGGGGTTACTTCTTTTGCTTGGAGTTGACAAACTAGTATATATATTTCAAATTTAGGCCTAATTTACACTATTTTCAGTCCATGAGCGATTCGTGTGCACAGCACATGGATGTAGCATGCACCTTTTTTGTCCATTTTCCATCTGAGACTCATACATTCAAGTGTAAGTGTAAGAAAATGGAAGCCATATGGACATCCACACTGAATGACATATGACTATTCGGAATGGCAACCTGAATCAGACCTTACTATGTTACTATATTGCTGTGTTCCAAGATGGATTTGTAATTTAATAAAGGTGAAATCAAAGGTTAGAAGAAATGCAGATGTGATTCCAGCCTATGGGCTCATGCACACGACCGGTGGGTGTTTCGCATTCCGCATGTTGCGGAACGGAAGGAACAGTCCCATCATTGTCCGTAATGAGGACAATAATAGGACATGTTCTATTTTTTTGTGGAACGACCATGCATATGGACACTGAATGCACACAGAGTAATTTCTGTTTTTTTGTGGCCCCATTGAAGGGAATGGTTCCGCATACAGGCCGCAAAAAAAATGGAATGGATATGGGGAAAAAAATAAGTTTGTGTGCATGAGCCCTAACTAGCTAGGGAACTAGTGTTGGCCTTGGAACGGCAGGTTTTGAAGTTGTGCACACTGGTAATCATGACAAAAGTTTTTTTTACTGCCCTCACTTTTCTTCTCTGCAGACATCTGTTGATCCATGCATGACCTTCTAAAATACATATAAGTGCGTACATCTATATAAAGCAGCAGGAATAGCCTAGACATGGCAGATTTGAAAAAGCTCTATAACTACAGTAAAACAGCAAAGCATAAGGCTGGGGTTTTTTGTAATGGCATGCAGTCTTTGGTGCAATGTGCTTGGCATATGCTGACAAACATTTCATGAGGCGCTCTTGAACCATCTTGTCCTTCCTTCACTTGCACTTTTTCTCTTGTTTTATGCTGTTTTCCAGACTTTATGTCTTCCCTGTAGTGTTTCATTGCTGGAGTCACGCTGTTTTTAAATTAGACAAGTGACAAGGAGCGTTCCTCCACTATCATTCCCTCCTCCTCGTAGCTCATCAGCACTGATAAAAAAGCCATTGATCCAGAACACCAATCAAAGCTGTGAGGGTTCCTCCTCAATTTGTCCACTTAATTGTGTATCCAAGGAATCTTCATTAAACATTTCAGGGTCTGCTAAGGCCTATTGATTAACATCAACCAGGGATAATTCACTTTGCATTATTCTGTAGTAAAACCAGTTTTTTTATCCATCAGCCTCTCCAGGGAGTGAAATAGAAGTAATGCAGACACAGGAATTAATTGGGTGCAGGACTGATTAGCATTGCATTAGTTATACTGGCAAAGCTTGTGAGTTTTCTGCTGTGAATCCTACTCAGATGATTGATTCAAGGGATTTTCTCATGTTATATTTTGTTTATAATTCAATACCAGGAAACCCCCTTGACGGCTTTGGTTTTAGTATTGTATATAGTAAGCATGCATCTTCTGCTCACACATACCCTACAGCAGAAACCAGCAGCCTCACTCAAGCACTGGGAACACTTTTTAGGCTGGTTTCGCACAGCATTTACCTGCATTTTGGTGTCATTTCTCACATTTTTTATACACTCTGCAGCCAAATATTACTTTAAAAATGAGGTGTGTTACTATGATTCATAGGGACCCATAGCAAAATAAGATAGGGCCACCACCACCCAGTACAAGAAAATTAACACTAGGGTTACACTGCTACATGTGTCGTGCAACATTCATGTCGCACCAATGTTGTGCGACATTTTTTGTAATGATAAAATGTATTTAAAAAAAAAAAAGACTATAAAACCAATAGATGGCGCTGTTTATGAGTAGTGTTGATCGCGGATATTATAATAACGAATTTTTATAGCAAATTTTCATTTACATGGCAAAACTGGATAGAAAGGTTATTGAATATTATGTTAGGATAATCAGAAAACTTTTTGTCACCCTAATGATAATCATCTAGGTGCGCAGGTCAGTGGCGGATCCAGAACCTGGTCTCGGGAGGGGCACTTCCAGATTAATTTCTGTCAAACAATAATGCTTATAGAACAGACTACACAGTGTAGCGGTATACTGTATATTGTGTGGCACAGTGTATGCTATATGTGTATAACAAACATATTTCACATGAAAACTTACAGTTACTTGGCTTGGCCCTTGGGGATCTCGGACGCCACTTCAACACTTGGCTGGGGGCTCGGCGGAGCTGATGTTGTGTTTTATCCTAATGAGAAAGATTTCATAATAAGGATTTGGAGAATGGGCAGAGGGATAGCAGAGCAGGGAGAGGCTGGTGCTGCTACTAGGGGCTCATACCATGGGGGAGTAATAAAGTTCCCCCCAGTAGAAATAATTCTCCTTATAATGTGACAGAGCAAAAAATACCCCCTTGTAATGCCTTTGTGTGGTTGTCTATTGTATGTCATATAGTGATGGGAAGTTCGAATCTTTTAAATGATTCAGTTTATTTGAATCAGTTCATTCAAAAGAACCGATTCATGAATCAAATCTTCAATTCACTTGCTGAGTCGGCTGATAAGCAAGTGAACCGAAACTCAGGAGTTAAAAAAAAAAAAGCATCCAGGGGGTGTAGAAAACTTAGGACTGGAGGGGAGGGGTAATTAATATAATTTAAATGGTTGCAAATCGGGTGGATTGGGAGGGCCCAGCCTTCACTCTAGGATCATGTTACACAAGACCTGCTCGCTCTGCTACCTCACACTGAGCTGCTTCAAAATAACGATTCGTTCAAGAATTGGACATCTCTAATGTCATAGGTAATGAGAGTCCAAGATGCATCCAGACATCCTTCCCATGCTGTTTTCAAACCATTTCGGTGATGTTTCCATCAATTTCTAACCTTTTTCTGTGAACCAGACACCCTCTATTTTTCAGAGCAGGGGGTGCCTGGTTTAATGCTCGCGTCTCCCTTTGATTTTCATTGTGCTCGAGCATACACAGTATTCAGCTGAACACTGCGATGTGCCGAGCATAGCGATGCTTCGGTCAAGCATGCTCGCTCAACACTAGCTGCATCTGCAACGTGACAGTCACACAAAAATCCAACTTGGATGGATTTTTTGCAACTGTCGTGCTGCCCTAGCCTAAAACAGCAACATAAGTAGCAATGTTACAGTTATGTATGGTAGCACCATATAACAGAAAACCCACATTACAGTCACAATATTGTCATTCACCACAAAAAAGTACAATACACCTGATTCCCCCCCCCCACCCCCCCGACCTCTAGGTTCCATAGTGCTAAGTGCTATGGCTGCTATAGCTATAGTTAGGCCCATGCATG
Organism: Bufo bufo; assembly: GCF_905171765.1. Classification (NCBI taxonomy): domain Eukaryota; kingdom Metazoa; phylum Chordata; class Amphibia; order Anura; family Bufonidae; genus Bufo; species Bufo bufo. The sequence continues at coordinate 87,859,064 of NC_053396.1, forward strand.
GCATGTGTAATACCCTAAAGTGGTATTACCATTTCTACACCCTGCTACTGTCTTCAATTGCTAACCACCATGTCATCTGTGTATGGATTCCAGGTCCTACCATGTCATCTGTGTATGGAACTTACCTACCCTTTGGGCAGAAGTTGCAGTTCTAGTTAATTCCAGTTTTAGACTCGATAGTGGAACTGAGAAGACATGAAAGATGTAGCAGCGAGGGGAAAGTTTCACCTCCGTCAGCAAAAGTCTCAAAAGGGAAATAGCTCATAGAGCATACTGACTACTTACATATCTACAGACAGAGTGTCACTAGACTAAAGTCCAGCTACCATATTAAAGCCGAGTTTAGAACAGCAGAGAGATAAAGCTGAGTATTCAAGTGTGCCTGCCAGTTTATGCCAAAGCCTGCTGGAACCAAGAGAAAGCCTGAATATTGTCTTGATGCAAGTTGATGCAAGTAAGATGTTAAACTTTATGAGAGTCTGGACTCGACTTATTCTCCACCATTATTCATCCCCTTTATTGCTTCAGAGCCAAACCCTGGGGAGCGACGGTATCCAGGTAGGAGCACCGTGACACACAGAGAGACTATAAAGGACCACACCACTCGGCATTCCTATAGACCTGGAACACGATCGGCCCTGGGGGCAGCATCTTGCACATGTATACCATTTCCCCCATTCAGTTACTATTGGTGCGGTTAGTATTGCCACCAAATACCAATGAACTGTCAAGTGGGAGAGCCTCAAGGCTTAGGCCTTGTCCACATTTCCGTGTCACTGACACGTCAGTGAAAAAAAACGTAAGTGTTTCATCTGGGAAGATATTCGTGAAGGATCCGTGGTTGGTCCGTGTGTCCGTTTTTACCATCCGTTTGTCATCCTTAATTCACTGACATTCTTTACTTTCCAAAGAATTTCCTATCATTCTTCAGTAAAAAAACGCACACACAACGGATGCCATCTGTGGTATGTCCGTGATTTTCATGGACACATAGACTTCTATAGGCGTTCTTGGTCCGAGAGCCACGGATCAAAGTAGTGCATGTCTCCGTGATATTTTTACTGAAATGTGAACAGACACATTTAAATCAATGGGTACGTGTGCTGTCCATGGAAAATGTGGACAGCACATGTCAGTGAAAAACAGAAATGTGGACGTGTCCTTAGTATTGAGGACTGACCACCTGACAATCCATTGCTAGCAAACATCAAAACTAATAGCACCAATGGCAGCCAAATGGAGAGGATACAGGAATAAAAAAAAAACTGCAAAGGAATGCAGCCAGTTCTTTTTCTGTAAAAAAAAAAAAAAAAAAAGGAAAATCACATATAGAAAATATAAAATGCCTCCAAAATTAAAAGTCATGAAATGTAGAAATGAAAATCCAAAAAAAACCTGGTGTTCCTTACATACATTATTTTCTTGGCTTCATTAAAGACATTGTGACTGGCAGCATGCAGGTAAGGAACAAGGGTGTGTCCAGCATAGTGAGACATTTCATTGAAGGGGTTTTCTCATCTTACTAAGGCCCGACCCAGAAACAACATAGAGCTCCGCTGTTTCTATAGCTCTCGTTGCATTGCACGAGAGCTATAGAAACAGCGTAGCACAACAAGCTACACTGTTTCCCTATAGCTTGCTGTGCTACACTGTTTCCCTATAGCTTGCTGTGCTACACTGTTTCCCTATAGCTTGCTGTGCTACACTGTTTCTGCAGCTCTCATGCACGACATAAGAGCTATTGAAACAGCGGAGCTCTATGCTGTTTCCGGGCCGGGAGGTGATCGGGTCTGTGTCTCATCTTGCCTTAGTAACGGGGAGATGAGACAACCCCTTTAAGGTTGTGGACAACCAATTATAATGCATGGCCCAACTTCAGTAATAAAGGTGAGGATTGTTCATGGCATCTTTCCGTCAAATGAAAAAAAATGTAAAGGGAAAGTCTCTGATTAAGGCCTCAGATTTATTCCGCATGAGATCTGCATTAAAACCGCACAAAAACACACATAAATCTGCATTATTTATCATATTTTTGTGTGCAGATTTGATGTAGATTTTCTGCAGAGCTCAGGTTGCCTGCACATAATGTGTAAAAACCTCAGCGTAAGGGCTTTTTGAGGCTTTTTTGTAGGCTCGGGTGCGGACCCATTTACTTCAATGGGGCCGCAAAAGATGTGGACAGCACTCCGTGTGCTGTCCAGCATCCGTTGCTCCATTCTGTGGCCCTGCAAAAATTATTGGTCATGTCCTATTCTTGTCTGTTTTCCGGACAAGAATAGGCATTTATACAAAGGGCCGTCCATTCCGTAAATTGCGGAAGGCACACGGGCGGCATCATTGTTTTGCGAATCCGCAATTTGCGGGCCGCAAAACACGGCACGTTCGTGTGAACAAGCCCTTTTACAGTACCAACATAGTGTGTGAGATTAGACAAATCTTACTTAGGCCTCTTTCACACGAACGTGTGCTCTCCGTGGCCGTATTGCGGACCGCATTTGCGGATCCGCAATACACGGGCGCTGATCCGTGGGCATTCTGCATCACGGATGCGGACCCATTCACTTGAATGGGTTCGCAAATCTGGAGATGCGGAACGGAAGCACGGAACGGAACCCTACGGGAGCACTACGGAGTGCTTCCATGGGGTTTCGTCCCGTACTTCAGTTCCAAAAAAAGATAGAACATGTCCTATCTTTTTGCGGAACGGCCGGATTGCGGACCCATTAAAGTAAATGGGTCCGCGATCCGCTGTGGCTGCCCCACGGTGTTCGTGCATTGCGGCCTGCATTTTGCGGGCCGCAGCACAACCACGGGGCGCACGCGTTCGTGTGCAAGAGGCCTTACACTTTGCTTTTTTTTTTTGGTGCGGAAATTGTCCTGCTGTGCGGATTTTGAAATTGTTGTCGCATTTTTTTCTTGTGCGGATTTTCAGTGGAAGGGTGAGATGTGTAGAAAATCCACATCAAATCTGCACCAAAACAGCATAAGAACTGCACAACTGCAGATTTCTTACAGATTTTGTGCACACAAATCTGCACTGTGTGCAGGTACCCTAACAGCTTCTGGCTCTTCTAGAAAGTACATCACTATGATATCCTTATTCTTAGGCCCCTTGAAGACGAGCGTTCCTCCCGCAGTGAGTCCGCAACGCAGCTCCCGGCCTGACCTCCCAGCGCTGCCGGGGATCACACAGCATTATATTGATTTATGATGCTATGTAACCCTTACAGTTCTGGAATGTATCGGATAACACTGGTATAATGCTGCCAGTGTTATCCAATACATTTTAGAACTGTAAGGGAAAAATAGCATCATAAATCAATATAATGCTAGGTGAATCCCGTCAGTGCTGGAAGGTTAGGCCGGGTGCTGACTTCTGAGATGCGGACTCGCTGCGGGAGGAACGCTCGTCTGCAAGGGGCCTTATTGTTACTACCTAGCTTAAACTTTATGGATATATTCTGTGGTTACAAAAACTACTTACTCCTTGACTAAAAATAGTAGTAAGCTCTGCTTGATGGACATGAAACATCTCTCTCTTTACAATTCCAGCCAAAGTAACGAATCCAAGGTAGCGTTTATGAGGTAACATAGTTGGGAGCATCGTTCAGGTTGACATCCAAGCTGGATATAAAAATGTCTATTGCTGTCCCAAGTAAAAGGGAAATTACAGGTAGAAAAACAGGTAAATCCCGAATAAAGTTTATTGTCTTTCTCTGTAGATACGAATATTTACTTGTCATGGTGATATGCACATCATATTAGGCATCAGTGTCCATGTGCCTCTGAACTTGATAACATGATAATATTTAACAAATAATACAAATTTTTATTACAGTCCTGTTGAAGCGATTGCTTTGCAACAGACACAGCAACCAACCACACCTTTTCTCACAATATCTACCTGGATAAGTCTTGTTGATAGGTGGTCTGAATCCAGAGCTATAAGCGATTTCATATTATGCAACTTAGCCCCTTGGTGCAACAAGGGTGGCCGAGTGACATGGCCAGGCAGTGTAGAGCTGTGAGGAGGTAGTGGTGGCACAGATAGGATTAGTAGTGGTTTACGGTGGCTGTCCTCACTCTGGCACTCCCTGGGTCATGAAGCAGTAAATGGAGGATGTACCCTTTCTTCCCTCAGGGCACACCCTGTGTCTTTTTGGGACTATCACCGAGTGATAGGTGGGGTGCCCTTGATGGTGTCTGGTTGGCAGGGTGCAAGACAGGAGGTGCAGGGCTGGTTAGTCAATGACCAGGCCGTTTGGTTGCAATAAAAAAAAGTCTTTCTTTACTGAATAGATAGTGGGAGTAGTATTTCATACAGCACCAAAGGCACAGTTCTGAAATATGTTACAATAGTTCTGTATAGGCAGTAGCAATGATGGCAGTAGTCGTCCTCCCGGAGACTCACTCCAAACACACTTTGCAATCTTCTAAAATAACCACAGGCGTCCAATTCCATTCTCATTTACTCCTTCTGCAATTCTCAGGCTGAGGGGTGCAGATTTTATATTTGGATGGCAAGTCTGTCTCAAAGTCTGGTGGGTGCCGGAGGCAATTAACCTGTTCCACAACAGTCTTATTGCCACAAACAAGCAGTACATTACTGTCTGAATCCAGCACGGGCTTGATGGTTCTAAACATTCTGTGGATGTTTGTTCTCTTTCTCTCAGGACTAGTCTCTCAGTTCTCAGCTGTGGAGTCTCAGGAATAGTGTATCCTGGGTGAGGCTTCTCTTTGGGCCTGCTTGTCAGGAGTTCACACATGTAAGTCTTGTCTCCAGCTTTGATAAGCTAAGACTCACTAACTAACCAGGAGGCTGGGGCATCCTACCAAAACTGCCAGTGTTAACTGTTTTATGTCCATAAAAAATTATTTGGAATACATAGTGCATAGACAGTTAAGTGTTTTAACATTAAATTAAAACAAATAACTTTTTGCAAACAATTAACTTTTAACAGTGATCCACTGCCCACATCTCTCATGTTAGCTGTATTTATTCCAAGGTATTTGATAATAGATTTAGTTTAAATATCCATGATTAAATGAAACACATAAAAAAACTGTGACCAAATGTTCTTTTTAAATGTAGATAGGGACAAGGCATATTTAAATAAAAAATTACCAGAAATTCAAAAAAAAACTTTATTAACATAAAAACTATTATTTAAACATTTAGATCAATTAGACATATAGAAAGTGCATATAAAGTGATATAGAGCCCAATGCTAACCGTACCCTGACAAAGCAGACATTCTGGTTGCAAATATTGATGACAGCAATTACAAATTTTTCAGGTCAAGATTCATGCACGGTTGATGAAAAAATAAAGAAAAATACTGAGTTGTAATTTAAAGGATATGAACACCTTTGTAAAACAAAACAACTTTTTTTTACACTAATTAATATATTTTGTGGAGAAAATCATTTCTCCAATTGGTTCTGTTTTTTTTTTTTTTTTTTTGTTCTCCAGCCTGCTGTGCAAAGACTGCTGCTCTCATCTGACAGATTTTCTGTAACTCCTCCTGGCTCCACACGGGATCGTGCACTGTCTCCCTCTCCCTTCTCCAGGCCCCAAACCCTTCAGTATGACAGAGAGGTGCAGAGTGTCAGCTGTAACATACAGCTGACACTCTGCTTCAAACTGCAGACATAACCTCTTCCATGCGGTGGTCCTTCCTGGGGAACATGCCCTGAACCCCATCCCAAACCCCCCTTCCCACGGTTCAGAATGGCCGTCCGCACTGCAACCCCAACCCACCCCCCACCCCCCGTTTAGGATGTCCGGCACAGCAAAACCCAGTGTACTCTACCGTTTAAGTTTTCCGGTATTAAGTTCCGCTTTAGGGGCTCAATACCGAGGGAAAAAAAACGCTTCAGTTTTGTCCCCATTTATTGTCAATGGGGACAAAACTGAACTGAACAGAACGGAATGCTGCAAAATGCATTCTGTTCCGTTTAGTTTAATTTCCAGACTGGAGAGCAAATCGCAACATGTTGTAGTTTGCTTTCCGTCCTGGGATGCAGAGGAAGACGGATCCGTCATGATCCCCAATGCAAGTAAATGGGGACAGATCCGTTTTCTCTGACACAATCTGACACAATAGGAAACGGATCCGTTCCCCATTGATTTTCAATGGAGTTAATGATGGATCCGTCTTGGCAATACATAGTAACATAGTAACATAGTATATAAGTCCGAAAAAAGACATTTGTCGATCCAGTTCGGCCTGTTATCCTGCAAGTTGATCCAGAGGAAGGCAAAAAAAATCCTGTGAGGTAGAAGCCAATTTTCCCCACTTAAGGGGAAAAAAATTCCTTCCCGACTCCATTCAGGCAATTAGATAACTCCCTGGATCAACAACCCCTCTCTAGTAACAATAGCCTGTAATATTATTACATTCCAGAAATACATTCAGGCCCCTCTTGAACTGTTTTAGTGAACTCACCATCACCACCTCCTCGGGCAGAGAATTCCATAGTTTCACTGCTCTTACCATAAAGAATCCTCTTCTATGTTTGTGTACAAACCTTCTTTCCTCCAGGCGCAAAGGATGTCCTCTTGTCACAGTCACAGTCCTGGGGATAAATAGATGATGGGAGAGATCTCTGTACTGACTCCTGATATATTTCTACATAGTAATTAAATCTCCCCTCAGTCATCTTTTTTCTAAAGTGTATAACACTAATTTTGATAATCTTTTAGGGTACTATAGTTCCTTCATTCTAGTTATTAATTAAGTTGCCCTCCTCTGAACCCTCTCCAGCTTTGCTATGTCTGCCTTGTCCACAGGAGACCAGAACTGTACATAGTTCCCCATGTGTGGTCTGACTAGTGATTTTGTAAAGTGGTAGGACTATGTTCTCATCACGGGCATCTATGCCCCTTTTGATGCAACCCATTATCTTATTGGCCTTGGCAGCAGCTGCCTGACACTGGTTTTTACAGCTTAGTTTGCTGTTCACAAAAATTCCTAGGTCCTTTTCCATGTCAGTGTTACCCAGTGTTTTACCATTTAGTATGTACGGGTGACTTGCATTATTCCTAATTTAGTAATGGCTGCCAAAAAGTAGTAATGGCTATGACATTAATTAATTATTTTAGGATACAGGGGTGTATGCCATCTGGTCCTGGCGATTTGTCTATTTTAATCTTTTTAAGACGCCGCTGTACTTCTTCCTGGGTCAGACAGGGCACATTTAATGGGGAATTTACTTTTACATTCTGCATTTCATCTAACAGTTTATATTCTTCAGTGAATACAATGGAGAAAAAATTATTTAATAGCTTTGCTTTCTCCTCATCGCTCTCTGCAACTCCCCCCTCATCAATCTGTAAAGGGCCGACACCTTCAGATTTATACTTTTTACCATTTATATAATTGAAGAACATTTTAGGATTAGTTATGCTCTCTTTGGCAATTAATCTCTCGGTCTCTAGTTTGGCAGCTTTTATTTGTTTTTTACATATTCAATTTATTTTCTTATAGTTTTTCAGTGCTTCCTCACCACCCTCCTGTTTTAGTGATTTAAATGCTTTCTTTTTGTCATTTATTGCTTTCTTTACAATTCTATTTATCCACATTGGTTTCTTCTTGTTCCTTAACCTTTTATTCCCATAAGGTATGTACCTCTCAGAATTAGATTTTAGGATGCTTTTAAAAATATCCCATTTTGTGGCTGTATTTTTATTTTTGAGGACTTGTCCCAGTTAGTTAGGCCTATGGCCTCTCTTAGTTGGCTAAATTTAGCTTTTTTGAAGTTTGGTATTTTTGTTCCTCCCTGAAGAAACACTCTATTGAATGATAATTGGAAGGCTATTACTTTATGGTCACTATTTCCCAGATGTCCCCCAACCTGCACATCTGTTGTTCTGTCAGGTCTATTGGTTAATACTAAGTCTAATATGGCCGTCTCTCTAGTACGGTCCAGAACCAGTTGGGAAAGGTAATTGTCTTTGGTTATTGCCAAGAACCTGTTTCCTTTATGAGATATACAAGTTTCAGTTTCCCAGTCTATATCTGGGTAGTTGAAGTCCCCCATAATAACGAACCTCATTATAATTTGCCGCCTCGTCTATCTCGTCTAGTAGTAGATTTTCTGTGGACTCTGGTATATTAGGTGGTTTATAATAAACTCCTATTAGTAATTATTGTTTTCGCCTCCATGTATTTCTACTCACAGTGACTCCACATGTTCATGTCCCTCACTTATATCTTCTCGGACTGTGGGCTTTAGACAGGACTTTACATAAAGGCAGACCCCTCCCCCTCTCCGGTTTTGGCGATCCATTCTAAACAGACTTTAACCCTGTACATTAACTGCCCAGTCATAACTATCATCCAGCCATGTCTCAGTTATTCCCACTATGTCATAGTCCTCCTCACACAACACTAATTCCAGTTCCCCAGTTTTATTAGTCAGGCTTCTGGCATTAGTATACATGCATTTAACGTTCATAACGTTCATAACAGATGCAGATGGCTGTATTATCATACCCTGCGGATCCAGCAAAAACACTAGTGTGAAAGTAGCCTGAGCTATGTAACAGGATATGCAGTGAGCCAGACCGACAGGGGAATTATATGTGAGGTCACGGTGTGAGCATTTGGTGGGCCGAGGTAAATACAGTTCTGGTTACTCACGGTTACGTCGTCCCTGGGCAAGCCTGCACAAGTGATGAGGAGAACGGCACAGGAATTCTCAGGGGCACACTCTGGTGTAAGGGACACAGGCCAGATGGTGGTTCGAGGTGCCCTTGATGGTCTGTATTAATGTGCCGATGGCAAGGTCCCTTGTAGTCGTGACGCCAGTACATTTTATGGTGGTACAACGATTTACTGTAGTGTTAAATGAGGAATTGGAGACTGAGACAAGGATGGTGCAATCCAGCTTACAACTTTTACTGAACGTTGCTCCTGATAACAATTACATCCAAGTATAAAACAGTCTCTAGTACATCCAGATATGAAATACAGTCTCTTATGCACATGAGGGTAGGATATTGTAAATCCTCAGGTAAAACAGGCTCTTTGTCTTTTATATATATGAAAGCTACTGCTTCAGACTAGGCTTTTGAAGTATAAAAAGTCCTAGGCTGGTATTAACTCTCGCCTTATTCTAACCTGAATTAAAGGTGGTTTTCAGAATCCTTGAACATCTATTTCCAGTGCATTTCTGACAGTTGGCCTAACTGTCCTCAGGATTTAAACTGGAGGTGTGGATGCCGGAAGCTGTGTCCTACTGTCACGGGGTTCCGAAGGTGCACTCGGTCCCCCATCTCCCGCAGACCTGTTGCTTAGCTTTGGGAATGAGGATCTGTGTTTGACCTCATTCCCAGGGCGGCTTTACTAGCTGGGTGGCTCCCTGCTCCTAAGTCTGCCTTGAGCGCCGAGCTGATCACTCGGTGCTCGACTGGTTGGTCTGTCGGTCATGTGACGCTGGCCACGTCACATGACCCTCACTCCCCACTATAAATACAGGCAGCCTGCTGGCTACAGGTTGCCTGTTAATTTCTAGGTTCCTGGCTATTTGTTGGACTGCTGAATACTTACCTGATCCTGTTCCTTGACCATCCTTTTGCCTGATCCTCCTGTACTGCGCATCCGTCCTGGTATTGTGACCTCGGATCCCACCTGACTACTCTCTTAGGACTCCTCTTGTACTTCTCTGCTCTCCTGGTATTTGACCCCGGCTTCTCCTGACCATTCTTTGCTTAATCCTTTGTACTTTGTAGCTTTCCTGGTATTGACTCGGTCCGTTCACGTCCTGTTGTTTGTCTGTCTGTCATCCCTGCACTTATTCCAAGTTAGGGATTGCCGTCCAGTTGTCCCCTGTCATTAGGACTCGCAAGGCAAGTAGGCAGGGCCAGGGGTAAGGGTGGAGCGCAGTGGTCACTTCCCTTCTCCCCTGTGTGTGTGTGTACGCGACCATTACACCTACACCTAATTGCAAAGGTGCCTACGAAACCGTTTGTTATCCTTTGACTTGAATAAAATATACTAGTCCCCTTGAATACTTGCTGTTTGCAGCTTATCACTGGTCACCCCGGAGGAGCGAGCTATAGAAGTAGATCTCTCACCTTTGGGCTGAATCTTGCAGGCTTTAACCCTGGACTGTGGAGCCAACAGGGAGAGAGCAGAGAGGCAGGAGGCCTCTCTCCAGCAGGCAGCTACATCATAGCTGCTCACTGACTAGACTTCAGGAAAATAACTCCCCTAACTAGGCCTAAGCTAAGCTATATATACTCTGTAACACTGCCCAATCTAGTGGAGAAACTAGTGTAGTGCACCCTAACTAGGCCTGTATAAAGGATCTTACACATAAAATCACATAGTGACATGGGAGACTATGACATGAGATGAAGTACAGCATACAGGCATAAAATATGACAATAAAACACAATCAAACTAATTTGCGGTGCCTACGATCACGAGTGGGACACTGCAGATGTGGGGGGCAGGCTGTGGAGCAGAGCTGAGCTGGTGCATGTGAAATCAACAGGAACACCCACACAGGCTCGGGAGACATCCGAACAGTGGGTAAATCTCATAGAAGAGCATTTCTGGGTGCATGTGAAACAAAGCTGATACCAGTAAACAAACAAGTGCAATTTTATTATGTGCTGCATTACAGTAAAATATGGGGTTATTGATTTTTATGGCACAAGGGTGTCCATAGCCTTTAAGTATCAGAAACGTAGTTTTAATTTATTTTCAGAAACATGTAGTAGAATAAGGCATTGATGTTATTCTAGCTGAACAAAGTCCAGCCAGAAGCCCAGTTTTTAATGTCTGGGATTTTTGTAGTCTCAATCTGGAGTGGTAAAGTTTAAAATATGTACTCCTGGAAGGACCATTTAACTGTTTTAATAGTATCTAGAGATCCATGGCCAGAGAAGGTCCACTCCACAACCTTTCTTTCAGATACAGCACTGAAAATGGTTGTCTCATGACAACAACTCCTGACCATAAGCCTGCCCTTTAACTTATATGCAGATTGAAAACCTGCCCACTAAAAACACTCTGACAGACTGAAGCCATGCCTTACATTTATTTAATAGACATCATAAAATACTATATTTGCCCTTCAGTGCCCTTCTGCTGGTCGAAGCTTTCCCCTGGCAAAATAAGCAGTTTGGCAGCTTCAGTATTAAAATGTGTTGTCTGTAATGAGAAAAAAAGGAAACGACTGATTAAACTCAGTATGCTAAACTATCTATGGCCGGAATGCTCAACCTGCGGCCCTCCAGCTTTTGCAAAACAACAACTCCCAGCATGCCCTAATAACTATAGGCTGTTCAGGCATGCTAAGAGTTGTAGTTTTACTACAGCTGGAGGGCCGCAGGGTGGGAATCCCTGATCTATGGCTATGGTGGTGGTTAGGAGCCAGGACACCTACCATGAGGCAAGAACAGCATCTTGGGGACCATCACCTTTGCTGAAGAGAATACATCACATCTGTATATCCCTGCTTATACTTCCCCTGTTGGTTGGAGCCAAACCAAGTTTTGGAATAAGAATAGTGTTGATCGAGCACCAGAGTACTTGGGTGCTCGAGTAAAAGACTTTAAGATGCTCGGGTGCTCTACAGAGCACCCGAGCACAATGGAAGTCAATGAGAGAATCAGAGCATTAAACCAGGCACCCCCTGCTCTGAAATGGGGAGGGGTGAGGTTCACAGGAAAAGGTCAAAAATGTATGGAAACACTACTGAAATGGTTCGGGAACAGCATGGGGAGGATGTCTGAATGCATCTTGGACTCCCAGGTCTCTGCTGGGAACGATGTTGTCCGAGTAGTACGCCAGTTTTACAGATTGACAATAATACGCACAAAACCGAAGATAAAATCGATTTTAGAGGAAATTGTTAGCAAACATTCTTTCCTGTATATTTACTTGTGCTGCCAAAAATTACAAGGAAGAGGCACTCCGATACAACCTGTATATCACATAAAGGAGGGACTAATTCACATCATTCACATTGTGCTACAATTGTTCAGGTAGTGGGAATCCACCTACACTCATAAAGCCTATGCACTATGCAAGTGCAAGCCTATGCAAGTGAAAAGGCTGCCAAAAATTACAAGGAACCGGCACTCTAATACATCCCTTATTACACATAAAGGAGGGCATCATACACACCCTTGAAAAATTATGATTGATGGCCTGCTGGTGACTCTCAAAAACATTTGGAGAAAGGGCCTGCTGGTGACACTCTAAAACATTAGGGTCGAGAGCCGGCTGCTGATCTGACCACCTAAAACATTAGGGGTGAGGGTCTGCTGCTGATCTGACCCTCTAAAACATTAGGGGCGAGGGCCTACTGCTGATCTGACCATCTAAAACCTTAGGGGTGAGGGTCTGCTGCTGAGCTAACCCTCTAAAACATTAAGGGCGAGTACCTGCTGCTGATCGGACCATCGTAAACATTATGGGAGAGGGCCTGCTGGTTACCCTCTAAAACATTAGGGGTGAGGGTCTGCTGCTGGGCTGACCCTCTAAAACATTAGGAGCGAGGGCAGCCTAATAAGCATGTTGATATGATGGAGGAGGACGAGAAAAGGAAGATTGAATCATATACCCTTTTTTGTGGTGGAGGGTGTGCATGGGAATACAGTGTATTCAGTACACCACATTTAAAGTGCCTTCTCCTGATGGAGTAGAGAAGTCAGGGGCAATCCAGGCCTTGTTAATTTTGATAAGACTCAACCTGTCTGCATTTTCAGTTGACAGGCGGATGCGCTTGCCGCTTATCAGTTATTATGCCCCCAGCAGCACTAAATCCCCGCTCAGACAAAATGCTGGCGGCAGGGCAGGCCAGCACCTCCAAGGCGTAGAGCGCCAGTTCGTGCCACGTGTCCAGCTTGGACACCCAATAGTTGTAAGGCACACAGGGATCACTGAGGTCACTGACACAGTCTGCTACGTATTCCTTCACCATCTTCCAAAACTTTTCCCTCCTTGTGACACTAGGCTGCGCATTAGGGTGAGAGTGCTGGCGGGGTGTCATGAAACTGTCTCACGCTTTGGAGAGTATTGCCCTGCCTCTGTTGGAACTGCTGTGTGTTCCCGTCATCTCCCTTACTCGGTTGAGCAAGGAACTACGTACTCTACCGCCAGGGTAGTCAGCTGGAAATTTTTGGAGCACTATTTCTACAAGAACCTTCTGGTATTGCACCATTTTGCTAGTCCTCTCCACAACAGGAATGAGAGATGAGAAGTTCTATTTGTAGTGGGGGTCGAGAAGGTGAACAACCAGTAACCAGTGTTGGCCAAAATGCGTATAACGCGAGGGTCACGGGAAAGGCAGCATAACTGTCACTACCAGAGCTTTGAGACGTTCTCACAGCTCTGTTTCTCCTCCCCTGTGATGATGTCACTACTAGAGCTTGGAGGAGTTCTCTCTGCTCTGTTTCTCCGCCCCTGTGATGAGGTCTTTACTTTCTGTTTCCTTCCTCCCAGCTGTTCCTCCTGTGTTTGATTTCTCTGCCTTTAAATCACCCCTCCTCCTTTGTAGGGTGCAGATTATATTTCTCATTTGAGTTGTATCTCTCGCTTGAGTATCTTCACTTGTGTGCTATAATTTCACTGGACCTGTGTTCTGCTGCAGCAAGTACTCCGGATATTGCCAGCTGTCTTTGGATCTGTCTTCACTGCTGCTGCAGCTCCTTCAGTTAAGTGTGCAGACATTGTAGTGTTTCTGTTTGTTTTCTGACTGGATCCGAGGCGACCCCGGTTCCGTCCATATACTGAGCAGGGCACCGGTGGCCGTGCCCCTTCCACTATTGTAGGGGTTACAGTGGTCATCAGTCTTAGGTACGCGGGCATGCCTTGTTCCACCATTTGGATCCGGGCATGTGCTTAGCAGCATAGGGAGAGCTTTGAGGGTCTGACAGGGGTCACCCTTTATCCTCCCTAGTTTGGGTCCGGTCAGTAGCTCTATTTACTGTGTATGCTCTTGTTGCTCACATACAGCCGTGACATTCTAATCCGCCAAAACCGTCCTTTTTGACATGGATCCGCTTTCTGGCCTGGTTGACCGCATGCAGGGTCTTTCTTTGGAGGTAGCGGATCTCTGTCAATCTATGACTCAGCTTCATGCATTGGGCTATGCTCCGGCCCATAGAGTCTGTTGCGAGCCAAAGGTCTCACTTCCGGAAACGTTCTCCGGGGGCAGTGAGAATTTTGTTTGCTTCAGAGAGGCATGCAAACTCAATTTTTGCTTGTGTCCCCATTCCTCTGGTAATGAGGAGCAGAGGGTGAGGATTGTCATCTCCCTGCTCAGGGGTAATGCTCAGACTTGGGCTTTTTCGCTGCCATCAGGGGATCCCTCCCTTCGATCCGTGGAAAGATTTTTTGTGGCCCTGGGGCAGATATATGATGACCCGGATCGTGTTGCTCTGGCCGAATCTAACTTACGTTTTTTATGCCAAATCCTGCACTTGAGAAACCTTGTCGTGGTGTCCGGGCTTAGACATGTTCTACACCGTAGGACATGTTGACTAATCTCTCAATTTTAAAATCAGTTTGAGGATTTAGTGAGACTGCAGAGTGCACCTGTGTTTGTTATTGTTTTGTTATATTGTTATATTAATTATGACATCCGCACTTGTTACCTTGTGTAGGATGTCTATTGTGGTACTTGTGGTTCGCCGCGGGCATCCTCCATTGTATGCATTTTGCTGGGGATTGCCATTAGCAACGGGCCACAAGTGCAGGATTTGCTCCCCTATATATATGCACAACTGCATGTGGGTTTGAGCACCTCCTGCTAATGCCAACCTGTCTTCTTAGTTTGTATATATAGATTCCTGGAGGTGTATAAACTCCTATTTAAATGTGCCTGTTTTCCATCTACAGGTCACATTTAGGTGCAGCTGTGAGGCCTGGGACATATCAGCAAGTCTTGAGTGGGACTCACAGACTCCTCCCTCCTCCCATTGCAAGCATGGCCACATGCTGGAGGTAACTGGTGAGTTGTTTGTGAGTCGGCCTTATGCTCCTGTAATTTGCCCACTGGCTCCTGGTATCGCCCATACGGCTCAGGTAGGAGAGTGTAGGGTCCCGGGCTACTTGAGAAACCTTGTCGTGGTGTCCGGGCTTAGACATGTTCTACACCGTAGGACATGTTGACTAATCTCTCAATTTTAAAATCAGTTTGAGGATTTAGTGAGACTGCAGAGTGCACCTGTGTTTGTTATTGTTTTGTTATATTGCTAGATTTTAGGGAGCTGAACCGTATCACGATTCGCGATCCCTATCTCCTTCCTCTGATCCCGGACCTCTTCAACCAAATTGTTGGGGCCAAGGTTTTTTCCAAATTGGATTTGAGAGGCGTGTACAACCTGGTCAGGGTCAGAGAGGGGGATGAATGGAAAACGGCCTTTAATACCCCTAACGGGCTTTTCGAGAATCTCGTTATGCCTTTCGGCCTGATGAATGCTCCGGCCGTCTTTCAGCATTTTGTTAACAGTATTTTCTACCATTTAATGGGGAAATTTGTATTGGTGTATCTTGATGATATTTAGATTTTTTCCCCTGATGTTCAGACCCATCAGGATCATCTTTTTCAGGTTCTGCAAATTCTGCGGGAAAATAAATTGTACGCCAAGCTGGAGAAATGTCTTTTTATGGTATCGGAGATTCAATTTCTGGGTTTTCTCCTCTCTGCTTCTGGTTTTCGCATGGATCCGGAGAAGGTCCGTGCTGTACTTGAGTGGGAGCTTCCTGAGAATCAGAAGGCATTGATGCGCTTTCTGGGTTTTGCGAACTATTACAGAAAGTTCATTTTGAATTATTCCTCTGTTGTCAAACCCCTCACTGACATGACAAAAAAGGGGGCGGATTTTTCCTCTTGGTCGGAGGAGGCGCTTGCAGCTTTTTCTAAGATTAAAGAGAGTTTTGCGTCTGCTCCTGTCTTGGTGCATCCCGATGTTTCCTTACCTTTTATTGTTGAGGTGAATGCTTCCGAGGTAGGTGGGTGTGGGTGCGGTTTTGTCCCAGGGCACTTCTCCTGCCAAATGGCGACCCTGTGCCTTTTTCTCTAAAAAACTCTCCCCGGCAGAGAAAAACTATGATGTGGGAGATAGGGAGTTGTTGGCCATCAAGTTGGCTTTCGAGGAATGGCGCCATTGGTTGGAGGGGGCCAGGCACCCTATCACTGTTTTTACCGACCATAAGAATCTGGCATACTTGGAGTCGGCCAGGCGTATGAATCCGAGACAGGCCAGATGGTCTCTGTTCTTCTCCAGATTCAATTTTGTCATTACATTCCGCCCTGGGATCAAAAATGTGAAGGCTGATGCTCTCTCTCGCTGTTTTCCGGGAGGAGGAAACTCCGAGGACCCGGGTCCCATTTTGGCGGAGGGGGTAGTTGTTTCTGCTCTATATTCTGATTTGGAGGCCGAGGTCCAGGCTGCCCAGACTGAGGCACCTGCCCGTTGTCCTTCTGGGAAGTTGTTTGTGCCTCCTGAGCTACGTCCCAAACTCTTCAAGGAGCATCATGATGCTGTTCTTGCTGGTCACCCCGGGAGTAGAGCCACGGTAGATCTCATTGCTCAGAGTTTTTGGTGGCCGGCTCTTCGTAAGTCGGTGGAGGGTTTTGTGGCTGCTTGTGAGACGTGCGCTCGCGCTAAGGTCCCTCGTTCACGGCCTTCAGGTTCCCTTCTCCCGTTACCCATACCTTCCCGTCCTTGGACACACCTGTCCATGGACTTTATCACGGATCTTCCTCGTTCCTCAGGGAAGTCGGTGATCCTGGTGGTGGTGGACCTTTTTAGCAAGATGGCTCATTTCGTACCTTTCCCTGGTTTACCCAATGCTAAAACGTTGGCGCAAGCTTTTGTCGACCATATTGTTAAATTGCATGGCATTCCCTCTGATATTGTTTCCGATAGAGGCACGCAGTTTGTGTCCAGATTCTGGAAGGCTTTCTGTTCTCGCCTGGGGGTTCGGCTGTCCTTTTCTTCTGCTTTTCACCCGCAGTCGAATGGTCAGACTGAGCGCCTCAATCAGAATCTGGAGACATATTTGCGCTGTCTTGTGGCAGAGAACCAGGAGGATTGGTGTTCATTTCTCCCTCTTGCTGAGTTTGCTCTGAACAACCGTCGTCAGGAATCTTCTGATAAGTCACCATTCTTTGGTGCATATGGGTTCCATCCGCAGTTTGAGACATTCTCGGGAGGGGCTCCTACTGGTTTACCTGAGGAGGAGAGATTTTCCTGGTCTTTGTCTACCATTTGGCAAAAGATTCAGAGTAATCTTAGAAAGATGAGTGAGAAGTATAAGCATGTGGCTGATAAGAGATGTGTGCCTGGTCCGGACCTGAATGTGGGTGATCTGGTGTGGTTGTCTACAAGA
Organism: Bufo bufo; assembly: GCF_905171765.1. Classification (NCBI taxonomy): domain Eukaryota; kingdom Metazoa; phylum Chordata; class Amphibia; order Anura; family Bufonidae; genus Bufo; species Bufo bufo. Next base: position 87,876,424 of record NC_053396.1, read on the forward strand.
AATATTAAACTGAAGGTTCCCTCCTGGAAATTGGGTCCCAAGTTTATTGGGCCTTATAAAATCTTGTCAGTCGTCAATCCTGTTGCCTTCCGTCTTGATACATAATGTATTTCACAGATCTCTCTTAAAACCATATGTCCAGCCCACGGTACCCTCCTCTTTGCCTCCTCCTCCGATTTTGGTTGATGGCAATCTGGAGTTTGAGGTTTCCAGAATTGTGGACTCTCGCATTGTCCGCGGTTCTCTTCAGTACCTCGTTCATTGGAAGGGTTATGGTCCTGAGGAGAGGATGTGGGTTCCGGTGTCGGACATTAAAGCCACTCGCCTCATCAGGGCATTTCATAGGGCTCATCCTGAGAAGGTGGGTCCTGGGTGTCCGGAGTCCACCCGTAGAGGGGGGGGGGGTACTGTCACTACCAGAGCTTTGAGACGTTCTCACAGCTCTGTTTCTCCACCCCTGTGATGATGTCACTACTAGAGCTTGGAGGAGTTCTCTCTGCTCTGTTTCTCCGCCCCTGTGATGAGGTCTTTACTTTCTGTTTCCCTCCTCCCAGCTGTTCCTCCTGTGTTTGATTTCTCTGCCTTTAAATCACCCCTCCTCCTTTGTAGGGTGCGGATTATATTTCTCATTTGAGTTGTATCTCTCGCTTGAGTATCTTCACTTGTGTGCTATCATTTCACTGGACCTGTGTTCTGCTGCAGCAAGTACTCCGGATATTGCCAGCTGTCTTTGGATCTGTCTTCACTGCTGCTGCAGCTCCTTCAGTTAAGTGTGCAGACATTGTAGTGTTTCTGTTTGTTTTCTGACTGGATCCGAGGCGACCCTGGTTCCGTCCATATACTGAGCAGGGCACCGGTGGCCGTGCCCCTTCCACTATTGTAGGGGTTACAGTGGTCATCAGTCTTAGGTACGCGGGCATGCCTTGTTCCACCATTTGGATCCGGGCATGTGCTTAGCAGCATAGGGAGAGCTTTGAGGGTCTGACAGGGGTCGGCCATGTGTGCAAGAGTCCCAACAGACAAAACTTCACTGTCCTCATCAGGAGGATGACTTTCAATCTCCTCATCCTCTTCCTCCTCTTCGGCCCATCCACGCTGAACAGATGGAATAAACCTGCTATGGGTACCACCCTCTGTAGCGGAGGCAACCGTCTCCTGCTTCTCCTCCTCCTTCTCCTCCTCATCCTCATCATCATCCAATTCGTGCTGAGAAGACGAACTTAGGGTGGTCTGGCTATCACCCTGTGTACTGTCTTCCCCCATTTCCACCTCTTCCACATGCAAAGCGTCCGCCTTCATTGTGAGCAGCGAGCATTTCAGTAGACACAGAAGTGGGATGGTTACGCTGATAATAGTGGCATCGCTGCTCACCATCTGTGTTGATTCCTCAAAGTTGCGTAAAACCTCACAGAGGTCAGACATCCATGCCCACTCGTCGCTTGTGAAGAGTGGAAGCTGACTGGAAAGGTGACGGCCATGTTGCAGCTGGTATTCCACTACTGCCCTCTGCTGCTCACAAAGCCTGGCCAACATGTGGAATGTGGAGTTCCAGCGCGTGCTCACATTGCACAACAGTCAGTGAGCTGGCCATTTCAAGCGCTGCTGCAGCATTGCCAGACCGGCGGCAGCGGTCGATGACTTTCAGAAATATGCACACACGCGGCGCACCTTCACCATTAGCTCAGGCAAATTGGGGTAGGTTTTGAGAAACCGCTGAAACACTAAGTTGAACACGTGGGCTAGGCATGGTGTGTGTGAGCTTGCCAAGCTCCAAAGCCGCCACCAAGTAACAGCCATTATCAGACACAACCATGCCTGGTGGTAGGTTGAGTGGCGAAATCTGAAATTAGTTTCAGCACGGCCTGTTGCCGCTTCCCTACGGCAGTGCTACACTGCTTCCAGCTAATGACTAATGGCTGACTGGTGCTGCAAGATGACAATTCAGAGGTAGAAGTGGAGGAGGAGGTGGAGGAGGAGAAGGGGGAGTTGCAGCCACTAATGTAGGTGGTGGTGGAAATCCTGATAAAAGTAGGGCCCGCAATCATTGGCGTCGGTAGCATCTGTGCCATCCCAGGGTACGACTCACTCCCGGCCTCCACAACATTCACCCAGTGTGCCGTCAGGGAAATGTAGCGTCCCTGGCCACAAGCACTTGTCCATGTGTCAGTCGTTAAGTGGACCTTCCCAATAACTGTGTTGGTTAGGGCACAGGTGATGTTACGGGACACATGCTGGTGTAAGGCGGGGACGGCACACAGGATAAAATAGTGGTGGATGGGGACTGAGTAACGAGGGACGGCCACTGCCATCAGGCTGCGGAAAGCCTCAGTGTCCACAAGTCTAAATGGCAACATTTCCAGGGCCATCAATTTTGAAAGCTGCACATTTAGTGCTATGGCCTGTGGATGGGTGGCTGGGTATTTGTGCTTTCATTCAAAGGCCTGGGGTATGGACATCTGTGCTGGGACACAGAAGTGGATGTGCTAGATGATGGTGCTTGCAAAGGTCCAGGTGCAGGGCTGGAGGCATCTTCTAACACAGGGGAAGAGGAGGCAGTAATGTGACCCGCAGACACGGATTGTGGACCCAGGCATTCGGCCCACCTATTAGGGTGCTTTGATGCCATGTGGCGGATCATGCTGGTGGTGGTGAGGTTGCTAGTGTTCACGCCCCTGCTTATTTTGGTACGGCACAGGTTGCAAATGACTATTTTTTATCGTCCACACTTTTCTCAAAAAAGCGCCAGACTGCGGAACACCTACCCCTTGGCAATGAAGATTGCCGCAAGGGTGTGCTCCGGGGAACAGTTGCAGGCCTGTTTGGTTTGGCCAGCCTTCTCCCTTTTTCCACCCCACTGCCTCTTCAAGCCTGTTGCGGTGCTGCGGATCCCTACCCCTCTGTACTGCTGTCCTTGCTTGGCTTGCCACCTTCCCAGGTTGGGTCAGTGACTTCATCGTCCACCACCTCCTCTTCCACTTCCTCACTTTGGTCATCCTCCTGACTTGTTGACCTAACAAGAACCTCACTTATTGACAACTGTGTCTCATCCTCATCATGAACCTCTTGAGACACCAATTGCCGTTGACTTATTGTCAACTGTGTCTCATCATCATCATCCACTTTGTGAAACACTAATTGCCGTTCCCCACCGTCATCTTTTTCTGACTGTGGATGCTCAAGAGTTTGGGAATCAGTGCACAAGATCTCCTCATGTTCCTTTTTTAAGCGGTCTTGGTGAGAGGGCCAAATAAAGGAATGCGATGAAAAGAGCTCCTTGGAATATCCGAGTGTGGGATCATCACTTGTTTGCTAAGACTCTACATGATGGGAGGAAGGAGGATCAGGGTGAGGATTCGGTTGACCAGACTCTTGACTACTGAGATTGGACTTGGTGGAAAACAGGGTGGTGCTTAACCGACTGGAAGCATTATCTGTTGCAATCCAACCAAACACCTGGTCGCACTAGTGTGACTTCAAGAGTGGACTCCTGCGCCGCCCTGCAAACTGGAACATGAAGCTAGGTATCGTAGATGAGTGTGTTTCTTGTGCTCTGGCAGCAGGTGCAGTTTCACCGCGCCCAGGGCCACAGCCTCTGCGTGCACCATTAGAGCACAGCCATTTCCCCTTCCCTTACTGCTCGCCTTGAGCATATTAAATGGTATATATGCTTGCAATTATGGCACACGTACAGAAGCACAGGTTTTGTAAGTGTATGCAAAAATAAATTACACTGAATGTCAAAGATATTTAGGATGCGCAAACGTTATACAGGAAATGTAGCACAGGTAATGTCGCTGTCACCAGCGGCGAAAAAATTTAACTGAATGTCACAGATATTTAGGATTTGCAACCATTATACATGAGATGTAGCGCAGGTAATGTCGCTGTCACCTTTGGCGAAAAAATTTAACTGAATGTCACAGATATTTAGGATGCGCAAACGTTATGCAGGAGGTGTAGCGCAGGTAATGTCGCTCTCACCAGCGGCGAAAAAATTACACAGAATGTCAAAGATGTTTAGGATGTGCAAACGTTATACAGGAGATGTAGCGCAGGTAATGTCGCTGTCACCAGCGGCGAAAAAACTGGACTGAATGGCACAGATATTTAGGATGTGCAAATATTCGGGCGCAGGACTTATTCACTTGAATGGGGTCCACATATGATGGTTCGCACCGCAAAAAAAGTTGTGCATGCATTACTTTTTTGCAGTGCGGAGGCATGGAAAGAAAACCCACGAAAGCAGTCCGTAGTGCTGCCATGTGCTTGTGTGCCTCCGTTCCGCACAGCACCTTCTGGATTGCTGACCCATTCAAGTGAATGGGTCTGCATCCATGATGCGGTGCACAAACGACCCGTGCCCGTATATTGCAGACCTGCTGTTTGCAGGCCGCAATATGGGCACCAACCAACAACGGCTTTGTGGATGAGGCCTTACACAGGACAGAAACTAAGATTTTAGTGTCCACATCAACAGCGCTTTCACCTGATGAACGATCATTGGCTTGTTTATTTGCTGATTGGTGACTCTTTACATGGCGCAACATTGAGAACTGATAATTGGCCCATTTGTTTGCCCCTGTAAAGGGGCCTTTAGATCTGAACTCTAAAAGCATATAATAGAGTGTTCCTCTAAGCAAGTCATCTTTTACATGCACTTACTTTGTCATACATTCCACTTAAAAATGCATTGAAAAACAGAAATGTTATTATGATGGGCCCCCGCACAGCCTGACAACGTGTGAACGCAAAGATGAGTGCAATTGACAATTCTTGCCTTTGGCAGAGCAAGCCGAAAGTAAAAAAGAAATAATTTAAAAATGATACTATGTAAAAAGTGTTGTAACCGTCATCGCCCACTGGAAAACATGACAGTCATGCATATCCAAACCTAAACAAGTTCTTGTTGGGGCCTTTTAAAGGACTGTTAGTAATAAGAGAGGTTTAGAATAGGTCACAGGGCCCTTGAGCCTAAGGCTTCTAAAATTCCTAAGACACGAAGTCATGAAGATGCCCCAGGACAGAATTGGTTAATAATGGAAGACGAAGGAACATTAGGCAAGCTCCGTCCTGTATTGCCCAGGGATGGTTGCCATGGAAACTTCTTACACCTGAGTGAAGCAGGTGGCAAGACATACAGTGACAGACGCCCTCGAGGGAAGTGGAAAGGAGAGAAAAAAGGAAGTGTTAGGTTATACAGAATGGAAAACTTAATGTAATCGTGAACAAAGTCTTCCAGTAAAACTGGTACCTCAAGGAAATATCAAGATATATTAAAGTTACCAACAAGGAAGAAGACAGCCGTCACCTCTCACTGGCATACGGCTCACCTGCTGCCACCGCTGCATATCACCATTTCACACACACGCCATAATTGTGTTGTTCAGCTGAGACGTTTCCTCTCCCTGAGACAAACATGACAGACTCCTGACTATTTTTCATTTTATGTGTTTAATAAAAACATTACCAGGGGAGGAAAGTATTATATAACATTTCTGCTACCCAATTCAGATTATTGGCTTATTAAATGTTTTTCTAGAGCTCACCCTTTAAGACAGCAATAAACATACAGATTACCCCCACCAGGCAGTGCTAGGGTGGTGAAAGATCAGGGCCACAAGCCCAATGGCATGCTTTGCCTTCCTCGCTAAAAATTTACTGCTTAGCTAATACAACTCTGAGAACACGATAGGCTTAGATACACCAACTCAGCAGCAGACTTTACCTGAAAATCAGCGCTGTGGGCCCTCAAAGCCATACCCATCAGTGCTACGGCCCTTCCACCAAATCATTTGTCATATAAAATAATGTATATATTAGGGTGACCACTTTCACATAGTTGCTAACTGTCACAAATTTGCAGGGACTGTCCCTGATTTTCAAAAGTGGACGTTTACAGGCCAAGTCGGGGGGAGTTTTGGGTGCCCCGATTTTACCAACCTAAACATTCGTATGTGCTTTCATAATCCTCAAATGGAGGACACCATTCCTGGGACTGTAGGTGACGATACAGCACACACAATGAAAATTGTATCTATGTACAAGGGTGAGAGGACATTACAGGGAGGAGGTATAAGATGACTACAACTCCCAGCATGTCCCAATATTATGGGATATCAGAGGAAGGGGTGGGATATAAGAGGAGAGAACTACAACTCCCAGCATGTCCAAGATATTACTATGGGATATAAAAGAGAGGGAGTATAAGAGGAGAGGACTACAGCTTCCAAGGTTTCTCAGGCTCACTATTCCTCCACTGCACTGAACTGTGCCCCAACCTGCACTGATCACATGATAGTGATATCATCACAGGTCCTTACTACTTCTCCTCTCCACTGCTGAGCTCCGGCCCCTCCTACTCTTATCACACGACAGTGATGTCATCACAGGTCCTACATACAGCTCTTGCACTGTAGCAGATTATTTTACCCCCCACCCCTGTGGACATTTTTAGTAATTTATAAATCCCAATTTTTTTAGGCCCCAGAAAGAGAACATATTCATGAAAACAGGACGTATGTTCACAATAAAACATATGATAATTTACCTATGAATAATAGAGATATGCACTTACCAAATAGTACCCCCATTCAAGGACTAAATGATACTGCCACACTATGACCACAAATATAAATAACTAATAATATCACTGATACAGATTTCTTAATCCAATACTACACTGGTATTCTGCTGACCATGCTGTAAATACAGTACTATTAAATCCAGTTACTCATAGGTGACATTTTCTCTGACTGTAGTCATTCACTTCTCCTTTTCTCTCCATTCAGTCCTGACCACCATGATGACTGCTCCCAGCCACAACTCATCTCTTCAAAGTTTGATGTCCAGACATCTTTGGCTCCTCAAATAACTTATTGCAACACTGCCCCTAATAAGGCCCAGCTAGTTTATAGTTCCTCCCACCCAGCTGCTTATGTAGAAACTTCCCTATCACTGCCCCTGTATGGACATAACATCACAGGAAACAAAAGCTGCATGGACATGGTCATGTGACCACAGCCCAGACTGGAAGAGAGGAGCAATAAAACTAAAAGAAATATATTACATAAATTTTTTAAGGGATGTTGATGCAAGCTAGAAAACCCCTTTAAGCGCTGTCTTGTTGCACTATATAGCACTTAGATAGGTAAAGTATAGTGTTGATCGAGCACCAAAGTGCTCGGGTGCTCGGGCCGAACACATCGGGATGCTCGGGTGCTCTGCAGAGCACCCTAGTACAATGGAAGTCAATTGGAGAACCCGAACATTAAACCAGGCACCCCCTGCTCTGAAGAGGGGAGGGTGCCTGGTTCATAGGAAAGGGTTAGAAATTGATGGAAACACCACCAAAATGGTTCAGGAACAGCATGGGGAGGATGTCTGGATGCATCTTGGACTCTCAGGTCGCTGCTGGGAACAATGTTGTCCGAGTAGTATGCCACTTTTACAGACTGACAATAATACGCACAAAACTGAAGATGAAATCAATTTTAGACAGGAAAAATTGTTAGGAAACATTCTTTCCTGTATATTTACTTGTATATAAAGTGCAAGTGCTGCCAAAAATTACAAGGAAGAGGCACTCCGATACAACCTGTATATCACATAAAGGAGGGACTCATTCACATCATTCACTCATAAAGCCTATGCACTAAGTGAAAGGGCTGCCAAAAATTACAAGGAACCGGCACTCCAATACACCATTTGCTACACATAAAGGAGGGTATCATACACAGCCTTGAAAAATTATGATTGATGGCCTGCTGGTGACCCTCAAAAACATTTGGAGCAAAGGCCTGCTGATCTGACCATCTAAAACATTATGGGTGAGAGCCTGCTGCCACTTTGGTGACTCTAGATAACCTGGGGCCGATCTCACGTCCCCGTGACGGCGACGATCCATTCAGATGTCTGCCCTATCAACTTTCAATGTTATTTTCAGTACAAACCATGATGACCACGGGTAACGGGGAATCATGGTTCAATTCCGGAGTCTGAGAAAGGGCTATGGCTACAACATCCAAGCAAGGCAGCATGCGCGCAAATTACCTATTAGGTATAATTAGCTGAGGGCCTACAGGTGAGCTGACCCTGTAAAAGATTGTAGGTGAGAGCCTGCTGGTGAGCTGACCCTCTAAAAAACTATATATGAGGGCCTGCAGCTAAGCTGACCCTGGAAAACATTATATGCGAAGGGCATATATGTGAGGGCATTATATGCGACGAATAAGCATGTTGATATGATGGAAGAGGAGAAGGAGGATGAGAAAAGGAATATTCAGCCATATACCCTTGTTTGTGGTGGAAGGGCTGCATCGGAATACAGTGTATTCAGTACATTATGAACAACACATTTTGCCTTTTATGTTAATCAGCTTTCCTCTGGTGGAGTCAAGAAATCATGGTCAATCCAGGTTCATTTTTATAAGAGTCAACCTGTCAGCATTTTCAGTTGACAGGCGGATACGCTTATCTGTTATAATGCCACCAGCAGCACTAACTACCCGCTTTGACAAAACGCTGGCGGCAGGGCAGGCCAGCACTTCCAAGGCGTAGAGCGCCAGTTCGTGCCACGTGTCCAGCTTGGACACCCAATAGTTGTAAGGCACACAGGGATCACTGAGGATGCTGACACCGTCTGCTATGTACTCCTTCACCATCTTCCAAAAATTTTCACTCCTTGTGATACTAGGCCGCGCATCAGGGTGAGGGTGCTGGCGGGGTGTCATGAAACTGTCCCAGGCTTTGGAGAATGTTGCCCTGCCACTGTTGGAACTGCTGTGTGTTCCCCTTGTCTCCCCTCCTTGGTTGGCCAAGGAACTACGTACTTTGCTGCCAGCGTTGTCAGAAAAATGAGAGCTGAGAAGTTCTCTTTGTAGCGGGGGTCGAGAAGGGTGAACAACCAGTAATCTGTGTTCTCTAAAATGCGTATAACGTGTGGGTCGTGGGAAAGGCAGCCTAACATGAAGTTGGCCATGTGTGCCAGAGTACCAACAGGCAAGACTTCGCTGTCGTCATCAGGAGGATTACTCTCAATCTCCTCATCCTCTTCCTCCTCTTCAGCCCACCCTTGCTGAACAGATGGAATTAAACTTCCATGGGTACTACCCTCTGTAGCGGAGGCAACCTTCTCCTGCTCCTCCTCCTCTTCATCGTCCAATTCGAACTGAGGGTGGTGTGGCTATCACCCTGTGTAATGTCTTCCCCTATTTCCAACTCTTTCACATGCAAAGCATCATCCCTAATTGGGAGCATTGAGAGTTTGAGTAGACACAGAAGTGGAATGGTTACGCTGATAATAGCGTTATCGCCGCTCACCATCTGTGTTGATTTCTCAAAGTTTCTTAAAACCTCACATAGGTCAGACATCCATGCCCACTCCTCGCTTGTGAATAGTGGAAGCTGACTGGAAAGGCGATGACCATTTGCAGCTGGTATTCAACTACTGTCCTCTGCTGCTCACAAAGTCTGGCCAATATGTGGAACGTCGAGTTCCAGCACGTGCTCACGTCGCACAACAGCCAGTGAGCTGGCAAGTTCAAGCGCTGCTGCAGCGATGACAGACCAGCTGAAGCTGTCGATGACTTGCGGAAATGTGCACACACGCGGCTCACCTCCACAGTAGCTCAGGCAAATTGGGGTAGGTTTTAAGAAACCCCTGAACCACTAAGTTTAAGACGTGGGCTAGAGTTGGGATGTGTCTGAGCTTGCCAAGCTTCAAAGCCGCCACCAAGTTATGGCCATTATCAGACACAACCATGCCTGGTTCTAGGTTGAGTGGTTAGAGTCACAGCTCAGTCTGGTCTCTTATCCCCTGCCACAGCTCTGCGGGGGTGTGCTGTTTTTCCCCTAAGCATATCAGCTTCAGAGCGGCCTGTTGCCGCTTCCCAACTGCAGTGCTACACTGCTTCCAGCTACAGACTGATGACTGACTGGTGCTGCACGCGCATAATTCGGAGGTGGAAGTGGAGGAGGAGGCGGATGAGGAGAAGTGGGGGTTGGAGCCTCTAACGTAGGTGCTGGCGGAAACCCTGATCTACGTAGGGCCAGCAATCCTTGGCATTGGTAGCACCTGTGCCATCCCAGGGTACGACTCGCTCCCGGCCTCCACAACATTAACCCTGTGTACCATCAGGGAAATGTAGTGTCCCTGGCTGAATGTACTTGTCCAGTAACTGCATTGGTCAGGGCACGGGTGATGTTATGGGACACATGGTGTAAGATGGGCATGGCACACCTTGAAAAATAGTGGCGGCTGGGGGCTGCGTAACACGGGACGGCCGCCGACATCAGGCTGCGGAAGGCCACAGTGTCCGCAAGCCTAAATGGCAACATTTCCACGGCCAGTAATTTGGAAAGCTGCGCATTAAGTGCTATGGACTGTGGGTGGAAGGCTGGGTATTTCCGCTTTCGTTCAAATGCCTGGGGTAATGACATTTGTACACTGCGCTGGGACACGGAAGTGGATGTGGTCGCTGATGGTGCTTGCGAAGGTCCAGGTGCAGGGCGGGAGGCATCCGGGCCTGCGTCTTGGACAGGGGATTGGCCAGCATGTAACACAGGGGAAGAGGAGGCAGTGGTGTGACCCGCAGACACAGATATTGGACCTAGGCGTTCGGCCCACCTACTACGATGCTTTGATGCCATGTGGCGGATCATGCTGGTGGTGGTGAGGTTGCTAGTGTTCACACCCCTGCTAATTTTTGTATGGTACAGGTTTCAAATTGCAATTCTTTTGTCGTCCGCACTTTCCTCAAAAAAGCGCCAGACTGCGGAACACCTACCCCTTGGCAAGGGAGATTGTGCTCCGGGGAACAGTTGCGGGCCTGTTTGGTGTGTCCCGCCTTCTCCCTTTTGCCACCCCACTGCCTCTTCCAAATCCCTCCCCCTCTGTACTGCTGTCCTACCTCGGCTTGCCACCTTCCCAGATTGGGTCAGTGACTTCATCTTCTACTTCCACTTCCTCACTCTGCTCATCCTCCTGACTTGTTGACCTAACCACTATCTCAGTGATTGACAACTGTGTCTCATCCTCTTCATCAACCTCTTGAGACAGTAATTGTCGTTGAGTTATTGGCAACTGTGTCTCATCATCATCCACCATTTAACCACCTCCGGACCGCCTAACGCAGGATCGCGTTCCGGAGGTGGCAGCCCTGCGCAGAGTCACGCATATATGCGTCATCTCGCGATGGCCGAGATTTCCTGTGAACGCGCGCACACAGGCGCGCGCGCTCACAGGAACGGAAGGTAAGAGAGTTGATCTCCAGCCTGCCAGCGGCGATCGTTCGCTGGCAGGCTGGAGATGTGTTTTTTTTAACCCCTAACAGGTATATTAGACGCTGTTTTGATAACAGCGTCTAATATACCTGCTTCCTGGTCCTCTGGTGGTCCCATTTGTTTGGATCGACCACCAGAGGACACAGGTAGCTCAGTAAAGTCCCACCAAGCACCACTACACTACACTACACCCCCCCCCCCCGTCACTTATTAACCCCTTATTAGCCCCTGATCACCCCTGATCACCCCATATAGACTCCCTGATCACCCCCCTGTCATTGATCACCCCCCTGTCATTGATTACCCCCCTGTAAAGCTCCATTCAGATGTCCGCATGATTTTTACGGATCCACTGATAGATGGATCGGATCCGCAAAACGCATCCGGACGTCTGAATGAAGCCTTACAGGGGCGTGATCAATGACTGTGGTTATCACCCCATATAGACTCCCTGATCACCCCCCTGTCATTGATTACACCCCTGTCATTGATCAACCCCCTGTAAAGCTCCATTCAGACGTCCGCATGATTTTTACGGATCCACTGATAGATGGATCGGATCCGCAAAACGCATCCGGACGTCTGAATGAAGCCTTACAGGGGCGTGATCAATGACTGTGGTGATCACCCCATATAGACTCCCTGATCACCCCCCTGTAAAGCTCCATTCAGATGTCCGCATGATTTTTACGGATGCACTGATAGATGGATCCGATCCGCAAAACGCATCCGGACGTCTGAATGAAGCCTTACAGGGGCATGATCAATGACTGTGGTGATCACCCCATATAGACTCCCTGATCACCCCCCTGTAAAGCTCCATTCAGATGTCCGCATGATTTTTACGGATGCACTGATAGATGGATCCGATCCGCAAAACGCATCCGGACGTCTGAATGAAGCCTTACAGGGGCATGATCAATGACTGTGGTGATCACCCCATATAGACTCCCTGATCACCCCCCTGTCATTGATTACCCCCCTGTAAAGCTCCATTCAGATGTCCGCATGATTTTTACGGATGCACTGATAGATGGATCGGATCCGCAAAACGCATCCGGACGTCTGAATGAAGCCTTACAGGGGCGTGATCAATGACTGTGGTGATCACCCCATATAGACTCCCTGATCACCCCCCTGTCATTGATTACCCCCCTGTCATTGATTACCCCGCTGTAAAGCTCCATTCAGACGTCCGCATGATTTTTACGGATCCACTGATAGATGGATCGGATCCGCAAAACGCATCCGGACGTCTGAATGAAGCCTTACAGGGGCGTGATCAATGACTGTGGTGATCACCCCATATAGACTCCCTGATCACCCCCCTGTCATTGATCAACCCCCCTGTCATTGATCAACCCCCCTGTCATTGATCACCCCCCTGTCATTGATCACCCCTCTGTAAGGCTCCATTCAGATATTTTTTTGGCCCAAGTTAGCGGAATTTATTTTTTTTTTTTCTTACAAAGTCTCATATTCCACTAACTTGTGTCAAAAAATAAAATCTCACATGAACTCACCATACCCCTCACGGAATCCAAATGCGTAAAATTTTTTAGACATTTATATTCCAGACTTCTTCTCACGCTTTAGGGCCCCTAGAATGCCAGGGCAGTATAAATACCCCACATGTGACCCCATTTCGGAAAGAAGACACCCCCAGGTATTCCGTGAGGGGCATATTGAGTCCATGAAAGATTGAAATTTTTGTCCCAAGTTAGCGGAACGGGAGACTTTGTGAGAAAAAAATTAAAAATAGCAATTTCCGCTAACTTGTGCCAAAAAAAAAAAATTTCTATGAACTCGCCATGCCCCTCATTGAATACCTTGGGGTGTCTTCTTTCCAAAATGGGGTCACATGTGGGGTATTTATACTGCCCTGGCATTCTAGGGGCCCCAAAGCGTGAGAAGAAGTCTGGTATCCAAATGTCTAAAAATGCCCTCCTAAAAGGAATTTGGGCACCTTTGCGCATCTAGGCTGCAAAAAAGTGTCACACATCTGGTATCGCCGTACTCAGGAGAAGTTGGGGAATGTGTTTTGGGGTGTCATTTTACATATACCCATGCTGGGTGAGATAAATATCTTGGTCAAATGACAACTTTGTATAAAAAAATGGGAAAAGTTGTCTTTTGCCAAGATATTTCTCTCACCCAGCATGGGTATATATAAAATGACACCCCAAAACACATTCCCCACCTTCTCCTGAGTACGGAGATACCAGATGTGTGACACTTTTTTGCAGCCTAGGTGGGCAAAGGGGCCCATATTCCAAAGAGCACCTTTCGGATTTCACCGGTCATTTTTTACAGAATTTGATTTCAAACTCCTTACCACACATTTGGGCCCCTAGAATGCCAGGGCAGTATAACTACCCCACAAGTGACCCCATTTTGGAAAGAAGAGACCCCAAGGTATTCGCTGATGGGCATAGTGAGTTCATAGAACTTTTTATTTTTTGTCACAAGTTAGTGGAATATGAGACTTTGTAAGAAAAAAAAAAAAAAATCATAATTTTCCGCTAACTTGTGACAAAAAATAAAAAGTTCTATGAACTCACTATGCCCATCAGAGAATACCTTAGGGTGTGTACTTTCAGAAATGGGGTCATTTGTGGGGTGTTTGTACTGTCTGGGCATTGTAGAACCTCAGGAAACATGACAGGTGCTCAGAAAGTCAGAGCTGCTTCAAAAAGCGGAAATTCACATTTTTGTACCATAGTTTGTAAACGCTATAACTTTTACCCAAACCATTTTTTTTTTACCCAAACATTTTTTTTTATCAAAGACATGTAGAACTATAAATTTAGAGCAAAATTTCTATATGGATGTCGTTTTTTTTTGCAAAATTTTACAACTGAAAGTGAAAAATGTCATTTTTTTGCAAAAAAATCGTTAAATTTCGATTAATAACAAAAAAAGTAAAAATGTCAGCAGCAATGAAATACCACCAAATGAAAGCTCTATTAGTGAGAAGAAAAGGAGGTAAAATTCATTTGGGTGGTAAGTTGCATGACCGAGCAATAAACGGTGAAAGTAGTGTAGGTCAGAAGTGTAAAAAGTGGCCTGGTCTTTCAGGGTGTTTAAGCACTGGGGGCTGAAGTGGTTAACAGTAATTGCCGTTCCCCACCGTCATCTTCTTGTGATTGTGGATGCTCAAGAGTTTGGGAATCAGACCACAAGATAGGTCCCTCTTCAAGCGTGCTTGGCGAGAGGGCCAAATAAACGAATGGCGCTGAAAAGAGCTCCTCGGAATATCCGAGTGTGGGATCACTTGTTTGCCCAGACTATCCATGGTGGGAGGAAGGAGGATCAGGGTGAGGACTGGGTTGAGCAGACTCTTGGCTACTGAGACTGGACTTGGTGGAAGACAGGGTGGTGCTTAACTGACTGGAAGCATTATCTGCTGCTGCTCCAACCGACCACCTGGTCGCACTGGTCTGACTTCAAGAGTAGTGTACTGAGCCGCCCTGCAAACTGGGACATGAAGCTAGGTATCGTGGATGATAGTTTTTCTTGCGCTCTGGCAGCAGGCACAGTTTCACTGCGCCCAGGGCCACGGCCTCTGCGTGTACCATCAGCATCACGGCCACTGCCCCATCCTTTACTGCTCGCCTTCTTCATATTAAATGTTACATAAGTGTATGCACAAATAAATTCAAAAGGGTATTTGGGATGTGGAAACGTCACACAGGAGATATCCCGCAGATAATGTCAATGCTGTCACCAGCAGCTAATGAAAAATTACAGGGAATGTCACAGGTATTTGGGATGAGGAAACGTTATACAGGAGAGGTACCACTGGTAATGTCACTGTCCGCAGCGTCTACGGAAAAAAGTATACTGTATGACACAGATACGTTTTTTAAGCGCACACGTTACACTTTTGATGTGGCCCTGGTAATGTCACTGTCAGAAGCGGACACCATTTTTTGAAAAAGTACACTGTATGTCATAGATACATTTTTTAAATGCACACGTTACACTGGAGATGTGCCCCTGGTTAATGTCACTGTCAGAAGCGAACACCATCTATTGACAAAGTACACTATATGTCACAGACAAATTTATGAAGCGCACACGTTACACTGCAGATGTGGCGGTGGTAATGTCACAGTCCGCAGCAGACACCGTCTACGGAAAAAGCACACTGGATGTCAGATATTTTTTGGATGCGCACACTTTACACTGGAGATGTGGCGCAGCTAATGTCAGTGTCCGCAGCGGACACCGTCTACGGAAAAAGTACACTGGATGTGACAGATATTTTTGGGATGTGCACACTTTACACTTGAGATGTGGCGCAGCTAATGTCACTGTCCGCAGCGAACACCGTCTACCAAAAAAGTACACTGGATGTCACAGATATTTTTTGGATGTGCACACTTTACACTTGAGATGTGGCGCAGCTAATGTCACTGTCCGCAGCGGACTCTGTCTACGGAAAAAGTACACTGGATGTCACAGATATTTTTTGGATGCGCATACTTTACACTGGAGATGTGTCGCAGATAATATCGCTGTCTGCAGTGGCCTAACTATTATACACTATTTAGCAAAGGATGCGCTAAAAATAGATATTGCTGCCACACACAATAGTCCTTAGAAGGACTTTTGGGTCTGTAAAGTTTTAGCTATTTAGCGCAGTTTGCGCTAAAAAAAGATATTGCTGCTGCCACACACAATGGTACTTAAAAGGACTTTTGGGTCCTTGAAAAGTTTTTCTAATAAAATTATTCCTATTTCACTCCCTACACTGTCTGTCCCTTCCTCAGCACAGCTCTCCCTGACTAAGAATTAGCCGAACATGCGTCATCGGGTGCTATATAACACCCGATGACGCGTTACGGCCAGCCAATCACTGTAATGCCAGCAGCCAACATGGCTACGGCATTACAGTGAAGGGCAGTACTTACCTGTATGTTTATTGGCTGCCTAGCAGCCAAGAAACATGCGGGGCAGAGACTCGAGCATTGCGCTCAAGCACATGCGGTATTCGGCCGAATACCGCCATGTGCCGACCATTGAGATGCTCGAGCCGAAAAGGTGTTCGGCCGAGCATGCTCGATCATTTCTAGTAAAGTAGATTCAGTGTACCACAGAGTTTGGTAACATAATTTTCTGTAAGATTAATCTCTATAATGTTCTAGAGGCCATTATGCTACTTTTGTGATTTTGCTTTGGCCTAGTGTACAGGCAAACATAACGATACAAGTATTAGCCAAATGGCCCATATATAAAAGACATACTGACACAGGGAAGCTGGGGTGTAACTGGAAATCACATATGTCCCGAGGACAACCAGAGGGCAAGCCATTCTGAAAGAATTCAAAAGCAGGTGTTGAAAGGAGAGTGTGAGAACTTTGCGAGTGTGCATTGATCTCCATAATGCAGGTCTTAAGTGTGTGATTTAAGATGAAATGACCTTGCATTAATTGGACTTAGAAGGGTAACATCCATTTATTTATATATTAATATCTGATATCAATTTACTGTAGCATTACCTATTCTTTCATCACTCACAAAGTGATTTCTTTGTCTTCAGTATCTCGGCATGGGAGGTGCTGCAATACTGGGGAAAAGACACTGTAGGTAGAAAATTGGAGGAGTATGTACAGTATGTATTCACTCTCAAGAACATACAGCATTTGTGAATTGCAAGGATAACATATTCTAATTACTAACAGTAATGAGGAGTACTGTATTACAATAAGTAATAGAAGAGCTGAGAGAAACTGGCATTTCCTTGTGTTTCCTGAGCTGTTTTATGGTGGCCTGTGCCTGCACATCTGAAGACCATATACAAGTGGCTCTAAGCTGGAAGTCGTCACTGAATTTAGAACATTTCTACAAAGTTTGAGTGTAGATAACCTCCCTACCCCGCCATAACCTCCAATTATGCCTGAAATATAACACATATTTACAGTCTATGGCGGGAATTTATCGGGGGGGGGGGGGGGGGGGGGAGATTTGAAGTCAGTTTTGCTTGAATCTGCACTGGAGTACTTTATGCCACATTTATCAAATGTCTCATGTTACTTGATACATTTGTCTTAGGCCTCATGCACACAACCGTTCCATTTTTTGCGGTCCGCAAAACACGGAAGCCGCCCGTGTGCCTTCTGCAATTTGCGGAACGGAACAGGCAGCCCATTGTAGAAATGCCTATTCTTGTCCGCAAAACGGACAAAAATAGGACATGTTATATTTTTTTTGCGGGCCCACGGAACGGAGCAACGGATGCGGACAGCACACGGAAGGCTGTCCGCATCTTTTGCGGCCCCATTGAAGTGAATGGGTCCGCACCCGAGCTACAAAAACTGCGGCTCGGATGCGGACCAGAACAACGGTCGTGTACATGAGGCCTTATCCTTAGACCTAAGGCTCCTTTCACACGGGCGAGATTTCCGCGCGGGTGCAATGCGTGAGGTGAACACATTGCACCCGTACTGAATCTGGACCTATTTATTTCTATGGGGCTGTGCACATGAGCAGTGATTTTCACGCATCACTTGTGCGTTGCATGAAAATCGCAGCTTTCTCTATATTGTGCGTTTTTCACGCAACGCAGGCCCCATAGAAGTGAATGGGGCTGCGTGAAAATCGCAAGCATCCGCAAGCAAGTGCGGATTCGGTGCGATTTTCACACATGGTTGCTAGGAGATGATCGGGATGGGGACCCGATCATTATTATTTTCCCTTATAACATGGTTATAAGGGAAAATAATAGCATTCTTCATACAGAATGCTTAGTACAATAGGGCTGGAGGGGTTAAAAGAAAATAAAAAATAATTTACCTCACCTCTACTTGTTCGCGCAGCCCGGCTTCTCTTCTGTCTTCTTCTTTGCTGTCCAGGAGGAAAAGGACCTGTAGTGACGTCACTGTGCTTATCACATGGTCCATCACATAATCCATCATCATGGTGATGGATCATGTGATGTACCATGTGATGAGCGCAGTGACGTCACCACAGGTCCTTTTCCTCAAAGAAGAAGAGAAGCCGGGCTGCGCGAACAAGTGGTTTAAGATGAGTTAAAAAATAATAATTTAACCCCTCCATCACTATTTTACTAAGCATTCTGTATAAAGAATGCTATTATTTTCCCTTGTAACCATGTTATAACGGAGAATAATAATGATCGGGTTCGGGTCTGGGTACCAAACATGCCGATTTTTCAACGCACCCACATCTTTTCCCGCAACGCCTGTGTGAACCCAGCCTAACACTTTTGTCTAGAGAAGCTACTCCACCCTCCTCCTAGAGGGAGATTGCGACTTTTTTTGCGACTTTTAAAAAAAAGTCTCAATGATAAATATGGAGTGAAACTCATTAACATAGCTAACCACACCCACTTTCCCACCGACATTACAAAACTGGAGTGAGTGGTGTAAAAATGCACCAACGCAAGCGAGTGCAACTTTTTGATGCCAGAATTATGGAGTGAAGGTATGTCCATGAGTTCATGCATGAATGACTCAGAAGGTAGTCCAGTCCATTAATATTAATAGCTTATCATTAGGATGCATAATCAATATAAGATCAGTGGGGGTCTGACTTCTGGCACCCCTCCACAGATAAACTGTTTTAAAGGGACACAGTGCTGCGGTCTCTTCATTACCAGTCACAGTGCTGTACATTCTGTAGTGGCTGGGCATGGTACAACACATAGCTCTGTCCCACTTGACTGGTATGGAGCTGCAGTAAATTGCAGTACCAGGCACAGATGCTACAAAATGTACAGTACTGTGCGTAGTAATCAATGAAGAGGCTGCAGAACTCACCCGAGCACCACTACCTTTCACACAGCTGATCATGGTGGTGGCAGTAGTTGGATCCCCACCAATGTCATATTGATTGCCTAATCTAAAGAAAGGCCATCAATATTAAAGGGGTTGGCCATTTTCTAGCAATGGTAGACCAAGTCTTTTTTGATATTCTGTGCCATTTTCTATATTTTAAAAGATATGCCCCCTAGTTTGCAAAGTATATTGTGCCATACACACAGAGATCTTGTCCATAAAATGGCCGCTGATGGAAGGTCATGTGACCAGGTAAATCACCTCCATGTTACGTCTCCTCCATTCAAATACACTGCACCTGCGGTCTGCGCTGGACTCTTGGTAGTTTAGTGCGGGTGGAGTGTGTTAGAATGGAGGAGACATCACATGGAGGTGATTTGCCTGATCACATGATCCTACACCAGTGGGCAGGACCTCAATAAGGACAGCACAGAAGACCAGTCTAACAAGGGGACATGGTTTATGAAATATAGCAAATGGGACTGAATATCAACATAGTAGCTAGAAAGTGGCTGACCCCTTTAAAGTCCCAGAAAACCCCCTTTAACATCAGCTGTGAATGATTTGTGCTGACAGATCTTTTTCAGCTTATGCAAATGCCTTAACTTAATATATATTAAGGGGTTTGTACGAGGTTAGAAAAAAGGAAACAGCTTTTTTTTCCCTAGAAACAGTGCCACCCTTGTCCATGGTCTGTGTCAGATACTGCAGGTCTGTCCTATTCTGTTGAATAATGAGCTGCAATACTACTTTACTATTCATCTTTCCTAATTGCCTGCAAGCACTTTCTACTTATAACACTTTTTGCCTTTATGGCTCATTTAAGATTTCTAGGATAGAAAAGGCTTGTTTGATTAGTCTTTGGGACTTTTCTGAGCATGTAACTGGGGTGCACGAAGCATAGCGTACATTTAGTAAATGATTTACCATTCATTACCAGATCTAGTAAATCAGTCTACTTTCCTTTACTAATGGGAAAGTCTCGAGCCTAGCGTTAATACAAGCTCATAAAATTAATTGAACATTCCATTCAACTTTATCTGATAAGCATCTGCCGGTCATGGTTATTCTTCTACACCAGGTTCATGTTCTGATTGTGACCTTGACTTATAAGTCCACAAGTATATTAAAAAGTTAAAGAAAATGTGGAACGTGGTCCTCTTCTTTCCCCCTCACCCCCATCGCCTCCATTATACAACTTTACAAAAAGCTGTTGTATCCTAGCCACTATCTTCCTCCTTGAGAGCCAGGACCAGGATTCTGTAGGTGTCTATGAATGCATATTCAAATGTATTGTGACCATACATAAACCATGTGATTAACACATCACTTACATATACTGTAGGGTTAGACCTTTCCTAACAAAAAAATTTGGAGGCATGGCTTAACATGAGATGTTATTTGAAACAATGATTTGTCTACACAATGATTTGCCTATACTGTACTTTTAGTTTTACAACATAAAAAAAAATAAGAATTTTTTCCTGTCAATTTTAAAATAAAAGGCAGAAAAAAATTATGGAAAGGCCTCATGTATGAAAAAGTGTTATTCAAAGAGCTTTTATGGAGAAACAAATAACCACAAAGCCAGGAAAAATACATCTCCAGGTTTGCCATATTGCTTTTTTAACTAATTTACAATGATGGTTTATGGTGACAGCAAGAAAAAATATATATTTTGTGACTGATTGCGGTCCGCAATGCACGGGCACCAACCGTGGGCCAGCAGGCGGAATGGGGTCCGCGATCCATCCGTTCCGCAAAAAGATAAGACAAGTTCTATCTTTTTGCGGAACGGAAGCACGGAACAGAACCCCATGAAAGCACTCCGTAGTGCTTCCGTTCCGTGGTTCTGTTCCGTTCTGCACCGCATCTCTGGATTTGCGGACCCATTCAAGTGAATGGGTCCGCATCCGTGATGCGGAATGCACACGGCAGGTGTCCCGTGTATAGCAGTCCCGCCGTATGCGTGCCGCAATACGACCACGGGGGACACACGGTTGCGTGCAAGCGGCCTTAGAGTACGGCCACACAGAGCGGAAATTAGCGGCACAGAGCAATTAGCCTGCAGCTGTTCATTTAATAATGCTGTTCATTGTTAATAGCCACGTGGCACCTTTAAACAGGGACTGTTGCTGGTATACACATAACCTTCGTGCTGCTGGAGGCAAAAATGGAAACGGCACAGTGTGACAACATAAGAACACTTCAGACATAAGGGACTAGTATTAATTACACATAGTAGCATAGTAAGTTAAGGCTCAGAGGCAAACATGCACCCATTTTGTAAGAATACACCGCCCATCACTGTGCACAGTGGGGAACGGTGACAATCATATACAGAGCCTATAGTGACAATACTAGGAATAATAATAATGAGTACTGACCCAGCCTGGAGTGTACCGCCCGACGATCGTTTTCGCTATGCGCTTCCTCGTTTCTGCCTGTGCACTTGTCACTTCATTGTACACTATTGCTCTAATTTGATTCGATGGTCAGGAATGGATGTATCATATCTATGTGGGTTGCACTAAACTGCTGCTAAAAGGTTTTGATATTTAATTTTAATTTATCGGCATGTCCTGCCGTTCGGGAGTATGTACCATTGGCGCCGTTATAATTAAATTACATTAACAGATGAATAAGTGTCTGAGAGACGTGGAACTATATGATATAGATGTTTTTACCGTCCTGATATGGGATCACTTGACATTGCTTTTTCATGTGATGAATCATGTGATTTATAACGTAGTCTGCTGCACCATTAAGTTATCGCGAGATCTCAGACACAACTCCAGGCGGGAATAACGTACTCGTTGGCTGATTGGTTAATAACATCATGCTTAGTAATTGGCCGAATCCGAGATGGTGGGGTATATAGGAAGGGGTGATTGGCTGAGTTGTTATGCCCCGTGAGGAAGCGCATAGCGAAACGATCGTCGGGCGGTACGCTCCAGGCTGGGTCAGTACTCATTATTATTATTCCTAGTAGTGTCACTATAGGCTCTGTATATGATTGTCACCGTTCCCCACTGTGCACAGTGATGGGCGGTGTATTCTTACAACATGGGTGCATGTTTGCCATCTGAGCCTTAACTTACTATGCTACTATGTGTAATTAATACTAGTCCCTTATGTCTGGAGTGTTCTTATGTTGTCAAACTCCAGTTTTTCCATGTTTGCTGCTATATGTATTTTATTACAATTGATTAGTGTTATGTGTATGTATGTGGATTTACCAATAAATTATAAATTTCTCTACCTTGCTGCGTGGTAATTTTTGATCTTGATAGGTGTTTGACGGATGGTTCCATGCAAGATATATATGTTGTTGTTGATATTTTGGTGTTTCACCCCCCCCCCCCCATGCCAAATTCTTAACCACCTTCCTTCCTGTCAGAGGTGTAACTTGACCATTCACGTTCTATAATACCAGTGTCGTCTTATATGACACAAGGGTCTGTGGGCCCCCTCAGGCTCCTGGGCCCAGTAGCGACTGCTACCTCTGCACCCTCTACAGCTACGTTCCTGCACCTCTCCAATATTCTTCTATTGTTTTCAGCAACACTGTCCCTAGAGTATGACAGCCTGCCACGTTTCTCCCTATGCTCAGCTCACAGGACAGTGGCGGAGACATCGCAAAATGAGGGTTTTATAAGTCAGTGACATCACAGGGGATGGCTTTCTGTGGATTGGCTGACTGCACGGAATTATGGGTGATCTCGCATTCCTGGGCTTCTTACTTTCACTTTGTAACATGTGCACCCGCCAATTTAGGAAAAACTGATTTGTTACCACGAAGCATGAGAAAATTCAGATTCATTGCGAATCAAAGTTTTCCTAAACTTCGTACTGAATTCCGCTTCAAATGCTTCAATTCGTTCAACACTATATATCACTATTACTGTAGCATGTAAAGGGTATCACTAGAGAAGCGGTCAGACTATTTTGCGCTGAAGATTGGGTATGAAAAGGATAGGGACAGTGTAAAATGTAAACTTTATTGAAGTTTGCGTGTGGGTGGTACGCATGTTTGGTGCAACGTATTTGATAACATAACACTGGTAAACGAGTGGGTCGTGTAATCAATAAATGGCCCAATTAAGCTGAAGGCATTATCTTTCACTCCTTTTCTGGAAAGAAAGACACCCCATGTGACAGTCAGAGAGCAAATATGCTCTCTGATGGGGGGATTAATAATATGCATATAACTTCATGTTACCCCTTTCTCTGGGATCATGTACAGGGAGTGCAGAATTATTAGGCAAATGAGTATTTTGACCACATCATCCTCTTTATGCATGTTGTCTTACTCCAAGCTGTATAGGCTCGAAAGCCTACTACCAATTAAGCATATTAGGTGATGTGCATCTCTGTAATGAGAAGGGGTGTGGTCTAATGACATCAACACCCTATATTAGGTGTGCATAATTATTAGGCAACTTCCTTTCCTTTGGCAAAATGGGTCAAAAGAAGGACTTGACAGGCTCAGAAAAGTCAAAAATAGTGAGATATCTTGCAGAGGGATGCAGCACTCTTAAAATTGCAAAGCTTCTGAAGCGTGATCATCGAACAATCAAGCGTTTCATTCAAAATAGTCAACAGGGTCGCAAGAAGCGTGTGGAAAAACCAAGGCGTAAAATAACTGCCCATGAACTGAGAAAAGTCAAGCGTGCAGCTGCCAAGATGCCACTTGCCACCAGTTTGGCCATATTTCAGAGCTGCAACATCACTGGAGTGCCCAAAAGCACAAGGTGTGCAATACTCAGAGACATGGCCAAGGTAAGAAAGGCTGAAAGACGACCACCACTGAACAAGACACACAAGCTGAAACGTCAAGACTGGGCCAAGAAATATCTCAAGACTGATTTTTCTAAGGTTTTATGGACTGATGAAATGAGAGTGAGTCTTGATGGGCCAGATGGATGGGCCCGTGGCTGGATTGGTAAAGGGCAGAGAGCTCCAGTCCGACTCAGACGCCAGCAAGGTGGAGGTGGAGTACTGGTTTGGGCTGGTATCATCAAAGATGAGCTTGTGGGGCCTTTTCGGGTTGAGGATGGAGTCAAGCTCAACTCCCAGTCCTACTGCCAGTTTCTGGAAGACACCTTCTTCAAGCAGTGGTACAGGAAGAAGTCTGCATCCTTCAAGAAAAACATGATTTTCATGCAGGACAATGCTCCATCACACGCGTCCAAGTACTCCACAGCATGGCTGGCAAGAAAGGGTATAAAAGAAGAAAATCTAATGACATGGCCTCCTTGTTCACCTGATCTGAACCCCATTGAGAACCTGTGGTCCATCATCAAATGTGAGATTTACAAGGAGGGAAAACAGTACACCTCTCTGAACAGTGTCTGGGAGGCTGTGGTTGCTGCTGCAAGCAATGTTGATGGTGAACAGATCAACAGAACAAAACACTGACAGAATCCATGGATGGCAGGCTTTTGAGTGTCCTTGCAAAGAAAGGTGGCTATATTGGTCACTGATTTGTTTTTGTTTTGTTTTTGAATGTCAGAAATGTATATTTGTGAATGTTGAGATGTTATATTGGTTTCACTGGTAAAAATAAATAATTTAAATGGGTATATATTTGTTTTTTGTTAAGTTGCCTAATAATTATGCACAGTAATAGTCACCTGCACACACAGATATCCCCCTAAAATAGCTAAAACTAAAAACAAACTAAAAACTACTCCCAAAAATATTCAGCTTTGATATTAATGAGTTTTTTGGGTTCATTGAGAATATGGTTGTTGTTCAATAATAAAATTAATCCTCAAAAATACAACTTGCCTAATAATTCTGCAC
The DNA here is from genome assembly GCF_905171765.1 of Bufo bufo. Lineage (NCBI taxonomy): Eukaryota > Metazoa > Chordata > Amphibia > Anura > Bufonidae > Bufo > Bufo bufo. Next base: position 87,901,314 of record NC_053396.1, read on the forward strand.
TCCCTGTATAGTTACACAGGGAGAGGAGGATATAGGCCTCTCCTTTTCTCCCTGAGGTCTATCAGCACATCCCCAACTATTCCCTCTCCTTCTCCAGACTGGCTGAGATTATTGATGGCTTAATGGGGACTTTTCAACCTGATTTATTTCAGGCTGTATAGCAGCTAGGTATATGAGCCAGGTCTCATTTTAAAGCTGAGAATTTAAAGAGGCTCTGTCACCATGATCAACCCTATTGAACCGGGCATATAGCCTGGTAGAGTTGATCATGCTGTTTAAAGCTATACCTGTCTTGCCACTGTAGATGCCAGCATTGTGCAGAAAGGCTTAGTTTTATTACTATGCAAATTAGGATTTGGAGCACCAAGAAGCAGGCTGTAGCAGTTTGAGCTCTACAACAGCGATGCCCCTGGTGCTGACTACACACTCCTCTAGACCCCAAAACACACTCCCTCCCCTTAGATTTATAGCGCTAGACATCACATCTAGAGATGAGTGCTCACACCTGCACAGATGTGATCCAACGTAGATATGGGTGGCCAAACCATCTCAAAGTATGGGGGATGCTTTAGCAGTATTCGCTCTCCACAACAGCAAAGTCTTTCTGCTATAACTGTACACAACACCTTGCATAGCCTTGTGAGTGTTAGACCTTCTAAGTATTCTGGTCTCATTCCTTCAGTAGCAGTACTGCTTTCATGGCAGCTGTAGTCATGGAGTCAAGGGTTCTCCGAACTTGGGCCTAGTTCATGTAGGAGCTCTCGACTCGCACATCTTTCCCCTAGCTTCTCTTCAGACTAGACTCTACCTACTACTAACCAGGGAGTGAAACTAGTCCATCACCTAGCATCCTAAACAGTCTGACAATTTGTGAGTTTGCCAATGCATTGCTATTGAGTTCATATCAAAAACAATAAGTATCAACACAACTTAAGAACATTGCATTAACGCTTTAGAATTTAGTTAACCCTTTGCAGTAGTACTCTAGGGTACTGCACCATCCACTTTCGCAGCAGAAATTGCCTTTAGAAACCAAGTTGGGACTGGGAACTGCACATAATACAGCCCATACCACCTGAGACAGAGCCATTAGTAGCAAGGAGGTATTTCATATTGCTTTGGTTACTAAATAGAACATTACATGCAATTATTGTATACTGTACAATTTAAATATCGAACTGGCCTCACGGTGGTAATACCAACGATGACAGTGGCTTACTGGCTAGGCAGTAACCATACCCAAATGTTATATGGTCCAGTTAGAAGCACTGTGTATGTTCAGTGAAAAGTGAGAAACCACCCACATACAGTATCTTTACAGCACTTAGGACCTCATGTCTCATCTCATATTCGATTGGAGAGGAAAAAGTTCAGTCTCCAGAAGCGTCAAAGCTTCTTTACTGTAAGAACGGTGAAGCTGTGGAATAGACTTCCTCAGGATGTGGTCACAGAAGGAACAGTGGACAGTTTTAAAATCGGTTTAGATGAATTCTTAAAAGTAAACAACATTAATACTTATGAAAACGTGTAGAAATCTGAGTCTCACTTCCTTCTGGGATTTGACTCCCCACCTATCCCTTGGTTGAACTTGATGGACTTATGTCTTTTTTTAAGGCCTCATGCACACGACCGTATTTTTTTGCGGTCCGCAAAACGGGGTTCCGTTTTCCCGTGATCCGTGACCGTTTTTTCGTCCGTGGGTCTTCCTTGATTTTTGGAGGATCCACGGACATGAAAAAAAAGTCGTTTTGGTGTCCGCCTGGCCGTGCGGAGCCAAACGGATCCGTCCTGAATTACAATGCAAGTCAATGGGGACGGATCCGTTTGACGTTGACACAATATGGTGCCATTTCAAACGGATCCGACAGTATATTCTAACACAGAGGCGTTCCCATGGTGATGGGGACGCTTCTAGTTAGAATATACTACAAACTGTGTACATGACTGCCCCCTGCTGCCTAGCAGCATCCGATCTCTTACAGGGGGCCGTGATCAGCTTAATTAACCCCTCAAGTGCCGCACCTGAAGGGGTTAATTGTACTATCATATCCCCCTGTAAGAGATCAGGGCTGCCAGGCAGCAGGGGGCAGACCCCCCCCCCCTCCCCAGTTTGAATATCATTGGTGGCCAGTGCGGCCCCCCCCCCCCTTCCTCCCTCTATTGTAATAATTCGTTGGTGGCACAGTGTGCGCCCCCCCGCCCCCCCCCTTCCTCCCTCTATTGTAATAAATCGTTGGTGGCACAGTGTGCGCCCCCCCCCCCCTTCCTCCCTCTATTGTAATAAATCGTTGGTGGCACAGTGTGCGCCCCCCCCCCTTCCTCCCTCTATTGTAATAAATCGTTGGTGGCACAGTGTGCGCCCCCCATCAGCCCCCCCTCCCTCTATAGCATTAACAACATTGGTGGCCAGTGTGCGGCCTCCCATCTCCCCCCCCCCCCGATCATTGGTGGCAGCGGGTTACTAGCAATAGTACAATAGTAAAAGATTCATACTTACCTGGGAGCTGCGATGTCTGTGTCCGGCCGGGAGCTCCTCCTACTGGTAAGTGACAGTTCATTTAGCAATGCGCCGCACAGACCTGTCACTTACCAGTAGGTGTAGCTCCCGGCCGGACACGAACATCGCAGCAGCCAGCAGCAGGTAAGTATGAATCTTCTACTATTGTACTATTGCTAAGTAACCATGGCAACCAGGACTGTAGTAGCGTCCTTGTTGCCATGGTTACCGATCGGAGCCCCAGCGATTAAACTGGGACTCCGATCGGAACTCCGCTGCCACCAATGATGGGGGGGGAGATGGGAGGCCGCACACTGGCCACCAATGTTGTTAATGCTATAGAGGGAGGGGGGCCAATGGGGGGCGCACACTGTGCCACCAACGAATTATTACAATAGAGGGAGGGAGGGGGGGGGCGCACACTGTGCCACCAACGAATTATTACAATAGAGGGAGGGGGGGGGGCCGCACTGGCCACCAACCTATTATTACAATAGAGGGGGGGGGCGCACTGGCCACCAATGATATTCAAACTGGGGAGGGGGGGAGGGTCTGCCCCCTGCTGCCTGGCAGCCCTGATCTCTTACAGGGGGATATGATAGTACAATTAACCCCTTCAGGTGCCGCACCTGAAGGGGTTAATTGTGCTGATCACGGCCCCCTGTAAGAGATCGGGTGCTGCCAGGCAGCAGGGGGCAGTCTTGTACACAGTTTGTAGTGTATTCTAACTAGAAGCGTCCCCATCACCATGGGAACGCTTCTGTGTTAGAATATACTGTCGGATCTGAGTTTTCACGAAGTGAAAACTTAGATCTGAAAAAGCTTTTATGCAGACGGATCTTTGGATCCGTCTGTATGAAAGTAACCTACGGCCACGGATCACGGACACGGATGCCAATCTTGTGTGCATCCGTGTTCTTTCACGGACCCATTGACTTGAATGGGTCCGTGAACCGTTGTCCGTCAAAAAAATAGGACAGGTCCTATTTTTTTGACGGACAGGATACACGGATCACGGTCTCGGCTGCAAAACGGTGCATTTTCCGATTTTTCCACTGACCCATTGAAAGTCAATGGGTCCGCGAAAAAAAACGGAAAACGGCACAACGGCCACGGATGCACACAACGGTCGTGTGCATGAGGCCTAACCGTATTAACTATGTAACCATGTAAGATATTTTATAGAAAAAATGGCTTTTTGTCTCCAGGAATAAATATAATCTACAGGTGAAACTCGAAAAATTTGAATATTGTGCAAAGTTCATTTATTTCAGTAATGCAACTTAAAAGGTGAAACTAAAATATAAGAGAGACTCATTACATGCAAAGCGAGATATTTCAAGCCTTTATTTGGTATAATTTGGATGATTATGGCTTACAGCTTATGAAAACCCCAAAGTCACAATCTCAGGTCCCCTTTGCTCAGGGGGTATGGGTTAATTAGCAGACTAGAGTGTGACACTTTGAGCCTAGAATATTAAACCTTTTCAAAAAATTCTAATTTTAAACTGCATTAATGCAATTCCTGTTAATTTGCATTACTGAAATAAATGGACTTTTGAACGATATTCAAATTTTTCACCTGTATGTGCTGCTTCTTACTGTGTAATCCTGAAAATGAGGCCTGGCCTCTGGTAACTTTGGGAAACAAGGGCACTTGCCCTTCAGACAGACCAATGTTCTGACTGGAATAAATTCCACAATAGTGGCATAAGTGCTTTGATAAATGTCCCTTATTGGCTTTGTGGCAACACTGTGGCTCACTGGTTAGCACTGCAGTTTTGGGGTCCTGGGTTCATATCCAACTCAAGGGCAACTTCTTCATGGAGTTTGTATGTTGTGTTTGTGTGGGTTTCTTCTGGGTACTCCAGTTTTCTCCAGAAATATACTAAGATGTAATTTGGTTTCCTATGAAATTGACCCTAATGGTTATTTTGCATGAGCATCTATATAGCAGCCACTGTTTCCCCTGCTTGACAACCATCCCTCTGTTTTTAGTCACGTGAGTCATGTGAGAAAAGCACATTACAGATGTTTGTCATTGGATTTCAATGTGACTTCATTAACTCTCATTAGCTGAAAGTGTAGCAGTGTGACATCATGATGTCGCGCAGCCACAAGTCGCTATGTAGCGCTAGCCTAAAGGTCCATTTACACGGGACGACAGAGCAGCAGATTATTAGGAAGCAAGCCTTCCTTCCTGACAATCTGCTGCTCGCTGTATGGGGAGGAGTGATCCCTAGTGCCATTGCCCGTCCCCATACAGGCTCGTTGATTGCCGACAGCAGAGCGTGTTTACACAGCACAATCTGCTGCCAGAAAACAATTTTTGTGTCCACACAAATGATCAGATTATCCAACAAACGTGCATTCCGCTCATTCATCGGCAGTACATTTACACTGCCAGATAATCACTAACAAGCGTTCCTATGAACACTCGTTAGCGATTATCTTTAAAATTCTCGGCCTGTCTAAGGGGCCCTTAAGATGGAAAGAAGGATTTTTCATCTTAAGTTTCAACACCTGATTCTATTGTTCTGCCAGTATTCTCCTCTCTCTCCATTGAAAGCACATACACACTCGGCCGAACAGAGCATTTATGTGTTTGGGGTATTCAGAAGAGATAACAACCAAACGAGCGCTCAACCGACAGCCATTGGGCACCTTTAGTTACATTAGAAGCAGTAGTTGACCACTTCCAATAACCATTTCCATCAGTTGGTGTTGTGATCACCCCCTAGTAGCAGAAAGCCACAACTGATGTTGCAGGAAGATTTTTGGGCGATAAATACAATTAATGCAGTAATTTAACTTGATTGTACATTTACTAATAGTGATGCTGTATAATCTGAGAATAAAAGGGGGATTAAACAGTGATAGGCTGGGAAAACATGCCTTGCTCTTCTTTCCTGTATGACTTTGGTAAAGCGCACTCATTATATGTACATATATAAAATATAATTTCCTATAAAATAATACAACATCCTACAAAATAAAAATGAGCATGTTTTATAGTGAAAAGGAACAAAATTGTATTCTTTATTATATTTATATCATATGTATTGTACACTATTCATTGGTTATTGGACCACCAACTTTACATGGGCAGCACTGTTACTGCCAAGCTATACAAGTGACACACATTGAGAGTAATGACTTGGATATTTGGCTGTATCAGGGTCTTCTTCTCAGGGGCCGTTACACTCCCCCTCCCTGCCATATGCAGATGTTAATGTGCTGTTTTTGCAGTTTATTTTTCCGTATGTACAGGTTGTCTTTTAGCAGAAAATGCAGTTTTCTTTGTTGATGCTGGATAGACAAAAATTTGCAACCAATGAGACAATACAATCTTACTCTATTTAGGGCTCCTTTTCGACATGTACATTACAGCAAAGTATTCAAGTACTAGAAGACAGATAATATAAAAAGTCTGCCCCTATTATACAGTAGTTCTCTAGTAGTGAGCAATGTACGTTGTAGCTACTTTTGACTGGGGAGTGCATTGACTCTGCGTTAGTTGTGCCCCTGTTTGTGTGTTCTACTGCAGAGCTCTAAGAAGCTTTGTGAGAACATGAGATGATTGTATGCAATTTAATCCAGGAGCTCCAAGACAGACTTAACCACTTCACTGTCGCTCTGGCAGACTCAGCTTGTAAATGCAGCATTGTTTGTCATGGCTTCCTTCAACTTGTTTTGACTTTCCAAGGTGTAAAACATGCTGGGAAATGAAGGTTATTAAAGTGTGGGTGATTGTCTAATGCAGCAGCTCTTAAACCACATACCATATTCTATAGAACACAATAAAAAGATCCAAAGTGTGACTTCACACACACAAGATTATTATTTTTTGCAGGAATTTCTTCTTGTTTTAGTGGTAGGAACATGGACTCCTGCAACTAAATCTGCTCCGTGTGAAGGCACCTTTAGTAATATTTTACGTTAAACTGGTTAACATTAAGTAATCAAAGACTGGATACTTACAGTATAGCCTGACTCCACTAAAATCTCAGGTGTGATGGTAGTTGAAGCTGATTTTCACCCAAAATGGATCATTGGAGATATACTGGTGAAACGGAAGTTAGAGGAGCAGACAAGGTTTGGTAAAATTGTTTCATTTGCTTAGGGTCTGTACAGATGTACATTTGGCTCTGGCATATTTTTTTTACCCATATTAAAATGCCAGAATAACCATTTGTAGGGGGTTTTGCCACATGTGGTTTTCGCTGTATTTTTGTGGCAGTTTTTCTGGCAGTTTTTGCAAACTATGGCATAGATTTACTAATCTTAAAGATGATATAAGCATAAATAGACTGTCTGGACCTACACTAGATTTCTCACAGTGTCTCAGGCTGGATGATACAGTATATTCATTTTTTAAAAAGAATATGGGGTACTTAGCAACTATATTTTATCAAAATCATTTGTGCTCATCCACCATGGCAAAGTGCCTATTTTTTGGAAGGGAACCAATACTCTATGATATCTCTCCTTGTGTCAGCTGCCCTCAAATCAATTCAGGGAGAGTGGGTTACAGCTATATACTGAATTAATTAAAAACAGCCTGTGGGATAGATTATTGTTATGAGTGCATGAATAAAATGGAAACAGCCACACCTCTAAGTGTTTGCTGCTAAAACAAAAGCCCAAGGAGAGGTATCATACAGAGTAGGCTCCCGTCCAAAAAAAGTCACCATGCCGTGGAGGATAGACACAAATGATTTTGTTCAAAATATATTTAAGTATCTCATATTCATTTTATATAGTGAATATAGCATTAGTTTAAAAGAGCTATCCCATGATTATTGTACAAAATGAAAATCAGACATCATATAGGACATGACAATCTCTTTCTAACAAAGCTAGAACCAGCCCTGTACCGCTCATGGATGCATAGATCTCCCCATTCATTACTCTGCTGCAGCTAAGGGGCGTGTCCATGCTCTTCCTATCACAGCTCATAAGACATTTGAAAGATAAAACTGAGCATGTGCGGCCTTCTTAGGTTACTTTCACACTCGCGTTTTGGGCGGATCCGTCATGGATCTGCAAAAACGGATCCATTACAATAATACAACCGCATGTATCCATCATGAACAGATCAGTTTGTATTATCTGTAACATAGCCAAGACGGATCCATCATGAACTCCGTTTTTTTTTTTTTAATAAAGATGTTTATTAGTATTGTGTCATGATCATAAAAAGATATTAATACAGTATCATCCATCATACAATAAAGATTACATTTCCATAATCTTCTATATCATGCATTTTAGGTGACATATCCTAGTTCAGAGCTGACAACACAATACTATGCATTTTTTATATTTTTTTTTCCCTCCCCCCCCCATGTAATCCAACAAATAATAACAGATCAAAGTATATCTGACAAGGGTAAACACATCTCTCTGAGCGCCAACTTGTTCGTCATCACCATTAATACACTTTTCCTGATACCCCTTTGTCTCCTCTTACTTGTCCTGTCTTATATCTCTACCGATCACATACTTTAAGCCTACCTAGCCGTCCTTTGATGTCTTCCTGCAAGTATCAAGCTGTTATGGCAAACGGTCTCATGACTCTAACTGATTCTGCCTCCTCCATGAAGTTTAACATGAATTTTTACCATATCCTGTACAATTTTTTCCCAGCCGCTTCCTTTCTACCTATTGCTTCTAGCCACTCCAAGTGTAGCATATGCCTCAGACGTCTCAAAATTCTGCCTTTGATGGTACCTCTGATTTAAGCCATGCCGACAACAAACATCTCTTTGCTTCCAGAACTATCCTATGTCCCATTGCCGTGAGGCCTTTATTCTGCCCATTATCCTTTTCACCTTCATTAGACTCCACCTGTTTTCTTGCATGCAGCATTACTATTTGGATGTCGAGTTCCTCTTTAGAATTACTGCCATTTCGTAAGATCGTTCTCACCATATTCCAATAATCTTCTAATTTTGTGCAGCTCCACAGCCCATGTAGCAGATCAGTTTTGGGGGTGGAACATCTCGGACATGCCACAATCCTATCTGGTTTTGCGCTATTGAATGGCATGTCAAAACCATATAAGGCATAGTGTATAATTTTAAAGTGCGTCTCCCTCATTGTTTCATTCATCACTGACCTGTGTAAAGCTGCTATACCATTTCTCACGATTGGGTAAACCTCCTCCAGATCCAATTTGTTCCCCCATCTCCCGAACACTCCTTTGGCAAAAGTGTCTTCCCATTGGCTCCGCAGACTACTATACAAAAGCGATATGGATTGTCTATTACCAGAAGTAATGAGTGTATCAAATTTATTCCTACTCCATTCACCACCCATATTGGTAGCCAGGCTCTTACAATAGTGTTTGACTTGTAGATATGGGAACAAATCAGATCCCGACAGCCCCCACTTATCTATTAGTTCCTGTAGAGTCGCCCATCTATTCTCCTGAATATGGAACAAATCGCCTACCGTCTTCACACCCTTGACTTTCCACCCCCGGAACGACCTCTCCGACTGCCCTGGCTTAAAGGCTGGATTATTGTGCAAAGGAAGGTGTTTCGAGACCTGATACGGCAATCTATATACCCTTCTAAGATTTTTCCACGCTATAATGGAATCCCGTAGTATTAACGAACATCTGGCTAGGCGTGGCAACTGAGATAGTTTGGTATGAACCAAAGCCTTTAGATCCCATGGTGCCGCCAACTGCTTTTCTAACCTTAAATTAGAGTAATGGGAAGTCTCATTGAACCAGTCCAATAGGTGTCTACTTAAACAGGCCAAATTATATCCCCTAATGTCAGGCACATTTAGCCCTCCAAATTCCCTTCGCAGTTTCAGCTTCCTCAATGAGACCCTTGGTTTTTTACCATTCCAAATGAATTTTATAAAACATACCTCCAAATTCCTCACATCTATGTGTCTTAGGAGTACTGGTATGGTCTGGAGTGGGTACATCAATTTGGATACTGCTAGCATTTTGATTAAATGACATCTCCCCATTAGAGATAATGGTAGATTCTGCCATCTGACTAAATCATCCTTAATTTTGTTGAGCAAAGGTGGGTAATTTAATTGATAGATGGAATGTGGCGTCCGTCCAATCTTTATACCTAAGTATTTGATTTGGGATTTTATCAAGGAGCCCACTATGCCCGTATTTTTATCTACCTCCAACCTGCTTTTTTGGCCTATCGGTAGAAGTTCACATTTGGACATGTTCACTTTGTATCCAGAATATTTCCCGAAACTCTCCAATGCTTTAAAGATATAATCTATTTGTCCCTGTGGTTTTGACATAAATAAAATAATATCGTCGGCAAACAATGCCGCTTTCACTTGCGACTTTCCGACTTTAATCCCTTCAAATAGGTCAGACTTGCATAACTCTCTAGCCAGTGGCTCTAATGCCAGATTAAATAATAATGGGGAAAGAGGGCACCCCTGCCGAGTCCCCTTTTGTAGGTCGAATGGTTTGGATAAGTGGCCCTGCGTATAGACCCTTGCCTGCGGCCTGTGGTACATCTGCGTCAAGACTCCCCTAAAGGCCCCTGTAATCTCCATTTTATCCAGGACCGCCTCCAGCCATGCCCACCTGACATTGTCAAACGCTTTTTCAGCATCTAATGTGAGCATGGCTGGGGTCTCTCCCTTCTCCGGATCATGTTGCACCCTATCCATAACGGTAAGAACTGTTCTAATGTTTGTCACCGCTGCACGGCCCTGGATGAAACCCACCTGCTCCTGTCCTATCAATGATGGCATCATTTTAGCCAAGCGGTCTGCAATAATTTTGGACAGAATCTTTGCGTCAACATTTATCAGAGAAATGGGTCTATATGAACCCGGCAGTAAAGGGTCTTTCTCAGGTTTGGGTAACAATTTGATGTAGGAGAGGTTAGTTCCATCCAGGGCCGATACGCCCCTAAATACGTCATTGTAAACCTCCATCAACACCGGCAATAGCTGAGTACATAAGGCTTTGTAGTACTCTCCAGTATAACCGTCAGGTCCAGGAGCCTTAGCGTTACCTAGCCCCTTTATCACCCCCTGCAATTCTGTCACTGTGACCTCTGCATTCAAGATATGTCGTTGTTCCTCAGTCATCTTAGGTAATCTATTTTTGTCAAGAAGTGTGTTACTTAAGTCGACCCTATCCCCATCTTTATACAGTTTTTCATAATATTCTCCCAAAATGGAATTAATTTTTGCCGGGTTATGTATAGTGGTCCCTACAGAATTTTTCAAGCTGTTTATATACTGCGGTTGTCTCAATCCTTTCGCCAGATTGGCTAAAAGTCTCCCTGACTTGTTGCCATATTTAAATATCTTGGCCTCAAATTCAGAACTACGAAGTAGTTCTTTCTCTTTCATGCACTGCTCAAAACTTTGACGTTCCTCAAACCATTTTTTCCTATTTGAATCTGTGGGGTCTTGCTTAAACTCTGCATAGGTCGTCCTAACTTTTTGGCTTGCCATTTCCAGCTGAGCTTGAGCCTTTTTTTTAAGACCTGTCAGGTATCCCATGATTCTGCCTCTCAACACTACTTTAGAAGCGTTCCAGAAAAGATTTGGTGTGTCAATATGATTCGCATTATCTGCTTTATATTCCTCCCACCAAATAGAGAGCTTTTCCAAGAACTCCTCTCTTGCGCAGAGTTGCGAGGGGAATCTCCATATGAAGTCAGGGCCTCTAGGGAAATCATCCCTCACCACTACTGTCACCGGTGCATGGTCCGAGATTACTAAGTCTCCTACATCTGATAATTCTACCCTATGTACCAAGTTGTGGGTCCCTAATAAATAATCTATGCGGGACCAGGAGTTTTGGGAGTGTGAATAGAAAGTAAAACTACTCTCGTCAGGATGAGCTTGACGCCAGACATCTACTAATCCACCACCCACCAACAACTGTTGTAGCGCTTTATCTTGGGAAGTCTCCCCTCCTAGTTTTCCTTCATTTCTCTTCCTATCCACTACACCATTTAGAACCGCATTAAAATCACCTCCAACCACCTTATTTATGCATGAGTCTCCTAACAGTCTTAATTCTAGGTCCTTTAGGAAGGCAGGATTCCCTGTGTTAGGGCAGTATATATTATACATACTATACTGTGTATTCTGCACTTGTATTACAATATGTACCCATCTTCCCTGTAAATCAGTAGTTTGTGATATAATCTGGCAGTTCAATTGCTTATTGATAAGCGTTATTACCCCCGCTTTTCGGTTAAGTGACGGGGACCCAATGACTCTACCCACCCATAACTTTTTCATTCTGTCAAAATCATGCGCCTCTAGATGGGTCTCTTGTAAGAAAACCACATCTGGTTTAAGTTTCTTAAGGTGTCGTAAAACCATCCACCTTTTCTGGGGTGATTTTAAACCTTTGATATTCCACGTTAGCACCTTCATGTCAGTCCCCTGGACTTTTTTTTTTATTTTTTTTTTTATATATACGTTTGGCAGATATATATGCTATTCCAACCTACCGAGTCTGGGGTCCACGTCACTCACCGAAAGCGCCCAGAGAGATCCCTTGCGAACAAACAGATAAATGTTAGATTACCAACAATTTTGTGTAACACTGTCACAAACTTTTAGCTTCTCTGTCTTCCTTCTCCTCTAATACAACCTCTTTAATTCTTATAATAACTTCCCTTTTTTTCTGGGTTGCAGGCTGCCTCTCACCAAGATATCTAGGAAAAATAACACTCCTACTGTAACTTCTTGAGGTCTCCCCGTTAAACATATTAGGCTTTTACCCGTATCCATCTATACTGCATCTGGTATCATCCACCCCGCATATGACATTTCATTAGCACTGCACTTAATACAGAATATTAACATAACTTGGCGGGTATAACCATAACCCTCTTCAACATATATGCAGTGACAGAACAGTGCTGCCATATTGAACCAGCAGGTATACCAGTCTCACATGCATTTTGAGATCTCTTATAGACCCCCTATTGATTAGATGGAAAACGTGGGTCATCTCCCTGGGTAGGGATCTTCTCTCCGGTCTGAAGATCTTCGTCCCCTAGTCCCAGGCTCTGGATATTCTCCTCCTCTCTCCCTTCTCCGTTCCCGATCTCTTGGGTTCTCCACTCTGGATGAGCTTCTTCCTCTCCTCTTGTCTGCTCCCTCTGGCTCCCCTGGATTCTGTATGGATTTAATCCACTCTTCTGCTGTCGTCGGATCATGATAAATCGTGCTTGACCCATTAGGATGCAACACCCTTAACTTTGCTGGGTATTGTAGTTGAAACCTGCGTCCCTTTTGATGCAGTAAAGTGCAGACGTGACTAAACTCCCTCCTCTTCCTAGCCACAGCTGCAGAGTAGTCACCAAAAAGTAATACAGAGTGTCCCAGCAGCTTTAGTGGACCTTTCTTGGCCCTATATGCCCTTAGCAGGGCTTCCTTGTCGCAATAGTCCAGGAATTTCATAATAACCTGACGTGGTTTAGGACCTTGACTTCTAGACGGTCCCATCTGGTTCTGCTGATCCTCTAGTACTGGACCAATTCTGTGGGCCCTTTCTACTTTACAGCGCCCTTCTAATCCCAGAGCCCTGGGTAATTCTTTTTCACATATATCCATCAGAGTCTGCGGTTTAAACTTTTCAGGTAGCCCCAACAGTCTCAAATTGCTCCTTCTGGACCGATTTTCCAGGTCCTCTACCCGATCATACAAAATCATATTCTGCTTTGAAAGCTCATTAACTTTTTGAGTAAAAGCAGCCGATTCATTTTCAGCCCTAGACACTCTCTGCTCAAGTTCTTCCAGTCTCAGATCATGCTGGGCGACCGCCTCATGCATCTGCTGTAACGAGGCAGACAGAGTTATGGTGAGTGTTTCTCTTATATCGGGGGCTAAATGTCTGGCCACCTCTATGGACAACTTTTTGTAATCAATGTCCATTGAGGGGTTTGGCTGGGTAACTTGCTCTTCACTCATACCGCTTTCTAGCAGCACTTGTGTCAGCGGAGATGGAGTAGAAGGGCGCGAGTCCGCCATCTTGTCGAGCATGTCCTCAATGACTCTGCCCCGTCCTCCGGAGATCCTCCTTTTGCCGCTCCGTAGCAGGTAGCGTTCCATAAACTTATGGACTCTGGATGTTCAGGGACCAGGACGTACCTGTCTCAGCCCCCTATTGCCGATTTTTGACGAGCGGGATTCAATATATGGTGAGAAGTCACCGGAGCTCCTTCACGCTGCGGCCCGCATCCCAGCGCCGGAACCGGAAGTCATGAACTCCGTTTTTTTTTGTGCCAGATTGTTTCAGAGAAAACGGATCAGTCCCTAATGACTTACATAGTATGCCAGGATGGATCCGTTTGTCTCAGGTTCGTCAAGCTGACAGCAAAATGCTGCAGGCAGCGTTTTGGTGTCCACCTCCAGAGCGGAAAGGTGACTGAACGGAGGCAAACTGATGTATTCTGAGCGGATCCTTTTCCATTCAGAATGCATTAGGGCAAAACTGATCCGTTTTGGACCGCTTGTGAGAGCCCATGACGGATCTCAGAAACGGAAAGCCAAAACGTGAGTGTGAAAGTAGCTTTAATGAGCTGGTCAAAGAAATGACAAAATAAGTGGCACTACACAGATATATTTTGTTGAATAACTCAGTTGCTATACAAAATGTTAAATTACATGCAATTACAAAAGTATTTAGTTCCAGGTGCTGGTTTGAAAACTGTAGAATATTTTTTTGTGGGACAACCGCTTTAAGTGCTGTTCCTTTGTGTTTGCTTGAAACTTTGCTTTCTTGTACTTTATATAGGTTTATTAAAGTAAAATAGTTTTCAAATGAGCTCCCTGAACTGCAATGGGCGGATCCCAGCTTAGTCCAAATTCCGCCTGTCTCTTAGCATGAAAAAACCCCCAGAACAAATGCTGAACAAAGGCGGCGTCTGATTGGGGCAGTGCACACCTGTCCATCTGCTTATCCTTACCATGCTATTGCAAAGCAATGAGAGGAGGTGAGAAATGTTAGAGAATCGGCCAAGAGTGACAGAATGGAGGAGAGGTAGCCAGGGCAATCCTGCTTCCAATTCTCTTCTCAAACATTAATGCTCTCTGATAGATTTCATCTTCTTAACAGCAGCCAAGAGCTGGCTTCCCTTGTTCTCCTCAATCTTATGTCTCCCCAGGGCAAAACCACATGGAATTTGGGGGTTATTCCTAAGTATAAGCACAGGGAAATGTTCTCATGGTGACTGAACAAAGGATGTCTGCCAGTCACGCACACAAGTGCTAACCAGGGAATGGTGGAACACAATGCAGCTCATCAAGAATTCTGACAAATCCTGGTTTTCTCATTGTAAGAGAAAAATACTAACAGTAGATGTGATTTTATAATCAGAAAGTAGAGGCAAAGAAGTAAATGCATATCTGATCCCCAATTTTATCAAGATCCATCAGTATTCTAATTGCTATGGGAATGCGCACAGAAAACAGGTTATAATGAGGGTATATATATATATAACAGGGTCGAATGTACCAGAAAGATCATACTTTTCTATATCTACCAGAATATCTGAGCATGGAAATGAGAATGCCATGATCGTTCTGCCATACTATGATGTGGTTATCCTCCTCTACCAAGACTTTTCCAAGATGACCCCCAAATGTACATTATGAGGTAAGTAATCAAGTATCAGAGATGTGGTGCAGGGAAATTTGACTGGTACTTTGAAATCCCGGACAGCTGGGTTTCTTAGTCATGCACTATAGTTTATCACATAATCCTCTAGATCAGGGAAGTCAAACTCATGGCCCTTCAGCAGGGACATACATAGAAATCACTGGGCCCAATAGCAAGAGTCTAAATTGGGTCCCCATGCCCCATTCATAGCCCCTTCCACCACCTGTTCCTGCAAAAAATGGCAAAGAGGGAGAGAAGGCGCTCATAGGGGGAGTATGTCAGATTGCAGTGCTCTCGTATAGGGGAGATGATATGCTCTCCTATTTGTGTTGCACCAAATTGGGCAAAACCACAGGTTGTGTAATTTTGAAATTGTATCTCTATTTTCCATTAATTCTTGTGGAACACCTAAAGGGTTAACAAAGTTTGTAAAATCAGTTTTGAAATCCTTGAGGGGTGTAGTTTCTAGAATGGGGTAATTTTTGGGTGGTTTCTATTATGTAAGCCTCACAAAGTGACTTCAGACCTGAACTGGTCCTTAAAAAAAAAATTCTGAAAAATTTCAAGATTTGCTTCTAAACTTCTAAGCCTTGTAACATCCCCAAAAAATAAAATGACATTCCCAAAATGATCCAAACATGAAGTAGACATATGGGGAATGTAAAGTAATAACTATTTTTGTAGGCATTACTATGTATTATAGAAGTAGAGAAATTGAAACTTAAAAATTTGGAATTTTTTTATAAATAAAAATGTTATATATTTTTTTTTACTCCATTTTACCAGTGTCATGAAGTACAATATGTGACGAAAAAAACAATCTCAGAATGGCCTGGATAAGTCAAAGCGTTTTAAAGTTATCACCACATAAAGTGACACTGGTCAGATTTGCAAAAAATGGCCTGGTCCTTAAGGTGAAAATAAGCCCGGTCCCTAAGGGGTTAACACCTGGAGAGCCTTGAATTTGACATCCCTGCTATAAATCTATATATATTAAGAAGGACGTATATATGTGTGTATGTATGTTCCGCGATCACTCAAAAACGCAACGATCGATTTCAACAAAATTTAGTATACACATCCCTTGCTACCTGGAAATAAATCTTGTAGGGGTCATACGCCCCTACACAGCAGCTGCATGGGGTTTGTATGCTCCGACTGTTTTTGCGACACACATATTGCTCTATAGCTCAAAAACTCATTGATCAATTTCTATTAAACTTGGTACACATATCACTTACTATCTGGGAAAGATAACTGTGGATGTAACATGCTGGTACACAATGAGTTTCTGTCTGTCCCGACGTCTGTCTGTCTGTTCTTTATGTGCGATCAAACGCCTGGACCGATCTTCACCAAATTTGGAACACAGGTACATGAAGTGTCTGGGAAGATTTTAGATCTCAGCTCTCTAGGACATCCCGTTCCTGAGATATTCCCAAAAATGACCTGCGTTAGCCAATACAAGCCCCCAACTGCCATACATGGTCACATGTCCCTTATCAGACAATAGAAGCTTGCAGGCCCTTAGTCTCCACATACACACAGTTTTACTCCAGGTTTCCATAACAACCAAGCCATTTTTCTTCACTGCTGCAGGTCAGCTTTAGGCTAGGGCTACACGACGAGATGTGTCGCGCGACAATAAGTCACACGACACATAGGGCACAACTACACTGCTACATGTGTCGTGCGACACTGATGTCACACCAATGTTGCGTGACAATTTTTATAATGATAGTCTATGGTGTTGCACTGCGACATGTGACATGCTGCGACTGCAACGTCAACGTCTTGGATGGATTTTTTGCAACTGTCATGTCGCAGTCGCAGCATGTCACATGTCGCAGTGCAACACCATAGCCTATCATTATAAAAATTGTTGAGACAAAATGTCTCGCAACACATGTCGTCGTGTAGCCCTAGCATTAAAGGGGCAGGGCGCTGTGGAGGTCACTTTTAGTGTCCCACTACGTAAGGGTGGGCACTACTAAGGGACATGTTGCCCCCACCTCCTGTGGGAAATTGCTATTGTGTTTTGTATGGCATTGTAATGCATATCTTCATGTTATTTCCTGTGTACCAGGCCTGTTAGGGGTGTAGTTTCTCCTCCTAAGCTGTAGAGGGAGCTAGGGAATTCCCTAGTATAGTTAGGCCCAGACAGGAAAGAGTTAGTTCAGTCCAGTCCAAGAGGCTAAGTAGCTCAGTCTAGCCTGCCTGAAGTGCTGAGCAAGTGAAGCTCAGAAGTTAATCCAGGAGAAGAAGTTTCCTCCTGAAGTTATCCTGCATCAAGCAAAGTACAGAGCAGTGCTAATTGTGTCCAGCCAAGTAGAAAGCTGAAGGGCAGAAGTTTATTGTACAGCAAGTGGATTTATACCAGAGGAAGGTTTCCCTACCCAAGGATAAAGCCAGCTATTAGGCATTCGGGCCTTGGAGAAAGTCAGACAGGATTCTTCAGAAAGTACAGCCTGATCTGTGAGTTTATTCCCTCTGAGTTATCCTGCTAGGATTCTACCTACCATTTATGTAAAGCCTGCCTGTTACCAAATCTACTTCTTATGAAACTGTTTGAAGCTTGTATATAGTTGAACTGTTCAGTAAAGAGGAATTCTAGTTCACTACAATCGTGTGTACCTCCATTATTCCTCCAAACAAATCGGTGTGCCACCATTACAGGCACTGGCGTCACGAACTGTAAGGGATCTTGCCACAGGCATGCTAAACTTTCAACACCCAGGGCACCTCACCTATCACCTGGCCTGGTCCCTATATCCAGAGAGTGCCCCAGAGGATCTACGTGCCAGCCTCTTCATCACTGCTGTACGCCTGCCCAGGGTATACTACAAACTGTGAGTACTAAGAGCAACCCTCGGTCTGTTAACTGACCCCCGTGACCTCACATTCGCTCACCCTGAAGGACTGGCGTACTGCATATTTTGGCGTCACGAACAGGATTCGAATATTTCTACGCCATAGTGGAATCTGAACTGTGTGCCATAATTGCCTATTAAGTGATAAATGCCCTATCTGTTTATTAGAAAATTGGGGCCAAAGTACTGTGGAAAATCGCGGTGTGAAACTGTACATTGTGGACTGTTTACTGGTTTCTGAGTCACCGCTTGCTGTCAGTGAATTGACAGCATTATGCTGCAAGATGGCCACCTAAGCTGACTGGATTATGGTTGCGCCATCGTTGTGTCCGCCTGGGTCGAAAAAAAAAAGAAGAGAAGGCGCCGCCTTGCCTGCAAAGAAGATACCGCCTACCACGAATTTTGAAGCTCAGAGAGGCCGCGCCTATCTCCTGGTGCTGAGCGTGGGACCTCCGCACGACGTAATCACGTACCTCGCGAGACCTGGACTGCGCATCACCGGAGTGAGTAAAACTTCTGTATTAATCGGCCCCTTTGTGTTCAAGTACCGGGAAGATTCCGATCCTTGCTGGGAGACTGGGGGGAGGTCCCTCATTAGTAATAAGGGACTTGATTCGGGGGAAGCACATCCAATTTGGATTCTTGGCCGGCTCCGCCGCTCCTTAAAGGGCCATACCCTCTCCGTGGTCACCCTTAGCAACGGCCTGAGAGAGAGAAGTCCCGCGTGAGTCTGCCTACAGAACTTGCCCCTATAGACCACGCCATGTCCGCATCTGAGGAAACAGGGCCCCCAACGAGCCTTCTGTAACTCACGTAGCTGAGAACAGGGCGCCCGCCGCTGTGGCAGCATCCAGTCTAAGGCCGCTGACCATGCCATATTATTTTGGGGCCCCCTGGTTCCCACGATATGCCGGGGAATCCCACAAGTTGAAAGATTTTAAGGACCAAATCATGGCCTTATTCCGGCTCTATCCTATCTCCGCTGAGCAACAGATGGAGATTCTCCTGGCGCAGTTATAAGGGGCCGCCCGCAGGGAGGTCATGTCATGGCCCAGCTCCGAAAAAAATAACATGGAACAGATCTTTGATCGCCTCGGCACCATGTTTGAAGCCAGGACGGTGTCAGAAGTTAAGATGCGATTTTTCAGCAGGATGCAACAGCTCGGTGAGTCACTCCTTGATTTTGCTTTGTCCCTTCAAGAGACCCTGAGGTCCGTGGTCCAGGTGGACCCCCGGGAGGCTGAGGACCAGAACCGGACCCTGAGAGAACAGTTCATTGCGGGTGTAAACGTTGAACACTTAAAGGGCCAGCTGAGGATGCTGTCGGCCCAACACCCCAATTGTACGTTTTTGGACTTTAAAGAGCTGGCCATCAGTATCCTGGGTCAAAATCCACCCATAGGGCCGGCGGCCCCCCTTGAGCCTCAGGCCTGCCAGCCAAAAATTATTGATGTGAAACCGTCCGGAGCCAGTCAAGCCACCCAGGCTCCAGTAACAGATGTGGTGGCAGCGTTAATGGAGCAAGTTAACCATCTCACTAAGAGCCTGGAAAAGGTGTGCAGGAAAATAGAGGAATGGGAAAAACCATTGTTATTGGAAGACGAAAGCCCCCTACCTCAAAGGCTCCTCCCGCCTGCATATAAAGAGGTCTACCCCAAAGAACCCGATGGACGACTGAGTTATCGGTCTAAGAATCGCAAGCAGCCCGTCTGCACCTATTGTAAAAAATATGGCCATACTGAGACAACAAGTTGGCAGTTAAACGGGCCACCCCTGAGGCCGAGGACCGCCCCTCGGGAGGTAGAACAGTAGGTCCAAAGGATCCAAGTTGGATGCCCAGATACGTAGGATCTCGTCCAAAAATTAACATATGCATTAACGGGATACCTTTTGAAGCCCTGCTGGATACTGGGTCTCAGGTCACCACCATCCAACGACCCACCTTTGACAAATTCTGGGATTCAAGTCTCCTCACCCAGCCACCGGAATCCTGGCTGGATATCATTGCTAGTAACGGCAAGCCGGTGAAAGTCCATGGGTACTGGGAACCTACCCTTCAGGTGGGAGAAGCCACCTTACCACAGCAAGGTGTGATTGTGGTGCAAGCCGGAGATAAAGGGGGACACCCCGTGATCTTAGGGACTAATGTCTTTAAAAATTGTTACTCCGTGGTACTTGAGGCCCTGAACCATTCCATACCCCCAGCTTCACCTGCTTCTAAAAGAGTCATTCAAAAGACTATCAGTGTGCTGTGTGCTCAGCAAAAATTTGCGAATGGAAAAGGAGAAATCTGTACTGCCCGGATCCGGGATAACTGGCTGGTAATCCTGCAACCGAATTCCTAGATCATTCTGTGGTGCCGTGCTGTACTAGGGATCCAGGGCCAAGACTATCAAGCCCTGGTGGAGCCTATCCAAATTGAAAATCATCCCTTCGAGCGAGCAGCCAAGAGCCTGGTGACTGTATCTCAAGGTAAAGTGCCTGTCCGTTTGATTAATTTCAGTGATCACCCTGTTGCTCTCTCTAAGCACTGCCCTGTTGCTCAGCTTTTCCAGGTATCCTTCCAAGATGTTATCCGTCTGCCTGTCACGGAGACGTCTCAAACCGCACAGAGCAGCAGCATCTCTGCCAGCGCCTCTTCAGTATCCTGGTGGGAGGAACTTCATACTTCATGTGGGGAACGAATCCACCCCAAAGGATCAAATGGAGGGAGTCCTGAATCTAGTGAAAGAGCACCACCAGGCCTTTAGCAAGCACTCCACGGACTATGGAGAGGTCAGTGTAATCAAACACACCATACCCACTGGCTCTCATCCTCCTATCAAGGAGAGATACAGACCCATACCACCTACTACCTACCAGTCTGTAAAAGAGATGATACAGGAAATGAAAGACTCTAATATAATCCGGGACAGTCATAGTCCCTGTGCTGCACCCCTAGTTCTTGTTCGTAAAAAAGATGGCAGCATTAGGTTCTGTGTGGACTAGAGAAAAATCTATCAAATCACCCACAAAGACGCTTATCTGTTGCCACGCATTGAAGAGTCCCTAACTGCCCTATGGTCATCAGCCTGCTTCTCAACTCTTGACTTAACCAGTGGATACTGGCAGGTACCTATGGCCCCGGAAGACCGGGAAAAGACTGCTTTCACCACGCCTATGGGCCTGTTCGAATTCAACTACATGCCTTTTGGACTGTGTAATGCTCCAGGGACGTTCCAGCGGTTGATGGAGCGTTGTTTAGGCCATAAGAACTTTGAGACTGTACTGCTATACTTGGATGACGTCATTATCTACTCCAAGACGTATGAGGATCATTTAAAGCATCTGGCTGAAGTGTTTCAAGTCCTCATTAAATATGGCCTCAAAATCAAGCCGTCCAAGTGCCATCTGCTGAAACCAGCGGTAAAGTACCTGGGCCATGATGTTAGTGCAGAAGGAGTCCAGCCTGATCCTGATAAACTCGTTGCTGTCCGTAATTGGCCTACTCCTACCACCGTGAAGGAGGTGAGAAGTTTCCTCAGTTTTGCAGGATATTACAGACGCTTCATCCCGCATTTTGCACAGATTGCGGATCCGATCCAGGAACTCCTAAGGGAGCATCCCAAAAAGAGTCCAAAGACTCCTATCCCTGTGGAATGGAATGAAGAACGGGAGATTGCCTTCCAGCTTCTGAAGAAGAAGCTGACCGAACCCCCTGTCCTGGGTTACCCGGATTATCAGAAGCCGTTCCACCTCTATACGGATGCCAGTAAAAGAGGCCTGGGAGCCGTGTTGGCTCAGGTGCAAGACAACAAAGAGAGGGTAATTGCCTACGCCAGCAGATCCCTGAGGGGAGCTGAGAAAAACTATTAGAATTATAGTTTCATCAAGCTGGAATTCCTTGCTTTAGTGTGGGCTGTGACTGAAAAATTCAAGAACTACCTTGCTGCCACTCCGTTTGTCGCCTTCACTGACAACAATCCCCTGGCGCATCTGAATACAGCCAAGCTAGGGTCTCTGGAGCAAAGATGGGCCTCCCGCCTTGCCAACTATGACTTTACTGTGAAATACCGGGCAGGCCGCTCAAATGAGAATGCTGATGCCCTGTCTCGGCTTCCCACTACAGAAGCACCAGATGAACCAAAGGATGCCTGGGAAGAAGTGGAGAAGCCAGCGTTTTACAACAAGTTTGCTCAGCAAGATAATGTTCACACTGAAAATAATTCAGCTGATAATCCCTCTCCACCGAATAATCCTGAGTCCAGGGGCGAACAAGAAAGGTGGATTAAGCTCCAGTCAGAAAGTAGAGTCCTCGGTAACCTGCTCGACTTCCTTACTAGTGGAAGAACTCCTGAAAGAGTCCGCAGGAAGAGTGCAGACCCAGAACTATTGAATTTGTGGAGACATCGCCACCAGCTCTTCCTTCAAAAAGGCCTGTTGCTAAGAAGGAGCCTGGATCCAGTGTCCTGTGATAGGGTGTACCAGATCCTTATACCACGTCGAGACGCCGGGCTTGTATTAGAGATGTACCATAACCGGTCCGGACACTTCGGCATGCAGAAGACTGAGGCCACCATTCGCAGAAATTTCTATTGGATTGGGATGAGGGAAGACATTGAAAAATGGTGCCGGGAATGTACTGCCTGTGCCGACGGGAGAAGTGAGCGCCATGACCAGAGAGCGCCTCTCCATCCTATTGTGAGTAAATCTCCCCTGGAGCTTGTTGCCATTGATCATGTGAAGTTGGAGCCAGGTCGCTCAGGTTATACTTATGCCATGACCATTATTGATCACTTCACTAAGTTTGTTGTAGCAGTGCCTGTGAAGGACCTGACAGCCAAGACTGCGGCAGAAGCGTTCTGGAAGCATTTCCTCCTACCCTACGGCTGCCCAGAGAGAATCCGCACCGACCAGGGGTCTGCTTTTGAGTCACAGTTGTTCCAGGAGTTGTGCCTGCTACACAATTGCCAGAAGGTCCGGACCACAGCCTATCATCCACAAGGTAACGGGCTCTGTGAAAAAGTTAATCAAACTCTCATCGATATGTTGAGAGCAGTACCCCCTGAGACAAGGGGTAATTGGCCTACTCTGCTGCCACAGCTTATGTACACGTACAACAATACAATTCACTGCTCCACCAGGTACACGCCTTTCTATTTAATGTTAGGCCGTCAGGGGAGGCAGCCTGCCGACCACTCCCTGGACGTGCAAGTACCCGATGTCATCAACCCACTACCAAAGACTGATTGGGTGGTGGAGCATCAAAGACGTCTTCTTAATGCCAAAGAGATTGTTCAGGAGCGCATGGAAAGTGCCCAAGAGCGGCAGCAGAGAGACTATGACCTGGCTGCTTATGCAGAACCTCTTGCCATAGGAGACGTGGTGTGGTTGAGGAATAACCACCGAACCAGCAAGCTGGACAGTAAGTGGGAGAGGACTCCCTACGTCATAACTGCTATTCCTAATGCTGAGACCCACGTTTATCAAATTTCCAGGGAAGGCTCCCAGATCGTACACAGGAATCGTTTAAAGCCCTGCATAGAAGGAGAAACTGCAGCAGGGGACATTGAGCCAGAGTCTCCTGAGCCAGAGTCATCGGCCCAACCTGTTGATCCTATGCGGGCTGTTGAGTACCTGTTACATGACATGGAGCCACTTCATTGGTTCCTCACACCCTGGTTGAACTTGGTGGTACCGGCTCCAGTTCATGCTAGTCCTCGACCCCAGGATGACCTGTCCCAGGGTGTACCTGAAAGGGCTCCAGAGCCTGTGGATCCCTCTGGCCCCCTTGAGCCAAGGCAAGAACAGTCTCTGCCAGTAAGGAGGTCCACGCAGCCTACTAAGGGGCACCCACCTGTGAGATTCGGAGACTATGTTGTTGACCAGAGTAACCCTCCCCGGGAAACTCCTGTTTAACTGTCTACAAGACCCGGGTACGGACTCATGTTTTTATTTTGAGCCTCCAGGAACTTTTTGTTACTATAGCATTCTTATTATTATGGACTATCCTGGTTATTCCTGATACGCTGTACCAGGTCAGCGCCCCCATTCCATGTACCAACTTATGAAGAGAACGATGCCCCTTTTCACTGCACTTGTCCTTTGCCAGCGGAGCTGCCTGCCAATCTCATTGCAAATGTAGTGATTGTTGTATATGCCTGCTTTGCATTTTTGTCTTTCAGGTTACAGTTTCCAGCTGGGCGGGCCCCCTGTCTTGCGCCGAGGACGGGCAACCTCAAAGTAGCAGTGTATGTAGTGTCCCACTACGTAAGGGTGGGCACTACTAAGGGACATGTTGCCCCCACCTCCTGTGGGAAATTGCTATTGTGTTTTGTATGGCATTGTAATGCATATCTTCATGTTATTTCCTGTGTACCAGGCCTGTTAGGGGTGTAGTTTCTCCTCCCAAGCTGTAGAGGGAGCTAGGGAACCCCCTAGTATATATAGTTAGGCCCAGACAGGAAAGAGTTAGTTCAGTCCAGTCCAGGAAGCTAAGTAGCTCAGTCTAGCCTGCCTGAAGTGCTGAGCAAGTGAAGCTCAGAAGTTAATCCAGGAGAAGAAGTTTCCTCCTGAAGTTATCCTGCATCAAGCAAAGTACAGAGCAGTGCTAATTGTATCCAGCCAAGTAGAAAGCTGAAGGGAAGAAGTTTATTGTACAGCAAGTGGATTTATACCAGAGGAAGGTTTCCCTACCCAAGGATAAAGCCAGCTATTAGGCATTCGGGCCTTGGAGAAAGTCAGACAGGATTCTGCAGAAAGTACAGCCTGATCTGTGAGTTTATTCCCTCTGAGTTATCCTGCTAGGATTCTACCTACCATTTATGTAAAGCCTGCCTGTTACCAAATCTACTTCTTATGAAACTGTTTGAAGCTTGTATATAGTTGAACTGTTCACTAAAGAGGAATTCTAGTTCACTACAATCGTGCGTACCTCCATTATTCCTCCTAAAAAATCGGCATGCCATCGTTACCGGCACTGGCGTCACGAACTGTAAGGGATCTTGCCACAGGCACGCTAAACTTTCAACACCCAGGGCACCTCACCTATCACCTGGCCTGGTCCCTATATCCAGAGAGTGCCCCAGAGGATCTACGTGCCAGCCTCTTCATCACTGCTGTACGCCTGCCCAGGGTATACTACAAACTGTGAGTACTAAGAGAAACCCTCGGTCTGTTAACTGACCCCCGTGACCTCACATTCGCTCACCCTGAAGGACTGGCGTACTGCATATTGTTAAAGGGGCGGACACTGTGGAGGTCACTGTTAAAGGGGCAACTGCTGTGGAGGTCACTGTTAAGGCAGCAGGGTTAAGGCAGCGGATTACTGTGGAGGTCACTGTAAAGGGGGCGGGCCCCTGAAAAGGTCACTGTCAAGGGAGTGGGGTGCTGTGAAACTCACTGTTAAAGGGGCGGGCTGCTGTGAAGGTCAAAGTTAAGGGGATGGGCTGCTGTGGAGGTCCCATTTTAAAGTGGCGGGGCACTGTGGGGGGGTCAGTGTTAAGGGGTGGGGGGGTCAGTGTTAAGGGGTAGGGAACTGTGTGGAGTTCACTGTTAAAGGGGCGGGGTGCTGTAGAGGTCACTGTTATTGGGGATACTGTTGATATCTTTTAACGACACACAGACACATTAAATGAAATAGATGAAATATACCCGTGCAAAGCCGGGTCCTTCTGCTAGTGTACCTATAAAATCCAACCATATGTCAGTCAATATGTCTACAGCGAGTATTCTCTTGATGGGTATTATCATTATGACATATCTATTAAACTGGACCTATCTTGGGTAAAAGCAGTGAGGTGTCTGTCCATATGGCTTTGTCCATTAGGTTCTATGAAACTTTAAGAAATATTCAAGAAAGTATCGTGGATCTAAATCACCATACATATCAATGCCCACACATATACATGAAAGTATGTTGTGTCACAGCAGCAGCCAGATGAATGTCCATCCAGGGTTTGTCACCTGTTGGGCCTGGTCTGATTCACCTATCCACTGTCCAAGTTCTCACTCAAAGTTGGACACAGCACACAGAAGTCAAACTGGGTATTTTGAGGAGTTTGCTTTACTCTGAAAACTTGCAAAGCTTCAATATGAAAAAGGTTTTAACAAGCCAATACAGGTTTTAGAGTAAAGACAAACCCTCCAAATATCCAAATTGACCGCCAAGTAGTTTGGGATCTCACACATTGTCACACATAGCTGCCAGTATCCACATCAGTATGGATGTGGACATTGATATAGATGTTGGTGTGGATCTTTACAGTGTCTTTATAATGGGGGCACTCAGTTTTTTCATCAGTTATAGTGAGCCAAAACCAGTAGTGAAGCCTACTCAGAGATAAGGTATAATGGAAAGATTACCTCCTGTTCTGTGTTTTTGACCCATACCTGGTTTTGGCTCGCAATAACTGATGGAAAAAACTGACCAAATAACTGAAGTGTGAACTCATCCTAAGGATGTTGTAGGCTTCAGGCCTATAATGTTGAGCATCAGTGATGGCCAGTTCGCAGTGTTCGCCCGCGAACACATGCGGGCTGCTATCTTAACTCACAAGTCCGGCGATGCACAGGTAAGCCCTTACCTGTGCCTGTGCCGCGAGCCAGTCTGAAACAAATGCAGTCACCGGGAGCAGGCAGTTCCGAGAACAGCCGCCGGGGGCCTTCATCGGGCTGTTCTCGGAACTGCCTGCTCCCGGTGACCGCATTTGTTTCAGACCGGCTCCCAGCACAGGCACTGGTAAGGGCTTACCTGTGCATCGCCAGACTTGTGAGTCAAGATGGCAGCCCGCATGTGTTTGCTGGCGAACACTGCGAACTGGCCATCACTGTTGAGCATTTGCTAAAACTCATAGGAAGTTTCCAAATTTTTCATGTTCCCTAAAGATCCTTTCTCTATTAACAGTAGGTTATACATATGCAATAGTATTATATGTGTAAATACTTCAGTTTACACAAGCATAAAATACTTGTATGGATTCTCTGGTAATTACTAAAAGTTTCATGTATGCGTGGTCCATTTTTCACTGATTAAAGACAGTTTTTTCAGTCATCTGAGATCATTTTGCTCATTGGGCAATTATCCTTCCGACCACTCGTTATTGTTCACATTTGAACAATAATTGCACTGCGTAAATGGCCTCTTACCATTTTGATATTTAGCAGCTTTGAGCATTACCATAACATCTGTCAGTCCATGGGTCAGACATGAAAGGGTTACCACATTTGGCAGCTGTAGTGAACACACATGTGCTCATAGCTTTGTTCATTGTAAGACCCAGCACTACATAATATCCATATATCCTCACTGCACCGGGATCCAAGCACTGCGAGGAATAATGCAATTGTTGGCACCCAACAGTCCAGCGCTCCAGGGGTTAAGCTGCCTGTTTTTATTCCAATCACTGACAGGCAGTGGGATTCAGCGCAGTTCTGGCCCCAATCTGATTTCACATTGCATCTGCCGGCAGCTGGAAGTGATTAGACTCTGGAATTAAAGTGCAGAATTCTGCACGGGGCAGGACACAGCGTGCGGCTTTTATTAAAATAAGACACTAACGGATTATTCTGGCTGCACTGGTTAAAGGTCAGGTGTGTGACACCATGTCCGCTCTGGGTGCCTAATTGAGGGGAATTTCCTTGCAACCAAAGATTTGCTGAATGATGCATTACTACTTGTGAGTTATGTAAAGTAGACCCCGTGCATGAGCTGGGATAGGAAAGAGACATCCCAATGACATGCGGGAAAAAAGGGCGCTGCAAGGATTTCTGAAACTGTTGGCCCTTTAAAAAGTGATGAGGGAGGAGGTGATGAGGAGAAAACACGTTTTTTCTCCAGTGTATTCACAGAGGACAATGAAATGTCAGGTGAAATGCAGAGTGATAAGGTAAACTCCCATTAAATGTCACAGATACTTTTAGTATGCACACACGTTAAACAGGAGATGTAGCGCAGGTAATGCAACTGTCCGCAGCGGACACCGTCTACGGAAAAAGTACACTGGATGTCACAGATATTTTTAGGATGCGCAAACGTTATACAGGAGATGTAGCGCAGGTAATGTAACTGTCCGCAGCGGACTCCGTCTACGGAAAAAGTACACTGGATGTCACAGATATTTTTAGGATGCGCAAACGTTATACAGGAGATGTAGCACAGATAATGTCGCTGTCCACAGCGAACACCGTCTACGGAAAAAGTACACTGGATGTCAGAGATATTTTTAGGATGCGCAAACGTTATACAGGAGATGTGGCACAGGTAATGTAACTGTCCGCAGCGGACACCGTCTACGGAAAAAGTACCCTCGATGTCATATATATTTTTAGGCTGCGCACACATTACACAGGAGATGTAGCGCAGATAATGTTGCTGTCTACAGCGGCCAAACAATTGCAAGCTATTTAGTGCAGGTTGCCCTAAAAATATATATTGCTGCCAGATACAACAATAGTCCTTAAAAGGACTTTTGGGTCTCTAACACCAACCCTGCCTAACAAAAAAATAAAATACAATTCCCTACACTATCTGTCCCTTCTACAGCACAGCTCTCCCTGACTAAAACTGAGCCGAACCACGTGTCATTGGGTGCTTTATAGCACCCGATGACGTGTTCCGGCCAGCCAATCGCTGTAAAGCCAGTATCCAACATGACTACGGCATTACAGTGAGTGGCAGTACTGACCTGCACGTTTATTGGATGTCGTGCGGGGAGGAGACTCGAGCATCGCGCTCGAGCACACGCAGTATTCGGCCGAGCATGCTCGCTCAGCACTAGTAGGTACTAATTATTTAAATGTTACAGATTTCTAGTGATGGGACGCTTGTTCTCTGGAGTCTGGAATAATGTAGACCTGATTTATGAAATCTGATTATATGACACCTAAGAAGATTATTTTAGTTGGAAATATTCTCGTCATGGTAAATACCAGTAAAATTGAAACTCAGGGGGGTATTATTTCTCATTGATGAGATGTGGCATTGTATGGAGACTTATTTTTCAGGCAATGCTCCATGGATAAAGAATGCAAATTAGCTGATACTAGCAAACCATAGACATCCTAGACAGCACTGTTTCTGGGTTCTTGTCTCTCATCATTACAGAATAAAATATAAGTTAGCTGGATGAGATGGCTTAGACACAGCTCAGAGTGGAGAATTGTTTCTACCTGAAGAAATAAGGGGGTGAGTCTGTAACGTCCAGGTTATTATTTATTCTCAGTCACAGAGGTGGAAAGATAATGTCCCCCTTTTTAACTGTTACCTGTAGGTGCCTAGGAGTCATCCACTCAATATCTTTTCCTATCTCCTCCTGCTGGTAGAAGTGTGGAATTACAGTGCTACACTGAGCTTGTAAACGCTTTAAGTTCTGAAACTGATGACTGACTCATGACTTCAGTAGACAAGAAATCCATGGCTAGGGGTGGACTGGGAACATAAAGTGGCCCTGGAAAAATACTAAAAGTGGCCCCGTTTTGTAATCAGGTCCAAATTGATGGAAAGCAGGGCTGGTAATACCATATTGTGGCACATTATACCACCCAACAGAGCTAAATACCACAGTCCATCACACATTACTGCCAGCAGAACAAAATACATCCCCAAAAACTTCCACTGGCTTGCCGTGAGGAGGGCCCAGGCGTCCCCCTGGGCATCAGCCCACTGGGAAATTTCCCTGTAAGGTCTATGGCCATTCGCCCCCTGTCCATGGCACTCCAAAAGAGAATTTAACTTAATCTTAGATTGTATTAATGTGAAAGCATGTCCAGTTGAAACTATACGATAATTATTAGAGATGAGCGACTTTTTCAAAAATTCGATTCTCTGGTTTGGCAAATTTTACAGGAAAAATTTGGATAGATCCAAATATATTCGCAGCGAATTTCGTTAAAAAACGTCTATTTCTGGGCTGCAGAGGGCCTTTATAGTGGTGTAGAACACTGTGCCTTGTAGTAACATGCATAGGGAGTCTGCTTTGGTAGAGAAATAATACTGTGAGTCCGTATGACATGCAGATGACAGGCTTCGCTCTTAGAATCACTGCACACATCACTTATTAGGGGCCAAAACTGACCAAATAACTCAAGTATGAACTTAGCCTTACAGGTCGATGTTAGCGTCAAGAAGAAGCGCACTCCTTTTACACCGTCGTCAGCTGATTCCACATAGATGTAAACAGAACCTGTTCTATTAAACGCTTATACAAGTAGAGCCCTCCGGACATAGTGGAGAGGGTGTCAGCAGTAACTTTGTGTTGACGTCACTGATTAATTCTCCCTTCCTCTGATCCGTCAGAACAATAACCCACAAAATACTGATGCTGTCTGTGGAGCATACGCCTTCACTCGGTCAGCATTTGCTCAATAATCCATCAGTATTGGTAATGCCAAAAAAAACAGGAGTGGATCTAAAACAGATGGCACATAAATGAAATATTTGCATGTCTTCTGTGTTTTGTACCCACTCCTGCTTTTGGCTACCAAATCATAAACCAATTCTGATAGGACCATACAGGCCTTACAGCTGCTACACAGACAGGACACATTGTGCGTCTCGTTTTTCCTTCTTTCTGACAGATCAGAAGAAAGGTCAAATAAATCATGATGTCAGCCAGGCCGAAAGGCAAAATAGTGGCCCAGTCATGAAGTGGGGAGTGTGGGAACAGCATGAGAAGTCCACAGAGTGGATCTATAACATATTGATGAGGTGGAAGCAGCATAAGGAGACGACAGAGTGGCCCAATTACAGTGTGGAGGTGGCGGCAACAGCAGCAGCATCAGGAGGAGGCCACAGAGTGGCACGATGACAGATTCTGGAGTTGGCAGCAGCATGAAGAGACCGCAGAGTGGCAAAATGACAGAGTGTGGAGGTGGCAGCAGCATCAGGAGGAGGCCACAGAGTGGCACACTGACAGAGTCTGGAGGTTGCGACAGCAGCAGCATCAGGAGGATACCACAGAATGGCAAGGTACCACAGAGTGGCAAGGTGACATAGTGTGGAGATGGCAGTAGCAGCAGCATCAGGAGACCACAGAGTGGCAAGGTGACAGTGTGGAGATGGCAGCTGCAGGAGAATACCACAGAGTGGCAAGGTGACATAGTGTGGAGATGGCAGCAGCATCAGGAGACCACAAAGTGGCAAGGTGACATAGTGTGGAGATGGCAGCAGTAGCAGGAGGAAACCACAGAGTGGCAAGGTGATATAGTGTTGAGATGTCAGTAGCAGCAGCATCAGGAGACCACAGAGTAGCAAGATGACATAGTGTGGATATGGCAGGAGGAGGATACCACAGAGTGGCAAGGTAACATAATGTAGAGATGGCGGTAGGAGCAGCAGCAAGAGGATACCACAGAGTGGTAAGGTGACATATTGTGGATATGGCAGCAGCAGCAGGAGGATACCACAGACTGGCAAGGTGACAAAGTGTGGAGATGGCAGCAGCAGGAGGATACCACAGAGTAGCAAGGTGACATAGTGTGGATATGGCAGCAGCAGCAGGATACCACAGAGTGGCAAGGTGACATAGTGTGGATATGGCAGTAGCAGCAGCAGCATCAAGAGACCACAGAGTGGCAAGGTGACATAGTGTAGAGATGGCAGCAGCAGCATCATCAGGATACCACAGTGGGAAGGTGACATAGTGTGGATATGGCAGCAGCAGGAGGATACCACAGAGTGGCAAGGTGACATAGTGTGGATATGGCAGCAGTTGGAGGAT
Source organism: Bufo bufo (assembly GCF_905171765.1). NCBI lineage: Eukaryota > Metazoa > Chordata > Amphibia > Anura > Bufonidae > Bufo > Bufo bufo. Next base: position 87,933,015 of record NC_053396.1, read on the forward strand.
ACCATAGAGTGGCAAGATGACATAGTGTGGAGATGGCAGCAGCAGCAGGAGGATACCACAGAGTGGCAAGGTGACATAGTGTGGAGACGGCAGCAGCAGCATCAGGAGACCACAGAGTGGCAAGGTGACATAGTGTAGATATATAGCATCAGCTGGAGGATACCACTAAGTGGTGAGGTAACATAGTGTGGAGATAACAGCAGCAGGAGGATACCACAGAGTTGAAAAGTGACACAGTGTGGAGATGGCAGTAGCAGCAGCATCAGGAGACCACAGAATGGCAAGGTGACATAGTGTGGATATGGCATCAGCAGCAGAAGGATACCACAGAGTGGAAAGGTGACATATTAAGGAGATGGCAGTAGCATCAGCAGCAGGAGGATGCCATAGAGTGTCAAGGTGACATAGTGTGGATATGGCAGCAGAAGGAGGATACCACAGAGTGGCAAGGTGACATAGTGTGGTGATGGCACTAGCAGCATCAGGAGACCACAGAATGGCAAGGTGACATAGTGTGGATATGGCAGGCAGCACTGAGTGGCGAGGTGATATAGTCTGGAGATGGCCGCAAGTAAGGAGGATACCACAGAGTGGCAAGGTGACATAGTGTGGAGAGGGAAGTAGCAGCAGCATCAGGAGACCACAGAATGGCAAGGTGACATAATGTTGATATGGCAGCAGCAGCAGGAGGATACCACAGAGTGGAAAGGTGACATATTGTGGAGATGGCAGTAGCATCAGCAGCAGGAGGATGCCATAGAGTGGCAAGGTGACATAGTATGGAGATGGCAGCAGCATCAGGATACTACAGAGTGACAAGGTGACATAGTGTGGATATGGCAGCAGCAGCAGGAGGATACCACAGAGTGGCAAGGTAACATAGTGTGGAGATGGCAATAGCAGCAGCAGGAGGATACCACAGAGTGGCAAGGTGACATAGTGTGGATATGGCAGAAGAAGGAGGATACCACAGAGTGGCAAGGGGACATAGTGTGGTGATGGCAGTAGTAGCATCAGGAGACCACAGAATAGCAAGGTGACATAGTGTGGATATGGCAGCAGCAGCATCAGGAGGATACCACAGAGTGGCAAGGTGACATAGTTGGGAGAGGGCAGTAGCAGCAGCATCAGGATACCACAGAGTGGCAAAGTGACATAGTGTGGATATGGCAGCAGGAGGAGGATACCACAGAGTGGCAAGTTTACATAGTGTGGAGATGGCAGCAGCAGCAGGAGGACACCACAGAGTGGCAAGGTGACATAGTGTGGACATGGCAGTAGCAGCAGCAGGAGGATACCACAGAGTGGCAATGTGACATAGTGTGTGGATATGGCAGCAGCAGGAGGATACCACAGAGTGGCAAGTTTACATAGTGTGGAGATGGCAGCAGCAGCAGGAGGACACCACAGAGTGGCAAGGTGACATAGTGTGGACATGGCAGTAGCAGCAGCAGGAGGATACCACAGAGTGGCAAGGTGACATAGTGTAGTAATGGCAGCAGCAGCATCAGGAGACCACAGAGTGCAAGGTGACATAGTGTGGATATGGCAGCAGCAGGAGGATACCACAGAGTGGCAAGGTGACATAGTGTGGATATGGCAGCAGCAGTATGAGGATACCACAGAGTGGCAAGGTGACATAGGAGTGGATATGGCAGAAGCAGCAACAGCAGGAGGATACCACAGAGTGACAAGGTGACATAGTGTGGAGATGGCAGCAGCATAAGGATACCACAGAGTGGCAAGGTGACATAGTGTGGATATGGCAGCAGCAGGAGGATACCACAGAGTGGCAAGGTGACATAGTGTGGAGATGGCAGCAGCATAAGGATACCACAGAGTGGCAAGGTGACATAGTGTGGATATGGCAGCAGCAGGAGGATACCACAGAGTGGCAAGGTGACATAGTGTGGAGATGGCAGCAGCATAAGGATACCACAGAGTGGCAAGGTGACATAGTGTGGATATGGCAGCAGCAGGAGGATACCACAGAGTGGCAAGGTGACATAGTGTGGAGATGGCAGTAGCAGCTGCAGGATACCACAGAGTGGCAAGGTGACATAGTGTGGAGATGGCAGCAGCATAAGGATACCACAGAGTGGCAAGGTGACATAGTGTGGATATGGCAGCAGCAGGAGGATACCACAGAGTGGCAAGGTGACATAGTGTGGAGATGGCAGCAGCAGCACCAGCATCAGGATACCACACAGTGGCAAGGTGAGATAGGGTGGATATGGCAGCAGCAGCAGTAGGATACCACAGAGTGGCAAGGCGACATAGTGTGGAGATGGCAGCAGCAGCATCAGGAGACCACAGAGTGGAAGGTGACATAGTGTGGATATGGCAGCAGCAGAAGAATACCACAGTGGCAAGGTGACATAGTGTGGATATGGCCGCAGCAGCAGCAGCAGGAGGATACCACTGAGTGGCAAGGTGACATAGTGTGGAGATGGCGGCAGCAGCAGCAGGATACCACAGAGTGGCAAGGTGACATAGTGTGGATATGACAGCAGGAGAATACCACAGAGTGGCAAGGTGACATAGTGTGGAGATGGCAGCAGCATCAGGCGTCCACAGAGTGGCAATGTGACATAGTATGGAGATGGCAGCAGCAGAAGAATACCACAGTGGCAAGGTGACATAGTGTGGATATGGCCGCAGCAGCAGCAGTAGGATACCACTGAGTGGCAAGGTGACATAGTGTGGAGATGGCGGCAGAAGGATACCGCAGAGTAGCAAGGTGACATAATGTGGATATGACAGCAGGAGCAGGAGGATACCACAGAGTGGCAAGGTTACATAGTGTGGAGATGGCAGCAGCAGGAGGATACCACAGAGTGGCAAGGTGACAAAGTGTGGACATGGCAGTAGCAGCAGCAGGAGGACACCACAGAGTGGCAAGGTGACATAGTGTGGAGATGGCAGTAGCAGCAGCATCAGGAGACCACAGAGTGGCAAGGGGACATAGTGTAGAGAAGGCAGCAGCAGCATCAGGAGACCACAGAGTGGCAAGGTGACATAGTGTGGATATGGCAGCAGCAGGAGGATACCACAGAGTGGCAAGGTGACATAGTGTGGATATGGGAGCAGCAGGAGGACACCACAGAGTGGCAAGGTGACATAGTGTGGAGATGGCAGCAGCAGAAGAATACCACAGTGGCAAGGTGACATAGTGTGGATATGGCCGCAGCAGCAGCAGTAGGATACCACTGAGTGGCAAGGTGACATAGTGTGGAGATGGCGGCAGAAGGATACCGCAGAGTAGCAAGGTGACATAATGTGGATATGACAGCAGGAGCAGGAGGATACCACAGAGTGGCAAGGTTACATAGTGTGGAGATGGCAGCAGCAGGAGGATACCACAGAGTGGCAAGGTGACAAAGTGTGGACATGGCAGTAGCAGCAGCAGGAGGACACCACAGAGTGGCAAGGTGACATAGTGTGGAGATGGCAGTAGCAGCAGCATCAGGAGACCACAGAGTGGCAAGGGGACATAGTGTAGAGAAGGCAGCAGCAGCATCAGGAGACCACAGAGTGGCAAGGTGACATAGTGTGGATATGGCAGCAGCAGGAGGATACCACAGAGTGGCAAGGTGACATAGTGTGGATATGGCAGCAGCAGCATAAGGATACCACAGAGTGGCAAGGTGACATAGTGTGGATATGGCAGAAGCAGCAACAGCAGGAGGATACCACAGAGTGACAAGGTGACATAGTGTGGAGATGGCAGTAGCAGCATCAGCAGCAGGATACCACAGAGTGGCAAGGTGACATAGTCTGGAGATGGCAGCAGCAGGAGGATACCACAGAGTGGCAAGGTGACATAGGGTGGAGTTGGCAGCAACAGCTGCATCAGGAGACCACAAAGTGCCCCGGTAAAACAGTGGGTGGCAATACTAGTACCCGCTGATGAAGGTGGTTGAAAGAAGGAGCACTTGGAATCAGATGTGTGGCATCAGTCGTGTTGGTGTGGCACCATAGATGATCTAGTCTAATGCATCAGTAATTGGAGGTCGGAAATCCTGGCTGATCCACGCCTGATTCATCTTGACAAAGGTCATTCTCTCCACATTTTGGATGGACAGGCGAGATCTCCTTGGGGTAACTATGGCCTCCGCCGCACTAAACACCTACTCTGATACCACACTACTGGTCGGGCCGGACAGCTTTTCCAGGGCAAACTCTGCTAGTTGCGGCCAAAAATCCAGTTTGGCTGCCCAGTAGTCCAGCGGATCTTCAATATGGGATGGCAGGGTGCTGTTCAAGTATGCCACCACCTGCTGGTTCAGGTCTTGCTCCAGGTCTACCTGCTGCTTCTGCTGGTGAGTAGTTTCTTCACTATGCCGGTGAAGAAAGCTACTCATCAGCATCTGTAGACTCAGGCTGCTGCTGATGGAGCAGGTACTGCTCCTGCCACCCCACCCCTTCCCTCCCCAGCAGCCACGGCAGTGCAATGTGAGTGCAGAGAGCCCCCCCCGTCAGACCTGCGAGGGGATGGACAATGACGCAGATAGGCAGCGGCCAACTGACTACATAGGATGTCTCTGTAGTAGTTCAGTTTGTCCTCCCTCTCATTGGGTGTAAAAAAGGCCCCCAATCTGGACCGGTAGCGAGGGTCCAACAAGGTGGAGAGCCAGAAGTCATCCCTCTGCCGAATTGTGAAATTTCGGCTGTCACTACGCCAGCAAGTGAGCATGTATTGGGCCATTTGCGCAAGTGACTCTGAGGGACTCCCTGCCTCCTTCTCCACTGCATACTGCAAAGGTGTGTCTGAGTCCTCTGTCTCGTCTTCCTCATAGCCCTGGAGCTCCTTTGGCTGCTTCTGCTCCTCCTCTCCTGTCACCTGAGTAGAAAAACCACCCATTTGGCTACAGGTTGCCTGTGCTCCAATGTCCTCCTCCACCTCCTCCTCCTCTTCCAGTTCAGCCCCCACAGGGCTCATGTGGCCATGAGATCTAGGCGCCACATCTCTAGTTCCCTGACCAGCCATTGTTACCAGCATCTGTTTCAGGACATGAAGCAGTGAAATGACGTTGGTCAGCCCGTAGTCCTGTCGACTGACAAATAACGTGGCGTCCTCAAAGGGCCTGAGCAAACGGCAGGTGTCACGCATGAGCTGCCACTGGCTGAAATCGAAGTTACACAGAGGAGTACTCCTATCCGCTTGCATCATCAAGAAATCTTTGATGGCCTCTCTCTGTTCGTATAGTCGGTCCAACATATGGAGGGTGGAATTCCAACGGGTGGAAACATTGCATATCAGCCTATGTTGTGGGATGCTGTTCTGCCGCTGCAGCTCAAGGAGGGTGTGCTTTGCGGTGTACGAGTGGCTGAAGTGCATGCAAAGTTTCCTGGCCATTTTTAGGATGTCTTGCAGATGGATGGAAGACTTCAGGAATCACTTGACAACCAGATTGAACACGTGTGCCATGCAGGTTTCATGGCTCAGCCTTCCTTGACGCAGCGCTGACACTATGTTCCTCCCGTTGTTGGTCCTCATGGTTCCGATTTTCAGTTGTCGGGGAGAAAGCCAGGATTCGATTTCTTGATGAATCACATGGAGCAGTTCCCGCCAAGGCAGTCTAGGTGCAGAACAGCGTGAGACCGCCGTGCCCTGCACATGTGATATGCTGGAGGGGCACTGTGACTTGTCCCTGCAGTGGAGGCTGAGGACATGGTGGAGGATGAGGAGGCAGAGGTGAACATTGTTGCAGGACCAAGGGCTTGACAACGTGGAGGCGGAAGCGGCGTGACCTGGCCAAGTTGCTGGTGTGGCTGTGTAGGAACCACATCCACCTAGTGGGCCATAAAGGACATATACAGTCCCTGACCATAGTTACAGCTCCACACGTGGGCGCTGCCGCGAACTTTGGCAGACAACGACAGGCTCAAGGACTGGCCCACCTTCTGTTCTACAAATTTGTGCAGGGCTAGTACTGCCTTTTTCGCAAAGAAATGACGGCTTGGGACTCTCCACCTTGGCTCGGCACAAGCCATCAGTTCTCTGAAAGGTGCAGAGTCCACCACTTGGAAAGGGAGGGACTGCAGCAACTTGGACAGAAGCACGTTCAGCTTCTGCGCCGTTAAATGCGTGCACGCATACTGCTGTCTCTTGGCAATCGCTTCAGTGATCGATTACTGACGGAATGACTGACGAGGAGTAGGAGCATCTGGACCAGCAGAAGATGGGAATGACAGACAGCTCCCTTCGGCTGAGGTGGTGGAGCCTTGACTGACTGAAACCGGGTGTGTGCCACTGGGTGATGCAGCGGTAGCTGCGGCAGGCTGGATCACCACATCGGAGCCACAGTTCTCCCAGGCCACTTTATGGTGATGCTGCATATGTTGACGCAGGGCCATAGTGCCAACATTGGCACCCTGGCCACGCTTCACCTTCTGCACACATATTCTACATATGGCCACGTTAACCTCCTCTGCCAGCTTAATAAAAAATTGCCACACCGCCGAGTAGGTGATTTTCCCCCCAACAGTCCGCACTGACTGACTGCTACCACCGCTGTCTCCGTGAACCCCTGCACCACTACTTCCCGGGCAGGTAGGCTGCTGCGAAGCAGGTGTAGTACTGAAATACGCCCCTATACGCTTTCACCAGAAATTACTGCAACAGTGCAGTGCGTATATATTTTTCTTTTTTTACTGTAATACGCCCCTATACGCTTTCACCAGAAATAACTGCAGAAGTGAAATGCGTATATATTTTTCTTGTAGTACTGATATAAGATACTAAAGATACTGAGATATAAGCCACTAAAGGCTTTTCAACATAGCACTTGCAGCCCAATAACAAATAACTGGAATGACAGGGCTGTCTAATGGCTATTTGGATCCCCAAATAATCTTTCCCTGCACTTGTAAGGGTACTTTCACACTTGCGGCAGAGAGATCCGGCAAGCAGTTCTGGCGACGGAACTGCCTGCCGGATCAGGCAAAACGTATGCCAACTGATGGCATTAGTAGGACTGATCAGGATCCTGATCAGTCTTAAAAATGCCTGATCAGTCAAAAAAATGCATTGAAATGCCTGATCCGTCTTTCCGGTGTCATCCGGAAAAACGGATCCGGCATTAATTTTTTTCACCTTTTTTCAGTCTGCGCATGCGCAGACCGGAAGGACGGATCCGGCATTCCGGTATTTTGAATGCCGGATCCGGCACTAATACATTCCTATGTGTCACGGAACCATGAACCAGACGTACAACAAGAGATAAGTGAAAATAAGAAGGCTTTATTGAAAATAAAGCTGTAAAGCAAAAGTCCAAACGGATGGTGAAACCGAGCAGAGTCTTTGCGAAGCCAGAGGTCAGGAACCAGAAGGGTAGTCAGACGAAGCCAGGATCAGGAACCAGCAGGGTAGTCAGACGAAGCCAGGATCAGGAACCAGCAGGGTAGTCAGACGAAGCCAGGATCAGGAACCAGAAGCAGCAGTAGTCTTAGAAGCATGTGAACACAAGAGGACCAAGCAAGGAACTGAAGCCACAGACCTCCTATATATATGAGCTAGGCATCCAGCTCCTCCCAGTGGGAAGGAGGAGCCGCAGGGTGGAAGGCTACAAGAAACCCAGAAACCAAGATGGCCGCCAGCACATGTCAAACGAAGGAGAACAGCAAGAAGGTAAGACCATGACAGTACCTCCCCCTCAAGGGCCCCTCCTCCGCGGAGCACAAAACGGTTTCTGAGGGAAGCATGCGTGGAAGGCTCGGAGCAAGGCAGGAGCATGGACATCTGCGGAGGGAACCCAGGAACGCTCCTCTGGACCATAACCACGCCAATGGACCAAAAACTGCAACCGACCGCGGACCAGGCGTGAGTCCAGGATATTGCTCACCTCATATTCCTCACGATTGCCCACTTGGACCGGACGAGGCCGAGGAACCGAGGAAGTGAAACGATTACACACCAGTGGCTTCAACAGGGAGACATGAAACACGTTGGAGATCCGCATGCCAGGAGGAAGCGCAAGGGCATAGGCTACCGGGTTTACCCTGCGAAGCACTCGGAAGGGACCAACAAAGCGAGGCGCCAGCTTGGGAGTGGGCACTCGAAGGTTGAGGTTGCGGGTGGACAACCATACACGGTCTCCGACCTGGTAGGAAGGAGCAGGCGCTCGTCTGCGATCAGCCTGGAGTCTCTGGCGCTGCGCAGAGACCTCAAGGGACTTCTGGATCTGTACCCAAGAAGCACGTAGGACGGAAAGGTGATCCTCCACAGCCGGAATATCCTGGGGAGAGAATACCTCCGGTAACACGGCAGGTTGGAACCCATAATTGGCCATGAAGGGAGACGTCCCAGAGGAAGAGTTCACCGCCGTGTTCCTGGCAAACTCAGCCCAAGGCAGGAGGTCAACCCAATTGTCTTGGTGATCGGAGACATAGCAACGAAGGAATTGCTCCAAGGCCTGATTGGATCGTTCTGCGGCCCCATTGGACTGAGGGTGGTAGGCCGAGGAGAAGGAGAGATGAATCCCCAACTGGGAGCAAAAGGCGCGCCAGAACCTGGACACAAACTGACTCCCCCGATCCGACACAATCTCCTTGGGCAAACCGTGCAACCGGAAGACCTCCCTGGCAAAAATCGTGGCCAACTCTTGTGCAGAGGGTAACTTCTTGAGAGGAACACAGTGGCACATTTTGGAAAACCGATCCACAATCATGAGAATGACCGTATGGCCTCGGGATGCAGGGAGGTCCACAATGAAATCCATCCCCAGGTGTGACCATGGGCGCTCCCCGGTGGCTATGGGTTGCAGAAGGCCCAACGGAAGGTGCCGAGGGGACTTACTCTGGGCACAAACGGAGCATGCCGCTACATATGCGGCGATGTCGGAACGTAGGGAAGGCCACCAGAACAGACGTGAAACAGCCCAGGACAGCTGATTCTTTCCAGGATGCCCCGCGGTCTTGGAGTTATGGTAGGTTCGCAACAACCGAGTGCGCAACTCCTCAGGCACAAAACATCTGCCGTTGGGTCTCCCAGAGGGAGCACCAGATTGAGCCGCCAAAATCTGCTCACCCAGGGGAGAGGTCAGGCTGGTGCGAATGGCGGCCAGGATCTGATTCGGAGGTATGACCGAAGTCGGAATCGACTCCTCCCTGGACAGCTCGGAGTACTGCCGTGATAAGGCATCCGCCCTGATGTTCTTGGAACCGGGTAGGTAGGAGACCACGTAATTAAAATGTGACAAGAACAGAGCCCATCTGGCCTGACGTGGTGTCAATCTCTTGGCCTCAGAAAGGTAGGTCAGATTCTTGTGGTCCGTCAGGATGAGAACCGGAACCACCGAACCCTCGAGCAAGTGCCTCCATTCTTTAAGGGCCTGCACGATGGCCAATAACTCCCTGTCACCAATCTGATAGTTGCACTCCGCGGAAGACAGTTTTCCGGGAGTAAAACCCACAAGGAAGCAGAGGACCCTCTGGTGTTCTACGCTGAGACAGAAGGGCGCCTACTCCCGTCTCAGACGCGTCCACCTCGAGGACAAAGGGCAACCCAGGGTTGGGATGCGACAGAATCGGAGCCGACACAAAGGCGGACTTTAGGGCCTCAAAAGCTCGGATGGCCTCGAGCGGCCAGACCTGGGAATTACTGCCCTTCCTGGTCAGATCCGTGAGAGGCTTGGCCAGCATGGAAAAGTCCCTGATGAACTTCCGATAATAATTGGCGAAGCCCAAAAAGCGCTGCAGGGAACGAAGACCACTGGGCTGGGGCCACTGTAAGACAGCCGAAACCTTCTCAGGATCCATGGAGAACCCCTCAGCGGAAATGATGTAACCTAAGAAGGTTACCTGGGATCGGTGAAATTCGCATTTCTCAAGCTTACCGAACAGCTTGTTCTCTCGTAACCGTTGCAACACTCGTCTGACATCAAGAATGTGGGCCTCCATGGATTCAGAATATACCAAGATGTCATCCAAATAGACCACCACACACTGCTGCAACAGGTCACGGAAAACATCGTTGATGAATTCCTGAAAGACTGCGGGCGCATTGCACAACCCAAAGGGCATAACCAAGGATTCGTAATGACCGGTCCTGGTGTTAAACGCGGTCTTCCACTCATCGCCCGCCTTGATCCTTACCAGGTTATATGCCGCCCTCAGGTCGAGTTTGGTAAAGACCGTGGCCCCTTTAAGGTGATCGAACAGCTCGGAAATCAAGGGTATCGGGTAAGCGTTCTTGATCGTGATGCGATTGAGACCCCTGTAATCGATGCAAGGCCTCAACTCACCGCCCTTCTTTTTCACAAAGAAAAATCCAGCCCCTGCCGGGGACGAAGATTTGCGAATGTGTCCGCGTGAAAGCGCCTCCCTCACGTACTCCTCCATGGCCTCATTCTCCGCTACCGACAGTGGATAGACTTTGCCACGAGGAGGAACGAAGAAGACAGGTTGGCATCAGCAGGAGCTGCTCAAACCCACATGCAGTTGTGCATATATATAGGGGAGCAAATCCTGCACTTGTGGCCCGTTGCTAATGGCAATCCCCAGCAAAATGCATACAATGGAGGATGCCCGCGGCGAACCACAAGTACCACAATAGACATCCTACACAAGGTAACAAGTGCGGATGTGATAATTAATATAACACTATAACAAAACAATAACAAACATAGGTGCACTCTGCAGTCTCACTAATTCTCAAACTGATTTTAAAATTGAGAGATTAGTCAACATGTCCTACGGTGTAGAACATGTCTTAAGCCCGGACACCACGACAAGGTTTCTCAAGTAGCCCGGGACCCTACACTCTCCTACCTGAGCCATATGGGCAATACCAGGAGCCAGTGGGCAAATTACAGGAGCATAGGGCCGACTCGCAAACAACTCACCAGTTACCTCCAGCATGTGGCCATGCTTGCAATGGGAGGAGGGAGGAGTCTGTGAGTCCCACTCAAGACTTGCTGATATAGCCCAGGCTTCACAGGTGCACCTAAATGTGACCTGTAGATGGAAAACAGGCACATTTAAATAGGAGTTTATACACCTCCAGGAATCTATATATACAAACTAAGAAGACAGGTTGGCATCAGCAGGAGCTGCTCAAACCCACATGCAGTTGTGCATATATATAGGGGAGCAAATCCTGCACTTGTGGCCCGTTGCTAATGGCAATCCCCAGCAAAATGCATACAATGGAGGATGCCCGCGGCGAACCACAAGTACCACAATAGACATCCTACACAAGGTAACAAGTGCGGATGTGATAATTAATATAACACTATAACAAAACAATAACAAACATAGGTGCACTCTGCAGTCTCACTAATTCTCAAACTGATTTTAAAATTGAGAGATTAGTCAACATGTCCTACGGTGTAGAACATGTCTTAAGCCCGGACACCACGACAAGGTTTCTCAAGTAGCCCGGGACCCTACACTCTCCTACCTGAGCCATATGGGCAATACCAGGAGCCAGTGGGCAAATTACAGGAGCATAGGGCCGACTCGCAAATAACTCACCAGTTACCTCCAGCATGTGGCCATGCTTGCAATGGGAGGAGGGAGGAGTCTGTGAGTCCCAGGAGGAACGGCACCAGATTGTAACTCTATGGCACAATCGTATGGGCGGTGCGGAGGTAGGGCAACCGCGCGCACCTTATCGAATAGATCCCGGTACTCCTCGTATTCAGGAGGCAACAGAGAGTCCGAGGAAGTACACAGCAACTTGACAGACCCATGGATGCAACTAGCCCCACACTGCGGTGACCACGAGAGGATCTCGACCGATCTCCAATCGAAAGTCGGATTATGCTTCTGGAGCCAGGGGTACCCCAAGACCACCGAGTAGTGTGGAGACGAAATAACCTGGAGGCAGACCGACTCTCTGTGAACGGCACCAATGGCTATCCCCACTGGAAGGGTCTCATGAGTCACGTGTGGCGGCAGAAGGGGTCTGCCGTCTATCGCCTCAAGAGCCAGTGGGGAACCTCGAGCCTGCAGAGGAATGGAATTGGTGGCAGCGAACACACTATCAATGAACAAACCACCAGCACCAGAGTCCACCAACGCCTGGGTCGTCACCGAGCCCCCGACCCAGGAGAGGACAACAGTGATCAGTGGTTTGTCAACACGGGAAACCGGGGACGAGGAGACTCCACCCAAGATCTGCCCCCGACAGGATCTCAGGTACGAGCGTTCTCCCGGACGGTTCGGACATGCCAACCGAAAATGCCCACCGAGACCACAGTACATGCATCGGCCCTCGCGTCTCCGGAGTGCCCTCTCCCCCTCGGACAGGCGAGCAAACCCCAGCTGCATGGGTTCACCCCCAGGCAAGTCATCCCCAGGAGGCGTGGGAGGAGAGGGAGGCACGGGTGGGACAGCAAACGTAGGCACCAATCTGTTAGAAGACCTCCGCAGGTTCTCCTTAAAGGAAGGTCTCTCCCTGAGTCTGGTGTCAATCAAAATCAGGAAAGAAATAAGAGACTCGAGCTCAACTGGTAGGTCCTTAGCTGCAACCTCATCCTTCAAGGCATCCGAGAGACCATGAGAGAAAGCAGCGACCAGAGCCTCATTATTCCAGCCCACCTCTGCTGCCAGGGTACGAAACTCAATGGCGTATTCAGCTACGGATCGTGAACCCTGTCTGATGGACATAAGGAGCTTCGCAGCAGAGGCAGCACGAGCCGGCACATCGAATACCTTCCGAAGAGAAGCAACAAAACCGGAAAACTCGGCAACCACCGGATTGTTGTTCTCCCATAAAGGGCTGGCCCAGGCCAAGGCCTTGTCCGAGAGCAGCGAGATCAAGAAGCCCACCTTTGATCTCTCAGTGGGAAAGGCATGTGGCAGCAACTCGAAATAAATGCCCACCTGGTTAAGGAAACCTCGGCACTGAGTTGGCTCTCCCCCAAAGCGCTGTGGAAGAGGGGCAGAACCGGTCATACCCCGAAACACCGCAGGCGCAACAACAGGTGTCGGGGTAGACTCTGGCGCAACAACCGGAGCGGCAGTAGGAGCGAGCCCAGGAGCGACAACCGACCCATCGGCAACGGGAGCGAAATGAGCCGTGCGTTCAAGCAGGGTTTGCAACGCCACAGCGAACCGACCCAACAGGTGATCCTGCTGATCAAGTCTGGCAACCAGCGTGGGTAGCGAGGATGGCCCTGTACCGTCAGAATTCATGGCTTGGTCCTAATGTCACGGAACCATGAACCAGACGTACAACAAGAGATAAGTGAAAATAAGAAGGCTTTATTGAAAATAAAGCTGTAAAGCAAAAGTCCAAACGGATGGTGAAACCGAGCAGAGTCTTTGCGAAGCCAGAGGTCAGGAACCAGAAGGGTAGTCAGACGAAGCCAGGATCAGGAACCAGCAGGGTAGTCAGACGAAGCCAGGATCAGGAACCAGCAGGGTAGTCAGACGAAGCCAGGATCAGGAACCAGAAGCAGCAGTAGTCTTAGAAGCATGTGAACACAAGAGGACCAAGCAAGGAACTGAAGCCACAGACCTCCTATATATACAGTCATGTGAAAAAATTAGGACACCCTTTGAAAGCATGTGGTTTTTTGTAACATTTTTAATAAATGGTTATTTCATCTCCGTTTCAACAATACAGAGAGATTAAAGTAATCCAACTAAACAAAGAAAACTGAAGAAAAGTCTTTTCAAGATCTTCTGTAAATGTCATTCTACAAAAATGCCTATTCTAACTGAGGAAAAAGATAGGACACCCTCACATGTATTCCCTCTTAAATTGGCTCAGATCTCACACAGGTATATCACACCAGGTGCACATAATTAGTAGATCGTTACTCTGCATGTTGAATGAGGCTTGCCCTATTTAAACCTCAGACATTTAGTTTGGTGTGCTCCTGACTGTTGAAGTGAGAGTGAGCACCATGGTGAGAGCAAAAGAGCTGTCAGAGGACTTCAGAAAAAAGATTGTAGCAGCCTATGAGTCTGGGAAGGGATTTAAAAAGATCTCAAAAGATTTTGAAATCAGCCATTCCACTGTCCGGAAGATAGTCTACAAGTGGAGGGCTTTCAAAACAACTGCCAACATGCCCAGGACTGGTCGCCCCAGCAAGTTCACCCCAAGAGCAGACCGCAAGATGCTAAAAGAGGTATCCAAAAACCCTAAAGTGTCATCTCGAGAACTACAGCAGGCTCTGGCTACTGTTGATGTAGAAGTACATGCCTCTACAATCAGAAAGAGACTGTACAAGTTTAACTTGCATGGGAGGTGTGCAAGGAGGAAACCTTTGCTTTCCAAGAGAAACATCGAGGCCAGACTGACATTTGCCAGCGATAAAGTTGACAAAGACCAGGACTTCTGGAATAATGTTCTTTGGACAGATGAGTCCAAAATTGAATTATTTGGACACAACAGCAGAGGACATGTTTGGCGTAAACCAAACACAGCATTCCAAGAAAAGAACCTCATACCAACTGTGAAGCATGGAGGTGGAAGTGTCATGGTTTGGGGCTGCTTTGCTGCAGCAGGACCTGGTCAGCTCACCATCATAGAATCCACGATGAATTCTACTGTGTATCAGAAGGTGCTTGAAGAACATGTGAGACCATCAGTTAGAAAATTAAAGCTGAAGCGGAACTGGACCATGCAACATGACAATGACCCAAAACATACTAGTAAATCAACCAAAGATTGGCTGAAAAAGAAGAAATGGAGAGTCCTGGAATGGCCAAGTCAAAGTCCAGATTTGAATCCCATTGAGATGCTGTGGGGTGACTTGAAAAGGGCTGTACGTGCAAGAAACCCCTCAAACATCTCACAGCTGAAAAAGTTCTGCATTGAGGAGTGGGGTAAAATTTCCTCAGACCGATGTCGAAGACTGGTAGATGGCTACAAGAACCGTCTCACTGCAGTTATTTCAGCCAAAGGAGGTAACACTCGCTATTAGGGGCAAGGGTGTCCTATCTTTTTCCTCAGTTAGAATAGGCATTTTTGTAGAATGACATTTACAGAAGATCTTGAAAAGACTTTTCTTCAGTTTTCTTTGTTTAGTTGGATTACTTTAATCTCTCTGTATTGTTGAAACGGAGATGAAATAACCATTTATTAAAAATGTTACAAAAAACCACATGCTTTCAAAGGGTGTCCTAATTTTTTCACAAGACTGTATGAGCTAGGCATCCAGCTCCTCCCAGTGGGAAGGAGGAGCCGCAGGGTGGAAGGCTACAAGAAACCCAGAAACCAAGATGGCCGCCAGCACATGTCAAACGAAGGAGAACAGCAAGAAGGTAAGACCATGACACTATGGGAAAAAATGGCGGATCTGGCATTCAGGCAAGTCTTCAGTTTTTTTCGCCGGAGATAAAACCGTAGCGTGCTGTGGTTTACTCTTTTGCCTGAAAACGACTGAACTGAAGACATCCTGATGCATCCTGAACGGATTACTCTCCATTCAGAATGCATGGGGATAGAACTGATCAGTTCTTTTCCGATATAGAGCCCCTGTGACGGAACTCTATGCCGGAAAAGAAAACCGCTAGTGTGAAAGTACCCTAAATCGCTTTCCTATCAATGTCCCTAGCGCCTTCTGACGTCTATACCTGCACATAGATGCTGTGAAATGATTCCTCCCTATCCTTTCCCTGCACTTATTAATAATTTTTTCTCTTTTTTTTCCACAATCAGGTTTTTTCAGTTGCTGTCCCTAGCGCCTTCACACGTCTGTCCCTGCACTCTGAACTCTGCAAAATGTCTGACTCTAAGATGGCTGCCGTATTTATAGGGCTGTGACATCACAGGGCTGGCTGGCTGCTGATTGGCTGCATGCAGGCATGTCAATCTGGGTGATCCTGCCTTCCCAGAGTTCCTTGCCCTCAGTCCTCATACTTGCAGCCGCCATTTGCGCATTCGTTGTAAATCGAAATTTTCCTGAAATTCTAAACGAATTCCACTTCGCTCATCTCTAATAATTATTAAAAGCCACTTGTAAATAATACTGAAAGTTTCAGTCTAGTCAGAACCTTTTTCAGCCGTGTTTCTGTGCCCTACAAAGGAAATCTGCTGCCTGGACAACCTTGAAAATTCATATATTCAGTTTGCAGTTTTTTGTACCTGGTAAAAAAATCACCAAATTATATAGTGAATGGAATGCTGCAGCTTCATGACAATACAGAACATATACAGTATATTCCTTTATGTATTTATTAAACCTGATTTCTCTGACCTCTTTTTCTAAATCTGTGGCTTTTTCTATGTCAGCCATAGGCAGGAGAGTATTCAGAAGCTGCCATATTAATGAGACCAATGAACATTTTTACCCTTTCCCCATTATGACACCTTCTCCAAGACCATCAAAAGATCCATCAATTCAGCCAACTACCTCAAGAATGTAACACTGAGATATGAGATACAAGGTGTTGGAAACCTGAACAGCAATTTTATAGAAACGAAAGGTCTTGCAAACAAGAGATCTTTACTTTCTCACGGGGAGGTATAATCTGGTGATGGTTGGCAGGTCAATTCAAGGCACAGTCACACAATACGTCTGAACACAACAGTCCAGTTCGTCGCAATTTTTCTTACAGAGGAGGTTCATTGGCACTTGTAAGCAGTTACACCCAGGGGAAAGACTCTGTCCCATAAATCTCTTTGATTGAAGAATTAACCATGCCAGGAACAACAAGCATGGCTCCATGTCTGTGTGGGCCTCAGTCTCCTGCAGGCAAACTGCTTTGTTGGGATACACTAGTGCAGTAATGCAACACTTCAATGACTGGCTGGCTCGCTTGGTGGCGACTATCTGTCAGCCTATCCAATAGAGCGCCTTGATTAGGTGGTACATATGGGAGTGCTTGCTCCTCCTCCCATTGGTTGCTTCATGCACATGGAGGTGACTAGGAGCAGCACACCATATGTGCGGCGTCTGCGCTCCTGAACATAGAAGCCCAATGGCTTAGGTAGGTTTAGCGTAGGACCCGCCTGACCTGAGACCACCTTGGCGCTTGGTAGGCGGGCTTAGATGTGTTTTGATCAAAATATATTGACTAAGTGTCTCAGATATTATCATATCAGAGTGAGGACTTTGTCCATATATAATGCTTGCATCTACTTTACTAAGTGCATTATTATCTTATTTCTGTGGTTTTCTTCTATCTGTCAGTATAGGGTCATATACATGGGGGTTTCTCTCTCATGTACACTGGATCAACAAGAAGTTCCACATAATATTGCTCTACTACCGCTATGCTATACAGTCTCTCTACTCTGCTCATAGTTTCCAAGTTCACTCCATTGGACATAATCAGGAGGCCAATACCTCAGTCCACTACATAGATCAGCCATGTGGCAAAGGGACAACTGTCACTTTTTCCCATCTACACGCAGTGATGATCATGGTATTTTCTAGGCCTGTGATGGATAACCTCTGGCACTCCGGATCGGGTTGACAGATTACTGGGAGGGGCTGGAGAAGATCCAGCGGTCATGGTCCATATCGGAACCAATGACAAAGTTAGGGGTAGGTGGAGAGTCCTTAAAAATGATTTCAGGGATTTAGGGCAAAAGCTTAGGGCAAGGACCTCAAAGGTAGTATTTTCCGAAATACTACCGGTACCACGGGCCACACAAGAAAGGCAGCGGGAGATTAGGGAAATTAACAAGTGGCTCAAGAACTGGTGTAGGATGGAGGGGTTTGGGTTCCTGGAGAACTGGGCCGACTTCGCTGTCGGCTACAGCCTCTATCGTAGGGACGGGCTGCACCTCAATGGGGAAGGAGCAGCTGTGTTGGGGAAGAAGATGGCTAGAAGGTTGGAGGAGTGTTTAAACTAGGGACTGGGGGGGAGGGTAATTACACTATAGAAGGGGAAGATAGTGCAGATAGAGACCGGGGGCAAGGTAGTGGGACTGGGGGAGAAATGGAAGGAGGGACAAGAACAGTTCAGAAGGAAAGGTGTAGGGTAAAAAATATACATAAACCTCTCATATGTATGTATACTAATGCCAGAAGTCTGACTAATAAAACTGGAGAACTGGAATTAGTGATGTGTGAGGAGGACTATGACATAGTGGGAATAACTGAGACATGGCTGGATGATAGCTATGACTGGGCAGTTAATGTACAAGGTTACAGTCTGTTCAGAAAGGATCGTCAAAACCGGAGAGGTGGAGGGGTCTGCCTTTATGTAAAATCTTGTCTAAAGCCCACACTCCGTGAAGATATAAGTGAGGGACATGAACATGTGGAGTCACTGTGGGTAGAGATACATGGAGCTAAAAACAACAATAAATTACTAATAGGAGTCTACTATAAACCACCTAATATACCAGAGTCCACAGAAAATCTACTACTAAACGAGATAGACAAGGCGGCAAATCATAATGAGGTGGTTATTATGGGGGACTTCAACTACCCAGATATAGACTGGGAAACTGAAACTTGTATATCTCATAAAGGAAACAGATTCTTGGCAATAACCAAAGACCATTATCTCTCCCAACTGGTTCAGGACCCGACTAGAGGGACGGCCATACTGGACTTAATATTAACCAATAGACCTGACAGAACAACAGACGTGCAGGTTGGGGGACACCTGGGAAATAGTGACCATAAAGTAATAACCTTCCAATTATCATTCAAAAGAGCGTTTCTACAGGGAGAAACAAAAATACCAAACTTCAAAAAAGCTAAATTTAGCCAACTAAGAGAGGCCATAGGCCTAACTAACTGGGACAAAGTCCTCAAAAATAAAAATACAGCCAAAAAATGGGATATCTTTAAAAACATCCTAAAATCTCATTGTGAGAGGTACATACCGTATGGGAATAAAAGGTTAAGGAACAAAAAGAAACCAATGTGGATAAACAGAACTGTAAAGAAAGCAATAAATGACAAAAAGAAAGCATATAAAACCCTAAAACAGGAGGGTAGCACGGAAGCACTGAAAAACTATAAGGAAAAAAACAGAACATGTAAAAAACAAATAAAAGCGGCCAAACTAGAGACCGAGAGATTAATTGCCAAACAGAGTAAAACTAACCCTAAAATGTTCTTCAATTATATAAATGTTAAAAAGTATAAATCTGAAGGTGTCGGCCCTTTAAAGAGTAATGAGGGGGGAGTCGCAGAGAGCGACGAGGAGAAAGCAAAGCTGTTAAATATTTTTTTCTCCAATGTATTCACTGAGGAAAATAAACTGTCAGATGAAATGCTGAATGCTGAAATAAATTCGCCATTAAAAGTGTCCTGTCTGACCCAGGAAGAAGTACAACAGCGACTTAAAAAAATCAAAATAGACAAATCGCCAGGACCGGATGGCATACACCCCCGTATCCTAAGGGAATTAAGTAATGTCATAGCCAGACCCTTATTTCTGATATTTGCGGACTCTGTACTAACAGGGAATGTCCCACAGGATTGGCGCATGGCAAATGTGGTGCCAATATTCAAAAAGGGTCCAAAAACAGAGCCTGGAAACTATAGGCCGGTAAGTTTAACATCTGTTGTGGGTAAACTGTTTGAAGGTTTTCTGAGAGATGCTATGTTAGAGCATCTTATGGGAAATAAGCAAATAACGCCATATCAGCATGGCTTCGTGAGGGATCGGTCATGTCAAACTAATTTAATCAGTTTCTATGAGGAGGTAAGTACTAGACTTGACAGCGGCAAATCAATGGATGTCGTGTATCTGGACTTCTCCAAAGCATTTGACACTGTACCTCATAAAAGGTTAGTATATAAAATGAGAATGCTCGGACTCGGAGAAAACGTCTGTAAGTGGGTAAGTAACTGGCTCAATGATAGAAAGCAGAGGGTGGTTATTAACGGTACATACTCAGATTGGGTCACTGTCACTAGTGGAGTACCTCAGGGGTCAGTATTGGGCCCTATTCTCTTCAATATATTTATTAATGATCTTGTAGAAGGCTTGCATAGTAAAATATCAATTTTCGCAGATGACACTAAACTGTGTAAAGTAATTAACACTGAAGAGGACAGTATACTACTACAGAGGGATCTGGATAGATTGGAGGCTTGGGCAGATAAGTGGCAGATGAGGTTTAACACTGAGAAATGTAAAGTTATGCACATGGGAAGGAATAATGCAAGTCACCCGTACATACTAAATGGTAAAACACTCGGTAACACTGACATGGAAAAGGATCTAGGAATTTTAATAAACAGCAAACTAAGCTGCAAAAAACAGTGTCAGGCAGCGGCTGCCAAGGCCAATAAGATAATGGGTTGCATCAAAAGGGGCATAGATGCCCGTGATGAGAACATATTCCTACTACTTTACAAATCACTGGTCAGACCACACATGGAGTACTGTGTACAGTTCTGGGCTCCTGTAAACAAGGCAGACATAGCAGAGCTGGAGAGGGTCCAGAGGAGGGCAACTAAAGTAATAACTGGAATGGGGCAACTACAGTACCCTGAAAGATTATCAAAATTAGGGTTATTCACGTTAGAAAAAAGACGACTGAGGGGAGATCTAATTACTATGTATAAATATATCAGGGGGCAGTACAGAGATCTATCCCATCATCTATTTATCCCCAGGACTGTGACTGTGACGAGGGGACATCCTCTGCGTTTGGAGGAAAGAAGGTTTGTACACAAACATAGAAAAGGGTTCTTTACGGTAAGAGCAGTGAGACTATGGAACTCTCTGCCTGAGGAGGTGGTGATGGTGAGTACAATAAAGGAATTCAAGAGGGGCCTGGATGTATTTCTGGAGTGTAATAATATTACAGGCTATAGCTACTAGAGAGGGGTCGTTGATCCAGGGAGTTATTCTGATTGCCTGATTGGAGTCGGGAAGGAATTTTTTATTCCCCTAAAGTGAGGAAAATTGGCTTCTACCTCACAGGGTTTTTTTTGCCTTCCTCTGGATCAACTTGTAGGATGACAGGCCGAACTGGATGGACAAATGTCTTTTTTCGGCCTTATGTACTATGTTACTATGTTACTATGTTACTCCAGCTGTGGTGAAACTACAACTCTCAAGATGCACACTTGCTTGACTGTTCTCAGAACTCCACAGAAATGAATGGATCATGCTGGGAGTCGTAGTTTCATCACAGCTGGAGTGCCGGAGGTTAGCCATTACTTTTCTAGGCCATTGAAACATGTGACAAAGTGCCTCTTTCTGGTACACTAAACATCATTTGTTGCCTCAATCTAAGTAAACCATTGCTCAAGCTTAAAGGAAACCTGTCACCGGGATTTTGTGTATAGAGCTGAGGACATGGGTTGCTAGATGGCCGCTAGCACATCTGCAATACCCAGTCCCCATAGCTCTATGTGCTTTTATTGTGTCCAAAAAACGATTTGATAGATATGCAAATTACCCTGAGATAAGTCCTGTCCCTGACTCATCTCACATACAGGACTCCTCTCAGGTTAATTAGCATATGTATCAAATTGTTTTTTTGACACAATAAAAGCACATAGAGCTATGGGGACTGGGTATTGCGGATATGCTAGCGGCCATCTAGCAACCCATGTCCTCAGCTCTATACACAAAATCCCGGTGACAGTTTCCCTTTAACCCTGATGAGTCTTTGTCACTGCTCCAACCTTGACTGGAGTACCATGTAAGGGTGATCTATTAGTTTCAGACCCTCTTGCATGCATGCTGCAAACACTAACAGTAAGTTCTCAAAACGTGTTGCATTTTAACACATAATGTATTAGTCTCTCATATATATATATATATATATATATATAGTTTCCAAAGATGAGGCAGCACTCCAATAGACGTAAAAAGTGGATCCTTTATTCCCCTCTGTGCAACGTTTCAACCGTCTCAATGCGGTCTTTCTCAAACATAACAAAATGGTGTCATCAAGGGGTATATATACCCACAATACATTGCAAAAAATAAATGTGACAATTATACAATCTTAAGACAATATAGCATAAACAGTACATTATATAGTGTAAAAAACCCCACATGTTGTATAGCCAAGTGATCTATATTGCATAATGTTTATCATAGTACAATACAGTGTACAAACACATTTGATCATTATGATAACAATCAAATAAGTTAATTGACCAATATCCAATTCATCAAAAAAGTGTAACATCACCTGTGCATATAAATAAGTGCATATAGTTTAAAAACAAACTCACACCGGATCGTATGGGTCGGCGCGCCAAACTTCCGCGTCCTCACCGTCAAAGTGCGCATGTCCAAAGTCCCTGCCACGTCACCAGAAAGACGCCCCAAACCGAGGAGCCAGGCGTCATCACCATGGAAACGTGTAAACACATGACCAGAGCGATAGACTCGTGACTCCTCAGGAGGGCGCGCCGGGTAGAACCACGCCCACAAGGCCGGACCCGCGTCGCCAGGCAACAGTGAAACACTGCTCCCCCGGCACCAGCAGTCCCGCAATGTGCATCGCGGTCCACCCACAGGTCACATGACAGGTACAGGCACCCGGGCACAAAAACGGCAGAAGAGGGGGAAATAACAGACGAGAGGAGAGAAAAGGGACACTGGCATCGCAACAATGAGCTATGTGGGTAGAAGGACCAAAAAAGGTCACTGTAATTTGTATATATATATAAACCAGAGTGAACGTGGCTTGCATAAAGTATATCAGCACTGGAAAGAATAACCTGTGCCATACTTCCATAATAGGACAACAGGCCGGGGACCAAAAGGTCCCGCCGTTGTCACGGCAGAAACCCCGGTCCATGGAGGGCAAGGGATCAGAGACACGTCCATGCCACAGGTCCCAAACCCAAACACCGACCCTTCAGTCCAAGATAAGATAAACAGACCACCACTCCAGGTAGACAACATGATTATAGTAAACCCACACATTACATAGCAAAGCCAATATAGATGCGTCCAGGGATCTCTCCCATCATCATAATCCCAACATGGAGAAGCAGAAGAAGGCGCATACCGTCCACAAAAACCACCAGCGGAGCACCAATGATCTAAAGAAAGAAAAAGAGTAGAATATAAGCAATAAGACAGAGAACTATACATCTGTATGTAACAAATTGGTTATATATTAAATGACACCAATATAGAATTCACATACACCAGGACATGACATAAAGAGGGACAACAGGGAATAGCAAAAGGCCCCATCCTATACTACACTCCACTTAAAATCAACATTGAGACCATGAGGTCTCAGTGTGTTGAGACGATGGATCCATCTAAGCTCACGTTGTTTGAGAGCCAATGTCCTGTCTCCTCCCCTTCTAGACAGAGTAATGTGGTCCACTAACATAAATTTCAAATCCTTCTCCCTGTGATTGGCCTCGACAAAGTGTTTAGGCACGGGCAGATCTCTTCTTTTTTGTCTGATGGAAAAACGATGATTGTTCAAACGTGCCTTCATGTCACAAGTGGTCTCCCCAACATAGAGGAGGCCACAAGGACAGGAGAGCACGTAGATCACATATGAACTATTGCATGTCAAGAAATGTCCAATCCCATACTGGGTCCCCGTAATAGGATGAGTAAACTTCTCCCCCTTGGTCATATAAGCGCAATTGACGCAGCCAAGGCAGGGATAGGAACCTACCCTACGAGGGCCAATATGAGACTGTACTAAAGTCTTGACAGGAATGTCTGCTCGGACCAACTTGTCCCGGAAGTTGGCAGGACGTCTGTAGGAAAGCAGAGGTGGCCCTGTCAAAGGCATAACATTATAAAAATTGCTCTTAAGTATTGCCCAGTGCTTACGGACAATCTGAGCAATCTGAACACTTTGTTCCGAATAGGTTGATATAAAAGGTATCCTCTCAACTTTATTTTGTGTAGCACCTAGAGATATCTGTGGATCTTTCACTTTATTAAGGTGTTTGTTGATCACCCGAGTAGGGTAACCACGTTCCCTAAACTTGTGCATCATCTGAGAGAAACGAGTCGGGAGTAAATCTGGATCCTGCACCACCCTCTTAACCCTGAGTAGTTGACTGTAAGGTACAGAATTAATGATAGATCTTGGGTGACAGCTGCCATAATGCAGCAATGTATTACAATCGGTGGGCTTCGTGAAGATGTCAGTGGATAAATGGTCACCCACTATGGTAACTGTCATGTCTAGAAATTGGACATGTGAACTCGAGTGTACAAGGGTAAACCTGATATTTGGGTCCATGCGGTTCAAAAAATCATGAAAGCTCCCGAGAGAGAGAGAGTCACCAGACCAGATGAGGAAGACGTCATCTATGTATCGCCACCACCCCAGCACATGGCTGAAGTGGTGGGACACATAGACAAGGTCCTCCTCGAGGGCCGCCATGAAGACATTGGCATAAGTCGGTGCCACATTAGACCCCATGGCGGTCCCTCGTAACTGGAGATAGAAGCTATCCATGAAAAGGAAATAGTTGTTCCTCAAAATCAAATCCAATAGCTGGACAAAAAAATCCTGACAAGATAGTGAATAGTTGCTGCCAGATAGCTGTCTCCGAACCGCAGCCAACCCCCTGTCATGGTCAATGGAGGTATATAGGCTAGTGACATCAAAGGATGCCAGGAGACAACCATCTGGCAGCACAATGTCAGAGATCCTGTCCAAAAAGTCGCCAGTGTCCCTAATGTAGGACCTGGCGCTTATCGCATAGTGTCGAAGTACTCGATCTAAGAAAATTGAGATGTTAGAAAAAATGGATCCGGTGCCCGCAACAATGGGGCGACCTGGTGGGTCCAACAATGACTTGTGAATTTTTAACAATATAGTTTTTTAACTATATGCACTTATTTATATGCACAGGTGATGTTACACTTTTTTGATGAATTGGATATTGGTCAATTAACTTATTTGATTGTTATCATAATGATCAAATGTGTTTGTACACTGTATTGTACTATGATAAACATTATGCAATATAGATCACTTGGCTATACAACATGTGGGGTTTTTTACACTATATAATGTACTGTTTATGCTATATTGTCTTAAGATTGTAAAATTGTCACATTTATTTTTTGCAATGTATTGTGGGTATATATACCCCTTGATGACACCATTTTGTTATGCTTGAGAAAGACCGCATTGAGACGGTTGAAACGTTGCACAGAGGGGAATAAAGGATCCACTTTTTACGTCTATTGGAGTGCTGCCTCATCTTTGGAAACTATACTTATTCATAACCGTCCTCGCCTGCGGCTGAGAGGACTTGCACCCACTGTTTTTGGTCTTGTGCTGCTGAGCTTCGTTTTTGGTTTCTGTCTATATTGGACTTTTCCAGCTTGCACCGTTATTCATTTGTTCACCTTTTTTACGCTATGGATACCCCTGACGTCTTCACATACACCAGGGCTGATGAGGAGAGGATTCTACAGGGTTTGGTGAGTGAGCCTGCATTTCTGTCTACACCCACTTTAATTGACCTGAAAAGAAACTTTGAGGCAGATGCCAAGAAAATAGCGTCCACTGACCTTCATATGATGACCCTCGGTCAATATTTCAAGGAGCACAGAATTCCTAGGGGGATTCGGTCACAGCTTAAACCAAATCTCTTTCCTAGTGACTCTTCATATGCACAGAAATTTACTCAAATATCAAATAAATATGCATATGATATTATTCTTTTGAATTTGGAGTATTTGCAACAGGAACTGGCTGACAGCAGAACACGGCAGGACCAGACTAAGATCGCTTTGGAAGCGATGTTGGGACCAGATGAATTTCTTAAATATAATGATAACTGCATGGAACACTTGTCCAAATTCATCAAGGATCAGGAGTCAACTAAAAGGAAGAAATGGCAGCGGGACGCCGATGATTATGCTAAAGGCAAAATCTATACATGGCAAAATGATACACCTCAGAGACAGTTTCCTCCACACCGTCCGAATAACAAAAAACACCTCTAGTCGGGACAGCCTGGGCCAGTGGCCACCAACAATCCGGTATTTACTAAGTCTTTTTTAGGGATAGGCCCTGTGACAGTCAGAGAACCAGACGGGGTGGCAGAAGACACCACAGATGGCGGAAATCCCAGGTCTCCAAAAGTGACCAAACCTATGGCACTGCGCAGAAAGGGGAATCAGGCCCTATGATGAATAGTAATGTTTCTACTGTGGTAAATATTTCTTCTGTACCTTTATCTGATGTGCAAATTAATGTACTGTCCAAGGGCTTTTCATTTTGTCCATCTACCAAGGTTGACTGGTTCCACCTGGAGGTCGACCTGCAGCGCCTATACAGGAACATCGAACTTAAGGTATGGTTTGCAGGTCGCCCTCCAGTGGAGCAGTCGACTGTAGGATCTATTGACACTGAATTGAGACTTAAAGCTTTTGGGCTTTTTAATAGGAGTGATTTTTCACCTCATAATAATTAATCTGCATTGGACACATTTAGGAAGGCTGTCTCCATTGATATAGCCGCCCTACGTGATAAGGTTACCAATGTGCCCCTTAGACATCCTAACATGACTACTTCTGAGATGGTTACTTTGGAGGGTTTGTGCCATGACAGCAGCCTCACCATCAAACCGGCGGATAAGGGTGGTGCGGTTGTTGTCATGGACACCCCCAAATACATTCAGGAGATTAGAAGACAATTGGGTGATTCAAGTGTATACAGGGTATTAACTGGGGATCCTAGGTTTGATATAGTTAGACGCATCAAGGGTGTCCTTGACACAGCTTTGAGTCGGGACATTATTGATGGTGAGCTCTATTCCTTCCTAACTGTATCTCAGCCACGCACACCAGTTATATATGTTCTTCCCAAAATTCACAAGTCATTGTTGGACCCACCAGGTCGCCCCATTGTTGCGGGCACCGGATCCATTTTTTCTAACATCTCAATTTTCTTAGATCGAGTACTTCGACACTATGCGATAAGCGCCAGGTCCTACATTAGGGACACTGGCGACTTTTTGGACAGGATCTCTGACATTGTGCTGCCAGATGGTTGTCTCCTGGCATCCTTTGATGTCACTAGCCTATATACCTCCATTGACCATGACAGGGGGTTGGCTGCGGTTCGGAGACAGCTATCTGGCAGCAACTATTCACTATCTTGTCAGGATTTTTTTTTCCAGCTATTGGATTTGATTTTGAGGAACAACTATTTCCTTTTCATGGATAGCTTCTATCTCCAGTTACGAGGGACCGCCATGGGGTCTAATGTGGCACCGACTTATGCCAATGTCTTCATGGCGGCCCTCGAGGAGGACCTTGTCTATGTGTCCCACCACTTCAGCCATGTGCTGGGGTGGTGGCGATACATAGATGACGTCTTCCTCATCTGGTCTGGTGACTCTCTCTCTCTCGGGAGCTTTCATGATTTTTTGAACCGCATGGACCCAAATATCAGGTTTACCCTTGTACACTCGAGTTCACATGTCCAATTTCTAGACATGACAGTTACCATAGTGGGTGACCATTTATCCACTGACATCTTCACGAAGCCCACCGATTGTAATACATTGCTGCATTATGGCAGCTGTCACCCAAGATCTATCATTAATTCTGTACCCTACAGTCAACTACTCAGGGTTAAGAGGGTGGTGCAGGATCCAGATTTACTCCCGACTCGTTTCTCTCAGATGATGCACAAGTTTAGGGAACGTGGTTACCCTACTCGGGTGATCAACAAACACCTTAATAAAGTGAAAGATCCACAGATATCTCTAGGTGCTACACAAAATAAAGTTGAGAGGATACCTTTTATATCAACCTATTCGGAACAAAGTGTTCAGATTGCTCAGATTGTCCGTAAGCACTGGGCAATACTTAAGAGCAATTTTTATAATGTTATGCCTTTGACAGTGCCACCTCTGCTTTCCTACAGACGTCCTGCCAACTTCCGGGACAAGTTGGTCCGAGCGGACATTCCTGTCAAGACTTTAGTACAGTCTCATATTGGCCCTCGTAGGGTAGGTTCCTATCCCTGCCTTGGCTGCGTCAATTGCGCTTATATGACCAAGGGGGAGAAGTTTACTCATCCTATTACGGGGACCCAGTATGGGATTGGACATTTCTTGACATGCAATAGTTCATATGTGATCTACGTGCTCTCCTGTCCTTGTGGCCTCCTCTATGTTGGGGAGACCACTTGTGACATGAAGGCACGTTTGAACAATCATCGTTTTTCCATCAGACAAAAAAGAAGAGATCTGCCCGTGCCTAAACACTTTGTCGAGGCCAATCACAGGGAGAAGGATTTGAAATTTATGTTAGTGGACCACATTACTCTGTCTAGAAGGGGAGGAGACAGGACATTGGCTCTCAAACAACGTGAGCTTAGATGGATCCATCGTCTCAACACACTGAGACCTCATGGTCTCAATGTTGATTTTAAGTGGAGTGTAGTATAGGATGGGGCCTTTTGCTATTCCCTGTTGTCCCTCTTTATGTCATGTCCTGGTGTATGTGAATTCTATATTGGTGTCATTTAATATATAACCAATTTGTTACATACAGATGTATAGTTCTCTGTCTTATTGCTTATATTCTACTCTTTTTCTTTCTTTAGATCATTGGTGCTCCGCTGGTGGTTTTTGTGGACGGTATGCGCCTTCTTCTGCTTCTCCATGTTGGGATTATGATGATGGGAGAGATCCCTGGACGCATCTATATTGGCTTTGCTATGTAATGTGTGGGTTTACTATAATCATGTTGTCTACCTGGAGTGGTGGTCTGTTTATCTTATCTTGGACTGAAGGGTCGGTGTTTGGGTTTGGGACCTGTGGCATGGACGTGTCTCTGATCCCTTGCCCTCCATGGACCGGGGTTTCTGCCGTGACAACGGCGGGACCTTTTGGTCCCCGGCCTGTTGTCCTATTATGGAAGTATGGCACAGGTTATTCTTTCCAGTGCTGATATACTTTATGCAAGCCACGTTCACTCTGGTTTATATATATATACAAATTACAGTGACCTTTTTTGGTCCTTCTACCCACATAGCTCATTGTTGCGATGCCAGTGTCCCTTTTCTCTCCTCTCGTCTGTTATTTCCCCCTCTTCTGCCGTTTTTGTGCCCGGGTGCCTGTACCTGTCATGTGACCTGTGGGTGGACCGCGATGCACATTGCGGGACTGCTGGTGCCGGGGGAGCAGTGTTTCACTGTTGCCTGGCGACGCGGGTCCGGCCTTGTGGGCGTGGTTCTACCCGGCGCGCCCTCCTGAGGAGTCACGAGTCTATCGCTCTGGTCATGTGTTTACACGTTTCCATGGTGATGACGCCTGGCTCCTCGGTTTGGGGCGTCTTTCTGGTGACGTGGCAGGGACTTTGGACATGCGCACTTTGACGGTGAGGACGCGGAAGTTTGGCGCGCCGACCCATACGATCCGGTGTGAGTTTGTTTTTAAACTATATGCACTTATTTATATGCACAGGTGATGTTACACTTTTTTGAAGAATTGGATATTGGTCAATTAACTTATTTGATTGTTATCATAATGATCAAATGTGTTTGTACACTGTATTGTACTATGATAAACATTATGCAATATAGATCACTTGGCTATACAACATGTGGTTTTTTTTACACTATATAATGTACTGTTTATGCTATATTGTCTTAAGATTGTTTAATTGTCACATTTATTTTTTGCAATGTATTGTGGGTATATATACCCCTTGATGACACCATTTTGTTATGCTTGAGAAAGACCGCATTGAGACGGTTGAAACGTTGCACAGAGGGGAATAAAGGATCCACTTTTTACGTCTATTGGAGTGCTGCCTCATCTTTGGAAACTATACTTATTCATAGCCGTCTTAGCCTGCGGCTGAGAGGACTTGCACCCACTGTTTTTGGTCTTGTGCTTCTGAGCTTCGTTTTTGGTTTCTTTCTATATATATATATATATATCGACTCTGTAATTGATCGGTACAGTTTGTGATTATGGATACACTGTCTACAAATATGTATATCACTAATGATTTCTATATGCAAAAATTTTTTTCGTGTATGCTTCAATGTATGTACATTTGGTTTTTCTTTTTTTCTTTTTGGATATATACACTGTTGGTATTGGCTGATCATGTTTTGTAACACACCCACTGGGTGGAGTGTGGTTACATGTTGAACATGCTAATTAATTCACCTGTATATAATGTTGTGATTTGAGTTGTTACTTTGCTTGAAAAAGGTTCTAGTGAAGAACCGAAACGTTGCACCACCTGGGTGAATAAAGTTCACTTGTCATCTTTCTCGGAGTGCCGCCTACTTTTCTGGATTACATATTGGGGTAAGAAGCCTAATCCCCTGGATACGTGCACCCTCTTTTTCTTTGATTGTGTTCCAGTGCCGCCATTTTTCCTGTGTATATATATATATATATATATATATATGTACAGTGAAGACCAAAAGTTTGGACACACCTTCTCATTCAAAGAGTTTTCTTTATTTTCATGACTATGAAAATTGTAGATTCACACTGAAGGCATCAAAACTATGAATTAACACATGTGGAATTATATACATAACAAATAAGTGTGAAACAACTGAAAATATGTCATATTCTAGGTTCTTCAAAGTAGCCACCTTTTGCTTTGATTACTGCTTTGCACACTCTTGGCATTCTCTTGATTAGCTTCAAGAGGTAGTCCCCTGAAATGGTTTTCACTTCACAGGTGTGCCCTGTCAGGTTTAATAAGTGGGATTTCTTGCCTTATAAATGGGGTTGGGACCATCAGTTGCATTGAGGAGAAGTCAGGTGGATACACAGCTGATAGTCCTACTGAATAGACTGTTAGAATTTGTATTATGGCAAGAAAAAAGCAGCTAAGTAAAGAAAAACGAGTGGCCATCATTACTTTATGAAATGAAGGTCAGTCAGTCAGCCGAAAAATTGGGAAAACTTTGAAAGTAAGGGCTATTTGACAATAAAGGAGAGTGATGGGGTGCTGCGCCAGATGACCTGGCCTCCACAGTCACCGGACCTGAACCCAATCGAGATGGGTTGGGGTGAGCTGGACCGCAGAGTAAAGGCAAAAGGGCCAACAAGTGCTAAGCATCTCTGGGAACTCCTTCAAGACTGTTGGAAGACCATTTCAGGGGACTACCTCTTGAAGCTCATCAAGAGAATGCCAAGAGTGTGCAAAGCAGTAATCAAAGCAAAAGGTGGCTACTTTGAAGAACCTAGAATATTACATATTTTCAGTTGTTTCACACTTGTTTGTTATGTATATAATTCCACATGTGTTAATTCATAGTTTTGATGCCTTCATAGTCATGAAAATAAAGAAAACTCTTTGAATGAGAAGGTGTGTCCAAACTTTTGGTCTGTACTGTATATGTATATATATATATATATATATATATATATATATATAGTGCCTTGCAAAAGTATTCGCCCCCCTTGACTTTTTTTGTATTTTGGTGCCTGACAACCTGGAATTAACATGGATTGTTTGACGATTTGCATCATTTAATTTGCAGAACATACCCACAACTTTGAAGATGTATTATTTTTTTTATTGTGAAGCAAACAACAAATAGGACAAAATAACAGAAAAAGTCAATGTGCATAACTATTCACCCCCCCCCACCCCCTAAAGTCAGTACTTTGTAGACCCACCTTTTGCAGCAATCACAGCTCCAAGTCGCTTTGGATAAGTCTCTATGAGCTTGCCACATCTTACTTCTGGGAGTTTTGCCCTTTCCTCCTTGCAAAACTGCTCCAGCTCCTTCAAGTTGGATGGTTTGCGCTTGTGAACAGCAATCTTTAAGTCTGACCACAGATTTTCTATTGGATTGAGATCTGGGCTTTGACTAGGCCATTCCAACACATTTACATGTTTCCCCTTAAACCACTCAAGTGTTGCTTTAGCAGTGTGTTTGGGGTCATTGTCCTGCTGGAAGGTGAACCTCTGTCCTAGCCTCAAATCACGCACAGAGTGGTACAGGTTTTGCTCAAGAATATCCCTGTATTTTGCACCATCCATCATTCCCTCAACTCTGACCAGTTTCCCAGTCCTGGCTGCTGAAAAACTTCCCCATAGCATGATGCTGCCACCACCATATTTCACTCTGGGGATGGTGTTCTCTGTGTGATGTGATGTGTTGGCTTTGCGCCAGACATAGCGTTTTCTTTGATGGCCGAAAAGTTACATTTTAGTCTCATCAGACCAGAGCACCTTTCTCCATACATTTTGGGAGTCTCCCACATGCCTTTTCGCAAATTCACAACATGCCTTTTTGTTTTTAGCTGAAAGTAATGGCTTTCTTCTGGCCACTCCGCATAAATCCCAACTCTATGGAGCGTGTGGCTTATTGTCATCCTATGTACAGATACTCCAGTCTCTGCTGTGGAACTCTGCAGCTCCTCCAGGGTCTCTGTGCTGCCTCTCTGATTAATGCCCTCCTTGCCCGGTCCGTGAGTTTTGGTCGGCGGCCGTCTCTTGGCAGGTTTGCTGTTGTGCCATGATCTTTCCATTTCGTTATGATAGATTTGATAGTGCTCCTGGGGATCATCAAAGATTTGGATATTTTTTTTAAACCTAACCCTGACTTGTACTTCTCCACAACATTGTCCCTTACTTGTTTGGGGAGTTCCTTGGTCTTCATGGCAGTGTTTGGTTAGTGAGGCCTCTTGCTTAGGTGTTGCAGCCTCTGGGGCCTTTCAAAAAAGGTGTGTATATGTAATGATAGATCATATGACATTTAGATTGCACAGAGGTAGACATCATTTCACTAATTATGTGACTTATGAAGATAATTGGTTGCACCAGAGCTTTTTATGGGCTTCCTAACAAAGGGGGTGAATACATACGCACATGCCAATTTTCTAAACAATAGTTTTATTTATATATTTTTCTCATTTCACTTCACCAACTTAGACTACTGTGTTCTGATCCATCACATAAAATTCAGATTAACAAAACATTGAACTTAAGGCTGTAATGTAACAAAATACTAAAAAAAGTCAAGGGGGTGAATACTTTTGCAAGGCACTGTGTGTGTGTATATATATATATATATATATATATATACAGTTGCAAGAAAAAGTATGTGAACCCTTTGAAATGATATGGATTTATGCACAAATTGGTCATAAAATGTGATCTGATCTTCATCTAAGTCACAACAATTGACAATCACAGTCTGATTAAACTAATAACACACAAAGAATTAACTGTTACCATGTTTTTATTGAACACACCATGTAAACATTCACAGTGCAGGTGGAAAAAGTATGTGAACCCTTGGATTTAATAACTGGTTGAACCTCCTTTGGCAGCAATAACTTTAACCAAACATTTCCTGTAGTTGCAGATCAGACGAGCACAACGGTCAGGAGTAATTCTTTACCATTCCTCTTTACAGAACAGTTTCAGTTCAGCAATATTCTTGGGATGTCTGGTGTGAATCGCTTTCTTGAGGTCATGCCACAGCATCTCAATCAGTTTGAGGTCAGGACTCTGACTGTGCCACTCCAGAAGGTGTATTTTCTTCTGTTTAAGCCATTCTGTTGTTGATTTACTTATATGCTTTGGGTGGTTGTCCTGTTGCAAGACCCATCTTCTGTTGAGCTTCAGCTGATGGACAGATGGCCTTAAGTTCTCCTGCAAAATGTTTTGATAAACTTGGGAATTCATTTTTCCTTCGATGATAGCAATCCGTCCAGGCCCTGACACAGCAAAGCAGCCCCAAACCATGATGCCCCCACCACCATACTTCACAGTTGGGATGAGGTTTTGATGTTGGTGTGCTGTGCCTCTTTTTCTCCACACATAGTGTTGTGTGTTTCGTACAAACAACTCAACTTTGGTTTTACCTGTCCACAGAATATTTTGCCAGTACTGCTGTGGAACATCCAGGTGCTCTTGTGCAAACTGTAAACATGCAGCAATGTTTTTTTTGGATAGCAGTGGCTTCCTCTGTGGTATCCTCCCATGAAATCCATTCTTGTTTAGTGTTTTACGTATCGTAGATTCGCTAACAGGGATGTTAGCATATGCCAGAGACTTTTGTAAGTCTTTAGCTGACACTCTAGGATTCTTCTTCACCTCATTGAGCAGTCAGCGCTGTGCTCTTGCAGTCATCTTTACAGGACAGCCACTCCTAGGGAGAGTAGCGGCAGTGCTGAACTTTCTCCATTTATAGACAATTTGTCTTACCGTGGACTGATGAACAGCAAGGCTTTTGGAGATACTTTTATAACCCTTTCCAGCTTTATGCAAGTCAACAATTCTTAATTGTAGGTCTTCTGAGAGCTCTTTTGTGCGAGGTATCATTCACATCAGGCAATGCTTCTTGTGAAAAGCAAACCCAGAACTGGTGTGTGTTTTTTATAGGGCAGGGCAGCTGTAACCAACACCTCCAATCTCATCTCATTGATTGGACTCCAGTTGGCTGACACATCACTCCAATAAGCTTTTGGAGATGTTATTAGTCTAGGGGTTCACATACTTTTTCCACCTGCACTGTGAATGTTTACATGGTGTGTTAAAAAAAAATGGTAACATTTAATTCTTTGCGTGTTATTAGTTTAAGCAGACTGTGATTGTCTATTGTGACTTAGATGAAGATCAGATCACATTTTATGACCAATTTGTGCAGAAATCCATATCATTCCAAAGGGTTGACATATTTTTTCTTGCAACTGTATATATATGTAAGAGAGACTAATACATGGGACCTAGAAACTGGTGGGGTTATCACTCTCTCAGAACCTATCTGCATTGGCTTTTAATTGTCAATTTTTGATACTTATGTACTGTATGTCCTTGAATGTGACACAATAAAGATGTTTTTGTATTGCATGTGTGGTATTTGCAATTTGCTTTTATAGATATGTTTTCACACATGACTCTTTGTTATATGGCGGCTTTTGTTTGTTTCTCTATTTTAACACATAAGTAGCAGTGTGGGCAGGGTGGATTTGATTTAAATCAAAATGATTTAAATCACGATTTAAATCACTAGTCAGTAAGACTTGATTTAAATCATAGTTTTCTACATAAAGACTAATTCTTGCTGGTATAACTTATAATATGCAAGTAGATGAATATTTTTATAATAACAACTTTTCACATTAGTTTGATTAGGTTGAGTCTGCATTCATAGGTTTGTAGAAGTTAGGATTAAGGTATTTTTCTCAACTCTGTTCATGTTATAACATTTTTGCTGTGAAGAAGAGGCATGTGATCTCTGCGGAGTCAAATTCAGTTTTGAGAACTGCAAAAGTAAACCAAGAATCTGTGATAATATCTTGTAGGCAGAGAAACTGCCCAATAATCTTACAAAAACCTCTGGAAGAGCATGACATTGTGAATGGATTAATGGAATTTATTTACCAAAAAAATTACACATATAGAAACATAGAAACATAGAATGTGTCGGCAGGTAAGAACCATTTGGCCCATCTAGTCTGCCCAATATACTGAATACTATGAATAGCCCCTGGCCCTATCTTATATGAAGGATGGCCTTATGCCTATCCCATGCATGCTTAAACTCCTTCACTGTATTTGCAGCTACCACTTCTGCAAGAAGGCTATTCCCTGCATCCACTACTCTCTCAGTAAAGTAATACTTCCTGATATTACTTTTAAACCTTTGCCCCTCTAATTTAAAATAATGTCCTCTTGTAGCAGTTTTTCTTTTTTTAAATATTCTCTCCTCTTTTACCTTGCTAATTCCCTTTATGTATTTAAAAGTTTCTATCATATCCCCTCTGTCTCGTCTTTCTTCCAAGCTATACATGTTAAGGTCCTTTAATCTTTCCTGGTAAGTTTTATCCTGCAATCCATGTACCAGTTTAGTAGCTCTTCTCTGAACTCTCTCCAAAGTATCAATATCCTTCTGGAGATATGGTCTCCAGTACTGAGCACAATACTCCAAATGAGGTCTCACTAGTGCTCTGTAGAGCGGCATGAGCACCTCCCTCTTTCTACTGGTAATTCCTCTCCCTATACTCTCCCTTGGGCATTCTGCTAGCATTTCCTGCTGCTCTATGACATTGTCTGCCTACCTTTAAGTCTTCTGAAATAATGACCCCTAAATCCCTTTCCTCAGATACTGAGGTTAGGACTGTATCACTGATTTTATATTCTGCTCTTGGGTTTTTACGCCCCAGGTGCATTATCTTGCACTTATCAACATAAAATTTTAGTTGCCAGATTTTTGACCATTCCTCTAGTTTTCCTAAATCCTTTTCCATTTGGTGTATCCCTCCAGGAACATCAACCCTGCTACAAATCTTTGTGTCATCAGCAAAAAGACACACCTTACCATCGAGGCCTTCTGCAATTTCGCTGATAAAGATATTAAACAATATGGGTCCCAGAACAGATCCCTGAGGTACCCCACTGGTAACAAGACCTTGGTCTGAATATACTCTATTGACTACAACCCTCTGTTGTCTGTCCCTCAGACACTGCCTAATCTATTCAACAATATGGGAGTCCACGTACAGCCTTAGGCCTCATGCACACAACAGTATTTTTTCACGGTCCGCAAAATGGGGTTCCGTTGGTCCGTGATCCGTGACCGTTTTTGCTTCCGTTGTGCTTCCGTGTGTCCGTGTTCCCGCTTTTTTTTGCGGCCCGTCAGAAAACATGGTATGGTTCAAATAATGTTATTTTAATAGCTCCACCCAGGATACTGGTATAAATGAAGGGCACCTGAGTTTGGTTTTGTGGCCATTTTCTGTAGTCTTTCCAGAGTACAGAGGTTATTTTGGCTGCTTCTCTTTGCTGTATCACCATGTCGGATTCAGAGGAAGAGATCTTACTGCATTGAGTTGTTTCTCGGCAATGGGGACCGCACACTCCTTTGTTGAATGAGCAACCGAGTAGAAGGCAACGATTTTGGGTCCATCCGATTGTTTCATAACGCTACCGGAAAGGACACTTCCATACCCTCTACAATGATCTGCGGCTGCATCCTGAGAAGTTCTATTCCTTCTGTCAGATGTCAGTGGGTACATTTGATCGCTTGCTGTTGTCTCTACGTACTGTCCTTACCTTCATGGACACCAATATGAGGCGCAGCATTTCTCCGACGGAAAGG
The DNA here is from genome assembly GCF_905171765.1 of Bufo bufo. Classification (NCBI taxonomy): domain Eukaryota; kingdom Metazoa; phylum Chordata; class Amphibia; order Anura; family Bufonidae; genus Bufo; species Bufo bufo. The sequence goes on from NC_053396.1 coordinate 87,969,910, forward strand.
CTCATTGTCACGTTGAGGTAAGCAATATTGAACATTTAAACTTTCCCCAGTAATGTGCAGTGCTTGTGTCAGGAGTAACATGTGCTTGAAAATGGCTGCTGTGAAACATGTGCTACTGTTTGCTTTATTAACGTTTCTTTGGGCTTTTTTTTTTGGGCAGTTTTTGGTTTTACCCCTTTATTCCCTGCCACATAGGAATCCATTATTGATGTTTTTATTTTCTTTTGTGCAAGTTTTAAACGTGTGTTCAGCTAACGGCCTCCAGACACTCCATGAATCCTCAGCACTCGCCAGTAGTTTTTGTAAAATGTTGCTTTAGTCAGTCAGTCAGCCATGTTCCAGCAGGCTGTAACCTGCCTGTATGAGTGACTAATTTAATATTTTTAGTCAAATGCTGTTGGGTGCCTTTGATTTTTGTAGTGTCTATAAGAATTGGGTTCCTCTGTCAGGATCTGTAGCTGCGTGCCCCACCCTATTTGAAGTCTATATACCAGTCTGTTCCATATTTTGTAGGATTGTGCTGCTGTCAACACCTGCGATTTTCTGCTATTGTACTCTTTATGCCTAATGTTCTCATATTTTTGTACTTGCACATGACTATCTGCATTTCAAAGGGGCTAAACACAGTTGTTGTAACTTACTTGTGGTAGTACTGGCCACACCCCATTTGCTGATTTTGTTTTGCTCTTTTCATTTTTTTTATCGGAAAGGAAGTTTAAGCAACCATGGTCAAGGGGCAGTGATGGCGAGCCGTTTTGAGACAGAGTTGCGAAAGATCAATCCAGATCCGTACAGTTTAATGCAAAATGTCCACACGTCCAATTTGCATGAATACTGTAGTCCAATATAGGTTAGCGTTTATGCATTTTTGCATTGTGCCCTAAATGCCTGTTTAAATTCAGTGCTGCCTGTCGTTTTCATAGTGTGCCCTGTGCTGATGAATGCTTTGGAAAGTCTAGGGTGTATATTTGTAAACCCTAGACTTTTCAATGGTTGTGGGTGCCCACACAGAGAGCCTCTGGCACCTGTCCCATAGGTTCCCGCTCCACTAGACATAGGGTGTTTACAATCATGTAGTGTATACAACATTAGACTAGAATCATGAATCAGTTTTTCCCTTGCATTTACTGATGCCTTTTTTCTTTTGGTTTTCTCAACAGATTCCTTGCCACTGGGAACTCTTTTGCATCACTGCATTTTGAGTTTCTTTTAGGAACCTCGACGATATCTCGGATTGTACGTCACACTTGCCATGTCATCTGACAGCAACTCCGAGAGACGGTGATGCCGCAGCCCAAGGCGGACGATTGGGTTCGGATCGCTGAGGGCTTCCAAATTTCTGCGCAGTTTCCAAACTGCATCGGGGCAATGGATGGCAAGCACATCCGTGTGAAGAAGCCGCCTCACTCAGGGAGCCGTTACTTCAATTATAAACAATATTTTTCAGTAGTGCTGATGGCTGTTGCTGACAGTCATTACCGGTTTATAATGGTTGATATCGGGGCCTATGGAAGCACTGCGGATGCTCGCATCTTTAGTGCTTCTAGAATGGGTGAGCGGCTTCGTGCCAACCTGCTTGCCCTGCCCGAGTCCAGAAGACTGCCCGGATATGCAGGTCCGCCGGCTCCATTTGTCTTCGTGGCGGATGAAGGGTTTGCATTGACTCCACATGTTATGCGGCCCTTTCCAAAGTGTGGTTTGGTTGTCCGTAGGCGTATATTCAACTACCGTTTGACTCGTGCCCGTCGGTATGTTGAGTGCGCTTTTGGGATACTCTCTAGCAAGTGGAGGGTGTTTTTGTCATCCATACAGATGGATCCGGAGAATGTTACCCTGATGATTCAAGCTTGTGTTGTTCTACACAACTTCACCAGGATTCACGAGGCTTCCTCTTCGGTTGACCTGGAAGCTCTTCCTACGTCTTCAGATTTGGGTTTGGAAAGGACCCTGCATAGACGACCTGGGACTGCAGGCATTGCAGTTCGGGAACTCTATGCAGACTACTTTTTCAGCCCAGAGGCGTCCGTGCCATGGCAGAGGGACGCTATTCGTGGCAGTATTTGAAATCTTCTGGGCTCTTTAGTTTTTTTTTTTTTGATAGATAGATTACTAATAAATATTGTGATAGTAGAGTGTAGTGACTCGCAAGATAATGAGGACCCTTGACGTGGGCTTGCGGGCTGAGATTTTTTGGACATCTCATATTGAATTCTGCATATAACTATTTCTAAACAATAGACCTTGGAAAATGAGGAAGCAGCACACTATAAATACGAGGGGTGCACGTCCGGCCAGTGTGGACCAGCACCTAGGTCCAGTGAAATGGAATAGGAAAACAGCCAGCAGCACTCCAGATTAGTGAAGAAAGCGTGTAGTTTATTGACCCAAAAATGGGTTTTCCTATTCTATTTCTAAACGATGCTTTGGTCTAATTGATAATTGACTAAAACATCATTTTTTGTGTAGTATATTGTCCGAAAAATCTTCTAATACCTCAACATCAAAGTCGCCCTAAATAAAGTTGTTGTAAATCCAAATAAAGTGTTGTTTTGGGAGCTCCTGTGCGTGTTATTTTTAAAATCATTACATTTTTTAAAGGTAAAAGTTTGGTGGATTGTGCAATAAAACAAAACAGACCACAAGTTTTTGGCCAAAACACATTTATAAAAACTAATGGCCTTAACGTTCCATAATGTAAGGCAATGTTTGCAAAATTATGGCCCAAACTATTTTCGAACATAAAACTATTTTGAAAAACAAGAAATCACAGATCCAGAAGGTCCTGAGTGAAGGAACCCACAGGAAAAGAGGACCGTGGCCTTCCATGGGCCTGCTGTGGTGGTCCAGGTGGCAAACTGCCCGGGTAAAGGGGCTGAGCCACACCTTGCCTTTGGCCCTGGGGTAGGCCGTACTGGTGGTGTGGGTGGAAAGAAGGTGGTTGGGTGGGTTGTGGTGCAAATTGAAAGGGGACAGGTGTTGGGGGCTGGGCGGCATCCTCTAATTCCCTCCTCATCCTATTCAATTTATCCAGAATGTCACCATGATTTGCGATGGTGAACATTTTGAGGACCACGATTAATGAAGCCAGGCACTCGTGTTGGTCGTTTGGAGTAACCTGCTTCATTAGGGGCCCAAGTCCCCTTCGCATCTTCTCCTCCACACCATCACTCCGCCTCTGGGCAAGAAATTCTATGACGCGTGCGTCAATAACCTCACGACTCTCTTGCCCAGAGGTAGAGGGAGGGACTTGGCGGCGACGTCTGGGCTGGGGCTGAGTATTCCGGGATGGACTGGCCAGTGGTAGGGGGGCCTGGGCCAGTGTGGAGTCTTCCAGGTCCTCTGCCGGCGTAGGTGCTGGACTGGTTTCTGGGGAAAATCCTGCAGGGGTTTCACTCCCAGCTGTGTCCGAATCTTCTGTAGGATCCAGACTGTCCACAGTACTGTATTTGAAAGAACCAAAAGTAAAAATTAGATCATTTGATTTCCACATTTCAAAAGTACATCATTTATATTAGGTGTAACCAGCCGTGTGTTTATAATATATATACGGAGTGGCAGCATACATCAGATATTTGAAGGAACACAATGAACAACAGCTTTTATGTGAATAGTGCAATTCCAAAATTAATTCCATTTAAAATGCAACGATTGGCCAAGTCTTGTCAAGGGCTAATGTTAATGTCATGGTAAACCATTGTTTGCCGTTTGAAGCTGTCCAGCGCCAGTAGAGGAACAATCATTCAAGGGACAAAACCAGTGCGGATATTCAGGCCATCTCGATAGTCTGTGGCCTGCTTCAACCATCCAAACATACATGTTGTAAGGTTTAAACCTTGGAGCACCTCAGTTTCTTCCAAAAAAAACAAATGAACTAGGCCACACTTGAGCATGGTGAGAGTAGTAGTTTTAAGGCGGCTGGGCAAGCGTTGTTGGAACATCTTTAAAACCCATTATCATATGATTAGGGTATTGTCATTTTATATGAGCAATGTAAGGAATCCATGTTGTGGTTGGTGCTATTACATTAAACCATTAAAGATGACAGTGCTAATACCGAATGGGTACCATTTTTGAAAGCTTTCAAAAGGTAGATAATAGGTATATTACATCCAAAAAATATGGACACCCTAAGAAACCATAAATGAATCCCACTTTTCCGAACTCCCATTAAAAATGGAGGTTGGAGCACATTTAAAAAAAAATAATAATAAATATGAAAATATGTAAGAAAGCATAAATTGGTGTGTGACCAACAGCCGTCAAACACGCTGAACATCTGTCTGCAGAGATAATGCATGCAGTGCACACGTGTCATCTCGCATCTCTATTCTTGTTCAGATTGCAAACATCCATGTTCCTGGACCGTCAATGAATTGACTCATCCGGAACAAAACAGAGAGGGTAGGCGCTGTCTGCGCACTGCACGTGTCGTCTCATCAGACAGCTCTTCAGCGGTGGAGCCTGGTGTGACTCCACCACAGAAATGATGTAGAGACTCAGTGTTTCACAACCAGTGTGGCTCCAGCTGTTGCAAAACTACAACTCCCAGCATGCCCCGACAGCCTTTGGCTGTGCGGGCATGCTGGGAGTTGTAATTTTGCAACTGCTGGAGGCACACTAGTTGGCAAACACTCATGTAGACAACCAACACCAGGCATGTACAAACTATTGCCCACCATCTGATGCCCAACTAAAACTCCAAGCAGGACTGGAAAGCTTACAGCTATTCTGGCATGCTTGGTGTTTCAATTTGAAAAGAGCTAGGTGGAGTCAGTTATCACATGGCAGGCCTACTGTAAGTATCTGTCTTCCATACTACAACTCAACTCAATCCATTACTTTTGTGTACACTTTAGCTCACCAAGATTTAAACGCAAGTCTTTTCAAAATTTGTGATGCATATAAACCAAAAATGAAACTTACGGCCTCATATCCATTACAGGTCTTAAAAACTGCAACTGGGCAGTGTATATGTAGGGCCGCTTCCTTGAGGTCCCCTCCCCACTCCGTCCTTTATTTGAGACCTCACGCCGGAATTGGTCCCGGCAACTGGCCCAGCGGGTTTTAGTTTGTTTTACTGTAAAAAAAATGACATAACAAACAATTGTGAGTCCTAAATTCTAAAAACAAATTAAAAAAATACTTTAAAAAAATGGCAAAAAAAAGAGGACCAAGCAAAAAAAAATCTAAAATGGAGAGATTAAACACCACATGGTACAGTGCAGCAGGTGTGTGGATACTAATAAAGAAGAACAAGGTGGAGGAGACTAGTCGTGCAAGCCATTTGGACCAAACAAATTTGCAATATGTGAAGGTGACAACTGGAAGATGCTCAATTACAAGGTCACATGTGTCAGGCAAAAAAAAGGGCACAGACATGTGATTATACATGAGTACTGTATACTGTGCAAAGGAAGGCAAAGCCATTTTAAGATAAAAATGGTGTGGTATGCTATTTAATAGACGTCACTTTTGGAAACTAAGTACAGGCCTTTATGCAAAAAGAAGCTGGACCACCCAAAAAACAATATTGTGACCTGAGGGAGTTTGAAACAATATATTTTTGGCACACAGAGGACAAGGACAGCACAACTACATTGCTAGCACTTACATAAATCGGCCCGGCCTCGGCTATCAGCTTTGGTCCATTCATTTTTACGCACGCTCCGGGCCACTTGCTCCCACGCAGCATCCTTTTTTACCCGGTCCGAGTAGTCATTTGATCGGGAATCCCAGATCACTGGCCTCTCCTGTACCAGGGTGATCAGCCTCTCCACATTCCAGCGAGGCATGGTGCCAGGAAAATAACAGAAACTGCTGCCTCACCACACAGAGAAGCTTCCAGGCACAAGTGGCTAGAAATTAGCATAACCTGTGACCTTAAACTTCCTGTACATATTTTTTTAAAATTTTATTGGCACAAGTTTGGCCAGACAGATTGCACATGGCAAAAGAAAGAAATAAAACGGGCGCGGCTGTCAAACGGGTGTGCAAACGGGTTTTTCACGGCCCTATTGACTTGAATGGGGCCGCGAACCGTTAGCCGTGAATAAAATAGGACAGGTTATATTTTTTTCACGGCAGGAAACACGGGTCACGGGCGCTGGTGACAAAACGGTGCAGTAGCCGAGTTTTCAACGGACCCATTGAAAGTCAATGGGACCGCAGAAAATCACGTCAAACGGAACAACGGCCGCGGATGCACACAACGGTCGTGTGCATGAAGCCTAATGGACCGGACCAGTTTCCTCAAAGGTCTTTGGACTGAACATGTATACCATCACACAGAGTGTTAAGTATTTTCTCTGCATTACTATATAAAGAGAAATGTGATTTGAGTCTGTGAAGGCAGCTTGGTTGATCAGAAGCTGAATATGTTCAATATTTTATTCAATTGATTCAATATTCGTTTTATTACACAGCACCTCATAAAGGACTATGTACCCTACAAATGAGAAGTCAGAAGTGGTAATATGCTACTTTTCTTAAGTATAATGTATAGACGAGCACTCCTCATCCGGTCTTATGCAGAAATATTTATTAGTTAAAAAATATATAAAATATTTTAAAAAAGAATATATTTGAGGATGATATAATGTACAGATGACATATACAATTGCTTATTGGAATTCCCACAAAAACATAAAAACAATGTGGACTTGATCACATTAGTATATTTGTGCAAAGAAAGTGCATGTGCAGGGAAGAGAATGTCAAAAATTAATAAAAATAAAAGTAAAAAATATGAAAAAAAATTTGATATAAAAATAGTAGAAATATATAAGTGTCCAATCTATTAGATGAATTAATCCTGGTGCTGGTGAATCAATTGTTGTTAGTATTCTTGATAGAAGATCAGAGAGTGAATTAATATAACAATAAAAATAAAAAATAAAAAATATAAAAAGTATATATCGTTGTGATCTAAATAGTTTAGTGTCTTCTCTTATAGATGTATCTTCTCCTTTCCTCCGTGAAGTAATTCTATTCCTCTGTGTTGGTTAATGTTGATGATAGTCATAGATAACTAGCATTTTTTTTTTTTTTTATTCTTTATTTTTTTTTTTTGAAAATACGTAAAGTTAATACATAGACCAATTTAAAACAAATCAGTGTATATAGTATAACAATCATACATATCCTTATATCCCTCCTCCCCCCCCCCCCCCCCATTGGCTGTCGTTCCCCTCAATTCTTACAAATACAACAAAACAGTAAATACATTAGAAATATCTACGTGGCTCTGCGTGCTACTCTCCGCTTCCTTTCCATATCCTCATAAATTTTAATTTGTTGAAGGTATAGATCTCACTCCCTTGAAGAGGGCTGGGAGGCAGAGCCCCAGTACTTCACCAATATAGCTTTCGCCACCATCAAACCTCTCATCCAAATCCGTCTAACCTGGGGGGGGACTTCTGTTTCTGAACCATAATCTCCTAAGATCACTATCAAGATCCCCGGGTTATAATTCATTGAAGATTCTTTTTGTAGAGCAGAGAAGACCTCATCCCAATATTTTCTTATTTTATTGCAACTCCAAAGCAAGTGGACATAGTTCGCATTAACATATCCACATTTAGGGCAACAGCAGTCCCGGCCCCTATTTTGGGGAAATTTTCCTTGAATTTGGGGCGTATAATACAACCTATGGAGGATCTTAAATTGAATTAGTCTATGTGCACTGGAAACTGTCGCCCTTCTCACGTTCCTGTAAATAGTAGACCAATGTAAAGAAGGGCAATTCAACTCTTGCTCCCATTTAGTTGGGCTTTTAAAAGGCGTTACAGTTGCCAGTGCCATTCGGAGTTTAGAATATAATCTAGATATTTTCACCTTCTCATCCTTCTGGGCGTAACAGTAATCAAAAAATATATTCTCTCGTGGGAAAATACGACCCCTATTCCTAGAGGCTTCAAATAAGTGTTTCAAACGTGCATACATAAATACATCTAATGGTGAACAATGATTAAATCCGAGTTCCAAAAGTGATTTAAAGCGACCTAAGTAAAAAAGGTGAGACACCGTATAGATGCCATTTCGTGTCCAGTAACCAAAGTCTGTAATTTTGAAGAACTCCTCCAGCGCCCCGTTCCCCCACAGAGGAGTGAAACCAAACGGACCGGAGACTTTAAGGATCTCCTTCAGCCTGTTCCACACCCTCTGCAGTGAGCAAGGGACCAGCAAGGACCTCCTCATTCCCATAGTACCAGTTTCCAAACATACAAAAATGTTCTCTATTGGTGTGTCAATAACTTTATTCAAGTATCGTGATAGTAAACTCTCTTTCCAATGACAACACCGCTGAATCTGTGCACAAAAATAATAACCTTGAAAAAAAGGTAGTGACAGCCCACCATCTGCCTCCGACAACCATAGATATCTCTGCTTTATACGCACCCTCTTCCTACCCCAGATTAGGTCGTTAATCAGAGTCTCCAATCTATGAAAGAAGATATCGTCAATCCAAATAGGGGAAGCACACATCGGGAACAAGACTATAGGTAAAATAATCATCCTGATCAATGCAATTCGATCTGTCTGTGCCAATATTAGTTTCCGCCAAGCGCCAACTTTGGTCCTAACTTTATTCAAAACTGGGGCCAGATTCAGGTCGTAAAACCTACTTATTGGAACCCTAATCTTAACCCCCAGATAGTTCAAGGAATCATTAGGGGCCAAGACACAGACTCGGCTCCCAACATCTACAGCTTTCCGGTTCAGCGGGAGGAGCGATGACTTTGTCCAGTTGATCATATAACCTGATAATTTACCGTAGGATTCTATTACCTCTATGACAAACGAAAGGATTTTCCATCCCTGATCCAGGAACAGAATCACATCATCTGCATATAGACTTATTTTATCGCTCACTCCCGCCACCCCGAAGCCTTCTATACGATTCTCCAAGCGAATCCAGCAAGCCAATGGTTCGAGAAAAAGAGCGAAAAGGAGGGGAGACAGGGGACAACCCTGTCTCATCCCTCTCCACATCGCCACGGGAGAGGAACTCATACCATTGATATTAATATATGCAACTGGCTGTGCATATAACATTTGGGTCATTTCCAAAAATGGGTTCCCAAAGCCGAAATGGGACATCGTAGCCCAGAGAAAAGGCCACTCCATCCTGTCGAACGCCTTTGCGGCATCTAATGACAGGATGGAGTGGTCCACGCTCCCCCCAACAGACAGATTCAGATAGACCCTATATATGCTCGTCTGTATTTGGCGGCCCGGGATAAAGCCCGTCTGGTCAGGGTGGACCAGACCAGCTATAACCCTCTTCAAGCGGTTAGCCAAAATTTTTGCGAAGATCTTATAGTCCGTATTTAAGAGCGATATGGGTCTATATGACCCCACATCGCATGGGTCCTTCTCCTTTTTCAGGACCAAGATAATCACTGCCTCTCTAAATGATGGTGGTAAAGAGCCAAATGCGCAGGATTCATTAAAGACTTGAAGTAGAATCGGCAAAAGAGATTTGGCATGGTACCTATAGATTTCAAACTGCAGCCCATCTGGGCCGGGGGGATGAACTATACTTTAATAACGGAAGAGTCGCTTGAAGTTCCTCCAAAAGAATAGGGGAGTCCAACATCCCTCTCTCCTGGGTAGATAACTGGGGGAGCGCCAATTGTTGGAGGTATTGATCCATGTCCGTACGTCTAAACATAGACTCAGATTTATAGAGGGTAGAATAATATTTCACGAATTCCTCTCTTATCTCCTCTACGGATCTCACCCCAATTCCTTGAGAGTTCCTGACTTCTTTTATAATGGTAACCTCTCTCTGGTTGGTAACCAGACGGGCCAAAAACCTGCCCGTTTTACTAGATTCACAAAATCGGTTCTGACCTTGGAAAAAGAGCTTATGTTGTGCTTTTTTATACAGAAGTGTCTTAAGCTGAGAATTGGCCTCCTTTAATTGAGCGATAAGTTGCTCCTCATGACAGTCAATTAATGCGGCACGCAAACTCCTTATTGAGTCTGTCAGCTGTTTTTCCCTACGACGTATTTCCGTTCTAAATCTATGGATTTTATTAAAGTACAGACCCCTAATATGTGCCTTCAACGCGTCCCACACATAATGAATATGTGTTGAGCCTACGTTGAAGCCCCAGAATTCCTGAATATCATGATCTACACGGGATTGCTCCCCTATCACCTCTAACCAGTGCGAGTTCAATTTAAAGGTTCTACCTGAAGTTGGGGCCTCCACAAACACGATCAAGACTGGAGAGTGATCCGAGATTTCATGAGGCTCGTACCTCATTCTCAGGACACGACCGCACAGATCCCGACTAGCAAATGCCAGATCAATACGGGACATAGACCCGTATGACTGGCTAAAGCATGAAAAATAAATTTTATTGCCATAGAGGTGGCGCAAGATATCAACCAGCGCCAGCTCCTGGCACACAGCGGTCAAAGGGGACCCGCTGCGACCGTGCCCAGAGAGTGAAGAGAACCGGTCCAACTCAGGGTCTGGTACCGCATTAAAGTCGCCTGCCACCAATAAGGCACATTGATTTTTAGTAGATATATATTGATCTAGATGTGAAAAAAACGTTGATTTAAATGGAGGGGGGATATATATAAAAGCCAATATCACCTCCTGCCCTTTCCAAAACCCATGAAGAAATACATATCGCCCCTCTTTATCGATGGCACTGTCTAACGGTTGGAACTCTATCCCTCTATGAATGTATACACTGACACCTCTTGCATAAGAAGAGTGGCAAGCGTGATACTCCAGAGAGGCCCATTTCCTTTTCAGTGTGTAAATCCTATCTTCTGTTGCGTGAGTCTCTAATAGTGAGACAATCGCGGGCAAATGACGGATCACAAGGTCAAATACTACCGTCCTCTTCACTCTGTCTCCCAACCCTCTCACATTCCAACATAAGATGTTACACGGCATATCATATGAGTAAAGGTATCTACAATCTCAGCGGAGAGGCACGCATGACCACGAGACAGAGAACGGCAGCCAATCCCTCCCTAAAACCCACCCCCAAAAACCCCCCTGTATGGTTGACAAGGCATTTTACAATACCCATCAACCTCTCACCTTCCACCAAACCTCCCCCCCGCCACCTCCCCTCACCCATCCCCCTCCCCACCTCCTCTTCATAGTATTTCATAAACCCCTGGAATCCAACCATTGTGCCACCTCCTCATGTCTAGAAAAGAATCGGACAGTATCTTTGTCTACCACTCTTAATTTAGCGGGATATAACATTGAATACTTAATCTTAGCTGAGATCAATCTTTTCTTAACATCAAAAAAGGATCTTCTTTGGTTTTGCGTCTCTCGAGAGAAGTCAGGAAATATCGATATCAGGTTATTATCAAAGTATGTTTCTAATACTTCTCTTTTGCGTTTAAAGACCCAATCCCGATCCTTTAAGCAGACAAATTTAGCTAAAATTGCCCTAGGAGGGGCACCTGGAGGCGGTTTTTTAAAAGGGATCCTATGGGCCCTTTCCACACAGAAGGTAGACACATCGTACTCTGGCCCCAAATTTTCTACCAGCCACTTCTGGATAAATTTCGGCGTATCATCCTGTTCTGCCCCCTCTGGGAACCCTACTAATCGCAGATTGTACCTACGCGATCTGTCCTCCAGTTCTACCACTTTCCTTCTTAACCATGTACGGTCTTCGTCTACTTCTTTTAGTCTGTTCTTTAATACACCGTTCTCTACACTGACAGAGTTAACTGTAGTTTCCAATTCCTTCACCTTTAGTCTCAGCTTCGTCATTTCGTCTCTTATTATGGTGACGTCCCCCTGTACTCCTGCAAGGGAAGAAGCCAACTCTGCAACCGAAGTGCTGGTAGCATTTACTACTCCCAGTATATCCTGCAATTTTTTATTAATGCTCTCAAAACCTTCACTATGAGATGAACTGGTCTTTAATACCCCCTGCTCTGACCGATCCGCATTGTCCAGTCCTGTCTCAGCCTGAAAAGCAGATCTCTGAACCCCTCCTCTAGTTTTGGGGGGTGGTGATTTCAAGAATTTATCTAATCAAGCCTGTGGGCTCCCCCCTGATCCACCTTTTGGAGAGGACAGACCACCTGATTTACGATATTTTGGCGGCATTTTTATAAAGTTCGATATATTGCGTCTATGAACACAATTCCCAGACAACTATATCTCATATACAAATATGTACAGGGCACCACTCATCTATTTTAGCCAGGCACATAAGAAAAAGAGGCTAATACACATCAGAGAAAAGAGTAGTCACTGACTAGATGAAAATACAAAGGGCCCATGATATGTGCAAGTTAATTGGCTACCACCCCCAATTGAGAAACTTAATAGAGTTGCCCTGGAGTTTATATCACGATGATATAGATAGGCGAGATAAGCCGCTAACCGGCTGAAATAGGGTGATCGGCAGTTATATAACGGTCATGAGAATATGGATGAAGCGAACCCAATTAGTATCAAAGCAGATTATCAAATTATCAAAAGCAAAGATAATAACTAGCATTTATATTGCACAGTGTCCCAATAAGTTAGCAGTGATTTAACAGTGAGTATATTGCACAATGTCCCGATATGTTGGCAGTAAAGTTCGGCTGGATAATGTTATTGCAATATTTCAATACAGCGGCGTTCCCGCTTATTATATGAATAATTGTGGCTTTCGAGTAAAAGGTTACCCGATTCTGCTTGATACTATAGTATTTCAAATACAGTGGTATTTAATGAATAGATACAGTTCACAGGCAGCGGGTTGTCAGGTCAGCTGTGGCGTCCCACGTGGCCGCCGATAACAACTCCAAACTGCCGCTACCTTTGTTATGTCTTCACAGCTATCCTGCTTGTGTTTGCCCTTATACGGTCGGCGGGCGTGTGGATGATACTTCAGTTTTTCGGCGTCCCAAGTGTGTAGTCACGATTAGGGTTGAGCAAACCCGCACTGTAAAGTGCGGGTTCGTACCGAACTTTAGGATTTTTGGACCCTGGACCCGAACCCGAACATTTCCGTAAAAGTTCGGGTTCGGTGTTCGGCGCTTTCTTGGCGCTTTTTGAAAGGCTGCACAGCAGCCAATCAACAAGTGTCATACTACTTGCCCCAAGAGGCCATCACAGCCATGCCTACTAATGGCATGGCTGTGATTAGCCAGAGCAGCATGTGACCCAGCCTCTATTTAAGCTTCAGTCATGTAGCGCTGCACGTCACTCTGCTGTTACAAGTGTAGGGAGAGGATGCTGCTGGACTTGTGATTTCAGGGAGAGAATAGGAAAGAATCTAACTCAGCGATCTACATAGAAATAGTTGTGTGGGTGCAGGACACAATCGTTTTACCCTGCCCTGAGGCCATTGACCAAAAAAAATAATAACTTTTATAATTCTGTTAGTTAGGTGGGTGGCGGCGGCCATTTTATGCACCAGCACTGCATCTGAGCTTTTGGGACATTGCAAATCACCATTTTTTTGGGCAAACTACAACATCTGTATTAGTCAGTGTGGAATTTAAGGTAGAAATACACTCATCATTTTCTGGAGTTTGAAAAACACACTTTATTTTTCAAAAAACAGTATTTTCCAGATCTCAAAGTGTTAAATTCAAGTTTAACATATGCAGCTTTCATATTCTGTTACCAAAAAAAACTTTTTTGGCAATCTACAACATCTGTATTAGTCAGTGTGCAATTTAAGGTAGAAATACACCCATCATTTTCTGGGGTTTGAAAAACACACTTTTTTGACAAAAAACACTATTTTCAGGCCTTGCATCATCAGCACGTGTTAAATTACAGGCTTATATACTGCTGTCAATTTCAGTTGTTAAACAAACACTCGTTTGGGCACAAAATATTTAGTTGGCAGCCTTTGATGCAGATGTCATTGTGAGATACACCCTTAATACATTTGGGTTACATTCAGAGATTTTAAATACCGCCATTTGGTGCACCAATATTGAAATCAGGCCTACACTGGTTCAGGCCCTGTGAGATACACCCTCTACATACAAGGGTTTGAATCAGGCATTAGAAATACAGCCGTTTGAAATACAGCCATTTTGTGCAAAGATATACACTGCTCAAAAAAATAAAGGGAACACAAAAATAACACATCCTAGATCTGAATTAATTAAATATTCTTCTGAAATACTTTGTTCTTTCATAGTTCAATGTGCTGACAACAAAATCACACAAAATAAAAAAAAGGGAAATCAAATTTTTCAACCCATGGAGGTCTGGATTTGGAGTCACACTCAAAATTTAAGTGGAAAAACACACTACAGGCTGATCCAACTTTGATGTAATGTCCTTAACCACCTCCGGACCGCCGAACGCAGCGACGCGTCCTGGAGGCGGTTGATTCATTCCTCCTGGACGCATATACGCGTCATCTCGCGAGACGCGAGATTTCCTGTGAACGTGCGCACACAGGATCGGAAGGTAAGAAAGTGGATCTCCAGCCTGCCAGCAGCGATCGTTCGCTGGCAGGCTGGAGATGCGATTTTTTTAACCCCTAACAGGTATATTAGACGCTGTTTTGATAACAGCGTCTAATATACCTGCTACCTGGTCCTCTGGTGGTCCCTTTTGCTTGGATCGACCACCAGAGGACATAGGTAGCTCAGTAATATGTAGCACCAAACACCACACTACACTACACCCCCCCTGTCACTTATTAACCCCTTATTAACCCCTGATCACCCCTGATCACCCCATATAGACTCCCTGATCACCCCCCTGTCATTGATCATCCACTGATACATGGATCGGATCCGCAAAACACATACGGACGTCTGAATGGAGCCTTACAGGGGAGTGATCAATGACGGGGGTGATCACCCCATATAGACTCCCTGATCACCCCCCTGTCATTGATCACCCCCCTGTCATTGATCACCCCCCTGTAAGGCTGCATTCAGACGTCCGTATGTTTTTTACGGATCCACGGATACATGGATCGGATCCGCAAAACACATACAGGCGTCTGAATGGAGCCTTACAGGGGGGTGATCACTCCATATAGACTCCCTGATCACCCCCCTGTCATTGATCACCCCCCTGTAAGGCTGCATTCAGATGTCCGTATGATTTTTACGGATCCACTGATACATGGATCGGATCCGCAAAACACATACGGACATCTGAATGGAGCCTTATAGGGGGGTGATCAATGACAGGGGGGTGATCACCCCATATAGACTCCCTGATCACCCCCCTGTCATTGATCACCCCCCTGTCATTGATCACCCCCCTGTCATTGATCACCCCCCTGTAAGGCTGCATTCAGATGTCCGTATGATTTTTACGGATCCACTGATACATGGATCGGATCCGCAAAACACATACGGACATCTGAATGGAGCCTTATAGGGGGGTGATCAATGACAGGGGGGTGATCACCCCATATAGACTCCCTGATCACCCCCCTGTCATTGATCACCCCCTTGTAAGGCTCCATTCAGACGTCCGTATGATTTTTACCGATCCACTGATACATGGATCGGATCCGCAAAACACATACGGACGTCTGAATGGAGCCTTACAGGGGGGTGATCAATGACAGGGGGGTGATCACCCCATATAGACTCCCTGATCACCCCCCTGTCATTGATCACCCCCCTGTCATTGATCACCCCCCTGTCATTTGGCCCAAGTTAGCGGAAATTATTTTTTTTTTTCTTACAAAGTCTCATATTCCACTAACTTGTGTCAAAAAATAAAATCTCACATGAACTCACCGTACCCCTCACGGAATCCAAATGCGTAAAAATTTTTAGACATTTACATTCCAGACTTCTTCCAGTCTGTCATTGCAAAATTTTACAACTGAAAGTGAAAAATGTCATTTTTTTGCAAAAAAAATCGTTAAATTTCGATTAATAACAAAAAATGTAAAAATGTCAGCAGCAATGAAATACCACCAAATGAAAGCTCTATTAGTGAGAAGAAAAGGAGGTAAAATTCATTTGGGTGGTAAGTTGCCTGACCGAGCAATAAACGGTTAAAGGAGTGTAGGTCAGAAGTGTAAAAAGTGGCCTGATCATTAAGGGTGTTTAAGCTAGGGGGGCTGAGGTGGTTAAAACAAGTCAAAATGAGGCTCAGTAGTGTGTGTGGCCTCCACGTGCCTGTATTATCTCCCTACAACGCCTGTGCATGCTCCTGATGAGGTGGTGGACGGTCTCCTGAGGGATCTCCTCCCAGACCTGGACTAAAGCATCTGCCAACTCCTGGACAGTCTGTGGTGCAACGTGACGTTGGTGGATAGAGCGAGACATGATGTCCCAGATGTGCTCAATTGGATTCAGGTCTGGGGAACGGGCGGGCCAGTCCATAGCATCAATGCCTTCGTCTTGCAGGAACTGCTGACACACTCCAGCCACATGAGGTCTAGCATTGTCTTGCATTAGGAGGAACCCAGGGCCAACCGCACCAGCATATGGTCTCACAAGGGGTCTGAGGATCTCATCTCGGTACCTAATGGCAGTCAAGCTACCTCTGGCGAGCACATGGAGGGCTGTGCGGCCCTCCAAAGAAATGCCACCCCACACCATTACTGACCCAATGCCAAACCGGTCATGCTGGAGGATGTTGCAGGCAGCAGAACATTCCCCACGGCGTCTCCAGACTCTGTCACGTCTGTCACATGTGCTCAGTGTGAACCTGCTTTCATCTGTGAAGAGCACAGGGCGCCAGTGGTGAATTTGCCAATCTTGGTGTTCTCTGGCAAATGCCAAACGTCCTGCACGGTGTTGGGCTGTAAGCACAACCCCCACCTGTGGACATCGGGCCCTCATATCACCCTCATGGAGTCTGTTTCTGACCGTTTCAGCAGACACATGCACATTTGTGGCCTGCTGAAGGTCATTTTGCAGGGCTCTGGCAGTGCTCCTCCTGTTCCTCCTTGCACAAAGGCGGAGGTAGCGGTCCTGCTGCTGGGTTGTTGCCCTCCTACGGCCTCCTCCACGTCTCCTGATGTACTGGCCTGTCTCCTGGTAGCGCCTCCATGCTCTGGTCACTACGCTGACAGACACAGCAAACCTTCTTGCCACAGCTCGCATTGATGTGCCATCCTGGATAAGCTGCACTACCTGAGCCACTTGTGTGGGTTGTAGACTCCGTCTCATGCTACCACTAGAGTGAAAGCACCGCCAGCATTCAAAAGTGACCAAAACATCAGCCAGGAAGCATAGGAACTGAGAAGTGGTCTGTGGTCACCACCTGCAGAACCACTCCTTTTTTGGGGGTGTCTTGCTAATTGCCTGTAATTTCCACCTGTTGTCTATCCCATTTGCACAACAGCATGTGAAATTGATTGTCACTCAGTGTTGCTTCCTAAGTGGACAGTTTGATTTCACAGAAGTGTGATTGACTTGGAGTTACATTGTGTTGTTTAAGTGTTCCCTTTATTTTTTTGAGCAGTGTATTTACTTCAGGCCTACAGTGGTTCAGACCGTATGAGATACCCCCCTAAATACAGGTGTTTGAATCAGGCATTTGAAATACAGCCATTTAAAATACAGCCATGTTGGGCAAAGAAATATTTACTTCAGGCCTACAGTGGTTCAGACCGTGTGAGATACCCCCCTACATACAGGGGTTTGAATCAGGCATTAGAAATACAGCCATTTGAAATACAGCCATTTTGTGCAAAGATATATTTACTTCAGGCCTACAGTGGTTCAGGCCCGTGGGAGATACCCCCTCTACATACAGGGGTTTGAATCAGGCATTTGAAATACAGCCATTTGAAATACAGCCATTTTGGGCAAAGAAATATTTACTTCAGGCCTACAGTGGTTCAGACCGTGTGAGATACCCCCCTACATACAGGGGTTTGAATCAGGCATTTGAAATACAGCCATTTAAAATACAGCCATTTTGGGCAAAGAAATATTTACTTCAGGCCTAAAGTGGTTCAGACCGTGTGAGATACCCCCCTACATACAGGGGTTTGAATCAGGCATTTGAAATACAGCAATTTAAAATACAGCCATTTTGGGTAAAGAAATATTTACTTCAGGCCTACAGTGGTTCAGGCCCTGTGAGATATCCCCTCTACATACAGGGGTTTGAATCAGTCATTTGAAATACAGCCATTTGAAATAGAGCCATTTTGTGCAAAGATATATTTACTTCAGGCCTACACTGGTTCAGACCGTGTGAGATACCCACCTACATACAGGGGTTTGAATCAGGCATTTGAAATACAGCCATTTAAAATACAGCCATTTTGGGCAAAGAAATATTTAATTTTGGCCTACACTGGTTCAGACCGTGTGAGATACACCCTTTACATACTGTCGTTCTATTCTACTATTAATTTAACACCCATTTAGGGCAAGATCCTAAATTTGAAAAATATGAGGAGAGCATCAAATAAGGGACGTGGCCCAGGTCGTTGTTGTGCTGCTGGTGGAGCTCCTGTTGCAGGGAGAAGACGTGGTCGATCTGTGCCAGCTACACGCACAAGTGAAACCTCAGGTGCGAGTGGGCGACAAAACCTGCAGCGGTATTTTCGGGCCTAATGCGGCTCTAAGAATGGTGAGGCCTGAACAAGTACAGGCGAGAGTAGATTGGGTTTCTGACAGTGTATCCAGTTCCTTCACATTGTCTCCCACCCAGTCTCCTGCTGAAAGACCACAGTTGGCACCTACAGCCGATGTCCATCAGTCTTTCACCTCACCCATTGCAAATCAGCCAAACAGTCTGAGCCCCAAGTCATGCAGTAGTCTCTTCTGCTTTTTGATGACTCTGTTAGCAGGGTTTCCCAGGGCCATCCACCTATCCCTGCCCCAGAAGTGGAAGAGATTGAGTGCACCGATGCCCAACCACTTATTTTTCAAGTTGAGTACATGGGAGGACCATCGCAGCACGTCTCGGATGATGACGAAACACAGGTGCCAACTGATGGGGCTTTCGAAAGTGTGCAGACCGACAAGGAAGTCAGGGGTGAAGACTGGGTTGAAGATGATGTGGAGGACGATGAGGTCCTCGACCCCACATGGAATCAAGGTCATGCGAGTGACCGATGTAGTTCGGAGGAAGAGGCGGTGGTCGCACAGAGCCACCAGCACAGCAGAAGAGGGAGCAGGGTACAAAAGCGGAGCAGCCATCCTCTAGACAGTACGCCTCCTACTGCCCACCGCAAAGGACCGAGCACACCAAAGCCAGCTCCAAGGAGTTCCCTGGCGTGGCAGTTCTTCAGACAATGTGCTGACGACAAGACACGAGTGGTTTGCACGCTGTGCAATCAGAGCCTGAAGCGAGGCATAAACGTTCTCAACCTGAGCACAACCTGCATGACCAGGCATTTAAGTGCAAAGCACTTGCGGCCTCTTCATCCACCTCTGTAGTGACAGTGCCATCTAGCACCCCACAAACAGAGGATCTGCCAGCAACACCAACACCTGGGTCACCAAGCATCTCCACAATGTCCCACGGAAGCGTTCAGCTCTCCATATCCCAAACGCTGGAGAGGAAGAGGAAGTACCCCCCCTACCCACCCGCGATCCCTAGCCCTGAATGCCAGCATTTCTAAATTACTTGAAATGCTGTCATTTCGTCTGGTGGAGACGGATAGTTTTAAAGGCCTTATGGCGGTGGCTGTCCACAGTACGTCGTGCCCAGCTGCTACTACCTTTCAAGGCGAGCCATCCCTTCCCTTCACAACCAAGTAGAGGACAAAATCAGGTGTGCACTGCGCAACACCATCTGTGGCAAGGTGCACCTGACTACGGATACATGGACCAGTAAGCACGGTCAGGGCCGTTATATCTCCATAACAGCACACTGGGTAAATGCCGTGGCGGCTGGGCCTGAGGTGGATAGCAGTTTGGCGCATGTCCTTCCACCACCGAGGATTGCAGGGCGCTTCAGTTTACCTCCTGTTGCTTCCTCCTCCTACTCTGCTTCCTCATCCTCTACCAGCTCCTCATCCGGTCAGCGTAACACCTTCACCACCAACTTCAGCACAGCCAGGGGTTAACGACAGCAGGCAGTTTTAAAGCTTATCTGTTTGGGGGACAAACCCCACACCGCGCAGGAGCTGTGGACTGGCCTTGAACAACAGACCGATGAGTGGTTTGTGCCAGTCAGCCTCAGGCCCGGCCTGGTGGTGTGCGATAATGGGTGAAATCTCGTAGCAGCTCTGAGACTAACCGGTTTGACGCACATACCTTGCCTGGCGCACACTGGCGCAGCTATAGTGGTCGCAGCAGTCGCAATTGCGACCGGGCCCCTAAGTCAGGTGTGCCCACGGGGCCCCCTCAAGCCGGGAGAACGCGGCCCGCAGCTAATAACAGAAATCATATTCACAGGGGGCGGAGCGGAGGCTGAGAGGTGAGCCCTGCGTCACGTGCACTGACTGTGCAGGGCAGGCGAAGTGAGGAGGGGGAGCGGCTTTAGTTCAGGAAGAGGAAGCTGTGTGCAGAGGTGCTGCGAACTTGCGAGTGACTCCTCTCTCCTATCCTGCGACTGCGAGACACTGACTGACTGTGTTAATATACTGAGGTGAGCGTGGCGCCGGCGGCGTGATAAACGACTGGACCGTCCAACCGGGGTCCTGGTCCGGTCCAGTGAGTGACTGTCCCTGGCCTGAGTGAGTCCCCTGACCTGCCTGGTGGCTGACCTAGAGCGCCGGTGAGATCGTGATAAGCCCAGACCAGTCAATACCCCCTTAGGAAATCTCAGTCTCATCAGATGTGACTGCAGCAGGCCAGCAGCGATTGATAAGCCAGGATTAATGTGCACAGTGGGAGGCCCCCCCTTAGGCAAGTGACAAACTGCCCCCCCCCCTCAGTCTTAGGCAAGTGACAAACTGCCCCCCCCCCCTCAGTCTTAGGCAAGTGACAAACTGCCCCCCCCCCTCATTCTTAGGCAAGTGACAAACTCAGCACTGCTACATCTACAATGAGCAACTACAACAAATGTAATGCCAAACTGCAGTTCCTTGTGATGCCTTGGATAGCTTCCACTGGACCCACAGCCTGTGGGTCCAGTGGAAGCTATCCAAGGCATCACATAGAGGAACTGCAGTTTGGCATTACATTTGTTGTAGTTGCTCATTGTAGATGTAGCAGTGCTGAGTTTGTCACTTGCCTAAGAATGAGGGGGGGGGGCAGTTTGTCATTTGCCTAAGGGGGGGGCCTCCCACTGTGCACGTTAATCCTGGCTGATCGATCCCTGCTGCTCTCACATCTGATGAGAGATTTCCTAAGGGGGTATTGACTGGCATTAGGGACGGGCTGGTGGATGAGGGCAGCCACCCGGTCCTGCCTATGGATCACCCAGTTTGCACTTAGCTATGCCCAGGCCCCATGCCAGGGGGTCCCTGATGTATTAACTGACCAATAACATGGAGATCCCAGTGCCAGCTGCCTTGCTGGTGGACGATTGGCATATACTTCTGCTGTGGGCCACAGCAGAAGTATATGCCAATCGTCTACCAGCAAGGCAGCTGGCACTGGGATCTCCATGTTATTGGTCAGTTAATACATCAGGGATGTATTAACTAGCGGCGATAAACTAACCTTCCCCCCCAGTCTGTGACTGTCCCTGCTGGCTGCTGCAGATGAGGAATCTCATCTGTCCCTGCCTCTTGACTGATAGGGCTGGAGGCTGGAGACTCTGGACATGTTGTGGGGCCCTGAAAGTCTCCCTCCTGCACTGCTGCTACAATGGTAGAAGAGCAGAGTACATGCGCTGCTACTTCTGGGTTGCAGTGAATGCACAGTCTCTGTTCCAGCAGAGCCTCTGACTCTGAGCACATGCGCCACTACTCAGAGCAGCAGCGCAGGCGTGCAATTGTCCTGGTACGGCGAGATATCCGTCCCTGTCGATCAAGTGGCAGGGGGAGATTCTTTGGCAGCGAGGACAGCCCCCCTGTAACACAGAAGTCACTATGCTGCCACAGACAGTGCCTACTTTAAAAAACAATTTAAATGTACTACTTTTAGATGGCATCCTTATCATCATTATTATTATGCACTTATTGGATTAAAATGTATTTTCTCTGTGAGATTTTAGTTCTGCTATTGGGCATGTTGGGCGTGCAGGGGTCTGGTGGTGTTAGGAAACGGTATTGAGGGTAGGGGGGGCCCAAATTGAACTCTTGCACCAGGGCCCATGAGCCTATAGCTACACCCCTGCTGGCGCATGTGCTGAATTTGGTGGTGCAGAGATTCCTTAAAAATTACCCCGACATGTCAGAGCTTCTGCATAAAGTGCGGGCCGTCTGTGCGCGCTTTCAGCATTCTCACCCTGCTGCAGCGTAACTTCGGCCTTCCCGCTCACTGCCTCATATGCGACGTGCCCACAAGGTGGAACTCCACCTTGCACATGCTGGCTAGACTGTGCGAGCAGCAGCAGGCAATAGTGGAGTTTCAGCTGCAGCATGCACGGGTGAGTCGCTCGGCGGAACAGCACCACTCAAACTTTTTTCCGAAGTTCGGCCGAACCCGTCGAACTCGAACATCCAGGTGTCCGCTCAACTCTAGTCACGATCTTGTGCTAGCCGATCCACAGACAGTGGTTGGAAGCGCTATAAGAAAACCTGTCTGTGGATCGGCTAGCACAAGATCGTGACTACATAGATCGTGACTAAATAGAATTACTTCACGGAGGAAAGGAGAAGATAAATCTATAAGAGAAGACACTAAACTATTTAGATCACAACGATATATACTTTTTATATTTTTTATTTTTATTGTTATATTTATTCACTCTCTGATCTTCTATCAAGAATACTAACAACAATTGATTTCACCAGGATTAATTCATCTAATAGATTGGACACATATATTTCTACTATTTTTATATCAATTTTATCGTGCATGGTCAGTAACAGGTTAAAATAGGTGGAATCACATGTATGAAAAATGTCCCCAAACTCTCACTTGGAAAATGTAACTCTTGTGTCGCCATATTCATCCGTTTGACTGAACTGACTGCATTACTGGACGTGATCTCACTAGAATAACGTCACCACAGACTTACTTTTTTTCAAGACCAGGGACTAAAGACAGATGTTACATTACCAGGCACCGCAATATTCTCCTGTTCAGAGGACCAAGAAATCCTGCTTCATTATTAGGATTGTGATCATAATAACCAGTAGGGTTGTGGACTGCAATGGGCATTTCTTTAATTTTCTGGGTCTGTAGAAAGTTGGATGACAATGTTTATAAAGCTCTTCAATGGGTAAAACATAAACATACACGCTCAGTTCAGAGAATCATGGGTGAGGAGATGGGAATAAGCTGCTGACAAACACCTTTGGCGGTAGCTTATCACCCTTGAGAACAAGGGATCAGGTATGTTGAAATTCAAAATGACCAAGCCCAATTGCTTCTTCCCCTAACACATGCCCAATAAATGTCACCCAGGCATTTCACACACCATATATGCTGTCCTAGTCCCATCAAAATCAGGCTTGGCTGATCTAAGCCTAAGGTGTATGGCTACCTTAAGCTTATACAAGATGACATCTCATGGGCATGTCTTTCATTGCACATCTTAACTAACTTTAACAGCACATTTTATTAACCTTTAAAAAGACACATATTACACCTCACAGGGTTCCTCACCCCTCAACAATTTTGAGATCAACAGTAAGGACCTCCAATCTCAGCTGCCATAACAAAAGACCAACAAACACAACATTATTGGGCCATGTTCTGATTTGGTGGATTTGAATTATAGTATAATACATGTAGAAAGGGTTTTGAAGACATTGTTGACATGTGGCAAACTTCCGCTCATAAAAGCAAGCATGCACATTATGTTGTGAAAATGCTACACAATTGCAACTCAGATTTCACCCCTATATTCTATAGAGAGGGCTGAGAATCCACGGCACAATGGTGCATGCAGATTTGTGATGGATTTCCACTGAGAGTGTGCAGCAGCCGGGAGGAGCCAGAGCAGAGGATGGTAGTCGGGGTGCCCATGATGTTGAGTGTTTGGATAGGTACAAGCAGGGGCGTAGCTAATGGCTCATAGGCCCTGGTGCAAGAGTTCAGCTTGGGGCCCCCCTTCCCTCAGTGCTTTGTAACCAGGGGCAGAAAACACAAGGCCTTCGTGCTGCCCGAGGCAAAAATTGAAACGGCACCCCCTTGAGCCAGAGGTGTAACTTGACCAGCATGCACTTTCTATAATACTGTTGTCTTCTTATGCACCACAAGGGTCTATGGGCCCCCTCAGGCTCCTGGGCCCGGTAGCGACTGCTACCTCTGCACCCCCTATAGCTACGCCCCTGGGTACAAGGCATGGTGTTTGGAGTGCAATAGCCGGCATATTGTGCAGGAATCAGCAAGCCAGAGGTAGAAGAATAAATAACTCGCTTTATTCAAGTGTGGTTTAAGCAGGGTGCTGAATCTCCTAAAAGAGACCAGTCTTGTAAAGAGACTTACTGGAAGAACTCCATGATATGAAGACATATTTAAAATGGTCCATGGGAAACGAATATGCAAAGAGGTATCTCCCATGGAAGAGAACCATCTCACCAGCGCCACCTCTTGGTTGTGGTTCCCTATGTCTCAAAACAAGACAGATATCCATCTGTAGACAGCTGTTTCAGGGTGCTTTGCCCCTCATCAGTACAGAGTAGGATACTGGCTTGCTGAGTGCAATGACACCTTCCCCTGTGGGAGGATGCCTAAGCAATAGGTTTTTTAGTCTTCTAGTATCCAAAGGTATCTGTTTGTTGTCTGCCCATAGGCTGACTTTTCTGCCCATTTCCTGGATTGTGATGCTCTACTGCCTGAAATGACCTGTACCGGACCTCAATATTAACCCTTTGCTGCTCTCCCTGACCTCAGACCACTTACCATGCTGCTCGTACTCTGACCTCAGCCTGTCCTTGAATATGATTTTGCCTGATCCTTAAGTGCTCTGCACCGCAGTCTCTGCAGTCAATCATACAGAGACTACTCCAGGAAGTAGAGGCCTGGTGTTCCCCTGGGGAAGGCCAGATCCATGTACAGGGTTTAAAGGGAACCTGTCACCGGGATTTTGGGTATAGAGCTGAGGACATGGGTTGCTAGATGGCCGCTAGCACACCCACAATACCCAGTCCCCATAGCTCTGTGTGCTTTTATTGTGTATAAAAACCGATTTGATACATATGCAAATTAACCTGAGATGAGTCAGAGCTTGAAAATATGACTCTTCTCTGGTCACACAAGTAAGATATGACTCTTTTATGTTAATTTGCATATGTATCAAATTGTTTTTTTTACACAATAAAAGCACACAGAGCTATGGGGACTGGGTATTGTGGATGTGCTAGTGGCCATCAAGCAACCCATGTCCTCAGCTCTATACCCAAAATCCCGGTGACAGGTTCCCTTTAAACAGTGAATTACCAGGGGACTGCCAAGCTAATGCCCTAAGGAGTAGCCCAAAGCCAAATCTTCCAAACCCACTGCCGTATCAGATACACAGGATCACGCTTCCTGTTTTTACTCCTACACTACATCTGCCCTTCATGCTTCTTAGTTTACATGGCCTTCCCTCCAAAGCCCTGTCATACCTGGCCATCCCCATATGACTCTCACCTAAAATCTGGACTGTTACTATGTGTGATAGTGGTACAATGTTGGTACACTACATCGTTTATATGTTCATCAAAATGTATGGCGGACAACTCCATTAAGCATATAATGTGTGCCTTATTATAGAAATGTAAAGTAACAGAGCAAAATCCTTGCTTACCTTGTAGAAAGAATAATTCCAGCCACAATAGATAATGGATGCAGATGTACAACATGCAAGGAAGAGTATAAATTACCGTGTATAGAGAGGTTACGCTCGCTCACATCTAGCTTGTAGCACAGACATTGTCACTGTTAGTGAATCTTGTTTGTGAGGGAGTTTCAACTCTTGCTCATTATTCTTTTAGCTCTCCACATTCTCGCCAAAGTGTTTTATCATATTTATATCCCTTTGGACATTAAGTACAATATCTTAACATTGCTGGAGCATCAATCGTAGACGATAATCCCATTTTGTTTATTTTTTGGCTTTCATCCAAACTACAAAACTAGACATTTTGGCAGTAAGAAAGATTTCATGTAATAATCCTATACTCGAGCACAGTGATGACACAAGTTTTTTTTTTTGAGAATGAAATAGGATGCCCTGACATGTACAGAATTGCGATAATTACTTATAAAAGACAAACTCATACTAAATGTTTCGATGTATACAAGGGGAGCATGTGATCTCATTGTTCCCTGGAAGTTACAGCAGATCATCTTACACAGAAAACCATTTACAAGTTACTTGTTTCCCATTGCAATATTTCTGCAGATTCTTGCACATTCCTAGTCATTTGTTTATCTTACTGGTAGGAGCCTAGGCTACCAGCATGTCAGGGAGACCTCCAAAATAAAAGGACTAGAGATGGGCTGAGTTCTTGAGCAGCGAGCCTCAGCGCTTGCACTGCTATTCGGATCAACAGCGCAGGCATGAGATTGGCAGGGCTAGGAGAGATCTCCAACACTGTCAATAAAGGGGCAGATAGGTGCCAGGGGGAGAAAAACAGAACTGGATCGCACATCCACAATGCAATGCTTTGATCTACTCGCTTCTCAGCGCTATATTAAAGTGTACAGCCCCCCCATACTGCATGCTGTACAAGAGGCATTAGTGTACGTTTTGATCAAAAGGCATAAGACCACTCACCACGCCAAGGTTGCCTCTTTGAGTGGGACCTACTCTGACAAAAAGGCGCAGCGCAATGTGGTGACAAAGCGGCACTGCCCTAGTAGGCGGCGGGACCCAGGAGTCAAACAGCAACCCTGCTGCCTGACAATGCCACCCATGGCCCTGGGTCCCACCAACCCACCAGCACAGCACCACAAAAACAAAGGCCACCACGCAGTACTGCACCATGTGAACAGTTGTCTAACACAACATGTCCATTGCTATCAGGAGCTACAGGTCAATGACCACTTTATGCAGACTTCTGTGATTAAAACCACCTGTGCCGAATGGGAGGAGTGCTGATACCAGTACTACTAGGGCAGTGCCGCTTTGTCACCACATTGCGCTGCGCCTTTTTGTCAGAGTAGGTCCCACTCAAAGAGGCAACCTTGGCGTGGTGAGTGGGCTTATGCCTTTTGATCAAAATGTACACTAATGCCTCTTGTACAGCATGCAGTATGGGGGGCTGTACACTTTAATATAGCGCTGAGAAGCGAGTCAGATCAAAGCATAGCATTGTGGATGTGCGATCCAGTCCTGTTTTTCTCCCTCTGGCATGTAAAGGGGCAGATAGGAGCTTCTTGAGCACCAGGAACAACCCCTTACTGGTCAAGAACTCTATTTTGATGAATACATTAATTAGCTCATCTCTAAAAAGGATGCCTCGCTCTCTTGAAAGAGCATGCTAGTCTACCAAACCGCTGAGAGTTTGAAGATTTCTGTACAGATGAGGGCCAAGAACCCCAAAACAGCTGTCTACAGATGTGAGTCTCTGAATTGGTTGGTATCTAATTTCCACACTTTTTCCTATGGAGCATTGCCTGAAAAATAAGTCTCCATTTACTGCTGTAACAGACAACCTTCTTTCCACTTTCCATGCCAAAGTAAGTCAACCAAGAGTTAGCCAAAATTAGTCATGTGCCAAATTTGAGATCCATACGGTGTTTTTACTGCAAAAAAAAAAAAAAGACGAAAAAATTATACTAAAAATGCAAAGTGCAGAAAAACACCAGCAAAAAACTAGTATGAATACACCCTAAATATCTATATTGCCATTACTTATTGCTGTCACGGCTGAGGATGGGGAAAACCCTCAGCCGTGCGGTATCAGCAGATGGAGTCGCTGCAAGGCCAGGACAGAGAATTAGGGAGCTGGTCACCTCCTACACATCCCTAACTCTGACCCTGTCTCCTATCCATATGAGCCAACCCTGAAGGTAGGAGGGCTCATACTCCGGAACCTGATATTCCTGCTCGCCCTCAGGGTGGCCCTGGACTAGGAGCAGGGTAAGACGACCCGTTCCTCCTAGACACGGAGGAACAGGAGTCTCACTGGCCAAGCTACATAGAAAGGGGGAACATAAACAGACATATGGCAATGACAGGTAAGTGAGACTAGTTCCACACTTACCTGCCACAGACACACAACCTGGAACCCACGTGCAAGTGCTGCTATCAACAACCAACATAAAGGACACAGCACACGACAGACATCACACGGGAACCCAGTAAACCATATGCTGCAATAACAGATAAACCATAAACTAACACCAGACATAACGTTTATGACAACCAGGGTGGCCCTCACTGGCAGATGGTAAATAAGCAGGAGGATGTCTCCAGCAAGCATGGCTGAAGCACCCTCTCTGACTACTGCCTTCCACTGAGGCTTTATAGGGCCAAGTAGCCACACCCACAGTCAGACACACCCAGTGCACACACACACTAGGAAGGAAGTTAACCCTTCCAACACCAGGGAAGGGAAGACATCAACTTAAAGGGGAAGTGCACACACACACTTATAACACCCCGTGCACACCGATAAAAGGCACACCTATAAAGAGAGGTTGCCAGGTGCAACCGCATGCCTACTGCAGCAAGCTGCCTAGCACCGCTCAGGCTGCTCTGCTGCCACATACACAATGTTGCCAGCGGCAACCACAGGTGAGGCAACATACCATAGCCCTCACCTGTGATTGACAACAACACCAAGACCGCAGGCAACTGCATGCGGTTACAGGAGTCACAACCATGACCATGGCCGTGACAATTGCATGAGCCTTTACTTGTTTTAGATCTGATCATTAGATTTTAGTGCATCTTTGAAAATAGTGTTCAGAGAAAAAAAAAGTACATGGTAGATAGAGTTCTAGGGTATGTTCCCACAGAGTATTTTCTGTGCTGAAAAAATGTTTTTTAAGGTTTTTTATGCATTTTTTTCTTGATGCATTTTTAGCAAAGTTTTTGATGCAGATTTGGCATGGACACTTCTTTTTTCCACTGTGTGGCTTTTAGAACTGTAAGCATAAAAAAAAAAACACTGTATGGCTTAACATGCAGAAGTTCTACATACCCATTCCGTGTAGACTGCTATTCTAATTCACAGGACTGCTCCTGTTGTTTTTTTATGTGCCATCCCCTATCAATTGTGTCTGCTGTTGTTTTTTTATATAGTGTGCCATCCTGCCATCTCCCCATGAACTGTCTGCTGCTATTTTTTATACAGTTTGCCATCCTGCCACATGTGCCACTGTCATAGCCCCCCCTATCATGAACTTTTTTTTTTTAAACTTCAGTGAACACTGGACACTGTTGTGGAAATTTTATTATGCGGACATTTTATCTTAGGATGTGTGTGTGTTTATAGATTTTCATCTGTCTCCCTGTGTCGGTTTTAGCCAAAAAGCGCTCTAGCAGAGGGTACTTGGGTTGAATCGGGACCAGTGGAAAAACCGTCAGTTCAAACTTTTTACTAACCATTCTAACCTCTCAAATGTCAATCAATTTCTAACCTAGTAGGGAATTACGTTGAGAACCATCACGACTGCCTTTTCTTTGATGGTACTTGGGTCAGAATTTTGCAAAGAAGGTAAAAATCATGGCCGATCCATGGCCTGAATGTTCCGGTGTAACCCTTTTATTCCATCAGGTATGCCCCCAGGCAGCCCCACGGGTTATCACCCGATGTCCACCACCAGGTACGGGAGCTTCTCTCGGACCCAGACTCAATAACCAGTGTTCATTCTAGTCAACCAGGTGATTGGGTCGTGCTAAAGAAACATCCGAGGACGGGACTAGAGACGAGATATCTTGGGCCATTCCAGGTGCTGATGATGACGCCAACCTCTCTGAAGTGCGAGGGACAAGACAACTGGATCCACACCATTCATTGCAAGAAGCTGCTCAACTAAGTCAAAGAATGAAGAGTATCACTTTTGTTTATTTGTTACAAGGAGCCCTGAAGACCAAACCATGGACCAGATGCAGAGGATTCAAAACCAGCCGGCGACCAACGCGAAACGCCACCTCCTAAGTCACCTCCCGAAGAAAAGAAGCTACGTGTCAAGGTTGACTTTCTGTTTTCCATCATCTGTTTTGTTTTATGGATTCAGGACTTTTCGTAGACAAGAAGAAGATCGAGATTCATCGAGGGACACTGGGGAACAAATTACAAAGAGGAGGGACTGTTGTGGAAATTTTATTATGCGGACATTTTATCTTAGGATGTGTGTGTGTTTTTATAGATTGTCATCTGTCTCCCTGTGTCGGTTTTAGCCAAAAAGCGCTCTAGCAGAGGGTACTTGGGTTGAATCGGGACCAGTGGAAAAACCGTCAGTATGAAAACCTTCTCATTGTGGAAATTTTATTATGCAGACATTTTATCTTAGGATGTGTGTGTGTTTTTATAGATTGTCATCTGTCTCCCTGTGTCGGTTTTAGCCAAAAAGCGCTCTAGCAGAGGGTACTTGGGTTGAATCGGGACCAGTGGAAAAACCGTCAGTATGAAAACCTTCTCATTGTGGAAATTTTATTATGCAGACATTTTATCTTAGGATGTGTGTGTGTTTTTATAGATTGTCATCTGTCTCCCTGTGTCGGTTTTAGCCAAAAAGCGCTCTAGCAGAGGGTACTTGGGTTGAATCGGGACCAGTGGAAAAACCGTCAGTATGAAAACCTTCTCATTGTGGAAATTTTATTATGCAGACATTTTATCTTAGGATGTGTGTGTGTTTTTATAGATTGTCATCTGTCTCCCTGTGTCGGTTTTAGCCAAAAAGCGCTCTAGCAGAGGGTACTTGGGTTGAATCGGGACCAGTGGAAAAACCGTCAGTATGAAAACCTTCTCATGGGCTTGGAGACGTGTTCTCAGTGTGTAGGGGGGCATTTGCCGGTTTGTGAGCACTAAGTGCAATGCACTGGGCTTCTTCCCTTCAAATGTCTTTCTTTCCCTCTCTCTTCTCTGTAGATTTGGTTAGGAGTACTGGGGGTCTCATGATATTGTGTGGGAACTACTGTCTGATCGAGAGGTTTTTGATCAGTCACTGCAAAAAGGGCTTTGTGTGCTGTTCAGCTTGACTATATAGAATCATATCGGCAAAGGAAAGTGAGGGATATGATTCATCGAGGGACACTGGGGAACATATTACAAAGAGGAGGGACTGTTGTGGAAATTTTATTATGCGGACATTTTATCTTAGGATGTGTGTGTGTTTTTATAGATTGCCATCTGTCTACCTGTGTCGGTTTTAGCCAAAGAACGCTCTAGCAGAGGGTACCTGGGTTGAATCAGGACAGGTGGTAAAACCGTCAGTATGAAAACCTTCTAATGGGCTTGGAGACGTGTTCTCAGTGTGTAGGGGGGCGTTTGCCGGTATGTGGGCACTAAGTGCAATGCACTGGGCTTCTTCCCTTCAAATGCACCTTCAGGGTTCATTTGCATAACACAAAGATCTTTTTTTTTAGCAAAATGAAAGCATGAATATAAGAAAGAAAACCACTGCAGGAGATAAGGTATTTTATTAAACATGGCAATGGTGAGAGATAATATGGTAAAACCAGGTGACAGATTCCCTTTAATGTCTGTGGTTGTGGGCTTTGTAGGGCTTCCTGTAACTGTGGCGGGCAGATCTTCACAGGCAGTGCTGGACTGGAGACGATTCCCTTGTCTCATGGACTGATGTCTAGTGATGCTAGTCCCCCTCCTTGGTCAGGTCAGCAGCAGGAACGAATTCCCGTGGCAGGGGTCTGCTCAATTCTGTCTTTCTGCTGGGAGCAAGGCCTCTATTGGAGGTAAACCACTTGTTGCAATATATCTGTAAAACAATTAATATTCCTTTTTACCTATACTGAAGGGAAAATACAGCGACTTCAGCTATTTCCACTATTTAGTGCATTCATCCGGATTCACAAGCCACAATGTGAAATAATTATATGAGTGTTTTAGAGAAATATGTGTTTTATGTATGTTTGTGATACTTTGATATATGTCACTGTGTTTTTAATCATACCCAAGGGGTCTCTCTGTAAATGCAGTGGCTAAACAGGGGCAGCAGCTCCCTAAAACAAGTTGCTGTCAGTATATTTTAGTTCCTGAATGTGGTAGGAGAGGCTGTTTAGTTAAACTGATTGCCTGCATAGAGCTCTCAACCACCATACCCCCTGTGTGGGTAGAAAATGCTGCTAATTGACCTCAAAAATGTGGTGAGGGGATTTCAGCTCTGACTGTGCAGCTTGAAGAAGCATCTTGTGGTTTACTTATAATTACGAGGATCACCCAACTTCATCTCATGGATCTTTATAGTCAGGAAATGAGAAAACACAGGTAGAAGAAAATAAAACGTGCCCACAGTTTGTGAATGGGGTAACCACATTAATCATCGTATTACTGGGGAATGCTGGGTGTTACAGAATGCAGTCAGCATTGACATATATTACAATATTCAGTGGTCGTCAATCTGTGGCTCTGCAGCTCTTGTGAAACTACAACTCCCAGTATGTTCTCAACAGCCACTGTTTGGAGATCAGTTCTAACACTTGGAAAAACAACCCAAAGAATAAAGTAGAGCAAAAGCTATTCATGGGCCAATCTACCCAAGTAACATGTGCATTGCCATCTGCTACCCTTTACATGTTTGTGGTTCATGGACACATAGCTGGTGGTTATTTGCACTTGTCATATCATATGGGTAAGATTTTTTTTCCCCACTGAAATATTTTAGTTTATGAATCATCCTAAGCATGTGATGGATTACTAGCCCCTTTGACTCCCTATAATTTTGTCCAGTAGGGCGAACATTTTATAAAAGGTAGGATAACCTGTAATACTGCTCTATGACACTTGTAACCCTTGTATCATAGCCCAAAAACGTTAAAAAAATATAATAATGTATTTTATGGAAAATATTATTTTCTTGCTAATGTTCTCAGACTTCTGCAGTACCTCCATACTATGAGACTGAGATACCGCTCGATCCATACTACATAAATGTATGAGAAAGTGAACTGTTTAATTGACAAGCCTAAATCAACTGGTAATGCTAATCGAATATATGTCAGCAGGACGCTATACTCTGGCGGAAAACTGAGCCACCATAAATGCAATTGATGGAGACATCTCAGCATGGGTTTGGAAGCCAAGGAAATATATTTCCAACAGAATTTTAAAACGCTTTTATCTAATGAGGAATGAGAATATCACCTCAGTCAACTGGACGCAGAGTTGCCATTAAGGGTCCCTTCACATGGGTGTCGCGGGTGAGGGCCGGATGCGATGCAGGTGCGTTCAGGGAAAATCGTGAGTAGGCACGCAATTTCAGTCAGTTTTGACTGCGATTGCGTTCTGTTTTTTCCGTGCGAGTGCAATGCGTTTTGCACACGCGTGATAAAAAACGGAATGCTTTTCTATGGGGCCTGCGTTGCGTGAAAAACACAGAATACAGAACATGCTGCGATTTTCACGCAACGCACAAGTGATGCGTGAAAAACATCGCTCGTGTACACAGACCCATTGAAATGAATGGGTCAGGATTCTGTGCGGGTGCTATGCGTTCACCTCACGCATTGCACCCGCACGGAATACTCGCCCGTGTGAAAGGGGCCCTTACACTCAAATGGTCAGGGCATTTCATATCTCATATCCTCCATCTTGTGCATCCATTGTATATTTGTGGTTGAGACCAAGGATGATAAAATGCCAGACACAGTGGTCAATGGATCTTGTTGGGGTCCAAAATACATGTTTTAAAGGTCATTGAAGTCACTGAAGTTTCCATTCCATGAATTGGCCATTCTTTGCATATTATTAAATAACGTTTGTTTAACATAATAGTAATGGTGCAGATTATGTGGATTGACTACTGGGCAGAAGGTGAGAATTGAGGGTGGGAGCACAAAATCATATAGACATTGGGCCGTACCCTAATAGCTGTAATGCATGGGTGATGCCTTTGACTGGAAAAAACATACATACATGATCCAAAATAAAATAGTTTTGATGAGAAATTCCATGCATAAAATCTCCCGCTGGACACCCCATTCCCTCTACTAAACTACTCTTAGACTATATATATGTATTCATCAAGTTGATAAAGGCTATAGCGCCAAAACGCGTCCAAGTTTGCTTTGGATATATGCTATGATAAGAGAATAAAGTAAACAATACTGATTAAGTGGATACATGGGTGCTGGGATTTTCTTGGAAACTACACGTGGAGTCTGCTCCTTCCCGCTGCAGCGTGGACTTGATTGAGTGTCGACCGGATCGCAATTTGCAGTACTGGTGACCGGCAGCTGGCTTCCTAGAAGGTCTTTGATGCTGAAGCACTGCCATATACCCTCGATACCAAGTATAGATGCATTTTGTCTGTTACCAAGGAGTCATGAAGGTCGGTATAGCAGCTGTAGACAGAAAAAACAATCCTCATACATTTTAATTGACTATTTGCAAAGTTGCTTCTTTTTCATTGAAGAAAAAAAAAAATATCTGTACATCAGCTTAAGGGCCCATTCACATGACCATAGACGGTCCATGTCCATATTGTGGAAAACAAACAGTGGGTCAGTAATCTACAGGCAACGGCTGTGTGAATCCTGTATCACGGATGCGGACCCATTGACTTGAATTGGCCCGCAATACGCAAGATACGGAGCAGTGTGGAACAGAGGCATGGATTGGAAGCCCACAGAAGCACAATGAAGTGCTTCCATGGGCTTTCGGGTCTGAGCCTCCACACCCCAAAAGATAGGACACGTCCTATCTTTTGCCGTATACTGCAGATCGCGGACCCATTCAAGTCAATGGGTCCGTGCCGCAATACGGGATTCACACGGCGAGTGCCCATGATTGCGGTTTCACAGGGCACATACGGTCATGTAAATGAGTCCCAACACCGAGTTTTAAGGTATTTTCTTTCTATTGTGGGTACCATGATTGGGACCCCTGTCAGATCATAACATTTCACTTTTATGGTGGCATTGTCAAATATGAGCTATAGCGGGTATGTCAGTGAAGGGTTATAAACTGTTTATGGTTGTGTTGGGCTAATCACAAAGGTTGGTTAGAAGGACCAAGGATTTTCCCAGGGTTGACTTAGGCACAGGCAGGTCAAGCTGGACAAAAAGTGTGCAGTCAGCTGTAATAAATTGGGATCTGGGATCACAAACACAGGGTTAGGGCACATTCAGACGTAGTGCTTTGCGGATCCGCAATTTGCGGACTGCACATGGCGCAACCATAATAGAAAATGCCTATCCTTGTCCTTGCGGACAAGAATAGGACATGTTCTACCTTTTCAGCGGAGCCGCAGAATAGAACCACGAAAATTGCGGAACGGATGCGGACTCAATTAAAACAGCCGTCTGAATGAGCCCTTAACTTGATTAGGTAAGGTGTGATTGGCCACCAGGCTGTTTAGTTTTGTAAGTGTCCCTTAAAGGGGTTGTCTGAAAATAAGGAGTTTTTACCTAATGCTCACAGCCTGCCTCAGTAAGGGCTCATGCACACGACCGTATGTATTTTACGGTCCGCCAAAAACAGATCTGCAAAAAATACGGATTACGTTTTCGCGGAACGGAACAGCTGGCCCTTCATAGAACAGTACCATCCTTGTCCATAATGCGGATAATAATAGAACATGTTCTATTTTTTTGCGAATGGAAATACGGACATACGGAAACGGGATGCACACAAAGTAACTTCCATTTTTTTTGCGGACCCATTTAAGTGAATGGTTCCGCATACGGTCCGCAAAAAAAACAAGAATGGACAAAGAAAGAAAATACATTTGTATGCATGAGCCCTAAGGCTGAGTTCACACTTTCGTTATTTGGTCAGTTATTTCCATCAGTTATTGTGAGACAAAATCAGTAGTGAAGACTAGTCGGAGATCAGGTATAATGGAAAGATTACCTCCTGTTCTGCGTTTTTGACTCACACCTGGTTTTGGCTCACAATAACTGATGGAAATAACTGACCAAATAACTGAAGTGTGAACTCAGACTAAGCTAAAGATGTGTCCTGCTGCTCTGGTCCTTCAAGTGAGCCGCTTGTGGACATGTCATACCCATGCTACACTGAAGAAAACCAGGGACAAGAAGATGGCCACACTGGAGCCACCGCCAGAGGACCAGAGCGGTGGGGAGCAGGTAAGTATGAATCTTTCACATACTGAGGGAGGCTAGTGGCATTATGTAAGTACTCATTCCTGGACAACCCCTTTAATAAAGAGTGTCTGCTACATTATTTCACAGTACTGAGGAAGATGTGTATTTGTTGAGAGGCACTTTTTAAAGATATTCTTCTTCAGCTTCTTTGTATTGGGCACGTACAGTTACAGGCATCAGTGTGTACTATATTATAGCAATAAATCCTACATGTCAAAGCAAACGTTGTTTGTAGCCAGATGTTCAGCCCTGACAGCGCGGTTTCCTTGTATATAGATTGTACACCTGTCTTCATGTCTGGTTCTGCTCTATAGCTCTGCTATGCAAGGAAATTCAGCATTTTTATGATTATTATGCAGTAATGCAAAACAAATTTAGCAAATTGCTATGTTAATGCATCAGTCACTAAGTCATTAGGGCTATACGTGAAGCAAAAGCAACATAAGGCTGAATGTACGAAGGGTCCTTTAGAGCAGGTATGGTGCTTTTGCTCCAGTTATCCCCCACTAACTGCTACAGGGAAAAGCTCAATGTAAAATGAATGTCGAATCTGGCTGCTGTAGTTTAATAGCCTTAATTGTTTAAGAGCCTTAAAGAGATCTTTCAGCACAATTAAAAGCATAGCCTGAAAAGGGTTAAAAAAGATAAATGATATACTCACTTCGCCGATCCCCCACCGCTGTCATTCTGATGGTGTCTGAGCCCCGGCTGCTCTTCACTCCTTTCTCCCGTTCATGACACAGCCGGAAATGGATGCGTACTGTTGACTGGACCTGAGGAAGGGACTGGTTCATTCATCAAATGCATAGTCTGTATTATCAAATAAAAACAGGTTGAAATTCAAGAATTCAGTCTCTGATCCCTGCCAAACATGCCACAGGAGGGATCTGCTTTTGGCACAGTGCAAAAGGATACTTCTACAACCAGACCAAAGATGCTGGTACCAGAAGAAAATCTACGTTAAAGGGCATCTGTCAGCAGATTTGTAACTATGAAACTGTTACATGTGCACTTGGCAGCTCAAGGCATCTGTGTTGGTCCCATGTTCATACGTTCCCTAGTTGCTGAGAAAAATGATGTTTTAATATATAAAAAAAATGAGCCTCTAGGAGCAACGGGGGCATCGGCATTGCAGAGGAGGCTGAGCCCATTGCTCCTAGACGCTCATTTGCATATATTAAAACATCATTTTTCTCAGCAACTAGAACACATATGAACATGGAACCAACACAAATGCCTTCAGCTGCCAAGCGCACGTGGAACAGGTCAGCCAGTTTCATAGCTACAAATCTGCTGACAGGGGACCTTTAAAGGTGGCCTTAACACCATACATGCCACAACTCATCTTGTTAAATGTGCCTACCGCTGAAGTGGTCCTCTTACTATTCTTTTCTTTATATACACTCACCTAAAGAATTATTAGGAACACCTGTTCTATTTCTCATTTGCCTTCAGAACTGCCTTAATTCTACGTGGCATTGATTCAACAAGGTGCTGATAGCATTCTTTAGAAATGTTGGCCCATATTGATAGGATAGCATCTTGCAGTTGATGGAGATTTGAGGGATGCACATCCAGGGCACGAAGCTCCCATTCCACCACATCCCAAAGATGCTCTATTGGGTTGAGATCTGGTGACTGTGGGGGCCATTTTAGTACAGTCAACTCATTGTCATGTTCAAGAAACCAATTTGAAATGATTCAAGCTTTGTGACATGGTGCATTATCCTGCTGGAAGTAGCCATCAGAGGATGGGTACATGGTGGTCATGAAGGGATGGACATGGTCAGAAACAATGCTCAGGTAGCCCGTGGCATTTAAACGATGCCCAATTGGCACTAAGGGGCCTAAAGTGTGCCCAGAAAACATCCCCCACACCATTACACCACCACCACCAGCCTGCACAGTGGTAACAAGGCATGATGGATACATGTTCTCATTCTGTTTACGCCAAATTCGGACTCTACCATTCGACAGAAATTGAGACTCATCAGACCAGGCAACATTTTTCCAGTCTTCAACAGTCCAATTTTGGTGAGCTTGTGCAAATTGTAGCCTTTTTTTCCTATTTGTAGTGGAGATGAGTGGTACCTGGTGGGGTCTTCTGCTGTTGTAGCCCATCCGCCTCAAGGTTGTGCGTGTTCTGGCTTCACAAATGCCTTGCTGCATACCTCGGTTGTAACGAGTGGTTATTTCAGTCAACGTTGCTCTTCTATCAGCTTGAATCAGTCGGCCCATTCTCCTCTGACCTCTAGCCTCCACAAGGCATTTTCGCCCACAGGACTGCCGCATACTGGATGTTTTTCCCTTTTCACACCATTCTTTGTAAACCCTAGAAATGGTTATGCTTGAAAATCCCAGTAACTGAACAGATTGTGAAATACTCAGACCGGCCCGTCTGGCACCAACAACCATGCCACGCTCAAAATTGCTTAAATCACCTTTCTTTCCCATTCTGACATTCAGTTTGGAGTTCAGGAGATTGTCTTGACCAGGACCACACCCCTAAATGCATTGAAGCAACTGCCATGTGATTGGTTGACTAGATAATTGCATTAATCAGAAATAGAACAGGTGTCCTAATAATTCTTTAGGTGAGTGTATATATATATATATATATATATATATATATTGTGAGGCAGTGACAGGGAGAGATATGGCAGGAGTTCTTCGCTGTCAATCAGCAGGTCAGAGGCCGCACCATGTAGAACAATCAGTCTGGGATAAGAGACAAGTCCAGACTGTTAGGAGGAGGAGTGTCTTGTGAAGCAGACCTGGTGAGGCTCTGTGTGAGTGGTCTCAGCCGGGTGGGCTGAGGGGCCACGAGGCTAGGCGATAGCCTGAACTTTGGGGGACGCGGTGACGCCTGTGAAACAAGGATTACGAGGCCAGAGTCGGGAGGACTACTGGGTTACAATCCCCCAAAAGGTATTGAAGTGTCACAGCCTGGAGGTTGCTGGACTGAATGGCTGAGGAAAGCCGCATTTGTGTTCCATGTGTGAACAGGGCTCTCTAGGTGAGTCAGGGATACGCTTATGTGTTTAGTTAGAGCCTAGCCGGGCAAGGGTTTGTTATTTTGTGTAGATGTCACACGTGATAAGTTGAAGCTGCGACTTCTTAACCTGTGCTTTGCTAAAGTGTCTGAAATAAAGCAAGAGTTTGGACATTATAATCGTGTCTGCGAAGATATCTGTGAGTGTGACCCCCTGAAAAGAGACGATCCCTTACAATTGGTGGAGGATGCGGGCAAGTTGTGCATGAGAGAAGGGCAACGGTCGGTTGCTAGGGGCAACGACGACACAGCAGGTGCTGCTTAAAGCTGTTTTGCAGTCTACAGACCAAAAGTTTGGACACACCTTCTCATTCAAAGAGTTTTCTTTATTTTAATGACTATGTAAATTGTAGATTCACACTGAAGGCATCAAAACTATGAATTAACACATGTGGAATTATATACATAACAAACAAGTGTGAAACAACTGAAAATATGTCATATTCTAGGTTCTTCAAAGTAGCCACCTTTTGCTTGGATTACTGCTTTGCACACTCTTGGCATTCTCTTGATGAGCTTCAAGAGGTAGTCCCCTGAAATGGTTTTCACTTCACAGGTGTGCCCTGTCAGGTTTAATAAGTGGGATTTCTTGCCTTATAAATGGGGTTGGGACCATCAGTGGCGTTGAGGAGAAGTCAGGTGGATACACAGCTGATAGTCCTACTGAATAGACTGTTAGAATTTGTATTATGGCAAGAAAAAAGCAGCTAAGTAAAGAAAAACAAGTGGCCATCATTACTTTAAGAAATGAAGGTCAGTCAGTCAGCCGAAAAATTGGGAAAACTTTGAAAGTAAGGGCTATTTGACCATGAAGGAGAGTGATGGGGTGCTGCGCCAGATGACCTGGCCTCCACAGTCACCGGACCTGAACCCAATCGAGATGGTTTGGGGTGAGCTGGACCGCAGAGTGAAGGCAAAAGGGCCAACAAGTGCTAAGCATCTCTGGGAACTCCTTCAAGACTGTTGGAAGACCATTTCAGGGGCCTACCTCTTGAAGCTCATCAAGAGAATGCCAAGAGTGTGCAAAGCAGTAATCAAAGCAAAAGGTGGCTACTTTGAAGAACCTAGAATAT
Source organism: Bufo bufo (assembly GCF_905171765.1). NCBI lineage: Eukaryota > Metazoa > Chordata > Amphibia > Anura > Bufonidae > Bufo > Bufo bufo. Next base: position 88,010,165 of record NC_053396.1, read on the forward strand.
GACATATTTTCAGTTGTTTCACACTTGTTTGTTATATATAATTCCACATGTGTTAATTCATAGTTTTGATGCCTTTATAGTCATGAAAATAAAGAAAACTCTTTGAATGAGAAGGTGTGTCCAAACTTTTGGTCTGTACTGTATATATTTTTGTTGTTGTTGTCACTATGAGGTCTGTGCAGACCCACCTGCAGCAGGACTATGCAATGGATGATTGTGAGGTCAGAAGATCTGATACAGAAAGAGCCTGCGAGTTGGTGATTGGGGGAATCCCGCTGTGGGTCACTTTAGATTCCCGCCAACGCGTGTCCTGGGTTAAGCCGAAGTACTGGACTTTCTAAAGAGGGGGCCAGAGACAGATCTCACCGTGTCTCTGACCTTTATCACGGACTATGGCCCTGTGTAATGGGAGCTCTTAAAATGTGAGACCCTGGAAGTGGAGTTTGTGCTTGGCAAAGACTTTCCGTTCTTCTGGCAGCTATGGTGCGGAAAAAAGGCTTTGTGTTGTGCGGCTAGAGTTCCAGAGGAAAAGATGTGTGCCGTTGCCAAGGGCAACCATCGGGAAGAAAAGGCGGTGGAGGGCGGTGCGGCTCTCAGGAGATCCTATGTTTCCTGCACGTGTGCGCAAAGTCCTAAAGAGTGCGGTTGGAGTTACCGTCCAGGAAAAGTCGGGACTCCAGGCCATGCTGTTTCAGGTGGCAATGTTTGCAGTAAGGAGTCTGCCGGTGTTCGGAATACCAGGAACCAAGAGAAGGCTGGTGATCTTGGTGGAGATGTCCTGGGAATATTGTCGTCTCTCGAATCCACGATGTCAGGCGGTAAGACTGTTCCTGTTAATAATTGTGTGGCAGATCCAGTGACCGTGAGCCGGCCGCAGTGGAAACCGGCTGGGTCAGTGCCAAAAAAATCACAGAGGCGAAAAACCGTCTCGGAAGTGTATGACATTGGGAAAAACACAGTGTCTGAACAGGCGGGTAAGCCTGTTGCGGTTACTCCCTCGCAGGAACCTGCAGGGGAGAAGGTTTCTGGGTCGCCCAAAAAGCCTGTCATCAAAGCTAGATTTGGGGTGGTGAAAGTCAGAGATCCCATGCTAGACTAGGTAAGAGGTAGCATGATGGCCGCCCCAGAGACTGATAGAGTGTTACATGTTCGGGACAATTATGTGGATAATGCGGACTATCAGGTGGTTCTCACTGAGGGAGAGTCCCCGTTGAGAACTGGGACTTGTGAACCTGATGTTACAAATACGCTCATACGTGAGGGAATGGTGAGCCGTAATTTCCCCTTATGCTTGAAGGTTTTAAGTAATGGAGACACTTCTGCAGAGAGTGACAAAACTCCTGCAGAACCTGTACCTGTCTCTTTAAATGATAATGTGAAGGAGCTGTACATTGAGAACAAGGGTACAGATAAGGTGCAAAGTGATGGTACCATGTTTGCCGAAATGCATAATGGAAATGTGATGTCATGTGAAATATGTGATAATAATGACATGCCTTTTCCTTTGCAGGCTGTGATTGGGGGAAAAAGCTCCCCTTGTTGGTAAACATGTGTCTGATATAAAAGTGTTGATAAATGTTGAAGAAACACCGCTAGGAGACCCCATTGTAGACAATGTGGTGGGGCTAGAGGGTGTACCACATGTACCAGAGGTGGATGTGCAGTCTCCACAGGTTTCTATGATTAATAAAATGTCCCAGGTGGGGATTGACTCATGGGTGCCCCTAGAGGTCAGGGTTAATAATGACACGAGCAGTATAAGTGGCGTATGTGCCGTGACAGTTAGCAACTCCGAGAGTGAGGCTACCATGTCAAGACCCAGCAAAACTAAAGTGGTTACTAGTAGCGACCAGATGACAGTTATATCTGACGAGACGAGAGTTCAGTCGGGTGACAGCCTAGTGTCTGAAGCTCATATCCAGACAGTTGTAGATGACCTGACAGGACAGTACAGCTACAAACTTGAAGATGTTTTCGCTCGCTCTGCACAGTCCCTAGATACACTAGAGATGGGGCTAGCGGTTCTCGCAGAGCAACTGCAGGAATCTGCAGAGGAGTCACAGAAAGAGATGAATGAACTGAAGGAACTAGAGTCACTAATAGAAGCGGAAATTCTCCAACTTCAAGAGGAACTTGCAGCTTCTGAGCGAACCAGACTTCATGCAGAGCAGGAAAGAGATGAGCTGGCTGATGAGGTTCTAAACAGCGCCTCAGAAAAATCTGCTCTCTTGGAGGAGAAAAGACATTTGGAAGCAAGGATGGCTCAACTTGATCAAGAGTTGCGTGATCGGATGGTAGACCTGGACCACCAGAAACAAATTGTGTCTAAATTGGAGAAGAAACAGAAGATGTTGGACAAGCTCCTGGCTGAAGAGAAAACCACCTTGGCCAGATATGCCGAAAAACGTGACCAAGCGGAGACTGATGCTCGAGAGAAGACGACCAAGGCCCTCTCCTTGGCCAGAGCTCTTGAAGTACTTAAGGAGCGAGATGAATTTGAGAGGCTGAACAGGCAACTCAGAGCAGAGATGGAAGATCTCATGAGCTCGAAAGATGACGTCGGGAAGAACGTCTATGAGTTGGAGAAGTCTAAGTGTGCTCTCGAGCAGCAGGTGGAAAATGAGAAACCTGAAGAGGAGAGTCCTCTGAAGGATGTCAAGAGGTCTAAGCCAGAGCCTGTTAGGAGGCGGTCTGGAGATGATGGCGCTGTAGTACCGCCCGAGGCAGAGAAGATGGAAGGTCTTTCTGCTGAACCTGTTGATGGGGCTGATGTGGATGCAGAGGCCAAGAGTCACATGACAGTGTGTAACCAGGACCAGGTCGCAAAAGACGTCCCCTCCGCCTAGAAGGTCTTCCAAGTAGCTAGCAGCCTGCTGGGGAATAAATATGAGGAGATGGACGACCAGTATGCAGATCCTGTCTACTACTGTGGGCTGGCTCTCCCGAATTCCTCCCAAAAGGAGAACAGAGTCCTGGGTGAGCCTCTGGAGAAAGAGGAGAAGGACTTAAAAGGGCAAGTATATGACGCCGGGTCCAAGGAAACAAAGGCTGAAAAAGTTGAGGCCGGTGTGTTGGGGGACGTGAAGTCCTCAGGTGCTGCAGAGACCGAAGGAGTGGCTACTGATGTGGAAAAAGCCACTAAAGAAGCAGAGGTCTCTGAAACTTCTGCTAAAGTGGGGGAAACCACAGCTGGGAAGATGGAAGATGTGCATCGGAGGCACTTTAAAAAAGCGTGCGGGGACAAGCCTGCTCTGCTGAAGGAGAAAGGGTCGAGACACAACCATGAACTGGAACCGTTCAGTCAAGAGTTGCAGCAGTCCAAGAAAGGACATGAGGAGCATGTACAGAAGCCCGAGAATCAAAAAAGAGAGCTTGCCGATCATATAAAAACATCTTATGAGAGAAGTTCCAGAGGCCGAAGGCCAAATGTGGAGAGAAAAAGAAAGAAAAGAGAGAGGCCACGGGTGTGAATGGATTACATCCTCGCTCATGAAAGATAGTACCACAATCCCCCAAAAGGTATTGGAGTGTCACAGCCTGGAGGTTGCTGGACTGAATGGCTGAGGAAAGCCGCATTTGTGTTCCATGTGTGAACAGGGCTCTCTAGGTGAGTCAGGGATACGCTTATGTGTTTAGTTAGAGCCTAGTTGGGCAAGGGTTTGTTATTTTGTGTGGATGTCACGCGTGATAAGTTGAAGCTGCGACTTCTTAACCTGTGCTTTGCTAAAGTGTCTGAAATATAGCAAGAGTTTGGACATTATAATCGTGTCTGCGAAGATATCTGTGAGTGTGACCCCCTGAAAAGAGACGATCCCTTACAATATATATATAAACATACACATATGAACAACAGTATTGTCCATAGACAGCCCTCTGCTGTATACGTTAAAAACGTGTCCATTCAGGTCTATTCAACCAAATGACGTCCAATGATCTTTTGGCTTCCATCAGGGCAGTATGGGTTGGAATAACTTTTTGGATCTGTACAGGCTGCACTTTCCTATAGTGAGGACAAACAATAAAATAACAAATAATAATTATACCATGCAGTATACTTTATTCACAATAGACCATCTGGCATACATCAAAGCCTTCCATATACGAGGTATACATCGGCATGCAAACTTATCAACGCATACCGCCACTGAAAGGCACAGATTCCGCCTGTATATGCATTTATTTTTTACCTTTCTGTTCACATTGGCTGAGTAGTAAAAGTGCTGGAAATGAACCCAGGAAAACAGCAGAGCCCTGCATTTATAGAGGCTGCAAAAGATGCAACAGATCTTGGACACACTGAAGACATCCATGTGTATAGTAATTAAAAATAGATTGAAGTATATTGGCTGCAGTTTTCCTCTGTTTAGCATCTGTCCACAATCTGTCTATGATGGATATAGGCCTGGAAAAGACACCCACGTGTTCATTCTAATACTTCAACAGACACAAAGAAAATGTCTCATCTTGGCCTTTTAGAAATCACGATTTCACCTTTAAAGTGAAGGCAAAATAATACACAGATTCATGCTTTAAGAAAGAACTGTACAATCTGGGTTAAAGCCTGATAACAAGAGTAGATACGGTGTGCGGAAACGTGAATCTGGGACACAACGTGAGTTACTAGGACTATGCATCCGCGTCTGGAAATACAGATCCAATCAGTGGCCTGTCAAACTGCCCAGAACTCGGTGCTCTGACCTTCTTCTGATCTGGATGCCGCAGCAATTGCCAATTTCTGCTATGTACAATAAGAAGAAAATGAATACCGGTACATATTCGGGTTCTCAGACCTTCACAATATTGTCTTCTGGCACAAGCACACAAAATACTGATAAAAGGTATAATATTATGACATTTTGAGGATCACATGCAGAAAGCGTCTGAAGTGTAAGTCGGCAGGAGAAGCACCATCATTTCTGTAGTATGCGTATCTAATAAACATTTCCAACAACTGTGATTAGAAGGGCGCGTACAGTGTTAGATCACATCTGTGGCATGTAGTTTTTTCATATTACATTTTGTTTGCAGGTCAGAAACTTCATTGAAAAACATATTAAAATTTTTTCCTTTTGCCAATTTAGTGCCAACAGACTCAGTAGAACCATACCAAAGATTGTCATTATTTGCATCAGTCCCTATGCCCAATTTTCTTATCTCAGATCAGATGCATATGCAAGGAAGGGGGGTGGGCACTTACACAGTTAAAGAGCTTATCTACGAAAAGTATTACTATGCATAGGGTATTTCAAACTATATATTATTGCAATACACATAGTAACATAGTACATAAGGGCGAAAAAAGACATTTGTCCATCGAGTTCGGCCTGTCATCCTGCAAGTTGATCCAGAGGAAGGCAAAAAAAAAAACCCTGTGAGGTAGAAGACAATTTTCCCCACTTTAGGGGAATAAAAAATTCCTTCCCGACTCCAATCAGGCAATCAGAATATCTCCCTCTCTAGTAGCTATAGCCTGTAATATTATTACGCTCCAGAAATACATCCAGGCCCCTCTTGAATTCCTTTATTGTACTCACCATCACCACCTCCCCAGGCAGAGAGTTCCATAGTCTCACTGCTCTTACCGTAAAGAATCCTCTTCTATGTTTGTGTACAAACCTTCTTTCCTCCAGACGCAGAGGATGTCCCCTCGTCACAGTCACAGTCCTGGGGATAAATAGATGATGGGATAGATCTCTGTACTCACCCCTGATATATTTATACATAGTAATTAGATCTCCCCTCAGTCGTCTTTTTTTCTAAAGTGAATAACCCTAATTTTGATAATCTTTCAGGGTACTGTAGTTGCCCCATTCAGTTATTACTTTAGTTCCCTTCCTCTGGACCCTCTCCAGCTCTGCTATGTCTGCCTTGTTCACAGGAGCCCAGAACTGTACACAGTACTCCATGTGTGGTCTGACTAATGATTTGTAAAGTGGTAGGACTATGTTCTCATCACGGGCATCTATGCCCCTTTTGATGCAACCCATTATCTTATTGGCCTTGGCAGCAGCTGCCTGACACTGGTTTTTGCAGCTTAGTTTGCTGTTTATTAAAATTCCTAGATCATTTTCCATGTCAGTGTTATCGAGTGTTTTACCATTTAGTATGTACGGGTGACTTGCATTATTCCTTCCCATGTGCATAACTTTACATTTGTCAGTGTTAAACCTCATCTGCCACTTATCTGCCCAAGCCTCCAATCTATCCAGATCCCTCTGTAGTAGTATACTGTCCTCTTCAGTGTTAATTACTTTACACAGTTTAGTGTCATCTGTAAAAATTTATACTTTACTATGCAAGCCTTCTACAAGATCATTAATAAATATATTGAAGAGAATAGGGCCCAATACTGACCCCTGAGGTACTCCACTAGTGACAGTGACCCAATCTGGGTGTGTACCACTAATAACCACCCTCTGTTTTCTATCACTCAGCGAGTTACTTACCCACATACAGACGTTTTCTCCCAGTCCGAGCATTCTCATTTTATATACTAACCTATTATGTGGTACAGTGTCAAATGCTTTGGAGAAGTCCAGATATACGACATCCATTGATTCGCCGCTGTCAAGTCTAGAATTAGTATGACATGACCGATCCCTCATGAAGCCATGCTGATATGGCGTTATTTGCTTATTTCCGTTGAGATGCTCTAAGATAGCATCTCTCAGAAAACCTTCAAACAGTTTACCCACAACAGATGTTAAACTTACCGGCCTATAGTTTCCAGGCTCTGTTTTTGGACCCTTTTTGAATATTGGCACCACATTTGCTATGCGCCAATCCTGTGGGACATTCCCTGTCAGTATAGAGTCTGCAAATATCAGAAATAAGGGTCTGGCTATGACATTACTTAATTCCCTTAGGATACGGGGGTGTATGCCATCCGGTCCTGGCGATTTGTCTATTTTAATCTTTTTAAGTCGCTGTTGTACTTCTTCCTGGGTCAGACAGGACACTTTTAATGGGGAATTAATTTTTACATTCTGCATTTCATCTGACAGTTTATTTTCCTCAGTGAATACATTGGAGAAAAAAATATTTAACAGCTTTGCTTTCTCCTCGTCGCTCTCCCCCCTCATTACTCTTTAAAGGGCCGACATCTTCAGATTTATACTTTTTAACATTTATATACACGGAATAAAAATATAAAAAATTGTCTATGTACATTTTCCTCTGTGGTAGCACCACCTGCTGTTTCTCCTGCGGTCGAAATTCATGCATGATCATGTTCTGTCAAGACCAGTCAAAATCCATGGGTCTGGGGACCACTTTATATCCTGCTGACTGGCTGACAATACCTTAAAGAGAACCTGTCACCACAAAATGCAATGCAATCTAAAAACAGCATGTTATAGAGCAGGAAGAGCTAAGCAGAATTTTATATTATATATTATATAAAAAAAGTCGCCACCAAAAGAAAAGCCTTTAGCTTTGATTATGGCACGCATTCGCTGTGGCATTGTTTCAATAAGCATCTGCAATGTCACAAGATTTATTTCCATCCAGTGTTGCATACATTTTTTACCAAGATCTTGCATTGATGATGGTAGAGTCTGACCGCTGCGCAAAGCCTTCTCCAGCATATCCCAAAGATTCTCAATGCGGTTAAGGTCTGGACTCTGTGGTGGCCAATCCATGTGTGAAAATGATGTCTCATGCTCCTTGAACCACTCTTTCACAATTTGAGCCCGATGAATCCTGGCATTGTCATCTTGGAATATGCCAGTGCCATCAGGGAAGAAAAAATCCATTGATGGAGTAACCTGGTCATTCAGTATGTTCAGGTAGTCAGCTGACCTCATTCTTGGAGCACATACTGTTGCTGAACCTAGACCTGACCAACTGCAGCAACCCCAGATCATAGCACTGCCCCCACAGGCTTGTACAGTAGGCACTAGGCATGATGGGTGCATCACTTCATCTGCCTCTCTTCTTACCCTGATGCGCCCATCACTCTGGAACAGGGTAAATCTGGACTCATCATACAACATGATCTTGTTCCATTGCTCCAGAGTCCAATCTTTATGCTCCCTAGCAAATTGAAGCCTTTTTTTCTGGTTTGCCTCACTGATTAGTGGTTTTCTTACGGCTACACAGCTGTTCAGTCCCACATTGTGCGTGTGGAAATGCTCTTACTTTCACTATTAAACATAGCCCTGAGTTCTACAGTTGTTTTTCTTAGATTTGATTTCACCAAACGTTTAAGTGATCGCCGATCATGATCATTTAGGATTTTATTCCCGCCACATTTTTTCCTCGAATACGATGGGTCCCCACTATCCTTCCAGTTTTTAATAATGCATTGGACAGTTCTTAACCCAATTTTAGTAGTTTCTGCAATCTCCTTAGATGTTTTCTCTGCTTGATGCATGCCAATAATTTGACCCTTCTCAAACAGACTAATATCTTTTCCACGACCACGAGATATGTGTTTCAACATGGTTGTTTAAGAAATGAGAAGCAACTCATTGCACCAGTTGGGGTTAAATAACTTATTGCCAGCTGAAAGATAATTGACCATGCAGTAATTATCCAATAGGAGGCTCATAACTATTTGCTTAGTTGAATCCAGGTGGCGACTATTTTTTTGGACAGGCAGTGTGTGTATATATATATATATATATATATATATATACAGGGTGGGCCATTTATATGGCTACACCTTAATAAAATGGGAATGGTTGGTGATATTAACTTCCTGTTTGTGGCACATTAGTATATGTGAGGGGGGAAACTTTTCTAGATGGGTGGTGACCATGGCGGCCATTTTGAATCCAACTTTTGTTTTTTCAATAGGAAGAGGGTCATGTGACACATCAAACTTATTGGGAATTTCACACGAAAAACAATGGTGTGCTTGGTTTTAACGTAACTTTATTCTTTCATGAGTTATTTACAAGTTTCTCTTTGTTTACAGCCATTGACATGTCGCCGAGGTTAACACGTGAGGAGCAGATAGAAATTCTGTTGATGTCTGGTGAACGCAGTAACCGGGTCATTGCAGCAGATTTCAATGAAAGACACCCTACGAGACCAGCCATCTCCCATGCTACAGTTAGCAAACTGCTTGCTAAGTTTCGTGAAACTGGTTCAGTGTTGGATTTGCCAAAATGTGGACGCATGAAATCTGTCTCTAAAGAAGAAACATCAGTGGCTGTCCTAGCTTCATTCAGCAAGAGCCCACAGCGTAGCACTCGCCGCATGTCACTGGAGAGTGGCATTAGTCAAACATCCCTTCGGCGGATATTAGCTACTCAGAAATGGCACCCTTACAAACTCCAGCTACTGCAGCATCTCAACGAGGATGACCCAGATCGGCGCACTGAATTTGCAGAATGGGCAAAACAAAAATTGGAACAGGACCTCAGTTTACGCAGAAGATTTTGTTCAGTGATGAGGCAAACTTTTATGTGAATGGTGAAGTTAACAAAAAAAACACCGCTATTGGTCTGACACTAACCCACATTGGATAGATCCCTCCAAGACTGTTGGAACAAAAAAATTGATGGTATGGTGTGGTATATGGGGTACAAAGATAGTGGGGCCATTCTTCATCAATGGAAACCTGAAGGCCACTGGATATGCGAAATTGCTACATGATGATGTGTTTCCCCCTTTATGCACTAAAGCTGGCACGTTACCTGAGTTTTTCCAGCAAGATGGTGCACCACCACATTATGGGTGTCAGGTCCAAGCATTCCTAGATGAACAGTTTCCTGGAAAGTAGATTGGTCGTCGTGGGCCAGTTGAATGGCCCCCAAGGTCTCCCGATCTGACCCCCTTAGACTTTTATCTTTGGGGTCATCTGAAGGCAATTGTCTATGCTGTGAAGATACGAGATGTGCAGCACCTGAAACTACGGATACTGGAAGCCTGTGCTAGCATTTCTCCTGCGGTGTTGCTATCAGTGTGTGAAGAGTGGGAGAAGAGGGTTGCATTGACAATCCAACACAATGGGCAGCACATTGAACACATTTTATAAGTGGTCAGAAACTTGTAAATAACTCATGAAAGAATAAAGTTACGTTAAAACCAAGCACACCATTGTTTTTCTTGTGAAATTCCCAATAAGTTTGATGTGTCACATGACCCTCTCCCTATTGAAAAAACAAAAGTTGGATTCAAAATGGCCGACTTTAAAATGGCCGCCATGGTCACCACCCATTTTGAAAAGTTTCCCCCCCTCACATATACTAATGTGCCACAAACAGGAAGTTAATATCACCAACCATTCCCATTTTATTAAGGTGTATCCATATAAATGGCCCACCCTGTATATACACTCACCTAAAGAATTATTAGGAACACCTGTTCTATTTCTCATTAATGCAATTCTCTAGTCAACCAATCACATGGCAGTTGCTTCGATGCATTTAGGGGGGTGCTCCTGGTCAAGACAATCTCCTGAACTCCAAACTGAATGTCAGAATGGGAAAGAAAGGTGATTTAAGCAATTTTGAGCGTGGCATGGTTGTTGGTGCCAGACGGGCCGGTCTGAGTATTTCACAATCTGCTCAGTTACTGGGATTTTCACGCACAACCATTTCTAGGGTTTACAAAGAATGGTGTGAAAAGGGAAAAACATCCAGTATGCGGCCGTCCTGTGGGCAAAAATGCCTTGTGGATGCTAGAGGTCAGAGGAGAATGGGCCGACTGATTCAAGCTGATAGAAGAGCAACGTTGGCTGAAATAACCACTCGTTACAACCGAGGTATGCAGCAAAGCATTTGTGAAGCCACAACACGCACAACCTTGAGGCGGATTGGCTACAACAGCAGAAGACCCCACCGGGTACCACTCATCTCCACTACAAATAGGAAAAAGAGGCTACAATTTGCACGAGCTCACCAAAATTGGACTGTTGAAGACTGGAAAAATGTTGCCTGGTCTGATGAGTCTCGATTTCTGTTGAGACATTCAAATGGTAGAGTCCGAATTTGGCGTAAACAGAATGAGAACATGTATCCATCCTCTGATGGCTACTTCCAGCAGGATAATGCACCATGTCACAAAGCTCCAATCATCTCACATTGGTTTCTTGAACATGGCAATGAGTTCACTGTACTAAAATGGCAGATCTCAACCCAGATCTCAACCCGATAGAGCATCTTTGGGATGTGGTGTAACGGGAGCTTCGTGCCCTGGATGTGCATCCCTCAAATCTCCATCAACTGCAAGATGCTATCCTATCAATATGGGCCAACATTTCTAAAGAATGCTATCAGCACCTTGTGGAATCAATGCCACGTAGAATTAAGGCAGTTCTGAAGGCAAAAGGTGGTCCAACACCGTATTAGTATGGTGTTCCTAATAATTCTTTAGGTGAGTGTATATATATATATATATATACAGTACAGACCAAAAGTTTGGACACACCTTCTCATTCAAAGAGTTTTCTTTATTTTCATGACTATGAAAATTGTAGATTCACACTGAAGACATCAAAACTATGAATTAACACATGTGGAATTATATACATAACAAACAAGTGTGAAACAACTGAAAATATGTAATATTCTAGGTTCTTCAAAGTAGCCATCTTTTGCTTGGATTACTGCTTTGCACACTCTTGGCATTCTCTTGATGAGCTTCAAGAGGTAGTCCCCTGAAATGGTTTTCACTTCACAGGTGTGCCCTATCAGGTTTAATAAGTGGGATTTCTTGCCTTATAAATGGGGTTGGGACCATCAGTTGCGTTGAGGAGAAGTCAGGTGGATACACAGCTGATAGTCCTACTGAATAGACTGTTAGAATTTGTATTATGGCAAGAAAAAAGCAGCTAAGTAAAGAAAAACGAGTGGCCATCATTACTTTAAGAAATGAAGGTCAGTCAGTCAGCTGAAAAATTGGGAAAACTTTGAAAGTAAGGGCTATTTGACCATGAAGGAGAGTGATGGGGTGCTGCGCCAGATGACCTGGCCTCCACAGTCACCGGACCTCAACCCAATCGAGATGGTTTGGGGTGAGCTGGACCGCAGAGTGAAGGCAAAAGGGCCAACAAGTGCTAAGCATCTCTGGGAACTCCGTCAAGACTGTTGGAAGACCATTTCAGGGGACTACCTCTTGAAGCTCATCAAGAGAATGCCAAGAGTGTGCAAAGCAGTAATCAAAGCAAAAGGTGGCTACTTTGAAGAACCTAGAATATGACATATTTTCAGTTGTTTCACACTTGTTTGTTATATATATAATTCCACATGTGTTAATTCATAGTTTTGATGCCTTCATAGTCATGAAAATAAAGAAAACTCTTTGAATGAGAAGGTGTGTCCAAACTTTTGGTCTGTACTGTATATATAGTGGGGATTCACTCTGGTAGACAGGGTGTGCGGACCCAGTACAGAGGAAAATTACCAGTTCTTAAAACTTCCGTGTTTATTCACACATAAAGCAAAAACAAAACGTCACTTTGCAGTCTTGGTGTTAGTTCACACACAATGGAAAGTCCACATAGCAAAAATCACCTTGTTGACAGTTCTGCCTCCAACAGTCCATAGCAGGCTTTTAGGGGGCCTGTTTCCCTTACAGACGGGTCTCAGCCCTCCAGCACAGCACAAGCCTCAGATCCCAGCACACACACCTCCTGAGCTCCACTGTCCCGGCCTGGAACATGGGGAGTATTAAGGTGGCAAACAGCAACTGCTGCCGACACATAAAAACCGGCTCTTACTCCACCGAGGCCAGGAACCTCGGTGACACGTACCTATAATCCACGATGATTCCTTGTACCTTCTTACAATATATATATTTTTATTTTTTTTGTGGGAAAAGATACAGTAAAACTTGTAATTTATACATTTCTATCTTTATTTTTTTCACTTCCTGCGAAGACCTATTTGTACAGGAGGGAGGTGTTATCAGTGATTGATAGCATTGTGTCTATAAGTGCCCTTTACACTGCCTTTTCATAGGAACACTAGTTAGCGATTATCTGGCAATGTAAAGGTGCAAACAAGTCTGTATGGGGACGAGCGATGGCATTAGTGATCACTCATCTCCATAATGTGGAGGAGATCACTGCATGTTAATACAGTGGTATCCTCCACTGACAGGCAGGCGATTGCCGACAATCACCCGCTGTTTGGTCCTTTAAAAATAGCTGTTAGTCACTGATACCACTTTCTCCCTGTACTGAAAAAGCAAAGATATAAATTTGTAAATTACACGTTTTACTGAATCTTTTCCCACAAAACTATATATCAATCTTCTCAACTACTACAGCTCTATAACATGCTGGTTTCAGATTGCATTGCGTTTTTGGATGACAGGTCCTCTTTAGAAGGTATATGGATAGAGAGGGGTCCCTAGTAGGCACTACACATCCAGCTGTTGCTGTTGAGTTGTGCCCTGTGAGCACTATACATGACATTTATTTTCAGGAAGCACTATAGATGACACTTATTTTTAGGGTGTGTAGCACTATTGTTTTGGGGTCACAGTATTTGGCAGTATTATAATTAGGGGGAATAAATTAAAGTACTAGCTGCTGCCAAGGCCAACAAGATAATGGGTTGCATCAGAAGGGGCATAGATTCCCGTGATATGAACATAGTCCTACCACTTTACAAATCGCTAGTCAGACCACACATGGAGTACTGTGTACAGTTCTGGGCTCCTGTAAACAAGGCAGACATAGCAGAGCTGGAGAGGGTTCAGAGGAGGGCAACTAAAGTAATAACTGGAATGGGGCAACTACAGTACCCTGAAAGATTATCAAAATTAGGGTTATTCACTTTAGAAAAAAGACGACTGAGGGGAGATCTAATTACTATGTATAAATATATCAGGGGTCAGTACAGAGATCTATCCCATCATCTATTTATCCCCAGGACTGTGACTGTGACGAGGGGACATCCTCTGCGTCTGGAGGAAAGAAGGTTTGTACACAAACATAGAAAAGGATTCTTTACGGTAAGAGCAGTGAGACTATGGAACTCTCTGCCTGAGGAGGTGGTGATGGTGAGTACAATAAAGGAATTCAAGAGGGGCCTGGATGTATTTCTGGAGTGTAATAATATTACAGGCTATAGCTACTAGAGAGGGGTCGTTGATCCAGGAAGTTATTCTGATTGCATGATTGGAGTCGGGAAGGAATTTTTTTTTCCCCTAAAGTGGAGAAAATTGGCTTCTACCTCACAGGGTTTTTTGCCTTCCTCTGGATCAACTTGCAGGATGACAGGCCGAACTGGATGGACAAATGTGTTACTATGTTACTATGTAGAGCCTGAATAAGTAACAAACATGGGGATGTGCAAAAGTCAGGAATCAAAGACATCTAGGCAGCAAACACTAAGGCTGGGTTCACACCTGAGCGTATTGGGTATGCGCATTTTACAGGCGTTTTTGAGGCGTATTTTGGAGCGTTTTTGTATTTAGGAAATGCTCGTAATACGCGCGTTTGTGTGATTGACAACAGAGGCATCCAATGAAAAACTGTGGAGGACAGTGTTATGGGGGATCTGTGGAGGACACTGTTATGGGGGATCTGTGGAGGACACTTATGGGGGACCTGTGGATGATGCTGTTATGGGGTGGATCTGTGGATGGCACTGCTATAGGGGATGTGTGCTATGACACATAGGGCCATGAGGGGGGCCAGCCTAAGACACACATATAGCATCTTATGCTGGTCCCCCTCATGGCCCTATGTGTCCCCTCATGTATCCTAAACTGCGCACATAACTGGCTTTGTGTGTAAAGTATTTTACTACTGTCTGAAACAAGCTCTCTCCTATTGATAAAATGGCCAGCCTCTGTACTCACCTTCACTATGAATGCACTGCAGCGAGCGGCAGCGAGTGGGCCGGCCGGCGCGTGACTGACGTCACTTAGTAACCTCCTCCCACTTAATTCAGGAAGCAGGAGCGTTACTAAGTAACGTCAGTCACGCGCCGGCCGGCCAGATCGCTGCGGTGCATTCATAGTGAAAGTGAGTACAGAGGCTGGCCATTTTATCAATAGGAGAGAGCTTGTTTTAGACAGTAGTAAAATACTTTACACACAAAGCCAGTTATGTGCACGGGGCCCCTTCATATATAATCGCGCGTACGTATGCACATTTTTAAATGAGCAAACAAGAAACGCCCATTATCGCGCGTTCCCGCTGAAGTCTATGGGTGGGAACGCGCGTCAATACGCCCCAAAGAAGCTCCTGTACTTCTTGGGGCGTAGGGCGTTTTACAGCGCATTTGTACGCGCTGTAAAACGCTCAGGTGAGAACCATGCCCATAGGGAATCATTGGTTCTTGCCTGTTGAGCGTTTTACAGCACGTAGGAACGTGCTGTAAAACGCTCAGGTGTGAGAAACAAGTCATGTATGGAAGAAGTCATCATGATGGTCTGGGCCAAATAGAGAAGAAATAAAATGTCTGATCAGTGCTATTTCTGCTCATATGGTCTACATACCCTTACCATTGTTTAGGTCATAATGGGAAGTGTTGTCTCATGGGTTAACCTGACTTTGAACCTGATCTCTGCGATTGGTTCTGTGTGCGTACATGTTTCACAGTTTGTGTGTGTGTCCCTTGAAACTTCCTTCCTTTACAAATTGCTGTCTCAAACATACACACACTAGGGCCAATTTAAAAAAAATCTAGTTAAACTAGCAGTATGTTTTTGGAGTATGGGTGAAAACTAGAGAAAACTCACAAATACAAGGATCCCATTCAAACTCCAAGCAGAAGCAGTCTGTGGTAAGATTTGACAGCAGGACCCCAGGACTCCAAAGCATCTGTACTAACCACTGAGACACCGTCATACTTATATACACAGTTGGATTAAGGTTGATTGGTTGCTGTGCTACCACTGGAAAATGAACCATACTGGACCCCCTGTAACAGTTCTCTCCCTTAAAAGTGTATGAGAGTTTTGGTTAGGCCTCTATAGGTCCCTATGGTATTGGATGCCCCAGGGCACTTGCCCCTGTGCCCTACCTATAATTTAACCCTGTCTGTATATGACTTAACAAGGGACAGATACCAAATTTTTCTTATCACTGCATTCCTGATTCAAAAAAAGAAGGGACAGATCTAGTTTAATGAGTTCTAACTCCATTCAATGAAATCCAGTCTCCTTTAACATAAACAGTGTGGGTGCCATTTTTGGAGAAAAGTCTAAAGACGGCATCAGTGCAGACCTGGGCGCCTGGAATCCCGTCGCTCTCACGTGCTCCACACCTCCGGCTAATAGTAGCTTTGCAACTGGGCTCTGTCATTGTCATTTTTTAATAAATTGCGGACTCTAGTAAATAATTCTCTATGTAAACTTCGATTTTTTCTATTAAAATGCATAATGCATAAAGATGCTATTTATAAAATGCAACAAAACCTTTGTATTACTTGCTCCCCCGCTGTGTATTATTTTTAATTTTAAACTTTCTTGTTTTCTGAATTGCTCACATTCCTTGATCCTTCTCAATACCCCGTATAGGTTCTAACCTCCTTTCTTCCCTCCTCTTTCATGTTTTACGTGAAATTTGGATGCGGCCCCCTACATCAGCCATCTCCGTTTCCTGGAGATATGAGGTACATAGATTAGAACCCCCCCTCCCTCTCCAGCTGGGGCTTTTATCTGTTTTAATAAAGGGAAGGTATCTGATTGCTCCCCCCTCTTCCCTCACGCATCTGGAATCATTTTTTTCTTTTATTGGGAAATGAATTCCATGGCTAATGTGTCTGTTTGAATGTCAGAATTATCTCGTCTACAGCGATCTAGTGGTTAGAGGGGGAGAGTTATGGGATTATATAGTAAATGTTATAGAAGCCAGGATTTCATCATAATCGTCTTTCCTGGAGGGAAACAAAAATCACTTCTCATGGAGTTGTTTTTTTTTTTTTTTTTAGGACTATCACCCTTGAAAGAAATCATATGTAGTGATGATGATAGATGGATAGATGGTAGATAGATAATGTTTTTAAGGACACATTTGTTTCCCATAGTTGTCAATTTAAGCATAAGGTATTAAAATGGTGGATCTGGAAAATCTGATTAATAAGGCAGCACGAGCTGATGAATGGCATGGCCTGACAACTGCCTGGCTAGTTTGCCTATTCTCTATTGGCAGCATGGTGGGTTTGAGCTGAATAGCTAGTGTGTGAGAGAGACTGGTAAGAATTCTCTAATAACCAGTCTGATTACACATCTTTATTTCTGAAGGATTTATGGTACTCAACCACCACGTAATAGGCACCTCAGCAGTGGCCCTTGATTCTATCCAAGGGCCGCACATTACATTCAGTCCCCATGTTTGTATTGAAGAGGTGGCTGCCTATACACAGTCCCTCACTATAACACAGCGGGGTAACATGCTCAGCTTCTCCACATCTCCAGTAGAACAGAATATGCGGAGATTGCACAAGTAGGGTTACCGTATGCGGCACTGTACAGTACACCTGCCACTGCGGCACAGTTGCCTAAATAACAATATGATGCAGTTATGCCATTACCATACACTGTAAGGCCTTGTTCACACTTCAGTACATAATGGACGTATGCTCTCCACGTTCTCCATGGAGATCACGTGTACCCATTGATTTTAATGTGTTTGTTCACATACCAGTAGTTTTGCATGGGTCAGTGGAAAAATCAAGCAGGCATGCACTAGTTTGGTCTGTGATGCAAACTAAATATGCCCAAGTCTATGGTTCCGTGAAAAAACACTGGCACAACATGGATGGCATCTGTGTTCTATCAGTGGTTTTCACTGACCATTGGAAAGAGATGCTCTGGAAATACATTTTCAGCTTAGCAGTGAAAAATGGATGACACACGGAGGGCAAAAATACGGACACACGGAACAAACACGGATTCTTCACGGACATCTTCATGGATCAAACATGGACAGATTTTCCATGGACATCAAATGGACACGGAAATGTCAAAGAGACCTAAGGGTTTATTTACACGTGTTGGATTAGGCACCGTTTTCACTTCAGAAGCCACATCCAATACAATGACAAACTTTGGAAATTTGCCACACATAGATCTGGGGCATCAAATCCGTAGGATATCCGTCCTGTGTGACTGTACCCTAACATCGGGCAGAATTTCTGCTGTGGATTTTGCTGCAACAAATCTATAGCAAAATCTGCTTTACTTGTGGAATTTACACAGATTTTCACTGAAAAGGGTAAAATTCACAGTGGAAATTTCTAGCATAATCAGGTTGTGGACTTAATTTAATGCCCACATGGCAGGACAGTTTCCATTGCAGATTTTTTAGGCCTCATGTGGATGACTTTCCTGCTACTATACAACAATGCAGATTTTATGCCCACAATTCTGCAGTGGAAATGTGGCTGTGGCCACATGTTGCTGTATCCTTAAAGGGAACCTGTCACCGGGATTTTGTGTATAGAGCTGAGGACATGAGTTGCTAGATGGCCGCTAGCACATCCGCAATACCCAGTCCCCATAGCTCTGTGTGCTCTTATTGTGGGAAAAAACTGATTTGATACACATGCAAATTAACATAAAAGAGTCATATCTTACTTGTGTGACCAGAGAAGAGTCATATTTTCTCATCTCAGGTTAATTTGCATATGTATCAAATCGTTTGTTTTTTTTAATGGGGACTGGGTATTGCGGATGTGCTAGTGGCCATCTAGCAACCCATGTCCTCAGCTCTATACACAAAATCCCGGTGACAGGTTCCCTTTAAGGCCTCCTGAACACGAACGTGTGCTGCCCATTGCCGTATTGCGGACCGCATTTGCGGATCCGCAAAATACACGGGCGCTGTTCCATGGGCATTTCACATCACGGATGCAGACCCGCTTACTTCAATGGGTCCACAAATCCGGAGATGCAGAATGGTGCGGAACGGAAGCACGGAACGGAACCCTATGAAAGCACTATGGAGTGCTTCTGTGGGGTTTCGTCCCGTACTTCCGTTCCGCAAAAAGATAGAACATGTCCTATCTTTTTGCGGAACGGGTAGATCGCGGACCCATTAAAGTGAATAGGTCCGCGATCCGCTGCAGCTGCCCCACGGTCAGTGTTCGTGCATTGCGGCCCACAATCGTGTGCAGGAGGCCTAAAGGTGTTGTCCAGGACTAGAAGGCTGCATTGTTCCAAAAACAGTACCACGCCTGTCCAGAGGTTGAGTGTGGCATTACAGTGCCCCATTCCCTTCCTTCACAGGGGTGGGGTCTTAAGAGAATAAAACAGCTTTTTCTAATCCTGGACAACCCCTTTAAGACGAGCTATCTTCATAATGAGTGGCTGAAAGAGCTGAGACTATAGTATGCAATGAGTAGATATGTAACTCTGCCTGTTAGAAAATGACCACTTTTTGAGTCACCACTGAAGTGTGGATAAATGTGCATTCAGTATAATGACCTCTCATCAGACACTGACGCCAGTACATCATCACTTTTCAGAAACCATTACTATTTCCAAAATAAGCACATAAATGAATTTCTAAGTAATGTTAAGTCTTAGTTCTGTATTTTTTATGCAAAATAAAAGCCCAAAATGCCCCCACTTCTTTACACTACATCTTCACACTTCACTCCCCACAGTTCATGGGTTTCTCAGTCTTTTCCAATCTGTTTCCCCCTTCCAGGACCTGGGGCTCTAGGCTGAATCTCATTTCCGCACACAGACTGTCACCCACAACCAGAAAAAGCGTGTGACCCCTGGAGGGTGCACAGAACAGTCAGTCAACATTCCAGGAAACGCAGAATTAAACTTACTGGAACGTGCCAGAGACATAAAACTGTCTCTGAAATTAAATTCATTCAATGCTCCGCTTTAACATTCCTCTGCCATTACAGCTTTTTTTTTTTTTTGGTAAAGTCCCTATATATTTCTAGTATCCTGTTCATTTTTACACTTACTTGTAAACTTGTTTACTTGTAATCTATTTAGCACAGAATCTGCACAAGTAATCGGTTCCATGGAATACCGTATATAAAAGTTTAAAGAAAGGTTGTGGCTTCAGAGTTTTTACAAGTTGTCCATGACTAAAGCAATGATCCTCAATCTCTTTACCATGGAAAAGCCATGTTCCTCTACTACAGAGCCTTCCACTGAGCCTCCAGAACGGTACTAGCCACAGTGGCTCAGTAAAGGACCTACCATTTCTTGCACATCTCTGTTTCTTTGGCTCAGCAGTTAGCACTGATGCCTAGAGCGCCGGGGTACTAACTTCTAATTTGATTGAGGAGCTGCCAGGAGTTTTATGTTCTCTCCAGATTTGTGTTCTTTTCCTCCAGTTTCTCCCTGCATTCCAAAAATATACTAAGGGGTACATTGGTTTCCTATGAATAACACCCATCCCTGTGCTCTGAAAAAAGTGTATTATGAATATTTGTTGTCATTCCTCCTCCCCAACATATGGTCCTGGGTTCTTATGTACTCCCCCAATAGACACCTGCTGTGGGAGCAGGTGAGAGCCCAATATAAGCTAGTAGCTGGGTGAAACAAATTAACCATTTAGCAAAAGCTGCAAATGTCCCTTTGGCCCATTTTGTGACACAGTGCTCCTCTAGCTGGGCCCATCTGCCCTCCACTCTGAGCAACCTCGAACTAGGCAAGCTGTGCTGCCTGCCATTCCTGCCCCCCCCTCCATTGTAGCAGCTAGACACTGTCCTAAATGTGTGACTACTCAGGCCTTACACAAGCTGGGACTTGCTGTCGCACCGGTATTTCTCCATGTACAACATCACCCTGCCATGTATCTAACTAGTGGCTATCTCTGGAGTACTACTGATGTCCCTACCTACCCCAGTGTATAAGAACCTTACTACTCACAACTACTAATCCCTTACCTAAACCTTTCACAGGTGAGACTGCAGAGGAATGAGTGGAGGATGGGAGTGGTAGTGGCAATCCTCACACCAGTGCCATGCTGTGACAGGGGGCTGCACACTTTCTTCCCTTGGGGCACACCCTGATGTTGGGGGTCCTGACTGGTGGTAGTTGGTGTGCTCTTGGTGTTAAGTATACTGGCAGGGTGCACGGCAGAAGTGTGGATGCAAGTGCAATGACCGGGATAAAGTAATGGAGTCAGTGACTAGGCCAGCTGTAGTAAATAAATACGTTTCTCTTTACTAAAAGGCAGAATAGGAATAGAAGTACGACCGATAGTATCAAGGAACAGTTCCAAGCAAATCACAGTACAATTCGTCCTCAACTGCAATGTAAGGATAGCAGCAATTATGGGGGTTGTCGCACTTCTCTCTGTCTTTGCAAAGTCTCTCTCTTTCACTCTCTCTCACTCAGCAGAACCTTAGGCTGGCAAAAAGGTTCATGGCTGATGCTCTGTAATCCCCGGACTGAGGGTTACAGAATTAAGATAATACTAGCCAAACTGTCTCAAAGTGTGGAAGGGTACACTGGCAATAATCCCTATCACAACGGTAACGTCTCTAACAGCCTAAAGCGTCTTTCACATTAGAACTCTCCTGTTATGAGATCATGAAATTAATTCCTTCTTTTTGTGTTGTCTTTTTTCTTCTTGTAGTAACCATCAAGAAAAACATCGGGGGAGGGGACGGGGGGAAACGGGATGGGGTTATATTTGCTTTTTATATAGTTATGACATGTCAAAAAAAAAAATAATAATAAATTTATAGGATAGGGATAGATTCCTGTTGTCTAAAGATAAGTGAGTAACAAACGTATGTGTATATACAGGAAATATCCTCGCTTATGTCCTTTTGTATTATGGTTTATCGTCATGTCTTTTTTTTTTGTCTGAATTTTTATATGATGAAAGGGAAAAATAAAAATACTCTAATTTAAAAAAAAAAACTGCTGGAGTTCTCCGAACAGACTGCTGGAGTTCTCTAGATCCAGCATAGCCAGATGTTATCGAAGGCCCGCCGCCCCCATTTTCTATAATGGGATCTGGTGGAGATCAGCCACTACCTGGCAAATATGCCAGGATTCTGCCAGGCAACAACCATTGTGTGCAGCTATTGTTGTCCAGCCGAATACCAGCTTATTTGCCGGGTAGTGGCAGGCTGTTCCGGCAGAGGCTTAGATATTAGGGTTACAGAGAACTGTAACCCTAGTATGAAACTAGCCTTGTGTACAGTAGCTTGCCTACTGACTTCAATGCATGGATTGCAGATTCTGGACCTTCTAATCGTCCTTCTCTCTCTGGAGCCCTTATGGATAAAGCTGTTTTCTTTAGCTGTCTCAAAGATAATTGTTCTCTGGGATTCAGTAATAGTCTTGAGGGGCAACCATATGTAGGTCTTCTTTCTTCCCCAGCACTAAAGTCTCTGGTAACTAGGGGATGGACCAAGGTCCATCTCCTAGAAATGTAAAGGGGCTAAGTCAGGGTTAACTCTGACCTATCCATACAATACTATTGACTAGACAAATATAACAAATCAGAATATTTTAATTAACCAAATAACACCCTGTTCTGCGGTACTGAAAGACAATTGTTCACTTCTCCTCCCAGAGTACCTGGCACCAAGCACCATACAGCTATTTTTCATCCATTCTATTTCTACAAACCTCCTTATTCTCACTATCCATGCTAGGCTTGCCTGCCCTCCTTATGGTTCATTGGGCTGATTTTTTTCTTTCATAAGCTGTACAGGAAATAATCCTCTGCCCATGCAGACTTTAAGGCTGGACCACTACAGCCACTTTAGATTGTGTAACCTAGAAGCGTCTCCTTCTGTAAGTTTACTATTGTTGGGCTGTCCACGACTGGAGAATATTATAACATACGGCTTTTGGATATTGTTTTATGTTTCATATGTCAATGTGAAAAAGAACACTGCAAGAAAAATAGTTTTGCACATGTGTATAGTTTTGCACATGTGTATGTGTGCATGTGGAATTGGCAACCTTTTGGTTAAAAAAAAGGGTTTTCTACACAGCAAACATGGTTTGATACCAGGGATGTTGCTAGTTTAAAACATTTGGGGCCTGGGCCCCTGATGTTTTGTCCCAGGCCCCAAATGTACTGCCTCCCAGGCAGTGGTTGTGAAGGACTTGTGATGATGTCACCATCATGTGACTAGTGCAGGAGGGGACAGCGCTCAGCATTGAGGAGGAGAAGCTGTAGTGAGGTCTGCTACATGAGAAGAGGTAAGTGAAGGGAGAGATTCTCAGTGTGAGAGGCAGCATAATGCTAGGAGTTGTGGTTATTTAACTGGGACTGTATGTTGGAGTGGGGTGGAGTGATATTATTTACATGGGACTGAATGCTTAGGGGGTGATGTTTTTTACATGGGACTGAATGTTAGAGGTTGCTGGGGAAGGCATTTTATTTACATGGGACTGTATGTTGAAGGCAGCTGTGGGGGGAGTGAAGTTATTTACATGGGATTGAATGTTGAGGGGATGATTTTATTTACATGGGACTGCATGTTGAAGGTGGCTGGGGAGGGGGTGATGTTATTTACATGGGGCTGTATATTTGAGGGGCAGAAGGGAGGAGGGTGGTGTTATTTACATGGGACTGTATTTTGGAGGGGGCAGGAGATATGTGTGATGTTATTTACATTGAACTCTACGATGGAGGGAGGGAAATAATGTTATTTACATGGGACTGTATGGTGGAGGGGCAGAGGAATTTTAATTTATGAGTGCACTAAAGGGAGGAATATAACTGCAAGGGGCATTATAATTACATGGGGCACTTCAGGGCGAGCATTATTACAGTAGGAGGCAGTATAAATACTGGGGGCACTGTAGGAGCATTTTAAATACAAGGGACATCAGGCGTTCTTATTACTACTGGGAGTGACTTATAGATCCGCCTTATTTCTACTAAGAGCACTATGGGGGGCAGGGGCGTGACTACCATAGCGGCAGACCATGCGACTGCTATGGGGCCCAGGGAAAGCTGGGGCCCAGTTGGTATCATCTCCTCTTCTACTGGGGGTGAAGACTTGGTCAGGTCTCTACCCTCTAAAGAAACAACTTTTAGCAAATGAAGCAGTGGAAAAAATGGCCCACGGGTTTAGGCGGAAACCCTTCTGTCCTGTGTGGGGGGCCTTGTTTGATCCTTGCTATGGGGCCTTTACTTCTCTATGTACATCACTGATGGGGGGCCTTATTACTACTGAGTGGTCTGTGAGGGCATTATTAATAGTGGAGGGCACTTCTATTAATGGAGGCATTCTTTGGGAGCATTTACACTGTTGGAGGCACTGGGGCAGTATTACTAATGAGGGCATTCTAGAAGGGAATTACTATTGGTGAGACTTTGAGGAGCACTATTACTATGGGGGGGAACTATTTGTATAGCACAAATTTTTCTTTAGGATAGTATTTGGGGGTATTAGGGAGCACAGCGAGTAGCAGGATAACACTGTTGGGACTCGAGGTTGGGGGATGATGATAGAAAAGTGAGGAAGCTAAGATGTCTGTGTGTCAAACTCTGCAGAGACGAGGCGTAGCTGAAAGAAGTTGTCCAGAGCGAGTGGAAAAAAAGATTATGACAAAGAAGATCTACATCACAGGAGACATCACCTGGGAGTCCCTGGACATGAGAGGTATGTGCTGCTGTATAGCAAGTACAGTAATATGTCTGTAGTTCTAGCGTGTAGAGAATTGGGCCATATGCATTGGGGCTTGGGCCCTGGATCTTTTGAGACCCTAGCAACGCCACTGTTCAATACAGTAGATCTAAGTCCATGAACCATGTAAACCATGCAAAAATCTGCCACAATGAACCCCCTCCTTCCTCCCACCCAATAATCTGTATTCATATTCAGACATGGTCACAAATACAATCAAAGTTCTCATATAAGGTGATAGTCCTTATGGCTTGAGGTCAAAAGAGTAAATCTAATTTAACAGTGCTTAGAGGCCACATTTAATCATGACCTTAGTCAACTAATAAATACGAATGAACATTAACTAGTTACTCTGTTATCATTGACCAGGAACAGGCATAGTGGGGGTTTTGCTCCTGCAATGAACCATGGAAGTCATGGAATTTGCTGTGCTTGATAACCTTCCTGTTGCTCATCCCACGTCAAACATGGAATTCCTGAGCTCAGCACAACTGTCAGTTAGAATGGGGGTGGTCTAAAGTCTTGCACCTCTTTTTCTAGTGTGTTCCTAGACTTGGGAAAAAGTGCATAAAAACACTTAAGTCAAATCAGTATTTCCGGACAAGTTTTTGGTGCATTCTGTCATGAGGTGCACTTGATGGCCCAGAAGCTATTAGTGCATCCCAGTATAGTAGTCTACATGAAGATTCTTAGAGGACCTTATCCATATACTTTTCAGTCCATTAGCAATTCAGACAATTTCATCAGACTGGAGGGTGTTTGAATATACGTAGTAATACATATATACATAATAACTTTTATTTAGATAGCAACAACATATTTTGCAGTACTTTAAAAACAGGAGGGTCCATGTACAGACAAATTCAGACAAGAAATGGTAATAAAACGAATCAACAATTCAAGCAGTAGCAGTGAAGGCTTCGCTCATCAGACCTCTCTATATTCCTATATGTAAACGGTATATACATTTCGATAACATAGGGGGTACAGAAAGTAGCAACTGCTTGTTTTGTACAATGGTATGGCCATAAACTTGTAAATTTATACTACAGAAAGCAAATGATCTTATATGTCCCTCTGGTCGAGGCACATATGAGACTGAGTGGCAGAGATCTTTTTAGGCATTTTTATTGCAGTTCAAATGGTCAAAATAGAGCAAAGGTAGTGCCACCATGGAGGACATACCAAATGTTCTTCCTGTTTTCATGATGGTTTAGTCCAGACTGACCACATTCTTCTGAAACATCTTGGCAGGTCAGATGACTTCCCATGAATTTGAGTGTATTTCTAAGTAAGATAAGATTTTTTTTTTGTTTTATTTTACTCAACTGCACTAGGGAAGAGGAGTAAGAGATTGGACTGGGTACAGTTCTTACACTTATCTTTATAGTATGTAATTAATTGGTGATGAATAAATAATGACATATACCATCTGACAGCAACGGCATGCATGTCATCCTGCTCATGACACCAAAAACTGACATGAGTAATAGCTGTACAGTGTACAACGCAAGCAGCCACATCGCAACACTAGAAGCATGAACATGGTAAGACCACACTTGTCTTGGTGAGGTCTCTTCTTCACATAATCTGTCTTCACAGTCATAATTTTAAGACCTCATGAGTCTCCTTCTCACATGTCCTGCTTCTTTGTGAGTGAGTTAATGAGCCCATGTCTCCCTTTCTTCTCCTCTAATAACCCCTAATGCATCTTCCAGACCTTCCTCTACATCTGAATGATTCTCTCAGCTGCTGTCGGTAACAAGCAGCTCGTAAAATGTGTGGTAATGGAAGTGCCCCTTGCTGGGCTCTGGAGCTGGGAATATTTTCAGACCCTGCAAGGGAGCCCAGAGATCAGCAGTTAAATCCCACAGACCTTATTTTATGAGGGAGATCCCAGACCAGCATTCGTTAACCCCTTCCATGACCAGGGACATGACAACATACTGCAAAGCAGAATGAGAGAGTCAAAGTCTGTTTCCTGAGGAAACAATTCTAAAACATGTCGATAAAAGAAGAATGCAATAAAATGAAGAAATGAAAGAGTGATATGCTGCATATGCCCCAGGTAACCGGGTTACAGTTACCCCAGCAGATACATTTTACACCAGCGTTATATCATCAAGAAAGGGGACATTAAGGCTCCATTCACACGTCCGCAAAATGGGTCCGCATCCTTTCCGCAATTTTGCGGAAAGGGTGCGGACCCATTCATTCTCTATGGGGACGGAATGGATGCGGACAGCACACAGTGTGCTGTCTGCAGCCGCAATTGCGGAGCGCGGCCCCGATTTTGGGTCCGCAGCTCCGCAAAAAGATAGAGCATGTCCTATTCTTGTCCGCAGCTTGCGTACAAGAATAGGCATTTCTATGGGGGTGACGGGCTGGTGTGTTGCGGACCCGCAATTTGCGGGTCCGCAACACACCACGGACGTGTAAATGTAGCCTAAGGCTTTCTTGACACACACTTTTTGTGGCATTTTTTCCTGGATTGTAAGAGTCTTTTGCCGGGGTTTTGTTTATAAAATTTGTCACCCTTTCTCATGTGTTATTTTTAAGAAATCAGTGGAGATATGCTTGGGAAAAAAAAAACGTCATACATGGACCTGAAAAACGCCCCAAATTTTTTTTTATATTTCCACATTTAATTCAAACTAATTAATTTCATCTGGCAGGAGTATTTTTTAAAAATAAGGAGGACATTCCTGGCAGTCACAAACAGTGGTGCATGCTGCTGTTGTACAACATTTTGTGACTTTTTGGGATATTTACTCACCAAGTGGCATGCAGTGAGAGGCCGGAGTAGGAACCTGGCCTAGATAATAGTGGAAATCTACACCGGCTCCATTGCTCGTATAGATCTCTGATGTGGTACACGAGCCTACACAGATGAGACTCTTAATAATGGTGGCATATCTAAACCAAGCATTGGAGAGATTAAACAAAACAAAAAAAAACAAAACATGGAAAAAGAAAGATTCCTCCAAAACAAGCCTCACCGGTAACCTGGGGTAGTCAGGCACAACATTGCTGCAGTGCTGGTCTCTTTAAAGAAATTACATACTCACAGAACTGCTGAGACCAATGGAAGACCAAAGACATCACTTAGTGTTCAGTCAGTGATTTCCATCAGTGATTGTGACCCAAAACCAGGATTGGAGCCACCACAGACATCAGGTATAAGGGAAAGATCTGCTCCTGTTCTATGTTTAGAGCCGCACCTGGTTTTGGCTCAAAATCACTGATGGAAAACACTGACCGAACACTGAGGTGTGAATAAAGCAGTGGTGGGGGATGGAGCTGGTATTATATTTTGGATCATTACCATTCTTTATCAATCGTTTTTGGGTTCTCAGAAAACACCTTTAATCTGGCAATAGGCATTTTTTTCTTGGTGAAAAACTGAATCAGCCATGTTGGATATGTTTTTAATTCCCCCAAATTAATGGAACTGAAGATGTACAGTAGCCGTTCATTCCTTCTTTCATGAAAATAATGAAATCATACAGGCATGTTATTAGCTGCAGTATTGGTCAAAACCATGTAGTATTCCTCTTGTAACCACACACTGAACAATTTATACTTTGTTGTCCTCTTGACAACTAGGGTGTAATTTATCAAGTGCGCAAATTTTTGCACAACCAGAATTTTGGCAAAAATGTGCAACTTTTTTAAATTTTAGGACCCTCCTCCACTTTTAAAAATGGGTGTGGCTTAGCGTTGCGTGGCCTCTCAAAGACAGAAACTGGCTCATGGATGATGTAGATTTCCGTTTCTGGCGCACAGACCTTCAGAAGATGCACCTACAACTGGCATACCTCACTCCAGTGCACTTCTTATTAAGACTGGCATATAAATTGGCGTGTTTAATAAATTAGTCCCTTTGACTAAACATTCCTTCAGGCCCAGAAGCACAGGAGAGCTTTCGTCAGTTCGATATTTTTCCAAGAAGCTGCTGAGCTCAGAAGGAATGTATAATCTAATCCTGGAAGCATGGCTGATTGGAAACCATACCATAACGTTACTGCACGATAATACTGTAGTTTGGGGATGTGAAGCATATCTTACTGCAGAAAGCCATAATATAATTGTGGGGCCCAGTCCTTTTTACTTTTGTGTTGGGCTGAAGAGATACTAAACCCCCAAAATGCTTTTTCTACAGATTAGAATACAATCTATTGTTAGCTGTCATCAGCCAGTGGGATTACCCGACAATCCCAAAAATCCCATCCCCCATGACTACTACTTTATTTTATGATCTGATACCTCCAGAAACTTTTCTATACATACATGGGAATGATATGAGCAGCTTGTCTCATAATTAACAATTTTACTAGTCTTTTTGGAGAACGACGTCTATAAAAGTGCATCTCCATGTGATCATTGCTTACGCTAGGCTTTGGAAATTGCTGAGTTAAAAGCAAACTCCCATTATAAATCCATACTACAGAACCGCACTGTAAATTGTTTTCAGCGAAACCACACATGATGCATTTGTTTCCAGACTGTATGGTCTATGGTTGAGATTCCAGGAACTTGAGTAAATGAGTGGGGTGTGAGATGCTATGTGCGATGGGAGACATACTGTAGCTGTGAACATGAGGGGAACTAAAATGTGTGAGCGAATACAAATGAAGTGTGAGGCAGCGCAGCAGAGGGTAACACCGGAGTTATGGGAGAAAGAATAGATGCAAAGTGTGAAAGCAGAAGACAAGGGAAAAGAGTGGCTTTCCTGGACTAGTATAATTTGACCATGTGGGTGGCACGTTACACCTCAGCATGCCTCTCTGGCAAATGATGAGATGCTATGTTAGGGAAGCATGCCACCCAGCACTGGCTTATCACACAAAGGATCACATGACCTGTTCCATCAGCGCCCCGCTCCGACAATACACACAGAGCTTTGTGCTGCACATGGAAGACTAGACCACTTAACATCGTCCGCTGGGGGAGAAGGAACAGAAGGTGTTACTAAGTAATAGGGGTTAAAGGACAATGTGAGAAAATAGAAATCACAGCAATATTCATTTGGCATCTTCTTGTGCACAATTATTTTTATCCAGTGCATGTAAAAGTCACCATTTTAAATATGTGTGTAATATTAAACTATAGCATAATTATTACAATAATACTTATACCCCCACTATTACTACTACTAGTAATTACTGATAATAACCATTTTAAATTATAGCATAATTATTATAACTTATACCACCACTATTATTACTACTGATAATTACTACTAATAATAACAATTATAAATTATAGCATAATTATTATAATTAGTGATACTGTGTGCTTCGGCAATCAGAACATAGCCCGAGTCCTATACATTGCTTCAACATGCAGACCAAAGACCCATTGAAGTCCCAGTGTCCATGCGTTGTAGATTACAAAACACAGTCGTGTGAATACCCTTAAAGGGGTTCTCCGCTTATCCTATATTGATGACCTATCCTCCTATATAATAAATATAATCATTATAATGAATGGCCAAATATGTTCCAATAAACAAAAGTGTCCAAAACGGCATATAAACTATGGGTGCCCGGTGATCCCGATCACATGACCTCCCTCGACCAATATTATCAGGTATGTGTTGCAAAGCTGCAAATTTCATGCTATCAGCTTCCATGAGTGTGCACTTTCACTTCTACATGCAGTAATAGTGGCCTGCAAACCCAATTCTAAACACACATTCAGCCCAATTTCCTGAGGTTGAGAATGAAATATTTTCAGGCCCAGAAATGTTAATTCCAGAAGAGGATATAGGGCCTGGGCTTTGTCTGCAGGTGCCCGATCGGAGCACGTGAAAGGCTCAGATGCTTCACTGAACTCCAGCCCCTGGACAGCCGAATGTCAGAATCCAGTCTGGCTTACCTTTCCCTAACACATTAAGATTCTTGTGATTCTTTTATCTCATTTCCCTTGTGCTACAGGTAGAATTGTGTGGAGGTTTCAGAAGAGGACACGGCTCACTGGGACACATCTATAAGTGTCACATTTATAGTATTGTTGACCACGTTTCTGCAAAGTTGGCTCAAGTGCTGCCCTTTAGGCCTCATGCACACGTTGCATATTTCATGCAAATTTTACCTGTGTGGTGAGATAGCACCAGCCAAGTAGAATCGATTCCAAAAATGTCATGTATACATTGTGAATAGTTTGGTCTGCACTACAGTATTGCTGGTGCCCCCTTCTGCCAATTTGGACCCACCTATAACATAGGGCCTGTGGCGAAAATAACCTCGCCACAGGGTTTTGGAGGGGCCTGTTTGCCAGCCTCTTGCCTCAGGATTATGGCCCATATACTAACTTTGAAGGAGAAGACAGACCGGCCGCACAGCTTAGATCTGTGGAACTGTTTTGGGCAGGAAAGCCAGGCTTGCGGTCGGCCAAATGTGACTTCCATGGAATTCGGGTACCCCTGCTCGGATCTGGGCGATTTTTGGATATGTTGTTCACCCAGATCAGAGCTATCCATGGATGTATACATTATGGGGATATGTGGAGTTTTGAGGTGTTTTCTGTGTTTTGGGGAAAATGTGTGTTTTCTGTCTGTGAGTGATTAAGTTAGCCCATTATGTTTGGTAATTGTATCACAGGCAGGGCCCAATGTGTTTTGGTAATTGTATTTTGTTGATTGCGTCAAAGACAATGCCCATTGTATTTTGTTGATTGCGTCAAAGACAATGCTCATTGTATTTTGTTGATTGCGTTACATACAGAGGGAAGGGGGTTTTGTGTACAATTGCTGGGAAGGTTTCAATACTGTAAATTCATGTGATTGGCTGAAATATAAACTGTCACAGTCTTCTACAAGGGCCCCAGGGGGAGTGTCCCTTGCTAGGAGACCTGCATAAAAGGCTGAAAAATAACCCATTAAAGAGTTCCTGTTTTACATTCAACATAGAGCCTCGTCTCATGTGTGTGGGGATTGCTATATGTGTATACTCCCCTGGCTATTACTCCTAGCCATTGTAAGAGCTGTTCCTGTTCCTGTGGTGGTATCGGTGTTGAGTGGAGCGCTTGGAGTCCTCGGGAGGCACTGGGAGCATCCATCAACGGAGGTACCCAGTCGGGGTGTCAGGAGATACTTTACATTGGTGGCAAGCGGCGGGATCGTTCCCACAGGCAGAAGGATAGCTACAGGAGACACCATTCCATGGATTTTACAATTTGAGGGCAACGCATGTCCCAGTACAGCGACTCTGACAGCACCAGAATAGAAACAGCAGTGGAGTACGATGAGTGTGTCATGGATGACCGAGATGCAGTCCGCAAAGGCATCTGGTACCAGGCACTGGGTATTGTGGAGTATATGCGGGACGAGAGACCCCCCACGGAAGACCAGCGGTTGCAGAAGTGAGTAGCCCTGCGGATGCCCTTCCTGGGAGAGCACCCCCTGGAGGAATAGGTAAAGAAATTGGAATACCTAGCATGGCAGGAGCTGTGGCTGGAAGATGCCTACCAGGCGTTCTGGTGGTCTGAGGCCCAGTACCTATCCAGGACAGCTAAGCATGACAAGCCAGAGGGAGAGGAGTTTGATAGTCCTGGCTTGTTATGGGAGACTTTTTCAGAGCTGGAGTTTGGGAGCCCTACACAAGCCCGGTTCCGTGATCTCTTGGAATGGAGGGAGAGCTGGGATGACACTCATGAGATTGAGCAGGACCTGGTCCACCTGGTGACCCGGGAGATGGAGCTGGAACAGGGCTACCAGCAGCTGTTCCACTCCAGTGAGAAGGCTCAGCAGGAGAGCAGAGTGACAGACCCAGACCCAGACCCAGACCTCTGCAGCTGGGAAGATATTGTGGAGGTTTACTGGGAAGAACCCCAGCGGCAATGTGATTTATTGGGAATTGGGAGCCCAGTCTCCATTCCCCAGCGGCAGGCTGAGTTACAGGGGGCAGAGACAGTCGGTCCTGTCCCCCAGCGGCAGAGTGTCCAGCAGGGAATAGAGAGCCCAGTCTCCTTTCCCCAGAAGCAGGACACTGTATTAGGAGCGGAGACGGTCGATCGCCCTCCCCAGCGGCAATGTGATTTCTTGGGAATTGGGAGCCCAGTCTCCATTCCCCAGCGGCAGGCTGAGTTACAGGGGGGCAGAGACAGTCGGTCCTGTCCCCCAGCGGCAGAGTGTCCAGCTGGGAATAGAGAGCCCAGTCTCCTTTCCCCAGCAGCAGGACACTGTATTGGAAGTGGAGACAGTCGGTCGCCCTCCCCAGCGGCTGGAAGTATGTATGGGAGAGGAGCTTGTTACCCCCTCTTGCCAGCGGCAGCTTAACGTACCAGGGGGAGACAGTAAGCCCCACAACAGTGCAGATGGGACCGTGGTCTCTGCACTTACAGCACAGGGGGTAGGGACAGTCGGTCCTGTCCCCCAGCAACAGGGCTGTTTAGCCTAAGGGGAGACAGTCGGTCTCCCTCTCCAGCAGCAGAGCTGGGTATCCAAAGGGGAGACAGTCGGTCTCCCCCTCCAACAACCAGGCTCCAACCAGGCTTCTTTCATGGTAGCGCTGGCACCAGGGCAGAGTACCGCTGATCCCTGCCCACAAAGCAACCTCCACTCCAAGTCAGGGAGCAACACAGAGACCGAGAGTACCAGTTACCAACATAACCTTGGTGGACTCACTGGACAGAGACAGGCTACCAAATTCAACAGGTCCAGTATTTGGTTGTGGGTGGACTGCCAGACTAACTCAGGTACCGACTGGCGTGAGGTCAGGTATCTGGTTAGTCTTCCTTGGGAGGGGGAGATGTGTGGCGAAAATAACCTTGCCACTGGGTTTTGGAGGGGCCTGTTTGCCAGCCTCTTGCCTCAGGATTATGGCCCATATACTAACTTTGAAGGAGAAGACAGACCGGCCACACAGCTTAAATCTGTGGAACTGTTTTGGGCAGGAAAGCCATGCTTGCGGTCGGCCAAATGTGACTTCCATGGAATTCGGGAACCCCTGCTCGGATCTGGGAGATTTTTGGATATGTTGTTCACCCAGATCAGAGCTATCCATGGATGTATACATTATGGGGATATGTGGGGTTTTGAGGTGTTTTCTGTGTTTTGGGAAAAATGTGTGTTTTCTGTCTGTGAGTGATTAAGTTAGCCATTATGTTTGGTAATTGTATTACAGGCAGAGCCCAATGTGTTTTGGTAATTGTATTTTGTTGATTGTGTCAAAGACAATGTCCATTGTATTTTGTTGATTGCGTCAAAGACAATGCTCATTGTATTTTGTTGATTGCGTTACAGACAGAGGGAAGTGGGTTTTGTGTACAATTGCTGGGAAGGTTTCAATACTGTAAATTCATGTGATTGGCTGAAATATAAACTGTCACAGTCTTCTACAAGGGCCCCAGGGGGAGTGTCCCTTGCTAGGAGACCTGCATAAAAGGCTGAAAAATAAAGAGCACTGCGAGCATCTATCAACGGAGGTACCCAGTCGGGGTGTCAGGAGATCCTTTACAGGGCCACTTTCAGGTTTTTTTCCAAGGCCACTTTACGTTCCCAGTCTTCCCCTGGCTTCATCTGATGTTATCTCCTGGAGCATTCACACATCAGTGTTTGGTCAGTGATTTTAATCAGTGATTTTGAGCCAAAACCAGGTGCGGCTCTAAATACAGAACAGGAGCAGATCTTTCCCTTATACCTTATATCTGTGGAGGCTCCAATTCTGGTTTTGGCTCACATTTATGATGGAAATCACTGACCGAAACACTGACGTGTGAATGAGGCTTTAGGCCCCTTGCAGATGAGCGTTTGTCATGCTGCGAGTCCGCAGCGCAGCACCCGGCCTGACATCCCATCACTGACGGGGTCATATAGCATTATATTGATATGTAACCCTTACAGATCTGGAATGTATTGGATAACACCGGCATAATGCTGCCAGTGTTATCCAATACATTCCAGAACTGTAAGGGTTACATAGCATCATAAATCAATATAATGCTATGTGACCCAGTCAGTGCTGGAAGGTCAGGCCAGGAGCTGTGCTGCGGACTCGCTCGTCTGCAAGGGGCCTTAACTGTCAGAAATGGTAACAGCACTCAAAGGGGCGTGGAAGCTTGTAACTCTTCCAGGTGACTTGGTTGACTATCCTTCTAAGAGTACTTAAGGCGGCTTGCTCTTTGGACATATTTACAGCAGTGATATAACCTTCAAGATACAGTTGATTGAGCATAGGTGATTCATTTGGCTATCTATGTGGATGATAAATTAAATTGATTTTTCTGCCCTGATTCTTTAGGGCATAGTTTAGGTGCTGGAAGCCTATGCATTTACCCATGACAAATAAATGCCATATATAATACTTAAAGGGGATGTCGCATATCTGCTGGTCCGCAGCTTTCTGCTTCTTCTGGGGGTGGGTAGCTTTGTTCTGATTCACAGAACAGGCAAGTGGTGCTTTAATGACATTGTGGCACTTGCCTGTGAGCATTCCCAGCGCTGCTAATAAAGTATTTTTGGCACGGACTGACATTTTTTTTTACTGACTTGTGTCAACCAGCTATGGTAAGCCTGCTTTCCATGATCCCCCAGTCTCCAGAAACTTGAGATGCTGGAGCAAGGTGTACAATAGCTGGCACGCATGCGTGATTATGCACATTACCGTCATTCTGCCAACACTGTGCATGTTCAGCCACCACTGATTGCAGTAGTGGCCGTTCCCCTTAACAACATTTTAGTACAAGGTGGAGGCATTATCTGAAAGGGGGCACCTCCACTAATACACTGCTCAAAAAAATTAAGGGAACACAAAAATAACACATCCTAGATCTGAATTAATTAAAGATTCGTCTGAAATACTTTGTTCTTTACATAGTTGAATGTGCTGACAACAAAATCCCACAAAAATTAAAAATGGAAATCAAATTTTTCAACCCATGGAGGTCTGGATTTGGAGTCACACTCAAAATTAAAGTGGAAAAGCACACTACAGGCTGATCCAACTTTGATGTAATGTCCTTAAAACAAGTCAAAATGAGGCTCAGTAGTGTGTGTGGCCTCCACGTGCCTGTATGACCTCCCTACAACGCCTGTGCATGCTCCTGATGAGGTGGCGGACGGTCTCCTGAGGGATCTCCTCCCAGACCTGGATTCAGGTCTGGGGAACGGGCGGGCCAGTCCATAGCATCAATGCCTTCGTCTTGCAAGAACTGCTGACACACTCCAGCCACATGAGGTCTAGCATTGTCTTGCATTAGGAGGAACCCAGGGCCAACCGCACCAGCATATGGTCTCACAAGGGGTCTGAGGATCTCATATCGGTGCCTAATGGCAGTCAGGCTACCTCTGGCGAGCACATGGAGGGCTGTGCGGCCCTCCAAAGAAATGCCACCCCACACCATTACTGACCCAATGCCAAACCGGTCATGCTGGAGGATGTTGCAGGCAGCAGAACGTTCTCCACGGCGTCACCAGACTCTGTCACGTCTGTCACATGTGCTCAGTGTGAACCTGCTTTCATCTGTGAAGAGCACAGGGCGCTAGTGGCGAATTTGCCAATCTTGGTGTTCTCTGGCAAATGCCAAACGTCCTGCACGGTGTAGGGCTGTAAGCACAACCCCCACCTGTGGACGTCGGGCCCTCATATCACCCTCATGGAGTCTGTTTCTGACCGTTTCAGCAGACACATGCACATTTGTGGCCTGCTGGAGGTCATTTTGCAGGGCTCTGGCAGTGCTCCTCCTGTTCCTCCTTGCACAAAGGCGGAGGTAGCGGTCCTGCTGCTGGGTTGTTGCCCTCCTACGGCCTCCTCCACGTCTCCTGATGTACTGGCCTGTCTCCTGGTAGCGCCTCCATGCTCTGGACACTACGCTGACAGACACAGCAAACCTTTTTGCCACAGCTCGCATTGATGTGCCATCCTGGATAAGCTGCACTACCTGAGCCACTTGTGTGGGTTGTAGACTCCGTCTCATGCTACCACTAGAGTGAAAGCACCGCCAGCATTTAAAAGTGACCAAAACATCAGCCAGGAAGCATAGGAACTGAGAAGTGATCTGTGGTCACCACCTGCAGAACCACTTCTTTATTGGGGGTGTCTTGCTAATTGCCTATAATTTCCACCTGTTGTCTATCCCATTTGCACAACAGCATGTGAAATTGATTGTCACTCAGTGTTGCTTCCTAAGTGGACAGTTTGATTTCACAGAAGTGTGATTGACTTGGAATTACATTGTGTTGTTTAAGTGTTCCCTTAATTTTTTTGAGCAGTGTAGAATTGAATCTATAAGTGGCTTATATTTAACTGAGCTTCAGGATGGGACCCAATCAATGAGATGGGAATATAAAACATAACATTCCTAAATAATGGGATATAAAAATGTAAAAATAACAGGGGGAAAAAAATTCAAAGGGAGTCTCACCAGTTTTACGGTGTCCTAAAGAAAGGTTAACCTGGTGATACCCCTAGTAAAATGCTGGGTCACAGAGCACGCCGGCGAGTCCTCATACTCACGAGCTCCTCCCTCCACTAATTGCAATAGGAATAAAGATGCCAATCAGCAGCAAAGAGATGGGAGCTCCGGTCTATGAACACTCGCTGAAGCACTGTGTGTACTGAACAGCTCTAGCGGCATAACTGTCAAATACAGATTTCAGCAAAACAGCTGGGTCAATACGCGCAGAGCCCCTATTACACCACCGATTCTCAGGCCAAGTATCGGGAGCAAGCACTGAAAGGAACGCTGATTCTCAATAACTGGCCTGTGGAATCATGCCATCGATCTCATCTTTCCTTCAGAATGGAAGAGGTTTGGTTATGAGCAGCACATCTCCTTGTGTATTCAGGGATATGCTGCCGATGATCAATATGTCTGAATAGGGGAATAATTGCTATAGTGATCTGGTGTTTTGCTAAGCTATCTGTCACCAATTTATGTTGCTCTTAGGACATCATAAAACTGGTGAGAGATTCCCTTAAAAAAAACACAATAAAATGTGTAAAACTGTAATTGAATGAATGTCATATAACGGTAAATAAATATTTGCTAATTTTATAACCAAAAAAGAAGAAAGTCCTTTGGCCAAAAATTGGGTAAAAATAGTCTCATCTGTTCCTTAGGATAGGCCATCAAAATCAGACTGGTAAGGGTTGGACTATCGGCACCCCTGCTGACTACCTGCTTGTAGGGGCTCTCCATTGGTCACACTGCTCGCTGGCTACTCATTTAGTGGCCGTCCTGGGTATAGCAGCTTTGTCCCATCCAAACCCCTTTAAGGGGTTACAAATCAATTCAATCCAAACATATCCTCTGGCAGCTGAGGCCTACCCACCAGATATTGACATTGGCCTCATGGGTTTGAAATAAGACCAGTCTGAAAGCTTCCAATTGGCAATCCCACAATCCGGGAGCCAAGCGGATGCATAGATAAGTGATCACTAGTGATTTTCTGAGTCAATGCATGCATAGCCATGACACTGGGGAGCACAGATAAAACTGGATGGGAATCATGAGCCAGACACTGCTGCCATACATACACTTCGATCCCCCCATCGATCTCTACTACTGCTGATTAATTCAATTAAGCCAGAGTCCTTGCTGTTAATTGATTTCTGCTGCATACGTTCTGGAGAGAGCTTCAGTTTAAGCTTAATTAGTCTTAATTTATATTCTGAGCAAATTCCTATCTTTATACAGTTTCATCTGTTCTAAACAGGTTATTTAAAGACTCCGGTCCAGCTGAGCTCTGTAATGAACACAATGCGCTGGGAGGTGATCTACAGCTCGAATGGGATTACTTGCATAACATTTTGTGTTCGTGAGCATTAAATAGGTCTTCCAGGTTTTCCCAAATGGAAATGTTTCATTGTGGATGTATCATTTCCAAGAGCCCATGCTCGTACAGATTAACAGGATTAGTGGTAATAGACACCTTTTATAGCACTTCACAGCTAAAGGTCATAAAAATGACAATAATAAATTCACAAACCCCAAGTCATGAGGATGATCCAAAAAGTGTAAATCAGCGGCGGCTTGCCTGTAGTGGTAGAGATAACTACTTTCACATTGATAGAAAGGAAGAGCTCTCCTGCCTGCGTAAATATGGATGAATTTAGCATATGTGGATTACACAAAGCAGAGGTGAAATCATTTACACTTAGATAGTTTTTCTTTTTATAATCACAACCACATAGCCTGTTACATGTTGGCTGGCAAGTAATATTAGGCAATATTTGCTAACAGTGTGGAGCATAAATCTGCCCCTAGCTGAGCATCACTTTGGGGCAGACACTGTTTGGATTTGGAACCATATGCTCCAGCCTGACACATACAGGTGAGGCCCTAGGAATTGTACTGATGACATTATGTGATTTGTTTTCCCCCTTAAATTCACCTTACATGGGTTTACAGGATTAGAAACAATATACCGTAGATGTTTTCTGCCATAAACAGCACACTATTGTCCACAGGTTGTGTGTCGTACTGCAGCTCAATATAGCCGAGCAGTAATAACAGACATAACCCATGGACAGGTGAGACACTGTTTCTGGAAGAAAGCAGCCATATCTTTGTAATCCTGGACAACCCCTTAAAAGAGGACATGTCACTGCTCTTTACTGTAGATTTTAAATACTTATTTTTTTCCTGCCAAATTCTGGAGCATATGTCCTTAGAGTTTCGTGTTCTCTTCCCCTATCTAGAAGGTTGCATCCCTGCAGAATTTGGTATTGTCAGCAGTGATTGGACACATCCCTGCCCAACTGGTAACATCAGATGTCAATTACATATGTACTTAGAATTTCGTGTTCTCTTCCCCTATCTAGAAGGTTGCATCCCTGCAGAATTTGGTATTGTCAGCAGTGATTGGACACCCCCTGCCCAACTGGTAACATCAGATGTTAAAACTCCAGAAGTGATGATAGAGGAGCAGTACGACAGTTATAAACAGTTCTGAGCCCCTCAAGAACCATTTCCATTAGTTTCCCTCACAAGTTCTTCCATTTTTGTGTATTTGTCTCACTTCTTTCACACTTGACCAGAATGAAAGAAAAAAGGTTATTCAATGACTATCATTCAAGTGAAAACATAATCACCCCCTTTATTTCCTGTTGCTTATATAAACCCTACATACTGTAATTTTAGCTTCACATGACCCATGTCTCAAAAAAAGAGGTTTCACTAATCATGCACTTCTCTTATAGATACCACCTTTGCCCAGTCTCCTCCTAGTAGAGGAAAAATTAACCCATCTGCAGTGAAGGAGGCCACGAATTATTGAGATGTTTTGTGTGGCATTTTGGTTGAGTTGTGCATGCATTCTTGGAGAAATGATGATCTGAAAAGATTCACCAATGTTGCAAATCTCCATTTGTAGATAATGGGAGGAATGTTTCAAGATTGGAGTTTCATAGGCTACTCAATCTCCTTTGCACTGGAGTCAGAAGAGGCGCAAACCTCTTAATAAATTAGGGGCATCTTTGGCCCACTAGATCTATTAGCTGCACGGTGTAATTATAGCAAATTTGACTGCATGTGGGAGGCCAAACACCTCCCCACTAAGCCCCGTCCAGTGTCTAGTGTGTTGTAAAGGATAGAAAAGTGTTGGCCAAAAAAAGGCCCAGAATACTCTCCCCAATGGCGCTCTCTGTGGTTGGGAGTCTCAGAGCCTTAAAATGGTTTTATAACCATTTCCAGACTGATACATTTCAATAATGTTCTCTCATGTCAGGAATTTCTTTTGATCATGGCAATTCACAGTAAAATGGGAACAGTAGACATTGGCACGTGTGAAAACTGGCGCAATTACTTTTCCACACAGGGTCAGTTGGGACTGGGTAAGTCCTTCCCTTTAATAAATGGCATTATCAAATAAAAACTGAAAAAAAAAAAAAAAAAAAACTTGTTCCAACCCAGAATGAAGATTTGCAAAACCAGAAGACAGAACGGTAATGGGGCAAATACTTCTTCAGAGTGATTTAGCAGCTTTTGATATAAGATGTATTATTTTTTTTATCATTTCGGTGAAGAACATCCAAAAGAGTCTAAGGATGGTCCCTCGAGCTCCTACTCCGATCCCTGCAGTGTAGCACTGCCATATGTTTTACTGAAATTAAACAGACATATTCAGTTTATTTTCACTTTCATGGTACTTAAAAGATTTGACCTGCTTCAGGCTGTACTGTAATCAGGCAATGCCTCATCTCTTCCCTGCTAAATGGACCCAATCTGAAAACATACAACGGTTCTAGTCAATGTGGCTGCTCAGCTTTATAGCGCTGGTAATGAAGATTAGAGCTCCGTCACCCTGATAAACT
Organism: Bufo bufo; assembly: GCF_905171765.1. NCBI lineage: Eukaryota > Metazoa > Chordata > Amphibia > Anura > Bufonidae > Bufo > Bufo bufo. Next base: position 88,050,915 of record NC_053396.1, read on the forward strand.
TCTAAAGCTTAGAAACCTGAATTTTTATGGTCATGTTTTCATGCCTCAATATGGAAATGAAAGCAGGGTACAGGCATGAGCAGTTAGAAGTGGGATTTTATTGCCCTGAAAAGCTTTTTAAGTGTTCCTAAATCAGGAACAAACATGTCTATGTTAAGAGAACAGTCACTTACCCAGCTGTTCCAATGTGTAGAGAAAAAGTGAGAACCACATGATGTCCAAGTGGGGAAAAAAACAAGCGAAAGGGAGGTTTTTGTAGAAATTACCCAGTAATTAAGACAGTGTCAAGTATGTCCACTAAATGCTTATGAACAGATTAACACAGATATGAGGATCAGAAACCCTGGCACTTACCTAGGAAGATTGTCCGCTGCACATTAGGAAAATTAAAGTCTCTATACTTGCTAAAGAAAGTTCTCATAGTCCCTCCGCTCAATAAACAGAGTGTAACCCACAATTCTTATTTCTACACTAACTTACAGTCTATTTCTGTGGTCTCAGTAAGACATACAGTACATTTCTAGTACATGTAGAACTATACAGGAGCGTTGTCTGGCCTGTAAGACTCCTCACACCTCCTAAGGTGCTCTCCAAACCATGCACTGAAATGGTAGTCACCCAGGCAAGCTGTCAAGTGCTTGATAAGCTGGGGGAAAAGGTACTGAAGGACTTTTTATTAGAGAATTAAAAAGAACAGCATTTGGGAACATTAAAGAGGACCTTTCATCAGAATCAAGTATGTAAACTGAATATACATACATGGAGAGCGGCGCCCAGGGACCCCCCTGCACTTACTATTATCCCCGGGCGCCGCTCCGTTCTCCGGTTATAGGCTCCGGTAAAGTCATAGTTAGGCTCCACCCATTTGAGCCTGCCGCGGTCTCCTTCTCCTATGCTGTAGCGCTGGCCAATCGCAGCGCTCAGCTCTTAGCCATGCTATGAGCTGAGCGCTGCGATTGGCCAGCGCTACAACATAGGAGAAAGAGACGCCGGCAGGCTCAAATGGGTGGAGCCTAATTATGACTTTACCGGAGCCTATAACCGGAGAACGGCGCGGCGCCCGGGGATAATAGTAAGTGCAGGGGGATCCCTGGGCGCCGCTCTCCATGTCTGTATATTCAGTTTACATACTTGATTCTGATGAAAGGTCCTCTTTAAACAATTTCCTGTTAGAAAGCAGTTAGATTTTTTTTTTGGACAAATCTATTGTATTTTATTTCAGAAGAATGTAGTGTGTGTGTGAGAAAATTAAAAATGCTCAAATTCATTATTTGGACCCATTACAGTTTTCTCATTTATTTGGCACGGCCTTAACAGCTTCATACAGTGTTCTTTTCTGGTGGTTTAAAATACTGACTTTTTGTGTTATATAACACATATTTTAGGTAATTTCAAGTTGTGCTTTTTAAATACGGTCATTTAGCATTTTTTATGGTGTTGTTCAAGACCTGTAGAAAAGTCTATAGGAAAAACACCAGAAAAATACCCTAACCAGATCATGTTGCTTTTGAAAAAAAACATCACTAACCAATTGAATGAGCGAGCCACACAAGTCGCAAGAATATTCAACATTGCTGAATTTTTTTTGTGACTGGCGTGGTTATCCAAATTCATTTCCATGGGATCACCGCTACTCTGCTATCCTGGCCATGACCACGGTCGTCTGACCAGTCTCGCCGTACCATTAAGGAGAATCTATCACTATGAGGCCTCTTGCACACAAACGTTGTGCATTGATTCCGTGCATTGGGGATCACAATTTGCGGTCCCCAATGTACAGGCAAAGTCCGTGCAGAGGCCGAGACAGATCGAGACCTATTCAACTTGAATGGGGTCCATGATCCGTCCACACCAGAATTTTTTTTAAAGATCAATTTTTTTTTTTTGCGGTGCAGAGCCACAGAGAAACCACGGAAGCACTCTGTAGTGCTTCCGTTCCGCATTTCAGTGATTGCGGACCCATTGAAGTGAATGGGTCCGCATCCGTGATGCGGAGTGCAAACGAGCCGCAATACGGCCACGGACACACAACGTTCCTGTGCAAAAGGCCTGAAATGCAGTGCAATCTGCAGGAGGAGCTGAGCAGACATTAGCTTGACATTTAAAGGGGTTGTCTCATCATAGACAATGTGGGCATGTCGCTAGGATATTCCACCATTGTCTTTTAGGTGCGGGTCCCACACCTATACTCGAGAATGGAGCCCCGCAAGGTGGTGGCTGGAGGACTCTGGTCCAGCCACCACCAAGCCGGCTCCCCATAGAAGTGAATGGGAGCGTACCGCACATGCGCGGACCCCTCTCCCATTCATTTCTATGGGGCCGACGGAAATGGCTCGGCTATTTTCGCTGGCCCCATAGATAATGAATAGTAGGCAATTTGACAAAATACGAGATATAGTGAGAAGTTGCCTATCAATCTTATATGATGATGAAATATTGTACGATGCCCTTAAATATGGGTGCCGCATAGTCCCAAGAAGGGCTCTCACATTGTCCAGCTCTCTTTCACCATCATTATTTACACTAAACAAAAGGAGAAACCCCTGGAATACGTGGCTGAGCTATAAGGGATTTACAAAGTGCGGCAACTACCCCTGCGAAACATGTAATTATGTAACTGTAACGAAAAATTTCCAGAACGCTGATCATTCATCAACATTCTTTGTCAAAAGTTATATAAATTGCAACAGCACAGGAGTGGTGTGATTGGATGTGTGGAATGTGATCTAATGGATGTAGGTAGTACTAGACGCAAGTTTAAAAATAGGATTTTAGAACATCTAAAATTATATAATAAATCCTACAGCTTTAAATATTTTAAATGCTGCTAAGCATTTTATTCACATCCACAGTCAAAAAAAACTAACACTTTCCGTGCTTTTGCAATTGAAAAAGTTACAGCGCCACCACGGGGTGGTGATCAAAGAGGAGGAGAGAAGCTTTCTGGATCTTCAGGCTCAATACTAGGGTTTCCACAGGTTTGAACCAGAGAAAGGAATTAATGTAGGTCTATCAACAATAGCAGTTGAATATAGGGAAATACAAACACAAAATAAATCTTTTTTTCTCTCCTGTTTTTGTATATATTGTGTTGTTGCAAATATATTCTATTCGTTCATCAGTGAAATCCTTGGCTTAGATGGCTTATGAAGTGGTCTGCCTTGATGTTTTAATTTTTTTTATGTATTTGTCACTGTGCACATTGGGTGGTTTTCATCAGGTTTTTCCCAAGGCCCCCATACCGTGTGATTGAGGTGGGGAGCCTGGGGTTAATTTGATCTAAGCACCAGGGAACTATGCAGCACAGGTAGATTTTAATGATACATTGGGCAAGAGGTGGTTCTATGTTGGAATGACCAATAGTAGCGAGACATCCCTTCCTCTGGTTTTGTGTTGGGGGGAGGGGATGTTGGTGTTAAATATCTCAAACCAACATGAAACATTGTTACGACTAAGGACAGACATCAACGATTACCGCATGCTCAGTGGTTGTGTCTGCTGATGTATATAGGTATCAATAAAGAATAATCTTTTATTGGATTACAACTTTAGTGCCAAAACCATTTTTTCTACTTTCTTAATGAATGGAGGGTAGCTGCACATGCGCAGGGCTCCGTTCTCGATATAGGTGCGGGTCCCAGTGGTGATCACCAGGCATCTGACTCGCTGTTTTGGGGAGCAGCGCTGCAGTAATCAGCAGCGCTGTGCAGCTCCAGAGCTGGAGCTACAGCAGAACAACTAGTTGATTGGGGAGGGGAGCAGGATGCCGGACCCTTGCCGATAACATATAGATTATCTATCCTGAAGACACGCCATCAATAGTAAAGGAATATTCCAGTAACAAGTTATCCCCCTTTTAGGGAGTTTCCATAATTTTCAGGAAACTGCACCATGCCCAGGAGCAGAATGGGAAGTTAAAAGTGGCCCTGGAAAAAGCCTGAAAGTGACCTTATGTTGTAGGCAGGTACAAATTGCTAGAAGGTGGGGTAACACAAGTAGGCAGTGCCAACACGTGTGTGTGTGTGTGTGTTTTTTGGAGGGTCCCTCTGTGGTGGCCATCAATAGCTGCACGTTCTGACCTCCAGTTGTCTCTAAATAAGCACGTCCCGCTGCAGTATTCAACCGTATCGCGGTCCAGAGGACAGCCAGACACCTGCAGCCGCCAACCGGGCACACGATTACCTGATGCTCCCAGTATTTGTTACCTCTGAGAGCATCAGATCATTATGTACTTGGCCAGCAGCAGTACAGAGGGCCTGGGGCTTGACCAAGACCTTTCCGTGTAAGGTCTATGGTTAGTCAGTCATGCAGATCATCCCCATTCAAGAAAACAAGGCTCATCTTCGATACTAGACACAACTTACGGATATGGCATAGTTTACAAATGAAGATAACAAACAGACCTCCCCTTTAATGACATTATAGCATCCCCTGATATGACCTACCAACAGCATGAACCGGTCTCGATTAAACCTGCACCCGTGCTATTAACAGATAGTCTCATTTCCATGAGCAGAACAGTGGTTCCATGTTGTATGTGCCCTCTTCAACCTATGCGGACGTAACCCCCTTGCTCGCTCGACGGACTACTTTAGTTTGGGCGCTCACAAATAGTCACATTAGGACTGATTTGTTCCATGTGCCTATACAATCCAAGAAGCGACTTCCGGCCAGTGCATACAAGTGGTGTACTTCATGAAGACGTAGGTCATGTCAATCCAGTGAGAAATAAGCATTCCGACCATCATTTCCATAGGAAAAAAACTTTATTTAACAATATATCAGGATTCCAACATAGCTCCAGGGATCTGGAGTTCCAGGCATTAAACGTGGACATGGGGTGAAGTTTAAACAGCAGGGCAAATGTATTCAACAGGAAACAAAGAAAATAATCTCAGGTGAGGCATGGAAATATAAAATCGAGTGCCTGAGGAATGACAAGCAAACAGAAGCGTTACCGGAGGACGTGGATTACAGTGAAAACTGAATGTGTGCACGGAAAGCTCTAAGTGTGATGGAGTCGAACCCTGCCTCCCACACCAGGCGATATGAGTCAAGCATTCCCGGTGGAGAGGCCTCGGACATGAAATGGCGTGCATAGCAGGGTGGAACCATGAGCTCCGTCCGAGAATCCAGGGTTTACAAGGCACAGTCCAAAAAGTAAACCAAAAATAAAATATATATATATTTATAAAAGTGTTTATCCTACCATTGCTTAACTGTGTCCTAGTCTGTGGTACTGGTGACTGCAAAGCTAGAAGGGGCTACAGAGGAGAGACAAGGAAGCTGCCCACCCTCCACTGCCTGAGAGATGCAGCAAATATTACAGTCCTGCCCTGGTCTTAACCCTTAGCTGAACACACGCACATACACACACATTTAACAGACCTAAATTGGGAACAGGGAAGTGATTGTGCACAGTCCGCCTCACTCCGGGGGAATACGATTACATATTAATCCCTCGCAGACTTCAGAGAAGAGGTTGTGGCTTAACTGTATTACACGATTAAAACCTTTGGAAGTTTTGATTATTCTGGACATTTGCAGTTATTGCTCAGGATATTTTCTATTAACCCTTTCAGCCCCTTGAAGGTATAGGCCGTTCACTTGTATTGTCCCATTGGTCAGATTCCATTTTCCTTCTGTCCAGCAGTCCATTAGATGACCGGGCACAGAAGACAGTCCTGCGTTAGCCCGAGGCGATACAGAAAGACTGCTCAGCGTGCATTCCTACAGTCCATTGAAACGCATTAAGGTGGCGTGAAGTTAAGACTATTGTAGGGAATCGGTCAGTGCCAGTTCCCATGCCGCAAAAGTCGTGAGGGAAAAATGACGACAATTGGGCAGATTTAGGGTACCGGTCATAAAGAAACACTTCTTTGCTGCCCATAGCAGCCACACCGCTGCTTTCATCCAAACTGAAAGCTGTTCTGTGACTGATTGCTATGAGCAGTGGTTTTCCTTTCAGACCAATTCATAAATCTGAGGCAGCACTATTGCTCGGCAGAAGTCGCGGTGTAGCGCCAGCTGTGCCATGCAGGTGAAGCCACCGAAGGATATGTCTCTGTATAGAGCCGCAGGGGTCACTTACAAACAGATGAGTGATTTATACATTAATATCCAAACTGGGGAGAAGCCGAAGATGAACCACTAGTCGAACAATATGGCAGACCGGAAACGGTCTAAAAGAAAAGCGGTCTTGGTTGGCCATAGCAACCAAGCGGAGCCCAACTTTCATACTTCAAGAGCACTATTAAGAAATAAAAGCTGTGCTGTGATTGGTCGTTATGGGCAACAAAGGCCGTTTTTCTTTAAGACCACGTCATCTGCCCCATATGAGGTAGAGGTCCTTCAAAATAACAAAGTGCAAGAGCCCAAGGTTGTACAATACTGATCCTTTGTAAATGACTCCCAGGGTCTTGCAGGTTTTGGATTCAGTACATTATTGTCATTGAAAACAAAGTTAACCCTTTAGGGTGCTTGCACATCTGATGGGTCGGCTGTGGATTCTCTGCAGCAGCAGAATCTGCGCCATTAAAGGGGTTATCCAGAAAAGGATATTTATAACTTATCACTAGGATAGGTCATCAATATTAGATCTGCAGAGGTGCGACCCCCGCTGATCAGCTGCTATTAGAAAAGGGCAGACTGAGCCTCTTCCTAGGCCATGTGACATCACCATACATCGGTCACATGGCCTAGTTGCAGCTCAGCCCCATTCTAGTCAATGGGGCACAGCTGCAATACCAAACACTGCCACTATAGGATGTACGGCGCTGTCCTTGGAAAGCTTCCAGGAGCCTGTATTAATCACCGGAGCTCCAGTGAGCGCAGCAACTGCCTGAAACAGCTGATCAGCACGGTGCTGGGACTTGGACCCCCACTAATGTGATAATGATGACCCATCTTGAAGATACATCTTTATCTTTTCCAGGATAACCCCTTTAAGTTGGGTAATTCATAGCACAAACACTGAGGGTTTGCCACATTGGTGAAATCCGCAGCATAAATGCACATGCTGCGGGGGTTAAATCTGCAGGGCAAAGTTGTGTGCGGATTTTGCTGCAGAAGTCTCACAGCACGTGGATGAGGTGTTCTTAGAATCTAATCCACGTTGCTGCCACTGTAAAATGCATATTTTCCACACACAACTGGAGCCCCAAGCTGTAGTCTTCAGTGGGTGGTCAGCCAGAATTACCATTGATGTAAGGGTTAACAAGACCAGTTTGAGACTTTGACAGCTACATTTGGGTGGATTTCCTCTGCTATTATTAAGAACAGTCTGAAGAATTACTACCAAAGAGGCTTCTTATCCTATGAATACATTGTCGGGGTGACTCGTGGATGCTTTCATGATATGAATAGATATGCAATTGGATTTAGGTTTCCAAAAAACTTTTTTTCTTACTAAGAAAACAAAATGAAAATAAATTTGGAGTTTATACAAAAACAGCTTTACAGTATTTGTCTCAAAAACACATTAATTTACAAAAAATATCAAAGTTAATCTCTTAAGGTACAGGAGGAAAATCCATCTGGAAAATTTAAAAAAAAAAAAAAAAAAAAAAGGTGCTAATAAATTTTAATTTCACCTTTTCTTTTCACATATGTACATGGTGTTTAGAGCGTGAGGAGAAGGAATGGGGCTCATGTAAGATGAAAGAAAAAACACATTGCTGCAGATCTGAGAAGTCCAGACAATGAAGTGGTTTGTAAAAGGGCGACTGGTAGGACATTTTCTATATATTTCAGAATCTGAACCGCTCCTAACCTAAGATAATGTGCAGGAGCAAAATCGGCAAAACATTATAAAATAGGAATAATGACAGGGGATTGCGTATGTACAGAAACCATAAAATAAAGTAGGGAAGAGAGCCGAACTTTACAGAAGTACTTATGTCATGTGCTTAAAAGCAATTCGCACCTTTGGCCTGCTCCGAAAAACAACAAAACAAAAAAAAAGCAGGTCCAACTCGGAAGAAAAATTTAAAAAGAAAATATTAACATTGAAACTGAACGGTGCCAAATGCAAACATGAGGTGGAGGGCTGAGCGCGTGGTGCTTTTGAGATTCTATTTTAAGGCCTTGTCCCTAGAGACGGAGTGTCTCAGAGCCCCTCTCCAGCAGACAGACAGCTGCCGCCTTACAGCACACAAGCCCTTAATCTGCCTCAATACAAAAGGGACACCAGATCCTACTCTGCATAGAATGTAAAACAGGGCACTGCCCCGGGGGGTATATGGAAATGTGCTGGAGGCGCCACTAGCAAGGCAGGTAGTTATGGCAAGAGGTACACGGCAAACCCTGCACTCCATGCAGGGCCTCACAATTCATAGGTCCTGCTCTGTACCTTGGGGGGTGAATGTCTGACATCAGAAGACCAAGGGAAAGAAACAACCACCTGAGGTGGATGGTCCAGATGTCCCTGGAGTGAACGAGGGTATAAGTATCTGGCACGGAGACTCGTGTATAGAATTATGTACACACTCCAATGTGGTTGGATCCTACATGCCAGAAAGCAGCAGAGGGAAGTAAGACATGCAGCACATGTCCTGACTCGACTGCTGCGCTCAGGCAAGCGTGTAGGAAACCCTTCCATGACAGGATTTACAACAGGGTGTGTTCAGTGCGGAGGAGCGAACAAGTATATGCAAGTGTCAGTATACAAGAGTGTATGTAAAAGGTCTGCAAATAGTAAAAAAAAAAAAATAACACACCAAGACATGTCAAGGAAAAAGGCAGTTGTATCCACCTTGTTACAAGAATTCTTCGTGTCAGCCAAATATGCTAAGAATATTAGACATGCAAAAAAAGGAGGAGAAGCATCTGATGGAGAGAAAAGTTCTAGAAGAAAAAAAAAAAAGAAAAAAAATGAGAAAGGTGGTGGATGTGGAGAGAAGATACGAGGTGGGAAAGTGGTGAAAGAACAATGCTAGATCCAGAGATAGAAGTGACACGAGGGGTGAAGAAGTGCAGGACAGCCATTAGCAAAACTACGCGGCCGATACCAGAAAGAGTAAGCCGAGGGCAGGAGAAACGTGTGTTATGTGAATGACTGGATATTTGCATAAATACTTCTAGGTAAGTGGTGGTCCCCATAGATTTGTATTTGTGGCGTATATTCCATACGGCAGGAGGGTAGTTGGCCTCCACAGAGTGCGCCCTCCCAAAGGCTGTAATAAATATCAATATCAGGACCACAGCACAGGAGTGTGCACCCCACACGGTCTGCTTACTGTGGTCCGAAATAGTGTAACTGCCCTAATAGGAGAACCCTTCCAAGTCCTACCCCAGACCATAACCCCAATGTCACCATCAGCGCCATGTAGCCGGGTGGCACGGTCACTGGTGGAAGGCTGAACTCAGTCTGCAATTAATCATCACACAAAGGTGCATAAAGCAGAAATGTCGTCAAGACTGCAGCTACCACACGTGTCCCAGACTCGAGGACCACACTAGCTTTTTCACCAATGTGAATTACATTTTTGTAGACTGAGTCATTTGTACTGCACTATTCAGATGAAAACCATACGAGTCTGCGGCACAGATGCAAATATAAATTATCTATTAGAGCCTACTGGAGGAACTCTGGGTGACCACGGTATGAGCATCTACACCCTCAACTGATGCTACAGCAACATGCAAGTTCCTGAGTGAACATAATACTGCCGCACTATGGGTGGCATTAACTCCAGCGGGTAAATAATGACAAAAAGGTCACCAGTAATCAGGTAGCAAATTGCCAAATCAGGGGAGTAGAACCAATGTAACAACTGAGAACAGAACCCTCCCTGGTCACTTACAGCCACATTGATATAGGGCATGAATGTTACTTCTACTCACTGAGAACATATGGGACCAAGTTCCCTTAGAAAAAATAAGATTTCATTTACATTGGGCATAGTTCACTCGTATAGGTCAGTCATTATCCTGAATATTTCTTTGTGCAGTCAGGTGATTGCCACAAAACTGGATCCAGCACGTACAAGCTGTAATCATTGCATCCATGTCGTCAGTAATTTCATTGTAATGAGACCAGTGGGCGGTATTGGTGATGCAACCAACTGAAAGGAGTGTGCAATTAAGTGCATATATGTGTTCACAGGTAGCTTGCTTTGTGTGTACCAGTGTGCAGGTAGTGTGTGCATGCGTGGCTGAATGGTTACAACCCACCGAGGGCTTAGTCAAGTAAGCCAGGGTGGGTTTAAACTGGAAAAGAGTCAGACACACAAAATTATACCACTCAGGAACAGAACACAGACAGGGCCCTGGTGGGGCTTCCCATCACTGTGCCCTACTATGCCATTAAAAGCTTGTCATTCACAACCGGGTACAGTAGATGTAACATCAGGGCTTCCAGCGCAATTTTACAAAGTTTACTAAGCGTATGTCAACCCCTCTGCTACCATGACATGGGCCACTGCTTTGCTGAATACTGAAGTCACAGCCATCAATACTACCTGCATCATTGTGCCTCCACAACATGAATCGTGGAAGACAGTTCAGACTGCCCTTGCTTGTCAAGTAAGGGTTAACCACGGCAGGTGTGCAAAGTGCAGACAGGAGCATATCCAAACCACCCTCCCCTGGACAGGAAAGGGAGCAGAACAATGGGGCAAACTATATAAAAATACCTAACATAGGGAAAGTTAGTCTTATTGCTCCGTCTCCCAGAGTCCTGTAATGCAGAGTGACCTTTGGCCTGTGCTCCTGGTGCTTGGATTGGCCATCCCACTGATGGGGCGCAGGATGAGTTGTCACAGTTCTTCTCAGACCTTGTAATAGATGTTTGCGGGGCTTTGAGGTGGCATCTCTTGTACAATGTACACAGGGTGTCCATAATCCCCGCTCACCTTCTCATAGTGTGGGCAGTAATTGTTCTCTGTAGTCCGCAGAGGGATGATGATGTCACTTGGCTCAGTGCCAGAATTTCCACTGCATTTAGGGCTAGCCAATGTGCTAAGAGATAGGGCAGCTGCCCGTTGCTGAGTGTGTTTGCGGTGCCGTTTTCGGATCTTGATAAGCAAAACTACTAGGAAGATGATGATGAGAATAAAAATGACGCATCCCGCGCCAATGGCGGCAAATACAGCCACTTTAGAACTGAAGAAGTTATCAACACCGCCTCCAGAGGAAGGTCTATCCGCCTGGTTCACAGTATCTGAAAGAGAAGTACATGAAGATTGGGGTGAGCATGGCAAAAGGAACCAAAAAACCCAGCAGATTTACATCACGACTAATACAGACAAAGGGCCCTTTTACATGGACAGATGATTGAGCCGGTTTACAGACAACGACTGTGTGGACGAACACTCTTTCCAACAACTGGTGGGCATAAATCTGCTGGCCTTCAGGAAACAATGGGCAGATGCTGGTTTGAAAGCCAACGGTATAATTTATGTGCGTCGGCCACAAATCTCCAGTAAACTGGGGACGTTCTGCTGACATAAGGTAAAAGTGTGGGGGATGAGGATAATTCGTCCCTCCATCAGCCAATGTAAAGGACATTTAAAGTGGTTTTCTGAACTTTTAATATTGATGACCTCTCCTCAGGACAGGTCATCAATATCAGATCGGCAGGGGTCCGAATCCTGGCTTCCCCACCGATCGGCTGTATGAAGAGAAGGCATAGCAGCAGTGAGCAGGAAGTAGGGATCGACCAATATTGATTTTTTAGGGCCGATACCGATAATTTGTCAACTTTCAGGCCGATAGTTTTTACCGATATTCTGGGTATTTTTATTTTTGAGGGAAAAAATTTTTTCCTACACAAATCTGCTGAAAATTAATGTTTATTGTTAACGTGTATTTTATTTTTTTTGTAAATCTTTTTCATTTATACTTAATATTTTTGTGTTTTTTTTTTACTAACTTTTAGCCCCCTTAGGGACTAGAACCCTTGTCCTATTCACCCTGATAGAGCTCTATCAGGGTGAATAGGATCTCACACTGTCCCTGCTGCTCTGTGCTTTGTGCACACAGCAGCATGGAGCTGACTATGGCAGCCAGGGCTTCAATAGCGTCCTGGCTGCCATGGTAACCGATCGGAGCCCCAGGCTTACACAGCTGGGGCTCCGATCGGAGGAGCAGGGGAGAGGGGATCCTGTGGCCACTGCCACCAATGATTAATACTGGGTGGGGGGGGCGCACTGCCACCAATGTTTTTACTATTGGGATGGGGGTGGGGGGCGCACTGCGCCACCAATGATTAATACTAGGGGGCTTGAGGGGGGGGGGGGGGGAAGCGCACTGCGCCACCAATGAAGATACCTCTCTTTCACATACAGGAGGCGGGAGCTGGCTGCAGAGTCACATAGCAGGCTCCCGACCTCTATGAGCGGTAGCTGCGATCCGCGGCACCTAAGGGGTTAACTACCGCGGACCGCAGCTGCCGTTCATAGAGGTCGGGAGCCGGCTATGTGATTCTGCAGCCAGCTCCCGCCTCCTGTATATGAATTAATGAAAGACTCATCTTCATTGGTGGCGCAGCGGCCACAGCCCCTCCCCTCCTCTTGTCTTCCGTCCTGTCATTGGAGGCAGCGGCAGCAGCATCACAGGGGGAGGAGACACTGCTTCCTTCTCCCCTGTGCTGCGGAGGAAACACAGAACGCGCTGAGAGCAGCGCGTTCTGTGTTCCCAATACGTTATCGGAATATCGGCAAAATAGATGCCGATAACGTTCAAAATCCTCAATATCGGCCGATAATATCGGTAAAACCGATAATCAGTCGATCCCTAGCAGGAAGAGAGACAGCAGATGGCACATGCACACCTTCTCCTCATACAGCTGATCGGAGGGGGTTTTGGGTGTCGGACCCCCACAGATCTGATATTAAAGACCTCTCCTGAGGAGAGGTCATCAATATTAAAAGCCTGGAAAAGCCCTTTAAAAGAGCGGCAGGACAGCATTTAAATGGCGAATAGCTTCTATTATGGCGGATCTATAAAATACTGTAAACAATAATCTAATTACATCCAAGGACAATATTAACGTTATAGCTTTTCATGCAAAATGTGCAGCAATTTCCACACTTACTACATATTGCAATTTAAAAAACAGGCAAAAGATTAACCGTTTACTGGGGGGGGGGGGGGGGGGGGGGGAATCATAAAAATCCTTTGCGTCCTGTAACTATAAAAGAACCCAATAGGATTATATCGAGGTACAACACAAAGATGGAAGCAGTAACTTTTAGGCACATTTGTTAACATCTTTCATACGTTTCACAAGTAACTTATTATCTGACTGCAGGAACAGCCAGGAACGGAGAAGGACCATGTGGTAAAACGATCCATCCCATGACCACCCAAAGCTTAGTACCTACACTGTACTGCAACGTTCAGCCAATTCTACTTTACAATTGTGACAGGATTGGTGAACAGTAGTTTCTCCATGTACGTGCCATATCACAGGTAGTTATTTGTATCTCACCTGGCTTCCCATGGTCTTCTCCCTCAAATCCATTGTTCCATGGTCCAGGTGTTGCCATCTTCCCAGTATTATCCACTTCTTTGCCTGGCCGGCTAGTGGTGACATGCTCTGGTAATACTGCATTTGGATCTGTAAACAGAGTTTTAGAACATCAAAACTTTTGCCAATAGCATTCAAGAGGAAATTGTAGTTCATAATGTGAGCTCAACATAGTTGTCAAAATTCGTGGAACACGTTTGTCATGAACATCAACTGAATGCACCTTGACTTTTGCAAATAATGTCAGATCAGGAGGAAAGGTTCATCCTGTAATAGGTGTATTTGGATTTATCATATTTTAAGATGTAAAGTTGAAAATCTGACAACCTCGTATTACAACAACATTTTGTGTTACTTCTTAACACTATCTAAACTCAATAGAGATGAGCGAATTTCATATTTTGAAATTCGTTCACACTTTATTAGGTGGTAAAAGCAGAATTGCGTTATGGATTCTGTTACCATGGACCATAACGCAATGCTATGACAGAATGCATAACGGAATGCCTTTAGAGGCATTCCGTAATAATAGAAGTCTATGGACTGCAAAACTGATCTGTCCCGTTTCCGTTATGCAGGGGAGTCCTCTCCTGCATAACGGAAACAGGACGGATCCGTTACGCAGGCCATAGACTTCTATTATGAAGGCAGTCATAGAATTGCGTTATGGTCTGTGGTAAGGAAATCCATAAACGCAATTCGCTCAACTCTAAAACTCAAGTTCCTGGCAAAGAAACTTGATCAGTTGTTTTATACCTTGTCCGACTTTCATGATGATCTTCATGGATCGTGAATGGCATACCCCTCCTTCCCGATTCTCAAGACCCTGTAGCGTTCCATTGGAAGTAGCTGCAGTGTAAAAAAAAAAAATAAGACCATCATGACTTGAGGAAATCAAACCAGAATATCACAGCAGTCCTAGACCCAACAACTCTTGGTCTCATCAGGTTTTGTATAGATTATCTGTCACACATTGGGGCCACCTGAGACTTATGGGTTTACAGCAGTACAACAGCCATGTTGCCTGCTGCTGGCCAAGGACAAAATAGAACATTGTCCTTTGTATACCCCTCTACTGATTGTCTATTTCCACCCCCAGTGACCGCAGATACATCCAGAGAGAAGTGCATTCATTACCACATTAACAATTACAAAGACTCATGAACTGAGATATCTGAGTGTTAGGGCTTGTTATTGGATTAGTATAGGAAGAAGTCATCTCAGCAGAATGAGACCCTCCCTCTAAGTGCCTGCAGGCCTGGGAAGAGCATAGACTTATCCAATATTGTCAAGAGTCTGCTCATTCACATCAAAAGGGATATTAACGCAAGCGTCTAAACGGCTTTTACAATAAAGCCAGGCATTTACTCGGCAGTAGATTTCATTCCTTGAGCATTTTATGGATAAAATACCACATTGTAATGTTTAACTAGTTGCCCCCCTTTAGACGTCTTATAAGAGCAGACATTCCATAAAAGTGGTTATATGGCCACACCTGCAAGGAATGCGCATACAAATGTGAATCGGAAAACGATGTAACCTAGCCGACTTCTCACAGCCCCTGCTAGCAAACACCTGACGTAAAGTTTCTCAACATACATGTTTATTCAATACAAAAAAGGTAATTGAATGAAGTGAACAAGACGACACTTTTTGGCTAGGAGGAATAATATGCTCCTGAGCCAAGACCCCACTGATCACTAGGGCAAAATGACACTCCACAGAGCAACATGCTCCACTGGCTTCACGTGAGAGATGCCACCCGTACATGAGGGTATCTTTGTTGGTCAGAATGGTGCATCGTGATGCAGTATCCAGGAAAAATAACACCCGATACCTGGCTGCCCCATTATAATCCAATGGAGAAATAAAAATGGATCAGTCATGGGTTCTGTGAAGACAGATCTCAAGATGCCACAGGGCTCAGGCTAGTCGTACACAAGATATTGAGATAGCTGTCAGACCATGACCGCCATCTCACACAATCCTTCCATGCACATGCATGCTTGGCTCATACCAATATGCACTTGTTAATGGAGAAGGGGTGAGCCAAACATACGTATTCCCGTAGGTGTCCTCAATAGGAAGAAGGCTGCCATCAGCCTCCTCAGGCAGTAGCTTATGTACGAGAACAAAAGGATTGGGGATGATCAAATCCAATGTCGCCGATACTTATCTCCCCGATCTGAGTGAGGGTCTGGGGAAGTCTCAGATGTGTGCCTTATTCATGGCAACTAGGAGGTAAACCATGAAGGACGCTCATTTTTGAACATGACTTCTGTTAGCACAATATATAGTAATAGCAGCTTAACCCTGGCAGAGCAGTGAAAACAGATCAATGGAAAAAGAAAGTGCCCTGTGACCCATGTGTCTGAGAAAAGCTGGCTTGGTGCCCGCAGATCAGGACTGGTTACTAGGATAATGAGGCCCAGTGTGTATCAAGATGAAACCATGAGAGAAACACCTTCAGCCCTTAAGGGTCTATGTCCCCCTGAGTTACTAGAGGCCTAGGTGTGAAGCCATGTGATCGCTGCAAGTTTACAAATGATTCCCGGCCAATGCATCAACTTATCGTAACGTGGCCAGGCACACAGAGGGTTAACTGGAGCGTCTCCTCCCAAGCGCTGCAGGATTCCCCCGCACAGGAAATTAAACCTCTGTCCCAGTCTGGGAAGCGGGATCATGGGGTTTGGAGAAAGAAAAGAAATATAAAGCATCGGAAGGCTCCAGGCAAAACCAGCAGGCCCATGGAAGGGGGATTATTAGCAGCGGGGGCAGAATAAGCAGCCGACCGCCCTAATGTCCTCGGCTTCTGTTTTTCTTCTCACATACGGGAATGTTTCCTATTTGCACATGGAAGACATCCTTTTGGTGCGGCCAGTACACATCATATGGCAGGCTGCATTTACACCTCACGAGTCCTCAGACCACAGAAAAGCAAGAATTACTACAATTCTACAGTCACCACCAGATTTTTATTTGATTGTGGCCACTATGCGGTTTTATCATCATTTATGGATTTATACCAGGTAGTTCTCAAAAGCCTACGATTCCTAACAATAGCCGATATGTGCAAATGGGATTTAAAGAGAACCCGTCTCCTCCTCTTAGTAAGAGATTGTATTCCTCATAATGTAATTATTGTCACTTATTCCTCACATTAATTTATTAATAAATTGACAACTGGGTGTTACCAGTTGGTGGTGTGTCCCTGCACCCTTTAACATTAACCAATCAGTAACATCAGTGGCAGAATAAGTAAGGGGGGGGGGGGCACCCTTCTGGCATCAGAAATGGTAACATCAATTTGTCAATATAATCATACATTTCTAGGAGGAATAACAGAGGAATGAACACAGTTCTACAGAATTATCTGGAATGGTCATTTCAAGGTGAATGTTACAAATCTGACAGGTCCTCTTTGATGGGGGCAGTGTTATTTGGGGAAATTAACATTTGCATGCACATGCTGAGGATCAGCGCCACCCCTTACATATGGGGACGGCAGGAAACGTGGCACCTCCATGTCATTTTATTTCTGCCGCTCGTTGTATAACTACAGCTATGTTTCTGTTCAAGGCTCTGGGAAAGCTGGGTATAAATATCCCTATAATAGTAGCAATCATGACTTCTTGTAGTCACAGAAACATTAAAGACAACTAAATGAAAGGTCATCACTTATTTTAGTGGGAAAGTCACCTTAAAAGTGCGATGACAGAGGCCTAATACAGTGACATTACAGCGCTCTTCCCAGATGAGTCCCAGTTGCGGGTGAGGAAGCCGACTGACTGGATTTCTTGGGCAATGTTAGGAAGTGATCACTTTCCAGTGTGCAGACTGGGAGTCCTCTGCGCCAGCCTCTGATTGGCACTGCCCTCCCAGCTCTAGTCACACAATACTCAACCCAAGCCCCAAATATGGGAAAGCAAACCCGGATGGAATGAAAGTTATTTTCACCCTCCTTTCCACAGAAACACAATGTGAGGTCTGCGGAGGGAGAGGGTAGAGGGGGTCAAACACCACAAGAATGACTGGAGGCACTATGAATAGAAGCAATTCTGTACACAGCTACTGGAAAGTGGAGAGACCGCAGCGCCGGGACCAGGCAGACAGAACAAGCTTTTCATATTCCATTTGTGTATCTCCTGCTTTTAAGATTGATCTTCACTGTGGCCGTTTGGATCACAGATGTGACATGAGGGACATATGGACCAGGCAGGGCCTTGACCACTTCCTCGGGCACAGTAAATGCCATTCTGCAGGTCACAGGACTCGCCTATCAGCTGCTGAACAATGCTCGGTGTTCTTGAAGAAAGGCTGGGGAGATAAGTGTGTGGACTCCAGAAAGGTGATCTGCAGGAGGAAGCCATTCCAGAGGAACACAAAGCACTCAAGATAATGCAGATACCAGACAGAGAAAAGAGAACAGGGTCTCAATTAACAGTACTTTGAGAAAACGGATGCTGGTGACCAAGTCTATAGGAGAGCATAGCATTCTAGATGAAGGTAGAGTGCTCCAGTAATGCCAATAACCTGGCCCACTTCCATCCGGTGTACACCTCACAAGCATGGCCAGGGGATCCTATGACGTAGGGGTGCTAGAAAACTGAACAGCATAAAGAAGCAAGGACAGAGCATGCTGATAGAAGGGAGACTAGGTTAGGAGAATTTCAGTGGCCACTTTCTGGATTCTGATACCCACAGAATGTGCGGAACACAATTCGCCTGCCAGCTGAGGACCAAAAACTTCCAGATGTGAACTGCTGTGAAAGATTTCTCCCATACATTCAGGCCCGCCAGCCAACGAGTGCCAGGGGTTGGGGCTGAAGAAAAAGGACAATGAAACACGAGGAGAAGAGAGATTTGAAGGGGGGTGGGGGCAAATTCTGGAAAGCAAGCCATTTTATAGAAAAATGCAGAATGTGACAAGAAAGCAGCAAAACCACATTTGGTGACTGCAATGGCTATTGGTCTTTTGTTTCCACCAGTCTAGCAGAACACGAAAAATGTTCAGAAATAATGAATAAGCCTAAAGCAAACCTGCTCGCCTTCGCCCGGCAAGGACCGGCACCAGATAGGTCTCTGTGCAAAGCCTTGCTCTGCCATTTCATGCTCTGCGAGCTCTGAATCCCAGCGGTGAGAACTGGCATGACTGGGTCAGTGAACATGCTTCCCTTCATAAGTAGAGCTGCATTACTCGCTCCATCTGGCCCACATCAAGTATCGACTATTTCAAGACACAGGGCACAATGTGTCACATGCTGGGAACGTGTCCTTTAAGGCTCTCCTCACTCAAGTAGTGACAAAAAAATACATGGAGAATGTTCATGCATAAAACGTAATGTCCGACAACATGAGAACCTCATGGAGAACATGGAATAAAAAGCAGCAGACGCCTACTTCTAGCAATACAAAGATGGCAGGAAGCCTGGGTGGAGACAGTTTACAGTCTACTCCTCAAGGAATTTCCCAGTGACTGAAAAGTAGAGGAAAAGTTAGGTAAGTATTTTAAAAACAGAAGGAAAAGTGACCGGTGCAGACTGACTGGTTTCTATTACCTGACTAAGTGGTCATCAGAACAAGGAGGGTTAATTCTGCACTACTCCGTCAGCAGTGTCTGGCTACACAGCAACTTGTAGTCGTGTAACATAAGACCGCAATATTGTGCTACTACATCACACCCAAAAGTGACCGTAGCTGCACGGACTGAAATCCTAAATCGGCTGTACTTCTGCGCGACCATATAAATCACCAGGAGGAGTGACCGCCAGCACAACATTTACATGGCCACAAGTCGCCACGTAGCCAAGACATGTTGCCAAATCCGGTACAGAGATCCAGTAGAGGATCTCAATACCAGAATTAAACAGCTTTCTGAACATCAGAAAGGAAAAAATGGATCCGTGACTAAACACACTGAAAGTCAATGTAAAAAAAAAACACGGATCTGTCACCATTGACTTACATTGTTTTCAGTGCCGAATCCTTTTTCCGCCGTTTTCATGACCGGACACTAAACTGCAGCTTGTAGCGGTTTTCTGTCCTCTCACAAAATAGAATGCTGCCGGTATGGAAGACATGATGCCTCCTCAACAGATCTCTACATTCAGAATTCATGAGGACTAAACGGAAACGTTTTTTTCCTGGTGTCAAGATCTTCTGCCGGATCTTAATACCGGAAAAACAATGCAAGTGTGAAAGTAGCCTAAAGGATCAAGCGCCACTGAAAAAGTAGCTCTTCCCAGGCTACAATAGGATCGCAGTACAAGAACATTAAGATACAAGAATTTTTAGTACTTTTACTAGCTGGAAAAAAAATAAAATGAATACACCTCAAAAAAGAAATTACACTGACAAATTCACCTTTCATTCAGTTCCCACAGTCTTAGGAACACAATTACTACTGCGAGGGGTGGGGAAGAGAGTATAATTATTGGAGCGCCCTGGGCTGCAATAAACCTCTCTCTGACCCTAAACTGCAGAAACCCTTCTACTTAATAGGCCACAAGCCCCACTAAAGGGAATGCGCGAGATGCGCTCATACTGCTGTGCATGCATATTTCCGACACAGAGCAGAACTCAAACTTGTTTGGCCGCTTTGTAGATTCGCTTGCAACAAATATGGATCTTCTAGGAGTGTAGCCCTCCGACTAAAGCATTGCTCTGTCTACACCACATTCCCCACATATACAACCATCCTGGTCAATACTTGTGAATTACTTCTGCCCCAACACTGAGCTGGTGGCATCCCGATGTAGGCAATGACTTACATGTAATGTAATAGTCCTGGTTTTTTCGGAACTCTAGGCCCATGTAGTTTGGACTAAATTCCTGGAACTTGATGGTGAAACGAAATTCCTTCTCAGGTTGGTTGCAGGTGACCAAGACATTGGGATCCATAACTGTACTGCATGACTCTGCCTGATCCTTGCGCACCATGTACAATTTATAATGTTCATAAGGCTGTGATGGCTCCCCCTTGGGGCAAATAATGTCCAAACGGTCACCAATCTCTGGGTATAAAATCAAGCCTTTTCCAGGTAGAAACCTGCAAGAAACAAAAGCTGACATTAGAAATTCATCTTGATGGCAGTTTCTTCATCAGCCACCCTGTAAGTTCCATCAGTTACCACACCTTCAGACATTTCCCACATACATCACACCTTTCGTCCTGCATTTTCATTACATGTCTCGCCACCCAACCTTCAGCCTCCTGAAACACATGGGTTTCCTTTCATGAAGGCACATGAAGGAAGGTGCAGAGTGAAGAAACATCCAAGCTGAGATCAAATACATAATGGAAACATCAAGTGCCTGCAGCAAGGAAGTAGGAGCAGGGAGCACAGAAGCCAAGCCACTGCTGGAGTGTAAGACAGGGTTTGGCATTTGGATATCGCCCAACATGAACAAAACCTGTGGAGAGACTGGGTGTGTGTGCGCCGCAGGCTTCCAGGCAGCTGGCATCGCACTGAAAGTATTAGTGAGACACCCCTGTGCTGCTCCAAGTAGGTCAGGTGAGGATGGCCATACATCTGCCTACAGACACGTGTCCCATCTTCCCAGTACACATTTACACCAAGCTCTCCATGTGTAATGGGTGGGGAGAGGGGAGTAGGAGGCAGTCGCACTTCCAGTGGCTTCTTATCTCACCAACATCGGACATGTTGAAGTTCTAAAGCTCTTCCATCAACGGGAGAGTCAGAAGACCCCATACACATTAGATGGTTGGCCAATCTGCTGGGTCTGGCAGATATATAGACCTACCGTGTATGGCCAGTTTAAGGTTGGATATATATTATACCAGTTATTGGCCTCTCCTTCCTGCACAGCCCATAAACTGGATAGAGAGAAAGTCACAACCTGATGTGAGAAATTAACAGGGAATAAAAGAACATTTTAGAAAAGAATGAGGAAACGAGTGTGGAGTCTCAGGTGGCCAAGCCTATATGTTCAGACAAGTACACGTGTGAATCACTGAAGGCGGTCTGAACCCCCAGGCTGTTCCACGCAGGAGAACAGCCCAGTAACTGGTACACCTGTAAGGAACCTCCAAGAATTTACTACACTTCATATGCCCAGGAGGAGCATTATTATCCAAAATACCTCTGAAAATGCACAGCCATAATGAAGTTTAAAGGGAGTCACCAGCGACCTCCCTATCTAATCACATAGCTGTGATTCACCTGATTAAAATGTTGTTTTTCTTTGTTGATTCAAAGCTCCGTTGTGGAGTTATGGTACTTTTTAATATGCAAATTAGACCAATGAGGGAGTCACCATTGCTCTTGTTGCACCCAACCTCCCATCCATTGTGACCAGCCCCTCCCTGGCTGTTTGCCTCTGTCTGGCCCTGTCAATCAAAGAGGGAGTCTATGCAAACAGTTGGATAGTGAGGTCTCCAGTGACATTCCCTTTAAGGCCAAGGTTATGCATTAATGCCCCAGGGGCACTGCCATCAATGATTGAGGCATGCTCAACTAATGGAGCAAACATGAGATTAGGGAGAAGTCTTTCATTATCCAACTCCTGTAACTAACAGTAAATCAATATATAGAGCAAACAATAGGAAGCGGATTGATATGGGTGGCACTTACCGGAAGAATAGACCTGGGATTGATGGGACCATACAGGGCCGTGTACACTGCATTTTTTCCAGCAAAATTTTGGCACGCTTGCAGCTTTAAACCGCCACTCAGCAATATTCTACTGTGCTGCCTCACACTGAAAACAGCGGGAGGCAGAAATAATGCGGCCCACAGTGGAATTTCGTCCACGCTAAATTCTGCCGGAAAAAAAAGCTGGTGTGAACAGCCCTGTAAGATCTCATGCACACGATCGTTGTGTGTTTTGCGGGCCGCAAATTGCGGATCCGCAAAACACAGATGGCGTTAGTTTGCGTTTCGCAAATTGCGGAACTGCGCGGACAGCCATTGATATAACTGCCTATTCTTGTCCGCAAAACTGACAATAGGACAGGTTATATTTTTTTTTTTGCGGACCACGGAACGGCGCAACGAATGCGGACAGCACACGGAGTGCTGTACGCATCTTCTGCAGCCCAATTGAAATGAATGGGTCCGCATCCAAACCGCAAAAACTGCGGCTCCGATGCGGACCAAAACAGTCGTGTGAATGAGGCCTAACACTAATGGGAGCTTCTAGGTCAGGCATCCTCAAACTGCGGCCCTCCAGCTGTTGCAAAACTACAACTCCCAGCATGCCTGAACAGCCTACAGGTATCAGCCTACAGCAGGGCATTGTGGGAGTTGTAGTTTTACAACAGCTGGAGGGCCGCAGTTTGAGGATGCCTGTTCTAGGTATACAAAGAAATCCTGATGAGAGTAGGAGAAAATATCTACGTTTCTGTGCAGACAGCTGTACCCAGACATCAGCATGTATGTCTGCCTTATGGACACGCTCTTATTTACACCCCAATAAAGACAGGTCTACAAGAAAAAGGGTCTTGCTAAATATTTAACCATATGATTGCCAGAGTCCCCTGGATCCAGCAGAAGCAGTTTCCTGCAGGAGGGAGCCGCCACATGCACATTTCAGACACAGAACTTCCCTTCTCCCATCTGACAACTTCTACAGCAAACACCATCTCCTCCAAGAGACCATGTTCCTTTAGTTTAACATACTGGGGGAATTTATCATTTACAGCATTTTTTGCATCAGTTTTAGACCACTTTGGTTTCTGCGGGTGCATCTATTTGAAATGGTGTACAGCAATACTGATTTTAACGCAAGTGCGATGTGGTTTACGTCTCTATCTTTAAAAGTACGCCTGAAGATTTCCTGGTGGGGAATTGTGACATTTTTGCGACTTGAGTGGCGTAGAAGATAAATGAGGCCAAATTCAGCCTTAAAAGGGAACCAGTCATCAACTTTATGCTGACCTCACTGAGGGCAGCATAAAATAGTGACAGAAATGCTGATTTCAGCGGTGTGTCACTCATGAGCTAAAAGTAAGGCCCCTTTCACACAAGCGAGTTTTCCACGCGGGTGCAATGCGTGACGTGAACGCATAGCACCCGCACAGAATCCTGACCCATTCATTTCAATGAGTCTGTACATGAGCATTTTTTTTTTCACGCATCAGTTCTGCGTTGCGTGAAAAACGCAGCATGTTGTATATTCTGCGTTTTTCACGCAGCCCTAGCCCCATAGAAGTGAAAGTGGCTTCAATGAAAAACACATTGCATCTGGAAGCAAGTGCGGATGCAGTGCGTTTTTCAGATGGTTGCTAAGAGAAGTTGTTTGTAAACCTTCAGTTTTTTTTATCACGCACATGAAAAATGCATCAAAACACATTGCACCCGCGTGGAAATAACTGAACGCAATCGCAGACAAAACTGACTGAACTTGCTTGCAAAATGGTGCGAGTTCCACTGAATGTACCCCGATTGGCTCCGTTTGCAATCCATCACGCTCGTGTGAAAGAGGCAATTGGCCTCTAGATAACTATATGTTTGGAAAACCAAACAACTCAACAGGCCACAAAAGTAGACAATTTGCGCTAGCAGTGACCATCCATCACCTCACATGGATATGAAAATTTGGTGTAACAGAGTGGTCACAATGACCATTTCATATATTGGGCGCCCACCCCACAGCATCCTATGGAACGACCACAAGAGGTTGCTAGATAAACCAATGTTCAACCAGATAAACCAATCAAGAGTATGTTCAAACAAGACAAAAGATGCAAAGCAGAGTCAACTAGCTTAAGGCTGGACATCACAATCTACGACAATTCTGCCCTATACATCAACCAATGAAAGCTGCAGTCTTCAGGGGTATGAAAGTTAATGTTTGAGGTAATTAGCATACAGCAAAGGTCTCAGCCTTTCTGGGCCGATATAAAAGATATATTTCTACACACAAACATATATATTGCAGTCTCCAGGGAAAGACATAAAGCCTCGGCAGGGCGTCCCCCGGCAAATTCAGACACAGAACACAAAGGGCGTCTCACAGGAGCCAGTTAGCTCTGCACATTCCTCTCTCCCCGGTTCCTTGGGAGAGCTATCAGGTGGCAGGCCCCAATTTTCTTATTGTTCAGGGAGGTGTTTTCTGATGGGAAAGGTGAAGAGGGGATTTGTGAGGTCTGAAAAATGATCCCTTCGAGTTGGGTAAACAAGAAATGCTTTGTTTATAGGCCGGATTCACAAGCGGTGTGATAAATGCGTGTTTAATGTGTGCATGTTGACATGCGTGGACCTGCGCGCAAAACACGGAGAGAAATAAGCCTGCTGACAGCATCCCTAAGGAAGATGAAGGCTCAAGGGTGACGCTGCAATGAAGACATCTACAGATCTGCACGCTCCCATATTGTAGACCACAGCAGACTATTTCACAGCGGAAAGTTCTGCCATGGTTCAGGCCGTCGCTCGTTTCTCCATCTAGTGCCAATGGGAATTAAATAAAAGAAAGTTAGAAGTAAGTTGCCAGGGAAGAACCTCTGCCTGACAAGTTCATGAATATTAAAATGGGAAATCTGCATATCCTTAGGGTCTTTGGCTCCACTGGGGGTGGGAAAGAAATCTGTTGTGTGTGCGCCGGGAGGGGGAGAACAAGGACACCCCCCAGTCTCTGCCTGACAAATCCCTTTCACGTCCCGGCTTGGCTTTTGTTTTAGGATTTCCACGATTGTGCTGGGGTCTCTAAAGCCGTGTTATCTCATTACGTTCCACAGCTCTCAATACCGGTCATTTGCATATGAGAGAGTCTAAACAAGCCCCCCTCTCAAGTC
This sequence comes from Bufo bufo, assembly GCF_905171765.1. NCBI lineage: Eukaryota > Metazoa > Chordata > Amphibia > Anura > Bufonidae > Bufo > Bufo bufo. The sequence goes on from NC_053396.1 coordinate 88,076,141, forward strand.
CCCACAACTCCCCTTACCCTCATGAAGTGGGGAAGTTAACGATCAAAGCTGTGTAATGCGGCTTACATTCCTCGCCCATTCAGCCGCATAAAGACTGGCACAGAGGGGGTGGGACTGAGAAGCCAGTTGGCAACAGGGCAAGAGAAGCTGAACAAAGCCCACTAAATCTCGAAGAATTCATAGCGAGCGATCATTCACCGACCCCATCTGCTTCACCTGACTCCACTTCATCAGGTACCAAAAAGAACTTCAGAGACAGTAACAAACAAACCTTACATGCAAACATGAAAAAAATATTTCAGGGGTGAGACTATTGAAAAGGGGGCTTATTACGCAACATTACGCACAAAAAAAAAGGCAATACTTGTGGCATGGAACCCTCTCTCAAACAAAGCCAACCAATAGTTGGTATAGAGATGGTGTCTATCCTTGCACCAGATTTATCATCCAGCATGAGCCCATGATAAATCTGGAGCAGGTCTAGACGACACGTCTAATGGTCCTTTTACACGGAGTGATCATTAGGCCAATTATGGCTCGTTCCCAATAACCGGCCGGCGTTTGCTCATTCTTCAGGTGATCATTTGGTTCCTTCCCGATAATTGCCTGTAACGGCATTACCAGAACTAGTAAACCTGCCCCATTGTTTCTAGTGATATCAAACTAACTCTCTGCCAAAACAGAAAGCCATAGAATTCCCCTACTCAATCATGACCATATAATAGAAGGGCATGGAGCTTTGTAATAATGAACAATACATTTTATATTGTCCATAGGAGCCAAGTCCCACAGAAATTTGCCAAGGATGTATACAGACAGATGGGTGCAGTTGAATATAAAAAAGGCAAAATGCATTTTTGCTGAGCATTTACTTAGTTTTTTAATAAATGAAACCTGTTAAACAAATGTGTTTCACGTATAAAAACCTCATGAGACTTTTCTATGCTGTTTTAACCTCATTGTGTGAATACACCCCAATATAGTGCATACACTCCTGGGATGCATGCTACAGATTTCTGTTGAAGGTCGCATTGCCTCTGCTACTAAAAAAAAAAAAAAAAAAAAAGAGACATATATAAATAAATAAATATACAGTTGTGTTCAAAATATCATATCACTAACCTGATAAATCACTTTTTGGTAGAAATGTTATTTCTACATGGCAAATAATTTACTAGCAGGTGTAGTAGAGTAATAGAAATCCAACAGACCCAACAGTCATGACATGCATGCTGCTGATTCTCTGTAATTTAATCACTTATTGAAGGGGGCATGTTCAAAATAATAGCAGTGTGGAGTTCAATGAGTGAGGTCATTCATTCTTTGAAAAACAGGTGGCAATTATTGCCCTTATTTAAGGAAGAAAGGCAGAAAATGTTGTACATGCTGGTTACAGTACATTTCTCTCTGAAATTCGGAGGAAAATGGGTCGTTCCAGACATTGTTCAGAAGAACAGCGTACAGTACCTTGATTAAAAAGTTGATTGGAGAGGGGAAAACAAAGTCCAGAAAATGATAGGCTGCTCAGCTAAAATGATGGCAACCAAAACCTGAAAGACGTGGAAGAAAGCGAAAAACTACTATTCAAATAGATAGAATAGCCAAAATGGCAAGGACTCAGCCAACAATCAGCTCCAGGAAGATCAAAGACACAGCTTTTTTTTTTTTGAACAGTCTAATATTCACTTTTCTTTAATTTGTTTAGATATATTTTTCTTCATGTTTTGATGTGGAATAGAATGTGTAGTGTTCCCAATGCATTTGAGTGTATGGAAATAAAAGCTATTAGAAGGATTTTGAGCTTTATTCACTTTTTTTTAAAACATACTGCAATTTTGAACACAACTGTATATATAGATTAGGGTGGTCTGACCGGCTTGTAAAGCCTACAGCAATCTGATTATCCCCCGAATATGTAGGAACTGGAGAAGCACCAGCAAACAGTTAACATAATTCAACATTGCCTGAAATTACAAAAATATTCAAATCCTGCCCCTGAATTTCCCCAGCAGTAATACCATTGTTGATTATCCCCACGAGTGTAAAATCACCAAGCGGAACATTAAAACAAAGGAAACGCCACAGATCCTACAATCAATGTATTTAGTAACGCAGCCTCTAATTCCTCGGGGCCACACTGTATGGTAGAATATGCAACTAAATTACAACTATGCAAAAATACCACTTGACTGTGCCACATCTAATCCTTTGTTTCAAGAATCCCTCTCCACCCTGGATACAGGAGAAGTAAAAATAGGGAGTAATTTGGGCACGACAGTGCAGAATCCTGAGACTACCACATTTCTAAAAGATCCTTTATACACTGTTCAGTGTTTTTTTGCAGGTATAAAATGCCATGAAGTTCTATGTCCGTTGTCTGGCGTACAGTCCCAAATTGTGCTGCAAGTCCCGTTTTGAGCTAAAATTTGTGACTCCCTTTTCCACCACACTTGCTACTTTTGGAAATGGTGAGCAGGGCACGGGAGGGAACGCCATGGCCTGACATATTGGGCAATGTGTGGGCCAGAAAATTGGCGCAAGTTACACTGGAAATCTACAACAGCGTCTTCTGGCATAGACTCCATTATGTGGCACATGGACCTCCCGAAGATGTGCCAGATTTATGATTAAGAGGCATGACTCCTAATTTTGTCGCATAGTACACCATTATTTTAATTCATACTGGCATAACAGATGCCAATTTTAAAAAATTCCAACCCAATGATTTAAAGAGGACCTTTCACTAGAATAAAACATCTAAACTGACTATACAGACGTGTAGAGCGGCGCCCAGGGATCCCCCTGCACTTACTGTTATCCCCGGGCGCCGCTCCGTTCTCCGGTATAGCCTCCGGTATCTTCATAGTTAGGCTCCACCCAGGGGAAACTGACGGCGTCTCATTCTCCCATGCTGTAGCGCTGGCCAATCGCAGCGCTCCGCTCATAGCCGGAGAGTTTTTTTTTTCTCTCAGGCTATGAGCGGAGCGCTGCGATTGGCCAGCACTACAGCATGGGAGAAAGACGCCGTCAGTTTCCCCTGGGTGGAGCCTAACTATGAAGATACCGGAGGCTATAACCGGAGAACGGAGCGGCGCCCAGGTATAACAGTAAGTGCAGGGAGATCCCTGGGCGCCGCTCTACACGTCTGTATAGTCAGTTTAGATGTTTTATTCTAGTGAAAGGTCCTCTAAGTCTTTTAGTCGTGTTTTTATCTTGTTACATTTGTTTTTTCTGGCACTTTTCTTATTCAATGCCCAGTGGAAAATCTCCAGAAAAAAAAAAGGCAATCCTACTAGTGCACGCTGCACTCTGAAGGCAAAAATAAAAACTAAAAAATTACCAAAAAGAAAAATATTGTTGTGCGTTTTATATTTCACTATAGACTTGAAATATTAGGCTACTTTCACACTGGCGTTTCTGGGTCTGTTTGTGACATCCGTTTCAGGGCTCTCACAAGCAGCCCAAAATGGATCAGTTCAGCTCCAATGCATTCTGAATGGATAAGGATCCGTTCAGAATGCATCAATTTGGCTGCGTTTGGTGTCCGTTGCGCTTTTGAGGCGGACACTTAAACGCAGCTTGCAGCGTTTGTGTCTGCCTGGCGATGCGGAGCCAAATGGATCAGTCCTGACTTACAATGTAAGTGAATGGGGACGGATCCGTTTTCACTGACAATATGGTGCAATTGAAAACGGATCCGTCCCCCATTGACTTTCAATGTAAGTCAGGACGGATCCGTTTTGACAAACTTTTTTTTTAATGAATAATGCAAACGGATCCGTTATGAACAGATACAAGCGTTTGCATTATCGGTGCGGATCCGTCTGTGCAGATACAAGACGGATCCGCACCGAACGCAGGTGTGAAAGTAGCCTTCGACAGCATAAAAAATAAAACTAAATAAAAAAAGCAGGTAACAAGTAATGGCTGTTTTTTTTTTTTTTAAGAAAAAAGTATGAATAGCAACACAGCTCCTGGAACTATTCTTTACTAATCCATTAAAATTGTATAGGTCGTCTTTTCAGATCCCCTATGTGCCGCCTGGACAAATCCCTGTAACCAGTTGGCCAACATGCCACGAAAAATGTTACCCAAGGCAGAGTTCACACAAAATTTTAGCTTCCCAGCTTTCCGATATGTCAGAACAGGAAAAACAAGAAAAAAAAAAAAAAGGATGTTATTTTGAGCCTCAGCTATGCACAGACAGCATCAGTTTGCACAAAAAATAACTGATCCGTCTTTTTTGAGCATCAGTTATGATCAGTTTACGTTACTTCTGTAGTCAGGAATCCGTTATTTTTGATGGGAGAAAAAGCATGCAGAACTTTGCTGGGTTCACATGTGCGGTGTGAACTCCGGCACTGTAATCCAGTTACTGTACCCGGCGTACATACTAACAGGGACAAAAAAATAAAAAGCTACATGCATCATTTGTTGTTCGGTTCAAAGTCTGCATGTATGCCAGAAAGCGGCCCGATTACTGCGAGATCCCATTACAGTGAATGGGGATCCGGTGGTCCATGGTGGTATCCGGCTATGTGAACCCAGCCTAAGTGATCTCTGAAGGAAGAGACGCAAAAAAAAAGTTACTCCGTGTGCATTCCGTATGTCCGTATTTTCGTTTTGCAAAATAGAACATGTCTTATTGTTCGCATTACGAACAAGGATAGTACAGTTCTATGAAGGGCCAGCTGTTCCGTTCAGCAAAATACAGAATGTACACGGATGTCATCTGTATGTTTTGCGGATCAGTTTTTAGCGAACCGCAAAACACATGCGGTGTGCATAAGGCCTGAGAGTTCTAAATAAAGATACACATAGTCTCTCTGATCAAAAGGTCACTTTCACACATCAGTATCTGGTCAGTATTTTTCAGCAGTATTAGTAAGCCAAAACCAGGAATGGGTCCAAAACAGAAATGAAGCACAGATATTTCCATTAGAGTTTCTCTGGAGGCTCCCGGTTTTGGATTACAAATAGTAAGACAAAATACTGACCATATGACTGTGGCCTAAAACTGAGTTCATAAACTATAGTCCGCTAGGAAAGCAGAGGACATGTTTTTAGTGCTAAAAAAAGCTACTGTAGAAAGGCGGGGAGAAGGAGAAAAAGCATCATTAAATGGTTTAATGAGCTTTGTGAAGACAGGACGCAGCCTGTGCAAGGTGTGCCAGGCATGCACTATTTCCATCAACTAAAAAGGTATTTAAAAAGGAGAATACCTAAGCATAATGGCATACACAAGATGCCCTCTTCTGCAGACAGACGCCGAGACATAAAACGAGGGTCTAATTCTGACACAATTGTCTACAAACAAGTGCAGGGCAGCTCCTAACACATTTTACGAGATTGTTATGTTGTAGAGGAATTAACTGTTCACCATCAGCATTCCCCACTGTCAAAAATGCTTCGTTTAATGGGAATCACCAAGACGCTGCACAAACAGCCACTACCCTTTAACAGGGTTATGTGCATTAGACGTTGTCTTTACAAATTCCCAGTTAGGGTATGCAAGTTTAAGATAATGGGGCCCTTGCCTGGAAGGCTCCTTTACTAGCCATAGGGGAGAGACTCCTAAAATACCCATTATGATAGCTCATACTTCTCCACCATCATCACCACAGAACCACTCTTGCACGTGTTCTTCATGTGAGGACTCCTCCACAACATATGGATGCTTAGGAGGTAGGAGAGCCCCATTTTTGGTTACCATTGTTGGTGTGGCACAGGGCTATTGTAGAACAGGTTTAGGGGTGTGCAACGTATTTGCCAAATTGGGTCCCCCACTGTATTTAGAGAAGGGCACTCTGAAGGAACGTGCTGCCCCTGAGCACAAGGCCGGTACTTCGAAGAGGCGGCTAACCTGCTTTTTAGAGAAAAAAATTAAATAAAATATACAAAACTATTTGCAACCTTTGTTTACAGGTTACCTTTAATATTTTTTTTTTAATAATGACTGCTTTCATTTCTTGAGCTTACCGTAAATAACCACGATACCCTGCATGGCAATACACATGCTAGAGCAGTTATGTCCCAGGGTACCCTCGAGTAGACCACCTACAGCACTGCATAGGTTAATGAAAGGGAAGAGCTCACCTAATGAGTCCAGGGCTGAATTACGTAATACTGATCATGTTCAAGGGGTGACCTGCTAAAACAGAGCTCCGCTATAGAAACTGGGGCATAAAAGATCTAGAATAAGAGTGGACACTGGATGCACACATAATGTGGCGGAGGTACACGGCCAGGGCGGAGAGCATCTTTGCTGTGAGAACCAAACCCCATCCCTGCCAATTAAAAAAACTCCACCCAGAGGCCAGTATGGGGGAAATGAACGAGCCTATATACTTGAGACAAGTATAGCTCTATTGTCTGAGGTTAAAGGGTGACTCTTAATGGACTGTCCAGGACAAGGGACAGGCAGAGCTCTTTGTGCCTCCATTCCTTCTGCTTATTCACGGGGCTCCCCCCTTACAGACACACTTAAGCTCTCTTCTGTTTCACACACCGGCCTCTATTGATGTGCTTTCCACACTCCCACTTTCTGGTCTCTAAATGGATTTACAAGATGCACCAGTGAGGCAGAAAGCAGTTTCTATAGCAACCTTTGCTCCTTCACCCCCTACTCTACCCGCTTTCCCCCCTCTCCCAACATCTCCACATGTCTTCCTGATCAGTAGCTTCTCACCTCAGAGTTGAGAAGGGATGAGAAATATACAAACACCTCCCACAGAAAAGCCTCTCCTGACGCCAGAGCCGAGCAGAAACCAGCTGCAAAATCCCCTCACACTAGCCAACTGGGAGACCTCTGCAAGCCCAGGTGTACGTGAAATGCATCTACTGAGGGACCAGGTTACATCTCATGGTCCATTAAATAGAAAACTGGAGAGAACAGCCCTCCTTGCCCGCAAGAAATAAGCCTCCATGTAGACAATGGATGGATGAACAGTACTGATAATAGGAAATGGTCATAGAATCATCTAATATACGGTACTATGCTACAGACGAGTATAAATTGAAAGATTAATAAACTGCCCGAAATTCTGCCCACAAGGTGTTAAATGTAACAAGTTGAAAGGGTTAAGGCCCAGTAGGCCCCATTTTTCTGTCAGAATCTCCTGCCTGCATCAGACAACAGACCTTGAGGTTCATTGTCTCTTTTCCTGTGCCAATTAAAAGTCGGGCCTGTCAGTCACATCGTTCAGGGCTTTTTTGTTCCTTTACTGTCATTTCCTGTCAAGTAAACTTCTTTCTGCCCCTGTCTACCGCCTTCTATGCAATGAAAAGAACGTAGCGGCCCACCCTCTTACCTCATTCCCTGCATGAGAGATGAAGTCCCGCAGTGAGGGAGTGCAAGGCTCCTGGGCGCAAAGGCAATTCCTTTCAATACATTTAGAAACTGCTGCTAGGACCTGTAGGTAGATTACACCAAGCACACCCGATCTAAAGGACAGACGGAAAGCCACAATTTGCCATTTTCATGCACACATTTTCACATGATGGAAATGATAGCCCTCATAAAAATGTAATTATATAGTATTGTACTAACTTCAAGAAGGGAAAAGGAGACCATAAAAAAACACCACATTTCACTCCATGCTCATGCTGGCGTCATGGCTTCTGCTTGTTAAAGGATTTGTGATGGAAAAGATTCATTGCGATTCACCATTAGCCATTAGATGGAATCCTAAGGAAAGTAACCAGCATATAGTCCGAAATACAGGGAAGGACCACGATAATATCTAATAGTCCGTCTCTTCATACTGACCACAGAACTTTGACCAGAAATGTTACTTCTTGACCTTGTTAGCAAACCCATGGAGCAGTATCTAATGTGAGAGGAAAACACCAGAAACCCATGTTCTAGTCCAGTCATTACCAGCAATGAATAACTTGACCTCAGGTTAACAGCTCAGAAACAACCTGACTGCATTTTTCTTGTTCCAAGGTGAAACCTTTACATTCAGATTTTGGAAACAAAAAAAATAAAAATAACCAACAAACCTAATTTATTAAATCAGGGCCTTAAAGAAATTATGTGAATTGCTCAGACCCACAAACTTAAGTTCCAAAACAGGTAGGGAGGAACGACTCATTATGGGACTTTGTCCGTTTGCCTTGACTGTTGGCAAAAAGGTGTGCCAAATTGATCAAAAGTCGTACAATGTTAAATTTGGCGTCTATTTAACTGACTAAAAATGCTACTCTACTTTCCTACACCACCCCCGTACTGAAAAAATTTTGACATTTTTTTTTTATAAATCTAGAGTGAAGCTAATTTACATACCAAACCACACCCACTTTTAAACAGACATTCAAAAGAGTCATGACTGGTGTAAAACGCCAATGTCTGCCTACTTTTACATGTGTGCTACAATCTTCCGGCATAGAATGCAGGGAACCGGATGGACAAATACCTTTCTGTCTGACCAATTCTAGGTATATTTGCCAGGTTCTCTGCCGGACCCCATTATAGTTAATGAGGACGGAGGGGATCGCGGTACCATCCGGCAATGCCACATCTAGAGAACTCCGGCAGGCTGTTCTCTTCCAGAACAATCTGCTGCAGATGTGACACTAGCCTCCCAAATTTTGATGCAGATGTTTTGCGCAAAAATTTGTGAGTCTTGCACACCAGAAGACTGATGTACAGACTTGATACATTCCCCATGGCGTTTATCAGTTGTGTGCCAAACAGAGGTGTACACATTATACTGAGCATTCAACCCTTTCTAGAAAAAAAAAAAATATAAAAAATATCCAGTACCCACAAAGTACTCTTTTCCTCTCAAACAATAAGGGGATTAAAATCCAAATGAATCCTTGTCCCACCTCTCTTTCAAGTTCTTCTTCCTAATTCCTGGCATCTTAATTATATCCTCGCCTCCTGTCCCCCAAAGGAATTCCAGGCAGCCTCGGGCTCCCTCTGTATAATTTGCATCCAATTACTGCAGATTTCTATTCAGAAACTCATTGAGAGTGAGAGGACTCTGAACAAGAGTGACAGGGGGAGGGAGCTAAGCATTATCCACCCCCCCGGTACCCTTCCAATTTCTTTATTTCAAAAAGATGGATAAAGTGCAGGGACCATGACAAATTTCACAAAGCCCCCACCTTCTTCAGTGAGCCTCTCAAGAGAACAAGACAGGGGTTGATGAAAAAGGATCAGGCAAGGGAGGTGCTAGATCCAGGGCAGCTAAGTAGTGTATGGGAGAGTTCATTTGCAAAGCCGCAAAATCTCAAATTAATGGAGCAAGAAGTTAATCACAATCCATGTAACAAGGACTGATTTAGGCAAAGGACCTTAGTTAAAACATATAATCTAACTTTGCAGACATATTGAAGAAAACCAAAGATATCCATCGTTAAGAAAATTATGTATCACTCTGGTAAGTGGTCTGCTGCAACAGCTACCTGCTAAAAAACTGTTGAGGTCACCAGCAAATCAGGCCTCACTGGCAAGAAGCAATGTTCCTCAGCTGCTTCATCTACTAGAAAACTAAGGACCATGAAGATCAAGAGAAGATTTAATATGTGAGACAATAGGTCAGCGAAGCTCTGAGAAACAATATCTTCCCTTGACCTGAATGAAAGCAGCAGCAATAAAGTCATGACCTGTAATAAAAAAAAGATCAATAATGAAACAATTCCCCATAGAAGAGTGTCTACTCCCACCCCATTCTCATTATATCCCTTCAGTATTTTGGAGATTCCAGTTTGTAAGTGTAATGTAATGAACTCCACTGCACATGGAAAATCTTCCTTTAGAAGAATATCATTTATAAGGATCCCTGAGGAAACTAACCCAACAGTAATAACTAAGGCTACATGGGGCCAGTGCTCCACTAGAGAGCATTTTTTCCTTGGCACGCCAGATTATTCTACATCTAAATGTTCTAGATACGTTCCAGTTCCTTCTATGCAAGTTACAGCAAGACAGACAAAACTGAAGGTTACATAGTTGTGGAAATTTCCTTAGTCATGGACGTCCACTATATCACTGACTTGGAATGTATTGTATATTACATGAAGAGCAAGACTAAGATGGAAACATTAGCAAATCAATGAAGAAAATGGCTAAGGGTACTTTCACACTTGCGGCAGGACGGATCCGACAGGCTGTTCACCATGTCGGATTCGTCCTGCGGCTATTTCGCCATGCCGCCGGACCACCGCTCCGTCCCCATTGACTATAATGGGGACGAGGGCGGAGCTCCGGCGCAGCACGGCGAAAGCCGCCGGACTAAAAAACCTGACATGCAGTAATTTTAGTCCGGCAGCCTTTCGCCGTGCACCGCCCCCGTCCCCAATATAGTCAATGGGGATGGAGCGGCGGTCCGGCGAAATAGCCGCAGGACGAATCCGACATGGTGAACAGCCTGTCGGATCCGTCCTGCCGCAAGTGTGAAAGTAGCCTTAAACTATCTGCATTATGTAAAAAACTAGATGGGATGCAAAAAAACATCCCGATGTACAAGCCAAATATATTCAAAAGGCCTCCATCAGGATAGAGAGAGATAGAGAGAGAGATAGATCTTTATCATCACCGTATTAGAGACACCCACTGTATGCCTTAACAGTGGGATAACTCACAGCTATCTTTCGGCGTTATAAAAAGGGAGATCCTCCTGACATATTTCTCCAAAATAGGGCTCTTAAGGTACAGTACAGACCAAAAGTTTGGACACCTTCTCATGCAAAGAGTTTTCTTTATTTTCATGACTATGAAAAATGTAGATTCACACTGAAGGCATCAAAATATGAATTAACACATGTGAAATTATATACATAACAAACAAGTGTGAAACAACTGAAAATATGTCATATTCTAGGTTCTTCAAAAGTAGCCACCTTTTGCTTTGATTACTGCTTTGCACACTCTTGGCATTCTCTTGATGAGCTTCAAGAGGTAGTCCCCTGAAATGGTTTTCACTTCACAGGTGTGCCCTGTCAGGTTTAATAAGTGGGATTTCTTGCCTTATAAATGGGGTTGGGACCATCAGTTGCGTTGAGGAGAAGTCAGGTGGATACACAGCTGATAGTCCTACTGAATAGACTGTTAGAATTTGTATTATGGCAAGAAAAAAGCAGCTAAGTAAAGAAAAACGAGTGGCCATCATTACTTTAAGAAATGAAGGTCAGTCAGTCGAAAAATTGGGAAAACTTCGAAAGTAAGGGCTATTTGACCATTAAGGAGAGTGATTGGGTGCTGCGCCAGATGACCTGGCCCCCACAGTCACCAGACCTGAACCCAATCGAGATGGTTTGGAGTGAGCTGGACCGCAGAGTGAAGGCAAAAGGGCCAACAAGTGCTAAGCATCTCTGGGAACTCCTACAAGACTGTTGGAAGACCATTTCAGGGGACTACCTCTTGAAGCTCATCAAGAGAATGCCAAGAGTGTGCAAAGCAGTAATCAAAGCAAAAGGTGGCTACTTTTGAAGAACCTAGAATATGACATTCAGTTGTTTCACACTTGTTTGTTATGTATATAATTCCACATGTGTTAATTCATATTTTGATGCCTTCATAGTCATGAAAATAAAGAAAACTCTTTGAATGAGAAGGTGTGTCCAAACTTTTGGTCTGACTCTGTACTGTATGTGAAGAGAGCGGTACTTTTGTAGCTTGTCCATTATAAATGTGTATAACTAGTCTCTCTGTTGCACTTTAAGGGGCTGTCCAGGTTTAGAAGGGTTTCTAGCTCCTCCCTGCCCCCCAACTACCCTCCCCTCGCTGGACTGTGGAGATCCACCATTGGGGTCTTGACATCAGTTGACAAGCGGGGACCAGAGCACCAATGTGTGTGTGTGTGTGTGGGGGGGGGGGGTTTTAACGTGTGCTGTTGCATCCAATGACTGGCTGCTGCTATGGTAGCGCCGGCTTTCCCTGACACTGGTCACAACCTAGCCTGATGAAGGGCTTTCTTCTAGCCCGAAATGTTGTATTGTTGTGTACCACCATGTCTGGCTGAAATACACTAATTTGCATATCTACCATTTGGAGTGCTGTCCATTTGCCTAAATTACATGGCTGCTACTGTGGTGACGTGCCGCTTGGGGGACATTTCACCGCTGAGGACAGTCATTGGCTGCAGAAACACACATGACCCCTAAAGTTGACAAGCAGAGACAGAGTCAAGAAAGCAGGGGCTAGCAAAGAAGTGTGTGTGTGTGTGTGTGTGTGTGTTGGGGGGAGGGGGGGGGGGGAAAAACAACTCCTGTTCTCTTCTTTGAATGGAGCACCAGTCACATGTTCGCTGCCGCTCCCCTCAACTTTTTGGAGCTACCAGAGATAAAGCATATCTAAATAAAGCACTTTGCTATCTACAACAGTCTCAGAGCTGAATGAAGCGGCAACAGACGTGCGACTGGTGCTCCATTTTGTGTTAAACTCCTTCGAGCATAAGCTGACAGGACATAACCTGATTAATCACGATCTGTGGGGATCAGTAATCAGTGGAGAAGTCCAGCAGTGTTGGATAGTACTCCAGTCCCACGGCTGGGAAAATGGAGTATTACGCAGATTACTTGAAATCTTTAAGATGACAATTTTGTGTATGGATGTTAGGTATTTCAGAAAAAGATGCTCTCTTAGTACTACACTGTCTAACAGATAAAGCTGGCATCACACATTAGATGTACAGGGTGGGCCATTTATATGGATACACCTTAATAAAATGGGAATGGTTGGTGATATTAAACTTCCTGTTTGTGGCACATTAGTATATGTGAGGGGGGAAACTTTTCAAGATGGGTGGTGACCATGGCGGCCATTTTGAATCCAACTTTTGTTTTTTCAATAGGAAGAGGGTCATGTGACACAAACTTATTGGGAATTTCACACGAAAAACAATGGTGTGCTTGGTTTTAACGTAACTTTATTCTTTCATGAGTTATTTACAAGTTTCTGACCACTTATAAAATGTGTTCAATGTGCTGCCCATTGTGTTGGATTGTCAATGCAACCCTCTTCTCCCACTCTTCACACACTGATAGCAACACCGCAGGAGAAATGCTAGCACAGGCTTCCAGTATCCGTAGTTTCAGGTGCTGCACATCTCGTATCATCTGAAGGCAATCGTCTATGCTGTGAAGATACGAGATGTGCAGCACCTGAAACTACGGATACTGGAAGCCTGTGCTAGCATTTCTCCTGCATTGTTGCTATCAGTGTGTGAAGAGTGGGAGAAGAGGGTTGCATTGACAATCCAACACAATGGGCAGCACATTGAACACATTTTATAAGTGGTCAGAAACTTGTAAATAACTCATGAAAGAATAAATTTACATTAAAACCAAGCACACCATTGTTTTTCGTATGAAATTCCCAATAAGTTTGATGTGTCACATGACCCTCTTCCTATTGAAAAAACAAAAGTTGGATTCAAAATGGCAGACTTCAAAAAGTTTCCCCCCTCACATATACTAATGTGCCACAAACAGGAAGTTAATATCACCAACCATTCCCATTTTATTAAGGTGTATCCATATAAATGGCCCACCCTGTATGTTGGTGTAACCCATTGATTTTGGCAGGACCAGACAAATATCAAATGACGATGGGAGTCTCATCGGGGGAAGAGTTGGGAGAGGTCAAGGAGATAAAGGTTAGCCAATTTCAATGGCCCGATCCTTTTGTTCTTAGAGGACCTGTCACCACAAAATGCAGTGCTATCTGACAGCACCGTCTTATAGAGCAGGAGGCGCTGAGCAGATTCATACAGAGTTTTGTGGGAAAAGATTCAGTAAAACTTGTTATTTATATATTTCTATCTTTGTCTCTTTGCACCTCCTGCGAACAGCTATCAGTACAGGAGGGAGGAGATGTCAGTGATTGTTACCATTGTGTGTATAAAGGGTGCATTAGACACCCTGATGCCACAGACTATTGTCGGAAGGGAAGCATGTGTGCATAAGAGATTGCCATCAGGCACCCCTGATGAGCACCTGTTTGAGGAGGGTGTGGTCTGAGTCGTCCATTGGATTGCGGCTGTGCTTGGTATTGAGGCTCAGCCTCGTTCACTTGAATGGGACCGAGCTGTGCATTAGGCCATGCGACCAATGAACGTGATGTCTAAGGGCTAATGCACACAAACGCATTTTCATGAGAGTCCATTTCGTTGTTGTTTTTTTTTAGGACCATATACGGAACCATTTAAATTGGTCCACAAAAAAAACAGAAGGTATTCCACGTGCATTCCGTTTCTGTATGTTCGTTCCGCAAAAAAAAACAAAACAAAAAAAAAAACATGCCCTATTGTCTGCATTACGGACAAGGACAGTACTGTTCTATTAGGGGCCAGCTGTTCCGTTTTGCAAAACACAGAATGCACACGGATATCATCCGTATTTTTGCAGATCAGTTTTTTGCGGACCGCAAAATACATACAGTCGTATGCATGAGGCCTAAGGCCTAGAAAGAGTCCATGGTGCTCACTGGACCGCTGCAGTATCTTCAAACAGCTGATCAACAGGGTTGCTGGGAGTTGGGACACCCACTGATTAGATATTTATGACGTGTCCTGAAGATAGGCCATCAATACACAAACCCCTGGAAAACTCAAGAAGGGCACTGCACTTCATGCACACACACTTTCTTGGGTATAAGTGGCCCTAAGTGAGGGGCAAGGAAAGGGTGAATATAGCAATCTATTACATGTTCCGGCGAGAGATTTTACCGACACGATTGTAATCTGTAATCCCCATTACTAATGATAACTAATAACACAGATGAGCATGCTTCTCTCCAAAGCCAGCCACCCCAATCTTTTCAAAGCCCAAAAGCATTTTTGGTGAATGATCTTCCATTGTAAGGAAAATGCAAGCGTAACTTATCCAATTATTGTCCATCTATTGTACAACGGGAGATGCTTCTTCATCTGAGGACATCAGGGATATGGGTGACTGATGCAAGACTGTTATGTGGGATGAACACATGGGCAGAGCCATCTTTTTTTGCCCTAAGTAACATTAGTAAGGATAGAAGAAGGCACAACCATGGAGACTCCCTGCGGCTGGGGGAGAAAAGACTCCACAACAAAAGACACTCACACAGAAAGTTCCCCGTGTGATCATAAACCTCAGAAAACTGAATCTGAAATCTTAGCTTTTATCTTTATTATTCAAAGGCGGGAAGACACAGACGTGTCAACTGCAAGACCAGAGTCTAAGGAGCCAAATGCAAGCATGTGTGGAACAGGAGGAAGGAAAAACCACCGGTGGCAGGACGCAAAACCACAGAAATGCACCAGTCTGCACAATACTGGACAACCTACTTTTGCAAGAAAACCTTAGTGACCGTTCATGAAATCTGCTGTTCAACATGCCCATAATTACATGAGAAAGCACATTTCTGGGCCTCAAGAGGAGCAAGTGTGTAACTAGGAAGTGACACCTGTTAATTAACCCTTTGTGTGAAGCATGCACCTGTCACATAATGAGCGGGAAGGAGGGTGGACCATGAGCAACAGCTGTGCTAGTTTTAATTTGCAGAAATATAATTGGTCACTTCCTCCACCCTGCATGCTATTCCCACAGCTGGAGTGGGACACAAAATACGGATAGCTGTTTGCCGTAAGGACTTAGTTTCCATGTACACTCAAGTGAAACTAGAAATGTAAAATTACTTTAAGGGTATGGCCCAGAGATGAGTGAACCGATTTCTCATCAAGACTTCACCTGTGTAGTGAAGTCCCTGTAGATGAAGGAGGGCCCACCTGCCACCAGACTGACAGTGCCAGACTAAGGCCTTGTTCACATCAGTGTTCAGCCTTTTCGTTCTCCTGGACCGTTATAGGAGCAGGAGAACGGAAAGGACAGATTCGGCACATAACTGAGCCGAGCGGAGCCTACGGACCTCATAGACTATAATGGGGTCCGTTAGGTTTCCGCTCAGAAGATGATTTTGGAGCGGAGACAAAAGTCCTGCATGCAGGACTTTTGTCTCCACTCCAAAATCATCTTCTGAGCGGAAACCTAACGGACCCCATTATAGTCTATGAGGTCTGTAGGCTCGGCTCGGCTATGTGCCGAATCCGTCCTTTCCGTTCTCCTGCTCCTATAACGGAGCAGGAGAACGGAAAGGCTGAACGCTGATGTTTACAAGGCCTTAGCCGAGCCCTGACCATTTCCTGCCTGCGCTGCGGCTCCAATTAGTCAGGCAAGGGCAAAAGCTCTGCTTCAGAGCAGAAATGGTGCAGGTGCCAATACCCAGCTAATTAGAGCAGTGGCACAGGCAGGAAGTTCAGGGCAGGAGTGAAAGTGGCCACTTCTTTGCCTGCTGCATACTGACTGCCGGGATTGCAGCAATGCTTCAACCCCCAGCAACAAAAGTAATGCTGTGGACTGGAAAACCACAGAGCAAGTGCGCTTACGCTGCGAGTTCTCTGCAAGGTGTGGATATTTTTTTTCAAATCTCATCCACTTTGGCTGTACTATAAAAGGCTGCAAAATTAAC
Source organism: Bufo bufo (assembly GCF_905171765.1). Classification (NCBI taxonomy): domain Eukaryota; kingdom Metazoa; phylum Chordata; class Amphibia; order Anura; family Bufonidae; genus Bufo; species Bufo bufo. The sequence goes on from NC_053396.1 coordinate 88,092,597, forward strand.
TGAGCACTAGACAGTTGAACCCGGCAGAAAAACTTCATATACTCACTACTCCTGATGAGAAAAGCTCTGCAAAAAGTATGTTTGTACTGCTCTCCGCAGCCTCTTCCTCTGCAGTTTTGCATGGTCAAAAGTGCTGACAGAATCCCAGTAAATACAGCACCTAATATAAATGAAACTCCCTAGAAAGAGCTGCTACAAAATCATATGTAGAGGTTATGGAGGTTTTCAGAACTAGAGATAAAGTAGTGAGATCTAAAATGCCTGCTGAATGGCACCAAGAGATACTCAAGAACACAGTAAATAGAGAGAAGACTGACTGGAGGTGGATTTTCCACCAAGCTCTAAGAATAGCAGTCTTAAAGGGTTTCTACCACCTCATTTGGACCTAATTAGCTGTCAGACACTAGCGATCTGCTAGTGTCTGCTCTACCTAACCATGCTATTCTAAGACCTTTGTGTGCAGCAGTTACACAAAAAAAACAAAACTTTTATTGCTATGCAAATGAGCCTCTAGGTGCTATGGGGGCGTCTTTTCAGCAGTCTGTATTCGGCGCAGTGACCGTCTGACAGGCCGGGCGTCATCTGTTCGGGAGCAGTCAGACAGTCACTGCGCCGAATACAGACGCACACGGCGCAAGGCGTGAGAATAAGGCGCCTCTAGGTGCTGAAAAGACGCCCCCATAGCACCTAGAGGCTCATTTGCATAGCAATAAAAGTTTTTTTTTCTGTAACGGCTGCACACAAAGGTCTTAGAATAGCATGGTTATAGAGCAGTCTGACAGCTAATTAGGTCCAAATGAGGTGGTAGAAACCCTTTAAGTAAAGCACTGAATGCATGGTCTTAACCTATTAGACAGGAACCTTGTAGTGAAGAAGTAAGTGTCCCTTCTTACTTGGAGTGTTGACTGGTAGCAGACAGGCATGAACACCTGACTGAAAGGGCCAGGTGAGCAAACAAAACCGTTTTCATCATGTGCTTAAGGCATGCTGGAGTGAGCAAGACGCCTTACTGCTGATTAGACATCTGTTAATGTGGCACAGATTTTCCTTCAAAACATAGATGTCCAATTTATGCTATATGTGCAATCGTTTCTAGGACACTTGTAATCTTCACCGTAAACTGTTCTAGAAACTCAAAAACGTCTAGATACCTAATGGATCACACAGGATAGTCAAATATATGGATGAAATCTGACTGACCCTTCTTAATTTACTGTTCAGTCTTCCCCAAAACCACAATCAATGGTCAGTAATGAACTTCTCAAACTCCAACAACATATGCTCATGTCCAAGATTGCAGAGTGCACCTTACTCATTAATAGACCTATAGGCTGCAAGCTTATACTTGGATGCAATGTACCATTGTAGGTGCATTTGAGATTAGTTTTTAGATTGGTGTTGCTGTACGTGCTTGTACCAAAATATAGGACATCGGTGAACAATAACAAACTTGGAGTAAGTGTGATGTGGTTAATTTACTCCTAAAATCAGTAAAGGTTTGCATGGGGGATGCCTGGAGTGGAAGTGTGACTTTTTAAAAAGCTGCAAAAGATAAATGAGGCATTAAAGTGATCTACACAACAAACTTGGCTTAAATCGCACTCCACTTTTGAAAGTGGTGCAGAAGGCCAAAAAAAAAAAAATCACTAAATTTTGAGCAACCAAAAAAGTGTGCCAAGAGATGTGACAATTTTACAGCAAAAAACTAGTGCAACATATTATAAATGCCCCTTATCTTTACAAACCGAAAAGTAAGGCATACGCAATGCAACCGTATACAACTGCGACACAACATATCTACTCCACCATAATGTCCTACAACAGCTATACTGGAAATGAAAACACAAAGAAATGAGGCATTAAAAGTGCAATGACTAGTTTACACCAAGGTTATGGAACATTTTCAGCCTCTGATCACTCGAAAAAGAGAAAATGATTGTTTTACAGGCTGTCCAATTTAGATCATTAACCGTGAGTGTGGAGCCATGAGGGTCAACACTCCCTGCTCTACCCCAACAAACACATTCCTTTCCTTTGATCCTTCAGATGGCTTGGGTTTCTAGGGAGACCGTGTCACTCAGCGATCCCCACCTGTGTCGACACAGGAGCGAGGCCCATTCCAAGGTCGGAGTTTAAAGGTTGACTTGGTAAAGATCTCATGAGGCCAGGCTCGTATTACAAGCCCTGCACCAAGATTTTATACATGAGGAGTACTTGCAACATAACTTATCCTGAATCACAAAAGAAAAAAAAAAAAAAAAAGTAAAAATTAAGTTCTCCTAGGATGTAACCAAGTCCTAAGCCATTCTCAAGACACTCACATTAGCCACCACCTTTATTAGATTCTGGTCTAATACTGTGGAAACAGGTGATACCCATTAGTGGCACCCAGCCAATGAAACAACATTCAAATAACTTTAAAGGGGAACTCTATTTCAAACTTGTACATTCTATTTGACTATCCAGATCAGTATATTTGCTGCTAAACTTCACATGTTTCATAGTGATCTTCTATGTCTATTGGTATGCAGTGAACACGCCACTGTAGCCCATTACCCTGTTGTGTCAGGTTCATGAGTTCGAGCACCTAAATATATTATACACTTATCATCCTGGAGGTCGTGGTAACATTTTCAGATACCACCCTCATCTGTTGTCCAGGGAAAGCTGGGAGACCCTCAAGGTAGTCAGATGTTTGGGTTCAGATGACAAATCTAATACAAGACCACCATAACTCATGACAGTGATGCAGAATAGTTATCAACTAATTTACAGCTGCTTTATCTTCAACTTTAATCTAAATCATGAGATAAATTTAAGAACATCAGATGATCCAAGATAAATAAGAAAGCACATTGTATTTTCCTCTGAATGCTTGACGGAGCAATTTAGAAGCAAGTTCACTTTGGGTGCTCCGTTACATGACTCCCCCTCTTTGTAGCAAAAAAACCCTCAGCTGTTGAGAGTCAGGCAACAGCAAGCAAAGGAACAAAGAAATGAGGCAAAAGTGAGAAAGGCGAGGAGGCTCAGCAGGCTGGATTCCACACAGCAGCCCAGCTGGGATAGATTACCAGACACATAAAAGAAGGCCAAGAATGAATCCTGGGAAGACCAAGACACTCCCATACCCAGAGGGAGACTTCCTTCATAACTGGACCCCAGCTAGGCCAAGACTGTACTGAGGTAAGCAGAACAACCTATTTAGTCAGAGCAAAAAAAGAAATAATGAAACATACAACAAAAATCAAACAGAATGTAGAAGAGGAGCTTGAAGACATCACGCTGGAACACTCAATGGTTTACAACCTAGAAGGAAAGAAATATAAATAAAATTAAAAAAAACATTCTGTCCATATTTAAAACCTACACCCCTCTGTTTCATTGTGGACAATGATTATATGAAAAATAAAGCAAAGCACTCTGGGTGTTGTAATGACCACACCAGAAGACTCCCAAAAGACGTTGATCTCCCAGCTCAGGTCAGACTCGCAGAAAAGAAATTCTTGCACATTCCTGGTTTTGGATACCTGCACAATATTTCCAACTCAGCAGAGAATTGTTGCAAGAGAAAAAGAAGGCAGAGGGGTCATAAAAATAGAAATATAGGGATGCAATGGGAGAGGACAGCAAGGAGGGGAAGCCGGGGAGGGGGGCTGTGGTAATGAGTTTAACAGACCGCAAGCCCATTTGGAAACATGAAAGGAGTCCGTCTGTAACGCCATCATAACATGCTGTCACTTCCCTGGATCCTCTCCCAGGGCTGGATGCAATGTTACAACAAGACAAATAGACCAGCGAGGAGGAGTTTATAATTATGTGAGTGTTGAGGTGTGTAGGTGAATAGACAGTAAACATGGCTCCCTCTAGTGGACAAAACACTCATTACACTCTATTAAGCAGAGGCGCTTGACATAGCACTGCTGCATGCATCCATGTGAGAATTCTTCCAGGACACTGCTCTTCTCTGCCTGTGATCTCATTTGCTCCCCTGCACCCCTCTAGATGCCTTCATTAATATAATCATGGCCAGACAGGTCACTGCCTCCCACAAGGTCAGCACACCCATCTCCAACTGCTCTGAACATTCCAGTGATCTGTATTGTATCCTACTTCAAAGCAGGGTACATATGGACAAAGGAGATGAAATGTATAAAGTGCTGATTCTAGTGAAAGGCATCTTGAAAGGATGAAAAATGACCAAACTAGCAATACAATGCAATATCGAAAGTTAAAATAAAAAAAAAGGAAAAACAAAAAGACAAAGTGAAAGCAGCGCGCTGTGACTCCCTGGTCATTGCCGTGCTGGGTTTAGAAGCTTGAGAAGAAATGTCTTGACGGCCCTCTGCTGGAGAAATCACTGACATGTCCATTGTGCAGCGAGAGGAACGGGCAGAAACCATGTCCAGCACTGATCGCAGGACTTACTGCCCTTACATAGGTCCTATCTCCAGCATGTGCCTCAATGGAGGTAAGGAACGCTTCTGACAACCACAGAATGCAAGGAACTTCTAAGCAATGAGTGTGGCAGCATTTAGTCCAGCATGTCAGATTATTTTGTCAAACCAGAGACAGAAGAGAGGACATGGAGGTTAAAGCTGCACAGGGATGAAAGGGCAGAGGAAGTTTGGTAGAATACTTTTACATGGTGGTCTACAGATCAGGAGACAAAGAGCGCCTAAAAATAACCCAGGCTGTTCACAGATCAAGTGCCCAGACAGATATGCCCATATACCATCACTTGGGGAACACACTGAAATTAGACCCCGTGTCTGTACTGATGGAGCAGGCTTTGTTGTGACACATAAAACATGTCAGGGATGTCTAGAGCAATCGGTAGCCCAGATTTCAGCTGGCACGTGTCATTTCCAGCCCTCATGGCACAAGTCCTGCAGGTTCAAATTAATTACTTTTAGTAACCATAAAGCCAAGATCGTATTACAAATGTGTTTAACACGATGCATATGGCCTCCGGTGAACAAGTCCTAAAGCTGATATTTGCACACAGTAGGCCAGGCCACTATATTAGTGTACACTATGGAGATAGACTGCCACCAAACTCCTGACAAGCCTCCACTGCCATCTGTAGCGTGTCCCTACATTGCTTTAAACAGATTTCACAACCCGTAAGTATACAAGTATGAACATTAAAGGGGTATTCTGGTTATATAAAGCAAATTAATGGAGGTGTGGGTCCTACCACTGACAGCCCCCCCTCACACCAATCATGAGAATGGGGACCCCGTTGCTTGCAGAACCACCCGAGATGAACAGAGACTGCTCTCTCTGGAACTCCTACCAAATAATAGCTATTCCCCTAACCTGGGGACAGGAGATAACTTCGTATAACCGGAATACAGATTCTCTTCCATAGTTCTGGTCTAAGTACATAAATTACTTAAAAGGTTTATCCAAAAAGTGATGCTACAAAATGAGGCTCTAGATCCTTTCTGTACATGGATTGTCCTGCTGGCAAACCAGCGCGGAAAGAGTCAGAAGATGAAAGGCGTAATCTGCAGAAGCTCACCCATTGTTGTACAAGTCTTCCCGTGCGTTGCCTCCCATCCTGTGTTACTACTTGAAGCACAAGGGTGTCTTCATGTCACTTTTCCTGTCGTGTGCTGGCACAAGTCTTAAGAGTTTGGAGACTCTTGTTTCACTAGAAGGTTGAACAAGGCAGCTCTATATGGCAGTGTGCAGACACTTGTGTAATATATAACCAAAGCTGCTTCATACGCTCTACATGGGACAACAGCAGGCCAAACGCTCTCCTGATCTCCTCCTCCGATGGGCATGCATGTGTTGTGGGAACATCATACATTTTATATGGCTGGTAGATCACGCTGAAATCTGTGGGTCTGGCCAACAAGCATTAAGGCTACTTTCACACTAGCTTTAAAGTTTTTCGGTATTAACAGGGTATTCCCATCTTAGACAATGGGGGCATATCGCTAGGATATGCCCCCATTGTCTGATAGGTGCGGGTACCGTACCTATATCGAGAAAGGAGCGGGGAGCGATGCGGCTGGAGGACCCCAGATTTCCTGGGGTTTGTCCACCACCAAACGCTAATCCCAGCCTCTCCCATAGAGGTGAATGGGAGCGTGCTACGCATGCGCGGCCCATGCACCTATTCATTTCTATGGGGCAGAGGGAAATAGCCAAGCCAGTGCTCAGCAGTTTTCAGCGGCCCCATAGAAATGGATGGAGGACGGCTGCGCATGCGCAGTGCACAATCCTTCACTTTCGAGGCTCTGTTCTCGATATAGGTGCGGGTCCCAGTGGTGGGACCCGCACCTATAAGACAATGGGGGCATATCCTAGAGATATGCCCCCATTGTCTGAGATGAGAAAACTCCTTTAAGTTCCGTCATAGGGTCTCTATACCGGAAAAAAAAAACGCTTCCGTTTTATCCTAATATATTCTTAATGGAGAGCATTCCGTTCAGTACGCATCAGGATGTCTGCAGTTCAGTCACTCTTACGGTATTTGGCCGGAGAAAATACTGCAGCATGCTGCAGCATTTTCTCAGACCAAAATTCGGGAACACTTGCCGGAATGCTGGATCCGGCATTAATTTCCATTGAAATGTATTATGCCGGATATGGTACCAAATGTTCTAGAAAAACAGATCCAGTTTCCTAGACTGCACATGCGCAGACCCTTTAAAAAAAAAAAAAATATGGGAAAAATATAAATACCGGATTCGTTTTTCCGGATGACACCGGAGAGACGGATCCAGTATTTCAATGCATTTGTCAGGCGGATACGCATCCGGATACAAATGCTATCCGTTTGCATACGGATTTTCCAGATCCAGCAGGCAGTTCCGGTGACTGAACTACCTGCCGGAACCCTCTAACGCAAGTGTGAAAGTACCCTAATATGTATGGCCTGCTTTGACCAGTCACTGAAATATACCCATTGACAAAATAAGAAATAACTTTCTCTGGGGGAATGTAATGATGACTTATGTAAGTGATCATATTAGAGTGAAATAAGTTTAATGGGGAAAACTGTACAATTGAAAGAGTCTCTAGTACTCTGTTGGCCCACCCCTTGCTGGAATATAAGATGAGATATGGTTGGGCATGTTCCATATGGCATCCTGCCCACAGATGTTTCACTACTGTAGTATGTGATGGCTCCCCACATCATCACACCAGCAGTTTGGGGCGATGTGTTTTTCCACACCAAAGGCAGGATTGAAGCACTCACCATGAGGCCTCCATGCTCAAACCCAACCATCATCAGAAACCAAACAGAACCTGGATTCCTTGCTAAATACAATACAGTTCCAGTCCAGGTTTCTCACTCACGACACCATTGTAAATGAAGGCAATAGTGGCACACATGATGTGGTGCCACAACACTAAGGCTAGGTTCACACCTGAGCGTTTTACAGCATGTACGAACGCGCTGTAAAACGCCCTACGCCCCAAGAAGTACAGGAGCTTCTTTGGGGCGTATTGTCGCACGTTCCCGCCCATAGAATTCAGCGGGAACGTGCCTAAATGGGCGTTTGCTTGTTTCCACCTATTAAAAACGCCCGATAAAAACACCTGTAAAAAGTGCTTCTTGAATACGCTCAGGTGTGAACCCAGCCTTAGTTTCCTTCTGTTAAGTGCCTGGGAAAAGTCCAGCCAGAGACAGAGGTGTGTAATGAAGGTGCCACCAGGGTCTGGATAGTGGACAATGAAAATCCTCTCTACTAGTGGTCTGTTTGCCTCATGTAAACGCTGTTCCCGACACATGCAAACAGCTGGTTAAGAATGACCTAGGTGGTGGTCGATTTGTCAAAAATACCATCCTGCTCCTCCTACTCAAATGATGGGCCACCTTTCAAAGTCTGTCAACTGGGCAAAATGTCCGAGTGCGTTCGAGACATGTCTAACAGTCAATCTCTCAAAGAAGTACACTATCCAGAAGTAGCCTCTGAGAACCTTTTTATAGGGCACTGGGGAAAGTACTTTTATGCCATCTTGTGGCAAGACCCAGTGTCTAATTAGAGCACTCCTGTAATCATTTACATATCTACCCATGCTGCAGTAATTTGACATTTCTCTCTGGGTGCGTATCCCAGTTACCTTGTGCTTCAGCATAACAAAACGAAAGAATGATCCTCCCACAACTACAGGCCCTGAGCAATGCTACTGCCAGTAACAATGAGCAATCTGCACCGAAACAATAGATGGGGGAGATGAGCCTTCTACAGAGCAGTCAGGTCGGTGATGTCACTAGGTGTGCACATGCAGCTGGGGATAGATGACTGCCGTCGTCTCACAGCCACAGATCACATCCTACCTAAGCAATGAATCAGGGCAATTAGAGAAAAATTAAGAGCCAATAAATGAATTAAACCTCACACAAAATAAGGATGTATAGTAATGGCAATTAGTACAATGGATTAATGGAAGCAAGCTCAACACTTGTCACAGCTCATGGACAGCGGCAAATAACCGGAAGATGAAACAAACTGGTCACATGTTTTGAGTGGAACATACACAAGACATGGGAATAAATGAACATAGTCTGTTTAATGGTCAGTAAGGGTACTTTCACACTTGCGACGGAACTGCCTGCCGGAATCCTCTGATGCAATACAGACACGGATCCGTCTGACAAATGCATTTAAATACCGAATCCTTCTCTCCGGTGTCATCCGGAAAAACGGATCCGGTATTAATAAAAAGTGTTGCATTCTTAAAAAGGTCTGCGCATGCGCAGACGGGAAAGCCGGATCCGTATTGCCGAAACACTTAATGCCGGATCCGGCACTAATACACTTTAATGTAAATAATGTTGGATCCGGCCTTCCAGGAAGTGATCAGTTTTTTTGGCCGGAGAGAAAACTGCAGCATGCTGCGGTATTTTCTCCGTCCAAAAACGTAAGAGGGACTGAAATGATGCATCCTGAACAGATTGCTCTCCATTCAGAATGCATGAGGATAAAACCGATCAGTTCTTTTCCAGTATTGAGCTCCTGTGACGGAACTCTACCAGAAAACAAAAACGCTAGTGTGAAAGTACCCTAAGAAGAGGGTAAAGGCTGGGATCCGGCAGCAGAGGACATCTGCCATTTAGTGGCACTGCAACCACTTTTAAAAAGGAAATTGTGCATCCAGCGTGCACATAAGACACAAGGAGGGAAATGTACCTTCAGAGATCATCTGATATAAACGTACTTTAACTTTAGAGGAGCCCAAAAGCAATGAAAATCAGTTGATCAATCACCATGGCAATCTCAACAAATCATGAAGGACAGAAGAGGACCCAACTGGTAATCTAGACAAACTCCATTCAGGAACCACGGGGGTCATTTACTAGCCAGAAACACACCTATATTAGGCGTATTTCTGGTGCAGATTGCCAGGTCCTTGGCGCCGCAATCTGCAACTTTTCCCTGCCCACGCCAGGTCTAAAAAAGTGGTAGTGGCAGGGAAGAGGACGGCAGGTCCATCTCATCTCAGAGTAGAAAATTGTCTAAATGTAAGACAGCTAGGAAGCGGCAGTGGATCAGCTGAAGTTATGTAGAGGCCGACACCAGCTATAGGGGATATTAAAGAGGACCTTTCACCTTGAAAAACATTGTGAACTAAGGATACATACATACATATAGAGCGGCGCCCGGGGATCTCACTGCACTTACTATTACCCCTGGGCGCCGCTCCGTTCTCCCGTTATGCCCTCCGGTATCTTCACTCACTAAGTTATAGTAGGCGGTGTCTGCCCTTGTCCTGTGGGCGTCTCCTTCTGCTAGGCTGCAGCGCTGGCCAATCGCAGCTCACAGCCTGGGAGGTTTTTTTCTCCCAGGCTGTAAGCTGTGAGCTGCGATTGGCCAGCGCTGCAGCCTAGGAGACGCCCACAGGACAAGGGCAGACACCGCCTACTATAACTTAGTGAGTGAAGATACCGGAGGGCATAACGGGAGAACAGAGCGGCGCCCAGGGGTAATAGTAAGTGCAGTGAGATCCCCGGGCGCCGCTCTCCATGGCAGCATACTTCGTTCACAATGTTTTTCAAGGTGAAAGGTCCTCTTTAAGAGCAGCGTCTAAAACACTGGCCTTAATAAATGACCCCCTATATGCTAGTACCAAGGTGGTAACGGACTAAGATCCACAGTACTAAATATATGACCAAGGGTGCAACTTTCATGAAACTGAAGCCACATTGCACACTTCTGTGCCTCAAGGGTGCCATTCTAATGGTACAACCTTACAAGAAGGATTTTCCACCGTGGAAAGTCAGATTTTACTCCATGCATAGTAAAAGGACAAACCCCAAGATGCTTCAGACTTGAAATCAATTTAGGTTTCAGATTCTGATCAGAGTGTGGATGAGATTTCTTAAACAGGTCATCTGCTTTGCCGGTACTGTAAAATGCTGCAGATGGCAAATCCACAGGGTCTAAGTCCTGAATAGATGTGCCCTAAATTGACCTTCATCGACAAGTTGCATTTCATTATAACGTATTACAGACTCATCAAGTTGCAATATCATGCAACTCAATCAGCTGCTATGAAAGAATTCCTCCTGCAGGATACCACCACGTGGCAAGTTATCTACCTCTAATATAACAGACATGCATTGCTATGATCGTCATGATTGAAAAGCGGAAGCGTTGCGCTCTTCTCTTGCCGTTAGATTATTTTAAACTTCATACGATTTTATAAAAGTATTGGACATTTTATCTGCCTGTGGAGATGGACGTTCCTGGACTGGATAGCTGACAACCCCACTTCCCAGTAACGTTATAGCGTCTAGAGGATCATTACGGAGAGCTACATTTCATATTAATCTGGCCTGTAAATAATAGAAGCGTCTATATGGACGCACAGAGCCTTCCCATGAGCCTCTCCATACCGCCACACCGTTCACGTTTGCACACCGAACAGGCACAATCACTTGGTTTTCAACCTAAATAATTCCGAGATGGGAGGCGAAGATTAAGAGGTCATTTTCAGCTCCGATCATCAGATCAATTTCCACTTTCAAGCAGGGGATTTTCTCTGACATCTGCAGAGTCTTGGGAAGGATTAATCCCAGTAGCTGTGGAGTAGGAGGAATATCCCACCACTGCTCTTGTACCATTACAGCACTGACCCCAATTTAACAAACATGCAACATACTAACAGTAACCATATAAAACCTGTGCCAGCCAGCTGTTGGACTACTTACTACCAGTCCGCTGATGATGAGCGGGGCTGTACTGTCTCCTTAGTGTAGAAGTCCACAAAAATATCTGCCCCTTCCCTTCATTCATAACCCAGCCCAACTGAAATAAAGGCCACTGATCATCAGCAGCTTGTTATGATGCCCACCTAGCTGCTGCTTCTCCAGCTGATACATGTCACCTCTTGGTGACAAAGTCTGGACCCTATGTGGTCCACAAGTGACCTGGCAGCTGTGTAAGTGGTAAAGGACTAGGCAGAATTTAGCTACACATTCTTCCCCTCAGCTTTCGGGCAGATGTCTTACCATGTACATGCCAACAGAGGAGTGAAAAAACATTCTGAAATCTTCGAGAGTAGGGACGGTCACCTGTACTGGAACCGAGTGCTTAAAAGAATAAAAAAAAGGGTCCCTGGTGCCACTTAGTTCACGTGATGGACTTCAAATCTAAAGTGGACTCCAGTCGCATGCCGTTTCAGTTGCACCAATGTGCCCTATGTACCCACACCCCATGGCAATTTCAACCTTTTTTTTTTCCCGCAATGGGTGGACAAGATTTGTTAAACTCTACCCACTACGCAAACCTGGACACAACATCAGCAGCATATCTGCTACATGCGAAAATATCCATAATGAATATGTTTGAAGTACATACAGTATAAAGTTACGATAAAAAGTTCTGGACCAAAAGATGTCGAATGTGGAACCTGTAATGGATTCCAGCGAGACTCTGAACCGCTCCGACATCAGCACAGACCAAAGCAGCTCCACGTTATGACAGAACCCAAGATTCTCCAGAAATTCCCAGGTACCAGAGACAATTACTTTGTAAGGGATGTGAAGAAAAGCCGTCGTCACCGTGCAGTATAAAGCGCCTGTGCCTGGCTGTACACGTAGTCAGAGCTGAACCAGACAAATACAAACGGCCATTTGGCTCCTTCTTCAGCAAAGGATTAAGTGTACAATCCCTAACCAGGGATAGATGATGAGGTTTTAACAGGATTACCAAAGACAGCACATCATCTCCAACCAAATTACCATGAACAATCAGGGGCATTTTAGGAGAACAGTTCAGCGTCCTGCTATGGAATCATTCCGTCAGACATAGCATCATTTCATGCAACTCAATGCGTACTCAGCTTTCCCAATATCCAGCAGATACATCCAACTATAGGTAGATTACCATCTGCTCTGCCTGTGCTTGGCAGGGGTTGTAGTCCATAATGGGAAAATAAAGTGCGCCCCTGTCCACCCAGTAGCAGAAATGCTACACGCAGCTTATTAAACCAGCCCTGGCAGATCATCCCCTTTTAGGGTTTAGCTTTATAAGGATGGATTTGGGACTTTATTAATTTCGACTGGGAAACTGTATAGAACAAATGAATATGTAAATATAATTTTATATATAATATACTTTAAGACTTTTTAGGGTTTTATGCAGCAGTTTATTCGCGACTTGGTACTTTTGTCTCACTTTACGGTAAACTGTTTATATGAATGGAGTCTGGAATTCCTGTAAACCTAATTCCGAAGGAAAAACAAATGCTCTCCGAGGGTATAGGCTTTTCTACACAATGCCCGCGCACCACCCAGCACTTGTATAACCTGCCTTAGTGGACACTATACTCAGACAGGCTCTGGATTTTGGGCCAGCAGAACAATATGAAGGGTATGCGAGGGCAAAGCCGATTCCATTCATGTGTTTAATATTTCGCTTTGACAAATACTGTATTACAAGACAGCTCCAGTCCCTCTGGCACCACCGATGAACAAATGCACTTAGTGTTGGGCTCTTAAACAAAAGAGGCATTTTAACTGCTTCAGCGCCACAGCTTCACCATCTTGTACAATCTTCAGGAAAGTTCATTATCTGCTATGGTGCAGCTTGAGTCCCAAGACTAATTAACACGTTTACAAGTCGCTGCTTTGTTTTATTGTTTTCTGCCTTGGCAGAAGCTCTGTCTTCCTAATGGACTTTCCAAATGGCATTGAGGGCTTCTAGGCGGTGCTACAGCAAGTCAGGTGAGGAAGCTCCAGCGGGGACATCACAATGACTAGCTTTCATTTACAATATCTCTCTAGACACTACATACAGAAAACGGTCCTATACCAAGAATGGGAGAAGGGAAATGTTTAATGGGACACTGGAGACCATAAAACAGCACCCCATATCTCAGCTTCCTTGATGCCCAGGAATAACGTTACAAAAGAGGGATCACCATTTGGACTTTGAGCTGTGGTAGCGTTAATACTGTAAAAGATTAGGAATCCAGATAAATAGATTTTAATTTGTAAATTATTCCCGATAGGAGTGTTTGAAAGGAATTAAGACAGGATCCAAAGCAATGTTTGGACAAGTACTCCACGGCTGATAAGGGCTGTAGGTCCTTCAAAGATAAATGACTGTTTAAATGCTACTATGACATTAGGTTAACAAGGGTGAAACCTTCTCAAACAAGAATTTCCCAGAGGAAAGCGAATCATTTCACTCTAAAAATGTGACGTTACATACAAGAAGCATCAAAAACGCCCAGCGGTAATAGCAAATGCGGCAGACCAGCACATAACGTACATCCTAAAATCCTATAAAAAGAATACAAAAGCCAGAATTAGAAACCCCAAAGTAAAGGGATGCGAGCTGCCACATTACAAGAGGACTAGAAAGGGTTAACCAGAGACTAGAACCAAAAGAGTCATTTGCCTGTACGTAATGTCTGGTCCAGACGCACACTGACATTCCTAAGAGCGGTGCCCACATAAGAGCCAATTCCTTACGCTCCACTGGAAGTTCACATACAAAGCAGCCTGAAAAATGGCTACCATGGCATGCAAAGCCAGGCTTTTAGGGGGCTTTAATGCAGTTTAGTGAACAAGATTAAGCCGTGAAGCAATGAGGGACCCTGCAAAAACAGTATTTACTGACTAATGCGACCATACGGTGCCCCGTAGGCACGTACAAACTTCTCACAGGAGATTATGGAGCCCGGCACAGCGACATCAGGAGTCATTTACACAGCGGGGCACAGGTCTTTGCTGGGCCGCATTTCTCTAAATAGAAGGTGCTTCACCAATTTAGATTTCAGCAAGTGATCCTGTCCCCCTGGCACAGAGGAGATAATACCCAATGGAAATAAGAAGCGAAAGACGAGCACCAAATAGTCTACACTGCCAGCAGTATAATTACTTACTCAGCAGAGCTGAAAGTAAAACAGAACGAAGGACGGGGAGAGAGGAATACCTAAAATAATACAAGAATGCCCGCCAACACAGGGAAGGCCTATTAACCATCAATGGCACAGCAGTCTAAAAAGTGAAGGGGTAGAACAACAACTCCCAAGATATTTAGGAATGTGCTCTCATACCATCCATCTCTGTTAACCTAAAACACATAATAGCCCCCTTGGGATCCAGTGAACCATACCCACATGCACCGTCTGCTTGGCAGAACCTGTCACATCCACTCTGTAGGAGGTGGGCACATCATGCCCTGAGGTGCCTCGCTGCATTCAGATTACTGAGAAAGGTGGGCATTGTATCTGCAAGAGGAATATGTCGACTGTGCATCTGTCCGTCCTGAAGGGCAGTATATTTTTTTGTTGCTATGCAAAGCATTTAGAGAAACCGACGGCAGCGTCTAAACCTGTTCTGTAATGGATGAGGGCTGGGGTGGCTGCACAGGGAGATGTGAACCGTCGCTTGTTAGGAGAACATCCACTAACGCGGCAGTGTAATTACCAGGCGACTATTGTCTTATTTACCGCAAGTGGAAGAAGAGCAGTGGAGCAGCAGAAATGTCACTGCGTCTCCAAACCACATGCTACACATTAGCCCGTCATCCAATTACTGAAGACAAATGCTTGATGTCCGCAGGGTAGAGAGGGTTAATGTGCCACACCTAAAGATTTAGAGGGGAAAAAAAAAAAAAAAACAACAGGATACAGAAGATCTGAACATAAATTATTTGTTCTATGTAACTGTGCTGAAACCACACATTAAAGCTGCCAGACACAAGGAGTAAGGCACAAAGTGGAGCGATTCCCATTCTAGACCAGCCCCAGCATGACCATCACTGGTCCATACTGCTAGAGGAGAAAAGACGTGAGCATGAGACATTAGCTGCACCGTGAACGCCAAGAAAAGGGACAACGTAAACCATAAAACAAGGATTTCTACAAACGTACAACAGCAGTAAGAAAAATACCGCTCAAGGATCTACACAAAGGTTTTCAACAGGTTGGGAAGGAGAAGTTAACATCTCATCACACACACAAAAAAAAAAAAAGAAGTTTACCATAGATGGGATATTTTAGAGAGGTAAAAAACTGGACTTATGCTAAAAGAAATTAAAAAAAAATATATATATCTCTCTATCTCCTGCACACTGTTTTATTGATAGGAACTCTGAGAAATGTTGAGCAGCAGTTACTCTTTAGGTTTTATTTCCTATAGCTTGTGAACACATCAGAGTCAGACGTCCTTCACACTTTAGCCACGGGAAAGGGGGCCCCGGTTTCTGAAGGACCCCTGATGTAATTGTGGCAGATTCCCCCGCTGTCAAAGCCCTTCACTTTAATTAGGTGTAACGAAACTTTCGATAGCAATATAGGGCTCAGACCAGTGATATTTACTACGCTATTGTTCTCACTAGACTGCGGCGACTTAGAGATTAGACATTTGGGTTTCCTATACAGTAGATACAACTCTGAGGGATTTAGAAGATTTTGTATTACACATGACTGTGGTAGAGGGGATACTGTAGACGGGACCGTGGGCTGTATAGGAGGCGCAGGCTAGCAGTCAGTCACAGCGTGGACAACTAAAACTAGGCAAAGAGTTAACGCGTCAAAACGCTGAAGACGAGGCAATTGAGGAAAGCACCACCCGGCCTTGACAGCCTACAACTGTGCTGTGGATACACCCGTTCTGGTAAAGACATTACAAGTCACGTTCTGTTCTCTATATAGGTTTAATTGCAATAGTAATTACACCCCAGCTATCAATAAAGCCAAGAGCAGCGGCCTATTAAACCCATGAGATAACGCAACAGACATGTCCTGGCCAATTCCCAATGCTAGTTACGTCAGACATGCGTTACTTCTCCCAGGCGGACATGAAAATGCCGGGGATAACGCAGATAAAAAATACTAGCCAGGTGAATATGAACATTAAAACTTCCATTCAAAAAAATTTAAAAAAGTGACAAAGTTTAACCTGCAATTCTCCATTTTTAATCTGTGAATCACAACCCAAATGATGAGTTTCTTAGCCTTCAGCTCCTCTCTAGATACAGGCTACACCGATCTGCTGGGAATCGCAGACAAGTCTCTGCTCATTTTTACGTCTAGAAGTGACGGTCATTAGTTTTACTGTATAATTCATGACAGAAATTGTCAGATCATGGTGGAACATTGCAACGTGTGGTGGGATTGAGACTTCTGAAGCACACGAGTCAGAGAGCTGCTAGTCTCGATTACTAAAGCCTCGCCAACATGTGCCCATCTATACATTGCCCAGTTTTCATGCCCCTGGTGTCAAACTCCCAAACCAGAATGTGTCTACCCAGGTCCTTCAGCTTTGTGAGCCACCACCACAGATTGCTGTCTGAGAACGGCACCTCTACGGCTGGATACAGCTCCCTCTGGCAGCACAAGGTTTGTTTTCAACCAGGCTATTTACAAAGACCCTTTTCAAGGAGAGACCCCTGCCGCACCCCGAATACACACAGCAGCCTCCCGACATGACTGACAAGTACAATAATATGAGGTATGCATCTGATCGATCAGCCTTACCGTACAAACCCTGTAGATATCTACATGTACTTAGAGATGGGAAAATAACACTAGTAGCCACTCAAAGACCCAACTACAAGTCAGGGGAGCTGAGAGAAGCAACAAAAACCACCGATGGCACGTTATACACAGACATGCGAATAGGGGCTTCTCATCTCGCCAGGCAGCCATCTCCTACAGGGGAAAAGACTGACGTGGTGAGACCAGTGCCACATTGTTAAGGTCAACGAGAGGGAGCAATGTAAATCTCACATCTAGAGTCATCTTAAGCCTAATGAATAATACAATACAAGACTACAGAAGCTAAAAAACATACCGACTGGCCAGAATGGAGCTCCTGCATCGCAGGTTCTTAACAGAGAAAACTTTCATCCTTGCATTATTTTATATGGTCAGGAAGGTTCCTTTATCTAGATCCACAAAAAGCCCAGAAAATCTTGTCTCCAAACAGGAAACATTGCGAAATGATGGATTTCGGATACATCTGGATTCTACGGGCAAGGCTGGGGATCAACTGTATATAGCAATGAAGTGTCACTTAGCGGGCATGAAGAACAGGCCTCTTGACATGAAGGGAGGAAGATGATCTTATCTGCTAGTCTTCCAATAAACCCATCACAACCTCAATGGCTTTACAAAGACCACTCTTACAAAGTGTGATAATGGGCTGAATGGACAATGAGGATCCGGCTATGGAAACCCTCCATACATGATCGTGGTCACACAATTTCACTGCTACATAGACACCAACATGTCTTCTACTGCTTCTCCAGGACCAGGAGTGAAGAAACACAAAGGGAAATGTACATAGACTCTACAAGCCATTGTGCCCTGCTCCATGCCACAACCACACAACTTACCAGACACCATCTCTGTCCACAATCCTTCCCAAATACAAATCGAGAAACTTCTCAGAAAGTTTCATTTATGGAAATTGTTCTAGAGATGGAGTCCTGGTAAACGAGGCATCAACACCAACCAGTATTGTGCCCAATCGTATGCTAAGTAACTGACCACACAGATATATACTGTGCCCAATAATACCACATACCCGACCACACACACGGTGCCAGTAACAAAGCACACGATGCCAGCAGTACAGATATGAGCCCAGTAATACCCTGTACCAGACCACACACTGGCAGCAGTAAAGAGTTTACAACAGTACCAGGTACCTAACCAGTAATAATGCTGCCTATAACCGGATTCACTGGCACCAACAGTAGGCACTACCTGCATACCCCGCCATATTACAGTGGAAATAAGAGTGCCAAGCACCATACAGCTGGCTGCACAGGATGCCAACAGAGAGATGTGCGGGCATCGGCCTTCGGCACACTTCATCCAGTCACTGCCACCTGTATAGGTTGGAGCCGGGCACCGGAGTGGGCACACGCTGGGGAGCCGGTCGGTGGAGCGGGCGCAGCAGGTGATCGCTCCGAGCAGCAGCCTTACCGCGAGTTTTGCGAGTTCCAGGTCACCGCCTCCAGGTTCTTGCCGAGCACCGCGCACACCCGCCACAGAGCGAGCAGGAGCCCGAGCAGCCGCCGGAGACCCTCCATCCCAACTCCCGGCTGGGGTCACCGTGCCAGTCGCGGACAATCCGAACTTTTCCCGTCCAATCTCAGAACCCGCCCACAGCTCCGTCAGGTATCCAGGCTTCCCATCCCCTAGAGTCGGAGCGCTGAATTGTAATCCCCTAGCCCCGGTCACGGCTCCATGCCGCCCTCCACACCGCAGTAATCTCCAGCTGCTACACAACAAGCAGCGCGGGCTCAGCACACAGTCCTCCGCGTCCTGTCCAATGCGAGCTCCGGGGCAGAGCCTTCGAGGTGACAGACAAGGAAGCACGATGCTCACTCCTGCAGCCGCCCGGCTCAGACTGAGGTACTCAGCAACCGCCGCTCGCATCACCCCGGGGGCGTGGCCGCAGAATCACGGCTTCAACCAATGACAACAGTCTAATGAGGCTCCCTCGCCGAATCCCGCCCCGTGCCTTGTGAGAGGCGTGACTGACGCTAAGACACGCCCCTTAAAGGAGCCGCGCTCACTCTGTGCTGGAGAGCAGCTGTACGTCCGTGCGGCGGGTGTAGCGCGGGCTCTCAGTATCAATGACAACCCAGTGCCTAGACTTCTATGGCTGCAGTCACTTTGGGAGTTGTGTATGAACAGTCACCCCACACAGGGTGGAGCACAGGTAGTGTGCACAATATTGCCCAAATGTCAGAGGATACTGTAAAAAGCTAGGAGAGGTCCCTCACATTTACCCTGCAGAACTGTGAGAAATGGGGCATCACTGGGCAGATATTTCTCATCAGGCCCCATGCACACACCCTGTCCACGTTTCTTTCCCCAAAACAGCGGCTCACATACTTACCATGTGCTGCCTGCGTTTTTTCTCTCCTATCACTAGAAATGACTAATCTCGTCCACAATATGGACAAGAATAGGGCATGTTTTATCATTTGCGGAACAAATATACGGTTGCGACAGCATGACTGTCTCATGACTCAGAGATGAAGAGGTCCAAGTGCAATCCGCAAAAATGTGCATCGGACGCAGATGCAAAATACGGTCATGTGCATGAGCCCTCATACTGAACTATGTGCTCCAAAATGTCCCCGGTGACCCAGAAAATGGACTCCTGTACAGAGATGGTGCACACAAGTGCCAGCTCTGCCTGCCGTGTGGGGGGTAATCTGATTTATGGACTGGGGCATTCACTGGCAGTGGGGAGGGGTGGGAGTCTCTCCTCTGTTTATGAAGTAGTCTCTATTCACTGACACTACATTATTTCAGCCATGTCCCCCCTCACAGAGGTCCCAGTGAGAAGAAGACAATGGCCAGGTCATCTCCTGACTTGTGCACATGGTCCCCTCCCCTCAGTCTCTCCTTTCTGCTTCTTGCACAATGAGAAAGCTCTTTTCAGCTCTGAGTAAACTTGTTAGTTTAGCTTCTTGTTATTCTACACCCTAAACAGGCAAGCGGTGATCTCTCTCATGTGTCCTCTCACCTTACAGTTCCCAGGAAACCAGAATTCTCACATTTTATTACAACCACCCAGTGACTGTGCCCTGCACTTAGGATGTGAGCTGAGAAGTCGACGTTATTCACACTTGTGCGGATCATCTTAGGTCGCTTATGACTTGGGGAGCCATACTCATTAGTCTTAAATACACAATCTTGTTCAGACTATCATCTACCAGCTTGGGGTCATTTTAAACGGTTTAACTGAGATTTCGATATTGAGGATCTATCCTGAGGATAGGCCAACTTTATTAAAATCTTGGAGAACCCCTTTAACCATTAAGGATGGCTGCACACGGTGCAGATTACGAGCGGTTTTTCTGAGCAGATTTTGTGTGGAAAACCGCAACATAATACGGTACCACCAAAGTGTATGAGGATAGACAAATCTCAGATACGGAAATTAGCTGCAGAATTTGATTGTGTGGATTTACATTTCCAATGGAAGAGTGAGATCTGGGGAAAATCTGCATCAAATCTGCACCAAAAACCACACCAAAAATGTGATAAATAATCCAGATTTACATGCCTTTTTTGTGCACTTTTCTGCACATAAATCTGCACCATTGCAGCCACCCTAAGGGTGCATTCACACACAGCAGATTTGTTGCAGAAATGATAGAAAATCAGTTGCATACTTCTGAATGGGGCCGTTTCTGCAGAAAGCGCACAGGAATTGAACAGTCGCCTGTGGTTATACCGTTAAGTTGGCCGTGCATATGAGATAAGTGTTGGCCTTCGGCTGACAGCTGTTTCTCCCGACGTTCATTGTGCATACGGACAATTCTGGCAAAGACAGGCACAATTACGTAATACGTGGTTTAAAGGGGTTTTCTCACTTCAGCAAACGGCATGTAGACAAAAATAAAGAGGTTTTCTGGGATTTTGATAATTCTGACATATTAAAATCCAGGAAAACCCCTTTAATACAAGGCGCTTACTAATGTATTGTGACTGTCCGTATTGTCTCCTCATTTTTGGTTGCATTATTAGTAAGTTTCTTGTATTAACTTTTTCTACATAATAAATGCTGTTTGCTGAAGCGAGACAAAGCCTTAAAGGAGGCGCCAAGCTGGAACGTCACTTTCAGTTAAACGTTTCTTCCTATTAAAAAAATAAATAAATAAAAAAATAAAAAAATCTATATATATATAGCTAGGTCTGTCTATCCTTATAAAACCGGGCGACTTCGAAACGCATCAGTGCCTACAAATAAAGCATTCATCTTCAGTATTAGTTCCTCGGGTCTATCTTACTTTCTTTCACCTGTCACCAGTCTATTTGTGAATACTAAGCAGGCGCTAATTCTATCATTATTATTCATTATTAAAGCGCCATTCATTCCATGGCGCTGCACACATGAAAAGGGTGCACATACATAATACAGACAAGAACAAGACGTGTTACACGTTGGTACAGAAGGGGTGAGACCCTGCCCGCGGGGGCTTACAATCTATACAATCGTTATTGGCATTATCAGGTCCTCCCTATATACATAAGGCTTCTGGCGGAGCGTGCCAAGACTCCTCTTCACAGGTATCTCTGACTGAAATCAGGGAGGGCAGTAAGGAGCTGTGTGACCGCCATGTAGCCCTTTTTTAGGGGGGCCATGTATAATACCTGACTAGACCGATGACTGAACAATGCAGAGCCGACTCTGATCCCAGAATTTCTTCGGCCCCTGAAAGAGATTTTAGATTTGTGTTTGAGAGCGCAGCAACACGTCTGCCACAAGGTGAGGTCTGAGCCGCACTGGTTAATAATGACAAGTTTACGGGCACATTAAAGGCTCCCTTTATTTTTAGGTCATATTAGGGGGATTAAAAGATGCCCGTCTGACTGTTTTATGTCTCTGATTTATAAGCTGAAATCCAGGTGCCTGAAATTTCTTCAGATTTTGTTTGTGTGGTTTTGTTTGAGTGAAAGTATTTTTATTACAAACAGACGTTACGTCTTTACGCCGTTTCTACCTCGTCCACAAAATGTTGGACTATTTCACCTGAACCGTTCATGGCTGGCTTCACACAGTATTTTCTCCTCAAAAAATGAAACAAATGACAAAGTAGACAAAGGCGTGTGCTTTATTACAGCTGCTTGTGATGGTCACTCAGCTTTCGTAGAATCCCAAAAAGAAATTCTGCCTAAGTGCAGATTTCTGTGGAAGCATTCATTATTTCCCACAGAAAAATATATAATTAAAAAAGAGCACACTTGGGAGATATTTACAAAAATGTCAAAAAATAGACCTGGCCCATAGCAACCAATCACAGCACAGCTTTCATTTTGTATTCCGCTCTTGAGAAATAAAAGCTGTGCTGTGATTGGTTGCTATGAGGCAGTTTTCATTGTTTGCCCTGATATAGCACAACATGGAGGTAAGGATTAGTGAAAGCAATGTCACCACTTCTGTTAATCGCTCCTCATTATGAGCCAATTACTTTTATAATTAATAAAATTGGCAGCCCTTTATTTTAGGCAGTTTTTTTTACAGAAACTGTAATCAGCGTCATTTGAAGAAGAAAAGAAACCGGTCATTTTATTGCTGTAAGTGACAACAATTTGCACCCTAAAGGAGGTGACAGCTACACACAGGTCTCTGCGGCAGAAAACAGAGCGAAATATTTGGGCTGAAATTACAGTAAAAGAGATGTGAGAGTTGTAGCGTTTGTCACTGAGAGGGCAGGGGACAATACATGGAAGGTGTCCCCTCACAGGTCACTAATGCACTCAGGTCTCCTGCGGAGGAAGAAAGTGCTAAGAAGTCTGAATAAACAGATTAGCAGGCCCTTGTCATTTGTGAAGACACCTCAGGCAAGGAGGGCAATGACTGCAGGCACTGACCACGGCAGGCGCTGATTGAAGGGACCCCCTCCTGTTACTTATCTGATTTACAAGCCATCTTTTCACTAGTGCTTTTAAATAAGGATCTGCGCAGTCATTGTGAGGTGTTAAGCCGACAGCTCAATAAAAGGACAGTTTTTGTAGGTAAAATACAGATTAAATCTGATTGTTGGCCACATGGAGGCAGATTACAGAGCAGTGATGAAGAGCCAAACAATGCAAAAAGCTACTGCTTTACTGTCATTTACTTAAAGGGCACCCCCGGCCATCAACAGGCGCCGCTCCGTCATATTCAAGCCGACGGGTGCACCTTTAAAGGGCCTTTCACCTGGCCGGATAACAATAGATGGGCATGAATAATCGCTATTAGAATTGTATATCTGTATATTGTCTGCTTGCCACTAGTACAACCCCTTTCAGATGAACAGAACTGATTTTCTTCTGCTAGACAATCTACTTCTATACCCGGCACCTACTGTATGTCACTCAGTCCCCTCGGCTCTCTTCTCTGGCTGCAAGTTTAGTCTTGCACTGGAATCCATGCGGTTCCTGCTCTATGGCAGCCTGGGAGTGAAAAGAGAGAAAATCAGATAGAACATATAATAAGTAATAAGCGATTGTCTAAAAGCAATATTGGTTCATTTCGTATAGCAGGCCATGCAGATTAGAGAAATGTTACCTGAAGCCGCCAATTCCGACAGGACTGGCCGACCATCTATTTTATATGGGGGCATCCCGACCTCTCCTTATGGCAGAAAAGAAAGGGATCAGGTAGTTGGATTTCAACTGCCCATTCCTTTTGTTCTCAGGGAAGATAAACCGCTGCCAGCTTTCTCCCCTTTCCCCATGAAGAACACATGGCGTGTGCATGAAGAGGTCGATAGAGACATGCATGCCCAGCCTAAGGCTTCTGTTTCCACCGATCACGCTCAGCACTGAATTGTCTTGCACGGGGCATCGTTCACAATTCCATACATCAGGTTACCACATGTACGGCATTGCTGACTGTTTCCATCATGACATTATTGCTGTGAATATTTGTAACAGTTTACACTGAAACGACAACCTCTGCATATTAGCGGACCTCAAACCTACCCCCACAATGTACAGCTCCATCCAGCAAGCACACGTTTGTGTAAATTAATATATATTGCATTTAGGGATGAGCGAATCGACTTCGGATGCTTCATCCAAAGTCGATTCGCATAAAACTTTGTTTGAATACTGTACGGATCGAGCGCTCCGTACAGTATTAGAATGTATTGGCTCCCATGAGCCGAGGTTCCAGGTGGTACCTTGGAACCGAACCCGAGTTCAGTACCAAGGTTTTTACAGTAAAAATTAATTTACGAAGTTATTACCCGAAGTCTCGTGAGACTTCACAAAGTTATAACTTCGGCTCATCGAAGCCAATACATTCTAATACTGTACGGCGTGCTCGCTCCGTACAGTATTCAAACAAAGTTTTATGCGAATCGACTTTGGATGAAGCATCCGAAGTCAATTCGCTCATCCCTAATTGCGTTGTTATAAAATGAATAAATGTCACCAATGACAAATATTAAAGAAGCGCGGTACAGGCTATGTTCATATGACTAAAATCCGACGCAGATTTCATAGCGGGAAACGGACATGAAAACGCAATCAATCGCTTTTCCTGCCGCGGATTTTACAGCGTGAACTTAACCTCAGGTTTGGAAATCCGCACAGAGTGGAGGCAGAGGAAGAAACATTGTAAAGTCCCTGGAGCTGAGATGGCTCTTATATGGTCCTGTATTCTGCGGACCAAATGGGGTTCAAACAGGGGCATAAGTATAATCCATAGGGCCCGACAGCAAAATAAAACCCACCACCTAGTGTAAGAAAATTAAAACAGTAGCATGAGTAGAAATAATAAAGGTACGCATAATAGCACTATATATCAGAAAACCAACTTTATAGCAAAAAAACACCTTATTGTTCTTCCCTACAATGTTCCTGCACCTCATAGCCCCCAACCTCAAGTGCTATAGGTACACCCATGGGGTTATTGAACCAGAGACTGGCCTGACATAAGTGTCAGCATCAGGAGCAATGCAGATAATACGGCAGGACGGGAAATCAAACTCCCCATGTCTTCTCTGTATTCTTTTTGGAAAAATCTAGGACTATATTCTTGGAGCAAAAGGAGCATTTGGTGGAATAACGGTCAACGCTAACATGATATAACAATGATGGAGCAACTTTTCTTTGAATTCCCTGATGTGTCATTCACCTGCTATTCCTCCTAGAAATATAGGAATAAATAGACAGATGGGTGTTACCATTCGGGAGTGTGTCCCTACATAGTGTGAGATGGTCTAATCAGTGCTCATTATGCAATAAGGACACCCCCTTTGACAAAGGGATGGGAACAACCAGTTGCCAATGAATTCCTAAATATTCAGGAGGTATAATGACCTTTTTACAGAGTCAGTGTTTGATCAGCGATTTTCATCAGTGATTGTGAGCCAAAACCAGTGGGTCAAAAACTAGGAAATCTTTCAGTTTGGGCTCATGCCCATGACTGTTGTTGTTTTGAGGTCCGTTTTTCAGGGATCCGTTGTTCCATATATGAGGGTTTTTTTTCTCTGATTTAATTCCTCTTCCGTTCCGTAATTCAACAAAACACATCCGTATGGTTTCTGTATGCGATTCGTTTTTTGCGGATCGGAAACGGAAATAGTAACTTATTAATCACCAAACACATGAGCAATATGGGCTGGGCCTAGCATTTCTACAATATGGATCCGCAAAATACGGATGAAATACGGATGACATACGTGTATTCCGTGTGCGTTCCGTATTTTTTGCGGACCCATTGACTGGAATGGGGCCTTGGACCGTGATTTGCGAACAATAATAGGACATGCACTACTTTTTTACGGAACCGAATGCACACGGAGTACCTTCCGTTGTTTTTGCGGACCCATTGAATGATTCCGCAAACAGTCCGTAAAAAAACCCGGAATGGAAGCGGAAAGAAAATACGTTCGTGTGCATCAGCCCTTATACTTTACCTCGTGCGGCCTCCACTCCTGGTTTTAGCTCAAAATCACTGATGGAAATCACTGACCGAAAACTGACAGCGTTTGTACAGAGCAATCACACTGCTATAGGGGAAGATGGAACGTTATTTCATGGGGATTACAAGCATTTACTAAGGGCCCATTCACACGACTGTATATTTCTGTCCGCATTCGTTTCACAATTTTTTGCATCGGATGCAAATCCATTTATTTCAATAGGGCCGAAAAAGACGCAGACCGCACACTGTGTGCTGTCCACATCCGTATGTCCGTTCCGTGGCCCTGCAAAAAGATGATAGAACATGCCCTATTCTTGCACGTATTTGCGGACAAGAATAGGAGTTTCTATCACAGAGAAGGAAAAAACGGATATGGTCGTGTGAATGAGCCCTAAATAAGACATCTCAGGAGAGGTGAGGAGTCTATTGGGGACTCATTCACCAGCATCCTGGAAAACTTCCAGCCTATGAATTATGATCATGTAATGTGATTAATGCTCATAAGCACCTTCTACCGCAAATGATGAAATAAAGGACCAGGAATGAATCCACCTGCGGCGTGTATTTCCAGCGTCACATCAGCCGCTGAGGCTCCTCTCCGGTACCGGGGACGTCAGGCACTTCGACGGAGAGCCTGGAGAGTCGTTCTGTTATTAGTGGAACAACAGCTCCACCTACTGGTAACCGCAGGAACGGCAGCAGTGAGACAGCTCTCCAGGACCGTCTCACATAGCAAGACCGGAAATGTGACGTCACATCGCGGAGAGCGGCGGCGTGAGGGGAATGTCACCGGGTAGTGGCCGAAAATGTACACACTGCGTTGTACATTACAGACACAGCAGCTGTATATGAATGTGGCAGCTTCTGTATGTCAACCTGGTTGTTCAGCAAGAGGGAAAACAAGGGTTAATGGAACATGATAGAAATGGGATGTGAATATATTCTGTATATCCCACTCAGCTGCTCACCTTCCTGTATGGTTGTGTTATGCACAATCTGGACAATATGTGATCATTAGTGTTGAGCGAATTCTGCTACCACGGAGTCCAGAACGGAATTCTTAGATAGCCTGAGCCTTGTACGCTGAACCTGAAAACACGCTCTACACAATGGGAACACTGAACGCAGCCGCAGACTAAGTGACTGAACCATCGGATCCTGACACAATCTGTATCGCTCATGTAAAAGAGATCTAGGGCTACACGGCGATCTTGGGTGCGACAAGAATCGCCGTGCAGTAGGGCAGCCATAGCCATGAATGGGGTTGCAGCGCGACGCTCTTGTTTGCTACAACTGCAACCCCAAAATCACAAAAAAATCCAACCCTGCTGGATTTTTTGAAATTCAGTCGCTGCCAACATGCGAGTCACGCTGCAACCCCATTCATGGCCGTGGCTGCCCTGCCACACTGCAATCCTTGATTAAGCGACGATTGTCGCGTTCAAGGTTTCCATGTAGCCCTAGCCTCAAGACCATAGGGAAGCTGAGTGTGTTGTGTGAGCCCTAGAAATGGATTTAGACACTAGTGCACATGTACCTGTAGGGGAATGGCCTTTTGTGCTGTTTAAATATAATCTGCTGCCCGCAAATAATGTTTTTGTATGGAAACGAGCGATGGCATTAGCGATTACTCTTCCTCATACTGTGGAGGAGATTGCTGCATGTAATAGCAGCGGTCTCTTCCGCTGACGAGCAGGCCATTTTCAGAAATGATTGCTTCCTTCCCGACAATCGTTCGCTGCATCTGCTGGTGTAATACCAGCCTAAAGCCTCAATTGCACGCCCGTGTCCGTGCGCAAATCCGTGAGAAGGTGGTCAGTGATGCATCCGTGAAGGATCCGTGTTTGGTCTGCTTTTTGCTGTCCGTGTGTCTTCCGTGTTTCACTGACACTGCCCAGCTGAAAAATATTTTTCAAAGCGTGTCTTCCTATTGATCTGTTCAACACTGCGCATCCGGGTTGCATCCGTGTTTTTCACGGACCCATAGACTATAATGACGTGATGGATCTGTGAACACAGACAAAATAGAGCATGTATCCGTGCTAAAAACACGGACCGTGCTAAAATACTGACGTGTGAATACACACATTAAAATGAATGGGGGCGTGTGCTGTCCGTGGAGAATACGTACAGCACACGTCCGTGAAACAGTGATGTGTGAATGAGGCTTAAGAAGTAACCTGCCACTTCAGAAGCTGGCCTCAAATTAGTGGTGGACAGTCAATGGAAAAGATATAGTTGGTGTTTTGATTGCAGATTTCGTGGCAGAAAACAGCTATTTTCTGTGACAAATTTTAATTGTGTAAGCATACCCTGAGGTTTTTATTTAAAGAAGAAAAAAGTGAATTTTTAACTAAAAGAGAGCAGAGGATAAAGTCACAGGGAGGCTGCCCACCATCTTCTGCTAGGAGATCTGAAGCCCTGGACTGTGGCATTACAGCATGGGCTGTCCATCAAAGTGCTGCCGGAGTAGTCAATGTGTGGAGCATGGTCCATACAGAACAAGCAGATTTGACTTCAGATTTTCATAAAGGATATACTCCTGGACAATGTCTATGAGTGCCATGTACCCACTGTTATTTAGGGTAGGTGACTAGTGAAGAAAAGCAGGAAGCTGTGTCGTGGGGACCTTCGTGATGGTGGAGAAAGGGAGTCTGGTAACTACTTGTACTGGTCACGTCCATTCATGACCTCTTCTACTGTCTTCACTTCCCATTTTCACACTCCATCTCTTTTGCGCTGTGTTCCGCTGTGATGTGCCTGTCCTGGCAGCGCAGAGCCCCCTCGGGCGGAGGGAGGATTGGCTGCGTGTCAGCATATATGTTATCTGATTACAGTCACTGTCTGCAGATTCTGTGTGGTCTGTATCTCTTCTCACCTGGCTGCCTCTCCCATTTCTGAGATTTCTTACCTCAAGCACTTTCCTCTTACATTTGCACTGAATTCTATGTCCACCACAATTATTGTAATTTACTTTCTCCATTTTCCATTACTGCCACTGTTTAGGCATGTCTATGATACTGACTAGATGTCATTTATTAAAAGGAATTTGTCTAGATTACTGACACAAGAACAGTATATAAGTCCTTCTGCGTGTAAATGTACTCCATACTCAATGGAAACTCCGTGTACACTGCCATGGCTTCAGAATCAGAAATGCTTCCAGTGGTAAAACTTATACTTTGGCATGGTTAGGAGAGCCACAATTCATCAGGTCGCTAAAAGACATAAACCACATGGCGCTCCATAGTGTAAACCGTCCCAACAATTGAAATGGTATTAAACAGGAATACACTCACCAGAAACTAGCACTACTCAGTAGATAGGTATGATGAACTAGGAAAGACTGCAGCCACCTCCTCGCCTGGTGCTTCACTCGGAAGCGCTGTCCTCAAAACCTTCAAATAAAATGTCAATGTATGACGTGTTTTGGGGGCGGTCCACCCCCTTCAGATAAGGGGACAGACTGTCCGTGAAATGTGTCATTCTTAGACATATTTCATTTATTTTAATGTTTTAATAAAATACCTTTGAGGAAAGTGCTCTGGGCTCTGCCTTCCCTTTGATCACAGTTCATCAATATACAGTACTTTCTTTTTATTGTTCTTATAAATTGCTAAGAAGTTCCCTATTTTATTGCCCTATAAGGCACACTGTTTTCCTCCCAAAGTGGGGGGAAATGTCAGTGCATCCTTTGGGGTGAATACTAATGTGCTCAATAGTACAGTAGGACCAGGGAGTGGTGAATTCAGCGCTCCCTGTACGGGCTGTCTACTCACCGCTTCCTGGTCTTTTCCTGCAGAGCTCCACATGCTGTGACCTGCGCACAGCGAGCATGAGGACATTGTTGCGCTCTGTGACCTCATGCTGTGCAACTTCGGATCACTGCGCAACAGAAAGACCCCTTTTAGGAGCAGCGGCAGAGTCCGGAGCAAGTGAGTTGATTTTTTTTTTTTGTTTGATCTGTGGTCTGATTTACATGGGGGTCCATAGAATAGGAGATAACTCCCAGATCGTTTATGTCCTACTACTGGGAGCCCCATGATCACAAGAACAGGGAACCCATACCCCACTGAACCCTCCAAAAAGAAAACTGAGTAGAAGGTTAAGCATGCACTCTGCCGCTCCATTCATCTCTATGAGACTGCCGGAGTTTGTTTAGTCCCCTCTGGATAGGGAAAAACGTCAAATCGCTGGGAAACCCCTTGAAGGGAACCTTTGTATAGTTCATACAGTATGCAGCGTCCCACTACATGTGTGTGGGCACTGCTTAAAAGCACTTTTTACCCTAGAAATTGTACTATGCTGTATTATGTGACTTTGTACTAATTTATCTGCAAAATCCCTGTTACCAGGCAGATTAAGTGTAATTTATACATCCCACCACTAGATGGGGATAAAACTTAGGTTCTATATATACCTAGTTCGGGCGTAGTGAGACAGATTAGAGCAGATCTGAGGAGACCAGATTAGATTAGTGGGAGAGAATGCAGAGTGAAGACTCCATACCACAGATTAGTGAGTGGAGCCAACTTCGCTATGAGGTAGTACCAAGGTGTGAGGCGCAGAAGAGCGTTTTCCTTCTGTGGCCGGACTATACACTTGCATCCCTGACGATTAGGAGAGAGTTTGCCTCCCTAGAATGGAAACAAGCTTCCTAAAGATTCATCGGTGATAATAGCCATTATTTAGGGCCATAGACACCTTTGCGCATGGTGAAGGACCTATAGCTTTTGGCAGCCACACCATAATTCTGGGAAACAGAGTAGTTACCTGTCCCAATATTCAGCTTGGAGGGAAAGGACAAGGTATAGGATTGAGCACATCAACAGGAATAAGGTACTCCCTAACCACAGCTCAAATCAAGCCTAAGAAAGCCTAGAAACAGTGGATCTGCAGATTAACTCTAATACCAACAAGAGACTGTATTTTGTACTGCTGCAACCAAAGTCATCAACAGTAAAAGTTGTGAGTTGCATCTTACCACTGTCTACCTCATTATTACCACTATTGGTTGTACCACCATTAACGGTAATGGCGTCACGACAAAAACCATCAAGGGACTCAACCGCAACAAGCACCCTAAGAACCCCTAACATCAAGGGCACCTCAACCACCATCTTGGCTGATGCTTCCCTACCACAGAGCGTGCCCCGGAGGATTTCGTGCTGTCCACCTCAAGGAGAGGCCAGGCCAGGGAGGCTTTCTGCTAACCGTGAGTAAACTGATGAACTGTGTGTTATTATTTGGCCCTCATCGATCCACCGTGCACCTCACGTGTTGCCCCTGCGCTACTGGCTGGCTGCAAGTACATTATGTTATGCCTAGTGCAAACCTAAGGAGTTCTCCTGGAAATTAAGAAAAAAATGTCTTGTCTTGTCTATGGGGCAATAATTAGGTGAATTAAAATGGCTGCCGTCATACTAGTAAACACAAAACCTGTACTAAACATGTAGCAGGATGAGTTGCGTGAGAAGACAGAGGTCGAGACTGGACTAAGCCCTCATCCCAATTCACCTCATGATAAATTCCCCCTATGGAGTATCAGTATTACATAATCCTAGAGTGTTATTTTTAATGCGGTTCCTTCCGAGTATTTTATGGCATATCTTTAGTGGCCACGTCACCACCAGGAATCCCAGTTCTTCAGCCGCCTGCTACACATAAGACTTGTGTGGTACATTTAGTTGATATGTCTTTAGTTATTGCTTAAGAAGTAATTTTAGTTCTTATTTCATGTTCTCCTGATTGTCTTATGCCTGATTCTGACTTCCCCCAGAAATACATCCCCTCCCCCGTGAGGCAACTATGCTTATAAGGAAAAGTAGATAGTATCAGTGAATTCTTTTCACATGCAGGTAACCCCATGAAACCCTGCCATACCCTGCATGCTATGCAAAGGTCCTGGATGATCTCAGTGGACCTCCGAGGTATTTTGGGAAATAGTAGTAGAATTCTCAACAAGTCCAACATCACATTCACCCCCTCCTCTGTACTAGAGCTTTACAGTCTGTTCCAGAACATGAGGTGATGGTTGTCCATAGCTAGAAATGGATTCATTGTGGTCTTTTAAGTAAAAAATCTCTGCAGCCAATAATATACATTGGCAAAACGTTGTATAAAGATTACCAGTTACATATGTATTAAGACCATCTCCATTCCACTTGTCATGGTCATCCCCTCATTATAGTCTGTACCAATCAGTAGTGAAGACGCCTTCTGTCTTTCTGAACATACACTTTTGTTATATTTAATTTAATATTGGGTTCTGTTCCTTGGTTCATTTATGACCCTATCCTTGCCTTGCCCATCCTAAATAGCCAGGAGGAGTCCATCTGTCAGTGTCACCATCTGCCAGTTGCTACTTATCGCTGAGTCTGTCATTAATCACAGCCAATTAGAGCAGGGAAATGCCTGCCACTCCCTGGGAAATGGCGTACATAGGGTGTACATACAGACATATATATTCACTCTTGGCTTATTTAAAGAGGTTGTTCCATCTGAGACATTAATCATATATCTCTAGTATATGCCATAAATGTCTGATAGGTGCAGGTCCCACTTGCACCTATCTACAGAATGAGACCCCAAGGTGGAGGGAGAGCAAGCCGCGCATGCACAGCCACCCTCCATTCACCACTTTATCGCTGACTCAGGTATTTTTCATATTAGGGGATAGAGGGGTGTTTTAGTGGCTTTCCCTCCATTCACTGCTATGGGACTTCTGAAAACAGCCAAGTGTTCTTCCACGGCTAATTTCAGAAGTCTTCTATCAGTGAATACAGAGGATGCTACACAGGTGCAGAGTGCTCTCCGTTCACTTTGAGGGCCCTGTTCTGGAGATACGAGCAGGTTCCAGAGGTGGGACCTCTCGTAGCAGTATTCCATAAATGTCCCAGAGGGGAATATCCCTTTAATAAGGGCCCATCAAAAACTGCCCTGTACAGTTTCAGATCTATTGGAGGAAGCAGTCATGAGACTCGGTCATGTGGCCGCTTTATAGACAAATCTATACTGATATTTCTGTACAATGCGTGGAAGGAGCGGGTGTACAGGATGAGCTGTGGAGCCGCGAACACCAGGGTTAGCACACAAAGGGGAGTTTCTTAATTACTTCTAATTAGTTAGGCTACTTTCACACTGGCGTTTTGAATTCCGTTTGTGAGATCCGTTCAGGGCTCTCACAATCTGTTTAAAACGGATCAGTTCAGCCCCAATGCATTCTGAATGGATAAGGATCTGCTCAGAATGCATCAGTTTGGCTCCATTCCGCTCTGGATGCGGACACCAAAACACTGCTTGCAGCGTTTTGGTGTCCGCCTGGCGATGCGGAGCCAAACTAATCCGTCTTCACTGACACAATATGGTGCAATTGAAAACGCATCCGTCCCCCATTGACTTTCAATGGAAGTCAGGACGGATCGGTTATGACTTTGTTCTTCATAATGCAAATGGATCTGTTCTGAACGGATACAATCGTTTGCATTATAGGTGCGGATCCGCACCTAACGCAGGTGTGAAAGTAGCCTTATATTGTTAACCTGTTATGAACAGCCAGTATCTGGGGAGAAATTTCTAGTACTGGACAACCATACAGGTATTAGTGTTTGGCAGAAGAGTTTTCTACATAGCACATTCTCAAAGGTTCTGACCTGTTACACGTGTGCTTGACAGCTGAAGGCATCCGTGTTGGTTCCATGTTCATATGTGGCCTCATTGCTGAGAAAAATGATTTCATATATGCAAATGAGCATCTAGGAGCAACGGGGGCGTTGCCATGACACCTAGAGGCTCTGCTCTCTCTGCAACTGCCCCATCTACACTTTGACAGGGCCAGGCAGTGTAAAAATCATATACCCATATACCTGTACCCCATATAGCTGCATTTTTTTGTTTATTTTTCTGTTCTGACGCATCATGATGTGAACTCGGCCTTACCTGCTGTGTGATATCTTTATTAACTGTTGCCACTAGAAATGAGTTGCAAAGATTGTGTCAGTGAAAACGGATCCGTCTCCATTGACTTACATTGTGTGCCAGGACGGATCTGTTTGGCTCAGTTTCATCAGACGGACACCAAAACGCTGCAGGCAACGTTTTGGTGTCCTTCTCCAAAGCGGAATGGAGACTGAACTAATGCATTCTGGGCGGATCCTTACCCATTCAGAATGCATTAGAATGCAAACTGATCTGTTTTGGACCGCTTGTGAGAGCCCTGAACGGATCTCTCAAACCGACACGAGTGTGAAAGTAGACTAACAACTTCTCTGTGAGCTGTAATAAGGACATATTGGTTCTCGCCAACAGCTTATTACAATGTTTCGCTTGAAAAAGAGAACAGTGATTTTTTTTTGTATTTAGAGGACACTCTTGACATAACCTGTTTTCTCTGTTAAAATCCTACATTACATCCTAAGCTACACAAAGTGGTCGCTTTTGATACTTGAATTTCAGTCCAACAAGATTACACAAGTGGAATGTTTTGGTGGCATGAAGTAGTCCTGCCACACCTTGGGCATTGTAAAGTTTTCCACAGGGTCAGAGGTCAAGACCTGTGACTTCTTCATCAGGACTTGATTAATGGTGTTGAAACCAGAGAGATGTGTGATGAATTTCAGAGTTTTCATGTCCCCAGGATTTTGTGCCTTTGAACAGAAAAACAATCCATTAAGAATAAGGGGGAGGGCAACACAGGTTAGGACATGGGACCTCTCAATGAAAGTGAACGGATGGCATGGTAATGAAGTGCTGACTAGACATCATACATCCCAAATGTAAGAGGTCTGAGTGCACATATTTGACTTATTCCGCACAAAATGCCCAGGTGACATACATTATAAATAACCAGTCTAAGCTTGCAGGAATGTCAGTCTTAAATATCTTTATTTTAATTTGGAATAATGGCTTCATGCATGAATACCCAGGTATTTCTAAATAAAAGATAATGCAGCTACTGGGCTTCTAGATAAGATTGTGTAATGGTAACGGCTTTGCCAAGTTTGCTCAATAGCAGAAAATCTGCACAGATGTGCAAACAAAGGGATAAATGCGAAATGAATAATTAATGACGCCAAACCAGTACGGTTACATGAATGTGATAGCATGAGATGAGAGCGGCAATGCCAGGCAATAGGGGGAGACTGTAAGGCATACCTACATTAAGCTACATACCGCATATGTATTTCACCAGAATTCTAATCTGTGGACTCTGTATGTAAAGTTATCTGCACAGTATACTGTATGTCATGAGTATTATGTGCAAAGCATGACCCGTTATACGCAGGCTGCAGTGAATGGAAGGGACATTTATGGTATATCCAGAGAAGTGGTTTACTTGCTCAGCTGCTCCTATAAGTGAGTGGAGAGAGTCACACATACAGAATCACCTCTCCATTCACAGGAGCTGCAGGGTTGGGATAGTGGAACTTCAATTCTGAAGATAGGTGGGGCTCACATCTTTTTATGAAAACTTTTGATATGTCATAGCAATGTATTAAAGTCTTGATCTATGGGCTTCCAAGTGGTGAGACCCCTGCCGATCGCTAGAACGAGGAGAGAGAAGTGTTGACATAGCTCACACTTTTGTCACCGCTGGACATAACGTCACAGGAAATAAATAGTGTTCAGCTGTAGAAAGGACTTCCACCCGCTGCATGGACATAGTCATGTGACCACAGCCCAGCGTGTGAAATAGGAGCATTAAATGTAAAAGAAACACATTGCAAAATTACAGCTATCTTCATAAAGGATTATATTGAAGGATGTTGAGGCAAACCAGAAAACCTTGTTAAAACTGGGTATACGCATTAGATATTTAGCTATAGATGAAATTGCCAGGTTCAATCAACGTTCATCTATCATTAATGGGAATGGCCACTTTAAGGGCAGCCATCCACACTCAATAGCTGGTGGCCGAACGATCTCCAACCCAACATGTATGTGTATCTAATAGGGAGAAAGCCGCTGCCAGACAATCTGGTGGCAGTTTAACTCCTGGGTTGGGCCGAAATATATTCACTTTGCCTGTTCCTTCTCCCCCTTACATATTAAACTGTTGGTCAAATCCACCATTTTCGGGTGGGAATACA
Organism: Bufo bufo; assembly: GCF_905171765.1. Lineage (NCBI taxonomy): Eukaryota > Metazoa > Chordata > Amphibia > Anura > Bufonidae > Bufo > Bufo bufo. Next base: position 88,128,558 of record NC_053396.1, read on the forward strand.
CTAATGTACATGATGGACTTAAGGATCCAGTTTACCATGGCAGTCAAGAAATGTTTTGGGTCTGAAGCCTGCAGAAATGTAAATGCAGCTGGAGACTATATTTTTGGCTAGTTTCACACTAGCGTTTACAGATCGAGCAGGCTGTTCTGGCCAAGACACTGCTGGAATGCCATCCAGTCTAAATAACTATAATGGGGTCCGGCAAAGATCCATCCACAATCCGGCAAATATGCCGAGAATCGTCTGGACAAATACAGATACGCGCAGGGTTTTCTGCTGGCCGATTAATGGCATTCTATGCCTGCCAAAAGACTGTAACGGCAGTGTGAAACTAGCCTTACACGGGTATCCATGGGGGTTTTGTGTTTTTTTTTTTTTTTTTTACTGCAGCAGACGGTTCTACGCCATACAGAGCCATCCAGTAAAAAAGTACATGGGAGATGGATGACACTTATTGGCATCCATTAATCACATACAGGAAGATTTTAGGGATTCATACTGCAACACACTGTGAAGAATGCCTATTAAGGTAGGAGGTGTGGTTCAGCTTTTAAAACAGTGCCCAAAAACTTTAAAGCTATGCCACTGGGGTCGGTTAGGGGCATATGATCATAATCTAAAGATATCAGTATGATAAATCAGATATGTGCATATTAATCTTTTCGTCTAATAAGCTACCGTAATCATTTCTTATAGTATCCATTGATATAAACCTCTTTTTAAGAAAAGATGAGAAGAGAAAGGCTAAGCAACATCATAGCTGCCATGACAGTAAGTTTGTGAAGGGTATGAAAAAGAGTGTAGTGCTTCTAGTGAATAAGGGGGTAAATGGGTGATGACTGTGATAGATTTAACATCTGGTATATGATGTCTTTCCTAACCTATAAATGGGAGAGAGTGCCCACCACTGCTAACCTCTACTCTCTTCATGTCTCTGGATTGTCTGAAGGTCCATGTTTTGCCTTGGACTGTTTGACCTCACTCCTGTAAATGTTCCCACGTTCACCTTTTATTTGCTTTATTTCTTGTTTATGCCTCTGAACAACAAGGTTTTTCACATTTCCCTGCACATTTCTAAAAGGTTTTTGTGCATCTCTGGATATACTGTTACACGTATGGCTACTCATATGTCCAGTGAACACCTAGGAATCCCCAGGTTCCTCTGCCTACTGGCACATTAAACCAGATTAAGGTATTTGCATTTCTTAACTTAAATCCAGATTATCCCTCAGGACCAAACAAAATAGCCAGACAGAAGCTGGGGGTTGTAAAGAAGAGAAAAAGAGGACTAGGAAACCTAAAACCATGTTATTTGCCAGAATAAAGGACACCTGAGAAGGGAGGGAGAGATGAGGCGTGGAGAGGAAGTTTAGCACCATGGATGCTTCTGTGATATTTGATCAGGAGTCCGTGTGTGCGCCTATTTTCCATAGTTTTTGCTGTAACGTCCCTTTTTTATTCTTTGCAGTTAATGTGTATCCTCCTCCTCTCTCTGTCTCTTGTCTTCAGCTGGTGTGTGTACTGAGCCAAAACCACAATGTTTGCCATTAAACTAATGTGTCTCCTAATGTGAAAGCATTTAGAACAGCTATGTAAAACAAAGGGGAGAAGTCACGGAGATCCAATATTGTATATAGAACCCTGCTCCAAGACAGTGAAGGTTTATATTGAACCAAACTGGCTCATAATGATTTTTCTGTTGTACATAAGAGCGCTTATGGCTTGTTCTTCATCGTACCCATTATCCATATTTTGGCTTATATACATATTGAGTGGTTTCTGCAGTAATTTACTTTGCTTGTCTTCAAATGGCCATGGAAATTTGCCATTATAACAGTAGGAACAATCATGCCACCTTGTCTGAATCATTGAATAAAAGTCTCTTACATTACCAATAAGTAACTGAGTGAACACTGCCGTCACAAAAGAAATCCTAGAGTATAAATATCGATAACTGGACATCTTGAAAATGCCTTCATTACAAGGGTGGTTTACACCCTTAAAGTGGTTATCCAAATTTTAAAAGATCCCCTTCAATGCCCGGGCCCCTCGTATCCATTATACTTACCGGCAACCAGGCAGCGACGAGGATGCCGAGGAGCAAGTAAGGATGAGGGGCCCAAACATTGGAGGGGATCTTTTAGAATTTGGATAACGCAATAATATTGACATATATTAGAATAGAGATAAGATCATCTTCATATCCAATACTTCCATTTAAAATTAAAGCCTTTTCTTCAAGTGCAAGTTTTTTTAGCTGAGGTGAAATAAACATACATCAGCTTTGGAGCCCCATATGCAGTAGGATTTGCTGAACTGTTGTTTTAGGCACACGTCTAGGCGCTCCCTGCTTCATTATGGCGGTGAGCTGCTCCACTTGCGCATCTTCGTAGGCAACGTTCACCTCTCACATTTATGGCACTTGATGCTCTGTGGTTTCCACGTTGCTGATTTGCAACAGTCCATTCATGATACGCTTTTATCACAGCAGCACGCCAACAGTTCACAAAATGCTCTGTTTCATAAATACTACCACCTTTGGCCCGAAAGCCAACAATCATTTTTTTTTTTTATCACCCATTTTACTCATGACAGGAACAAGGGATATGTGTGCAGACAGCCTATTGCACACCATATATACCCACCAAGCCAGCTCACCACATGTGACTTCCTTCATGAGCTACACAATGCCAAAAGTAGGAGGTGGTCAATGTGTGTCAGCCATGTGACTCAACTGTGTATAAGAGTGATACTTACATTGTCCTTAAGAAACATGAAACTGTTCACTTTGCAGCAGGCTTACACAGAAGATAATGCAGCAAAGAAATAGACAGTATTAGACTGTTCACATCACGCTAGGAGCATACATTAGGGCTATTTCACACGAACATGATTATCATCATGATGTGAGTACACTACAAGAGATCCGCAATAAGATATGAACTTACTGCATGATAAAACACTATGATACAGTCAGTTCAGGGAACTAGAAATGACTATTTTATGCATCCACATTTTGTTTTATTAATGTAGGAGATATCCAAAGCTATTGTGACTACTGTCAAAAACGATAACATTGTATTCTCTTTATGCCACTTACATAAGCCTGTGTCAGGTGAACAATCTGAAGAGGTTATCCGCTTTGAACAATCCCTTTTTAGGAGAGTTCCCTCAACATACATTGATAGCGCAGTGTGTGTGAACCTAGAGCAAATTCCCCTGCCATCACAGGAGAATCAAGGCATTACATGGCGAGCAAAACACATACTCTGATCTGGCGAGCAATCCCTAGAAGAGGGTCTTGAATGGAGAAAAGCCCTCTCTGCTGTAAAGTTACAATGATATAATAGGGTATTTGCTTTTCTAAATCAGGCAGCCCAATTAAAGGGGGTGTCCATGCTACAGATTTTGATGACCTATCTTCAGAATAGGTCATCAACATCATATCGAGGATCCAACTCCTGGTACCACCATCAATCTGCTGTTTTAATAGGCCAATGTGCTTGTGCAAGCACTGCATACTCTTAAATGTTTGCCTGCACGCCATCTCCCTTGTAGCGGTGGTGAAGTCTAATTACAGCTGTTCGTGCCATTCAAGTGAACAGGCGAGAAAGGTGTCATTACACTTCACCGTCACTAAAAGAGAGATGGCATGCAGGTAAACACTGAAGAGGATGCAGTGCTCACACAAGCACCGCGGCCCCCTCAAACAGCTGATTGGTGGGGATGCTGGAAGTCGGATCCCGACCATCTGATGTTGAGAACCTTTGTGAAGATAGGGCATCAGCAGCCTGGATTAACCTTTAAAATTAAAGAGGACCTTTCACCTCAACTGAAATGTCTGTTTTAATAGCTTCATGCTTTCCCCATGTAATAAGAATTCTGGAACATCTATTCTTATGTCTGTATGTTGTGCCATTCCTTTATTATGTCTACTAGAAGTTATGAATGAATTGCTAGCAGTCTGCAGTAAGGGTACAGAGGGGTGTTAACCAGTTAGGGGGGTGTACCTGCACAGTCTGAAAATGGTGGCACTGATTGGATAGAGTGAATTTGTGCAGGTACACCCCCCCCCAACTGGTTACCTCCCCTCTGTACCCTTACTGAAGGCTAATAGTAATTAATTCATAACTTCTAATAGAAATAATAAAGGAACGGCACAATATAGAGCCATAAGAATAGATGCTCCAGAATTGTTATTACATGGGGAATGCATGTAGCTATTAAAACAGACATGTCGGGAGAGGTGACAGGTCCTCTTTAACCCCTTAAGGACCGGGCTCATTTTCACCTTAAGGACCAGGCCATTTTTTGGAAATCTGACCAGTGTCACTTTAAGTGCTCATAACTTTAAAACGCTTTGACTTACCCAGGCCGTTCTGAGATAGTTTTTTCGTCACATATTGTACTTCATGTCACTGCTAAAATTGGGTCAAAAAAGTTAATTTTTTTGCATAAAAAAATACAATTTTTACCAAAAATTTTGAAAAATTAGCAAATTTCAAACTTTCAGTTTCTCTACTTCTGTAATACATAGTAATACCACCAAAAATTGTGATGATTTTACATTCCCCATATGTCTACTTCATGTTTGTAGCATTTTGGGAATGATATTTTATTTTTTGGGGATGTTACAAGGCTTAGAAGTTTAGAAGCAAATTTTGAAATTTTCAGAAATCTTCAAAATCCCACTTTTTATGGACCAGTTCAGGTTTGAAGTCACTTTGTGAGGCTTAGATAATAGAAACCTCCCAAAAACTACACCCCTCAAGGTATTCAAAACAGTTTTTTCAAACTTTATTAACCCTTTAGGTCTTCCACAAGAGTTAATGGCAGATGGAGAAACAATTTTGAAATTTCTATTTTTTGGAAAATTTTCCAATATAATCAATTTTTTCCAGGAGTAAAACAAGGGTTAACTGCCAAACAACACTCAAAATGGGTTGCCCTGATTCTGTAGTTTGCAAAAACACCTCATATGTGGTCGTAAACTACTGTTTGGCCGAACGGTAGCACATAGAAGGAGGGGAACACCATATGGGTTTTGGAAGGCAGATTTGGCAGGACTGGTTTTGTTTATACCATGTCCCATTTGAAGCCCCCTGTTGCACCCCTAGAATAGAAATTTCAAAAAAGTGACTCCATCTAAGAAAGTACACCCCTCAAGGTATTCAAAACTGGGTTTACAAACTTTGTTAACCCTTTAGGTGTTCCACAAGAGTTAATGGCAGATGGAGAAACAATTTTGAAATTTCTATTTTTTGGAAAAGTTTCCAATATAATCAATTTTTTCCAGGAGTAAAACAAGGGTTAACTGCCAAACAACACTCAAAATGGGTTGCCCTGATTCTGTAGTTTGCAAAAACACCCTATATGTGGTCGTAAACTACTGTTTGGCCGAACGGTAGCACATAGAAGGAGGGGAACGCCATATAAGTTTTGGAAGGCAGATTTGGCAGGACTGGTTTTGTTTATACCATGTCCCATTTGAAGCCCCCTGTTGCACCCCTAGAATAGAAATTTCAAAAAAGTGACTCCATCTAAGAAAGTACACCCCTCAAGGAATTCAAAACTGGGTTTACAAACTTTGTTAACCCTTTAGGTGTTCCACAAGAGTTAATGGCAGATGGAGAAACAATTTTGAAATTTCTATTTTTTGGAAAAGTTTCCAATATAATCAATTTTTTCCAGGAGTAAAACAAGGGTTAACTGCCAAACAACACTCAAAATGGGTTGCCCTGATTCTGTAGTTTGCAAAAACACCCCATATGTGGTCGTAAACTACTGTTTGGCCGAACGGTAGCACATAGAAGGAGGGGAACGCCATATGGGTTTTGGAAGGCAGATTTGGCAGGACTGGTTTTGTTTATACCATGTCCCATTTGAAGCCCCCTGTTGCACCCCTAGAATAGAAATTTCAAAAAAGTGACTCCATCTAAGAAAGTACACCCCTCAAGGTATTCAAAACTGGGTTTACAAACTTTGTTAACCCTTTAGGTGTTCCACAAGAGTTAATGGCAGATGGAGAAACAATTTAGAAATTTCTATTTTTTGGAAAATTTTCCAATATAATCAATTTTTTCCAGGAGTAAAACAAGGGTTAACTGCCAAACAACACTCAAAATGGGTTGCCCTGATTCTGTAGTTTGCAAAAACACCCCATATGTGGTCGTAAACTACTGTTTGGCTAAACGGCAGGACATAGAAGAAGGGGAATGTCATATGGTTTTTGGAAGGCAGATTTTGCTGGACTGGTTTATTGACACCATGTACCCTTTCAAGCCCCCTGATGCACCCCTAGAGTAGAAACTCCATAAAAGTGACCCCATCTAGGAAACTACGGGATAAGGTGGTTGTTGTTTTGGGACTATTTTAGGGGTAAATTAGATTTTTGGTTGCTCTATATTACTCTTTTTGAGGCAATGTAACAAAAAAATTAAATTCTAAAATTGTTTCTACATTCGCTATTTAGTTTTGTGGAACACCTAAAGGGTTAACATAGTTTGTAAAGTAACTTTTGAATACCTTGAGGGGTGTAGTTTCTTAGATGGGGTCACTTTTTTGGAGTTTCTAGTCTAGGCTACATCAGGGGGGGCTTCTAATGGGACATGGTGTCAAAAAAAAAACTGTCCATCAAAATCTGCCTTCCAGAAACCATATGGAGTTCCCTTCGTTCTATGCCCTGCCGTGCGGCTATATAGCCATTTACGACCACATATGGGGTGTTTCTGCAAACTACAGAATCAGGGCCATAAATATTGAGTTTTGTTTGGCTGTTAACCCTTGCTTTATTACCGGCAAAAAGGATTCAAATGGAAATTTTGCCCAAAAATGGGTGTTTTGGCACCGTTTTTATTTTATATTTTTAACACCGTTCATCCGAGGCGTTTGGGCAAAAGTTATTTTTATAGCGACGACTTTTACGCACGCGACGATGCCCAATATGTATGGCTCTCAGACTTTGGAGACACTAAGCAGGCATCCTAAAAACTGCGGCCCTCCAGATGTTGTAAAACTACAATTCCCACCATGCCCTGCTGATGGCTGTAGGTTGTCTGGGCATGCTGGGAGTTATAGTTTTACAACATCTGGAGGGCCGCAGTTTGAGGATGCCTGCACTAAAACTAATATTTTTTGGGGAAAAAAAAAATGTTTCCGTGTCTCCAAAGTCTGAGAGCCATAGTTTTTTATGTTCTCTAGTGGACTGTTGGGGATTATAAAAATTTAGTACTCCATGGAAGTGTGATACTCCCTGAAGCAATCGATAATGCAGAGGCCCGGATGATCGGGGCACGTGTCACACTGAGTGGTGGTGTCCTTCCGTATCCCCCTCTTGTGACACACTCTGCACTTTTTTTGGGTTCGTCCCTTCTTTCCAGTATGGGGGACCACACCTGGAAAGTGTTGGCCAGGGACGATCCGGGCGCCTCCAATTCCCGAGGTACTCCGGCCTGCTCTTTCCCGGTCCGAAAAGATCAGGGCCTTGAGGACTGCCTCATAGAATTGGAGGAATGTCCCTGTGCTGCCAGCGCTTCGGGATAGTACAAAAGAGTTGTACATGGCAACCTGCACCAAGTAGACCGCAACTTTTTTGTACCATGCCCGGGTTTTGCGCATGGCGTTATATGGCTTGAGGACTTGATCAGAGAGATCAACTCCTCCCATATACCGATTGTAGTCGACGATACAACCGGGCTTGAGGACCGTTGCCGCGGTACCTCGCACAGGGACTGGGGTGGTGCTGTTACTGTGGATTGTGGACAGCATAAGGACATCCCTCTTGTCCTTATACCTGACCAGCAACAGGTTTCCACTGGTAAGGGCACAGGTCTCACCCCTGGGGATAGGTACCTGGAGGGGGTAGGCAGGGAGGCCGCGTTGATTTTTCCGCACGGTCCCACAAGCGAACGTGGATCTGGCGGCAAGGGACCTGAACAAGGGGATACTGGTATAAAAGTTGTCCACGTACAAGTGGTAACCATTATCCAGCAGTGGGTACATAAGGTCCCACACGAGTTTCCCGGTAACACCCAGAGTGGGGGGACATTCTGGGGGTTGAATACGGGAATCTCGCCCCTCGTACACACGAAATTTGTAAGTGTACCCTGAGGTACTCTCACAAATTTTGTATAGCTTCACGCCATACCTCGCCCGCTTTGTGGGAATGTATTGGCGGAAACTGAGTCTCCCCTTGAACGCAACGAGAGACTCATCAACCGCGACCTCCCTTCCAGGTACGTAGGCCTCCATGAATTTGGCCCCAAAGTGATCGATGACCGGCCGTATCTTATACAGCCGGTCATAGGCAGGATCACCTCGGGGTGGACATGCTGCATTATCGGAATAATGCAGACATTTCCGGACGGCCTCAAACCGGGAGCGTGTCATGACCATACTGTACAGTGGGGTCTGGTATAGGACGTCCCCACTCCAGTATTGCCTGACACTGGGTTTTTGGACTAGACCCATATGCAGCACGAGGCCCCAAAATGTCCTCATCTCGGCTGCACTGACCGGCGTCCAGCCACCGGCTCTAGCCAAAAATGAGCCTGGGTTTTGAGCGACGAACTGTTGGGCGTACAGATTCGTCTGCTCCACCATCAGATTCACCAGTGGGTTACTGAAAAAAAAACTAAAATAGTAAATTTCAGTAAACCCCACTGTGGGAATCTGGATTCCAGGATTGCCAGCAAAATCCGGAATCTCAGGCTCAAAGTCCAGTGGGGGACACTAACTAAGTTCATCGGCAGGGGGCTCCGGTGGACTTATTTGGTGGGCCGGGAAACCAGTACGAACCCCAGGGTGGCTCGTACTAGGGTGGCCCACAGGATCCCTAGCATGTGGGGCCCCTGGCTCCGCCTGGCGGCGTCTCCGCCGCCTTGGTGGCTCATCGTCATCCGATGATGATGAGGAGGATGCGGGTGACAAAAGGAACGTGGGGTCATCCTCATCCTCACTGGGGCTCTCAGAGTTGGAGGCAATCTGAGCGTATGCCTCCTCGGCCGAGAACATCCGGCGGGCCATGGGTGTGTGTGGCAGGGGGGGGTCTGATGGATGGATCAAAAAAAGTTTTGAAATAAAAGAACTTTTTTTTTTTTACTTTTCCCTTCTTTCCCTGCCTAACGGTGCCTCTCCCTCACTGACCCTAACCTACCTGGGTGGCGATGGGTGCAGGAGGGTGATGAATGGCGATTAGGGGGACGCAGGAGCTGGTGCCGAACGGTGCTGCATGGTCAGGGTGCTGGACAGGAAGAGGAGGGGAGAGAGGAGCGCAGGAAGTTTGAATCTCGCGCCTCTCTCCCCTGCTCCAATCAGCACCCTGGACAGCGGCGTTCAGCACCAGGGCCAGCACCGCCTCTCCAAATCCTCGGACTGCGATAGGTGGTGTATAATTACGCCACCGATCGCAGTCTTTTTCCGGTTCATCGGGTCACAGGACACCCGAATGGACCGGAAACGCAGAAAACCGCAGGTCTGAATTGACCTGCGGTTTTCTGCGATCGTCGATACGGGGGGGTCAAATGACCCCCCCCTGCACTGTTACGGGATGCCGGCTGAATGATTTCAGCCGGCATCCCGTTCCGATTAACCCCCGCGGCGCCGGAATGCCGATTTTAAGTCAGGACGTACCGGTACGTCCTGTGTCCTTAAGGACTCGGGAAATAGGGCGTACCGGTACGTCCTATGTCCTTAAGGGGTTAAGTTGTAATCCCTCCAAGTGTATAGTTGTGTTGTGAAACAAGATGTTCAAATTAGCTCCAGTGAATAGCGTTACCCAATTCCATGTCTCATTTAGAGGCTGATGTACACTGTAAGGTCTGCCCTACCAATGTATCATAATCTTAGATATGTATATATTTATTCCTATGTGATGGTAGACAGACTGTTGACTACTTTATATGTTAATAGTCCCACAGCACCGATGATCTGAAAGGTGTCCCAAGATACAAACCTATCCGTTATACACAGAATAGAGGATAAGTATTTGAGGAGTGGGGGTCTGATCACAACTGCTGCTCCATTCATTCTGCAGTCAGACCCTCACAATCAGATACTTATTCCCTATCCTATGTCTAAGGTACATTTGGTGTCCAGTAAGCTATTCTACATATGGCTGAAATGATCTACAACGAACATAAGTAGAATTCACTGAAGTATAAAAATAACTAAATAAACACATCCAGCTATACTGCCATTAGGGCAGCTGACAGTATGGCACAACAGGAACCAAGTAATTGCATAAAAGGTTCACATACCGCAGAAACCAAATGACTCCAGTGATGTCACAGATGCCGGATCTCATTCACTTTAGCCACCTGTTTGGTTTAAATGAATACTAATCAGGAGGCAGGATTGGTCCTTATGTTTCCATCAATATATCCTTCACGCTGATCTCGATGGATTGACATTAGTCTTAATTACATCTATATGTTCAATGTGTGACAGCACGGATCACTCAGTCCATCTAGTTCAATCAGTAAATGTCCCTCATTTAAGCCTTTGGTTCCTGACACCTGTGCCATTACATTAGATGACCCTCTCAGCCCTATTGTATGCCAGGCTTGCCGTTCTAGTTCATTGGCCAGGTCTGTTGGATGGAGGTAAAGAATCATGTCAGTGGTTGCTGCTTGTGGGGCATGCTTTGTGTCCCTGCTGAATGTGAATGACACATATGGAAGGTCAGAGAGCAGCCAGTGACCCAGGCAGTATGCTACCCAGTCATATGGAAGGGTAGCCACAGTCAAAAGGACTAATTTAATTTGAAATCACTACAGTGGCTGCTATCCCATGTCATCTTTTATGGGGATTTTATTATACAGACAAATCTCTAGATAAAAGTTGACAGTGATTTGGTTTGCTTGTAATTACATAGCAATTGGAGAGAAATGTTTTTACATAAAAAGTGCAAAACAGGCATCAAAATGCAATAAAAATGTGAGATAAATTTAAAGAAAGCCTGTCACCATGAAATTCACTGTAAAACCAGGCACAGTGGTGGATTTGGTGCCAAAAAAAACTGGTGCACATGCTTTGCAAATCATTTACCAACTGATTTACACACTTTTGTAAACTTTTTCTCCCTCACTTCGCCCCTCCTGGCTTTTCTGGAAATAGGTGTGGCTTCATATGAAAGGAGGCGTGGTCTAAAGGTGCCATGTGCGGAAAATGAGCCAAAACAGTATGTCAGTGCAGCAACCTGATCAAAGTGCTCATTATACAAATACATAGAAAGAACGATTTATAAGACATACATGAGGTATTGGAATTTATTGAGATTCGTCTAATCAGAAATCCCTATGATATTGTCATGAATAGGATCAGTCCTTTTGCTCCAGGATCCCTCCATTGATCAGTAAGTAGGTCTGCAGGCAATGTCTCATTGACCATTGTTGCCCTGGAAATCCACCAGCAGACTCCATGCTGATGTTATTGTCATTCCATAGCCCATGAATGTGACACTATGGAATGTAATTTGACTGTAAACAACAAGTAGTCTATCCGCAGGGGATTTTAGTTATCCCCCGACCACTCTGCTATACTGGTATACTTTTACTACTGATTACAGGGATTCGTTAATATTCACTTAATAATGTTACTGCTTATTCGTTTTCTTTTACTTTTCTTTCTTTTAGGACCAGGCTGGAAGAATAGATGGCTATCCCTGTATATGTTCATTCCTAAGAATTATTATTGATGTGGAAGGATTATTTAAATGCACAATGGGGGAAATTAAACTAAGACAAATGTGGTGGAATTCTTACTGCCAGAATTTGTGGGACATTCAGAACTTGTATGGAGCAGTTTTTAGGCCCAAAGATAATAATTGAGCTAAGACACTTAGGCTACATGCACACGACAGTGAAAAACGGCCATCACACGTCTGTTTTAAGACCAATGGTAGTCTATGGGGTTCTTCACACAGCAGTTTTTTTTACTGTCAGTGAAAAACAGACGTAAAAAAATAGAACATGTTGACAGACTGCCCCCATACAATTGAATGGGTCCATTTTTAATGTCCGTTTTTTCAGAAAGGCATCAGTGAAATAAACATCCGTTATAAATGTCTGTTTTTAATAGGCATGTAGCCTTATAGTTGGGTCATTTTATTTATTCCCATGAGTTCCAGTGAGACAAAGAAGACAATTGAATGAAAACATGATAAATCTTGGCAAAGAAGTTAGAAAAGTATTTAAAGGGTTATACCCATCTATCACTAGGATATGCCACCATTGTCAGAACCCCTACTATCTCCAGGACGGGGCTTTTGAAGTGAAGGAGAGTTCTGAAAATAGCTGAGCGGGTGCCCTTGACTATTTTCAGACGTTCCATCAGGGGGACTGGGAACTTAAAGTGGCCCTGAAAAAAAAATAAAAATAAAAGTGGCCTCATTTTATAGGCAGGGCAATTTAAGTAGGCGGGGTCAACAATACCATAGTGCAAAATACCATCCCACCAAAACCAAATAACACAGTGTAGCACAATATACTCAGGGCGGGCTGAGCGGTCGGGCACTTCAGACGTGGTCCGAGGGCCCGCCGCAGCAGTGCACATAACGTCACTCGTCACTTCCTTCTGCACCACACTGACGTCACACACACACCGCCAGTGGCGTAACTACCGGGGAAGCGGCTGCTTCGGGGCGCGGCAGCGTGTGTGACAGTTTATTTTCAAGTTAGTTAAATATGATCGATTCTTGTCTTAATGTCCTGCCCCTTCACAGCAGCAGTGGCAGACCAGGCCCCCTCGCTAATGTGATCTTAATCTTACTGTCTCCTGAAGTCTCCCGATGTGTTTGGGATTCGAACCCACAACCTTCATGTATCAGAAGCAATTACCCACAGAAGCATTTACCCACACAGTCATAAAGGCTGCCTTGCCAATGACTGAAAAAATATGCACATGACAGCTGCCCCAACACACCCAGCACTGCTATATCTCTATATGACAGCTGTCCCAGCACACTCAGCTCTGCTATATCTCTATATATGATAGCTGCCCCAGCACACCCAGCTCTGCTACATCTAATACACATGACAGCTGCACCAGCACACTCAGCTCTACTATATCTCTATATATGACTGCTGCCCCAGCAAACCTAGCCTATGCTACATCTATACACATGACAGCTGCCCAAACACACCCAGCACTGCTATATCTCTATATGACAGCTGTCCCAGCACACTCGGCTCTGCTATATCTCTATATATGATAGCTACCCCAGCACACCCAGCTCTGCTACATATAATACACATGACAGCTGCACCAGCACACTCAGCTCTACTATATCTCTATATATGACAGCTGCCCCAGCAAACCCAGCTCTGCTACATCTATACACATGACAGCTGCCCAAACACACCCAGCACTCGTATATCTCTATATTACAGCTGTCCCAGCACACTCAGCTCTGCTATATCTCTATATATGATAGCTGCCCCAGCACACCCAGCTCTTCTACATCTAATACACATGACAGCTGCACCAGCACACTCAGCTCTACTATATCTCTATATATGACAGCTGTCCCAGCAAACCCAGCTCTGCTACATCTATACACGACAGCTGCCCAAACACACCCATCTCTGCTACATCTATACACATGACAGCTTCCCCAGCACACTCAGCTTTGCTATATCTCTATATATCTATCTACTGTATAGCAATACTTAGAGATATATAGATGTAGCAGAGCTAAGTGTGCTGGGGCAGCTGTCATATATAGAGATATAGTAGAGCTGAGTGTGCTGGTGCAGCTGTTATGTGTATTAGATGTAGCAGAGCTGGGTGTGCAGCTATCATATATAGAGATATAGCAGAGCTGAGTGTGCTGGGGCAGCTGTCATATAGAGATATAGCAGTGCTGGGTGTGTTTGGGCAGCTGTCATGTGTATAGATGTACAGAGCTGGGTTTGCTGGGGCAGCTGTCATATATAGAGATATAGTAGAGCTGAGTGCTGGTGCAGCTGTCATGTGTATTTGATGTAGCAGAGCTGGGTGTGCTGGGGCAGCTATCATATATAGAGATATAGCAGGCTGAGTGTGCTGGGACAGCTGTCATATAGAGATATAGCAGTGCTGGGTGTGTTGGGGCAGCTGTCATGTGTATAGATGTACACTTAGCCAGCTATAACAGTAGAAGTCTCATATTTTTTTAGTCATTGGCAAGGCAGCTCTTATGGCTTTGTGGTTAAGTGCTTTTCCTCTGATACAGAAGGTCGTGGGTTCAAATCCCAGCAGAAACTTTTCTGAAATACAAGCACTGACATATATGGACATACAGGGCGGGACACAAGAAGAGGCTGCATCGCATCGCTGACATGGAGGTTTATTTATTTTTTTAATACCCGACTGTTACTGCCATGGGGGGAGTGGGAGGCACTTGATACTGGCACATGGGGGAGGGGGGTTGGCACCTGATACTGGCACATGGGGGGGGGGAGAGGCACTTGATAGTGGCACTTTTTTTTTGGGGGGGGGGGGGGATGGCACTATGATACTGGGACATGGGGGGATGAGAGAGGCACTTGATACTGGCACGTGGGAGGGGGGGTTTGGCACTTGATACTGGCACATGGGTGGGGGGGGGAGAGGCACTTGATACTGGCACATGGGGGGTTTGGCAGTAGGATACTGGCACATGGGGGGTGGGAAGGAGAGAGGCACATGATACTGGCACATTGGGGGGGGGGGAGATGGTACTATGATACTGGGACATGTGGGGGGGAGGAGAGAGGCAATTGATACTGGCACATTATTGGGGGGCATTATGGGGGACACTAGACCGGCAGCCTATCAGAGGCCGGACACTGAGGGGCATCTACTGGGGCACTATATATGGGACATTTTATACTGGTACATTATGGGGGGCACTAGCAGGAAGGGGGGAGAGGAGCACTATGGGGGAATTTACTGGGGGCACTATATAGGGGTATTTTATACTGGGAAATTATGGGGGCACTATGGGGACATTAGCTCAACTGGGGGCATTACAAGGGGGTATTTTTGGACTGTCACATTATAAGGAGAATTATTTCTACTGGGAGGCATTATGGTGGGCTTTATTACTCCCCCATGGTATGACCTCCTAGTAGCAGCACCAGCCTCTCCCTGCTCTGTGACCCCTCTGCCCCTTCTCCAAATCCTTATTATGAAATCTTTCTCATTAGGATAAAACACAACATCAGCTCCGCCGAGCCCCCGGCCAAAGTGTTGAAGTGGCGTCCGAGATCCCCAAGGGCCAAGCCAAGTAACTGTAAGTTTTTTCATATGAAATATGTTTATGTTATACACATATAGCATACACTCTGCCCCACAATATACAGTATACCGCTACACTGTGCCAAAGGAGTGGGGTTTACACAGGAGGAGTGAGGTGCGAAGTGCGCTGGAGGGGCCCTTACAAATATTTGCTGTGGGGCCCAGTCACTTCTAGTTACGCCTCTGCACACCTCAGCGCTGTTCACGCAATCATTGGCGCTGTGGGATTCGCGGGAGAAGGAAGGGAACTCTGAGGAGCGTGGGCACAGAGTTCGCTGAGGTAGTGGTTTTGGGTTAAGTGGTAGCCTAGGCAGCTTTACGTCTCAGCCATGTCTGGTCTGAAAGAAATTGAAAGACTGTGCTGGGCTGGCGGCGCTGCTGTTGCTGTGGGCTGTGGCAGGGACGGGGTGAAAAGGGGAGAAAAATAAGTTATAAAAAAGTCTGATAAATACCAGTGTGAATGAAGGACTGTTAAAAGGAGTTAATAACTATTGAAGGCCCTTCATAGTAGTTATTAACCCGTTTCAGCAGTCCCCCATTCACAGTATATATTAATCCCTTTCACTAGACCCCGCTTCAGTGAAGGGGGGACTGCTGAAGGGGTTAATAAATACTGTGAATGGGGGACTGCTGAAAGGGGTTAATAACTATTGAAGGCCCTTCACAGTAATTATAAACCCCTTTCAAATGTCCCCTGTTCACAGTATTTATTAACCCCTTCAGCAGTCCCCTCTTCACTGAAGATGGAACTAGTGAAAGGAGTTAATAACTACTGTGAATGGGGGACTCAGGACTGCTGAACTAGGTTAATAATACAGCGCTTTTCCATCCCGCAGAGTACAGTAAAGCAAAAGCGCTATAGTGACGTATTTTTTTTCTTTTGCCGGGCACTTACTGGGAGAGGGGCGTCGTTTATCAGGTTGAGGATGTGGCCTAGAATGTCCTCCTTTTTGGGGTGAAGGAAGTGGCCACCCTAGTCGCGAATCGTAATACTTACCTGTATAGGATAGGACTCAGGAGGGGCCTGGTCCTGTACACGTGGGTGGGGCTTGCAGCAGAACATGGGTGGAGCCTGTAAGGGGGCCCTTGATTTATTTTGCCCGGGGGCCCTGAGGCTTCTCAGTCCGCCCCTGAATATACTGCTGTCCCTCTGTGGTGGCCATTAATAGCTACCATCTTATGTCCTCCTCCTCTAGTCAGTCTATGGAGCATGGCGCTTAGCAGATGAGGTGCGGGCCACAGCAGTTGAATTCAAGAAGACATGTACGGTCACTGGTTGAGTACCTGATTCTCTCAGCGTTAATTACTGTTGAGAGCTCATTATGTACCCAGTCAGCGGCAGACACGAGGACTTGAATGGCCCCCTGGGTCCTTAGCCCACTGGAAAATTTCCCTGTAGGGTCTATGGCCAATCCAGCCCTGCTTTCCATAGTGGTGAATGGAGACCGCACATGCACGGCCACCTCTCCATTCAACGATATAGGACTATAGCACTCAGCTATTTTCAGAACTCCCATTGTGGTGAATAGAGTCTGTGTAGTGTGCACTCCTTCTTTTGGAAGGGGGGGGGGGGCGGACATTCTGGAGATCTTTGACCCACACCTATCTGACATTGATTGGCATATCCTAGCGAGATGCCACCAATGTCTGAGATGAGAATACCCCTTTAATATTATTTTCTGACAAAACATTAGATGGCACAAGTTATTTTGCAGCAAGCAATCAATAATATAATGATTTGCAATAATTGAGATTTGTTTTCTGCAACCTCTGGGAAATGTATTGAAAAAGGTTATGAACAGTAAATATAATAAAACCAACCGGTAATAATTTCATGTTTTAGAATGAAATAAGCAATTAAACATTGTTTCTTTTAACGTGAGATTCTGTCTACATCTTGCCATTTGACGAATGTGCCTTGCTGTATTGTCAAGCTGCTTATTTTCACCACAAAGCAACACATTTTGCCTGTAAATGAAATTTGTGCTGCAAAATGTGCTGATGTGTGCAAAGAGTTCTCCAAACGTATGGGAAAATGGCAGCTACAGGTTACAACATTTCAAACCTTGATTGTTGGAATCCATGTCAGTGCAGCCCAGGAAGGGAAAACTGGTACACTTCTTTGATATTAGCCGGTCATACCATGATCAATCACTGTTTTTGGGAGAAATTATATTTCTACATGGCAAATAATTTACTAGCAGGTGTAGTAGAGTAATAGAAATCCAACAGACCCAACAGTCATGACATGCATGCTGCTGATTTTGTGTAATCGAATCACTAATTGAAAGGGGCATGTTCAAAATAATAGCAGTGTGGAGTTCAATTAGTGAGGTCATTCATTCTTTGAAAAACAGGTGGCAATTATTGCCCTTATCTAAGGAGAGAAGGCAGCAAATGTTGTACATGCTGGTTACAGTGCATTTCTCTATGAATGTTCGGAAGAACAGTGTACCTTTATTCAAAAGTTGATTGGAGAGGGGAAAACATATAATGAAGTGCAGAAAATGATAGGCTGCTCAGCTAAAATGATCGCAAATGTTTTAAAATGGCAACCAAAACCTGAAAGATGTGGAAGAAAGCGAAGAACTACCATGCAAATGGATAGAAGAATAGCCAAAATGGCAAGGACTAAGCTAACAATCAGCTCCAGGAAGATCAAAGAAGGTCTAAAGTTACCTGTGAGTACTGTTACAATTAGAAGACGCCTATGTGAAGCCAAGCTATCTGCAAGAAGCCCCCACAAAGTCCCACTGTTGAAAAAAAAAGACGTGCTGAAGAGGTTACAATTTGCCAAAGACCACATTGACTGGCCTAAAGAGACATTTTGTGGACTGATGAAAGGAAGATTGTTCTTTTTGGGTCTAGTGGCCGGAGACAGTTTGTCAGACGACCCCCAAACACTGAATTCAAGCCACAGTACACTGTGAAGACAGTGAAGCATGGTGGCACAAGCATCATGATATGGGGATGTTTCTCATACTACGGTGTTGGGCCTATTTATCACATACCAGGGATCATGGATCAGTTTCAATACATCAGAATACTTGAAGAGGTCATGCTGCCATATGCTGAAGAGGAAATGCCCTTGAAATGGGTGTTCCAACAAGACAACGACCCCAAACACACCAGTAAACGTGCAACATCTTGGTTCCAGACCAACAAGATTGACGTTATGGAGTGGCCAGCCCAATCCCTGGATCTTAATCCAATATAAAACTTGTGGGGTGACATCAAAAATGCAGTTTCTGAGGCAAAACCAAGAAATAGAGAAGAACTGTGGAATGTAGTCCAATCATCATGGGCTGGAATACCTGTTCACAGGGGCCAGAAGTTGGTTGACTCCATGCAACACAGATGTACAGCAGTTCTCAGAAACAGCGGTTATACAACTAAATATTAGTTAAGTGATTCAAAGGAAAGCAAAATCTTAGTGAATGTTTGAGTTTGTAAAGAAGAATACAAACACTGCTATTTTTTTGAACAGTCTAATATTCACTTTTCTTAAATTTTTTTAGAGGAACAACACAAATTTGATATATTTTTCTTCATGTTTTGATTTGGAATAGAATGTGTAGTGTTCCCAATGCATTTGTGTGTATGGAAATAAAAGATATTAGAAGGATTTTGAGCTTTATTCACTTTTTTAAACACACTGCTATTATTTTGAACACAACTGTATAATCCTCTCTCGTATTCTTGTTTCTGCAGTCTGAAATTAAATGAATACCATACCAGAGATTTTTTCGGAGCTTACCTGTATCACTAATTTATGTTTAGAATTATTGTCTCCAAAATGAATTACCTGAATGTCATAAAGTCTCATAAGTCCGGCTTTGGTTCTTATCTGGACCTACATTTTCCATTCAGCCACCTCATTATGGTGAGAATGCTGTCCAGTTCCACATTTAAACATTATTCTTATATTGACCTCTTATCCTGCATATCCCTAGAATTCTTCTTAAGACACCCCATTTACTTACAAACAGAGCTCCCTTGTTACAAGTGTGGCCCTTTTATCTGCCAACAACTTCCTTCTGAACTTTTGTCTCTGACTAATCCTGATGTATTACAAGAAGAAGAAAAAATACCTCCACAGATCCTGCGCAGCCCTAATCTGCCTGGACTGACATACAACAGTACCAGATCCCAATTCATTGTCCATCACTCTCGTTGTTAGGGTTGGCGTGGCGGGCAATGCTCTGCTAGCTCACATGTGGACTTAACTCATGTTTCATTTATTATTGTCATTATGTATAGTCTTAGAAAGCCTTTCATCTCTGTTACCTTCTTTACTCTTGCATCTACTGAAACCATAACACTCATATAAGTTAATGACACCTCCACTGGAAAGTCTGGAGACAGAATTGAAATCTACTTATCTCAAAAAGGAAGTTTCAAAAAATAAATCCCTTATCTGGTTATAGTTTAGTAGCATACATATCTAGCTTAAAGGACAAGCACATTTACTCTCAATGGCTTTTTAGACTACAATTTTGTTTAAAAGGGGTTTTCCGAGATTTTTATACTGATGAAGTATTCTCAGGATAGGTCACCAGTATCTTATTGATGGGGGTCCAACACCCGCGACCGCCGCAGATCTCCCTTGACCATCGCAGCCTTCTCTCTGCTTTTCCTAGGCTGAATGACGACAGGTTCATGTATAACATGCCCTAGGAGCAGCTCAGCCGCATCCAAGTGAATAGGGCTGAGCGCAATACCAAGCACAGCCACTATATAATGTACAGCGCTGTGCCTGATGAGCTAAGAGAAGGCAGCGGTGCTCACAGGAGCGTGAGCACCGCTGCCTTCTCAAATGGCTGATCAGCGGGGTCCTGGGTGTCTGACCTCATTGATCAGATAGGTCATCAGTAAAAAAAAAAAAGCCTTGGAAAACCCTTTTAAGTGTTCACAACACATGGGAAATTGGCATATACAGAGAGATATAAAGAGAGAATTTTTCTTCCGAAGAATTTTGTACACAAAGTGCAGCTTCAGGTCAAACTCTTGCAGGCTGGTGAATGTGCTTTCAGGGGTAGGCTTGGTGTGGTAATTACTATTCCGCTTCATACACTTGTAGATGGAGAGCGGCTCGTGTTAGGGACTTGTGCGACTACTTTCTGTTTCCCTGGTCAGCCAGTTTAGTTGGCTGGATCATTAGTACAAACGAATCCATGGATGACCAATCGGCCGCATTATCTCAAATGTATGGCCACCATTAGTATGAAGCAGATTTATCATTCCCCATGCTAGTTTTGTGGTGTAAAAAAGTTGAAAACTTTTTTAGGCACAAGTGGCATTTCCACACTGCCCTCGCCACTTTTCCGAGAAATGAGGCCATCAGGACCGGCATATTTATACTTTATGTCAGTTTTCTGGCAGCTGGTGTAGATTTCAGTTTAGGCGTACTGTCTGCAGGAGGAAGTATCTAATTTATTACCTCATCATAAATCAGGCGCATCCTCCAAAAGCTCAGGGGATATCATAGACCAGCGTAAAATGCTGGTATATGATAAATTCAATGTCCATTGGTGCAGAATGCACAGGCCTCATAAATTTGATGTATTTACAGGTAGTCCTTGTGGCAAACTTTCAAATCATGAGCTGGCGTAGATTTGAACCAACGTTTACGCCAGTTTCTGGAGTAAATGATAGTAAATCTGGAAGGTCGCAGGAGGCCACACCCCTTCCACTCACCTTTCTTGCCACTTTTTAAAATTGA
Source organism: Bufo bufo (assembly GCF_905171765.1). Lineage (NCBI taxonomy): Eukaryota > Metazoa > Chordata > Amphibia > Anura > Bufonidae > Bufo > Bufo bufo. The sequence continues at coordinate 88,149,538 of NC_053396.1, forward strand.
TGAGATAAGTGAAAAGCCACAAATTATTGCACAATTATGTACCATAGTTAGCCATTTTTTCACGCCACAATAGTGCAGTAATAAGGAAGGACACACTTTTTACACCCTTTGGGGCACTCCCTGTGTTATGACTAGTGGGTGGGTCCCACTGGTCAAACGAGATGTGTGGATTCTCTGTGTCACCCAAGGGATGGCAGCCACTAACTCCTAGGGTGTTATACAGCACTCTCACAGAAGACAGGACAGAACACAGCAAGAGAGAAACTGAACCACTACCTACAGGATTAGCTAATATGGTTGAGTCAGACAACAGGTAACGCTCCAATAGCTCAAGTTGCAGTAAGAACTGCAGTTAGTGTGAACTGAGTCCAGTAGCAGACACGGTGGTGAGAAGTGGTATTGCAGAGAAGACTGGAGTAAAGGCAGCAGCTGATGATGATAATGATGATTGTCAGAGGCATAAGATGAAACGTGGTCAGAGACAAGCCAGAAGTCAGAAGCCGGTATTCGATCTTAGCTTGGTACAGAGGATCAGACAGGCTCAGGGTCAGACAGGTCCAGTAGTCGATGCATGTGGGATGCAAACAGAATGGTCAAACACAGGAGATGAGATCAGAACACCTTTGCTATTACTGATAGGAACTAAACACTGAGGCAACTTCCTGGAAGAGGAACTGCTGTTTAACCTTGCAGCCCCGCCCAGGGGCTGTGCTGGGAGGCAGGAAGCATCCGCCACTGGAAGCATAAATGACAGGAAGCAGCGGGCATGCGCCCCTATGGGACGCCAGCATGGGATGGAACACGGAGGCAGCATAGCTGGAGGACATGTCTGGCAGGGGCCACATCAGGTGGAGACAGCAGTGGGCAGCAAGGCTGGAGATGCTGTCGATATGACAGGTGAGACAGCGGGAGGTATGGTAGAAGGTCCAGGCCTAACACCCTTTTTCTTGGGGTTTTCCTGCCTGATGGCATTTAAGAGTCCCCTTGGTGTCAGTGGTTGCTGTGAGGTGCAAGGCAGGGTTCCCTGAAACTTGAGTCAATGATGAGGCCAGGTTTGCTGCAACAAATTCACTGTACTGCAGCAGTTAACGGATGAGTTATACAAACACTGCGCACATCAAATGCATTCTTTACAGCTGGCATATGCAATTCCCAAGGCTGTGTATGGAAGGACGGTTTCTCTCCCTTTTTATTCACAAAGTCCAATCTTTCCTCTTCTAACCTCGGAGGTACACTGTCTCTATCTCTAGATATTTTTATATACCACAGTATCCTCAGCTGAGTACAGTCTCTAAACAGTGGATCCTGGCTGTCTTTTTGATATAATGGGAAGCCTGAAGCTTATTACTCCCACTACATGCAGAGATGTCTGTAGCCTCAGTATAAGTCGTTCTCTATCTCTGGCAAAACTTTTCTGCAGACCTCGTTGATAGCCGCTATATGTTATGTAAGATCTGTTTCCTTCAAGGGTTTGCACATCAATTGTCACTTTTGCTTTTGTAATCCACAAGGGAAAGACAGCTTCCTGTGCAGCACTACTCTGTAGCTGTGTGCTCATCTGCAGCTCACGCTAAAGTAACTTCCTCCTAGAAAAGAAGGGGCAATGCCAGGCCTGCCCAGCCACTAGAGAACCTCCCATTCCATACACAATCTATGGGACATGTAATACATGAAATACAGTGACATTAACAGTTTAACTACTTCCAGTGGGGATACTACAATAGTGGCATAAATACTTTAATAAATGTCACACTGTCTTTTCTAGTTGATGGCTACTTAAAGGGGTTGTCCACTTTTTTATATTAATGACCCATCCTCAGGATAGGTCATCAATATCAGATCAGCAGAGGTCCGACTCCCAGCATCCCCACTGATCAGCCATTTGAAGAGAACACAGCACTTGTACGAGAGCTGTGTTCTCTTCACTGTTTACCTGCTCGCTGTCGACATTGCAGCGGCAAGCAGGTGTAATTAGAACTCTGCCACCCCATTCACTTCAGTGGGATGGCTCCTTCGTATTTAAGTGAATAGGACAAAGCCATCCCATTGAAGTGAATGGGACAGCAAAACTGTAATTACACCTGTATTGTTAACGGTGAGCATTCTCTTCAACCAGCTCATCAGCAGGGGTGCCTTGAGTCGGAACCCCTCTGATCTGATATTGATGACCTATCCAGAGGATAAGTCATCAGTATAAAAAAGCGTACAACCCCTTTAAACTTTTCTACATATAGGCATTTTTTTTTTTTAATAGTATCTTTTTATTTATTAATTTAGCAAAAAGCATAACAAACACATCAAATACAGACAATCATCAATTGAGTCCAGTATAAATCAAATACATGGGATCAATCATAACAGTTCCTCATGACCCAAGTTTGGGACAGAAGAAAAAGATATCACTTTCAGGATGAACAGTACCCAACATATCAATCCTAAGGAAGATTAAAAGTACTGCACACACACACACATTCACACACGCCTTCATTGGTCAGAACAGTCTTTCAGTCATCTATGGTACTAGAGTCTGGCTTCCAATCCAGGGGTCCCATATCTTCATGAAGCGATCAGGGGTCCCTCTTCTCTCATACACAAACTTGTATAATTCAAGATCATCATTAACTAGATGTACCCATTGTTGCACAGTAGGATTCTTAGGAGGTTTCCAGTTGAGAAGGATAGTTTTCCTAGCATAATATAAGAGTATTCTATACAGCTTCCTGCCAAATTTGGTGGGAACAATCTCGTTGGCTACTCCCAACAGACTAGTGAGTTCAGTACAGACGTTAGGAAAGCCTAGTTTGTCATTAAAATATTTATGGATCTCTTCCCAGAAGCCATGAATAATCGGACACTGCCAAACCATGTGTATAAGACAACCGTTTTCATGTCCACATCTTGTACAATGAGGGTTCGGCAATTTACCCATTTTAAATAGTCTCACAGGAGTATAATAAATCCTATGAAGCCATTTAACTTGAATCAACTGATCCCTAGCACTTACCACTGTAGATCTCCATGTACAGCTAGATTCTTTAACATGAACATCTTCCAAACCTTCAATGTCCCTTTTCCACCTAACAAATGCCCTGTCTAGGGGGGAGTCCTGCAACGCCATCAACGACGCATACAGGGTCGACACTGGTTTGACCAACGGAACCCTCCTAATCGCTGCCTCAACTGTACCACACTCCAGCTTTAAAGGTTCTCTACCAAACTGAGCCTGACAGGCATGCCTGAGTTGAAGATATCTATACAAACAACGCTGGGGCAAATTAAACTCCTGTTTCAAACTATTAAAGGTTTTAAATAGGCCCTTATCATATAGTTGGGTAAGGTAGCGCACCTTCCTCTGAGGCCAAAATTCAAACTCCAGTAATGAGAACAGCTCCGGAAGCACTCTGTTTCTCCACAAAGGCAAATATGGCGACCAAGTAATATCATTCTCATCAGGGTTACATTTCTGATCCCATTTGACCCACATCTGTACTGCAGCAGCCATCGATTGGGTGTAGTGTATTGTAGACCTAGCCCCCCTCCTATACGCCAAGTTCGTAAGTGCCTCATAGGACCCCAATAAAGCTGCCTCCAACACTACCGCCGGGTTACCTGAGTCAGCCCGTACCCACCACGCCACATAGCTCAGCTGCACCGCTACATAGTACATGTACAGGTTTGGCAAGGCAAGACCCCCCCCCGCAGGTAAGACGCCTGGAGGGTGGATCTCGCTATTCTGGGAGAAGACTTATTCCATAGAAAGGGAGCGATTATTCTATCCAAAGTAGCAAAATGTCTCTTGGGGAGTAACACTGGGGCAGCCCTATATAAGTATAGCAATTTTGGGAGAAGAATCATTTTTACCACATTGATACGCCCAATCAGAGTTAAAGGAAGGTTTTCCCAAGCCTCTAGCTTTCGAGTAATGGATTGCATTGTAGGAGCAACATTCAAATCATAAAATTTTGCTACTTCTTTATGAACAATAATCCCCAAATATGTAAATTGCTCCACAATCTGAAGCTTATTGTTCACCGAAATGCGAGCTGGGTCAACATCATCAACCAGACATAGACTAGACTTAGCCCAGTTCACACGGAGACCCGAGAAACCCCCAAATTGATCAACAACACCTAAAAGGGTATCCAAGGATTTCCCTGAATCTGCTAGGTAAACCAGCATGTCATCAGCATATAATGAAAGCTTTTCTGATATTCCAGCTATTTCCCAGCCTTCTTTACCTGAATTAGAGGATATGAGTATCGACAAAGGTTCCATAATTAATGCAAATAACAGGGGGGAGAGAGGGCAGCCCTGTCTAGTGCCTCTACCCAAGGGGAAGGAGTCCGATGTGTACCCATTCACCCTGACTCTCGCCGAAGGGGATCTATAAAGCATTTGTAACCAGCACAAAAATTTCTCCGGAAAGCCCATTTGAGTCAGTACTGCCCACATAAATTCCCATTCTACTGAATCAAATGCTTTTTCATTGTCTAAGGATGCAAGAGCCCTCATACCTCTGTTATCATGTTTGACCTGAAGATTAGTGAACAATCGCCTTAAATTAATATCTGTGGTTTTCCCTGGCATAAAACCCGATTGATCTACCCCAACCAAGGAGAGAATTACCCCCCGCAATCTTAACGCCAGTACCTTCGCAAAGATTTTGACGTCAAGATTTAGAAGTGAGATAGGTCGATAAGAGCTACACTGGTCAGATGGTTTCCCCGACTTGTGAATCACTACTATCGTTGCCTCCAGAAAGGACGGTGGCAACGAACCACTTTCCAGTGCATACCTCAACAGCTTCCCAAATCTACTAACCAGGTCTTTAGAAAATCGCTTATACCATTCAGCAGGAAATCCATCGGGTCCCGGGGTTTTCTTGGTTGCTAAGGAACTAATGGCCGTTTCAATCTCCAGGTGAGATATGTCTGCCGCCAGGGCTCCCCTGTCATCTCTGTCCAAAGAAGGAATATTAATACCTGCTAAGAAATTGACAATTTCCTCCGAAGTACACGTGATCTTGGGGGCATACAATGTCTCATAATAGGAGGCAAACTGTCGGCAGACATCTCTAGGCTCCCTCAATAAGATCCCTTGGTCATTCAGAACTCCCGCCACCACCGTTTGCTGTGTCTCAGATCTAGTCAAGTACGCCAAGGCCCTGCCACACTTATCACCATCTGAAAAAATAGTTTGCCTCTGATTTAAAAGTTTCTTCTCAGTATATTCAGTTAAATGCAAAGTAAACCTACGCTGCGCCTCAAGCCACAAAGTCTGCTTCTCAGGGCACGGATCTAGTATATATAACCTCTCCTTATCAGCTAGTTCCGTCTCTAGTTTTATCCGTTTGATATTCAGTTCCTTTCTATGAGTTGCAATAGCAGCAATCAATGCCCCTCTCATTACTGATTTGAAAGCATCCCATTCTACCAGAGGATTCGTAGACCCTTCATTTTCTGCCCAGTAGTCCCCCATTGCATCTAGACTCTCGCTCACCACAGGTAATACCTCGAGCCACATAGGGTTTAACCGCCACTGCTTATCAGTCGAAGCCAGCGGCTGTGACAGTATCAGAAGGAGGCGGGCATGGTCTGAAACTCCTCTCGGTAGATAATCACTAGACTTGATATAGGGGGATAAGTCTCTGCTGACAAAGGCCAGATCTATACGAGAGAGTGAGCCAGTAGAAGCTGAATAGTAAGAGAATTGCGCATCTGTGGGGTGGAAATAGCGCCACGCCTCTACTAAATCATAAGTATTAGCCCAATGTGATAGGACATTGTTGTGTGAGGCCTGGGGAACCCTTCTGTCCCGTATAGGATCTAAAGTGGCATTATAGTCACCCATAATAATATAAGGTATTGCTGGAAATCCTGCTATTTTAGCTGTAATTAAGTCTAGGACCTCTCTGCGGAATGGCGGAGGAATATATAGTCCCACAAATAGGTACTGCAGGCCTCTGACACAAGCATGTAAAATCACATACCTACCATATGGGTCTAGCTGCACAGATAGTATTTGAAATGGAAGACTTTTAGCAATTAAAATAGACACGCCTCTAGCGTGGTTTGAGTAAACCGCATGATATGTGGGGCCTATCCATGGGCGCCGCACAGCTAGTACTTTCTGGCCCTGCAGGTGCGTTTCTTGCAATAACATTACAGGGAGTGCAGAATTATTAGGCAAGTTGTATTTTTGAGGATTAATTTTATTATTGAACAACAACCATGTCCTCAATGAACCCAAAAAACTCATTAATATCAAAGCTGAATATTTTTGGAAGTAGTTTTTAGTTTGTTCTTAGTTTTAGCTATTTTAGGGGGATATCTGTGTGTGCAGGTGACTATTACTGTGCATAATTATTAGGCAACTTAACAAAAAACAAATATATACCCATTTCAATTATTTATTTTTACCAGTGAAACCAATATAACATCTCAACATTCACAAATATACATTTCTGACATTCAAAAACAAAACAAAAACAAATCAGTGACCAATATAGCCACCTTTCTTTGCAAGGACACTCAAAAGCCTGCCATCCATGGATTCTGTCCGTGTTTTGATCTGTTCACCATCAACATTGCGTGCAGCAGCAACCACAGCCTCCCAGACACTGTTCAGAGAGGTGTACTGTTTTCCCTCCTTGTAAATCTCACATTTGATGATGGACCACAGGTTCTCAATGGGGTTCAGATCAGGTGAACAAGGAGGCCATGTCATTAGATTTTCTTCTTTTATACCCTTTCTTGCCAGCCACGCTGTGGAGTACTTGGACGCGTGTGATGGAGCATTGTCCTGCATGAAAATCATGTTTTTCTTGAAGGATGCAGACTTCTTCCTGTACCACTGCTTGAAGAAGGTGTCTTCCAGAAACTGGCAGTAGGACTGGGAGTTGAGCTTGACTCCATCCTCAACCCGAAAAGGCCCCACAAGCTCATCTTTGATGATACCAGCCCAAACCAGTACTCCACTTCCACCTTGCTGGCGTCTGAGTCGGACTGGAGCTCTCTGCCCTTTACCAATCCAGCCACGGGCCCATCCATCTGGCCCATCAAGACTCACTCTCATTTCATCAGTCCATAAAACCTTAGAAAAATCAGTCTTGAGATATTTCTTGGCCCAGTCTTGACGTTTCAGCTTGTGTGTCTTGTTCAGTGGTGGTCGTCTTTCAGCCTTTCTTACCTTGGCCATGTCTCTGAGTATTGCACACCTTGTGCTTTTGGGCACTCCAGTGATGTTGCAGCTCTGAAATATGGCCAAACTGGTGGCAAGTGGCATCTTGGCAGCTGCACGCTTGACTTTTCTCAGTTCATGGGCAGTTATTTTGCGCCTTGGTTTTTCCACACGCTTCTTGCGACCCTGTTGACTATTTTGAATGAAACGCTTGATTGCTCGATGATCACGCTTCAGAAGCTTTGCAATTTTAAGAGTGCTGCATCCCTCTGCAAGATATCTCACTATTTTTGACTTTTCTGAGCCTGTCAAGTCCTTCTTTTGACCCATTTTGCCAAAGGAAAGGAAGTTGCCTAATAATTATGCACACCTAATATAGGGTGTTGATGTCATTAGACCACACCCCTTCTCATTACAGAGATGCACATCACCTAATATGCTTAATTGGTAGTAGGCTTTCGAGCCTATACAGCTTGGAGTAAGACAACATGCATAAAGAGGATGATGTGGTCAAAATACTCATTTGCCTAATAATTCTGCACGCAGTGTATGTCAGGGTTATACCTCTTCAGATAATTGAACACTAAAGACCGTTTAATCTTATCATTCAGACCCCGAACATTCCACGAAAGTAGCTTAATTACCGGCATTTATTCTTCCAAAGATAACATCTCCATAGTTTCCGACCAATGAAGGCACATTCACGCACATATACAATCCACATCAAAGAACCCCTCAACAGAGAAACCCTCTCCAACCCACCCATTCCCAACCTCCCTAACCCACCCTGCCCAAACCTTCCTAACATGGTTGAGCCTGACACCCCAAACTAGCAACTCCTGGGTACGATAACCTACCCTAACTTATTAGAACATATATACCATATAGGTACGTTGGTGATAGGAAGCAAGTATATACGTCTACCCACAACAGTGCATAGTCATACAGGGTGTTGCCACCCAGCATACCAATATGGGGTTAAACATCTGATCAATAGACAAAGTCAAAGAACAGGGAATCTAACAGGAGTAATAATGGTGCATTTAAACCAGATACTCCCCCCCCTCCCCCAACCATCTTGTCAGCAAAACAATTTAACATTTAATCAAGTATTATATGCTTCAGCTGCCAACACTATAGTATAAACCATCAGCGGTGAGGCCTTGCATCTAGATTTCTTTCAATCCATTCAGTAGCCTCTTCAGGAGTACTAAAAAAACGGACTGTTTCACCATCTTGCACCCTCAAGCGAGAAGGGTAGATCATGGCATATTTCACATTTTTGTCCCTCAGCCGCGCTCGGACCTCAGTAAACTGCTTCCTTTTCTTCTGGACCTCTGCAGTAAAGTCCGGGTGAAAGGACAAACGGACATTCTCATAGCTGACATTCCCCTTCTGCCGAGCAGCTAGCAAAATAGCGTCTCTGTCCCTGTAGTTCAGGATCTTCATGATGAAAGGTCTAGCAGGGGATCCCGGCGGTAAGGGCCTGGTTGGAATCCGATGTGCCCTTTCTATAACAAAGCAACTGGAAAGTGAGATGGGATGTAACACTTCTTTTATGAGCTGTTCCGCAAAAATTTCTGGGGTAGACCCTTCTGCTCGCTCCGGTAAGCCCAGGATACGGACGTTGTTACGTCTATTGCGGTTCTCAGCGTCCTCCGCCCTGGCTTGCAGCATCTGTACCTGTTGCAGCAGCTGCCTGGTGTCATTTCCAGCTGCTCTGGACGCATCTTCCACATCACTCACTCTTTGCTCCACTGCAGATGTTCTTTCACGTATTTTGTCAAAATCGTGTCGCAAACAGCTAAGGTCAGACTGTAGATGGTCTATCTTTGATGTAAGAGCAGCTTGACAGGCAGCTATAGCTTTCATAATTTGAGAGGCTTCAGCAGAGGAACCAGGGACAGGAGACCCCTCACTTTCCTGTTCAGTTTGACTCATGGCGTCCATGAATCGTTTAACAGATGATGGAGCCACAGAAGAAGTTTTGCGGCCCATAGAAATAGTCCACAGACACTTTAAAGATCTGCTGGGGTTTGTCACTCATGCAGCAAATCAAGATGAGGCTTTATTAAATTCAGCAAGTCCTGCCACACAGCCAAGTAGACTGCCAGATATCTTTACATTCCTCAGGGGGGAGGGGGATAAGTACACCAGCACCACCATTAAACTTTCATATAAACTGTGGTGAACTCTGCAGCTTTCATATATAAGGACTCCTAACAGGATTACCACTGCAGGACTTCAGGATAATAGTGGAAGTAGGGAGATACAGAGCGTTTCGCTGATCCACTCCGTTTGCTGGGGCAGAGAGGAGCGCCGCTGCACATACACTTAACGGCAAGATGGCGCCCACCGCGCGGCTTCTTCCCGCCTCGGTCTTCGGCTCAAGATTCCAGCAGGTATCGGCAGCAGTCCAAGGTAAGTTGTTAGCAACTTTCAGCAAGCCGTACCTGCACTGTGTACCTTGTGGCAGATCGTGTCCCGGCCTCACTCCACACTCTCCTCAGTTTGCGTCCCTCTGCTCCTCTCCCTCAATCCGTCGGCATCCACAGCACCACAGCCAAAACTCAGCAATCCAGCTCCGGGCAGAGTGTCCCCAAGTATGAAGGGGTCCAACATATAGTGAATGCGCTCAAAAAACCCCGATTATGCCAGGTGTATAAAGGATATTTCACAGGATTTTGTAGGAGCACTGCAATCCTGCTTCCTCACTCCATGCTGGCTCGGCCACGCCCCCCTACATATAGCCATTGACATGCTTTGGCCTATTGAACGATGGATTTGGCCTGACATCATTGCTGGTGGATTAAGATAATTCTATTTAATCTAGTTTAACTGTGTTTAATCCTGACTATGAGTCTGACCTTAGCCTGGATTTTGATTTTGTCTTGCGTCTTGGGTTTGTCACCTAATATTTGTAATCTAACCTCCTGATTTTGACCCCTGGTCCACTTTCTGATTATGTCTTTTTCTTATTTTCTGGTTTGTCACAATCTGACTGTTCTCCGATGGCCCATCTGTTTGTTTCTAACTATGCATCTGCTCCAGATGTTTCTAACAGCATATCCACTGACATTCTTGTGGGTGTTAAGGGTGAACAGCAGGGAAAGTACATACCTCAGTTTAGCTTATAGGAAACCTATTGTGATTAAAAAATTCTGGGCAATCTGATCAGATTTGTACCTATATGAAACTGGCTGATCTGTTGCATGTGTCCTCGGTAGCTGAAGAGATTCATGTTGGTTCCATGTTCATATGTGCCCGCATTGCAGAGAAAATTTTTAATATATGCAAATGAGCCTCTGGGAGGAACGGGGGAGTTGCCATTACACAGAAGCTCGTCTTTTTCTACTGCTGCACCCTCTGAACCTTGATTGACAGGGCCAGGCGTGATTACGTTTTCAGTGTCTGGCCCTGCCAAAGTGCAGTGGGTGCGGCAGTTACAGAGAGAGCTGACCTTCTAGGAGTAATGTCAATGCCCCCGTTGCTCCTAGAGGCTCATTTACATATATTAAAACATAATTTTTCTCAGCAATGCAGGCACATATGAACATGGGACCAGTACAGATGCCTTCAGCTGCCAAGTAACATGTAACAGTTCAGCCAGTTTAATAGGTACAAATCTGCTGACAGATGCCCTTTAACACTAACAATAGGTCATTCATATTGAAAGGATCCACAGGACAGGGGCTAACTGTTAGATCAGTGGGGTTCCTACCATGGTACCCCTCAGAGCCCCCCTGAAATGAAAGGAGAGCAGGTGTCACGATCAGTGTGGGGGGAAAACTCCACACTGAACACAGGAGGGAAGGGAAACAGTAACTGGGCCTGGAAACGAGGGATAGAACAGGTCACCTCCTAAACAACCCTAATATGGGCCCTAACTACCTATCAATATTAATAGACCTTGAAGATAGGAATGAGGTTAGGACCAGAGACAACCCATTCCTCCCCAGATGGATGAATGGAAGTCTCTGTCTCAGGCCCAGATACAAACAACAGGGAATATAACAAACACAATACAATACGAAAAGTCAAGACTTAGCTGAAAGTAGAAAACTGGCAACTCCAGAAACACTACAGAGTACAACCGAACAGCTAGTAGAAGACAGAAAGAAAATCTTTAAAGTGCACCTCCAAGAGTGAGAAGCGGATACTTATGGGAAAGTTAAATTACCAACAAGCAACACCTGAAGCAAGGGGTGTGGCATTCACCAAAACACAGACATAATAAGATCTACAGGGAACTTGTAAATTTAACCCACGAGTTGCCAGTCTCTCTGATCTCCTGGTACCTGCCACGGGAACGACCGTGATAGTACCCCTCCTTCTACGGGTGACCTCTATGAAAGGCATTCACTAAACGATTGGCATTAACGTCGGATGCCGGCACCCACATCCGCTCCTCTGGTCCATAACCTCTCCAGTGGACAAGATATTGAAGGGATCCACGGAGAACTCAAGAGCAATCTCGAATTCCAAATTACCGTCCACCATGACCAAAGCGGGTGGTAAGGAAGACTGCTGTAAAGGTTCCACACATTTTTTCAACAAAGACCTATGGAACACATTAGGAATTTTCAGGGCCTGAGGAAGCTCAAGACGAAAAGCTACAGGATTAATAATGTCTGTGATCTTATATGGGCCGATAAACCTTAGACCCAACTTCCAGGAAGGTACCTTCAACTTAATGTTTCTTGTGGACAGCCACACAGAATCACCCACACTTAGGTCCGGACCATTCATATGTTTCCTGTCAGCTACACGTTTATTTGTTGCCTATTTTTTTCAAGTTATTTTGAATTTTTCGCCATATCAATGACTATGATGATGAAAAACGTTCTTCCTCAGGGATACCAGAAGTATTAGAACCAGAAAATGTGCCAAACTGCGGGTGAAACCCATAGGCCCCAAAAAAGGGCACCTCACCAGTGGACTCCTGACTACGATTGTTTATGGCACATGGTTACCATTTACCAGGTGATGGGCCCTGTGACAAAACTGCTCCTACCCCCACCTCGGTTGTGTCCACTTCCACAATAAACAGTTGTGACACATCTGGCTGCATCAATATGGGAGCAGAAACATAGTGTGTCGGCACATAGTGTGTCGGCATATGTGTCGGCAGATAAGAACCATTTGGCCCATCTAGTCTGCCCAGTATACTGAATACTATGAATAGCCGCTGGCCCTATCTTATAGTAATACTTCCTGATATTACTTTTAAACCTTTGCCCCTCTAATTTAAAACTATGTCCTCTTGTAGCAGTTTTTCTTCTTTTAAATATTCTCTCCTCTTTTACCTTGTTGATTCCCTTTATGTATTTAAAAGTTTCTATCATATCTCCTCTGTCTCGTCTTTCTTCTAAGCTATACATGTTAAGGTCCTTTAATCTTTTCTGGTAAGTTTTATCCTGCAATCCATGTACTAGTTCAGTAGCTCTTCTCTGAACTGTCTCCAAAGTATCAATATCCTTCTGGAGATATGGTCTCCAGTACTGTGCACAATACTCCAAATGAGGTCTCACTAGTGCTCTGTAGAGCGGCATGAGCACCTCCCTCTTTCTACTGGTAATGCCTTTCCCTATACATCCAAGCATTCTGCTAGCGTTTCCTGCTGCTCTATGACATTGTCTGCCTACCTTTTAAGTCTTCTGAAATAATGACCCCTAAATCCCTTTCCTCAAAAAGAAGAGAAGCATTCCTTAATCCCAGAAAAGGCTTGCAACGCCGAATCAGACCATACAGAGACCTCAGTTTCTTTCTTAGTCATGTCCGTTAAGGGTTTTACTATTGTCGAATAATTCTTAATGAATTTTCGGTAATAGTTGTTGAATCCTAAAAACCGCATAAGGGCCTTTAGATTTTCGGGTCGATCCCAGTCCAATACAGCACGGACTTTCTCAGGATCCATTTGAAAACCCGAAGATGACAGCTGGTAGTCCAGAATTGCTTGTGTACCGAAAAAACACAGTTCTCTAATTTTGCTAACAATTTATTATCCCTGATCTGTAACTCCTTTCTCATCATGATTCTGATGTGTTTCCATGTCAGGAGAATAAATAGGAATGTCATCCAAATACACGATCACAAACCTCCCAACCAGGTGCTGAAAGATGTCATTCACAAAATGTTGGAAGACCGCCGGGGCATTGGTCAACCCGAAAGGCATGACCAGGTTCTCAATGTGCCCCTCCGGAGTATTAAAAGCCATCTTCCATTCATCCCCTTCCTTGGTCCTAACCAGATAATATGCCCCCCTTAAGTCCAACTTGGAGAACACCTTGGCACCAATAATCTGGTTAAACAATTTGGGAATCAAAGGAAGAGGGTAAGGATCACAGATAGTAATCTGATTGAGTTCACGAAAATCCAGACATGGCCTAAGACCTCCATCCTTTTTTTTACAGAAAAGAACCCTGCAGCCACTGGAGACTTGGAAGGTCTTATGTGCCCTTTATTCAAACTCTCGGCAATATATTCTCTCATGGCCTGCCATTCAGGTTCAGAAAGACTATACAACCTAGATTTAGGCAATTTAGCCCTGGGAATAAGATTGACAGGGCAATCATATTTCCGATGGGAAGGTAAATCCTGACATCCACTCTCAGAAAACACATCGGCAAACTCGGATATAAAAGAGGGTACAGCCTTAGTAGTAACCACAGAAAAGGATGTACTGAGACAATTATCAATGCAATAGTCCCCCCAATCCAGAATCTGCCTTGCTTGGTAAGCCACGGTAAACCCAGAACCATGGGTGCAGGGAGACCTTCCAAGACAAAACACAAGATAACTTCTTGATGAAAGTCCCCCACTCTTAATCATGCAAAACTTGCGACAAGCACCTCTGAGTAAGAGGGGCAGAATCAATAGCACAGCATACAGGGATGTCATTTTTTTATGTACTTGGTGATAACCCATGCATGTGGACAAACTGAGCATCAATCAGGTTCACCCCGGCCCTGCTGTCGATAAATACTTCAATTCCCACAGTTTTTGACTCTAGTGCCACCTCGGCAGTCAGGAGAAATCGGGTACTACCAGCAAAGGACAAATGCACATTCTCTGACTCCCCACTCACACCTCCGATAGTCACATGGGATTTAGACGCCCCTTTTTGTTTCTCTTTTTGCCGCTGAATGCTTGGACATATATTGACAAAATGTCCCCTTTGACCGCAGCAAAAACATACTCCCTGCTTGCGACATCTACTTTTGCAAGCAGATCCAGGAGTCGCTCCCCCTAATTGCATGGGTTTATGCCCAGGTATAAGCTCAGGAGTCTCTTCACCCAAAGAGTCAAAGGAATACGGTACGTTATGTAATAGAATGTCCTGAGAGAGCGGGCCCTTAGATCTCTCTCTCGGGCGTCTATCAATATGTACAGCCAAAGACATAGCGGCTTCCAAAGACTCAGGATTCTCATGAAAGGCCAAAGCGTCCTTCAGCCTCCCAGATAATCCCAGACAAAACTGGCTACGGAGAGCTGGATCGTTCCACTCAGTATCCGTAGCCCACCTCCTAAATTCGGAACAATAGATCTCCGCCGAACTCTCTCCCGCAGGCCGCGTAATTTAGTCTCGGCCAGGGAGGCTCGGTCTGGGTCATCATAGATGAGACCTAAAGCTCTGAAAAATGCATCTACTGATCGGAGAGACTGTGATCCGGTCGGCAGAGAAAAAGCCCAAATATAGTTGTCCCCTTTAAGCAACAAAATAATCACACCTACTCTCTGGCTCTCGTCCCCAGATAAGTGTGGATGCAGTTTAAAGTACCATTTGCAAGCTTCTCTGAACCGAATACAATTATCACTCCCCCCCGAGAATCTACCCAGGAGAGCAACTTTAGGTTCAGGACAGGTCAGGTAACCACTACTAGGATCAGCCAACAGTGGTCTCTGCATCTGTGAGACGTTCGTGTGGAGGTCATCCACCTCCAGAGACAGCCCCTGTAGCTGTCCGGTCAGTGCAGCGATAACATCTATGGCTGAACTGATACAGACAACAAAATGATGGTTATTCTGCGGTTTATAATGTCACGATCAGTGTGGGGGGGAAACTCCACACTGAAAACAGGAGGGAAGGGGAACAGTAATTGGGCTTGGAAACTAGGGAAGGAACAGGTCACCTCCTAAACAACCCTAATCCAGGCCCTAACTACCTATCAATATGAATAGACCTTGAAGGTAGGAATATTCATAAGCTGAATACCTAGGCCCTTATATCCCCATAAGGCCCTGGAATGAGGTTAGGACCAGAGACAACCCATTCCTCCCCATATGGACGAATGGAAGTCTCTGTCTCAGGCCCATATACAAACAACAGGGAATATAACAAACACAATACAATAAGAAAAGACAAGACTTAGCTGAAAGTAGAAAACTGGCTACTCCAGAAACACCACAGAGTACAACCGACCAGCTAGTAGAAGACAGGAAGAAAATCTTTAAACCGTACCTCCAAGAGTGAGAAGCGGCTACTTATGGGAAAGGTAAATTACAAGGAACACCTGAAGCAAGGGGTGTGGCATTCACCAAAACACAGACACAATAATATCCACAGGGAACTTGTCAATTTAACCCACGAGTTGCCAGTCTCTCTGATCTCCTGGTACCTGCCATGGGAACGTCCGTGACAGCAGGTCAAGCATGCGCACTGCCTCTCCATTTATCTCTACATGAGTTCTAGAGTACAGCGCTCTGATATTTCTAGGAACTCCCATAGAGATTAACAGAATGGCAGTGCGCATGCCAAACCTGCCGCTCCATTAAGTTCAGGGTTGCTGAGGGGTACAGGGTTCCCGTTCTCATGATTAGTGGGGAACCCAGCAGTAGGACTCCCACCTGTCTAATAGTTATGCCTTAGGCGTCTTTCACACATCCGGTGTGAAACTCTGGCATGGCTGGTCCGGCAGACAAGCGGAGAATCAGCCAGACATAAATCGCAGCATGCAGTAGTTTGTGTCCGGCCGGTTCTCCACTTGTCTGCCAGAATGCGTACGGATCTCCACCAGACCCTATTATAGTTAATAGGCTGGCGGACACTCTGTCCGCATCTGGCAGGCTGAAACATCCTGCCGGAATTCAAACTGGAGGTGTGAAAGTAGCCTTAGCTTGTGGATAGGGAATAACTTCTCACAACCTGAATACTCCTTTAATGATAAGCGGCTCTTGTAGGTGTTGTTTTGTCTTGTTTACATGCGGCAGATTTTGTTGCAGAAATTTTGTTTAAATGAAAATCAGTTCCCATTTACCTGAATGAGACATTCAGAAATCCATGTGCTCGTCTCCAAAACAACCCCATTCAGGTGAATCGGACAGATTTTCCGTTAAAGAAATGTCTGCAACAAAATCTGCTGCATGTGAAGGTACCCTTAATAAGACAAGCTTCAGTGTCACTTTTTCCAATTATGTTAACAGTTAACAGTGTCCTAATTATTGTCTAGTACATTCGTGTTACAATGTTTGGAAAGGTCAACAGGATGATTTTGTAACTGCTGCCTCTCACTGCAGAAATTACAACCTCTCTCCATGGTACAGGCTGTGCTGGAAGAAGAGCAAAGGGCGTTCTGTAGAGGGGGATGAGATTGAGGTCCTCTGCTTAAATTGTATCTGAATGCATAATCATTGACTATGTGTCATTGAGAAATTGATCCTTTAACAGGTCTTAACAAAGATGCACATTGTTCTTGTTCTTTGTAAATGTGTATTTGAAGACTTAACAGAATGACAGCTCTGTTAACATTGGATTTAGTCAATGTCACAGAGAAAAGAGGAAGAGGTGTCTATAGAGGGCTGTATAGTACATAGTCCTTATATGTAAGGTGGGAGGCAAGAGAGACAGAAAAGTTTAGGGTACACTGTTCATTGTAATATTGTTAGATTAATTTTTACTGAAAAAAGAGCATGATGATGCTTTTTAGGATTATTTCTACCCAAAATAATAAATGGAGTCATCTATCAAACTGGTGTAAAGTAGAACTGACTTAGTTTTCTCATCATTGGGCCTATACTATTAGACACACTGGAAAGCATCTTACAAAAAACATCTGTCAGTCTGGTGGTCCCATCTATGTAACTCATTACATTTTTCATGCAGCAGCCATTCATCATTGGGTCGGGTTCAATCTTAAAAGACATTTTCTTGATGAGATAAAATGGTGACTCCTGAATGTTCATTGGGGATTCAACTATTGTGAGGGGGCAGTAACTAAATAAAATATCACTTTTAATCGTATTAAGGATAAAAAAAAGCCCCTACAGACAAACAAACATGTAAGAAAGGTAATATCAAAACCCGTGTGATCAATTGATGTGTAGAACCACAGAGACTACGATAAGACCATCAGGTGAAAAGAGTAACCACACAGCGCATAGCGCGATATTTAGAAGCTGAGCTACAGAAGGAATACTGTGAGAAGCTGAGATGTCACCGTGGGTACTAGTAATGGACTAGCGAATGGTGTGTCAAGTAAGGGAAGTGAAGGGTATTGGTATGGTGTATACACTGACCCTAGTGGATCCCTACTTGTCCTAGTCCACCCTACTGATGTACCCTTGGAACGGGGTCCAAAAAAACCCCGCAAGGGGTGGCCCAGACTGGAACTCTGGTCCTACGCTGGATGCCCTGTTGAGGCTCTAGACAGCGATATAGGAACCATATACCCATAAAGTGATAAAAATCATGGCTAAAAAAAATCAATTGAGCTTGTTGGAAAAACTATCCCAACAAAACCCAATAAGGCCTGTAGCAAAAAAATACTTAGGTGTCCCGACGCGTTTCCTCAAAGAGAGCCCCAAGATTCTTCAGGGGACACGGGGCATAATGATGGTGACCCCAGCTGGCGTATGGCTCAACAGATAGGGGGTAGCTGTATGATGGCTGCAATCAGTGTATGGCTGAGCCTAAAACATAACAGAAATAGAAAACCACATAAGAATAATAACCATAAAACACCACCATTCGTCCATAAAAGAGGACAATGGGGGAAGTGGCGACTTACTGTTTGATGGCTGCGGTCAGCGTATGGCTGTGGACCCAAATAAAGGGGAGAACCAGGGTGGTGGTGTCCGCCTGGATGAAGAGACAGCCCCATTATGTAGGCAGAGGGGCCAGGTAAGACGCATACCTGTTAATGAGCGTCACATGACCAGTCATCCGCTGATGATGTCAGTGAATGCGACTCACCATCGCGGTCAAAGTACAGAAGTCACGTGACCGCGCATGCGCAAAGAAGACAGCCCCAATGTGTTTCATGAGGCCTGGTGGAACGCAAGCCGGCAGTAACTTCCGTGTCACGTGACTGGAGGCCAACCGCTGACATCACATACAGCGGCAACATCATGCCGGTCACGTGATCAGGAAAGAGCCGGCCGCGCTTGCGCAAAGATGCGCTGGCGAGACAACTAAGACACCTGAAGCCCAGTAAGAGCTACACAGGTGAACAGGGTAACATATCTGGCCACCGCATCAATATGCCATACAACACATCTCCTTATGTTTGCACGGCACCATATAAGGGCGCCCCCTATTGGTCATACTGGTAAAGACATGATCAAAGGAAGGGCATAAATCCGGTGTAAACTTTAACAAATAGGGGGGGGGAGAGGAAAAAAGACCTCTCACTGGCTTTGGGAAACCACAACTCCAACAGACCACCTCCATGTGTGCTGAGTGGCACAGAAATCTATATGATGTCCCTCTAAGCAGACCAAAAAAAAGAAGTATTAATTGACAGGATATAGGACCAAAGGGCTGGCAAGGACAAAAAATGGTCACAAGAAGCAACCAAAATTCAATTGCTCGTTGAGGCCATAGGGGGTAATCGTATTTAATGTGAAGGTCCACCACCACCAGCATTCTTTTTGAAGGATGTATTTGTCCCAGTTTCCACCTGGTTGTGGTTTTTTGATATGTTCAATGGCCATTAAACTGATTGATGAGATACGGCCGTTGTGAGAGCTCTGCACGTGTCGCACTATAGGTGTATCCCTGTTGTTCCGTATGTCACTGATGTGTTCACACATGCGCTTGCGCAGTTCTCTAAAAGTCTTGCCAACATAGCGCAGTCCACAGATGTATGTCATTAAGTAAATTACGCCAGTTGTGCGACAATTTATAAAATCTTGTACATGATAGACGGTGTCATTAGGTTCACCCCTAAAAGTTTTTCCTTGTGATAGGTAGTCGCAGAAGCTACAATGACCGCATCTATAACAACCCGTCAATGGCACATCCAACCATGTACGAGGTCTTACTGGGGGGGGGGGGGGGGAAAATGGCTATGTACCAGCCTATCCTTTAGATTGTGGCCCCTCCTGAAAGTTACTGAAACAGAGGGACTGAGGACCTCCGCCAGATCCGGGTCCATCAATAGAGTGTCCCAATGATCCTCCTGACCTGGGATGCCGCTGCATCATATGTACCTATGACCCGAACAGTGTCTTGTGATTCATGCACTGCACGAGTCATGGGGTGAAGCAATTCTGTGCGTGTACGTGCTTGTGTTCTTTGATAGGCTAATCTAAGGGTCTTCTCGGGATACCCCCTCTCCTAAAACCTATTTCTCAAATCCCTTGCCTGGCACTTAAAGTCAATTTCCTCTGAACAATTCTGTTTCAATCTAAGATTTTGACCGGTAGGTATCCCTCTCTTAAGTGGGACAGGATGACAACTCTCCCACCTAAGGAGGGAATTGGTAGATGTAGGTTTCCGGTAAATAGATGTACATAATCCACCCTTGTCGTCTCTAGAAATGAGAACATCCAAAAATGGGAGAAAATCCTTAACGATGACTGAGGTAAATATGAGATTCAGATTATTTACATTCAGCTCAGAAATGAGTCTATCGAATTCGCTCTCTGGCCAGCTCCACAACAAAAAAATGTCATCAATGTAGCGGGACCAGAGAGCGATATAATCCATAAACCACCGTGAAGGTTCGCCAAAGACAACAGATTCCTCCCACCAGCCCAGGAGCAAGTTTGCGTATGAAGGCACGCAAGAACTGCCCATAGCAGTGCCCCTGAGCTGGTGGTAGATCCGATTGTCAAAAAGAAAGAAATTGCTTGAGAGGATGAAGTCCAGCAACTCAAAAATAAAAGCATTATGCATCGTGAACTGTCGTCCCCTCGTTTTAAGGAAGTGATTAGTCATTAGGGATTCAACCCTTCATATCTTCAGACAGTTATATAAAACGTTTGTCTTAGGCTATACAATAAAACTGCTGCACTTGTTAAGAATCCAGTGTTTGGGTCCTATCCACAAAATAAACACTAAGCAGCTGATCATGGGGGACTGACGCCTGGGACCCCCACTGATCATGAGATCGGTATGGTCCAATTGAACCAAATGAATGGAGCTTGGCAATGTCTCTCCATTTATTCTCTGTGAGGTTTCTCTCAACTATTGTCACGGTCTCTCCCGTGACATTGTCACTTGTTTCTGTGTTGTTGCTGGTTATGACCACACCTCTTGTAGCTTAAGTGGTCATTCCAACTCCTCTATTTAGTCTATGCGGTTGATAGCTCCTTTCTGGTTGTGGAAGTGCTAGTGTTTGGTTGTCCTCTGAGTTCCTGCTCGTCCCCGTACTTCGGAGTTAAGTGTTTTTTTCCTGCTTCTAGTTTGTCATATTCAGGTCATATTTTGTCCGGACACTATTTCCAGGGCCCTTTAGGGTCAGATAGGCCTCTAGGTTCCAGCGTATGAACATTCCTACCACCCTTTCCCTAGTTTTGAGGCCTAGTACCTTTTCCCCTCCCTCCTGTGTTCATTGTGGAGTTTACCTCCCACACCGCGCCGTGCCAACTATCTCCGGTAGTCCCATTGAAAATGAATGGAGAAGAACTGCACACGTTTGCCTGCCATGTCTTTCATTTGGTGGAGTCAGAACTCTCCTACTTGTGATTGGTGAGAAATCCCACTGATCATTGATTAAAACCCTGTTATGACGGAACAGTAAAATGTCCCTTAGACTATCAGATGATTGCTAATGAGCGTTACTATAAAATAAAAAATCGGAATGTGTCATACAAGCGTTAGCTGTCTTCTCCATAAAATTAGATGAAAAGTTATTAGTCCTCAGGATTAGTGTTGATCGAGCATGCTCGGCCGAACACCAGTTCAGCTCGAGCATCTCGACGCTCGGCACATGGCGGTATTCGTCCGAATACCAAATCTGCTCGAGCGCAATGCTCGAGTCTCCGCCCGCACGTCTCTTGGCTGCTATGCAGCCAATAAACGTGCAGGTAAGTACTGCCCTCACTGTAATGCTGTAGCCATGTTGGCTGCTGGCATTACAGTGATTGGCTGGCCGGAATGTGTCATCGGGTGCTATATAGCACCCGATGACACGTGTTCGGCTCAGTGTTAGTCAGAGAAGGGAAAGATAGTGTAGGGAGTGAAATTATTATTTTTTTATTTGCAAAACTTGTCAGAGACTCAAAAGTCCTTTTAAGGACTATTGTTGTGCGTGGCAGCAGCGTTATATATTTTTAGCGCAACCTGCGCTAAATTGCTAAAACTTTACAGACCCAAAAGTCCTTTTAAGGACTATTGTCTGTGGCAGCAATATCTATTTTTAGCGCATCCTGCGCTAAATAGCGTGCAACAGTTAGGCCGCTGCAGACAGCGTCATTATTTGCGCTACATCTCCTGTGTAACGTGTGCGCATCCAAAAAATATCTGTGACATCCAGTGTACTTTTTCCGTAGACGGTGTCCTCTGCGGACAGTGACATTAGCTGTGCTACATCTCCTTTGTAACGTTTCCACATCCCAAATACCTGTGACATTCTCTGTAATTTTTTATTAGCCGCTGGTGACAGCATTGACATTATCTGCGGTATATCTCTTGCGTGACGTTTCCATATCCCAAATACCTGTGACATTCCCTGAAATTTTTTATTAGCCGCTGGTGAAATCAGCGACATTATCTGCAGTATTTCTCCTGTGTAACGGTTTCCACATCCCAAATACCTGTGACATTCCCTGTAATTTTATATTAGCCACTGGTGACATTAGCGACATTATCTGCGGTATTTCTCCTGTGTGACATTTCCACATCCCAAATAACTTTTTTAATCTTTTGTTGTGCATACACTTGCAAATCCTACTCTACTGTACGTGTGACATACTTTCAAGCATATATAACATTTAATATGAAGAAGGCAAGCAGTAAGGAACAGGGAAGTGGCTGTGATGCTGATGGTGCACGCAGAGGCCGTGGCCCTGGGCTGCCCGGTTTGCAGGGCGGCGCAGGACAACGCTCTCGAAGTCAAACCAGTGCGACCAGGTGGTCGGTTGGATTGCAGCAGATAATGCTTCCTGTCGGTTAACCACCACCCTGTCTCCCACCAAGTCCAGTCTCAGTAGCCAAGAGTCTGGTCAACATAATCCTCACCCTGATCCTCCTACCTCCCACCATGGAGAGTCTTGCCAAACAAGCGATCCCACACTCTGATATTCCGAGGAGCTCTTTTCAGCGCCATTCCTTCATTTGGGCCTCTCGACAAGCCAGCTTCAAGAGGGACATGAGATCTTGTGCCCTTATTCCCAAACTCTTGAGCATCCACAGTCACAAGAAGTTGACGGTGGGGAACGGCAATTAGTGTTTCACGAGGTGGATGATGATGATGAGACACAGTTGTCAATAAGTCAACGGAAATTAGTGTCTCAAGAGGTTGATGATGAGGATGAAACACAGTTGTCAATAACTGAGAATGTTGTTAGGTCAACAAGTCAGAAGAATGAGCAGAGTGAGGAAGTGGAAGAGGAGGTGCTGGACGATGAAGTCACTGACCCAACCTGGGTAGGTGACAAGCCAAGCGAGAACAGCAGTACAGAGGGGGAGGGATCCGCAGCACCGCAACAGGCTGGAAGAGGCAGTGGGGTGGCAAAAGGGAGAAGGCGGGACACACCAAACAGGCCCGCAACTGTTCCCTGGAGCACACCCTTGCGGAAATCTCCCTTGCCAAAGGGTAGGTGTTCCACAGTCTTTTTTGAGGAAAGTACGGACGCCAAAAGAATTGTAATTTGCATTCTGTGCCATACAAAAATTATCTGGGGTGTAAACACTAGCAACCTCACCACCAGCATGATCTGCCACATGGCATCAAAGCACCGTAATAGGTGGGCCGAACGCCTAGGTCCACAATCTTTCTAACATAGAAAGTATATTATAACATTGTACAAGGAAGGCAATCCATTAGAATATACATAAAGATAAAACGTAACCTTTAATAATGTTACTATGAGGGTCCATTCACGCGTCCGTAAGTGTTTTGCGGATCCGCAAAACACGGACAACGGCAATGTGCATTCCGCAATTTCGCCGGGACTATAATAAAAAATGCCTAATCTTGTCTGCAATTGCGGACAAGAATAGGACATGTTCTATTTTTATGCGGAAACGGAAGCACGGATGCGGAAGTGCGGATCTGCAAATGTGGATGCGGATAGCACATTCCGGCCCCATTGAAAATGGAAAATGGGATGCGGACCCATTTTGTGGACGTGTGAATGGAAAAGATATCCCTCAAAATGAAAAAAATTAAATTATTAAAGTTAAACAAAAAGCATAGATGTGGTAGGCAATAACAAGTGCTCGGCGGCACTAAATCAGGTGCTCGGCGGCACCAAATCAGAAACCATATGCCCTAACACAATTCAGGGGGTTCTAGTGCACATCCATGAATCCCGAAGGGAAAGCAAAAAACATCTATCCCTGGGCTAGATGATGATGTGGTATTGAAGGACAGGGTGGGTAAAGAACTGTCCCTGATATTGCCCTACAGGGGGGTGCTATTCTGGCCCTGATAGCCTAACCACAGACCACCCGCCCTGATAAGAGCGACCCCGTCCGGAACCTTACCCTAGTAAGCCCCTAGCCCCCTGACTTCCAGGTGATCACTATATAGATCTATATGTTTTTGAATCATTATAAAAGTATATTATAAGTATATTGCACCCCTCTGTGTATCACACCTATTGATAGCACACCTATACCAGACTTTTGTGGCCCTATTAGCTAGCGTTTGGTGTTCCTAACAGCCTGTCCCTGCTCCACACAGCAACTTCTCCCTACACTGGCAAAACACTGAATGTAAAATGGCAGCCAGATCAGATTTATTTATAAGGTAGGGGGTATGTCCATGTGCTGAAATGTCTCAATTGGCTGTCCTGTACCACCTGATGGATGTGTCATGGGTCAAAGTTATTCACAATGTAAAAGAATATGGCGGGCGCGAATATCTCCATATGTTCGCATGTTCGGCGAATCGCGAACATGCAAAGTTCGCCGTGAAACAACCGCCGGGCGAACCGCAAGGCCATCTCTAGTGACCAGCATTTCATTATAATACTCTGGATTACATCGTTTGTACAATATATATTATAATTTTAAGTGACTTCACTGGATTTATCTTACTATTGTGTCTACTGCCCCAGGGCTAGCGCATATAGCTTATACCCATACGCAGATGACCTTCAGATGTATATATTGTACATATTTTCTTTGTTTGCTTCCTTTTTGGTTGTTTTTTGCCTTATTCCTTATCCATTATATTTTTTTCTTATTTGATATACTTATTTGATATAATTGTAATTAACAGGCCGTGAACAAGGTCCGGGGGGACCGAAACGGCCCAATACAGCTGAAAACCATTGGTGGCCTAAATAAATACTTAAGTTTAATTTGCAATTTTCGAGTGCCGTGAATTGATTTCTATAATTACTGGCTAGGGCATCGCTAAGGCCTGCCCATCAGTGCCGGTGACGTCACCGGGCTCACTGCCGGGCGGAAGAAGAGGCTTCGCTCGGCAGAAAGGGAACCGGTACGTCACTGACTGTAAGAAAAGCGCCACTTCCGGCTGGGAATGGCCGTAACTTGCTGGTGTCTTTGGAGCTCGGCAAGCTCACACACATCCCATGCCTAGCTCACGTGTTCAACTTAGTGGTTCAGTGGTTTCTCAAAACCTACCCCAATTTGCCTGAGGTACTGGTGAAGGTGCGCCGCGTGTGTGCACATTTCCGCATGTCATCGACAGCTTCCGCTGGTCTGTCAACTCTGCAGCAGCGCTTACAATTGCCAGTTTACCGTTCCACATGTTGGCCAGGCTTTGTGAGCAGCAGAGGGCAGTAGTGGAATACCAGCTGCAACATGGTCATCGCCTTTCCAGTCAGCTTCTGCTCTTAACAAGTGAGAAGTGGGCATGGATGTCTGACCTCTGTGAGGTTTCAAGAAACTTTGAGGAATCAACACAGATGAGGAGCAGCGATAACGCTATTATCAGCGTCACCATCCCACTTCTGTGTCTACTCAAACTCTCGCTGCTCACATTTAAGATAGACGCTTTGCATGTGGAAGAGGTGGAAATGGGGGAAGACATTACACAGGGTGATAGCCAGACCACCCTAAGTTCATCTTCTCGGCGCAAATTGGATGATGATGAGGAGGAGGTGGGGCAGGAGACTGTTGCTTCCGCTACAGAGGGTAGTACCCATGGAAGTCAAATTCCATCTGTTCAGCGTGGATGGGCAGAAGAGATGGAAGAGGATGGGGAGATTGAGAGTCATCCTCCTGATGACGACAGCGAAGTCTTGACTGTTGGGACTATGGCACACATGGCTCACTTTTTTATAGGCTGCCTTTCCCGTGACCCACGTGTTTTACGCATTTTGGACAACACCGATCACTGGTTGTTCACCCTTCTCGACCCCTGCTACAAAGAGAACTTCTCATCTCTCATTCCTGTGGTGAAGAGGACGAGCAAAATGGTGCAATACCAGAAGGTCCTTGTGGAAAAATTGCTCCAAAAATTTCCAGCTGACAACGCTGGCGGCAGAGTATGTAGTTCCTTGGGCAACCGAGGAGGGGAGATGAGGGTAACACACATCAGTTCCAAAAGAGGCAGGGCAACACTCTCCAAAGCCTGGGACAGTTTCATGACACCCGCCATCACCCTCACCCTGATGCGCGGCCTAGTGTCACAAGGAGGGAAAATTTTTGGAAGATGGTGAAGGAGTACATAGCAGACGGTGTCAGTGTCCTCAATGATCCCTATGTGCCTTACAACTACTGGGTTTCCAAGCTAGACACGTGGCATGGACTGGTGCTCTACGCCTTGGAGGTGCTGGCCTGCCGTTTCGCCAGCATTTTGTTAAAGCGGGTATTTAGTGCTGCTGGGGGCATAATAACTGATAAGCGAATCCGCCTGTCAACTGAAAATGCTGACAGGTTGACTCTTATAAAAATGAACAAGGCCTGGATTGCTCCTGACTTCTATACTCCACCAGAGGAAAGCGACTGAACATAAAGGCACTTTAAATGTGTTTTTTATAATGTACTGAATACACTGTATTCCTATGCACTCCTTCCACCACAAGAAAGGGTATATGGTTCAATCTTCCTTTTCTCGTCCTCCGCCTCCTCCTCTTCCATCATATCACCGTAATGTTTTAGAGGGTCACCAGCAGGCCCTTGCTACTAATGTTGCTCCTAATGTTTTTGAGGGTCACCAGCAGGCCATCAATCATAATTTTTCAAGAGTGTATGATGCCCTTCTTTATGTGTAATAAAGGGTGTATTGGAGTGCCGGTTACTTGTCATTTTTGGAAGCCCTTTCACTTGCATGAAAGTGCATAGGCTTTATGAGTGTAGGAGTCCCACTACCTGAAAAATTGTACCACAATGTGAATGAGGCCATCCATTATGTGATATACAGGTTGTATCTGAGTGCCTCTTCCTTGTAATTATTGGCAGCACTTACACTATATACAAGTAAATATACAGGAAAGAATGTTTCCTAACAATTTTTCCTCTAAAATAGATTTTATCTTCGGGTTTGTGCGTATTATTGTCAGTCTCTAAAAGTGGCGTACTACTCGGACAACATCGTTCCCAGCAGCGACCTAGTAGTCCAAGATGCATCCAGACATTGTAGCTGGCCAGCTAAGACCTGTCCTAGGTTGTTAATATAGCTTTTATGTTTATACAGCTAAACCTGCCAATAACCTTAATACAGTTCCTATGTTTGTGTGTTAAAGACAAAAGCAGAGTTATTTACAGTGACCATGTTTGGATGTCATAAAACTGTTATATATTGTGTTCAGAGAAGCAGAAAAGATAATATGCCTTTAAGATTCATTATATAATGTAAGCAGCACAACAGAAAGCATAGCGTTAAACTGTTGTTGCTGGGCAGGAGTTTTGACCAATCACAGCCAGTCTCACATATAGGAAGAGTTTTGACCAATCACAGCCAGCCTCACACACAGTCTGTGTGGGAAATTCCCCTAGCAGGAGCTGCTAGAATCATTACACCAGAGGAGAGAAGCTGAACAGACATTCACCCCTCTAAGAGCTGTGTTTTATGGAAGCAGAGAGGCCAGAATAGGTATTTAAAACAGTTATATAATGTTCCTACTTTTAATATAGTGATTAGAACTGTATACTGAACAAGTTATATGTATGTTTACTTACAGTTACACCAATTGCAAACTGAAAAGTTCACAATCCAAATTCCAATTCCATATTGCAATCCAAAAATTGCATACAACCATACCAGATCATACTCAACCAATCTGCAAATTTGGTACTGCTAACTGCATACTGCAAATTGCGACCAAATTCAGCAAGTGAACTATTGGTTAACCTCAGATATACCTTTCAGAGAGATCATAAAGTGCTTAAATAACTTGAAGTGAGAGTACAGATACTGAAGAGAGAAATATATCCACCATTTTATGTTGAATGACAAGATTGAACAGTTGAACCACCATCTTATGCATACCGCCGTTTTATGAATCTTTATACAACACGTGTTTTGTACATCGACTATCTGCTGCGGAGGCGGCAGTGTTATATATGAAGAAAAGTTGACGTTAATAAAGAAGTTATTTTCAAGCATTTGATGTGCTCTTTAAACCTACTGTTTCCATAGAACGGCGCTAGAGGAATTACAGAGTAATAGACCATCTGGTTAGACTAAAAAGTTAGAGATATCAAAATTCTTCTAATGCCACAGTGCAAAAGGCACTTCATAGTGCTGCGCCTGCCACAGACTTCCTCCCCATGCTAACCTGAGCATCCCGAGGTGTTCGACCCGAGCACCCGAACACCCGAGCACTTTGGTGCTCGATTAACACTACTCAGAAAGCATTAGCATACATCGCACAGGCTCTTTGCAGGCTTACTGGTACTCAGGGAAATGAAAGTGAGTACAAAAAGATTCTGAATCTGTGTCTTTTTTCCAACTACCACCATGATTTCTTACTATATGATCATTTGCAGGTTCACATCGCTTCAACCAGCGATCTGCCCAGTAATGAACCATCAACATATGTCATTACAAGGACCACATATCCTTACTGTACCAGCTGAACACGAATGTGTTTGCCCCACTTCAAATATCTTTCCAGTCTGTGTAACAGAAAACAGACAAAGGATAACCTTATTGCCAATACATAAGGCTACCACCCTCCTCTAACCATTCCAGAGATCTGAAGGTAAACACTTTGCCCTGTATCAGTCATGACCATGGAACCTGCACATCTTTGGATGACATGCTATCTATTAAGGACCCGTCCTTTCAATGTCTAAAGAGACAGCAGCCAGCAACAATGGCCTCGGCAAAGTAATAGCTGCTTGGCACCTCTGGAATCAGCAGCAGTTTATTATCCTAAACAGTAATTGGTTTGTGTTTTGTAAGCCATGTTCGAATTCAGAGAGGAAGTAGCAACTTTTACAGTTTTTTATTAGTCACAAAGGAATAATCAACATGTTGCCCTTCAACCCAAAGCAGGAGAATTGTACAGAACTGAATCACTTTGTGCTATTCTCTCAGGAAAGCTTTTTACAAGTCAAAAAGGGCACATTTAAAAAATGTGACTTTTCTACAAAACCCTTCATGATGTCTACAGCATAATGTCCACTGTCCAAATAATACATGTATGCCATCACGGGGATGGTTTCTAGTATTTATTTCTTCATAATGGCCATAACGAAGCTGGAGTATGTACACGATCCACAAAAATGAGGCTTTGGCATCCTGAAATGATGAAGGAGGAGCAGAGATTGAGCATAATTGTAGGGTTTTCAGCTGCAAGGAAACACAGGCACAGAGTCACATGTACAGAAGCCCCACACCATGCATGTCCTGTAGTCCATAAATGACTGCTTCTCTCTGTAAGCCTTGTGTTTCTTGGAAAATATGAAGATTGTATTCAGCAATTGTGGATTTTGGATTTTCCTCACATACCATTGTCTGGGACATGGCTTTGTTTATCTGTTCCCTGCCACCTGCTGAGAACGTCTTTCTTTCTGAAAGGCAACAACTGAGCTGCAGACAATGGATTAACTCTTGATAACGTTATCTACTGCCGATTCCTGTGGAACAACTGGGGATATTTTGCACCAAAATATTTATTTGGTAGACTTTAACCAGCACCGCTACACCATCCGCAAGAAGCGGATGGATTTACCGGTATCGAAACACTGTAAAGAAATGGGTCATGGTGAGAGAGATATAAAATGAATGCTGATTGATCATGTCCCATTGTCACGAAGAGGTGGGAATAGAGGCTTAATGTAAAAAAAAAAGAGAAATTCTTTGGATTATGAAACTGAATACCTTTAAACCGTTGGGATTGAATGTTGCATTCAGACCTTGGATTTGTGGGGCAATCCTCTCTGTTGATACAGTTTTACTCTGCTGTGGTGGAGGGCTGGCGGGCATGGCTAGACTCTGTATTTGGGGACAAATGCAGTGTGGCTGGTGCTGCCTTCGGATGCAACTGGTGGCATTAACAGATGTCAGCAGATGTTGATGACCCCACAGATGTAGGAATTTAATCTGCCACTTACTTTGTTAGTGAATACTAATGTTCGTTTATTATGGGATGTATTTTTTCATTATCCTGGAGCTACAAATGTGGAAAGAGATTACTACATTAGGGTGATAGAGGTTATCTTTATTTTCCTTTCAAATAAATGGAAACATAGATCCTGCGAATTGATCGTTAGAAAGTGCAGGACCTAAGTCATGTGATGGCTTCTATAGCAACGTGTACAAACATGCCCCATGTGATTCTAGCATTCCGGTCATCTGACCTGCTGATCAGGTGACACATTAGCTCATAGAAAACTGCTTACACCAGAAAGGATTGTGGAAGCAGCGTCGCGCAGGTGCAGTTGTCTCCACACCACGCCAGATCTCCATGTGTCACTCAGATCCGAATCAGGTTAGGCTACTTTCACACTAGCGTTCGGAGCGGGTCCGTCTGATGTTTCATCAGACGGATCCGCTCCTATAATGCAGACGTTTGCATCCGTTCAGAACGGATCCGTCTGCATTATAACTTAGAAAAATTTCTAAGTGTGAAAGTAGCCTGAGCGGATCCGTTCAGACTTTACATTGAAAGTCAATGGGGGACGGATCCGCTTGAAGATTGAGCCATATGGTGTCATCTTCAAGCGGATCCGTCCCCATTGACTTCCATTATAAGTCTGGACGGATCCGCTCGCCTCCGCACGGCCAGGCGGACACCCGAACGCTGCAAGCAGGGTTCAGGTGTCCGCTCACTGAGCGGAGCGGAGGCTGAACGCTGGCAGGCGGATGCATTCTCAGTGGATCCGCCTCCACTGAGAATGCATTAGGGCTGGACGGCTGCGTTCAGGACCGCTTGTGAGCCCCTTCAAACGGAGCTCACGAGCGGACACCTGAACGCAGGTGTGAAAGTAGCCTTACAAAGGCTCAACTATTGTTTTTAATGATGTTATTTATTATATAACCTGGGTTTTAATGAGTGGCCTAATTAGTATGAAATATGACTAACAGTCTCTTATGTATATGTATTTTTGAGGATGCATTCATCTATGTCACTTATACACTGCGTGCAGAATTATTAGGCAAATGAGTATTTTGACCACATCATCCTCTTTATGCATGTTGTCTTACTCCAAGCTGTATAGGCTCGAAAGCCTACTACCAATTAAGCATATTAGGTGATGTGCATCTCTGTAATGAGAAGGGGTGTGGTCTAATGACATCAACACCCTATATTAGGTGTGCATAATTATTAGGCAACTTCCTTTCCTTTGGCAAAATGGGTCAAAAGAAGGACTTGACAGGCTCAGAAAAGTCAAAAATAGTGAGATATCTTACAGAGGGATGCAGCGCTCTTAAAATTGCAAAGCTTCTGAAGCGTGATCATCGAACAATCAAGCGTTTCATTCAAAATAGTCAACAGGGTCGCAAGAAGCGTGTGGAAAAACCAAGGCGCAAAATAACTGCCCATGAACTGAGAAAAGTCAAGCGTGCAGCTGCCAAGATGCCACTTGCCACCAGTTTGGCCATATTTCAGAGCTGCAACATCACTGGAGTGCCCAAAAGCACAAGGTGTGCAATACTCAGAGACATGGCCAAGGTAAGAAAGGCTGAAAGACGACCACCACTGAACAATACACACAAGCTGAAACGTCAAGACTGGGCCAAGAAATATCTCAAGACTGATTTTTCTAAGGTTTTATGGACTGATGAAATGAGAGTGAGTCTTGATGGGCCAGATGGATGGGCCCGTGGCTGGATTGGTAAAGGGCAGAGAGCTCCAGTCCGACTCAGACGCCAGCAAGGTGGAGGTGGAGTACTGGTTTGGGCTGATATCATCAAAGATGAGCTTGTGGGGCCTTTTCGGGTTGAGGATGGAGTCAAGCTCAACTCCCAGTCCTACTGCCAGTTTCTGGAAGACACCTTCTTCAAGCAGTGGTACAGGAAGAAGTCTGCATCCTTCAAGAAAAACATGATTTTCATGCAGGACAATGCTCCATCACACGCGTCCAAGTACTCCACAGCGTGGCTGGCAAGAAAGGGTATAAAAGAAGAAAATCTAATGACATGGCCTCCTTGTTCACCTGATCTGAACCCCATTGAGAACCTGTGGTCCATCATCAAATGTGAGATTTACAAGGAGGGAAAACAGTACACCTCTCTGAACAGTGTCTGGGAGGCTGTGGTTGCTGCTGCACGCAATGTTGATGGTGAACAGATCAAAACACTGACAGAATCCATGGATGGCAGGCTTTTGAGTGTCCTTGCAAAGAAAGGTGGCTATATTGGTCACTGATTTGTTTTTGTTTTGTTTTTGAATGTCAGAAATGTATATTTGTGAATGTTGAGATGTTATATTGGTTTCACTGGTAAAAATAAATAATTGAAATGGGTATATATTTGTTTTTTTGTTAAGTTGCCTAATAATTATGCACAGTAATAGTCACCTGCACACACAGATATCCCCCTAAAATAGCTAAAACTAAAAACAAACTAAAAACTACTTCCAAAAATATTCAGCTTTGATATTAATGAGTTTTTTGGGTTCATTGAGAACATGGTTGTTGTTCAATAATAAAATTAATCCTCAAAAATACAACTTGCCTAATAATTCTGCACTCCCTGTATGTGGGTTTCTCATGGGTTTTGAATCATGTACAATTGGATTTTGATGTATGCTTTTATGAATTTTATCATATTTTCACTTAATTATGTTTATTGAATAATTGACACTGAATATGCTATATACAGTCAGGGCCATAAATATTGGGACATAGACACAATTCTAAAATTTTGGGCTCTATACACCACCACAATAGATTTGAAATGAAACAAACAAGATGTGCTTTAACTGCAGACTGTCAGCTTTAATTTGAGGGTATCTACATCCAAATCAGGTGAACGGTGTAGGAATTACAACAGTTTGCATATGTGCCTCCCACTTGTTAAGTGACCAAAAGTAATGGGACAATTGGCTCCTCAGCTGTTCCATGGCCAGATGTGTGTTATTCCCTCATTATCCCAATTACAATGAGCAGATAAAAGGTCCAGAGTTCATTTCAAGTGTGCTATTTGCATTTGGAATCTGTTGCTGTCAACTCTCAAGATGAGATCCAAATATCTGTCACTATCAGTGAAGCAAGCCATCATTAGGCTGAAAAAAACAA
This sequence comes from Bufo bufo, assembly GCF_905171765.1. NCBI lineage: Eukaryota > Metazoa > Chordata > Amphibia > Anura > Bufonidae > Bufo > Bufo bufo. Next base: position 88,182,710 of record NC_053396.1, read on the forward strand.
AACAAACCCATCAGAGAGATAGCAAAAACATTTGGCGTGGCCAAAACAACTGTTTGGAACATCCTTAAAAAGAAGGAACGTACCGGTGAGCTGAGCAACACCAAAAGACCCGGAAGACCACGGAAAAAAACTGTGGTGGATGACCGAAGAATTATTTCCCTGGTGAAGAAAACACCCTTCACAACAGTTTGGCCAGATCAAAAACACTCTCCAGGAGGTAGGTGTATGTGTGTCAAAGTCAACAATCAAGAGAAGACTTCACCAGAGTGAATACAGAGGGTTCAGCACCAGATGTAAACCATTGATGAGCCTCAAAAACAGGAAGGCCAGATTAGAGTTTGCCAAACGACATCTAAAAAAGCCTTCACATTTCTGGAACAACATCCTATGGACAGATGAGACCAATATCAACTTGTACCAGAGTGATGGGAAGAGAAGAGTATAGAGAAGGAAAGGAACTGCTCATGATCCTAAGCATACCACCTCATCAGTGAAGCATGGTGGTGGTAGTGTCATGGCGTGGGCATGTATGGCTGCCAATGGAACTGGTTCTCTTGTATTTATTGATGATGTGACTGCTGACAAAAGCAGCAGGATGAATTCTGAAGTGTTTCAGGCAATATTATCTGCTCATATTCAGCCAAATGCTTCAGAACTCACTAGACAGCGCTTCACAGTGCAGATGGACAATGACCCAAAGCATACTGCAAAAGAAACCAAAGAGTTTTTTAAGGGAAAGAAGTGGAATGTTATGCAATCACCTGACCTGAATCCAATTGAGCATGCATTTCACTTGCTGAAGACAAAACTGAAGTGAAAATGCCCCAAGAACAAGCAGGAACTGAAGACAGTTGAGGTAGAGGCCTGGCAGAGCATCACCAGGGATGAAACCCAGCGTCTGGTGATGTCTATGCGTTCCAGACTTCAGGCTGTAATTGACTACAAAGGATTTTCAACCAAGTATATAAAAGTGAAAGTTTGATTTATGATTATTATTATGTCCCATTACTTTTGGTCCCTTAACAAGTGGGAGGCACATATGCAAACAGTTGTAATTCCTACACCGTTCACCTGATTTGGATGTAAATACCCTCAAATTAAAGCTGAAAGTCTGCAGTTAAAGCACATCTTGTTCGTTTCATTTCAAATCCATTGTGGTGGTGTATAGAGCCAAAAATGTTAGAATTGTGTCTATGTCCCAATATTTATGGACCTGACTGTATATGCTGTGTGCACTCCCTTTTTGTATCACTGCTTTAGAAAGGTTCCAGTGTGCGAACCGAAACGTTGCTATTGGTGAATAAAACTACACGTTTTACTAAAGGAAGTGGCGTGGATTTTCTGGGATATATACAGTACAGACCAAAAGTTTGGACACACCTTCCCATTCAAAGAGTTTTCTTTATTTTCATGACTATGAAGGCATCAAAACTATGAATTAACACATGTGGAATTATATACATAACAAACAAGTGTGAAACAACTGAAAATATGTCATATTCTAGGTTCTTCAAAGTAGCCACCTTTTGCTTTGATTACTGCTTTGCACACTCTTGGCATTCTCTTGATGAGCTTCAAGAGGTAGGCCCCTGAAATGGTCTTCCAACAGTCTTGAAGGAGTTCCCAGAGATGCTTAGCACTTGTTGGCCCTTTTGCCTTCACTCTGTGGTCCAGCTCACCCCAAACCATCTCGATTGAGTTCAGGTCCGGTGACTGTGGAGGCCAGGTCATCTGGCGCAGCACCCCATCACTCTCCTTCATGGTCAAATAGCCCTTACTTTCAAAGTTTTCCTAATTTTTCTGCTGACTGACTGACCTTCACTTCTTAAAGTAATGATGGCCACTCGTTTTTCTTTACTTAGCTGCTTTTTTCTTGCCATAATACAAATTCTAACAGTCTATTCAGTAGGACTATCAGCTGTGTATCCACCTGACTTCTCCTCAACGCAACTGATGGTCCCAACACCATTTATAAGGCAAGAAATCCCACTTATTAAACCTGACAGGGCACACCTGTGAAGTGAAAACCATTTCAGGGGACTACCTCTTGAAGCTCATCAAGAGAATGCCAAGAGTGTGCAAAGCAGTAATCAAATCAAAAGGTGGCTACTTTGAAGAACCTAGAATATGACATATTTTCAGTTGTTTCACACTTGTTTGTTATGTATATAATTCCACATGTGTTAATTCATAGTTTTGATGCCTTCAGTGTGAATCTACAATTTTCATAGTCATGAAAATAAAGAAAACTCTTTGAATGAGAAGGTGTGTCCAAACTTTTGGTCTGTACTGTATATATATATAGTGAGACGGGACCATTCAGACAGTCTCTTTTTCCAGGGTTTATTGGGCATACACAGCAAAACGATACAGGCTTGCTTCAGCAAAGAAAATAACAGTTCATAGAAGTAACAAAAAATGCCTAGAGATTCCACTTTGCATAGTGGTCTTGTCCATGGGTCTTCCTCTCAGACCAACACACACGGCTCTCTGGCAACGTGCCTTTTAATTAGTTTTCCACCTGGTTGAGGTAGGAACACACGGGATGGAGTATAAGAGTGACCTTCACATCCAAGCTCTTCAGTCACTTCTAAATCCCGGACCCAAACTCCAGCTACCCCAAACTCAGTGATCTAGCATCACTGGTCATAACACCTACCTCCGGAGCTTATATCTTTGAGAGTAGCACCCTCTGATTTGGCATTGAAGAGTTGTTCATTGTGCCCACTGTCGGGCAGAATTGGGTGCCTGGTCTGTTGAGCGAGATGTAAGCCTAGTCTGTCAATCACTAGAAAGCAATCAGTAAATCAGTATAATTTTATTTCAGGAAACTCCGCTAATAGAGATACCTTTATACAGTAGATATGAAGTGAACATGCTAAGATCATTTAAGCCATATAAAATCAGTTTCTTGTGCATGAACCTGTCTGAACAAGTGTGCTGTAAATTGTTGCCATTGTTTTATTTTTAGACCTCCTTAAAAATATTATTATTTTTTTTGGGACCAGCCACACCCCTGTTTATGCCTGATATTACAGCTAGAGATGGATAGGAGCCCTAGTTTCTTATAACCACTTTAAGTAGTAGACATATATACTATGTGTACCCACTAAAATGCCATTTACCTACAATGTGCACTTGCATTTAATGCTAATTTACTTGTTGCACCACATTACCTCCTCACCTATAGGGCCGCATTCACATTTGCGTTGTGAACTCTGGCAGTCTGGCGGAGTTCACTGTATCCGGCATAGCTGGCATTCCCATTCACTATAATGGGATCCAGCCAGGGTCCGGCCGGTGTGCTGCATATATGCCAGATACGGTGACAGGAACAGAGTGTTGTAGTTCACAACGCAGAGAACTTGGCCTCTGCCATATATAGTTTATAGCCCCTAGTTGGCAATTTTAGGAGACAGATATTGTTGTTTTTGAGTAGGACCCACTCAGGGGCATCTAACAATTTCAATCTTTAACTCATATTTAATTTACACTTTTCTTAATGGAGATATAGCAGAGCATTAAACCGTACCTGTTGTTTAAGACGACCTTTCGGAAAATGCTGCGATTTGTGTATACATAAGTAATAATCCTTGTTCTGTTAGCAATAAATTGCAGTGCTTCTAATGCAGTTTGGGTTGGTTACCCTAAGACTAGTTTATTACCAGGCGGAAAGAATTCTTGCAGGTATACAGTATGTTGTAAGGTTTCAGGAGGACATGGTGAAATGGGAGAGGGATAGCATGCAGAGTGCTCGGCAGGCAACACCATTACAAGTGGGAACATCCAAACACAATACTGTTCAGCGTTTTCCTATGGAAGACTCTTCCCTTATCCTGTACAGCAGGAGCACAGGATACAAGGGGATGACTCTCCTCCTTGATCTTCCAGGGTGGGGAGTTATTTTTTCACAGAGCTGCCAGTATACACAGGGAATCACAGCTGTAAGGAGACGCGGCTTTGAGGACTTTGCGATCTAATCTGTCGTTGATTTGAAGCCAACATTTTCTACACTAGGATGTAAGAAAGTTAAGATGCATTGTAGAATTGTTATACTAGTGGGAGACAGAAGTAACATTGTCATTTGAGATGGGACAGTCCCATCCATATACAATTACTGTCAGTTTTTCATATTAGCTGCCTTTTACGTCTGGCTTATGTTATGTACTCATGTTGTATGACATATCCAATTCTTCTGTTGAAATTGTTAATCACTTCATTGACAAATTGAGGGTTATATAATGTGTATGTACACACACTGCCTAATACATTTCTTATGTGCTGAGGAGGAGAGGATACAGTACATTAGAAGTATACAATAGAGTGATGACATTAGGTTTGGGGCATTGTTATTCAGTACAGCTGCTTGTAATGCACTAATAAAATGTTTACTTTTATCTTAAAAATCAAAGTATACGAAGTATTAGAGGATGCACTTACCCTTCTGACACTGGGGGTGTATTATCCCTATAGCACTGAGAGTCACAATATGTCTCTTGCATCCTGTTTAGCTCAGTGTGTCCCATGTTTACATGGCTCCCACACACTCCCTGTCTAAACAACAGGCAGATGCTGGAGACCAGGGACAGTGGCTTTTTGGACTAATGTACTGTTCTTTGGATTAATGCCCTGTTTATACTGTATTTCCCTTGTCTCCAGCTTCCCCTATTGCCCTGCTCACCCTCTTCTGGGGGGTCTGTTCACATCTTTGTTGTGTGGGATGAGCTCACACTTCCAGGTGCTGGACAGATGGACAAAGCAAGATCCAAAAAACACAGTTAATTTGCGGGTCACAATACATTAAAGTAATACATTAGTTCATTTAAAACATTATAACAATGATAAAAGAAAAATGATGCAGGTGGTTAAAGAGGAAAAATAAGAAAAAGTTTTGGAAATTTAGAGAAGCCTTAGACAAGAGGATGAATACTATGTTCCATCTATATATGCACCATTCATTATACCAGTTTCCAGAGTCTGAAAGAATCTTGGTAAGTGAAGGATATAAAATCACGTATTTTGGATTTATGGGTGAAACATATACAATGAGATGCTTTCACCATGAGGTTTACATCTCCTTTTCACCTTCATTGGTATCATGCAGTCGCTTCTCCCTTGGTTAGCTGAAGATTTGGTGCCCCTGTCGATGCTTTCACAAGTTCTAGGGCTAAAGCGAAATTCTAGGCTTATGGTAATGATTTCTGTTATTTGCGGGTCATATATAATGCTTAGAATTTTGTACAGAGACATAAATATCCTGCAGTTCTGTACAATGGCACCATAGGCACCCCATAGACTTCTGTCGGCTCTGTACTAAGGTAAATGTGAACAAGACTCTGGGTCCAGATGGATTACACCTGTAACGGTCGCATACACACACACACATGGGGGAGGGAAGTGACCACTGCGCTCCACCCTTACCCCTGGCCCTGCCTACTTGCCTCGCGAGTCCTAATGACAGGGGACAACTGGACGGCAATCCCTAGCTTAGAATAAGTGCAGGGATGACAGACAGACAAACAACAGAACGTGAACGGACCGAGTCAATACCAGGAAAGCTACAAAGTACAATTGGAGCAAGCAGAGAATTGTCAGGAGAAGCCGGGGTCATAAATACCAGGAGAGTCGTGAAGTACCAAAGGAGTCAGCAGAGGATCGTCAGGAGGAGGCCGGGGTCAGAATACCAGGAGAGCAGCAAAGTATACAAGGAGCAGGCAGAGGATCGTCAGGAATTCAGAAGGAGGTAAGTAGGCCAGGAAAGACCAAATCACAGGTGGAACCTAAATTAACAGGCAACCTGTGGCTAGCAGGCTGCCTGTATTTATAGTGGGGAGTGAGGGTCATGTGACGTGGCCAGCGCCACATGACCGACAGACCAACCAGTCGAGCACCGAGTGATCAGCTCGGTGCTCAAGGCAGACTTAGAAGCAGGGGGCCTCCCAGCTAGCAAAGCCATCCTGGGAACGAGGTCAAACACAGATCCTCGCTCCTGAAGCTAAGCAGCAGGTCTGCCACTAATCGGAGACCGAGTGCACCTTCGGAACCCCGTTACAACACCTAAGAGTGCTTAAAGAGCTCAGTTCAGAAATTGCTGTGCACCTGTTTATAATTTTTAAAGATTCTCTAGGTACTGGTACAGTGCCAAGTGATTGGCGCAAGGCAATGTGTTGTGCCCATAATTAAAAAAAGGATCTAGGTCCTTCACTGGTAATTATAGACCAGTTAGTTTAACTTCTGTTGTGGGAAAAATGTTTGAAGGACTCTTAAGGGACTATATGCAGGAGTATGTGACTGTAAACAATATTATAAGTGATAAACTGTCACGGAACCATGAACCAGACGTACAACAAGAGATAAGTGAAAATAAGAAGGCTTTATTGAAAATAAAGCTGTAAAGCAAAAGTCCAAACGGATGGTGAAACCGAGCAGTGTCTTTGCGAAGCCAGAGGTCAGGAACCAGAAGGGTAGTCAGATGAAGCCAGGATCAGGAACCAGCAGGGTAGTCAGACGAAGCCAGGATCAGGAACCAGCAGGGTAGTCAGACGAAGCCAGGATCAGGAACCAGCAGGGTAGTCAGACGAAGCCAGGATCAGGAACCAGAAGCAGCAGCAGTCTTAGAAGCATGTGAACACAAGAGGACCAAGCAAGGAACTGAAGCCACAGACCTCCTATATATATGAGCTAGGCATCCAGCTCCTCCCAGGGGAAGGAGGAGCCGCAGGGTGGAAGGCTACAAGAAACCCAGGACCCAAGATGGCCGCCAGCACATGTCAAACGAAGGAGAGCAGCAAGCAGGTAAGACCATGACAGTACCTCCCCCTCAAGGGCCCCTCCTCCGCGGAGCACAAAACGGTTTCTGAGGGAAGCGTGCGTGGAAGGCTCGGAGCAAGGCAGGAGCATGGACATCTGTGGAGGGAACCCAGGAACGCTCCTCTGGACCATAACCACGCCAATGGACCAAAAACTGCAACCGACCGCGGACCAGGCGTGAGTCCAGGATATTGCTCACCTCATATTCCTCACGATTGCCCACTTGGACCGGACGAGGCCGAGGAACCGAGGAAGTGAAACGATTACACACCAGTGGCTTCAACAGGGAGACATGAAACACGTTGGAGATCCGCATGCCAGGAGGAAGCGCAAGGGCATAGGCTACCGGGTTTACCCTGCGAAGCACTCGGAAGGGACCAACAAAGCGAGGCGCCAGCTTGGGAGTGGGCACTCGAAGGTTGAGGTTGCGGGTGGACAACCATACACGGTCTCCGACCTGGTAGGAAGGAGCAGGCGCTCGTCTGCGATCAGCCTGGAATCTCTGGCGCTGCGCAGAGACCTCAAGGGACTTCTGGATCTGTACCCAAGAAGCACGTAGGACGGAAAGGTGATCCTCCACAGCCGGAATATCCTGGGGAGAGAATACCTCCGGTAACACGGCAGGTTGGAACCCATAATTGGCCATGAAGGGAGACGTCCCAGAAGAAGAGTTCACCGCCGTGTTCCTGGCAAACTCAGCCCAAGGCAGGAGGTCAACCCAATTGTCTTGGTGATCGGAGACATAGCAACGAAGGAATTGCTCCAAGGCCTGATTGGATCGTTCAGCGGCCCCATTGGACTGAGGGTGGTAGGCCGAGGAGAAGGAGAGATGAATCCCCAACTGGGAGCAAAAGGCGCGCCAGAACCTGGACACAAACTGACTCCCCCGATCCGACACAATCTCCTTAGGCAAACCGTGCAACCGGAAGACCTCCCTGGCAAAAATCGTGGCCAACTCTTGTGCAGAGGGTAACTTCTTGAGAGGAACACAGTGGCACATTTTGGAAAACCGATCCACAATCATGAGAATGACCGTATGGCCTCGGGATGCAGGGAGGTCCACAATGAAATCCATCCCCAGGTGTGACCATGGGCGCTCCCCGGTGGCTATGGGTTGCAGAAGGCCCAACGGAAGGTGCCGAGGGGACTTACTCTGGGCACAAACGGAGCATGCCGCTACATATGCGGCGATGTCGGAACGTAGGGAAGGCCACCAGAACAGACGTGAAACAGCCCAGGACAGCTGATTCTTTCCAGGATGCCCCGCGGTCTTGGAGTTATGGTAGGTTCGCAACAACCGAGTGCGCAACTCCTCAGGCACAAAACATCTGCCGTTGGGTCTCCCAGAGGGAGCACCAGATTGAGCCGCCAAAATCTGCTCACCCAGGGGAGAGGTCAGGCTGGTGCGAATGGCGGCCAGGATCTGATTCGGAGGTATGACCGAAGTCGGAATCGACTCCTCCCTGGACAGCTCGGAGTACTGCCGTGATAAGGCATCCGCCCTGATGTTCTTGGAACCGGGTAGGTAGGAGACCACGTAATTAAAACGTGACAAGAACAGAGCCCATCTGGCCTGACGTGGTGTCAATCTCTTGGCCTCAGAAAGGTAGGTCAGATTCTTGTGGTCCGTCAGGATGAGAACCGGAACCACCGAACCCTCGAGCAAGTGCCTCCATTCTTTAAGGGCCTGCACGATGGCCAATAACTCCCTGTCACCAATCTGATAGTTGCACTCCGCGGAAGACAGTTTCCGGGAGTAAAACCCACAAGGAAGCAGAGGACCCTCTGGTGTTCTACGCTGAGACAGAAGGGCGCCTACTCCCGTCTCAGACGCGTCCACCTCGAGGACAAAGGGCAACCCAGGGTTGGGATGCGACAGAATCGGAGCCGACACAAAGGCGGACTTTAGGGCCTCAAAAGCTCGGATGGCCTCGAGCGGCCAGACCTGGGAATTACTGCCCTTCCTGGTCAGATCCGTGAGAGGCTTGGCCAGCATGGAAAAGTCCCTGATGAACTTCCGATAATAATTGGCGAAGCCCAAAAAGCGCTGCAGGGAACGAAGACCACTGGGCTGGGGCCACTGTAAGACAGCCGAAACCTTCTCAGGATCCATGGAGAACCCCTCAGCGGAAATGATGTAACCTAAGAAGGTTACCTGGGATCGGTGAAATTCGCATTTCTCAAGCTTACCGAACAGCTTGTTCTCTCGTAACCGTTGCAACACTCGTCTGACATCCAGAATGTGGGCCTCCATGGATTCAGAATATACCAAGATGTCATCCAAATAGACTACCACACACTGCTGCAACAGGTCACGGAAAACATCGTTGATGAATTCCTGAAAGACTGCGGGCGCATTGCACAACCCAAAGGGCATAACCAAGGATTCGTAATGACCGGTCCTGGTGTTAAACGCGGTCTTCCACTCATCGCCCGCCTTGATCCTTACCAGGTTATATGCCGCCCTCAGGTCGAGTTTGGTAAAGACCGTGGCCCCTTTAAGGCGATCGAACAGCTCGGAAATCAAGGGTATCGGGTAAGCGTTCTTGATCGTGATGCGATTGAGACCCCTGTAATCGATGCAAGGCCTCAACTCACCGCCCTTCTTTTTCACAAAGAAAAATCCAGCCCCTGCCGGGGACGAAGATTTGCGAATGTGTCCGCGTGAAAGCGCCTCCCTCACGTACTCCTCCATGGCCTCATTCTCCGCTACCGACAGTGGATAGACTTTGCCACGAGGAGGAACGGCACCAGATTGTAACTCTATGGCACAATCGTATGGGCGGTGCGGAGGTAGGGCAACCGCGCGCACCTTATCGAATACATCCCGGTACTCCTCGTATTCAGGAGGCAACAGAGAGTCCGAGGAAGTACACAGCAACTTGACAGACCCATGGATGCAACTAGCCCCACACTGCGGTGACCACGAGAGGATCTCGACCGATCTCCAATCGAAAGTCGGATTATGCTTCTGGAGCCAGGGGTACCCCAAGACCACCGAGTAGTGTGGAGACGAAATAACCTGGAGGCAGACCGACTCTCTGTGAACGGCACCAATGGCTATCCCCACTGGAAGGGTCTCATGAGTCACGTGTGGCGGCAGAAGGGGTCTGCCGTCTATCGCCTCAAGAGCCAGTGGGGAACCTCGAGCCTGCAGAGGAATGGAATTGGCGGCAGCGAACACACTATCAATGAACAAACCACCAGCACCAGAGTCCACCAACGCCTGGGTCGTCACCGAGCCCCCGACCCAGGAGAGGACAACAGTGATCAGTGGTTTGTCAACACGGGAAACCGGGGACGAGGAGACTCCACCCAAGATCTGCCCCCGACAGGATCTCAGGTACGAGCGTTTTCCCGGACGGTTCGGACATGCCAACCGAAAATGCCCACCGAGACCACAGTACATGCATCGGCCCTCGCGTCTCCGGAGTGCCCTCTCCCCCTCGGACAGGCGAGCAAACCCCAGCTGCATGGGTTCACCCCCAGACAAGTCATCCCCAGGAGGCGTGGGAGGAGAGGGAGGCACGGGTGGGACAGCAAACGTAGGCACCAATCTGTTAGAAGACCTCCGCAGGTTCTCCTTAAAGGAAGGTCTCTCCCTGAGTCTGGTGTCAATCAAAATCAGGAAAGAAATAAGAGACTCGAGCTCAACTGGTAGGTCCTTAGCTGCAACCTCATCCTTCAAGGCATCCGAGAGACCATGAGAGAAAGCAGCGACCAGAGCCTCATTATTCCAGCCCACCTCTGCTGCCAGGGTACGAAACTCAATGGCGTATTCAGCTACGGATCGTGAACCCTGTCTGATGGACATAAGGAGCTTCGCAGCAGAGGCAGCACGAGCCGGCACATCGAATACCTTCCGAAGAGAAGCAACAAAACCGGAAAACTCGGCAACCACCGGATTGTTGTTCTCCCATAAAGGGCTGGCCCAGACCAAGGCCTTGTCCGAGAGCAGCGAGATCAAGAAGCCCACCTTTGATCTCTCAGTAGGAAAGGCATGTGGCAGCAACTCGAAATAAATGCCCACCTGGTTAAGGAAACCTCGGCACTGAGTTGGCTCTCCCCCAAAGCGCTGTGGAAGAGGGGCAGAACCGGTCATACCCCGAAACACCGCAGGCGCAACAACAGGTGTCGGGGTAGACTCTGGCGCAACAACCGGAGCGGCAGTAGGAGCGAGCCCAGGAGCGACAACCGACCCATCGGCAACGGGAGCGAAATGAGCCGTGCGTTCAAGCAGGGTTTGCAACGCCACAGCGAACCGACCCAACAGGTGATCCTGCTGATCAAGTCTGGCAACCAGCGTGGGTAGCGAGGATGGCCCTGTACCGTCAGAATTCATGGCTTGGTCCTAATGTCACGGAACCATGAACCAGACGTACAACAAGAGATAAGTGAAAATAAGAAGGCTTTATTGAAAATAAAGCTGTAAAGCAAAAGTCCAAACGGATGGTGAAACCGAGCAGTGTCTTTGCGAAGCCAGAGGTCAGGAACCAGAAGGGTAGTCAGATGAAGCCAGGATCAGGAACCAGCAGGGTAGTCAGACGAAGCCAGGATCAGGAACCAGCAGGGTAGTCAGACGAAGCCAGGATCAGGAACCAGCAGGGTAGTCAGACGAAGCCAGGATCAGGAACCAGAAGCAGCAGCAGTCTTAGAAGCATGTGAACACAAGAGGACCAAGCAAGGAACTGAAGCCACAGACCTCCTATATATATGAGCTAGGCATCCAGCTCCTCCCAGGGGAAGGAGGAGCCGCAGGGTGGAAGGCTACAAGAAACCCAGGACCCAAGATGGCCGCCAGCACATGTCAAACGAAGGAGAGCAGCAAGCAGGTAAGACCATGACATAAACAACATGGGTTTACCAAGGACAGAAGTTGTCAGACTAACCTGATTTGTTTTTATGAGGAGGTGAGTAGTAGCTTGGACAGAGGAGCGGCTGTGGATGTAGTGTTTCTGGATTTTGCAAAGGCTTTTGATACTGTCCATCATAGACGTTTAATAGGTAAAGTAAGGTCTATAGGCTTAGAAAGTATAGTTTGTAATTGGATTAAAAACTGGTTGAAGGTCCGTGTCCAGAGAGTTGTGGTCAATGATTCCTATTTAGAATGGTCCGGCGGTTATAAGTGGTGTACCCCAAGGTTCAGTGCTGGGTCCTCTATAATTTAATTTATTTATTAATGATATCGAGGATGGGATTAATAGCACCATTTGTATTTTTTCAGATGACACTAAGCTATGTAGCTGACTTGAACAAATGAGGTTCAATGTCGATAAATGTAAAGTTATGCATCTTGGTAATAATAATCTCTGTGCTTCATATGTCCTAGGTGATGTAACACTGGGGGAGTAACTTATAGAGAAGGATTTGGGTGTCCTGGTAGATTAAATAACAGCATACAATGTCAATCAGCTGCTTCTAAGGCTACCAGGATATTGTCATGCATTAAACGAGGCATGGACTCACAGGGCAGGGATGTGAGTGATATTACCACTTTACAAAGCGTTGGTGCGGCCTCATCTGGAATATGCAGTTCAGTTCTGGGCACCAGTCCATAAAAAGGATGCTCTCCAGCTGGAAAAAGTACAGAGGAGAGCGACTAAACTGATAAGGAGCATGGAGGGTCTTAGTTATGAAACAAAGATTAAAAGAATTGATTTTATTTAGTTTTGAGAATAGACGTCTAAGGGGGGACATGATTAACCTATACAAATATATAAATGGGCCATACGAAAAATACGGTGAAAAATTGCCCTCAAAAGACAAGGGGGCACTGCCTCCGACTGGAGAAGAAAAAGTTCAGTCTCCAGAAGCATCAAAGATTCTTTACTGTAAGAACTGTGAATCTGTGGAATAGACTTCCTCAGGACGTGGTCACAGTAGGAACAGTGGACAGCTTTTAAAAGGGTTTAGATGAATTCTTAAAAGTAAATAACATTAATGCTTATAAAAACGTGTAGAAATCTTAGTTTCATTTCCTTCTGGGTTTCACATACTCACCTATCCCTTGGTTGAACTTGATGGACTTTTTTTAACCATATTAACTATGTAACTATGTAAGGTTGTAATGTGATTGTATCTATATACTTATAGGCAGAAACATGTCCCATTAGTGGAAAGACAACCCACTTGCATATCAGTTGGACACTTAGACATTTTGAATTTGGTGTCATGTATATATTTTATTTTACTTTGTTGTTAAGTCTATTTTATTTGTTGCTTGTGCGTTTTTACCTTCAAAGGATTGTATACAGCAGACACCAGTATTCCAGAAGCTGCACATGCCTCTGCTCTCACTGGTGCTACTATCCAATGTGATGTTAGAGAAGCTGACAGATTCTGCAGTAATGTCACATGAACATGTGCAGCTGTACTGACAGCCCCAGGAAAGCTTGGCGTTCATATACACTGTGCAGTCACATGTTGTGTGGATGTTTATTTCTCAGCATTATGGCCAGGGAATTAAGCCTACAGAGAGGAGACGTGTAACTGGAAGCTTCTGTGCTTTAGGTTCATTCCTTCACCTAAAACATCATTAAACTGCAAACTTTGCAATTGACATAAACTGAGACCATCTCTTACACATTAAGAAGGTATAGTCCATAGACAGTATCATTTATAAATACAAATTTAATCCGTTACCAGCTGAAAAGTTTGTGTGCTTTATAATTTATTGGAAATATGCTGAAAATATATATGAATATTTAATACAAGTTACACTGTATAAACAGCAACATCAATCAAAAATGAAAATTCCCTTACCCATTCAATGGTTAACACTGTCACTTGGGCTTCGAGTTCAAAGCCAACCAAAGCCAACATTTGCACAGAGATTACATGTTAAGTGTTTGGTGGGCATAAGCTGATGAGATAAAAAAAACAAGTCATACATCTCTTCATACAACTGACATCCAGCATAAGATGTGTGTGGAACAGCCATCAAGTGTGGCCCCTCGTAACGCCATACTATAGCAGTAGATAAACTATGGAAAGACCATGCCTCCTATATTGATAAAAAATGATCATCCATGGACAAAACATTACAGCATTATTTCAGTATACAGTCCAAATCCAACCAAGGGCAACTTCTGCATGGAGTCTGCATATTTATCTTGTGTGTGTTTCCTCCACATAGTCCAGATAGGTTAGTTGGCTTCCTATTAGATAGGTGTTTGTTAATGTGTATGTGTGTGTGGAAACTGTAGGTGCTATATAAGCCACAGGAAATAGATAAAAAGGTAAAAATATGGATAGAAAAGTAAAGAATTACCTCCAGCATCTAATATGTCTGATGCTTCACTTGGACCCACAGTAATCAGCTGATCACCCAGAAGAGGTTATCTCATGAGACAACCCCAGGGGCAGATTGGCCATAGACCTTACAGGGAAATTCCCCGGTGGGCCAATGCTCAGGGGTCCACCTGGGCCCTCCTCACGGCCGGCCAGAGGACGTTTTTGGGGATGTATTTTGTGCTGCTGACAGAATTATGTGATGGACTGTGGTATTTGACTCTGTTGGGGTTGTATAATGTGCCACAATATGGTATTGCTGGCCCTGCTTTCCATCAATTTGGACCCGACTACAAAACAAGGCCACTTTCTTTCTTAAAACATTTGTTGGTGATGAGTAAGAAAACTAAATATATGATGTCTGTGAAACTTGGTGTGGATATCTAATATGCAGCAGTTAGAAATATGGTCATATTAAGTCATTCTTATAGTAATATGTATGTTACATATATAATTACCTGTCAGTCTTCTAAGCCATCAAACCTGTCAGTTGTAAAATTAAGAATGCCTAATTTTGTTTGGATTTCATACAACTGTTTTGGTTGATAAGGCAGGCTACTGCCACTTACTCTGCATATTCTGTCAGATTTTAATGGAGCGTGAGGCCCCGAGGCCTTCTGAGGCCCAGTGAATTAAAAAAAACTCCAGTCAAAGGCAGAAAGGGCATGTCACCCTTTTCCTGTTCCTTCTCATCTGGGTGGGCAGATGCTGAGTGGTTCATGAGTTAGATGGAAATGTTAATGATGACAGCATAAATATTAAAGCAGCAATTATTAGATAACCTACAGTATATCACATACCGTATATGCCATATGCTAGAATTTAATAAATGTAGTAATTTTTATTTAATAAAATAATTGACAAAGGCATCTGTGTACTGTACGGTATGTACCTAATTATTTTTTTCTTTTACGCTATTATGACAGTTCATTCAGTTTCTGTGTTAAAATTTCCTTCATTGAGGTTATATACTCTAAAGGTGCCTTTAAATGGGATTATTATCGGGTATATTATTATAAATGAACGTTCGTATGAATGCTTGTCCCCTATAAGTGGCCTGTATAACAAAGGCTGCTGATCACTTAATGAACAAGCAATCGCTCCTTCATTAGGTGAAACAATCGTTTATGCAGTTACCAAAATCATTCTTTCTGGGCAGCAGATTGTGCTGTGGAAACAGAATCTGCTGTCTCAAAACAATGAATTTGAATGGTGAAAGCGATTGCAGTAGTGATCCCTTGTCCCCATAGTGGAGGTAATTGCCGCTCTCACCTCTGCCAAACAGGCAATGATCAGGAGGCAATGATCTTCAATGATCACTGCCTGCTCAGTGATACACTGTAAAAAACTTCAGTGGCCTCACTGCTCTGGTGATGATGGGTCATGGTCCTGCGCTCAGTTTTCAAGGTAATTAAAAATACAAATAAATAATTTAAGAAACTTTGTGCTCCTGTTCATACACCTCTCAAAATCACCTAAACCACATGACTGCACTCCTGACTGCTTCATCTCCACCAAACAAGGTACAAACCCCCGCCCCAGTCACGGTGCTCCGTCCATGTCCTGTAGGCACCTGAATGATTGTGAAGATGTAATGGACATCCTTTAACATGTACTATTCTGTGTTTGCATCGTAGTTGGCATTGCAAAATGTCTCATTTATGAATGCATCAGACAAATCTTTGGAAGACCAGTACGTAGAAAGGAAGATAAGACATAGCTGGGGGCCTAGAGAACAATGAATATACAGTCAGGTCCATAAATATTGGGACATTGACACAATTCTAACATTTTTGGCTCTATAACCACCACAATGGATTTGAAATGAAACGAACAAGATGTGCTTTAACTGCAGACTGTCAGCTTTAATTTGAGGGTAGTTACATCCAAATCAGGTGAACGGTGTAGGAATTACAACAGTTTGCAAATGTGCCTCCCACTTGTTAAGGGACCAAAAGTAATGGGACAGAATAATAATCATAACTCAAACTTTCACTTTTTAATATTTGGTTGCAAATCCTTTGCAGTCAATTACAGCCTGAAGTCTGGAACGCATAAACATCACCAGACGCTGGGTTTTATCCCTGGTGATGCTCTGCCAGACCTCTACTGCAACTGTCTTCAGTTCCTGCTTGTTCTTGGGGCATTTTCCCTTCAGTTTTGTCTTCAGCAAGTGAAATGCATGCTCAATCGGATTCAGGTCAGGTGATTGACTTGGCCATTGCATAACATTACACTTCTTTCCCTTAAAAAACTCTTTGTTTGCTTTTGCAGTATGCTCTGGGTCATTGTCCATCTGCACTGTGAAGCGCCAGCCAATGAGTTCTGAAGCATTTGGCTGAATATGAGCAGATATTGCCCGAAACACTTCAGAATTCATCCTGCTGCTTTTGTCAGCAGTCACATCATCAATAAATACAAGAGAACCAATTCCATTGGCAGCCATACATGCCCACGCCATGACACTACCACCCCCATGCTTCACTGATGAGTTGGAATGCTTAGGATCATGAGCAGTTCCTTTCCTTCTCCATACTCTTCTCTTCCCATCACTCTGGTACAAGTTGATCTTGGTCTCATCTGTCCATAGGATGTTGTTCCAGAACTGTGAAGGCTTTTTTAGATGTCGTTTGGCAAACTCTGGCCTTCCTGTTTTTGAGGCTCACCAACAGTTTACATCTTGTGGTGAACCCTCTGTATTCACTCTGGTGAAGTCTTCTCTTGATTGTTGACTTTGACACACGTACACCTACCTCCTGGAGAGTGTTCTTGATCTGGCCAACTGTTGTGAAGGGTGTTTTCTTCACCAGGGAAATAATTCTTCGGTCATCCACCACAGTTGTTTTCCATGGTCTTCCGGGTTTTTTGATGTTGCTGAGCTCACCGGTGCGCTCTTTCTTTTTAAGAATGTTCCAAACAGTTATTTTGGCCACGCCTAATGTTTTTGCTATCTCTCTGATGGGGTTGTTTTGTTTTTTCAGCCTAATGATGGCTTGCTTCACTGATAGTGACAGCTCTTTGGATCTCATCTTGAGAGTTGACAGCAACAGATTCCAAATGCAAATAGCACACTTGAAATGAACTCTGGACCTTTTATCTGCTCATTGTAATTGGGATAATGAGGGAATAACACACACCTGGCCATGTGGCCAATTGTCCGATTACTTTTGGTCCCTTAACAAGTGGGAGGCACATATGCAAACTGTTGTAATTCCTACACCGTTCACCTGATTTAGATGTAAATACCCTCAAATTAAAGCTGACAGTCTGCAGTTAAAGCACATCTTGTTTGTTTCATTTCAAATCCATTGTGGTGGTGTATAGAGCCAAAAATGTTAGAATTGTGTCGATGCCTCAATGTTTATGGACCTGACTGTACATTGGTAATCCTGCCAGTGTCAGAAAATGAAACCACACATAGATGAAGATTTATCAAAACCGGTGTAAAGGAAAACTGGCTGTTGCCCATAGCAACCTATCAGATTCCACCTTTCATCTTTCAGAGATCCTTTGGAAAATGAAAGGTAGAATTTGATTGGTTACTATGGGCAACTAAGCCAGTTCTACTTTACACAAGTTTTTATAAATCTCCCCCATAGTTACAGGGTTGTAATAATGCAGCTAACAGGCCTTTTGGTAAGGGACTTAGAATAATGTATGTAATGACCTTAACTAAAGACCCATGCCTGCAGACTTTTGGCAGTCGGTGATGTTACTGAGCAGGAGACATTCAGTCACAAGGCCATACTTGAAATAAGATTCACTCGCAGCAAGGCCTGTTTAAGTCATATTAATGGATTTCTCTTAACAGAGTGTACTTCTCATTCAAAAAATCCTGAATGTCTAGTGACAGGGAATTACGTCACAATTATTCCATTCAGTAACACCAACTTGGTCCAGGCACAGCAGAGACTGAGGCCTGGCTTTTTAGAGGGATACCTTTTTACCAGCCTAAAACCTAATGCCAAGCCATTGCTCCAGATAATGAGCTAAGCATGGATACATGAGTGAAATGTCTGCGACTAGTTGTCACGGGCAACAAATTATATTTTAATTAAACTGGCCTGTTGTCAGGAAGACAAAGCAAACAGAGCTGAGTATGGCCCACGTGGATGTGAGAGAGGATATGAGGTTATGAGCGTATCCTCAGAGGATAGGGGGAAATAAAACATAAAGTATAATTGCATTTAGAAATGAAAGCAATCTGTCTCCCGCCACCTGGCAGGACAGACTGGGATCAGATGACGGAGTGAAGAGATGTTTCTAAATTCAGATATTTCAATGGCTCTTCAGTTGTCAGTGTATCCGCCACTGCTGCTCAGGTCACTTTTTCCTTAAATACAGTGGATATAACGATTGAAATAATGTGCAGAATGATTTATTACTATGTATGTTTCATCTAGTAGGGAGTACAAAGGAATAATAGTGTAGTCATTCCTAATTTGGTACAGTCAATGGGATGTTTTTGCTGTGTACAGCAGCTGCAGTCATATTGCATTATGAAAAATCTGCATTCACAGGATCACCTATGGCTGAATCAGATTTGTGTCATTGTGCTGAGCTGTTTGTGTCATCTAGTTAAAACTCCATCAATGCTGTCTTAAGGTGGATTTACAGGTACCAATGAGCAGCAGATTGTTGGAAAAGAACGGTTCCTTCCTAACAGTCGGCTGCTCGTTCAGTGAAGGAGACCACTGCATTTACATGCAGTGATCACCTCCACGGTATGAGGACGAGGGATGGCGATCAGCCGATCACTCATCCGCATGCAGCTGCATTATTTTTGGGCAGTAGATCGCTGTTTAGACAGCACGATCTGCTGTCCAGAAATGATAACTTAGGTGCCTGCCTGAAGGACAGGATCACCCGATGAACGAGTGTTACGCTTGTTCATCGGGTGATCTGCTGCACCTTTACACGGGCAGATTTTCGGGAATTTGCTCGATTATCTGGACATGTAAAGCCACCTTTAAAATCATCAATATAACATTCATCTTATATCTGATGGATCACATTGCTGAATATCACCCTGATTGTCTCCACTAACAAAGTGTCGTCTATCATTACAGCTTCACATCAGCACTCATTGACCCTTCTCTATAATACTACGTGGTATGCCACTGCGTGGCTGAATTGCTGTGGTTCCTAACCACTTCCACTTTGCAATAATACCACTCACAGAGGATTGTGGATCTAAGAGAGAAGACATTTCCTAACTGACTTGTTGCTATCGTAGCATCTTATTACAGTACCACACCGGCATTCAGTGAGCTCTTCAGATCTTCCATTTCTTTCACAAATGTTTGTGACAATAGAACTAAATGAAACACCTGAAATTGATTATTAAGAGGCATGTCCTAATTCGTTTTCCCATATAGTGTATCTTCTGATTCCGTTGGCATGATAACCACTCCTCCCAATAAAAGCACCTACAGGAGTGTTCTCTAGGGGTTGAATACTGTGCCTGGTATCATGCTGAAAAGGATAGTTTTTGCCTGTCCTATATGCTGTATCACGTTCTGTATGCAAAATTGTCTGAACACAGATGCTTAAGAGGTATTTCCTTCTCAGACATTTATGACAGAATATGTCATAAATGTCTGATAGATGTGAGTCCCACCTCTTAAATCTCTAGAACAGGACCACTCAAATACATGTCACTTGGATGGGACAGCTTGAGGTGGCTGGGACTATTTCTGTAACTCCCATACAAGTGAATGAGAATTATGGAAACAGCATAGAACAGCCCGCTCGGTTCTTTCCGTACACCCAACCACCTCTGGCTGCCACATCCAGTTGAGGAGTGGTCAGAGGTCTTGTTCTAGATATAGTTTCAGGTCCAAGAGATGGAATCTGCGTCTATCAGAAATTGACGGCATATCCTGTGGCTATGCATTAAATATCTCAAATGGTAATTACCCTTTAACCTAAGAGCCTACATTTCTATTCTCATGCTGGTTTGTCTACCACTCGTGTCCTCTTTTTGGTCAGTGAGCTATAGACTCATACCTTAAATCCAAAGTTTTATGCATGTCTTAATTTTTTTAAGCTTGCTATTGTCACATAATATTATATGTTATGTATACCCCTCTATTAGGTTTGACGTTGCCCAGCAGAGTCCTCTATGGTCTGTTGCACCCAGGCTCTGACACAATAATGGACCCCAAAGGTCCAACAATAGACAACCCCATTTGAAGCTGTCTTTGGAGCCAATCACTTTCCACTGAATTCTGTTACATGAGTTGCTGAAAAAAAATAACCCTTTAGACCCTTTGACCCCTGAAAACTGCTGAAAGAACTGTAATAGTGATGGGGCAAGCCAAGCCGAATATTCCGCGAGTGATTTATGCAAGTTGCATGACAGATAAATCAAAGTTTTAATCCTTCCAGCACTGCGACCACCGCAAATGCCCAGGGGCTAGTCCCTTCATGTTCACTGCCCTGGGCTCTTTGGACTGAACGCTTCACATCCTTTCCACTCTGCTCCAAGTTATAGCGTTAGCAGTCTCCTGATTTGATACCCTGATACCTTTCACTCAGAGCAGAGGTAGGTGGGTGGGCTCATGTTCCGTATAAATGGAGGGTGTGCACTCAGAATTTCATTCAGTGGTCCCAAGGAACCCTAGTCGGACACTGTGGTGTTTTAGGTATAACAGAGGTATGTGTATTACATATGCACCATTTATGAACAGAAATCCACACTATTCGAAAAGTTCTCACATACATTAGTTTGTATCCTTAATAATTTGTTTCAAATGTATACACAATTTAAAAAATCGTCCATACATATTTATTGCAATACACTACATAATGAAGAAGATCAATCATGTTACAGTCATGTTACCAACATAGGGTGGAGGATGGACCCCTTAGATCCTGCCCTCCATCCAACTCTGCTGTCCTCAAACTACCCTTACTTTTTACATATCAGGGCACTTTATGTCTATTTTGGCTGGCACAGATACTAGATTCATCGAACAAAACCAGCACTTTGTACCTATTGTGCTACCCACCTGTTATCTGCTTCGGACTGTAAACCTTAATAGTAATGCCCTCTATTACTTTGTCTCATTGTAAGTGTTTTATCCATTGTTATCATTTATTTATTATCTAGCATATTTTGAACATTTTAGATTTTATTTTTTTGCCTTTTTTCTAAACTTTGATAAACTATACAGATGCGGTACTCAGGAGTCAATTGCTACTACAACAAAAGAACCCTACAAATTCTCCTAATATTTTTGTATGCAATGCCATTTGTGGCATAACCCCAGGGATTAGGCCTAATCATCATAACTCTCAATATAATATACCTTTAGGTGTTTGTGAGATTAGATTTCTTCCTTCGTGACTGGCCTCTGCCCTCATCCCACCCAACTCTCACCCTCTTTCAACAGCCAATTTATTTGTTTATGTAGAAATAAACTGAAGAGTTGGAGCCTTAGACTACCCTGGGGCTGAACCTCAAATGCTGAATTCCCCCTGTTATTAGTCAACAGCAGGAAATAGGTAATAATAAGACCCCCATTGATTTGCTCCGATGCAGAACCCCCCTGCCCTCCATTATGACATGATTAATAACTCTGATCAACGACCTATATTCATGGAGAGAGAAAGGACTTATGTGCCCTTACACCGTGGGTGAAAAGAACATATTTGGTGCCATTATGTTATGGTGTGATAAGAGACAGGCACCAGTATAACCTGTTAAGTCTGTCTGTCACTCCACAGGGTAACAGAGATCCAGGGGTTGCTTTGTGCAGACAAAGACAGGAGATATGGCCCATCAAGTCTGTCCCTCCTACAGCAAATTAAAATAGTCGAGTGTGCAAAAGGCTTTAAAATAGTGTTCTCAGGAGGGAGCTACAGGAATAAAAGGCAGCCAGTATATTACACTTCTTTTATGGATCACAGTTTATTGCCCCTAAACAGGGAAACACAGGGTTCCTCTCCGTCTATTCCATAGACTGCACAATAGATGTGACACGTAAGTCCCTGCTATACATTTACAGCTAGGCTGAGCTCATTACAATGCTATTACACTGGCTGTGATTGTGGAAGTCTGTAAATACTTGTAATTAACATATCCAAAAATGTCCTGGAGCAGGAGACTCATTAAGTCTTTATTATTTAAAAATTCATTATAAATGAGTTAAAATTCATGAATTTGTCTCAAACATTTACTACAAGCGCACAGTACAATGACTGCTTTCATTTACATCCACAGGAAAGTTCAGGTTTATGGCTCCTCCATATACTGTTTCCCTGAACTATTGTGGCTGAAAAACTGGAAGAAATGAAATTAATTCATTGAATTACCAAAAATAGGAAAAACTGCTTTAATAAATATATTTAGCTAATTATTTCAAGTTAAATAAAGCAGTATTCAGACTTTTGTATTGGTATATCTGTTTGTAGGAAAGCATGGTAACAACCAATATGGCCACCATTACAGTTTCCTCAGGGGCTGCTACATGCGCGGCAATATTATAGTAGGAAACATGTTACTGGAAAACTAGCTGAGCTTGTTATGTCGACCGCATGGCAAACAGACTGTGTCACAACATGAACAGGATTGTTACAAAAATTTGCAGCAATATACGGCAACACCACAAATGCATGAACATGCTAAGTGAGCACTGAGCTGTT
This sequence comes from Bufo bufo, assembly GCF_905171765.1. Classification (NCBI taxonomy): domain Eukaryota; kingdom Metazoa; phylum Chordata; class Amphibia; order Anura; family Bufonidae; genus Bufo; species Bufo bufo. The sequence goes on from NC_053396.1 coordinate 88,205,459, forward strand.
CTATGCAGATTAAAAGTAAGGCTACTTTCACACTGGCGTTTTGGTTTCCGTTTGTAAGGTCCGTTCAGGGCTCTCACAAGCGGTCCAAAACGGATCAGTTTTGCCCTTAATGCATTCTGAATGGATTAGGATCCGCTCAGAATGCATCAGTTTGCCTCAGTTTGGTTCCGTTCCATCTCCATTCCGCTTTGAGGTGGACACCAAAAAGCTGCTTGCAGCGTTTGGGTCTCCGTCTGACGAAACTGAGCCAAACGATCTGTCCTGACACGCAATGTAAGTCAATGGGGACGGATCCGTTTTCACTGACACAATCTGGCACAATAGCAAACGGATCCGTCCCCCATTGACTTTCAATGGTGTTCAAGACGGATTTGTTTTGGCTATGTTAAAGATAATACAAACGGATCTCGATCTCGTGTGATGGACCATGTGATGAGCGCAGTGACGTCACCAAAGGTCCTTTTCTCCCAGGTCCTCAAAGAAGAAGAAAGAAGAGAAGGCAGGCTGCGCGAGCAAGTGGATGAGGTGAGTTTAATAAAAAAAAATATATTTTAACCCCTCCATCCCTATTTTACTAAGCATTCTGTATCAAGAATGCTATTATTTTCCCTTATAACACCGATCCCAAACCCAAACCCGAACTTCTGTGAAGAAGTCCGGGTTCTGGTCTGGGTACCAAACATGCCGATTTTTCTCACACGCGTGCAAAACGCATTAAAACGCTTTGCACTCGCGCGAAAAAATTGCGCATTTTCTAGCAACGCACCCGCATCCTATCCGGCCCTCACATGCGACGCCCGTGTGAAAGAGGCCTTAGGGTACTTTCAGACTAGCATTGTTAGAATCCGGCAGGCAGTTCCGGCAACGGTATACAAACTGCCTGCCGGATCCAGCAAACCGTATACAAACGGAAAGCTCTTTTTTCCGGAAATTAATGCAGGATCCACAAAACACATACGGACGTCTGAATGGAGCCTGACAGGGGGGGTGATCAATGACAGGGGGGTGATCACCCCATATTAGACTCCCTGATCACCCCCCTGTCATTGATCACCCCCCTGTAAGGCTCCATTCAGACATCCGTATGTGTTTTGCGGATCCGCGGATCCACGGATCCGCAAAACACATACAGACTTCTGAATGGAGCCTTACAGGGGGGTGATCACCCCATATAGACTCCCTGATCACCCCCCTGTAAGGCTCCATTCAGACGTCCGTATGTGTTTTGCGGATCTGCAAAACACGGACACCGTGGATCTGCAAAACACGGACACCGCGGATCCGCAAAACACGGACACCGGCAATGTGGTTTCCGCATTTTGCGGATCCGCACTTGGCCAGAACTATATAGAAAATGCTTTCTTGTCCGCAATTGCGGACAAGAATAGGACATGTTCTATAGGCTCTACAAAAAACGCAGTGTTCGCCCGATCAGGCCTGATCTTGTGCGCACACTTGCGTTCAGTCCGCCCCACCGCAGTGACAGAATTAATTTTTTTCTGATCACTGCAAAAACACCGTAAAATCGCTGCGGCGCTATAAAAAGATCACTTTTGAGGGGCATGGCGAGTTCATAGAAGATTTTTATTTTTTTGTCACAAGTTAGCGGAAATTTTTTATTTTTTTTTTTGTTTTTTTGTTTTTTCTTACAAAGTCTCATATTCCACTAACTTGTGACAAAAAAAAAATCTCACATGAACTCACCATACCCCTCACGGAATACAAATGCGTAATCAGCGAATACCTTAGGGTGTCTACTTTCCGAAATGGGGTCATTTGTGGGGTTTTTCTACTGTCTGGGCATTGTAGAGCCTCAGGAAACATGACAGGTGCTCAGAAAGTCAGAGCTGCTTCAAAAAGCGGAAATTCACATTTTTCTAGAAACATAGAAACATAGAATGTGTCGGCAGATAAGAACCATTTGGCCCATCTAGTCTGCCCAATATACTGAGTACTATGGATAGCCCCCGGCCCTATCTTATATGAAGGATGGCCTTATGCCTATCCCATGGATGCTTAAACCCCTTCATTGTATTTGCAGCTACCACTTCTGCAGGAAGGCTATTCCATGCATCCACTACTCTCTCAGTAAAGTAATACTTCCTTATATTACTTTTAAACCTTGGCCCCTCTAATTTAAAACTGTGTCCTCTTGTGGTAGTTTTTCTTCTTTTAAATATGCTCTCTTCCTTTACCGAGATAGTTTGTAAACGCTATAACTTTTACCCAAACCATTTTTTTTTTTACCCAAACATTTTTTTTTATCAAAGACATGTAGAACAATAAATTTAGAGAAAAATGTATCTAGAAATGTATTTAAAAAAAAAATAATTTACAACTGAGAGTGAAAAATGTAATTAAAAAAAAAAAAAATCGGTCAATTTCGATTAATATCAAAAAAAGTAAAGATGTCAGCAGCAATGAAATACCACCAAATTAAAGCTATATCAGTGAAAAGAAAAGGAGGTAAAATTCATTTGGGTGGTAACTTGCATGACCGAGCAATAAACCGTGAAAGTAGTGTAGTGCAGAAGTGTAAAAAGTGGTCTGGTCATTAAGGGTGTTTAAGCTAGGGGAGCTGAGGTGGTTAAACCAAAACTCCACAACAAATATGTAAAGTGTGAACCGAGCCTAAAAGTTTTAGACAATTAGGCTGGGTTCACACGAGCGTGTCCGGATTAGTTCCGGATGCGTCCCGGTGTGTTGCGGCAAACCCGCGCGAGTAGGAATGCAATTGCAGTCAGTTTTGACTGCGATTGCGTTCCGATGTTCAGTTTTTATCGCGCGGGTGCAATGTGTTTTGCACGCGCGTGATAAAAAACCGACTGTGGTACCCAGATCCGAACTTCTTCACAGAAGTTCAGGTTTGGGTTCGGTGTTGTGTAGATGTTATTATTTTCCCTTATAACATGGTTATAAGGGAAAATAATAGCATTCTGAAAACAGAATGCTTAGTAGGTGATCAATTGAGGGTTAAAAAAAATAAAAAAAATTAACTCACCTTCTCCTCTTGTTCGCGTAGTTCTCCCGGTCTTTAGTTCTTTAAAAGATGAACTATGGGCTAAAGGACCTTTGGTGACGTCAGATCACATGCTCCAATCACATGGTCCATCACCGCGGTGATGGACCATGTGATTGGAGCATGTGATCTGACGTCACCAAAGGTCCTTTAGCCCATAGTTCATCTTTTGAGAAGTAAAGAAGAGACCGGGAACTACGCGAACAAGAGGAGAAGGTGAGTTAATTTTTTTTTTTTTTTTTAACCCTCAATTGATCACCTACTAAGCATTCTGTTTTCAGAATGCTATTATTTTCCCTTATAACCATGTTATAAGGGAAAATAATATAGTGAATAGACTGTCACCTAGCAACCATGCGTGAAAATCGCACCGCATCCGCACTTGCTTGCGGATGCTTGCGATTTTCACGCAACCCCATTCACTTCTATGGGGCCTGCGTTGCGTGAAAAACGCAGAATATAGAGCATGCTGCAATTTTCACGCAACGCACAGGGGATGCGTGAAAATCACCGCTCATCTGAACAGCCCCATAGAAATGAATGGGTCAGGATTCAGTGCGGGTGCAATACGTTCACCTACCGCATTGCACCCGCGCGGAATACTCGCCCGTGTGAACGCAGCCTTAATGGGAGAAAAATGAGGCGGAGGTCTGGTCCCTGGAACACTCACCAAACAGCAAAATGGGAAAGAGTTGCTTACCACATGCCACATACAAAGCAGCATGTAAGGATACTTTGCTACGTCTTGAACTACACTGATAGTCTATCAACGGCTGTATCTGAAAATTCCTTTAAAGGGATTGGCTCATGAAGGCAAACACTGTCCATTTGCTCTGTTAAGGCATATTGACATCTTAGAGGGTAGTCCCACTCCCACACCCCTATTCTATAATCTTGTATGGCAGGGTAAATGTGTGGTGACCCCATGGAAAGAGACTATATGTTCCTCTATAAAAGACTTTTTGATTTTCTGAGATTTTGCTCAGTAGTTTGCAAAGATCTGCTTTATTGTGCAACATCCCTGCAATTAGGTTGCGTTGCCACATACTGCACATTGCATACTAAACTGGATTTGATTTTTTAAAAATCCCAACTCACATAAACTAACGTTATGTGGATTTGAAATCGGCAGCATATCAATTTATTTGCATCATTCTTCAATGAAATCCAGAGCAAAATCCAGAACAAAATCCACATGATTTGGTGCCGATTTTGCCTCGACGGATTTCAGTCACATGTCCTATACATTTTCTGCTGCAGACTCATCTCATGGGAACATACCATCGGTGTTATGAATCTCCATTTATTCTTTTTTTTAATCTTTTGATCACTTTAATTTTCATGTTTTCTTTGTGTAATAGAATTTAATTATTTAGATTTTGTTTAAATCTTCAAATTCAAACTTTAATTTTACCAATTTTTTATTGCAATAAAATAAAGAATGAAGTCAAGAATGTGCCCCAAACATATACATAAGGCTGATCTTTTCTGGATTTGATGCAGCTATATCCCAATCTATACATTCCACCAGCAGCTAACCAGTTAACTGATCTTCTGCCACAGATAAGGAGTAGAACAGACGTGTCAGACTTTCACCAAGAAACAAATGTCTTAACTTTCAGCATCCTGAGCCCCCCAGGCAACCACTTAAAAGTGGCAATGGCATGTCAGAGACTGATTGCCTTTACCCATATCCAATGGAAGCTGGATTATAAAAATAGGTCTGCATTGGTTTTTATGACCCCCTGTGAATAAATAAATACTATGGGGCACATTTATTAAAACCGGCATTATAGATGCCGGTTTTAATAATGCCCTGCACTGGCGGTGGATCTGCTGAAGTTATGAAGAGGCCCCGGCCTCTACATAACTTCGGCAGATCCTCCGCCACTCCCAAATGTAAGACAACTTCCTAGGTTAAATTAGACGGACCGCTCCCCGACCATGCCCACTTTTTTAGACCTGGCGTGAGCAGAGAAAGGTCACAGATTACTGTGCAAAGGACCGCTGCGCAACAATCTGCACCAGAAATATGCCTAATATAGGCATATTTCTGTTTGATAAATGAACCCCTGTGTTTGCAGCATCAGAATAAAATTTAACCAGTGCTTAGAATGGCACCACGTTTTAGGGGCTATCAGTAGCATAACAAGAGTCCCTAAAGTGTCCCAAAGCCAACTTTGGACTAGGGCCCCTGACAGTCGTATTATAATATTTTACCCAGACATGCTATGTCCTCTTTGTACTTACCCTATATGCCTCTTTAAAATGCCCTCCTATACAGCACAGATCACATACTTTTACAGTATCTGGGCACCCTCAGGCACAAAGTCAGATAGCCAGCCCAGGTAGCCAGAATACTACCCCTAGCGGTTATTCTGGAACAGCATAGCTACTCTGGACACCAGTGCACTGTAGTCTAGGCAGAAGCCAGAGTCCACTGGACTTTAAGAGCCTAAGGATATCTGGATAACAGTGCTTTACTATATCCAGGGTGGGCTGGACACAGTCCCTACATTAAATCTGTTGCCAAGGGGTCACATACTTCTGGTGCCAACAGTGAGTGTAGTGATTGACTATCCCATAGAAACCACTGTCAGGCCAAATTTGTGATACCCCACCAGCACTATGCCAGAAGACTTCTCCATCCCAGAGGTTGACAGGGAAGTATTAGGAAAGTCTCTTTCTCACACACACACACTTTTGCACTTGTTAACCATATGTCTGCATTTTTTCTTTTTCAGATTTTTTATATTTATTTTCCTTGTGCACCAAAAATGTGTGTGATATTTATTACACCGGCACATGCCAAGTCAGACTAGTCATACATTTTAGGATTATCGCCAGAGTTTTCTATACATCTCTACAATACCTTTGTGAGCTCAGTGCTTGTCATATACAGTGCGTGACATTTCTTACCATCTCCAAAAATATATTTTTTAATAGATGCGTCCAGTGTGTGGATCAACTCAGCAATCACATCAAGGGAACCTGTCACCATCAAAATGCAGTGCAGCTTGTACTAGAGCAGAAGGAACTGAGCAATATACAAAATATCCCCAATATTACATTCCATCTGTTCACTTTGGTACTTTCTGGTATTCGTACAGAATAAAAAAACAAATCATAATATCTGGGTTGTGTCAGTGACTATTTTACTCCCACGCTGTGCTCTTAATGTACACATTGGCAGATTGTAGGTGTTAGTGTGCACAGCCAGTTAGCTGGAAAGCTGTGCTGTGTATGGATTCTTATACTGTGCCATTGACAGAGCTGCTGTGTTGGGGGAATACCGTTTTACACACCAGCAGACAGAGGTGCATGGCAGGTATGATGGATTGCACCTTCTCTTGGAACGCAGCATTTACAGGCCACAACATCACTCTCTCCTCAATTCCCACCTACTTTTCATGGAATGCCCTGCATTAAATTGATGGATGGGAAGCAGAAGGCAGCCCAGGGAGAGTGATTCATTAAAAGCTTTACCCCCTTCACATTGTTTAGACAGAATGTACAAATCTGGGAGCAAACTGACCCGATGGAGGTGAAAGGTCGATCATGAAGTCACCACAGGGCCTGTAAAAGTTATTTAAACTATCTTCCCTGTTTACAGTATGTGGCTACTACTCCTCTTTCTCATCTTCATCCTCCTTCATGCTGTGGCTGCAGTCTGGTTATGCAGCTCACAGATACTCTCTTGGGAACTGATGTCATTAATAGTAATGTGCTACATGTTGTGTCCGCGAATATATTGTTACTATCATAACCCACATGAGGTGCTTAACTTTTTTCAGCAGCTGGCATTTATTTTCATGACCTTCACTTCTGACCAGTGGCGTGTCTAAGGTGTTTGGCACCCAGGGTGGGTCCTTTCTCTGGCATATCCAACCCCCCCCCCCCCCACCAATACTTAAAAAAATTGTACCCCCTCACAGTAGTATTGCCCTCATTGTACAACCTTTACAGTAGTTTTGCCCAGATATGTGCCCCCTCACAATATTTATTGTACAACTTTCACAGTACTTATGCCCACATTGTGCCCCCTTCACAGTAGTTATGTCCTCATTGTGCCCCACTCACAGTAGCAATGCTCTATCTGTGCCCTCTTTGTGCTCCCTTCACAGTAGTTATGCACTCTGTGCCCCTTCACAGTAGTTATGCCCTCACTGTGCCCTCATAACAGTTATGTCCCTTCACAGTAGTAATGCCCTCTGTGCTCCTTTCACAGTAGTAATGCCCATTATGTCCCCTTCATAGTAGTCATGCCCTCTGTGCCCCCTTCATAGTAATAATCCCCATTGTGACCCCTTCATACCAATAATGCCCTTTGTGCCCCCTTCATCGTAATAATGCCCATTGTGCCCCTTCATAGTAATAATGCCAATTGTGCCCCCTTTGTAGTAATAATGCTCATTGTGCCCCCTTCATAGTAGTAATGCCCATTGTGTCCCCTTCATAGCAGTAATGCCCTCTGTGCCCCTTCATAGTAATAATAGTAATGCCCTCTGTGCCCCCTTTATTTTAATAATGCCCATTATGCCCCCTTTTTAGTAATAATGCCCATTCTGCCCTCTTCATAGTAGTAATGTCCATTGTGCCCCCTTCATAGTAGTAAATGCCGATTGTGCCCCGTCACAGTAGTAAAGCCCATTGTACCCCCATCGTAGTAGTAATGCCCATTGTTCTCCCTTCACAGTAGTAAAGCTCATTGTGCTCCCTTCACAGTAGTATAGCCTATTGTGCCTCCTTCATAGTAGTAATGCCCATTGTGCGCCCTTCATAGTAGTAATGCCCATTGTACCCACTTCATAGTAGTAAAGCCAATTGTGCCTCTTTCATAGTAATAATGCCCATTGTGCCCCCTTCATTGTAATAATGCCCATTGTGCCACCTTCACAGTAATAATGTCCATTGTGCCCCCTTCATAGTAGTAAAGCCCTCTGTGCCCCCTCTGTGTTAAATAAACAGTAACTCCTGATGCTCAGATTCAGATCTCTCCTGCAGGCACAGATCACTCTGCAGCACTGTGTGGGAGGAGCACAGGCAGATTCCCGGGCTGCAGGCTCCTTCCACACAGGCCGGTAGTGCAATCTGTGTCTGCAGGCTGAATGGTGGAGCAGGAAGCAGAGGGCTTCATGCTTCAGCATTCAGTGCACCGGCCTGAAGAAGAGAAGGGGCATAGGGAGCTGAGCGGTCAGTGAGTGACAGGACCGCAGCTCCCCGGCGCTCTAGCAATGAGCGCTTACATCTGTATTAATGAAAGCGCTCATTGCTTCTGGCACCCCCCTGAGGGAGGGCACCCTTGGAACGCCATTGCTTCTGACCACTGACTTACCTACAGTACAGACCAAAAGTTTGGACACACCTTCTCATTCAAAGAGTTTTCTTTATTTTCATGACTATGAAGGCATCAAAGTAGCCACCTTTTGCTTTGATTACTGCTTTGCACACTCTTGGCATTCTCTTGATGAGCTTCAAGAGGTAGTCCGCTGAAATGGTCTTCCAACAGTCTTGAAGGAGTTCCCAGAGATGCTTAGCACTTGTTGGCCCTTTTGCCTTCACTCTGCAATCCAGCTCACCCCAAACCATCTCGATTGGGTTTAGGTCCGGTGACTGTGGAGGCCAGGTCATCTGGTGCAGCACCCCATCACTCTCCTTCATGGTCAAATAGCCCTTACTTTCAAAGTTTTCCCACTTTTTCGGCTGACTGACTGACCTTCATTTCTTAAAGTAATGATGGCCACTCGTTTTTCTTTACTTAGCTGCTTTTTTCTTGCCATAATACAAATTCTAACAGTCTATTCAGTAGGACTATCAGCTGTGTATCCACCTGACTTCTCCTCAATGCAACTGATGGTCCCAACCCCATTTATAAGGCAAGAAATCCCACTTATTAAACCTGACAGGGCACACCTATGAAGTGAAAACCATTTCAGGGGACTACCTCTTGAAGCTCATCAAGAGAATGCCAAGAGTGTGCAAAGCAGTAATCAAAGCAAAAGGTGGCTACTTTGAAGAACCTAGAATAGGACATATTTTCAGTTGTTTCACACTTGTTTGTTATGTATATAATTCCACATGTGTTAATTCATAGTTTTGATGCCTTCAGTGTGAATCTACAATTTTCATAGTCATGAAAATAAAGAAAACTCTTTGAATGAGAAGGTGTGTCCAAACTTTTGGTCTGTACTGTATGTCTATAGACATACATACACTCTATGCCATGGTGTCGAAACTATGGCACGGGTGCCAGAGGTGGCACTCAGAGCCCTCTCTGTGTGCACCGGCACCCTGCAAAAAGTCTATGGTGTACCAATATGCTTTAGACCTTTGCTGCTATTCATCAGCGCAGGGCGCACTATGAACAGCACAGGCAGCGCATTGAATGAATGAAGGAAGGCTATTATAGCTAAATGATAAAGTACATGTAAGAAACACTATATTGGTAGTCAGGTTAAATTGCGGTGTTGGCACTTCAAAATAAATAAGTGGGTTTGGGCACTCAGTCTCTGGAAGGTTCGCCATCACTGCTCTATGCTATCTATTGGATCTTAATTATCTGTCCCAGGACCTTCCACAAGAATTTGACTATGCCAGTCCTTAAAGGAAATATGTCACCAAAGATTTTACCTGCCAACTAAAATCAGATATAATACACATCCTTTTTTTCTAATCTGTTTTTATTTTTTGACTGTAGATCTTTAAATTCTTTTTCCTGAACATTATTATGGGGGCAGCCATCTTGCCTGAGCTATTCTTAACAGCATTTAGAAAGCATTAATTGCTTTATGGCAGCCCCATGGGCCATAGACGCATTGACAAATGACTTCTATAGTAGAGTTTTCTAGGCATGCTCTGTGACCTGTACAGAGGTCATTGTACAAAGAAAGAATACATAAGCTCTGACAATCATCTATTGTGAATGGTGGATCCTGTCTTATCTGTACACAGAGGTGATATCATTACAGGCAGGATTTGAAGGAGTTAACTGCATTAAAGTCATCTGTATAAACCAAGAAGTGTTGCCAATTATTAGACATAGTGGCCAGTCCAAAAATTGCAGGATTTTATCTTTTTTGTTTAAATATATGGAATATATGGAAAATAAAACACAAAATCAAAAATTCTTTAAAAATATGTTAAACATAAAAAAGTGATTTAAACAGCAGGTCATTTTCTGATGACACATTCCCTTTAAATAAAATGTGTCATCAGAAAATGATCTATTGTCTAAATCAAGTTTGTATGTTAAACATTCTTTTAATAATTTTTGGTAATTTGTTTAACTTTCCATCTCACTATCTATAGTTTTAAAAAAAATCTTAAAACCATGCAGTTTCAATGTCAAGACCTCTAGTACTTGAGAGCAGCCACATAGGCCACAGATACAATGGACAGGAGGGGAACTTATTGACTTCTAAAAGAGACATTTGTAGGCATTCTCTGTGACCTGTGCAGATGTCAGGAATGGGTAGATAGGCTTTCACAATCACATATCACATTGTGATTCTGCCTATGGTGATAATGAGATAGCTACCGAAAAGTTACCTGTATGAAACAAAAAGTCTAGATATATTATTAAACATGGATAGTAACATGGAAAACAAAAAAAAAATCTAAATAATTTATGTATAGGTAATTTTCTGATGACATCAGGGGAGTGGCTAAGGTCTGAAGACATCCAGGGCACGAGACACCGTGAAGTCACGCCCCACCCCATGAAGCCACGCCCTCATCACCACATGGGTGAATGGGGGACTGCTGAAAGGGGTTAATAACTACAGTGAAGGGCCTAGCCATCTGGGCAACCCCAAAGATCATCCTAACCTATGGCCAGCCTAATTTAAAATTAATATCACTGGTGTATCACCCGTAGGTGATATGAGACATCGGCGGTGGCAAACAAACTAAACAGCTAATCCCACTGGAGTTTACTAAGTGGATTAGTATCTATCCCTGGAAGAAGATGGTATATAAAAGTGGGCTGTACTGAGATGTATATAACTAATATCTTTGTCAGAGAAAGTAATAAGCAGTGAATGCAAGCGTTAATAATAATAATAGTGGTGCGGTCCGTACCTTGTACTTCTCCCACTTTATTCCCCTTTTTTTCTTCTGGTCATTGTATGGCGCTCTTCTCGATTCTTTTCTTTTCTTTTTTCTTTGTAGATGTATCTTCAAATGAGAGCGTCCTCCTTGCTCACCTTCTAGCAATAGCGCTGCCCCGGCCGGAAGCACGCGCGGTGCGAGGGAGCCTGTGATTTGGTTGCCCAGGAAACCACTGTCGGTGACGTCACCGCTGACGAAGGAGCCCGATAGTCTCTGAAACGCGTAGGGAGTTTTTTGTCCCACGGAGGCTCCGGTACTTTCAATGGTGACGTCACCGACAGTGGTTTCCCAGGCAACCAAATCACAAGCTCCCTCGCACTGCGCGTGGTTCCGGCCGGGGCAGCGCTATTGCTAGAAGGTGAGCATGGAGGACGCTCTCATTTAAAGATACATTTACAAAGAAAAAAGAAAAGAATCGAGAAGAGCGCCATACAATCACCAGAAGAAAAAAAGGGGAATAAAGTGGGAGAAGTACAAGGTACGGACCGCACCACTATTATTATTATTATTATTAACGCTTGCATTCACTGCTTATTACTTTCTCTGACAAAGATATTAGTTATATACATCTCAGTACAGCCCACTTTTATATACCATCTTCTTCCAGGGATAGATACTAATCCACTTAGTAAACTCCAGTGGGATTAGCTGTTTAGCTTGTTTGCCAGCGCCGATGTCTCATATCACCTACAGGTGATACACCAGTGATATATACTCATTTTTAGGAGGACAACAGCTCCTTGATAGACACTGAGCAGCGGAATCTACCTTCACAGGTAGATCTACAATTCTAAACAACGGGAGCATAGGGGGGTCCCCCTTTTATTCATATCTTTTAATTTAAAATTAAAGGGTTTCTACCAACTCGTTTTGTCATATTTAGCTGTCAGACACTAGCGATCCGCTAGTGTCTGCTCTACCAAACAAAACTATTATAATAGCTTTTTGTGCAGCCGTTTGCCTAAAAAAAAAACTTTTATTGATATGCTAATGAGCCTCTAGGTGCTATGCGGGCATCTTTTCAGCACCTAGAGGCTCGGTCTACTCACCCAAAATGCCGCCCAGCGCGTCCCTCCAGCCCGCCCATCTCCTCTGGAATGCGATCCTCCCTCTGAGCCAGCGGACGAATTCTCGCGCCTGCGCCGTGCGCGTCTGTATTCGGCGCAGGAGCAGTGAATGTCTGACCGCTGCCTGCACAGACATCTCGGTCATCGGCACAGGCGCAGTGGAGATGTCTGTGCAGGGAGCGGTCAGACATTCACTGCGCCTGCGCCGAATACAGACGCGCATGGCGCAGGCGCAAGAATTCATCCGCTGGCTCAGAGGGAGGATCGCATTCCAGAGAAGATGGGCGGGCTGGAGGGACGCGCTGGGCGGCATTTTGGGTGAGTAGACCGAGCCTCTAGGTGCTGAAAAGACGCCCGCATAGCACCTAGAGGCTCATTAGCATATCAATAAAAGTTTGTTTTTTAGGCAAACGGCTGCACAAAAAGCTATTAAATGTTTTCTCAGTACAATGCTCCTTATAGCATCAACCTGCTGGCAAACCCAGTCAGTTTTTGGCTCGGTGATCTTCCTGAACTCCAGCTGCCTTGACTTCTGCCTACAGTACAAAGAAGAGCAAAAGGGTAACGATGGTTTAAACTTTTGACTTTCAGGCTCTATAACTCACCATCCACTAAAGCTTCAAATGTGAGACTACCATGATTTTATAGACAATCATCTTGGATATCTCATACATAAATTGAACTATTTAGAATATGATTAGTTATGCAAATTCTTGTCATTTAACTGCATTGTTACTGTTTAGCTTCTAAAATTCTAAATTTTAATTATTTTGTAAATCCACCTTTGGCTTTCAACACTGCCTAAATCCTTCTAGGCATATTCTCGATCAGATTCAAGCATGTCTCAACCCAATGTTGGTGCATATTGGTTGACTCACTTGGGTACAAATACAGCTTTTTCTTCAACTCTACCCACAAGTGTTCAATTGGGTTGAGGTCTGGGGACTGTGAGAGCCAAGCCAACACCTCTACTTCATTGTTATTGAACCATTTATTTTGCCAATCTCAACATATGGTTGTCCTGCTGGAACACTATGTCGTCCTTTTCATACCCATAGTACTTGAGTGTAAGAAGTAACTCGTCTCATAGAATACTCATATATAGCTCAGCATTGAGATCACCATCGATCCTGGTCAAGTATCCAACACCTTTGGCTATGAAACAACCCAATATCATCAGACTTCCTCCACCAAACTTGACAGTTCCTTCAATTTCTCCATCAGTTAGCCCCCTTTTCCTTTGTTTCTTCCAGACCCATTTGCACTCATTAAAGCCCAGTCTATTGACTTTCATCTCATCGCTCCAAATCACCAATTTCCAATCTTCTACTTTCCACTGTTCATACTTTTTTTTTGCAAACTTGAGCCAGCGCTTCTTATGACAATATTGAAGTTGAGGCTTCTTCACCTTTTTTCAGGCCACTTATCCAGACTTGTGTAATGTGCGTTGCACGGTGCTTGCATGGACATCTGTGAGCTCACTATTACGAAGCATACGAACCACCTCCACTGCCAGAACTGATAGACCTTCGGATGAGCCGACTTGTTGATTCCGATATTTTTCAAGGACGTCCACCTCTTGGCTTTGGAATGGATGGACGGACTTCCTTTCGTATTTTTCCAACTGTCATGTCACTCACAAGATGCAGTTTGGCAATTTCCTTGGCTGATGCTGTTTCCCTTTTCTTGAGAAATCTTCTTCATGGCTGCTACTGGATTCAAACCAGTGACCTTTTGCGTCCTTCGCGAAAATCGGCTATTCCATCTGCCCGTGTTAGGGTACTTTTACACTAGCGTTATTCTTTCCCGGTATTGAGTTCTGTCCTAGGGGCTCAATACCGGAAAAAAACGGATCAGTTTTATCCTAATGCATTTTGAATGGAGAGCAATCCGTTCAGTATGCATCAGGATGTCTTCAGTTCATTCATTCTTACGGTATTTTCCCGGAGAAAATACCGCAGCATGGTGCGGTAGTTTCTCAGTCCTAAATTCCGGAACACTTGCCGGAATGCCGGATGCCGCATTATTTTCCATTGAAATGCATTAATGTCGCATCCGGCACCAAGTGTTCCAGCAAAACAGATCCTTTAGAAAAAAAATAAGAAATACTAAATCCGTTTTTCCAGATGACACCGGAGAGATGGATCTGGCGTTCCAATGCATTTGTTAGACGGATCAGCATCCGGATTCATCTACAAATGCTATCTGTTTTGCCCACGGATTTCTGGATCCGGCAGGCAGTTCCGGCGATGGAACTGCCTGCTGGATCTTCACAACGCAAGTGTGAAAGTACCCTAAACCCACCTTCATTTAAGGATCCTTTGGAGAACCAAAGTGACCTTTGCTCTTTTTGGGGAAAGAGGGGGGTTAAGACTATAAAATTGAAGGTTACCTTTAGAGATGAGCGAATTTCTCAAAATTTCGATTCGGCCAGTTCGCCGAATTTTCTGAAAAGATTGGCTTTGATCCGAATTTATTTACGGCGAATCACATTAAAAAAAAGGCTATTTCCAGGCTGCAGAGACCCTTTATAGTGGTGTAGAACACTGTGCCTTGCAGTAAAACACATAGGGAGTCTGCTGTGGTAGTGAAATAATACTGTGAGTCAGTATGACATGCAGATGACAGGCATTGCTCTTAGAATCGCTGCACACTTCACTTATTTGATCACAGGGCCAAAACTGACGAAATAACTCAAGTATGAACTCAGCCTTACAGGTCGATGTTAGCGTCAAGAAGAAGTGCACTCCTTTTACACCGTCGTCAGCGGATTCCACATAGATGTCAACAGAACCTGTTCTATTAAACGCTTATACAAGTAGAGCCCCCATGACAGAGTGGAGAGGGTGGCAGCAGTAAGTTTGTGTTGACGTCTCTGATTAATTTTCCCTCAGAACAATAACCCACAAAAAACTGATGCTGTCTGTGGAGCATACGCCTTCACTCGGTCAGCATTTGCTCAATAAACCATCAGTATTACTAATGAAAAAATAAATAAAAACAGGAGTGGATCTAAAACAGAGATGACACGTGAATGGAATATTTGCATGTCTTCTGTGTTTTGTACTCACTCCTGCTTTTGGCTACCAAATCATAAGCCAATTCTGATGGGACCATACAGGCCTTACAGCTGCTACACAGACAGGATCCGTTGTGTGTCTAATTTTTCCTTCCTTCTGACAGATCAAAAGAGGGGTCAAACAAATGATGATGTCAGCCTGATCGAAAGGCAAAATAGTGTCCCAGTCATGGAGGGTGGGAACAGAATGAGGAGACCACAGAGTGGCCCAATGACAGTGTCTAGAGGTGGTGGCAGCATCAGGAGGCACATAGTGGCACAATGACGGAATCTGGAGGTGGTGGCCGCATGAGGAAGCCACAGAGTGGCACAATCACAGAATCTGTAGGTGGTGGCAGCAGCAGTAGCAGCATCAGGAGAAGGCCACTGAGTGGAACAATGACAGAGTCTGGAGTTTGCAGCAGTATGAGGAGGTCACCGAGTGGCACAATGACGGAGTGTGGAGGTGGCAGCAGTATGAGGAAGCCACCGAGTGGCACAATGACCGACTGTGGAGGTGGCAGCAGTATGAGGAAGCCACTGAGTTGCACAATGACAGAGTCTGCAGGTGGCGGCAGCAGCAGTAGCAGCATCAGGAGAAGGCCACGAGTGGCACAATGACAGAGTGTGGAGGTAGCAGCAGTATGAGGAGGCCACCAAGTGGCACAATGACAGAGTGTGGAGGTGGCAGCAGTATGAGGAGGCCACCGAGTGGCACAATGACCGAGTGTGGAGGTGGCAGCAGTATGAGGAAGCCACCGAGTGGCATGATGACAGAGACTGGAGGTGGCGGCATCAGCAGTAGCAGCATCAGGAGAAGGCCACCGAGTGGCACAATGACAGTGTGAAGGTGGCAGCAGTATGAGGAGGCCACCGAGTGGCACAATGACAGAGTCTGAAGGAGGCGGCAGCATAAGGAGTCCACAGAGTAGCACAATGACAGAGTTTGGAGGTGGCGGCAGCATGAGGAGGCCACAGAGTGGCACAATGACAGAGTCTGAAAGTGGCGGCAGCATAAGGAATCCACAGAGTAGCACAATGACAGAGTTTGGAGGTGGCGGCAGCATGAGGAGGCCACAGAGTGGCACAATGACAGAGTGTGGAGGTGGCGGCAGCATGAGGAGGCCACAGAGTGGCACAATGACAGAGTGTGGAGGTGGCAGCAGCATGAGCAGGCCACAGAGTGGCACAATGACAGAGTCTGAAGGTGGCGGCATCATGAGGATGACAGAGTGTGCAGGTGGCGGCAGCAGCAGCATCAGGAGGAGGCCACAGAGTGGCACAATGACAGAGTGTGGAGGTGGTGGCGGCAGCAGCATCAGGAGGAGGCCACAGGGTGGCACAATGACCGAGTGTGAAGGTGGCGGCAGTATCAGAAGACCACAGAGTGGCAAGGTGACATAGTGTGGAGGTGGCGGCAGCATCAGGAAGCCACAGAGTGGTAAGGTGAAATAGTGTGGAGGTGGCAGCAGCATGAGTAGGCCACAGCATGAGGAGGCCACAGAGTGGCACGACAACGAGAGATTGCAGAGGTGGCAGCAGCATGAGGAGGCCACAAAGTGGCACGACAACGAGAGATTACGGAGGTGGCAGCAGCATGAGAAGGCCAAAGAGTGACCACTTCATCTATTCATTTACAGTGAATATGGGACAGAACAAAAGGTTAAAATTTCTCAACTCTATAAAGTGCTGCTTAAAAGACGTTCTCCGGCACAAAAGGCTTGGTAAATTGATTGTCCATGAATTTCCCTCGAATATTTGTATAATATATTGGCGAATTTAAGTTTACTTTATTATAATTTTAATCATGTTTTGGTTCAATTTAATAATAAATATATTTAATAAATTGAATAATTAAAATTTAAGTGTTGCCTAAGACAGGAGTGAATCTCTCAGTCTTCTGTTTATTCGATGACGTGGTTCCCAGTCATCATGGATGGGAAGGAGGACATCCTGTGGTGCACGGTGATCGAGAGGGTCTTTGGATTCCCTCCGCACTATACGGACATCTCAGAAATGAACCGCTGTTCCCGACAGCAGCTCCTGGGAAGGTCAAGGAGCTCCTCGGTCATCTGGCATCTATTCGCCCCGCTGAAGGATTATTTTGAAAGTGTGTAGAAGCCACACGGGGCCCCCACGCTGCAGATTTATCATGGAGACATCATGGAGATTTTACCGCTGTTGGGATTCGCTCTGGTAGGCAGGTTAGCAGACGCAGTATAGAGGCAACCAGAAAGTCTTTAACATAAACAGTTCAGTGTTTTTTCACACAGAAGGCAAAACAAAATGACAGATCGCAGTCTTGGTGTTCGTTCACACCATGGAAAGTTCACAGAACAAAACATTCACCTTGTTAGCAGTTTTTCATCAGCGGTCCCCAGCAGGCTTTAGGGGACTGTTTTCCAGCATGCGGCTCTCAGTCCTTTAGTACGATACAAATATTCAGATCCCAAAACACAGAGACACCACAGCTTCACTGTGAGATGGAGGATAATCCACCCCACCTGACAGTGCTGACTGCTTTATATAAGCCTCCCAAGACCCATCCTGGAACGTGGGGAGTAGCCACCCACCCAGCACTTTGGCTACTCCCAGTAAGAGCCGTCCCGGATGAGCTTTACAGCCATACTAACCAGCTGAAGTGTCAGACTTCAGTGATGACATTTCAGGAAAAAAACGGCTCTTACCTCACCGAGGCCAGGAACCTCGGTGACACATACCCCCCATCAATGACAACCCCTTGTTCCTTCCTACCCCACACATAACTACGGCGCTGAACGCTGAATAAAATTTGTTTTTAGACTGAAATACGTCAATAAAGATTTTATCACATATAACGGCAACAGTGAAGGCTGGATAAATTTCGTTTTTCGACCGAAATACGTCACTAAAGATTTTACCGCATAAAACTACAGCGCTGAACGCTAAATAAAATGAGTTTTTCGACCGAAATACGTCCCAAAAAGTTTTACCACATATAACTGCAGCACTGAACAAATTTAGTTTTTCAGCCGAAATACATCAGTAAAGATTTTACCACATATAACCTCAGCGCTGAATGCTGAATAAAATTTGGTTTTTCGACCAAAATACATCAATAAAGATTTTACCACATATAACTACAGCGCTGAACGCTGAATAAAATTAGTTTTTTGACCGAAATAGGTCAATAAAGACTTTACCACATATAACTGCAGCACTGAATGCTGAATAAAATTAGTTTTTCTACCAAAATACGTCCCAAAAGATTTTACCACATATAACTGCAGCACTGAACGCTGAATAAAGTTAGTTTTTCGACCGAAATACGTCAATAAAGATTTTACCACATTTAACTGCAGTGCTGAACGCTGAATAACATTTGTTTTTCTACCGAAATACGTCACAAAAGGTTTTACCACAAATGACTGCAGCGCTGAACGCTAAATAAATTTTGTTTTTCAACTGAAATACATCCATAGTAAAATAGAATACAGCGGCTCACCCCTATCACGTATGGATAGGTGCTCACCCTCTAGTCCTACCCTCAGGACCACAAAGAATGCAAAACGTATAGAGAGAGTGAGGGGGCACACACACCAGGGAGACTCTAGATAGATGAATAATTGATATTTAATATTCTAAAAACAAACCCCTAAAATCACATAAAACGTACATCAAGTAACTACTAATAGCAGCCTATATTGCATGTACATATAATGCCATTAATACGACAAGGTGGTATATACAACTGTGCAGCTGGTGCAGTGGTCAGTACACTACTGTGGGTACGATATATTGAAGTTCGAAATGTTAGAGTTCATCCGAACAGTGTCCCAAATCATGCGGTGCTGCACCAAGTGAACCAGGTAATGGTGGTAGTATAAGAAATCCTGAAGATAGCCCAAACAGGTGTATCAACTGAGGCAATAGTTATGACTGTATGTCAATGTCCGGTATTCAGTGGTAAGTACAGAGATGCGTACAAGTAAAGCGCACAGGCACTGGCCTCCAGATTACTTACAGTGTCCAGCCGCTTCAGGTCTCCCGGTCTCACCCCTCCTTGCTGCCTGACTGCAGCACGATTTCCCAGGTGGCCGTACACGGCCGTCTGTGGCGTCCCACGTGACCTGGTGATCTGGGGTTCTGGGCGGACGCTTAGATGACGTCAATGCTTTGCGGCGGTAATTTCAAATCTGGATATGGAATCCTTGCGCTTGCAATTTGAAGTCCAGTTTCTTTATTCTTTTCTTTTCCTTGAATCCACGCTCACTCTGTATGCCAGACGCGTTTCAGGGTCTTACGCCCCTTCCTCAGTGGCCACCGAGTGAGTGGATTCTCACTCCTTATATATGGTGTTTGCCCACCCACATTCACTTTGTTCAGCTTGTTCCAATATGCGGGATGGATTTAATTACTGCTGCATTTCTACTAACAATTACAATGTCATATTCAAGTTAAAAACATAATACATAATAAATATTACTCCCCTTTAATAGATACAATGTTAAAACCATCTTAAAAATGTTCTTGGTCTAGGACTGCAATGTCAGAGCTGCATTATGAGCAAAACCGCATTGAAAACGCTTCAAAAACGCAACAGTGTGAATTGTGTCTTCATTGCGGTTTTTGTATT
Source organism: Bufo bufo (assembly GCF_905171765.1). Taxonomy (NCBI): domain Eukaryota; kingdom Metazoa; phylum Chordata; class Amphibia; order Anura; family Bufonidae; genus Bufo; species Bufo bufo. Next base: position 88,225,327 of record NC_053396.1, read on the forward strand.
TTTATGTTCTATGGAGTTAAGTGACCCCACCTAAAATGATTGGATCAGGATTCTCAGCATATCCTTCACATAAAGTGATAAAAAGAAGAAGAAGATAAAAGGAAGATAATCTTCATCAGGAATCATATATTGCAAGGGTGATTCATAGTTGTATAGTTGTATATAGGGAGTCGTCCGGTGGGGAGGTGAATCACAGTGTCAATAACTGACCCTCCTGCGATATCTCATCCCCATCGGACCACCCCCCCAAAATGTTTACAGGAACCCGAACACCTCCATCTCAGCATTGAGACCCCTCGGCATAATGGTGTCATACTCAAAAATTCTGCGGGAATCCTGTCGTGACATGTGAGCGATATGATTCCCTCCTCTCCACATTTTTTTGACCCTTTCTATGGCAGTGAATTTTAGGCCTGTTGGGTCACAATTGTGGTGAATTTTAAAGTGTTTCGATAGGGAATGCGTTTCTAGACCTTTTTTAATATTCGCCACATGTTCGGCTACCCTCTTTTTAAGTGTCCTTTTAGTCCTGCCTATGTACTGTTTCTTACATCCACATTCCAGTAAGTATATGACATCAGTGGAATCGCATGTAAGGCACTCTTGTATTTCTACACTAAAGGAATTTGTTGTAGATTTCACTGTAGTTGTTTTTTTGGGGAAACTCATGATCTTACAATTCGTGCATCGACCACATTTGAAAAAACCATTGGTTGTTAGCCAGTTCTTTCTTTGTTGTTGTTGACTATCCTTTTTAGCTTTAACGGTTGGGGCTATTTTACCTGCCAAATTGTTTGCCCTTGTGTACGTTATTTTTGGTACATCACTCAAAAGTGGGCCAATTAGTTTATCATTTAATAGGTGTGCCCAATGTTTTCTAATACTCCTTTCCATTATTCTATATTGTGAGCTAAAAGGGAGAATGATTCTCAACATTTCATCTCGCGGTTGTGGTGGGCCTGTCTCAAAGAAACCTTTTCGTTCCATCTTTTTCACTTTTTCCAGTGATTTATCAATTATCTGGACGGGGTAGTCTCTCTCCAACAGTTGTTGTTTCAAGTGTGCAGCCTCTTCATCAAACTTGCTTTCAACCGTACAATTTCGCTTGAGTCTGCGAAACTGACTGGTTGGTATATTGATCAGCCACCGCGGAAGGTGGCTGCTAGCAAATCTGATGAAGCTATTTTTGGCTACAGGCTTGAAAAATGTGTTGCACTGTAGCTGGTTTCCCCTAATCCATATCTCCAAGTCTAAGAACTCTACTTTTTCTTGACTGACAATTGGACTGAATACAAAATTTTTGTCATTTTTGTTAATGTTACTAAGGAACAGGTCCAAAGATTCCGCAGTGTCACGCCAAATAAACAAAATATCATCAATATACCGCCGCCACAGCACCAGATCCGTCCCCAGCCTGGGTATGATGGTCTCTCTCTCCCATTGAGCCAAAAAAAGGTTGGCATAGCTGGGGGCGAATCTGGTGCCCATGGCGGTGCCGGTACACTGCAGATAGAACTCCTGCTCGAAGGAGAAATAGTTGTGAGTTAGAATGTATCTCACTCCATCCAGCAGGAACTCCAATTGTTCCACAGGAAATCCGGCATCTCCTGACAGTTGCTTATGCAGTGCCTGTATTCCCCTGGTATGTTCGATAACCGTGTAGAGTGATCCAACATCCAATGTCCCCAAGATCCACCCATCTACCCAGTTGACTCCCTCCAGTGTCTTAATAATGTCAGTGGTGTCACGGATGTATGATGGCACCTGCTTGACATATGGTTGGAGCCACTGATCGATATACTTAGATAGGTTACATGATATAGATTGGATACCCGACACTATCGGGCGACCTGGAGGTGCTTCCAGGTTCTTGTGGATCTTGGGGACTAAAGGTGGCCATTTCACTGCTTATCTCCTGTCTGGGGAATTTTTTCGATCTAACTTTGAGATCTGTATGTGCATATTTATTTTTGTTACTTCCCATGTCTATCTCCCTGTTGATCGGATTTTTAAGGAAATATTTTTTCAGACATAGGCGTCTAATGAATTTCTCTACTCCTATGTATGTGGCAAATTTATCCATAGGATTGGTAGGGGCAAACTTCAAACCTTTATTCAGGAGCTGCACCTGAGTTTCTGAAAGTGCGATGTCACTGATGTTTATAACATTGGTGGTTGGTGTTTTTAATTTTTGTGTTTTCTCCTTTTGCACACGCACCCCCACCCCGTCACGCCAAGAGATAAAGAAACACAGTCACAAAACACAGGGATATGTTCACAATTACAACTTGAGGGAGCGTCCGAGGGAACATCCACAGGGCAGAGGGCACTATCAGACACACAGACAGGAGCACAGACACTATCAGAACACGATACACCATCATACACCAACAACCAGCAGGTCACAAAGGCACTATCACAACGAAGAATACGGAGAGGACGACATGTACAAAAGGAGAAAACACAAAAATTAAAAACACCAACCACCAATGTTATAAACATCAGTGACATCGCACTTTCAGAAACTCAGGTGCAGCTCCTGAATAAAGGTTTGAAGTTTGCCCCTACCAATCCTATGGATAAATTTGCCACATACATAGGAGTAGAGAAATTCATTAGACGCCTATGTCTGAAAAAATATTTCCTTAAAAATCCGATCAACAGGGAGATAGACATGGGAAGTAACAAAAATAAATATGCACATACAGATCTCAAAGTTAGATCGAAAAAATTCCCCAGACAGGAGATAAGCAGTGAAATGGCCACCTTTAGGAATAATGTTGAACGTGACCTGAGAAGAATAAAAAGCCGTAGGGTTAACACAAATCTAAGTAGAGAGGAGATCGAAGCTATCAAATCTCTGCAGGAGGAAAATAAGATTATAATTAGGCCCGCGGACAAGGGCGGTGCCGTAGTCATTCTCAATACAATAGATTATATAGAGGAATGCTATAGGCAACTAAGATCAGAGAACACCTATCAGAAACTGAAGGGAGACCCGACACAGGAATATTATAATATTTTGAAAGATTACTGTGCAAAGGGGATAAAATCAGATTTTCTCACTGATCAGGAAGCCAAGTTCATTTTGGACACTGAGAGAAGAATTCCAATGTTCTACTGTGTCCCCAAGATCCACAAGAACCTGGAAGCACCTCCAGGTCGCCCGATAGTGTCGGGTATCCAATCTATATCATGTAACCTATCTAAGTATATCGATCAGTGGCTCCAACCATATGTCAAGCAGGTGCCATCATACATCCGTATAGCCGAGGGGTCTCAATGCTGAGATGGAGGTGTTCGGGTTCCTGTAAACATTTTGGGGGGGTGGTCCGATGGGGATGAGATATCGCAGGAGGGTCAGTTATTGACACTGTGATTCACCTCCCCACCGGACGACTCCCTATATACAACTATACAACTATGAATCACCCTTGCAATATATGATTCCTGATGAAGATTATCTTCCTTTTATCTTCTTCTTCTTTTTATCACTTTATGTGAAGGATATGCTGAGAATCCTGATCCAATCATTTTAGGTGGGGTCACTTAACTCCATAGAACATAAAAATACAAAAACCGCAATGAAGACACAATTCACACTGTTGCGTTTTTGAAGTGTTTTCAATGCGGTTTTGCTCATAATGCAGCTCTGACATTGCAGTCCTAGACCAAGAACATTTTTAAGATGGTTTTAACATTGTATCTATTAAAGGGGAGTAATATTTATTATGTATTATGTTTTTAACTTGAATATGACATTGTAATTGTTAGTAGAAATGCAGCAGTAATTAAATCCATCCCGCATATTGGAACAAGCTGAACAAAGTGAATGTGGGTGGGCAAACACCATATATAAGGAGTGAGAATCCACTCACTCGGTGGCCACTGAGGAAGGGGCGTAAGACCCTGAAACGCGTCTGGCATACAGAGTGAGCGTGGATTCAAGGAAAAGAAAAGAATAAAGAAACTGGACTTCAAATTGCAAGCGCAAGGATTCCATATCCAGATTTGAAATTACCGCCGCAAAGCATTGACGTCATCTAAGCGTCCGCCCGGAACCCCAGATCACCAGGTCACGTGGGACGCCACAGACGGCCGTGTACGGCCACCTGGGAAATCGTGCTGCAGTCAGGCAGCAAGGAGGGGTGAGACCGGGAGACCTGAAGCGGCTGGACACTGTAAGTAATCTGGAGGCCAGTGCCTGTGCGCTTTACTTGTACGCATCTCTGTACTTACCACTGAATACCGGACATTGACATACAGTCATAACTATTGCCTCAGTTGATACACCTGTTGGGGCTATCTTCAGGATTTCTTATACTACCACCATTACCTGGTTCACTTGGTGCAGCACCGCATGATTTGGGACACTGTTCGGATGAACTCTAACATTTCGAACTTCAATATATCGTACCCACAGTAGTGTACTGACCACTGCACCAGCTGCACAGTTGTATATACCACCTTGTCGTATTAATGGCATTATATGTACATGCAATATAGGCTGCTATTAGTAGTTACTTGATGTACGTTTTATGTGATTTTAGGGGTTTGTTTTTAGAATATTAAATATCAATTATTCATCTATCTAGAGTCTCCCTGGTGTGTGTGCCCCCTCACTCTCTCTATACGTTTTGAAATACATCCATAAAGACTTTACCACATATAACTTCAGCGCTGAACGCTGAATAACATTTGTTTTTCTACCGAAATACGTCACAAAAGGTTTTACCACAAATGACTGCAGCGCTGAACGCTAAATAAATTTTGTTTTTCAACGGAAATACATCCATAAAGACTTTACTACATGTAACTGCAGCGCTGAACGCTGAATAAATTTAGTTTTTTGGCCGAAATACGTCAATAATGATTTTACCACATATAACTGCAGCGCTTAACGCAGAATAATTTTTTTTTTGCTACTGAAATACGTCACTAAAGGCTAGGGACTCTCCACCTCGGCTCGCCACAAGCCATCAGTTCTCTGAAAGGTGCAGAGTCCACCACTTGGAAAGGGAGGGACTGCAACACCAGCAGCTTGGACAGTAGCACGCTCAGCTTCTGCGTTGGATGCATACACGCATACTGTTGTCTCTTGGCAATCGCTTCGGTGATCGATTGCTGACGGAATAACTGATGAGGAGTAGGAGGGGCAGGAGCATCAAGACCAGCAGACGATGGGAACGACAGACAGCTTCCTTTGCCCGGGGATGCTGGAGTGGGTGATGCAGCGGTTGCTGTGGCAGGCTGGACCACCACATCGAAGCCACAGTTCTCCCAGGCCACTTTATGGTGATGCTGCATATATTGACGCAGGGCCGTGGGGCCAACATTGGCACACTGGCCAAGCTTCACCTTCTGCCCACAGATTCTACATATGGCCATGTTCATCTCCTGTACAAAAAACTGCCACACCACAGAGTAGGTGATTTTACCGACAACACTACGCACTGACTGACTGCTACCGCCGCTGCTTCCGTGAACCCGTGGACCCCTACTTAATAAGGATAACATTTTATAAGAATACATTTTTTGTTTTCTACTGAAATACGCAACTAAAGGCTTTACCACAAATATTACTGCAGCGCTGAATATATTGTGTTTTTTTACCGAAATACGTCACTAAAGGTTTAACCACATATAACTGCAAAAGTGAACACTGAATATATTGTACTGAAATAGGCCACTAAACTCTTTCACCACAAATAAATGCAACAGTGAAGTGCGTATATTTTTTCCTTTTTGTACTGAAATAGGACACTAAATGCTTTCACCACATATAACTGCAGAAGTGAAATGTGTATATATTTTTCATGTTGTACTGAAATAGGCCACCAAAGTCTTTTACCTCAAATAAATGCAACAGTGAAGTGCGTATATTTTTTCCTTTTTGTACTGAAATAGGACACTGAAAGCTTTCACCATATTTAACTGCAGAAGTAAAATGTGCATATATTTTTCGTTTTTATACTGAAATAGGCCACTAAAGTCTTTCACCACAAATAAATGCAACAGTGAAGTGCGTATATTTTTTTCCTTTTTGCACTGAAATAGGACACTGAACGCTTTCACCACATATAACTGCAGAAGTGAAATGCGTATATATTTTTCGTTTTGTACTAAAATAGGCCACTAAAGTCCTTTACCACAAATAAGTGCAACAGTGAAGTGCGTATATTTTTTTCCTTTTTGTACTGAAATAGGACACTGAATGCTTTGACCACATATAGCTTCAGAAGTGAAATGTGTATACAGTCAGGTCCATAAATATTGAGACATCGCCACAATTCTAACATTTTTGGCTCTATACACCACCACAATGGATTTCAAATGAAACGAACAAGATGTGCTTTAACTGCAGTCTGTCAGCTTTAATTTGAGGGTATTTACATCCCAATCAGGTGAACGGTGTAGGAATTACAACACTTTGCATATGTGCCTCCCATTTGTTAAATGACCAAAAGTAATGGGACAGAATAATAATCATAAATCAAACTTTCACTTTTTAATACTTGGTTGCAAATCCTTTGCAGTCAATTACAGCCTGAATTCTGGAATGCATAGAGATCACCAGACGCTAGGTTTCATCCCTGGTGATGATCTGCCAGGCCTCTACTGCAACTGTCTTCAGTTCCTGCTTGTTCTTGGGGCATTTTCCCTTAAGTTTTGTCTTCAGCAAGTGAAATGCATGCTCAATCGGATTCAGGTCCGGTGATTGACTTGGCCATTGCATAACATTTGGTTGCTTTTGCAGTATGCCTTGGGTCATTGTCAATCTGCACTATGAAGCGCCGTCCAATGAGTTCTGAAGCATTTGGCTGAATATGAGCAGATAATATTGCCAGAAACACTTCAGAATTCATCCTGCTGCTTTTGTCAGCAGTCATATCATCAATAAATACAAGAGAACCAGTTCCATTGGCAGCCATACATGCCCACGCCATGACACTACCACCACTATGATTCACCGATGAGGTGGTATGCTTAGGATCATGAGCAGTTCCTTTCCTTCTCCATACTCTTCTCTTCCCATCACTCTGGTACAAGTTGATCTTGGTCTCATCTGTCCATAGGATGTTGTTCCAGAACTGTGAATGCTTTTTTAGATGTCGTTTGGCAAACTCTAATCTGGCCTTCCTGTTTTTGAGGCTCACCAATGGTTTACATCTTGTGCTGAACCCTCTGTATTCACTCTGGTGAAGTCTTCTCTTGATTGTTGACTTTGACACACATATACCTACCTCCTGGAGAGTGTACTTGATCTGGCCAACAGTTGTGAAGGGTGTTTTCTTCACCAGGGAAAGAATTCTTCTGTCATCCACCACAGTTGTTTTCGGTGGTCTTCCGGGTCTTTTGGTGTTGCTGAGCGTTCCTTCTTTTTAAGAATGTTCCAAACAGTTGTTTTTGCTATCTCTCTGATGGGTTTGTTGTGTTTTTTCAGCCTAATGATGGCTTGCTTTACTGATGGTGACAGCTCTTTGGATCTCATCTTGAGAGTTGACAGCAACACATTCCAAATGCAAATAGCACACTTGAAATGAACTCTGGACCTTTTATCTGCTCATTGTAATTGGGATAATGAGGGAATAATACACACCTGGCCATGGAACAGCTGAGAAGCTAATTGTCCCATTACTTTTGGTCCCTTAACAAGTGGGAGGCACATATGCAAACTGTTGTAATTCCTACACTGTTAACCTGATTTGGATGTAAATACCCTCAAATTAAAGCTGACAGTATGCAGTTAAAGCACATCTTGTTTGTTTCATTTAAAATCCATTGTGGTGGTGTATAGAGCCAAAAATGTTAGAATTGTGTTGATGTCCCAATATTTATGGACCTGACTGTATATTTTTCATTTTGTATTAAAATAGGCCACTAAAGTCTTTCACCACAAATAAATGCAACAGTGAAGTGTGTATAATTTTTCCCTTTTTGTACTGAAATAGGACACTGAACGCTTTCACCACATATAACTGCAGAAGTGAAATGTGTATATATTTTTCATTTTCTACTGAAATAGGCCACTAAAGTCTTTCACCACAAATAAATTCAACAGTGAAGTGCATATATATTTTTCCTTTTTGTACTGAAATAGGCCACTAAATTCTTTCAACACAAATAACTGCAGAAGTGAAATGCGTATATATATTTTTTTCCACAGATATAAGCCACTAAAGGCATTTCAACATAGCACTTGCACCCCAATAACAAGAAAATCTTTCTAGGATGCCAGAGCTGTATAATGGCTATTTGAATCCCCAAATAATGTTTCCCTGCACTTGTAAATCGCTTTTTTTTTTTCACAATGAGGTTTTTCTAGCACTGTCCCTAGTGACTTCAGACGTCTCTTTCTGCACTAAGATGCTGTGAAATGATTCTTAACTATTGTTTCCCTACAATTTGAATATTGTTTCCCTGCACTTATATATAGTTTTTTTTTTTTTCACAATGAGGGTTTCAGTATAACTCTCCCTAGCGACTGCAACGTCTGTCCCTGCACTCAGAATGCTGGAAAATGTCTGAATCCAAAATGGCTGGCTGGCTGCTGATTGGCTGAATGCCTGGCATTATGGGTCAGCCCGCCTTCCCAAAGTTTCTTGCCCCATGTCCTCACACATGTAGCCACCATTGTAGCCGCCATTTTAGTAAAAATTGCAATTCGTTACCACGAGGCACGAGGAAATTTGCATTTGTTGCAAATCAAATTTTTCCTGAAATTCGGATCTAATTCCACTTCGTCAGCTTTGATTCGCTCATCTCTAGTTACTTTAGACTCAATACAGTGAAACCCGAATTTGGATTTATGCTAGTAATATTATTATTCTTTATTCACCATTAGCTTAAACTATTTAAACATTATTCAATGCTGTTTCCATGCAGAATCTTTGATACGTATTTGCTGCTTTTTATTTTTTCCACTTGAAATAGCTGTTATGGCCACGTCTGCTGGTGACCTAGTTTTTGTCCCTGTGTCACGGGAGGCAAGAGCTATAAATGACTGCAGGATGTTAACCCTAAAACCATATGAACTTAAGGAGAGTGTCATGGATTTAGTCTCCCTCTAAATATTTACTTACAGACAGGAAACCAGATATATGGTTTGTATCCTGCAACTCCTCACAGACAGGATGGTCTTTATTACAGCACAGGAGAGGCTGCATAGGAGACCAGTAGTAAAATAACTGGTAGCATAGATATATCACGCAATAAGATGATTCTCTTTAAGAACGTGTGTCTGGGAGAAAATGTCTGTATGTGGGTAAGTAACTGGCTCAGTGATAGAAAACAGAGGGTGGTTATTAATGATGCACACTCAGATTGGGTCACTGTCACTAGTGGGGTACCACAGGGGTCAGTATTGGCCTTATTCTCTTCAATATATTTAGTAATCATCTTGTAGAAGGCTTTTACAGTAAAATAAAAATTTTCGCAGATGACACTAAACTGTGTAAAGTAAGTAACACGGAAGAGGACAGTATACTACTACAGAGGGATCTGGATAGACTGGAGGCTTGGGCAGATAAGTGGCAGATGAGGTTTAACACTGACAAATGTAAGGTTATGCACATGGGGAGGAATAATACAAGTCACCAGTACATACTAAATGGTAAAACACTCGATAACACTGACAAGGAAATTTAGTGAACAGCAAACAAAGCTGTAGAAACCAATGTCAGGCAGCTGCTGCCAAGGCACATAAGATAATGGATTGCATCACAAGGGGCATAGATGCCCTTAACGAGAACATAGTCCTGCCACTTTACAAATCATTAGTCAGACCACACATGGAGTACTGTGTACAGTTCTGGGCTCCTGTGAACAAGGCAGACATAGCAGAGCTGGAGAAGGTCCAGAGGAGGGCAACTAAAGTAATAACTGGAATGGGGCAACTACAGTACCCTGAAAGATTATCAATATTAGGGTTGTTCACTTTAGAAAAAAGACGACTAAGTGGAGATATAATAACTATTTATAAATATATCAGGGGTCAGTACAGAGATCTCTCCCATCATCTATTTATCCCCAGGACTGTGACTGTGGCGAGGGACATCCTCTGCGTCTGGAGGAAAGAAGGTTTGTACACAAACATAGAAAAGGATTCTTTACGGTAAGAGCAGTGAGACTATGGAACTCTCTGCCTGAGGAGGTGGTGATGGTGAGTACAATAAAGGAATTCAAGAGGGGCCTGGATGTGTTTCTGGAGCGTAATAATATTACAGGCTATAGCTACTATAGAGGGGTCGTTGATCCAGGGAGTCATTCTGATTGCCTGATTGGAGTCGGGAAGGAATTTTTTCCCCCTTAAGTGGGGAAAATTAGCTTCTACCTCACAGTTTTTTTTTTTGCCTTCCTCTCGATCAACTTGCAGGATAACAGGCCGAACTGGATGGACAAATGTCTTTTTTCGGCCTTATGTACTATGTTACTATGTTACATATGCTGTCGTCATCTGTCCTTGGGTTTATGTCAGCTCACATGCTGCTGTAAATGGAACCTGTTGTCAGTTCTATGTGGCAAGTGACAAAAATGTCATAGAACCAATATTCCTGCATTATGAAATGCTTTTCATATGAACATTATATTATGCTATTGTTAAACCTAATATCATCTTGAATGTATCTTCAACCAGGATGCAGCTAAGGGTCCTACATGTTACTAAAATGGTACAACCCTTACAAATTCTGCTTACCAGTTACAGAGGGTGGCAGTAGAAGAGTATGTGCTGCATATCATACCAATGAGGTGCCTCTATGAAGTGCTAGAGCATTTGTGTTATAGAATAGGCCCTTCTACACATAAGTGAGCACTACTTAAACTAGACATCCAAGACTTCTGCAGCTCTATCGACCCCACAGGCAGAATTGGATGGTGTGTTTATTAGTAAATTGCACCCAATTCTGTTTTCTACCTCAAGGGCACTATATTGTAAAAGCACAGAACTCAATAAAAGGATCAATAATATGTAGAAAGCTATAGCAATTGAGCAGATGTCAGTGTCTGTCAGGGTAGTCCAAATCTGTCAATGATAGTATCTAAATTGCAGCTATAGCTTATACCATATGCTTGTTTTGTCAAGGGATTTTCCACCTTAAAATGGAGAATTTTACACCACACGTTCAAGTAATGGTGCTTTAATGGAGCAATGAAGAATAAAAAGCGGTCCAAGATCAATGTTTGCTCTGCTATTGCAATTGCTCTTCTGTGGTCTACTGCAAAGCAAGATGACCACTCCAGTCCCAAGACGCTGATGCACATGGTAGAGATGTCCTGCCAAACAATCCCTCCAGCAGTCTTCCATACAGCTCCACATCAGCCTCTTTTCTATATGAATAAGTATTTCTCCAGCTCATGCACGCCATCCATGATGCTCCCCCTCACAGCCCACTGCTACCGCATCTTAATGGCGCTCTCACCTCACCTGGCTTGGGGTTTGACCCTGGCTCTATATCTGGCCATTCCTTCCGCATTGGAGCTGCTTCCGCGGCTTCCCGACACAGGGTCCCCGCTCATGTCATCCGAAGGATGGGAAGGTGGCGCTCGTCTTGCTTCGCCAGGTATATACCTAACCCACAGGTAGAGATTTCACAAGCTTTTCAGTCTCTGGTGTTATGAGGTAATAAAAGTTTTGAATTTAACTATCTTGGTTTCCTTTTTGCCCCCTTATAGGCTGCTCTCGTACTCGGCTCCAGGCACATCTCAGCCGGTTTAGGTTCAAGGCGGGCACGCTGCCCGAGTTCGTATTTTAGCCACGACCACAAGTTGGTAAGGCTGAAGCTCAGCTTGCATTTGTGGGAGGGGTTGAGCCTTTATAAGCCCCCTCTTTCCCTCACCTGGTAGGCGTTCCAGTCGTGGACCCACCCACCCATTCCCCTTATTTCAAGGCTCCTCCTTTAGGGCAGCCCCCTTATAGGCTGCTCTCGTACCCGGCTCCAGGCACACCTCAGCCGGTTTAGGTTCAAGGCGGGCACGCTGCCCGAGTTCGTATTTTAGCCACGACCACAAATGGAGGTACAACCCTGCACTGACAGCTTCTCCCACTTTGCAGTATCCTACACAAAAAGTATCTGCAGCAACATGAGAAAGTGATGATTGTAAAGTTTCCCTCCTCACCTGCACCCCTGTATGTGTATCCTTCAACAGAAAAATATCTCCAGCATTATATCCTCTTTTGCCTTACATTTGCAGGGCCATATAGATAACAGGATCTCACAGGGACCATTTGGAATAATAAATAGCAGAATTTCCATCTGCCCATTATGAGTTTGCCAATGGCCATAACGCATTTTAGGAGGAGGTCTAGTGGCTCGAAAGCAGTCACCAATGGTAAGGACAGGTCTTGGAGCAATAATATTAAAGTTAGAGATAATTTGCACCATCTGATTTACCACAATACTTGTGAAAACTTTTCAAATCCTTGGTCCCAGTTGGACCTAATAATAGACTGGGACCACTGCATTCTTAAATTGAAAACAGCCTCAGAGTCATCATAGTTTGCGTGCAATTCGTCACCTGAAGGAACAAAATATGTTTGCTGCGTATACAAATGCATTCTTTGGGCTCATGCACCCAAATGTATTTCCGTTCCACAAAAAATAGAACATGTCCTATTATTGTTCACATTACGGACAAGGATAGTACTGTTCTATTAGAGGCCAGCCGTTCCGTTCCGCAAAATACGGAAAGCACACGGACGTCTTCCGTATTTTTTGCGGATCCATTTTTTGCGGACCGCAAAATACATACGGTTGTGTGCATGAGCTCTTTACCAGCATGTTGAGGATCTTTATTCCTGTTTCCAGGCTAAGGCCCCTTGCACACAACCGTATGGCTTTTTCACTGTTTTGAGGTCCGTTTTTCCGTGTTTTGTTTCAGTAGTGTTTCCATTCCGCTTCCATTCCGTTTTGCCGTTCCGTTTTTCCGTTTGGTTTCCTTTTTTTGTGGATCACAAACGGAAACGGAAGCATGGCATCTACAGTATACAGAAATTACATAGAAAAATTGGGCTGGGCATAAAAGTTTCAATAGATGGTTCCGCAAAAACGGAATGGATACGGAAGACATACGGATGCATTCCGTATCCGTTGCGTTTTTTTACAGCCCCATTGACTTGAATAGAGCCAAGGGACGTGATTTGCGGGCAATAATAGGACATGTTCTATCTTTGAATGGAACGGAAAAATGGAAATACGGAAACGGAATGCATACGGAGTACATTCCGTTTTTTTTGATGACCCATTGAAATGAATGCTTCCATATACGGAACGCAAAAAACGGAACGTAAACGGCCTAAGGCCTCTTTCACGCAGTCGTCGTGTGTGAAGGCCGGACAAGATGCGGGTGCGTTGCGGGAAAATGTACGATTTTTCCGCCCAATCGCAAAGCATTTTGCACGCGCGTGAGAAAAATCGGCATGTTTGGTACCCAGACCCGAACCCGGACTTCTTCACAGAAGTTCGGGTTTGGGATCGGTGTTCTGTAGATTTTATTATTTTCCCTTATAACATGGTTATAAGGGAAAATAATAGCATTCCTAATACAGAATGCATAGTAAAATGTCCATTGAGGGGTTAAAAATAATAAACAAATTTTACTCGACCCAACCACTTGGTGGCATAGTGGATCTCATCTTCTTTCTACTTTCTTCAGGACCTGGGTAAAGGACCATTGATGACGTCACTGTGCACATCTTCTATTATTTTTCTTTATAACCATGTTATAAGGGAAAATAATAAAATGAATAAAACACCTAACCCAAACCCGAACTTCAGTGAAGAAGTCCGGGTTCGGGTCTGGGTACCACAGTCAGTTTTTTCTTACGCGCGTGCAAAACGCAATGCACTCGCGCAGAAAAAACTGAACATCGGAACGCAATTGTACTCAAAACTGACTGCTATTGCGTGCCTACTCACACGGTTTTCTCGCAATGCATATACGCGACGCATCCGGAACGCCTGTGTGAAAAAAGCCTAAGGGATGTTACTTGTGCTATGTTTCAACCCTTGTTGTCGTAGTCTGTCCACTTGTACAGTGGACAGAGAAGCGCGCCGGGCAGGGGATTAAAGATCGTTTTTACAGCTTTCGCTTCATCTGCCTGCAGGAAGAAAATGATCGTTACAAACATGCTGCTGGCTACTTTCAGGTACTGCTGCCGGCTTGGGATGTTTGTTGGAGGTGACAGGTTTCCTTTTACCAAAAATGCAAAAAGGATGCACAGGCAACAGGACAAGCAACATTGGGCTCTCTGAAGTGCAGTAAGGGATCTTACACACGATCGTGTGCGCCCCGTGGCCGTGCTGCGGGCCGCAATGCACGAACACCCACCGTGGGGCAGCCGCAGCAGATCGCGGACCCATTCACTTTAATGGGTCCACGATCCGGCCGTTCCGCAAAAAGATAGGACATGTTCTATCTTTTTGCGGAACGGAAGTACGGGACGAAACCCCACAGAAGCACTCCGTAGTGCTTCCGTATGGTTCCGTTCCCTGCTTCTGTTCCGCACCATTCCGCATCTCCGGATTTGCGGACCCATTCAAGTATAAAAATGCATTCTTTGGGCTCATGCACACAAATGTATTTCCGTTCCACAAAAAATAGAACATGTCCTATTATTGTTCGCATTACGAACAAGGATAGTACTGTTCTATTAGAGGCCAACTGTTCCGTTCCGCAAAATACGGAAAGCACACGGACGTCTTCCGTATTTTTTGCGGATCCATTTTTTGCTGACCGCAAAATACATACGGTCGTGTGCATGAGCTCTTTACCAGCATGTTGAGGATCTTTATTCCTGTTTCCAGGCTAATGCCCCTTGCACACAACCGTATGGCTTTTTCACTGTTTTGAGGTCCGTTTTTCCGTGTTTTGTTTCAGTAGTGTTTTCATTCCGCTTCCATTCTGTTTTGCCGTTCCGTTTTTCCGTTTGGTTTCCTTTTTTTGCGGATCACAAATGGAAACGGAAGCATGGCATCTACAGTATACAGAAATTACATAGAAAAATTGGGCTGGGCTTAAAAGTTTCAATAGATGGTTCCGCAAAAACGGAATGGATACGGAAGACATACGGATGCATTCCGTATCCGTTGCGTTTTTTTACAGCCCCATTGACTTGAATAGAGCCAAGGGACGTGATTTGCCGGCAATAATAGGACATGTTCTATCTTTGAATGGAACGGAAAAATGGAAATACAGAAACGGAATGCATACGGAGTACATTCCGTTTTTTTTGATGACCCATTGAAATGAATGCTTCCATATACGGAACGCAAAAAACGTAAACGTAAACGGCCTAAGGCCTCTTTCACGCAGTCGTCGTGTGTGAAGGCCGGACAAGATGCGGGTGCGTTGCGGGAAAATGTACGATTTTTCCGCCCAATCGCAAAGCATTTTGCACGCGCGTGAGAAAAATCGGCATGTTTGGTACCCAGACCCGAACCCGGACTTCTTCACAGAAGTTCGGGTTTGGGATCGGTGTTCTGTAGATTTTATTATTTTCCCTTATAACATGGTTATAAGGGAAAATAATAGCATTCCTAATACAGAATGCTTAGTAAAATGTCCATTGAGGGGTTAAAAATAATAAACAAATTTTACTCGACCCATCCACTTGGTGGCATAGTGGATCTCATCTTCTTTCTACTTTCTTCAGGACCTGGGTAAAG
Organism: Bufo bufo; assembly: GCF_905171765.1. Taxonomy (NCBI): domain Eukaryota; kingdom Metazoa; phylum Chordata; class Amphibia; order Anura; family Bufonidae; genus Bufo; species Bufo bufo. The sequence goes on from NC_053396.1 coordinate 88,240,992, forward strand.
GACCATTGATGACGTAACTGTGCACATCTTCTATTATTTTTCTTTATAACCATGTTATAAGGGAAAATAATAAAATGAATAAAACACCTAACCCAAACCCGAACTTCAGTGAAGAAGTCCGGGTTCGGGTCTGGGTACCACAGTCAGTTTTTTCTTACGCGCGTGCAAAACGCAATGCACTCGCGCAGAAAAAACTGAACATCGGAACGCAATTGTACTGAAAACTGACTGCTATTGCGTGCCTACTCACACGGTTTTCTCGCTATGCATATACGCGACGCATCTGGAACGCCTGTGTGAAAAAGGCCTAAGGGATGTTACTTGTGCTATGTTTCAACCCTTGTTGTCGTAGTCTGTCCACTTGTACAGTATGTGTGGTCCTGTGCTCTCCCCATTTGTCGACTTGTAAGGATATCCATAGCCTTTAAGGGGGAAGACCCAGGTCTAAGATATTGTGTGACTGACTACTTAGGTAAAGTATTTCTTGCCAAAATATATTTCTAATGTCAAGAAATAGCCAGCTGAACTGTCGTACATAAGTGTCAATCACAGCGAAGGGGCAGGGAAGGGGGCGTGGTTACTGTGACTTGAAGCAAGGAGGCCGCTGCCTCCATGACTTCAAGCCTGACTAGAGAAGCGCGCCGGGCAGGGGATTAAAGATCGTTTTTACAGCTTTCGCTTCATCTGCCTGCAGGAAGAAAATGATCGTTACAAACATGCTGCTGGCTACTCTCAGGTACTGCTGCCGGCTTAGGATGTTTGTTGGAGGTGACAGGTTTCCTTTTACCAAAAATGCAAAAAGGATGCACAGGCAACAGGACAAGCAACATTGGGCTCTCTGAAGTGCAGTAAGGGATCTTGCACACGAACGTGTGCGCCCCGTGGCCGTGCTGCGGGCCGCAATGCACGAACACCCACCGTGGGGCAGCCGCAGCAGATCGCGGACCCATTCACTTTAATGGGTCCGCGATCCGGCCGTTCCGCAAAAAGATAGGACATGTTCTATCTTTTTGCGGAACGGAAGTACGGGACGAAACCCCACGGAAGCACTCCGTAGTGCTTCCGTATGGTTCCGTTCCGTGCTTCTGTTCCGCACCATTCCGCATCTCCGGATTTGCGGACCTATTCAAGTGAATGGGTCCGCATCCTTGATGCGGAATGCACACGGAACGTTGCCCGTGTATTGCGGATCCGCAAATGCTGTCCGCAATACAGCCACGGAGCGCACACGTTCGTGTGCAATAAGCCTAAGCTTTAGCATCTGTCTGGGTTGTACGGGTGCTGGTGCCAGCCCCGGTAATATATAATGCACAGCTACAGGTATATTGTGGCAGCCATAATGTCCAGCATCTGACATATTTTCCCCGGTTTGTTTTGCACATTTTTCTTGCACACAAGGTTTCACAAGCACTGGCACAATCACATATTAACTTTGACGGGAGAAAGCATAAGCTTTTGACACATAAGACTTCTGGAAAAACCCAGCTTTTTCCACATCAGTCTGATTGCCTACAAGTATAGCTGTAAAGATAAATGTAAAAATGGAAGTAATTATCACTTTCTACTGGACTATTAGGTAGTAACGGCCTAAGAAAGTGCACATTAAACCACATGCTGTGACAGTGCTGATTCTCTCAGCTGATTGGCAAGAAATGTCTATTCCAGGATCGCTTACTCTTGTGAATGGAGTTTTAGTGATTGATATATAACTGCTGCACCAAAGGAGAACATACTCATGTACATGGCCGTATCACAGATATTACAGCTTTGTGTACTGTACCTCTGGACTTTATATGAAGACCAAATGAGGATTTCATGCTCATTCAGATGGAGTCAGTGAAAGAGGTAAGTCTCCCTAGGAGCATTACCTTTAGGGGAGAACACACTGCTCTAAGGAGGAATCATATAGCAGCAGGAAGGATAGCCCTAAAAAAGGGAACCTTGTTTTCTGACTCCCTACCATATATTTCCACATGTGTAAGGTTGTGCAGTCATTTATCTATATACTTCAGATTTTGCAATGGTTGACACTTATATAAACGACAATATATCGCATTAATGAGCGCTTATATTTCATATGTAGGTTGACATTTTGTTTTACAGAAAGGTTTAGGGGTCTAATAAACAGCAAGCACTTTCTCTCAGACATCACCAGAGCTGCTGGTCACCGAACAGACCTTAGGCATGATTCACATGCTAAACTTGGTCTGCACTGCCATCTAGTGGACAATATTCCAACAACAGACATTTCTTTTCATGTGTGTGGATAGTTGTTTATGGCTTTATTGTAAAGTTTGTTCTGCTGGGATATGAATGATTCCAAAATAAAGGTTTTCCTATGTTTTTCAGAAACATTTGTTTCCTTCTACTATTCTGGTTTCTACTATCACGTAATAAAACCTGTCACTGGAGTGTCATACCAATAATAATGTGCCCATTCAGCTAATGGATGAGCAGGTGACAGGCTAGCAGACACCTTCAGCCTGACAAAAAACTACTCCTATGAGGTTTATGAGCATTTATAGACTAATGTCAATGGGAAACTTGAAGTATATCCATAGTGATAGCAGACAAGATATGTTCCCCAGAGTTTAAAGCCTAGTCACCTAGGGTTCCTGTAGCATACTTCCTAACAGTCCTGGATTTTGGCAGCAGTCCCGCAGTCCCAGGAGATGTGGCATGCCAATTTCAACTGTATCTGCGTCCTCGGGAATACAATGGTGAAGCAGGGAGCTGTCAGTTCATTGCTCTGCCATTCACCACTTTGTGTGCACTCCAGCAGCAGGCACAATGCAGTGACATCATGGCGCCTGCTGTGCTGAGCAGGGGAGAGCACAAGCCAGGAGATGAGGTGCTCTATTCTATGGAGGGGGGAGCAGTGCTAGCTGAGTATTCATTTGTATTTTATTATAACTACAAGGGATTCACTGTTATGAGGGGGCACTAAGGGGGCAGCACTATTGTGAGGAGGTACTAAGGAGTAGTGTTGATTGCGAATATTCTAATCACAAATTTTTATCGCGAATATTGGCACTTCAAGAATTCGCGAATATCTAGAATATAGTGCTATATCTTCGTAATCGCGAATATTCTAGATTTTTTTTTCATCAGTACCCATGATAGAACTACAAGGGATTCACTGTTATGAGGGGGCACTAAGGAGGCAGCACTATTGTGAAAGGGCACTAAGGAGGCAGCACTATTGTGAGAGGGCACTAAGGAGGCAGCACTATTGTGAGAGGGCACTAAGGAGGCAGCACTATTGTGAGAGGGCACTAAGGAGGCAGCACTATTGTGAGAGGGCACTAAGGAGGCAGCACTATTGTGAGAGGGCACTAAGGCAGCACTATTGTGAGAGGGCACTAAGGCAGCACTATTGTGAGAGGGCACTAAGGAGGCAGCACTATTGTGAGAGGGCACTAAGGCAGCACTATTGTGAGGGGGCACTAAGGAGGCAGCACTATTGTGAGAGGGCACTAAGGATTCAGCACTATTGTGAGAGGGCACTAAGGAGGTACTATTGTGAGAGGGCACTAAGGAGGCAGCACTATTGTGAGAGGGCACTAAGGAGGCAGCACTATTGTGAGAGGGCACTAAGGATTCAGCACTATTGTGAGAGGGCACTAAGGAGGTACTATTGTGAGAGGGCACTAAGGAGGCAGCACTATTGTGAGAGGGCACTAAGGATTCAGCACTATTGTGAGAGGGCACTAAGGAGGCAGCACTATTGTGAGAGGGCACTAAGGAGGCAGCACTATTGTGAGAGGGCACTAAGGAGGCAGCACTATTGTGAGAGGGCACTAAGGATTCAGCACTATTGTGAGAGGGCACTAAGGAGGTACTATTGTGAGAGGGCACTAAGGAGGCAGCACTATTGTGAGAGGGCACTAAGGCAGTACTATTTTGACAGGGCACTAAGGAGGCAGCACTATTGTGAGAGGGCACTAAGGCAGTACTATTTTGACAGGGCACTAAGGAGGCAGCACTATTGTGAGGGGGAACTAAGGAGGCATCACTATTGTGAGAGGGCACTAAGGCAGCACTATTGTGGGAGGGCACTAAGGAGGCAGCACTATTGTGAGAGGGCACTAAGGCAGTACTATTGTGAGAGGGCACTAAGGATTCAGCACTATTGTGAGAGGGCACTAAGGAGGTACTATTGTGAGAGGGCACTAAGGAGGCAGCACTATTGTGAGGGGGCACTAAGGCAGTACTATTTTGACAGGGCACTAAGGAGGCATCACTATTGTGAGGGATTATTCAAGGGGACATTCTTCTGTATGGGGGCACTAAGGGTGCATAACTACTGTGTGTGGGCACTAAGGGGGCATAGTTACTACGTGGGTGCACTAAGGGGGTATAATTACTGTGTGGGTACTCTAAGAGGGCATTCTACTGTAAAGGGGCACTAAGGAAGCATAACTACTGAAACCTTGATTCAAGGTAACTGCAAATATATGTAAATATATTTTTCCATGTCAAAAGTATCCATGGCATTTGAAGTGTTAATTCACCTCCACTAAGACTTTACTATATCCTAACTGACTAGATTCTGAGCTCAAAATGTCAAATTTGGTTTGTATGCAGCAAAAATCTGAGATATTATATTGAAAAGGAAAAAAGTTAATACTTTATTAGTAGTAAAAGCAGTATTTTATTATTATTTTTATGTTATTATTTCATATTAGTACATTGTATTCTTTATGGAAATCAGCAGCGTGAGGACGCTAGAACATTAGAACCTGATATAAGTTAAGTGGCCGTGACAGGCAAATCCAACAGATTAGTAAAGGGGTAAGTGGGGAGGGCTTTCCATTGTTAAACTGGGTCTGAAAAAATGTTACATATTCTTATTACATGAGCTTAAAATCCAAACAACTGTCCTGTTATCAATGGTGTGAAGATGAGGCTAATCTCCGCTCATAAATCACACACTCAGGACCTCTGTTTTCTGCTGCATTCTTCACAGGCGTCTTTAATATTCATTCCCTAAGTATTTGAATTATGCTGCTGGTTTTGTCAGATGGCAAATACCTTTAACACATTTCACATAGGAAGTAAGTTGGGATACTGAGCTGTTGATTAACTATATCCCCATAATTCTCAATAAAGTGATAGCCAGTGCAAACAGTGGAGCTCCATTAAGCACTAAATGACACCAATATTCAGCTTCATTGTGAATGTTCCCCTTCACACCTACGTGTGAACAGTGATGTATAAATACTTTGAGGGCTAAGTAATAAATCCTCAAGATTCATCATTTCCATCCTGCACTTTATGAAAATGTGAACGCTTGGCAGAGCTTCGTTATCACGTCACCAGTTGATACTTGTAGAGACTATACTGCAATCAAGAATAAAAGCATCATAAATAAAGCATAAACAATACAGAATTATAAAACATAATTTTATCATTTTTGGATGAAGTTTTTAGCCCAGGGCAGTCAACTATTTTAAGTTGCTAATATGCTTGTCACTATGTATATCCCCTATGTAAGGTCTCTTTCATGCCAACTTTATTGGCTGTCAGAAGAATAGATTTGCATAGTAAAAAAAAAAAAGGCTATATGGGTTCCAACTACAGAGGTGCTACTGGGTGATGGAGGTGCTGACAGGTCATGCCCCCAGATCCTGGGCGCTTTGGCAGGGGAATTTCGATTGCAGGGCTAAGGCAATGAACTAAATTGTTGCCCCCAGGTAAAGAAAAACCTAGCTATGCCTCTGGCCAAATGGACGCCAAAAGTATGTTAAAAACACATGTATAGCGCAATAGCAAACAGGTTCAGTTCAGCAGTTTGGATGCATCATTTCGCTGACGGCAGAGTAAAAGATTACTGGTGGCTGCAGCATAATATCTTCTAAATGTATCAACCAACACCCCCAAAGTTTGTGAGGTGGTAAATAAACCACCTACATACAGTTTTTTTCTTTATAGGTATGTTATTGGCCATTAATAACGCAGAAAAATGGACAGTCTGAAGGCGCTAAACCTAAATTTACAGCTAAAGTCACAGATATGTGTATAAGGCTGCTTTCACACTCGCTTTTGGTGCGGATCCGTCATGGATCTGCAAAGACGGATCCGTTGAGATAATACAATCGTCTGCATCCGTTTGTATTATCTTTAACATAGCCAAGGCGGATCCGTCTTGAACACCATTTGAAAGTCAATGGGGGACGGATCCGTTTTCTATTGTGCCAGATTGTGTCATAGAAAACGGATCCGTCCCCATGGACTTACATTGTGTGCCAGGTCGGATCAGTTTGGCTCAGTTTCGTCAGACGGACACCAAAACGCTGCAAGCAGTGTTTTGGTGTCCGCCTCCAAAGCAGAATGGAGCCGGAACGGAGGCAAACTGATGTATTCTGAGCGGATCCTTATCCATTCAGAATGCATTAGGGCAAAACTGATCCGTTTTGAACCGCTTGTGAGAGCCCTGAACGGATCTCAGAAACGGAAAGCCAAAACGCGAGTGTGAAAGTAGCCTAAAGAAAATACAATATGTGTGTATATATATATATATGGAAAGAAAAGGTAAAGTCCAGCTTTCTAAAAATATATTGATCCTTTATTTAATGCTGCGGTAAAAAAATCTGTTTCCAAACAACAGTATATAGTATACAGTATAGGTATATATATGTTTATACAGTATATAGTATACAGTATAGGTATAGATGTTTATACAGTATATAGTATACAGTATAGGTATAGATGTTTATACAGTATATAGTATACAGTATAGGTATATATGTTTATACAGTATATAGTCTACAGTATAGGTATAGATGTTTATACAGTATATAGTATACAGTATAGGTATATATGTTTATACAGTATATAGTATACAGTATAGGTATATATGTTTATACAGTATATAGTATACAGTATAGGTATATATATGTTTATACAGTATATAGTATACAGTATAGGTATAGATGTTTATACAGTATATAGTATACAGTATAGGTATAGATGTTTATACAGTATATAGTATACAGTATAGGTATATATGTTTATACAGTATATAGTATACAGTATAGGTATATATATGTTTATACAGTATATAGTATACAGTATAGGTATAGATGTTTATACAGTATATAGTATACAGTATAGGTATAGATGTTTATACAGTATATAGTATACAGTATAGGTATATATGTTTATACAGTATATAGTCTACAGTATAGGTATAGATGTTTATACAGTATATAGTATACAGTATAGGTATATATGTTTATACAGTATATAGTATACAGTATAGGTATATATGTTTATACAGTATATAGTATACAGTATAGGTATATATGCTTATACAGTATATAGTATACAGTATAGGTATATATGTTTATACAGTATATAGTGTACAGTATAGGTATATATGTTTATACAGTATATAGTGTACAGTATAGGTATATATGTTTTTACAGTATATAGTATACAGTATAGGTATATATGCTTATAGAGTATAGAGTGTACAGTATAGGTATAGATGTTTACACAGTATATAGTATACAGTATAGGTATATATGTTTATACAGTATATAGTATACAGTATAGGTATATATGTTTATACAGTATATAGTATACAGTATAGGTATAGATGTTTATACAGTATATAGTATACAGTATAGGTATATATGCTTATACAGTATATAGTATACAGTATAGGTATATATGTTTATACAGTATATAGTGTACAGTATAGGTATATATGCTTATAGAGTATATAGTGTACAGTATAGGTATATATGTTTACACAGTATATAGTATACAGTATAGGTATAGATGTTTACACAGTATATAGTATACAGTATAGGTATATATGCTTATACAGTATATAGTATACAGTATAGGTATATATGTTTATACAGTATATAGTATACAGTATAGGTATAGATGTTTATACAGTATATAGTATACATTATAGGTATAGATGTTTATACAGTATATAGTATACAGTATATAGTATACAGTATAGGTATATATATGTTTATACAGTATATAGTATACAGTATAGGTATATATGTTTATACAGTATATAGTATACAGTATAGGTATAGATGTTTATACAGTATACAGTATAGGTATAGATGTTTATACAGTATATAGTATACAGTATATAGTATACAGTATAGGTATATATGTTTATACAGTATATAGTATACAGTATAGGTATATATGTTTATACAGTATATAGTATACAGTATAGGTATATATGTTTATACAGTATATAGTATACAGTATAGGAATAGATGTTTATACAGTATATAGTATACAGTATATAGTATACAGTATAGGTATAGATGTTTATACAGTATATAGTATACAGTATAGGTATAGATGTTTATACAGTATATAGTATACAGTATAGGTATAGATGTTTATACAGTATATAGTATACAGTATAGGTATATATGTTTATACAGTATATAGTATACAGTATATAGTATACAGTATAGGTATAGATGTTTATACAGTATATAGTATACAGTATAGGTATAGATGTTTATACAGTATATAGTATACAGTATAGGTATATATGCTTATACAGTATATAGTATACAGTATAGGTATATATGCTTATACAGTATATAGTATACAGTATAGGTATAGATGTTTATACAGTATATAGTATACAGTATAGGTATATATGCTTATACAGTATATAGTATACAGTATAGGTATATATGCTTATACAGTATATAGTATACAGTATAGGTATATATATGTGTATACAGTATAGGTATATATGTTTATACAGTATATAGTATACAGTATAGGTATAGATGTTTATACAGTATATAGTGTACAGTATAGGTATATATGTTTATAGAGTATATAGTGTACAGTATAGGTATAGATGTTTATACAGTATATAGTATACAGTATAGGTATATATGCTTATACAGTATATAGTATACAGTATAGGTATATATGTTTATAGAGTATATAGTGTACAGTATAGGTATATATGTGTATAGAGTATATAGTGTACAGTATAGGTATAGATGTTTATACAGTATATAGTGTACAGTATAGGTATAGATGTTTATACAGTATATAGTATACAGTATAGGTATAGATGTTTATACAGTATATAGTATACAGTATAGGTATAGATGTTTATACAGTATATAGTGTACAGTATAGGTATATATGTTTATACAGTATATAGTATACAGTATAGGTATAGATGTTTATACAGTATATAGTATACAGTATATAGTATACAGTATAGGTATATATATGTTTATACAGTATATAGTATACAGTATAGGTATATATGTTTATACAGTATATAGTATACAGTATAGGTATAGATGTTTATACAGTATACAGTATAGGTATAGATGTTTATACAGTATATAGTATACAGTATATAGTATACAGTATAGGTATATATGTTTATACAGTATACAGTATAGGTATAGATGTTTATACAGTATATAGTATACAGTATAGGTATATATGTTTATACAGTATATAGTATACAGTATAGGTATATATGTTTATACAGTATATAGTATACAGTATAGGTATAGATGTTTATACAGTATATAGTATACAGTATAGGTATAGATGTTTATACAGTATATAGTATACAGTATAGGAATAGATGTTTATACAGTATATAGTATACAGTATAGGTATATATGCTTATACAGTATATAGTATACAGTATAGGTATATATGCTTATACAGTATATAGTATACAGTATAGGTATATATATGTGTATACAGTATAGGTATATATGTTTATACAGTATATAGTATACAGTATAGGTATATATGCTTATACAGTATATAGTATACAGTATAGGTATAGATGTTTATACAGTATATAGTATACAGTATAGGTATAGATGTTTATACAGTATATAGTATACAGTATAGGTATATATGCTTATACAGTATATAGTCTACAGTATAGGTATAGATGTTTATACAGTATATAGTATACAGTATAGGTATATATGCTTATACAGTATATAGTCTACAGTATAGGTATAGATGCTTATACAGTATATAGTACACAGTATAGGTATATATGCTTATACAGTATATAGTATACAGTATAGGTATATATATGTGTATACAGTATAGGTATATATGTTTATACAGTATATAGTATACAGTATAGGTATAGATGTTTATACAGTATATAGTGTACAGTATAGGTATATATGTTTATAGAGTATATAGTGTACAGTATAGGTATAGATGTTTATACAGTATATAGTATACAGTATAGGTATAGATGTTTATACAGTATATAGTATACAGTATAGGTATATATGCTTATACAGTATATAGTGTACAGTATAGGTATATATGTTTATACAGTATATAGTATACAGTATAGGTATAGATGTTTATACAGTATATAGTATACAGTATAGGTATAGATGTTTATACAGTATATAGTATACAGTATAGGTATAGATGTTTATACAGTATATAGTATACAGTATAGGTATAGATGTTTATACAGTATATAGTATACAGTATAGGTATATATGCTTATACAGTATATAGTATACAGTATAGGTATATATGTTTATAGAGTATATAGTGTACAGTATAGGCATAGATGTTTATACAGTATATAGTGTACAGTATAGGTATAGATGTTTATACAGTATATAGTATACAGTATAGGTATAGATGTTTATACAGTATATAGTATGCAGTATAGGTATAGATGTTTATACAGTATATAGTATACAGTATAGGTATATATGTTTATACAGTATATATTATACAGTATAGGTATAGATGTTTATACAGTATATAGTGTACAGTATAGGTATAGATGTTTATACAGTATATAGTGTACAGTATAGGTATATATGTTTATACAGTATATAGTCTACAGTATAGGTATATATGTTTATACAGTATATAGTATACAGTATAGGTATATATGTTTATACAGTATATAGTATACAGTATAGGTATATATGTTTATACAGTATATAGTATACAGTATAGGTATAGATGTTTATACAGTATATAGTATACAGTATAGGTATAGATGTTTATACAGTATATAGTATACAGTATAGGTATAGATGTTTATACAGTATATAGTGTACAGTATAGGTATAGATGTTTATACAGTATATAGTGTACAGTATAGGTATATATGTTTATACAGTATATAGTCTACAGTATAGGTATATATGTTTATACAGTATATAGTATACAGTATAGGTATATATGTTTATACAGTATATAGTATACAGTATAGGTATATATGTTTATACAGTATATAGTATACAGTATAGGTATAGATGTTTATACAGTATATACAGTATAGGTATATATGCTTATACAGTATATAGTATACAGTATAAGTATATATGTTTATACAGTATATAGTATACAGTATAGGTATAGATGTTTATACAGTATATAGTATACAGTATAGGTATATATGTTTATACAGTATATAGTGTACAGTATAGGTATAGATGTTTATACAGTATATAGTATACAGTATAGGTATATGCTTATAGAGTATATAGTGTACAGTATAGGTATAGATGTTTATACAGTATATAGTATACAGTATAGGTATATATGCTTATACAGTATATAGTATACAGTATAGGTATATATGTTTATACAGTATATAGTGTACAGTATAGGTATAGATGTTTATACAGTATATAGTATACAGTATAGGTATATATGCTTATAGAGTATATAATGTACAGTATAGGTATAGATGTTTATACAGTATATAGTATACAGTATAGGTATAGATGTTTATACAGTATATAGTATACAGTATAGGTATAGATGTTTATACAGTATATAGTATACAGTATAGGTATATATGTTTTTACAGTATATAGTGTACAGTATAGGTATATATGTTTATAGAGTATATAGTGTACAGTATAGGTATAGATGTTTATACAGTATATAGTATACAGTATAGGTATAGATGTTTATACAGTATATAGTATACAGTATAGGTATATATGCTTATACAGTATATAGTATACAGTATAGGTATATATGTTTATACAGTATATAGTATACAGTATAGGTATAGATGTTTATACAGTATATAGTATACAGTATAGGTATATATGTTTATACAGTATATAGTATACAGTATAGGTATATATGTTTATACAGTATATAGTATACAGTATAGGTATATATGCTTATACAGTATATAGTATACAGTATAGGTATAGATGTTTATACAGTATATAGTATACAGTATAGGTATATATGTTTATACAGTATATAGTGTACAGTATAGGTATAGATGTTTATACAGTATATAGTGTACAGTATAGGTATAGATGTTTATACAGTATATAGTATACAGTATAGGTATAGATGTTTATACAGTATATAGTATACAGTATAGGTATAGATGTTTATACAGTATATAGTATACAGTATAGGTATAGATGTTTATACAGTATATAGTATACAGTATAGGTATAGATGTTTATACAGTATATAGTATACAGTATAGGTATATATGTTTATACAGTATATAGTATACAGTATAGGTATATATGCTTATACAGTATATAGTATACAGTATAGGTATATATGCTTATAGAGTATATAGTGTACAGTATAGGTATAGATGTTTATTCATTATATAGTATACAGTATAGGTATAGATGTTTATACAGTATATAGTGTACAGTATAGGTATAGATGTTTATACAGTATATAGTATACAGTATAGGTATAGATGTTTATACAGTATATAGTATACAGTATAGGTATAGATGTTTATACAGTATATAGTATACAGTATAGGTATAGATGTTTATACAGTATATAGTATACAGTATAGGTATATATGTTTATACAGTATATAGTATACAGTATAGGTATAGATGTTTACACAGTATATAGTATACAGTATAGGTATATATGCTTATACAGTATATAGTATACAGTATAGGTATATATGTTTATACAGTATATAGTCTACAGTATAGGTATAGATGTTTATACAGTATATAGTATACAGTATAGGTATATATGCTTATACAGTATATAGTATACAGTATAGGTATATATGTTTATACAGTATATAGTATACAGTATAGGTATATATGTTTATACAGTATATAGTGTACAGTATAGGTATATATGTTTATACAGTATATAGTATACAGTATAGGTATAGATGTTTATACAGTATATAGTATACAGTATAGGTATATATGCTTATACAGTATATAGTTTACAGTATAGGTATAGATGTTTACACAGTATATAGTATACAGTATAGGTATATATGCTTATACAGTATATAGTCTACAGTATAGGTATAGATGTTTATACAGTATATAGTATACAGTATAGGTATATATGCTTATAGAGTATATAGTGTACAGTATAGGTATATATGTTTATACAGTATATAGTGTACAGTATAGGTATATATGTTTATAAAGTATATAGTATACAGTATAGGTATATATGCTTATACAGTATATAGTATACAGTATAGGTATAGATGTTTACACAGTATATAGTCTACAGTATAGGTATAGATGTTTATACAGTATATAGTATACAGTATAGGTATATATGCTTATACAGTATATAGTGTACAGTATAGGTATATATGTTTATACAGTATATAGTGTACAGTATAGGTATATATGTTTATACAGTATATAGTTTACAGTATAGGTATAGATGTTTACACAGTATATAGTATACAGTATAGGTATATATGCTTATACAGTATATAGTCTACAGTATAGGTATAGATGTTTATACAGTATATAGTATACAGTATAGGTATATATGCTTATAGAGTATATAGTGTACAGTATAGGTATATATGTTTATACAGTATATAGTCTACAGTATAGGTATAGATGTTTATACAGTATATAGTATACAGTATAGGTATATATGCTTATACAGTATATAGTATACAGTATAGGTAAAGATGTTTATACAGTATATAGTATACAGTACAGGTATATATGTTTATACAGTATATAGTGTACAGTATAGGTATATATGTTTATACAGTATATAGTATACAGTATAGGTATAGATGTTTATACAGTATATAGTATACAGTATAGGTATATATGCTTATACAGTATATAGTATACAGTATAGGTATATATGTTTATACAGTATATAGTATACAGTATAGGTATATATGTTTATACAGTATATAGTGTACAGTATAGGTATATATGTTTATACAGTATATAGTATACAGTATAGGTATATATGTTTATACAGTATATAGTATACAGTATAGGTATATATGCTTATAGAGTATATAGTGTACAGTATAGGTATATATGTTTATACAGTATATAGTGTACAGTATAGGTATATATGTTTATACAGTATATAGTCTACAGTATAGGTATAGATGTTTATACAGTATATAGTATACAGTATAGGTATAGATGTTTATACAGTATATAGTATACAGTATAGGTATATATGTTTATACAGTATATAGTATACAGTATAGGTATAGATGTTTATACAGTATATAGTGTACAGTATAGGTATAGATGTTTATACAGTATATAGTATACAGTATAGGTATAGATGTTTATACAGTATATAGTATACAGTATAGGTATAGATGTTTATACAGTATATAGTATACAGTATAGGTATATATGTTTATACAGTATATAGTATACAGTATAGGTATAGATGTTTACACAGTTTATAGTATACAGTATAGGTATATATGCTTATACAGTATATAGTATACAGTATAGGTATATATGTTTATACAGTATATAGTCTACAGTATAGGTATAGATGTTTATACAGTATATAGTATACAGTATAGGTATATATGTTTATACAGTATATAGTATACAGTATAGGTATATATGTTTATACAGTATATAGTGTACAGTATAGGTATATATGTTTATACAGTATATAGTGTACAGTATAGGTATAGATGTTTACACAGTATATAGTATACAGTATAGGTATAGATGTTTATACAGTATATAGTATACAGTATAGGTATATATGTTTATACAGTATATAGTCTACAGTATAGGTATAGATGTTTATACAGTATATAGTATACAGTATAGGTATAGATGTTTATACAGTATATAGTATACAGTATAGGTATATATGCTTATACAGTATATAGTATACAGTATAGGTATAGATGTTTATACAGTATATAGTATACAGTACAGGTATATATGTTTATACAGTATATAGTGTACAGTATAGGTATATATGTTTATACAGTATATAGTATACAGTATAGGTATAGATGTTTATACAGTATATAGTATACAGTATAGGTATATATGCTTATACAGTATATAGTATACAGTATAGGTATATATGTTTATACAGTATATAGTATACAGTATAGGTATATATGTTTATACAGTATATAGTATACAGTATAGGTATATATGTTTATACAGTATATAGTCTACAGTATAGGTATAGATGTTTATACAGTATATAGTATACAGTATAGGTATATATGTTTATACAGTATATAGTATACAGTATAGGTATATATGTTTATACAGTATATAGTGTACAGTATAGGTATATATGTTTATACAGTATATAGTATACAGTATAGGTATAGATATTTATACAGTATATAGTATACAGTATAGGTATATATGCTTATACAGTATATAGTATACAGTATAGGTATATATGCTTATACAGTATATAGTGTACAGTATAGGTATATATGTTTATACAGTATATAGTGTACAGTATAGGTATATATGTTTATACAGTATATAGTGTACAGTATAGGTATAGATGTTTATACAGTATATAGTATACAGTATAGGTATAGATGTTTATACAGTATATAGTATACAGTATAGGTATATATGTTTATACAGTATATAGTATACAGTATAGGTATATATGTTTATACAGTATATAGTATACAGTATAGGTATATATGTTTATACAGTATATAGTCTACAGTATAGGTATAGATGTTTATACAGTATATAGTATATAGTATAGGTATATATGCTTATACAGTATATAGTATACAGTATAGGTTTATATGTTTATACAGTATATAGTGTACAGTATAGGTATATATGTTTATACAGTATATAGTCTACAGTATAGGTATAGATGTTTATACAGTATATAGTATACAGTATAGGTATATATGCTTATACAGTATATAGTATACAGTATAGGTATATATGTTTATACAGTATATAGTATACAGTATAGGTATAGATGTTTATACAGTATATAGTATACAGTATAGGTATAGATGTTTATACAGTATATAGTATACAGTATAGGTATAGATGTTTATACAGTATATAGTATACAGTATAGGTATATATGCTTATACAGTATATAGTATACAGTATAGGTATAGATGTTTATACAGTATATAGTATACAGTACAGGTATATATGTTTATACAGTATATAGTGTACAGTATAGGTATATATGTTTATACAGTATATAGTATACAGTATAGGTATAGATGTTTATACAGTATATAGTAAACAGTATAGGTATATATGCTTATACAGTATATAGTATACAGTATAGGTATATATGTTTATACAGTATATAGTATACAGTATAGGTATATATGTTTATACAGTATATAGTGTACAGTATAGGTATATATGTTTATACAGTATATAGTATACAGTATAGGTATATATGTTTATACAGTATATAGTATACAGTATAGGTATATATGCTTATAGAGTATATAGTGTACAGTATAGGTATATATGTTTATACAGTATATAGTGTACAGTATAGGTATATATGTTTATACAGTATATAGTCTACAGTATAGGTATAGATGTTTATACAGTATATAGTATACAGTATAGGTATATATGTTTATACAGTATATATTCTACAGTATAGGTATAGATGTTTATACAGTATATAGTATACAGTATAGGTATATATGCTTATACAGTATATAGTATACAGTATAGGTATAGATGTTTATACAGTATATAGTATACAGTATAGGTATAGATGTTTACACAGTATATAGTATACAGTATAGGTATATATGTTTATACAGTATATAGTATACAGTATAGGTATATATGTTTATACAGTATATAGTATACAGTATAGGTATATATGCTTATACAGTATATAGTATACAGTATAGGTATAGATGTTTATACAGTATATAGTATACAGTATAGGTATAGATGTTTACACAGTATATAGTATACAGTATAGGTATATATGTTTATACAGTATATAGTATACAGTATAGGTATATATGTTTATACAGTATATAGTATACAGTATAGGTATATATGTTTATACAGTATATAGTATACAGTATAGGTATAGATGTTTACACAGTATATAGTATACAGTATAGGTATATATGCTTATACAGTATATAGTATACAGTATAGGTATATATGTTTATACAGTATATAGTATACAGTATAGGTATAGATGTTTATACAGTATATAGTATACAGTATAGGTATATATGCTTATACAGTATATAGTATACAGTATAGGTATATATGTTTATACAGTATATAGTATACAGTATAGGTATATATGTTTATACAGTATATAGTGTACAGTATAGGTATATATGTTTATACAGTATATAGTATACAGTATAGGTATATATGTTTATACAGTATATAGTATACAGTATAGGTATATATGTTTATACAGTATATAGTATACAGTATAGGTATATATGTTTATACAGTATATAGTATACAGTATAGGTATAGATGTTTATACAGTATATAGTATACAGTATAGGTATATATGTTTATACAGTATATAGTATACAGTATAGGTATATATGCTTATAGAGTATATAGTGTACAGTATAGGTATATATGTTTATACAGTATATAGTGTACAGTATAGGTATATATGTTTATACAGTATATAGTCTACAGTATAGGTATAGATGTTTATACAGTATATAGTATACAGTATAGGTATAGATGTTTATACAGTATATAGTCTACAGTATAGGTATAGATGTTTATACAGTATATAGTATACAGTATAGGTATATATGCTTATACAGTATATAGTATACAGTATAGGTATAGATGTTTATACAGTATATAGTATACAGTATAGGTATATATGCTTATACAGTATATAGTATACAGTATAGGTATAGATGTTTATACAGTATATAGTATACAGTATAGGTATAGATGTTTACACAGTATATAGTATACAGTATAGGTATATATGTTTATACAGTATATAGTCTACAGTATAGGTATAGATGTTTATACAGTATATAGTATACAGTATAGGTATATATGCTTATACAGTATATAGTATACAGTATAGGTATATATGTTTATACAGTATATAGTATACAGTATAGGTATAGATGTTTACACAGTATATAGTATACAGTATAGGTATATATGTTTATACAGTATATAGTATACAGTATAGGTATATATGTTTATACAGTATATAGTATACAGTATAGGTATATATGCTTATACAGTATATAGTATACAGTATAGGTATATATGCTTATACAGTATATAGTATACAGTATAGGTATATATGCTTATACAGTATATAGTATACAGTATAGGTATATATGTTTATACAGTATATAGTATACAGTATAGGTATATATGTTTATACAGTATATAGTATACAGTATAGGTATATATGTTTATACAGTATATAGTATACAGTATAGGTATATATGCTTATACAGTATATAGTATACAGTATAGGTATATATGCTTATACAGTATATAGTATACAGTATAGGTATAGATGTTTACACAGTATATAGTATACAGTATAGGTATATATGTTTATACAGTTTATAGTATACAGTATAGGTATATATGCTTATACAGTATATAGTATACAGTATAGGTATATATGTTTATACAGTATATAGTATACAGTATAGGTATATATGTTTATACAGTATATAGTATACAGTATAGGTATATATGCTTATACAGTATATAGTATACAGTATAGGTATAGATGTTTACACAGTATATAGTATACAGTATAGGTATATATGTTTATACAGTTTATAGTATACAGTATAGGTATATATGCTTATACAGTATATAGTATACAGTATAGGCATATGAATGTGAATGTGTGAAGAACACTGTATAGTACGGTGTAAAAAAGCAATCAGGTTATGATTTAGGATTAGAAAATCACTTGAAAGAGTTAAATAGGTGTCAATTAGGAGATTTTCTCTGTCTTTAAGAGGCACCAAATCTCTTTGTGGGCTTGGATTGATCTTTCATGTAGACAGGCAGGTCTTGGAGATGCTTAACCTGATCTATTGATCCCGTAGTAGACAGACAATGGGGATATTACATTGCAATTAACTGGAATGGTAGTTTTCCTGCCCAGAGGTATTTGAGGATCTTGTTCATAAAGCCCATATTACACAAGCATACTTCTGTTCCAGAATGGTGTGCTACATCATTGATGACCAGCAGATGTGTAAGGGGACGCCGCCACCTCAGCACAAGTCTGCACAGTTAGTCAAATCTGCTGAAATGTCTTACTGAAGACTGTATACATCCTAATAATGTTAAAGAAACAAATCAAGAAGATATTTGATACCAGTGGATACACCGCATGGTCCTGAGTGCAAATCCAACCTGGGCTAAATTTGTGTGGAATGTCACATTAATTGGCTTCCTCTGAGACTCAGCATTTAGCCCGGATGGAAACTGATGGCAGCCATTGCAATCTGTGTGCAGGACTGTTGACTATGTTGGTGCTATATACTTAATGGATATCAAATAATAAGATCAGCACAGAGAGAGGGCCTCTTTGCCTCATGCTGTTTAATAATGCAAATTAGTGAAATTGCAGATAACTGGAGTTGCAGAAAACTACTTTAACCCCTCCAGGACCAAGCTATTTTTCACCTTAAGGACCAGGCCAAATATTGGAAATCTGACATGGCTGCTTTATGTGTTAATAACTTTGGAACGTTTTAACTTAGGCCTCCTGCACATGACCTGCGGCCCATTGCCGTATTGCGGACCGCATTTGCAGATCCGCAATACATGGGCGCCGTTCCGTGGGCATTCTGCATCACAGATGCAGACCCATTCACTTCAATAGGTCCAGAAATCCGGAGAAGCGGAATGGTGTGGAATGGAAGCACGGAACGGAAACCTACGGAAGAATTACAGAGTGCTTCCATGGGATTTCGTCCCGTACTTCCGTTCCGCAAAAAGATAGAACATGTCCTATCTTTTTGCAGAACGGGCGGATCGCGGACCCATTAAAGTGAATGGGTCCGCGATCCGCTGTGGCTGCCCCACAGTCGGTGTTCGTGCATTGCGGCACGGCCACAGCCACGGTGCACACAAGTTCGTGTGCAGGGGGCCTTATCCAAGCCATTCAGAGATTGTTTTCTTGTGACACATTGTACTTCATGACATTGGTAAATTTGAGTCAATATATTTCACTATTATTTATTTTAAAAAATCTACAAAACTTGATTTTAAGAGATATAGTGATACCTCATACAATAGTTATTACTTTATATTTCCCATATGTCTACTTTATGTTGGTATCATTTTGTAAATGTCATTTTAATTTTTGGGATGTTAGATGGATTAAATAAAATAAATAAATTTGAATTTGAATTTCAATTTTTGAAAATTTTTAAAACCCGCTTTTTAAAGGACCAATTCAGTTCTGAAGTCACTTTGAGGTCCTTACATAATACTACTACTCATAAATTACCCCATTTTAGAAACGACAAGTTATTCATATATGATTTTACAAACTTTGTTAACTCTTTAGGTGTCCTACAAAATTAAAGTAAAATAGAGGAAACATTTCAAAATTTCACTTCTTTTTGCAGATTTTCCATTTTAAAGGAAGCAACAAAACAAAACTCAATATTTATTACCCTGATTCTGCAGTTTACAGAAACACCCCATATATAGTAGTAAACTGCTGTATTTATTTTTTGCAGCGTTCACCTGACAGGTTAGATCATTATTTTTATAGAGCAGGTTGTTACAGACACGACAATTCCAAATATGTCTATTTTTATTTGTTTGTTTCAGTTTTACATAATAAAGCATTTTTTTAAAAACATCATTTTTGTGTCTCCATTTTCTGAAAGCCATATGTTTTATTTTTCTGCCGATCGTCTTGTGTAGGGGCTCGTTTTTTGAGGAAAGAGTTGACATTTTTATTGGTACCACTTTTTGGTACAAGTTTTTGATTGTTCAATATTGCACTTTTTTGGGGAAAGGTGACCCAAAAATTGTGTTTTTCCAGTTTTTATATTTTTTTTTATGGCATTCATGTGAAGGGGCAGATCATGTGATATTTTTATAGAGCTAGTTGTTACGGATGCAGCAGTATCTAATATGTAAATTGTTTTGTTTATTAATTTTTCAATAAAAAAGTATTTTTGAAAAAGAAAATTGTTTTTATGTCTCCATTTTCTGAAAGCCATATATATATATATATTTTTTTTCTATTGATTGTCTTGTGTGAGGGCTTGTTTTTTGCAGGAAGAGTTGATGTTATAATTGGTACAAATTTTGGGTACATAAGGTTTTTTGATTTTTAATATTACACTTTTTTGAGGGCAAGTTGAAAAAAAAACGTCTGTTTTGGCACAGATTTTATTTTTCTTACAGAGTTCACCTGAGGGGGTAGGTCATGTGATATGTTTATAAAGCCACTCGTTACAGAGGCGGCAATATAAAACATTTTTTTTTACTTTTAAAATAAACTGTTTATTTAGTGTTTTTTATAAAACACTTGCCATGGCAGCCATCGTCTCCCTGTCACTGCAGTGCGGGGGGCTGATGGAGATGCAGAGGGAGCCCCCTCCTTTTGCCATCCTCTTATAGGCTGCAGTCAGTGTTGATTGCAGCATATAAGGGGTTAATCCACTGGCAGTGTCCATTGTCATATAAATGGTGTGAACAATGTTGGCATTATTTTACGACTCAGCACTGATTATAAGCTCAGCTGTTCTGGATGGATTTACCTTTCCATAAAATGGGATGGAAATAGTTTGTGTGTTGTCTACATGCCCCAAGTCCCCTTCTGCATTGGGAATCATTGTGACAGCCCGACCCTTCCAATAGCATTATCTGCCTGAGTGTGCTTATACATTATCAAATTGTAGTAATTGCAGAGATCCTGAGAGACAGCCTATATGCAGAGCTGAATTAACCGTTCTGCTGGTTGCCATTGAATCTTGACCTGTAGTTTTTCCTACTGGAGATTACTGTACAATGTGTGGTGGGATTTTTACAGTTAAAGAGGACCTGTACTTGTATTTCCTGTAAACCAAGAATTCTGGAGAATGGTTTCTACAAGCTCTGCATTGTGTGGTTCCTCTGTTATTACTCCTAGAATTTTTAATACATTGACAACAGGATGTTACCATTCCCCTTGTGAAAGGGACTTGTCTCTGTAAGGGTACTTTCACACTTGCGGCAGGACGGATCCGACAGGCTGTTCACCATGTCGGATCCGTCCTTCCGCTATTTCGCCGTGCCGCCGGACCGCCGCTCCGTCCACATTGACTATATTGGGGACGGGGGCGGAGCTCCGGCGCAGCACGGAGGTGCACGGCAAAAGCCGCCGGACTAAAAAGTCCTGCATGTCCGATTTTTTAGTCCGGCAGCTTTCGCCGTGCACCGCCGTGCTGCGCCGGAGCTCCACCCCCGTCCCCATTATAGTCAATGGGGATGGAGCGGCGGTCCGGCGGCACGGCGAAATAGCGGAAGGACGGATCCGACATGGTGAACAGCCTGTCGGATCCGTCCTGCCGCAAGTGTGAAAGTAGCCTAAGGGACTTGTCAATGTAAAGGGACTTGCCAATGTAAAGGGACTTGTCTCTAAAGAATCAGCTCTGATTAGCCAGTCTCAGACTTTTCAAAGACACAAACCCAACTAAAACACCAAGTTGTCAATTTAAGCCTCATGCACCAGCCGTTGTTTTGGTCCGCATCTGAGACGCAGTTTTGGCGGCTCGGATGCGGACCCATTCACTTCAATGGGGCCGCAATGGGGCCGCAAAAGATGCAGACAGCACTCCATGTGCTGTCCGCATCCGTTGCTCCGTTCTGTGGCACTGCAAAAAATATATAACCTGTCCTATTCTTGCCCATTTTGCGGACAAGAATAGGCAGTTATATCAATAGCTGTCCGTGCCGTACTGCCATCCGTGTTTTGCAGATCCGTGATTTGCGGACCGCAAAACACACCACGGTTGTGTGCATGTAGTCTTATTTATAAAACACAACGGCACCGCAACAAACATAAATATTGAAAACACCCACAGAACTAAGATTAAACCAGTAAGGACATTAAACCGCAGTGAGGTGGGCTGAGAGATATATATATATATATGTATATAAAGAATGTGTATATAAAGAGTAAACAAAAGAAGATATCCGACTAGTACTTACCCAGATCTTCGATGGTACCAGCATACAAAAAAAGTCTGGACCATACAAAACGAGATCCAGTCCAGGTCTTTGCAGGATCCACCAGCAGCATAAAAGGTAATACACTGCAGTCAGAGGGCTACCACTGATGAAGAAGGCAGCTAAGTCCTTCGAAACGCGTCTGGTGACCTCCCTCTATTAACTGCCAAAAGAATTATACCCTGGAAGCGCTTCCCAACAACCGACAAAGACCCCCAGCGAAAGTCTTCAACCAAGTCCGACTAGGACAAGCGAGACGCCAAAGAAGTGACGTCATACCCACGCGGCACGCCGAGAAGACCGGGAAACAGACACAACAGAGCGCATTGAGATCGCTCCAACAGCCGGGACATCCAAAACCTCACAAAGAAGGTACACAGTCAGGGTGCAGCTCTTTCCAATGTGTGGGACGCCACACTAAGCCCAGCACCTGACTGCTACAAACTTTTTCATTTTTATTCATATATTCATATATGTTTTTTTTCGTTTATATATACCTTTTTACATACCTTTTTACTTATCTTTTTCCGGTCTGCCTATACATATTTACTCCCACATTTTTTCATTTTGATGAACTGTACACAAATGGACAGAGCCATATATTGTACCGACAGTAGGTGAAAACTACCACCAGACAACCACTGTATTGTCACCACCTGACAATCACCGCATTGTCACACTGCCGCCTGCGCAATTTCTACTGTGCACCTCCACCGCTGCCTATGATCTTATATATTTTTTATTCTATTAACTTTATCCCTCAGAAGATTCTTATATATAATTTCGAATCTCATCCTCTAGAACTTCTACATCCTTAGAACTTCTATATACTTTTTATGCTCCTAAACGTATTTTTATAAAAAATAAATACATTTTTTTAATACCATCTGTGTATACTGCTTACTTAGCGTTACTGATAGATGTAGAGTGCCGGTCCTTCACTATATACATTACTGTTATAAACCGCCTTTTCTGACCGGGTGAGTCAGTTCAGAACCAGAGCACCTACCCATTGTATAGACCAGGTGAGCCACCAATAACCCACCAGTCTTATTTATATACAGATATTTTAGAGTAGGGGGACCACCAGGTCCTGTTTAAGAAAAGGGAAACCATTAAAGCAAGCTTTGTGGGGATATTGAGCTAAAACACTGGGAGATTTCAGCTCTGCATCCTACAGAATTGTCACTGTAGGTCTGAGCTGTAATACAGACTAGTGCTTGATAAGTAATACAATAGTTTGCATAAATAGAACATTTGAAAAAATATATATATCCATCAGGTTTAACCAAGAGATGGGAGGGGATGTTAATTAAGGGAATGAGAGTGAGAAGCTAAGATTCTACCCATTTTTATAAGTATTAATGTTATTTAATTCTAAGAATTCATTTAAGCCTTTTTTAACACTACCCACTGTTCCTGCTGTGACCATGTCTGAAGGTAGACTATTACACAGATGGTGGAGAAGCTTTGTCACCTCTGGAGACTGAACTTTATCTTCTCCAGTCGGAGGCAGTTTTTATTTGGGCCATTGATATATTTGTATAGGTTAATCATGCCACCACCTTTAGATGCCTCTTGTCAAGAATAAATACATGTAGTTATTGTAATCTTTTCTTATAACTAAGACCCTCCATGACCCTTATCAGTTTAGTTGCTCTCCTCTGTACTTTTTCCAGCTGGAGAGCGTCCTTTCTATGGACTGGTGCCCAGAACTGAACTGCATATTCCAGATGAGGCTGCACCAACGCTTTGTAAAGTGGTAATATTAAATCCCTGCCCCGCAACTCCATGCCTTGCCTAATACATGACAATATCCTGGTAGCCTTAGAAGCAGCTGATTGACATTGTATACTGTAATTTAATCTATGATCTATATGGACACCCAAATCCTTCTCTACAAGTGACTCTCCCAGCGTTACTTCCCCTAGGGCAGTGGTGGCGAACCTATGGCACGGGTGCCAGAGGCGGCACTCAGAGCCCTTTCTGTGGGCACCCGCGCCCTGTAAAAAGTCTATGGTATACCAATATTTCTTAGACTTTTCCTGCAATTCATCAGCGCAGGGCATGCTATGAATGGCACAAGCAGCGCATTGAATGCAGACAGGCTGTTAACACTAAATGATAAAGTACATGGAAGATATACTATACTGGACTGTAGTATTCAGGCTAAATTACCCTGTCGGCATTCTGTAATAAATAAGTGGGTTTTAGGTTGAGGTTTGGGTACTCTGTCTCCAAAAGGTTCACCATTACTGCCCCTGATTGTAAATTATTACTACCCAGATGCTTAACTTCACACTTCTCCACATTGAATCTCATTTGCCAGATGGATGCCCAAACATTCAGTGTTCTATGTACTTGTCTGGTACTTAAGTGGTTAAATGGGTGTAAATGTATTGTAGTAGAAGGGATATTTAGCAGTGATGACACATGTATTTCCTTGGTTTCCACATGTATGCAAAATAGTTCTCCAGAAGGAGGAAAAATTCTAGTAGTAGCATTGCTCTAAGGACTCCCTTCTAGCAGAAGCCCAACACGGAGAATCTGGACCATTTATGAGACAGTGCCACATTTGGTCATTTTATCTAAAGGACCTGCACTTAAAGAGGACCTGTCACCTCTCCCGACATGTCTGTTTTAATAGCTACATGAATTTCCCATGTAATAACAATTCTGGAACATCTATTCTTATGGCTCTATGTTGTGCCATTCCTTTATTATTTCTATTAGAAGTTATGAATTAATTACTATTAGCCTTCAGTAAGGGTACAGAGGGGAGGTAACCAGTTGGGGGGGGGGGGGGGGTGTACCTGCACAAATTCACTCTATCCAATCAGTGCTGCCATTTTCAGACTCTGCAGGTACACACCCCCAACTGGTTAACACCCCTCTGTACCCTTACTGCAGACAGGTAGAGAATAATAGAGGAATGGGACAACATACAGACATAAAAATAGATGCTCCAGAATGGTTAGTATGTGGGGAATGCATGAAGCTATTAAAACAGGAATGTCAGGAGTGGTGAAAGGTCCTCTTTAAAACAAGAGTATGGAGACTTAAATATCATGGTCTGCATCCCAGTGGTCCTGCTTCTGAACCCTTGCGTTTCTTTGTCATGAAACGTAGATTACGTTAATGGTTATAAGTGCCTTCTTTGTAGCATTATATAAGATGGATATCACTATAAGAATGCTTACATCTGCAACAGGTCAGAGCAAGTGGCGTATTCTATTGTAATTAGAACAAAGAGCTTTGTGAATAAATGACCTGACAGCTTTATGTATAATTTTCAGCCCTTTATAATAATTATAATCTACTCATGGATTTCTCAATTAATAGATGAAAGGTAGAATGAAAAAAGTGCCAATAAAGGCTTTCCATTTGCAAAGTGTTATTAGGTATATATTAGGGGCTCCCGGGCGTTTGTCTAGTAACATGTTCTGTTTCATGTCAAACTCTGCCTTCTAACAGCACCATTTGTATCTCTTACATGCTCTTCTGGGAGCAATTAACAGTAATTAGCTCTGATAATTGGAACCATTAAGAGAAAAAGTTACATCTGCTAAGGAGAAAGAGAATCTAAGGGATGGGATTAAGTAATTCATTAATTCTCACACCCTTCTCCCTTGCTTTTATTCTGATCACATGATGGCAGATCAAGGGGGAAGTCCCGGCGTCTTGCAGACATGACTCCTTGTGAATGGGCATTCAAATTTACTATGATTATGGTAAATGATGGGCGAGAAAATGATATAATTGTCACATGGAATCATGGGGGGTTTCTGTTTATAGATCTTCAGATTCAAGTTTTGTGACATTTATAAATCAGTTTAGATAAATGGATTTCTGATAATAAATCACAGATTAAGGGGGATGTGCAGTGCAGGATAGTTATTAATATCAGATCAGCGAGGGTATGACTCCCACCATCCCTGACGATCAGCTGTTTGATGGGTCATGGTGTCCGTGTAAGCACTTGCATCTTTACCTGCGTGTCATCTCCTGCGGTGGCGGTGCAGTGTAGTGGCTGTACCACTGGTTCCTTGACCAAATCATTGTAATGCTGAGCTGTGCACTGAAATGAAAACTTGAGGGTCCAGCTACCATACACACACCAATTGGATTTCTGATAATAAATAACAGATTTAGGCCTCATGCACACAGTGATTTATTCCCGGAAATCACCTGCTTGTCAGTGAAGGAGACCTCTGCTATTAGATGCAACAATCTCCTCCACAGTATGGAGAGGAGAGAACACTAATGCCATCGTTCGTCTCCATACAGACTCATTGTTTATGGTAGCAGATAGTGATTAGACAGCACAATCTGCTGCCGGCAAATGATGATTCTTAAGCATGCTTAAAATCGTGATTGCCCAACGAATGTGCTTTATTGCTCATTGGGTAATTAGCTAAGCATTTAGGTCTGTATTACACAGCCAGATCATCACTAATGAGCGTTCCTACGAATGCTTGTTAGCAATGATCTGGCTGACCATTGGCAGGTCTAATACAGCCCTAATACTGATGACCTATCCTCAGGATGGATTATCAACAGGGTCGGACTGGGAACCTAAAGTAGCCCTGGAAAAAATATGAAAAGTGGCCCTGTTTTGTAGTTGAATCCAAATTGATGGAAGACAGGGCCAACAATACCATATTGTGGCAGATTATACCACCCCACCATAGCCAAATACCACTGTCCATCACAAAATACTGCCAGCAGCACAAAATAAATCCCCAAAAACTTCCACTGGCCGGCCCACTGGGTATCGGCCCACCGGGAAATTTCCCTGTAAGGGCTATGGTCAATCTGCCCCTGATTATCAACATCAGATCAGCAGTGGTATGACTCCCAGCATCAGCCATTTTTTGACAGGTTATAGCACTCATGCAAGCACTGCTTCTTGTTCAACCTTTTATACCCCGGAGGTTTTTTCATATTTGCATTTTCATTTTGTGCTCCCTGTCTTCCCAGAGCCATGACTTTTTTATTTTTCCGTTCATATAGACATATAAGTACTTGTTTTTTGTGGGACAAGTTGTAATTTCCAATGTCACCATTTAAAGAGGACCTTTCACCAGAATAAAACATCTAAACTGACTATACAGACGTGTAGAGCGGCGCCCAGGGATCCCCCTGCACTTACTGTTATCCCCGGGCGCCGCTCCGTTCTCCCGTTATAGCCTCCGGTATCTTCATAGTTAGGCTCCACCCAGGGGAACCTGCCGGCGTCTCATTCTCCCATGCTGTAGCGCTGGCCAATCGCAGCGCTCAGCTCATAGCCTGAGAGGCTTTTTTTTCTCTCAGGCTATGAGCTGAGCGCTGCGATTGGCCAGCGCTACAGCATGGGAGAATGAGACGCCGGCAGGTTCCCCTGGGTGGAGCCTAACTATGAAGATACCGGAGGCTATAACCGGAGAACGGAGCGGCGCCCGGGGATAACAGTAAGTGCAGGGGGATCCCTGGGCGCCGCTCTACATGTCTGTATAGTTAGTTTAGATGTTTTATTCTAGTGAAAGGTCCTCTTTAATATTGCGTATGGAGTGGAATTAGAAAAAAAAGCAATTGCACCACAGTTTCACGGGTTTTGTTATTTACAGTGTTCGATGTGTGTTAAAAATTACCAATTACATTCATTCTACAGGTCAGTACGAATCCTGCAATACCTTATATGTATAGTTTTTCTTGCGCTTTGATACTTTGAAAAAATCAGTTTTATTTTTTTGGCACCATATTTTGACCCCTAAAACTTTTTTGTAGTTATGTGTATGGAGCTGTGTGAGCATTCGTTTTTTGCAGGGCGATCTGTACTTTTCATTGATACCATTGGGGTGTGTATGACTTTTTGTTCACTATTTATTTAATTTTTTGTGGGAAATGAAGCAACCAAAAACTGCGAATCAGCTATTTTTAAAAAAAAATTTCATTTCACCGTCTGCCGTGTGGAGAAAATATTTTTATATTTTTTATAGTATGCGCGTTTTTACACATGGCAGAATATTTTTTTCATTTTTTTTGGGGGGGGGGGGAATGGAGGGTGAGTTGATTTTTTTTATATATATTTTTTTTTGCTCTATTTTTTCTTTTATATATTTTTTTTATAGTTCTCATAGGGAACAAGCAATCATTAGATTGCTATTCTTATAAACTTCAATGCATAGACTCCATGTACTAGTTTTCTATGGAGCCCTGCTACAGACAAGGGCTACATAGGAAACACTATGCAGCAGCCTCCTGTCATTCTCTATGACAAGGGTTGTTGCATACAAGCTCTGGTTCCTCTGATTGCCTGGAGGGAGCAGGAACATACCAGGAAGTGCGGCATCTGAACTGTTATGAAACAACAGGCACCCTGCTGCTATGGAGCACACTCCGCTCAGGAGCAGGAGCCATCCTGCTAGATCTGGCCAGCACTGTACTAGTACAGCACAGGTTGGGAAGGGGTTCAAGTTTACCTGTGTGTCATCTCCTGCACTGATTGCACAACCAAATCAATGTAATACTGAGCTGCACTGAAATATAAAACAACCACCCCACACCATGGTCCCAGCACTAGGACTTGTGTAACATTCCTTTGTGAAGGTCTCTTTATGAAGTTGTGGTCTTCAGATTAATCTTCAGCTATCATTGCATCTTAGAGAAATCTGTGACTCATAGGTGAAGACCCCCATTTCAGCATCCATTGCCATCTTACTGTGTACCATGATAGTCTTTGAGAGAGGTGGCATTGGAACACCTGGAGCTGGACTTCTGGCTTGTAGCCTAATGTTGTGCAAACGCCTGTTTGCTGGCCTAGGCTTGGGATGTTATGTTCAATTTCACTTGCAGTACAGAATGGATCACTATTCACCATTCTTCTAATCAGACGATCTGTCCGTGCAGAGGTTCTTCTCTCTGCACCTCTTGCTGTCATTCCAGTTCATCATTGTTCTCCCAACCACCAGGGATTCTATCCTCAGTTTGCAATAAGTGGCAATAACTGGCACATCAACAAATAGGCATCGGACACAAATCCCACATGATTTGATCCGATTTGTGAGGTTTCACGTGGCTAAAAAACTTTGCTTTCAATCTGGATTTTATGCCTCTCCCATATGCCACAGATTGGAGCTAGGTGCTTGATAACTTGATCATCTGCAGATCTTAGTGACACCTGCTCCTTCCTCGATTTGCATAACCTTATGGCTCGTCCTGCAATTTCAGGGTTGGGGGGTGTATATAGTAATGCTATCTGATACACACATACACAGTTCATACACATATATACACACATCTATATACACATTGCTTACATATACATATGCATACAGTGGATATAAAAAGTCTACACTAGACAGAGGGGATATGATAGAAACTTTTAAATACATAAAGGGAATCAACAAGGTAAAAGAGGAGAGAATATTTAAAAGAAGAAAAACTACTACAAGAGGACATAGTTTTAAATTAGAGGGGCAAAGGTTTAAAAGTAATATCAGGAAGTATTCCTTTACTGATAGAGTAGTGGACTCATGGAATAGTCTTCCTGCAGAAGTGGTAGCTGCAAATACAGTGAAGGAGTTTAAGCATGCATGGGATAGGCATAAGGCCATCCTTCATATAAGATAGGGCCAGGGACTATCCATAGGATTCAGTATATTGGGCAGACTAGATGGGCCAAATGCCGACACATTCTATGTTTCTATGTTACATTCCCCTGTTAAAATATCAGGTTTCTGTGCTGTAAAAAAATGAGACAAAGATAAATCATTTCAGAACTTTTTCCACCTTTTAATGTGACCTATAAACTGTACAACTCAATTGAAAAACAAACTGAAATCTTTTAGGTGGAGGGAAGAAAAAATATAAAAATAAAATAATATGGTTGCAAAAGTGTGCACACCCTTAGGCCTCATGCACATGACCGTTGTTTTGGTCCGCATCCGAGCCACATTCACTTCAATGGGGCCGCAAAAGATGCGGACAGCATCCGCATCCGTTGCTCCGTTCAGTGGCCCCGCAAAAAAAATATAAGATGTCCTATTCTTGTCCGTTTTGCGGACAAGAATAGGCATTTCTACAATGGGCCGCCCGTAATGTTCCGCAAATTGCGGAAGGCACACGGGCGGCTTCCGCGGTTTGCGGACTGCAAAAACTGGAACGGTCGTGTGCATGAGGCCTTAAACTAATACTTTGTTGAAGCACCTTTTGATTTTATTACAGCACAGCAGTCTTTTTGGGTATGAGTCTATCAGCATGGCACATTTTGACTTGGCAAGATTTGCCCCCTCTTCTTTGCAAAAACACTCCAAATCTGTCAGATTGCGAGGGCATCTCCTGTGCACAGCCCTCTTCAGATCACCCCACTGATTTTCAATCGGATTCAGGTCTGGGCTCTGGCTGGGCCATTCCAAAACTTTAATCTTATTCTGGTGAAGCCATTCCTTTGTTGATTTGGATGTATGCTTTGGGTCGTTGTCATGCTGAAAGATGAAGTTCCTCTTCATGTTCAACTTTCTAGCAGAAGCCTGAAGTTTTTGTGCCAATATTGACTGGTATTTAGAACTGTTCATAATTCCCTCTAGCTTAATTAAGGCCCCAGTTCCAGCTGAAGAAAAATAGCCCCAAAGCATGATGCTGCCACCACCATGCTTCACTGTGGTATGGTGTTCTTTTGGTGATGTGCAGTGTTGTTTTGGCGCCAAACATATCTTTTGGAATTATGGCCAAAAAGTTCAACCTTGGTTTCATCAGACCATAACACCTTTTCCCACATGCTTTTGGGAGACTTCAGATGTGTTTTTGCAAAATGTAGCCTGGCTTGGATGTTTTTCTTCGTAAGAAAAGGCTTTCATCTTGCCACTCTACCTCATAGCCCAGACATATGAAGAATTCGGGAGATTGTTGTCACATGTACCACACAGCCAATACTTGCCAGATATTCCTGCAGCTCCTTTAATGTTGCTGTAGGCCTCTTGATATCCTCCCAGGTCCGTTTTCTTCTTGTCTTTTCATCAATTTTGGAGGGACGGACAGTTCTTGGTAATGTCACTGTTGTGTCATATTTTATCCACTTGATGATGACTGTCTTCACTGTGTTCCATGGTATATCTAATACCTTGGAAATTCTTTTGTACCCTTCCCCTGACTGATGCCTTTTAACAATGAGATGCCTCTGATGCTTTGGAAGCTCTCTGGGGACTATGGCTTTTGCTGTGGGATGTGACTAAGAAAATTTCTGGAAAGACCAACTAGATCAGCTGAACTTTATTTGGGGTTAATCAGAGGCACTTTAAATGATGGCAGGTGTATGCTGACTCCTACTAAACATGATTTCGAATGTGATTGCTTAATTATGAACACAGCTACATCCCCAGTTATAAGAGGGTGTGCACACTTATGCAACCACATTATTATTTTGGTTTTTGTTTTCTTCCCTCCACCTAAAAGATTTCAGTTTGTTTTTCAATTGAGTAGTACAGTTTATAGGTCACATTTAGGCGTCATGCACACGACCGTTTTTTTTTAAGGTCCGCAAAACCGGGGTCCGTAGGTCCGTGATCCGTGACCGTTTTTTCGTCCGTGGGTCTTCCTTGATTTTTGGAGGATCCACGGACATGAAAAAAAAAGTTGTTTTGGTGTCCGCCTGGCCGTGCGGAGCCAAACGGATCCGTCCTGAATTACAATGCAAGTCAATGGGGACAGATCCGTTTGACGTTGACACAATATGGTGCAATTGCAAACGGATCCGTCCCCCATTGACTTTCAATGTAAAGTCAGGAGTCCCTTTTATACCATCGGATCAGAGTTTTCTCCAATCTGATGGGAACGCCTCTATGTTAGAATATACCATCGGATTTGAGTTAGATCGTGAACCTCAGATCCGACAGTATATTCTAACACAGAGGCATTCCCATGGTGATGGGGACGCTTCAAGTTAGAATATACTAAAAGAACTGTGTACATGACTGCCCCCATGGCAACCAGGACGCTACTGCAGTCCTGGTTGCCATGGTTACTTAGCAATTTTTAGAAGCATTATACTTACCTGCGAGCTGCGATGTCTGTGACCGACCGGGCGCTCCTCCTACTGGTAAGTGAAAGGTCTATGCGGCGCATTGCTTATAGCACAGACCTGTCACTTACCAGTAGGAGGAGCGCCCGGCCGGTCACAGACATCGCAGCTCGCAGTTAAGTATAATGCTTCTAAAAATTGCTAAGTAACCATGGCAACCAGGACTGCAGTAGCGTCCTGGTTGCCATGGTTACCGATCGGAGCCCCAGCGATTAAACTGGGACTCCGATCGGTACTCTCCGCTGCCACCAATGATAGGGGGGGAGATTTTAATTAGGAGGGGGAGGGAGGGGGGGCCCCACTGGCCACCAATGAATCTACAGTACTACAGGGGAGGGAGGGGGGGGGCGGCCGCACTGGCCACCAATGTGTTAACTACAGGGGAGGGAGGGGGGGCCGGCCGCCCTGGCCACCAATGTGTTAACTACAGAGGAGGGAGGGGGGGCCGGCCGCACTGGCCACCAATGTATTAACTACAGGGGAGGGAGGGGGGGCTGGCCGCACAGGCCACCAATGTGTTAAATACAAGGGAGAGAGGTGGGGCCCACTGGCCACCAATGAATTTAAAACTGGGGAGGGAGGGGGTTGTGCCCCCTCCTGCCTGGCAGCACATGATCTCTTACAGGGGGCTATGATACGCACAATTAACCCCTCAGGTGCAGCACCTGAGGGGTTAATTGTGCGGATCACAGCCCCCTGTAAGAGATCGGGTGCTGCCAGGCAGCAGGGGGCAGTCATGTGCACAGTTCAAAGTATATTCTAACTAGAAGCGTCCCCATCTCTATGGGAACGCCTCTGTGTTAGAATATACTGTCTGATCTGAGTTTTTACGAAGTGAAAACTCAGCTCTGAAAAAGCTTTTATGCAGACGGATCTGCGGATCCGTCTGTGTGAAAGTAGCCTACGGCCACGGACGCGGATGCCAATCTTGTGTGCATCCGTGTTTTTTCACTGACCTATTGACTTGAATGGGTCCGTGAACCGTTGTCCGTCAAAAAAATAGGACAGGTCCTATTTTTTGACAGACAGGAAACACGGATCACGGATTTGGCTGCAAAACGGTGCATTTTCAGATTTTTCCACGGACCCATTGAAAGTCAATGGGTCCGCGAAAAAAAAACGGAAAACGGCACAACGGCCACGGATGCACACAACGGTCGTGTGCATGAGGCCTAAAGGTGGAAAAAGTTCTGAAATTATTTATCTTTGTTTTTTACAGCACAGAAACCTGACCTTTTAACAGGGGTGTGTAGACTTTTTATATCCACTGTACATATACTTACACACATTAGACATACTGTATATACCTCCCCTGCAGATCACTGTCACTACCCTAGAAGTGGAGAGGTGCCGTGCTGATCAAAGCCTGCTTCATGCCTCAGTAGCTTTGTGTGTTCCTTCCCCCTTTCTCTCCTGTCCATCTTGACAGCGCTGCTGCTTACAGTAAGTTGCAACAGCTGCCAAGAAGCTCCTGCTGCCGAAACTTTCTACAGCACAGATAGGAGAGGGAGGGTTGAGGCAGAACTTCCAGTTACCCGCATTCTTCAACCCTCTCCACATGTCTACCTGAATGCATCTGGGGACAGTGCCTAGGTTGCCTCCCTTCACTACATCCATGTCATATCCATGTCTATCTCCAATGTTAATGAAATTAAAATGTAAGGGAAAAACATTCGTATTCACTATATTAATACAAGTCCCTCTCTGTTTAGTATGATCATTCTCATTATCCACTGCTATGTAGTTGCATTAGAGCAGTGTGCCCCTAATATTCCTTACATAAATTACATCTGTAAATTGCCTTACCCGATTTTCAGCCTCTGAATGTAAATTACATCTCCATTCACTGTCAGCAAGTAGACATTTGAATATAGTCAGGAATTGAAACATAAATCTGTATTAGAAAGTTGAATTAATCTTTATTACAGAGAGCTCTCTCACCAAGACAGACCCCTTTAACTAAGAATAAGATCCTCTGGTAAGTGGATGCTCTTCTACCCACTGATTGCCATTATAAATTGCACTGGTAGTAGATGTGTGCAGTGTGCAAAACATAGGCTCCTTGAGCCTGACAGACTGTGGGCAGACTAGATGGACACAGCCCTACAGGGGCGGACTGGGAACTTAAAGTGGTCCTGGAAAAAATAGTAAAAGTGGACCCGTTTTGTAGTCGGGTCCAAATTGATGGAATGCATAGCCAGCAATACCATATTGTGGCACATTGTACCACCCCAACAGAGCCAAATACCACAGTCCATCACAAAATTCTGCCAGCAGCACAAAATAAATCCCCAAAAACTTCCACTGGCCAGCCATGAGGAGGGCTCAGGCGGCCCCTGAGCATTGGCCCACCAGGAAATTTCCCTGTAAGGTCTATGGCCAATCCACCCCTGCAGCCCTGGTACCTTTGCAGAATGCTATTGTGATACTGTGGGAGCTATTGTGCAGAGCCCCTAAAATAGCAGAAGCACCCACTTACATATTTTTCTAAGAACATTTTATATGTTGAGCTTTATCATAAAATTGGCCTATATGTATCCCTTGGGTCCTAAAATACACTACCCTACTGCTAGTCATGCAAGTGCATGTTATGTAATTGACAGCAAAGATCTTGATGTTAGAAATAAAAAAAAACACACATTGCTGGACAAAATCCAATATGTTTAGTCTTTCTTATAAAGTCAACTGTCCAACATTTCAAATCTTTTAAGGTAATATATAATCTTAAATGATATGATATACATCATACCTAGGAGATGGAAAAGTTCATCGTAAGGGCACATCCAAGAAGCTGATACCTTTAGCCTGGAAAATGTTAGTCCAGGAAAAGGTCTTGTTTATAGTTCAGCTATACTTCAAGATAGATGTGTGACTAAGTAGGGGTCTGTGTTTATAAGAAACCATCCACTAGCTGACAAATAGAAGTCCTACCTGAAACTTGGTGACTCCAGTATTATTTAGTCACTCACCAGTTTACTAGTGGAACTAGTGGAGTTTCAAAATGATGAGTTGTTTTTTTTTATACTTTTTTTTAATTTAAAAATAGAGATATGTGACACATCAGAACTGAGGTTACTGGGATTTTGCAGGCAGTATATTTATATATTTATGACCTATCCTCAGGAAAGGTCATCAATATCTGATCATCGGGGGATCAATACCCCCACCGATCAGCTGTTTGAAGAGGTGGCGGCGCTCCATGCGAGCGCTGCTTCCTCTTCTTTACATTGCGCATCGTGTCCTCTGGAACGGTGGTGTACTGTAATTACAAGTACTCACTCCATTTAAATGAATGGAGCAATTACTTGTAATTACACTTTACTTCTGAGACGACAGGCACTGTAATCAAGAAGATGTTGCATGGAGCGCCTCCTCTTCAAACAGCTGATCAGTAGGGTGCTGTGTGTAGAAACCCCGCCGATAAGTTATCAATAACCTATCCTGAGGATAAGTCATCAATATATATCACCTGCACAACCCCTTTAACAAATTTGAACTTGGCCAAAGATATTCTGAACAGATCAGTATTGATATGAACACCTTTAGATATGCTATTGGTTTAGCAGAATTATGTTGATTTGATGGACTGCAAGGATAGAGAAGATCATTCTTAAAGGGAACCTGTCACCGGGATTTTGGGTATGGAGCTGAGGACATGGGTTGCTAGATGGCCGCTAGCACATCCACAATACCCAGTCCCCATAGCTCTGTGTGCTTTTATTGTGTAAAAAAAAATATTTGATACATATGCAAATTAACCTGAGATGAGTCAGAGCTTGAAAATATGACTCTTCTCTGGTCACACAAGTAAGATATGACTCTTTTATGTTAATTTGCATATGTATCAAATCGTTTTTTTTTACACAATAAAAGCACACAGAGCTATGGGGACTGGGTATTGTGGATGTGCTAGCGGCCATCTAGCAACCCATGTCCTCAGCTCTATACCCAAAATCCCGGTGACAGGTTCCCTTTAAGGATTGTCTCATTAAATGGCCCTCATACATACTGGACTGTTATTAGATGAACCCATGTTTTTGGTGGCAATGGGCAACAATCTAATGCATGTGGGGAGTTTCCTACTCTCTCTTGACATATGATGTTGAGAAAAGGATCAGGCAAGTTGAATTTCAAAGCTAAATCCTTTTGTTCTCCCAAAGGTGTCTGGCAGTTGCTTTCTTATCTCTCCCCATTCAAAACACTCATTTGTGTGTATTCATGCATTCATGTGTATAAGGCCGGGTTCACATCTGCATTGATCTTCGGCGCTGTAATATGGTCACTGTATCCAGTGTATATGCTGGCTTTCAGCCCGACAAAAAAATGCTACACAAACCATTTTTTTCTCAGACCGAAAGCCAACATATATGTCGGAAAGCAGCTGGATCGCCACCAATATCCCATTACAGTGAAAAGGGATCCGGCGACAACCCGTTCACATTTGTTCTGTTAGGGTATCTGAATGTCCCCCACTCTGGACCCTTCTCTACTAGCCAGAAAGGAATGCTGTTGCATATCACATGACTGCAACTTCCTGGCAATAATAGCTGAAGGTTCCAGAAGATTAGACCCATGGTGGGCATCTGATTGCTAGGTTGACTTGATTTAAAGAAAGAGTTGTAACGAATTTTACCATAGATTTGACTTCCTTTCCTTTCTTAGCATCCACATTTTTGAGATGGGCAGTTTTTGATAATCAGGCAATACAGACTTTTAAGTCCTAATGACAACGGTGGTTGAAGCTTAGTGCTTAACTCAATATTCACTCAAGTGTGACACATTAGCCAAACCGTCCCCCAATTTAGACTTGGGGAAACAGAAGAACATTATGGCAGACTCACTCAACTGGAACGAGGCTCCCATTTTAACTGGAAATTTAGCTGGAAGAAGTCCTACTTTTATTAGCAGTTGTTTAGCATTTGTTCTCCAGCCAAAAGAAGGCCCCAACTCCTACAGAAAGGAGTCATTATCTTATCCTTATTCTACATTCAAACATTTATTAGAATCCAGTTTGTTTCTTCTAGTAGCTCTTTGGCAGGTACATTCCAAACAACTGCATACAAGAAAGAGAATAAGACCATGTTTTGAGTTTGTCTATGCAAGTTTTAGTTAATAATCTCTGGATAATCTCTGGAAAAAAAAGTTTGAATTTGTGTTGCTGTCCGCAGCTGAGGGTCCCGGGCTGTCATCTTCCACTTTACATAACTGGATTGTGTATATAATCTGCAGAGTAAGGGATATTTTAATGGTCTAGTATATATCAATAACATGCTTCTGGTGCATTAACGTTTAAGATCACAACGTCCTACTCCAGATGTCCAATACACTTAGGCTGTTGTATTTTGCGGTCCAGTGAATCATTACATCACATGCAGAGGGGACTCATTCTGTTCTTTGTCTGTCAGGCTGAGTTAGCTTTATGACTCTCTTATCAGGACAATAATACTTGGTGATTTCTAGCTGTACACATGTTTACACCACAGGACAAATGTTTGTCATGGATGAAACAGGACAGACAGGTGAGAGAGAGATAACATTCTGCATTATCTAGTTTTCCTTATCACCGTATTCTCCATGTTTGCCATCAGGTCACTGGGATAGACAAAGGTTGGAATTTTTGCATGAGTGACATTGTATTCTGCTTTTTAAAGAGTCGTAAATTTTTTAATACAGCTCAGTAAACACATAATACGATAAAAACATCTTTGTTCCATGCGATAGCACTGCATGGGTAAGCACAGACCCTGGAATCCTTATATTCATCAAGACAAAAGAAAAACTCAAGTTGCGTTCACCATAGACACTACATAGAGGATGGCATATCAAAAGGAACATCTGCCAATAAGCATGCAAGCATTTTCCATACAGACAGAAGGGGAAACTATAAAAAGCAACAGAATAAATCCAAATGATTGTTGAATCTCTAAAACTAGACAGCTGTGATACTCACATAAATGGACACTGGTGCATAATCTTGCCACAATTCATAACTATAGGTAACGTGACATATAAATACACCAGAGTGCATCAAGTCTCCTACTCTGCCCGTTCCTTAGAGGCCCTTTCAATATGGTGATCTGTTGGTGTAATACAGCCCTTCATTTTCTAAATACAAGAGCGGCGTGAACTGGTTATCACAAAACAAAACA
Organism: Bufo bufo; assembly: GCF_905171765.1. NCBI lineage: Eukaryota > Metazoa > Chordata > Amphibia > Anura > Bufonidae > Bufo > Bufo bufo. The sequence goes on from NC_053396.1 coordinate 88,280,684, forward strand.
CCTGTGGCAACAATCATAGTCACCAGCCACAATTTGGAAAGGCTTACAAGGCGCTTTTGTGTTGCATTATAGAAATATCTAAAATACTGTATTTTTCACCTTATAAGACACATTTTTTTCCTCAAAAGTGGGGGGGAAATGGCAGTGCGTCTTATAAAGCAAATACTAGTGAGTGCCTCCATTATGGGTGTCTGTTAAATGAAACAGTGGGCACCTTTTGGCTATGGCGCTATCTTTAACCACTTCCCAACACCCATAGACTATAAACTTCCATGGGCGGGCAGGCGGTTTATCTCTGAATGGACGTTCTGGAACGTCCATTCTGAGATGGCAGCTCCACACTAATCGTGCATCTGCCCAGCAGGGGGCCCACTGTCAGTGACAGCAGGACACCCCAGAGAAAGGGCAGGGACTGTTCCTGGGTGTCCCTGCCTTCTAGATTGCTGTATACACAGCGCTCAATGAGCGCTGTGTATACAGATCAGGACGCGCTATGCCACTTCCTGTCCCGGCCTGGTGGTCATGTGACAGCCGGGGTCGGGGGAGTGCAGGAGCTGTCGGGTCTTCCACAGACCTCGATTAGCCCTGCACTGAGGCTGTACATCCCCAGTTACAGGAGAAATCAATAGTTAAAAAAAAAAAATGAAGTTAAACATCCCCCAGAGGTCTTGTATGACCTTATGGGGGACACAAATTGTAAAATTAAAAATTAAAAAAAAAATCACATGATCTACCCCATCAAGAGAACAGTGTAAAAAAAAAAAAAAAATATGCCAAAACTGTTTTTTCAATCAATCAAAAAGTTGCATGTACACAAAATATTAGCAATAAAAACGTCACCTTGTCCTGCATAAAAAAAAGCCCTCACACAAGACTATAGCCATAAAAATGAAAAAAATGTAATAAAATATGGCTCTAAGAAAATGGCAAAACAAAAACATGATTTTTATTCTAAAAATGTTTTTATTGTATAAAACGTAAAAATAAAAATATAAAATAGTCATATTTAGTATTGTTGCATCCGTAATGACTGGATCTATAAAAATATCACATGACCTACCCCATCAAGTGAACGGTGTAAAAATTTCTGGGAAAATTGACACCTAACAGACTTTTTTGTGACTTCACCCCCCAAAAATGTGATAAAAAGCAACCAGAAAGCCAAATGTATGCCAAAATGGGGCCAATAAAACCTAAAGCTTGTCTCGCACAAAATAAGCCCTCACGTAGCTCATTCAACAAAAAATAAAAAAAGTTATTGCTCTTAAAAACATGACAGAAAATTCCATGTTAGAAAATCCAGATGCCACTCCCTCCCTTTTGAGCCCTAGTGTATTCCCAAATAACAGTTTACGACCACAATTGAGGTGTTACTGTATTCAGGAGAAAGTGGGTAGCAAATTGGGGTAGGGATATTCTTCTGTTATCTTTTGTGAAAAAGAAAGTTTGGGCCTAAAGCAGCATTTTCTTGTAAAAATTTTTTTTGTAATTTTTCATTTTCACACCCAAGTATTAAAAATTCTATGAAACAGCTGTTCAGTGAAATGCTCGCTACACCCCTTAAAAATTCCTTTGGTGGTGTAGTTTACCAAATGTGGTCACTTCTTGAGGGTTTTCACTGTGGGGTTACCTCAGGGCATCTTCAAATGCAACATGGTGCCCAAAGACCATTCCAGCAAAATCTGCCCTCCAAAAACCATATGGTGCTCTTTGCCTTCTGTGCCCTGCCGTGTGCCCAAACAGTGGTATACGACCACATATGGGGTGTTTCTGCAAACTGCAGAATCAAGGTAATAAATATTGAGATTTGTTTTATTGTAAACCCTTGATGTGTTTCAGGAAAAAAAAAGATTAAAATGAAAAATCAGGAAAAAAATTGACATTTTGAAATTTCCCCTCTATTTTGCTTTAATTCCTGTGGAATACCTGAAGGGTTAACAGCATTTCTAAAAGCAGTTTTGAATAGTTTGAGAGGTGTCATTTCTAAAATGGGGTCATTTATTGGTTGGTTCTATTATGTAAGCCCCACAAAGTGACTTCAGAACTGAACTGTTACTTAAAAAAGTTGACTTTAGAAATTTTCTTAAAAATTTCAAAAATTGCTTTTAAAATTCTAAACCTTCTAACGTCCTAAAAAAATTTAATTACATTACTAAAATGATGCCAACATAAAGTAGACATATATGGAATGTTAATTAATAAATATTTTATGAGGCATCATTATCTGTCTTATGCCTCTTGCACACGAACGTATTTTGTTTCCGTGTCCGTTCCTTTTTTTTTGCGAACCGTATGCTGAACCATTCACTTCAATGGGTCCGCAAAAAAAACGGAACATGTCGTATTATTGTCTCCATTACGGACAACGATAGTACTGTTCTATGAAGGGCCAGCTGTCCCGTTCCGCAAAATACGGAATGCACACAGATGTCATCCGTATTTTCTGCATATCCATTTTTTGTGGACTGCAAAAAACATACGGTCGTGTGCAAGAGGCCTTAAAAGCAGAGAGATTAAAATTTAGAAAACAGTTTTTGTTAACTTTTGGATTTTTTTTATAGATAAAGCTAAAACATAATGACTCAAACTTACCATTAACATGAAGTACAATGTGTCATGAGAAAACAATCTCTGAATGGCTTGGACAAAGTTATTACCACATAAAGTGACATACAGCTATGTTCAAAATTATAGCAGTCAGACATCACTAACCTGATCAATCACTGTTTTTAGTAGAAATGATATATCTACATGGCAAATAATTTATTAGCAGGTGTAGTAGAGTAATAGAAATCCAACAGACCCAACAGTCATGACATGCATGCTGCTGATTCTGTGTAATTGAATCACTAATTAAAAGGGGCATGTTCAAAATAATAGCAGAGTGAAGTTCAATTAGTGAGGTCATTCATTCTTTGAAAAACAGGTGGCAATTATTGCCCTTATCTAAGGAGAGAAGGCAGCAAATGTTGTACATGCTGGTTACAGTACATTTCTCTCTGATATTCTGAGGAAAATGGGTCGTTCCTGACATTGTTCAGAAGAACAGTGTACCTTGATTAAAAAGTTGATTGGAGAGGGGAAAACATATAAAGAAGTGCAGAAAATGATAGGCTGCTCAGCTAAAATGATCGCAAATGCTTTAAAATGGCAACCAAAACCTGAAAGACGTGGAAGAAAGCGAAAAACTACTATTCGAATAGATAGAATAGCCAAAATGGCAAGGACTCAGCCAACAATCAGCTCCAGGAAGATCAAAGAAGGTCTAAAGTTACCTGTGAGTACTGTTACAATTAGAAGAGGCCTATATGAAGCCAAGCTATCTGCAAGGAGCCCCCGCAAAGTCCCACTGTTGAAAAAAAGACATGTGCTGAAGAGGTTACAATTTGCCAAAGAGCACATTGACTGGCCTAAAGAGACATTTTGTGGACTGATGAAAGTAAGATTGTTCTTTTTGGGTCTAATGAGACAGTTTGTCAGACGACCCCCAAACACTGAATTCAAGCCACAGTACACTGTGAAGACAGTGAAGCATGGTGACACAAGCATCATGATATGGGGATGTTTTTCATACTACGGTGTTGGGCTTATTTATCGCATACCAGGGATCATGGATCAGTTTGAATACATCAGAATACTTGAAGAGGTCATGCTGCCTTATGCTAAAGAGGAAATGCCCTTGAAATGGGTGTTCCAACAAGACAATGACTCCAAACACACCAGTAAACGTGTAACATCTTGGTTCCAGACCAACAAGATTGACGTTATGGAGTGGCTAGCCCAATCCCCGGATCTTAATCCAATAGAAACCTTGTGGGGTGACATCAAAAATGCAGTTTCTGAGGCAAAACTAAGAAATAGAGAAGAACTGTGGAATGTAGTCCAATCATCATGGGCTGGAATACCTGTTCACAGGGGCCAGAAGTTGGTTGACTCCATGTACAGCAGTTCTCAGAAACAGTGGTTATACAACTAAATATTAGTTCAGTGATTCAAAGGAAAGCAAAATCTTCCTTTTTCTTATTTTTTTTTTTGTAGAACAACACATATTTGATATATTTTTCTTCATGTTTTGATTTGGAATAGAATGTGTAGTGTTCCCAATGCATTTGTGTGTATGGAAATAAAAGCTATTAGAAGGATTTTGAGCTTTAGTCACTTTTTTAACCCCTTAACCCCTTAAGGACACAGGGCGGACAGGTACGCCCTTGTGCCCTGGTACTTAAGGACACAGGGCGTACATGTATGCCCTGTGTATTTTCGATCACCGCCGCGCGGTGATCGGAACCCCGTGCCTGCTCAAATCATTGAGCAGGCACTTGGGGCAAATGCGCCGGGGGGTCCGGTGACCCCCCCATGTATGCGATCGCAGAAAACCGCAGGTCAATTCAGACCTGCGGTTTTCTGCGTTTCCGGGTTATTCGGGTCTCTGAAGACCCGATAACCCGGAACAGGACGGTGATGGTGGTGTGATTTCACTCCACCAATCACCATCCAGCGATCCTGAGTGGTGATGGTGACATCACCACTCAGGATCGCTTTCTGATTGGTCTGTGGGCGGTCCGGCGGCAGATTCAAAAGAGGCAGGCGCTCCTCTCCTCCTCCTTTTGTGTTCCGGAGCCGGAGGAGAGAGGAGCTGCCTGCACATGTGTCCGCCATCGCTGCCAGCACCCCCAGGACCCGATCTGTGCCCCAGCACCCCCCATCAGGTACATAGGGACAGCACAGGGAAAGTTTGGTTTAGGCAGGAAAAAAAAAGGGAAAGTTAGTTTCTGAAGTTAGGGTGTCTGGGGTACACAGCACAGCTGTGTGACCCTAGACCCCCCAGGGGTGCTGACACTTAATCCCCCCCAACCCCTGCCCCCCCCCCACCTTTTTTGGGGTGCATTTTTTATTTTATTTTTTTGGTGTACGCTGACTGTTGCCGGCACTTAGTGTCCGGCCACTGTTAGCGCATCGCACACCCCACCGCTGATCAACTTCGGACGGTTGATCAGCGGTTTTGAATTTTTTTCCCCACATTTTTTGCCCTTTTTTTGTTAGTTTATTTCTATTTTTTTCTGTTAGTTTTAGGGTTAAGTCCGCGAACACCCGTGCCCCCACACACACGCACACAAAATAAAGAGTTACACACACGCACATATACACGCAGACACACACTCCCCTATGGCCCGCCGGACGTTCTCAGCCGAGGAGGCATACGCCCAGCTTACCTCCGACTCCGAGAGTCCCAGTGAGGATGAGGATGACCCCACATTCCTGTTGTCATCCGCGTCCTCCTCATCATCTAGCGATGATGATGAGCCCCCAAGGTGGCGGAGACGCCGCCAGGCGGAGCAAGGGGACCGCCATGTTAGGGACCCTGTGGCCCACACTAGTACGAGCAGCTCTGGGGCTCGTACTGGTTCCCCGGCCCACTAGTTAAATCCACCGGAGCACCCTGCCGGTGAACTAGTCTGGTGTAGCCCAGAGCGATACGAGCCCGTGATTCCTGATTTTGTAGGCCAATCAGGAATCCAGATTTCCACAGTGGGCTACACTGAATATTACTTTTTTTGTCATTTTTTCAGTGACCCACTGGTAAATCTGATGGTGGAGCAGACGAATCTGTACGCCCAACAGTTCGTCGCTCAACACCCGGGCTCCTTTTTGGCCAGGCCCGGTGGCTGGACGCCGGTCAGTGCAGCCGAAATTAGGACATTTTGGGGCCTCGTGCTGCATATGGGCCTGGTCAAGAAACCCAGTGTCAGGCTGTGCTGGAGTGGGGACGTCCTATACCAGACCCCACTGTACAGTACGGCCATGACACGCTCCCGGTTTGAGGCCATCCGGAAATGTCTGCATTATTCCGATAATGCAGCATGTCCCCCCCGAGGTGATCCTGCCCATGACCGTCTGTATAAGATACGGCCGGTCATCGATCACTTTGGGGCCAAATTCATGGAGGCCTATGTACCTGGAAGGGAGGTCGTGGTTGATGAGTCTCTCATTGCGTTCAAGGGGAGACTCATTTTCCTCCAGTATGTGCCCTCCAAGCGGGCGAGGTATGGCGTGAAGCTATACAAAATTTGTGAGAGTACCTCAGGGTACACTTACAAATTTTGTGTATACGAGGGGCGAGATTCCCGGATTCAACCCCCAGAATGTCCCCCCACTCTGGGTGTTACCGGGAAACTTGTGTGGGACCTTATGTACCCACTGCTGGATAAGGGTTACCACCTTTACGTGGATAACTTTTATACCAGTATCCCCTTGTTCCAGTCCCTTGCCGCCAGATCCACGTCCGCTTGTGGGACCCTGCGGAAAAATCAACGCGGCCTCCCTGCCCACCCCCTCCAGGTACCTATCCCCAGGGGTGAGACCCGTGCCCTTACCACTGGAAACCTGTTGCTGGTCAGGTATAAGGACAAGAGGGATGTCCTTATGATGTCCACTATTCATGGTAACGGCATCACCCCTGTCCCTGTGCGAGGTACCGCGGTCCTCAAGCACGATTGTATCGTCGACTACAATCGGTATATGGGAGGAGTTGATCTCTCGGATCAAGTCCTCAAGCCATATAACGCCATGCGCAAAACCCGGGCATGGTGCAAAAAAGTTGCGGTCTACTTGGTACAGGTTGCCATGTACAACTCTTTTGTACTATCCCGAAGCGCTGGCAGCACAGGGACATTCCTCCAGTTCTATGAGGCAGTCCTCAAGGCCCTGATCTTTTCGGACCGGGAAAGAGCAGGCCGGAGTACCTCGGGAACTGTAGGTGCCCGGATCGTCCCTGGCCAACACTTTCCAGGTGTGGTCCCCCATACTGGAAAGAAGGGACGAACCCAAAAAAAGTGCAGAGTGTGTCGCAGGAGGGGGATACGGAAGGACACAACTACTCAGTGCGACACGTGCCCCGATCATCCGGGCCTCTGCATTGACAGTGGCTTCAGGGAGTATCACACTTCCATGGAGTACTAAATTTATATCCCAATTTAGCACTGACATCGGATAAAAAAAACTGGTTCTCAGACTTGAGACACCCAAAAGAACTAAAATAATTTATTAAAAGTAGACATATTAGGTATCGCCGCGTCGGTAATAATCTCCTCTATAAAAATACCCCATGACCTAACCCCCCAGATTAACACGGTCCTTTTTTTTTTTGTCACCTTACATAATAAAAAGTTTAATAGCAAGCGATCAAAAAGTCATATAGCCCCCAAAATAGTGCCAATAAAACCGTCGTCTCATCCCGCAAAAAATGAGCCCCCACATAAGATAATCGGATAAAATAAAAAAATAAAAAATGACTCTTAGACTTTAGAGATACAAAACAAATTTTTGGGTATCAAAAAGGATAATATAGTCTAAAACCTAAATAATTGTAAAAAAAAGTAGACTTATTAGGTATCGCCACGTCCGTAAGAATCTCCTCTATAAAAATACCCCATGATCCAACCCCCCAGATTAACACGGTAAAAAAAAAAAAAAAAGGTGCAAAAAAAGAATTTTTTTGTCACCTTACATAACAAAAAGTTTAATAGCAAGCGATAAAAAAGTCATATAGCCCCCAAAATAGTGCCAATAAAACCGTCCGCTCATCCCGCAAAAAATGAGCCCCGACATGAGATAATTGGATAAAAAAATATTTTAAAAATGACCCTTAGACTTTAGAGATACCCCCAAAAAAAAATTTGTATCAAAAAAGATAATATAGTCAAAAACCTAAATAATTGTAAAAAAAAAAGTTGACTTATTAGGTATTGCCGCGTCTGTAAGAATCTCCTCTATAAAAATATCCCATGACCTAACCCCCAGATTAACACGGTTAAAAAAAATAAAAAATAAAAAAAAGGTGCCAAAACCGCTATTTTTGGCACTTTTCCATTTCAATCCGTTTTTTCCGGTAACAAAACAACGGTTAACAACCAAACAAAACTTAATATTTATTACCCTGATACTGCAGTTTACAGAAACTCCACATTTGTGGTCGTAAACTGCTGTATCAGTAAAAGGGAGGCCGCAAAAGGAAAGGACCGACATGGTTTCTGGAAGGCCGATTTTGATGGTCTTTTTTATTGACACCATGTCCCTTTTGAAGCCCCCCTGATGCCCCCCTAGAGTAAAAACTCCCTAAAAGTGACCCCATCTAAGAAACTACACCCCTCAAGGTATTCAAAACTGATTATACAAACTTTATTAACCCTTTAGGTGTTCCTCAACAGTTAATGGCAAATGGAGATGAAATTTCAGAATTTCAATTTTTGGTAACCTTGCCTCACAAAAATGTAATATAGAGCAACCAAAAATCATATTTACCCTAAAAATAGTCCCCAAAAAAATGCCACCTTATCCTGTAGTTTCCAAAATGGGGTCACTTTTAGGGAGTTTCTACTCCAGGGGTGCATCAGAGGGGTTGAAACAGGACACGGTGTAAATAAACCGGTCCATAAAAATCAGCCCTCCAAAAACCAAACGGCGCACCTTTCACTCTACGCCCCGCTGTGTGGCCGTACAGTAGTGTACGACCACATATTGGGTGTTTCTGTAAACGGCAGAGTCAGGGCAATAAAGATACAGTCTTGTTTGGCTGTTAACCCTTGCTTTGTTAGTGGAAAAAATGGGTTAAAATGGAAAATAAGGCAAAAATATGAAATTTTCTAATTTCATCCCCATTTGCCAATAACTCTTGTGCAACACCTAAAGGGTTAACCACGTATGTAAAATCAGTTTTGAATACCTTGAGGGGTGTAGTTTCTTAGATGGGGTCACTTTTAGGGAGTTTCTACTCTAGAGGTGACTCAGGGGGCTTCAAATTGGACATGGTGTAAATAAACCAGTCCATAAAAATCAGCCCTCCAAAAACCAAACGGCGCACCCAGTGGCGTACCTCCAATAGAGGCAGACCACGCAGCTGCTATGGGGCCCCTGGGGGAAGGGGGCCCGCAGTGGAGGATAGGCCCCGCCCACTAATTACACTTGTATGGCTACCTGAGAAAGTAAGAGGTGGAGAAGGACCTTTGGTGATGTCATCAACCATGTGACCAGTGCAGGAAGCCAATGAATAGCAGAGCAGCAGAAGTCTAAAGGACCTTTGGTGATGTCATCAACCATGTGACCAGTGCAGGAAGCCAATGAATAGCAGAGCAGCAGAAGTCTAAAGCACCTTTGGTGATGTCATCAACCATGTGACCAGTGCAGGAAGCCAATGAATAGCAGAGCAGCAGAAGTCTAAAGGACCTTTGGTGATGTCATCATGTGACCAGTGCAGAGGACTGGTGAAAGACCTGTGGCATATCCCTGTGAGGGGGCGGAGCTTCTGTGTGGTGCCTGAAGGAGAGGTTAGTGGTGTTCTGGGATAACATAACATCCTAGAAAAGCTGGGAGTTGTAGTTTTGTCGTATTATATGTTTCTCAATGTAATTTAAACGTATGCCCTAGTACAGGCTGGTAATGCTGGGAGTTGTAGTTCTCTCCTCTTATACCCCCTCTTTGGAATGTAAACTGATGACCCATAATAAGTCTGGCCATACTGGGGGTTATAGTTATTTCTTTTTAAAGCTCTTACCTGGTACAACTAGATGATGTCCTATAATCTGGACATGCTGAGAGTTGTAGTTCTCTTTTCTTAGGCTGGATTCTCATCACCGTTTAGTTTTCCGTTTTGCATGCAGGACTTTTTTCTGTCTAAAATAACGGATCTCCGACAGAAATGGCATAAACGGATGCGGAATGTGCAGAACTGACGCTTGAAATACAGGATCCGTTTTTTTTCCTTTATTTTTCTGTTTATCTGACGGATCAGAAGAACTGAAAACTAAACGGTGATATGAACCCGGCCTTATACTCTGTGTGATATCTACTTGTATCTGATCATAACAGCCTGGACATGCTGGGAGTTGTAGTTCTCTCCACTTTCACCTCTCCCTGTGTTGCTCCCTAATTTCCAATAATAATAATCTGGTGATGATGAGACTTGTAGTTCCCTTGTCACTATTATAATGTTCTGCAGCAGCTGAGGTGTGTATTACTTGTTCACTTCTGTGCTGGTGACGGTCGCTGTTCTGCCGTCATAGGAGCACAACAACGAAAATCACTGCAGTTCCGGATCTGGCACTTCATGGACGACAACACCTGACGGATCCCGCTGACTATGATGAGATCTGTCAGGTTTCCATCTTCCAGGCTATAATATTGTGTCCAGCATTTATGACCTGATCCACGAATGAGGCCCCAACACAGATGTGAACGAAGCTTTATATGTTCTGCAGCAGCTGAGGTATGCATTAGGAGGTTCTGACAGTTCATAAGGCAAGGGGGGCTATGGTGGCACTGGTATACTATTATGCCAGCACCACCATAGCACCCCCTGTGTGCTGCTTATAGTGGACAGTGCCCTCAGACAATGAATGGGGACAATCAAAAGCAGGTTTTTTCCCGGTATTGAGACCCTATGACGGATCTCAATACCGGAAAATAGAAACGCAAGTGTGAAAGTAGCTCCTAATGTCTACACGGCTGCAACTGCTGGGGGTATGGCAGGGGAGAAGCCAGGGCAGGTGGTGGGATGGGCCAGTGGACGGAGTTAGTGGGGCCCCATTAAGATTCTTGCTATGGGGCCCAAGGATTTCTATGTACGCCCCTGGGCGCACCTTTCACTCTACGCCCCGCTGTGTGGCCGTACAGTAGTTTATGGCCACATATTGGGTGTTTCTGTAAATGGCAGAGTCAGGGCAATAAAGATACAGTCTTGTTTGGCTGTTAACCCTTGCTTTGTTAGTGGAAAAAATGGATTAAAATAAAAAATTGAACAAAAAAATGAAATTCTCAAATTTCATCCCCATTTGCCAATAACTCTTGTGCAACACCTAAAGGGTTAACAACGTATGTAAAATCAGTTTTGAATACCTTGAGGGGTGTAGTTTCTTAGATGGGGTCATTTTTGGGTGGTTTCTATTATGTAAGCCTCGCAAAGTGACTTCAGACCTGAACTGGTCCCTAAAAATTTAGTTTTTGTAAATTTTTAAAAAATTTCAAGATTTGCTTCTAAACTTCTAAGTAGGGATGAGCGAACCCGAACTGTATAGTTCGGGTTCGTACCGAATTTTGGGGTGTCCGTGATACGGACCCGAACCCGAACATTTTCGTAAAAGTCCGGGTTCGGGTTCGGTGTTTGGCGCTTTCTTGGCGCTTTTTGAAAGGCTGCAAAGCAGCCAATCAACAAGCGTCATACTACTTGCCCCAAGAGGCCATCACAGCCTTGCCTACTATTGGCATGGCTGTGATTGGCCAGTGCAGCATGTGACCCAGCCTCTATATAAGCTTGGGTCACGTAGCGCTGCACGTCACTCTGCTGATTCAAGCATAGGGAGAGGTTGCAGCTGCGACGTTAGGGCGAGATTAGGCAGATTAACTCCTGCAAAAGACTTCATTCTGTGATCGATCTGCAGCTGTGAATCATTGAAGTGCTATTATTGACATGCTCACTTTTTTGAGGCTGCCCAGAGCGTTTTTAGATCACTTTTTTTCTGGGGTAATCGGCGGCCATTTTGTGACTTGTGGTGCGCCAGCACGAGCTATCACCAAGTGTATTTAACCATCGATAGTGTGGTTATTTTGTGCTATATCCTACATCAGCTGCAGGCTGAGCCTGTGTCACCGAAGTGCATTTAACCATCAACAGTCTGGTTATTTTTTGGCCATATACTACATCAGCTGCAGGCTGAGCCTGTTTCACCCAAGTGCATTTAACCATCAACAGTCTGATTATTTTTTGGTCATATACTACATCAGCTGCAGGCTGAGCCTGTGTCACCCAAGTGCATTTAACCATCAACAGTGTGGTTATTTTTTGGCCATATATTACATCAGGGGCAAGTTGAGCCTGTCACCCAGCGCCTAAAAAATAGACCTGACATTTCTATTCAACCAAATCTGCACAGTTTTAGCTGGTCAAGTTATTTGTAGTGACCGTAAAAGCAGACTTTTTGTTCTGGGTTGAAAAAGCATTCCCAAATTTGCCATTCTGAAAATAACTAGTTTGTGGTATTTGAGGCCTACTTGAAATCTATCCCAAAAAGAAAATCTTACATTGAAGTTATTGATAGTGTCATTCAGAAAAACCTAAGACACACGCTAGCGTGCTGATAGAAGTGTCATTCTGTGATTAAACCTATAACTGTCACACAGCGCAAAAAAAAACAGGTCTCACATCTCTATTCAACCAAATCTGCACCGTTTTAGCTGGTCAAGTTATTTGTAGTGACCGTCAAAGCAGACTTTTTGTTCTGGGTTGAAAAAGCATTCCCAAATTTGCCATTCTGAAAATAACTAGTTTGTGGTATTTCAGGCCTACTTGAAATCTATCCCAAAAAGAAAATCTTACATTGAAGTTATTGATAGTGTCATTCAGAAAAACCTAAGACACATGCTAGCGTGCTGATAGAAGTGTCATTCTGTGATTAAACCTATTACTGTCACACAGCGCAAAAAAAAACAGGTCTCACATCTCTATTCAACCAAATCTGCACAGTTTTAGCTGGTAAAGTTATTTGTAGTGACCGTCAAAGCAGACTTTTTGTTCTGGGTTGAAAAAGCATTCCAAAATTTGCCATTCTGAAAATAACTAGTTTGTGGTATTTGAGGCCTACTTGAAATCTATCCCAAAAAGAAAATCTTACATTGAAGTTATTGATAGTGTCATTCAGAAAAACCTAAGACACACGCTAGCGTGCTGATAGAAGTGTCATTCTGTGATTAAACCTATAACTGTCACACAGCGCAAAAAAAAGCAGGTCTCACATCTCTATTCAACCAAATCTGCACAGTTTTAGCTGGTAAAGTTATTTGTAGTGACCGTCAAAGCAGACTTTTTGTTCTGGGTTGAAAAAGCATTCCAAAATTTGCCATTCTGAAAATAACTAGTTTGTGGTATTTGAGGCCTACTTGAAATCTATCCCAAAAAGAAAATCTTACATTGAAGTTATTGATAGTGTCATTCAGAAAAACCTAAGACACACGCTAGCGTGCTGATAGAAGTGTCATTCTGTGATTAAACCTATAACTGTCACACAGCGCAAAAAAAAACAGGTCTCACATCTCTATTCAACCAAATCCGCACAGTTTTAGCTGGTCAAGTTATTTGTAGTGACCGTCAAAGCAGACTTTTTGTTCTGGGTTGAAAAAGCATTCTCAAATTTGCCATTCTGAAAATAACTAGTTTGTGGTATTTGAGGCCTACTTGAAATCTATCCCAAAAAGAAAATCTTACATTGAAGTTATTGATAGTGTCATTCAGAAAAACCTAAGACACACGCTAGCGTGCTGATAGAAGTGTCATTCTGTGATTAAACCTATAACTGTCACACAGCGCAAAAAAAAACAGGTCTCACATCTCTATTCAACCAAATCTGCACAGTTTTAGCTGGTCAAGTTATTTGTAGTGACCGTCAAAGCAGACTTTTTGTTCTGGGTTGAAAAAGCATTCCCAAATTTGCCATTCTGAAAATAACTAGTTTGTGGTATTTGAGGCCTACTTGAAATCTATCCCAAAAAGAAAATCTTACATTGAAGTTATTGATAGTGTCATTCAGAAAAACCTAAGACACACGCTAGCGTGCTGATAGAAGTGTCATTCTGTGATTAAACCTATAACTGTCACACAGCGCAAAAAAAAACAGGTCTCACATCTCTATTCAACCAAATCTGCACAGTTTTAGCTGGTCAAGTTATTTGTAGTGACCGTAAAAGCAGACTTTTTGTTCTGGGTTGAAAAAGCATTCCCAAATTTGCCATTCTCAAAATAACTAGTTTCTGGTATTTGAGGCCTACTTGAAATCTATCCCAAAAAGGATATCTTACATTGAAGGTACTGATAGTGTCATTCAGAAAAACCTAAGACACACGCTACCGTGCAGATAGAAGTCTGATTCTGTGATTAAACCTTAACCTGTCACACAGTGCAAAAAAAAAACAGGTCTCACATTTCTATTCAATGGTCTGCCGGGTGTTCACTCCAAGGTCATGGAATTCACGCCTGCGGCCACCCCGTTCTCCGAGGGATATGTCCTGAAATCCAGCTGAAAGCTGCAGAACATCAGTCGGAGGTCTCTCCACTACTGGCGGGCCTCTCTGGCGCCCTCTTCCCACAAGCAAAGGCTCGGCTGGTGGCTGCTGGGGTCTTTCAATGCGTCTAGGTTCTTGAGCCTCTTGCTCCTGTCCAGGCTGTCCTTGGCTGGGCTGCCCCCTGGCACGTGCTCTTCCGCGGGCTCTGGCTCGTCCACTCATCTTCTATTCCTGAGAGGATATAAACCGCTAATAAGGTCAATCTGCCGCCTAGCAGCTCCGCCGTGGCACAATCACCTCAGAACTCGCACACTGGTGATTTTAGGTATCTTCACTGGTCACTTTGAGCAGAATGATGACATCCGAGTCACGGCACCAAATGTAACCCTCTTTTCCTTGCACCATCTGCGACACCTCCAGCTTTCACACTCACTCGGTCACCAGCTCCTCCAGGCATAAACTCTAAGTGGACTCTAAGGGACGACACTCAGGTCTTCTGTGGTTTAAAGCTTTATTGAGGTGTAGTGCACTTGGCTGGAGCCTGTAATACAACAGGGAAACACTGCCACTATGTGGTATACAGCCAGGTCACCAGCCCACCTATATCATAACAGGCAGTCATTATATTACATTCCCACATACATGTTACAGGATATAACAAAGCATACAGAAAAATGAACAAGAGAAAATCATTTACAAAGATATTGCAGCAGGGTGACCTGGAATACAGCATGTCTTGCAGCCATTTTAGGAAGAACACATGTCTCTTTAACTGTACATCATCTACTCAGCCTAGCATGTGCTGCAGGGTTTAAAGGCTGCTAAAAAACATACAGTCACCTCTTTACATTCTACAGAACTATTATGGGTATATATTATAACTTTTTACAATAGATAAATGAACTTTAGCTTTAGAGAACTTAGACAGAGATCCTACCTCCTTCACAGTATATGTCTGCACTGAGGAGACCAAACCAAGTAGCAGAATACACAGGGGGCTTTCTGGAAGAGTCCACTGTAAAGACTCTGTCTGTTAAAACTTTCCTCAGTTATCTAATAGCACATTTGAAGAGGTTTATTTAGCATGTCCTGACTCTCTGCTAACAGCTTATGAATATATAGAGCTATATTTAACAAGTGATCATTGCTGCAGCTCCTGTATATTGGTATGACCCTATTGCAAACCTGCAGACTGGATATTTGGTGAAACTTCATGTGGTTCATATCGACTGTACTACACCACTGACTTGGTGCCTGGGCCTAAATGTGTGACAGTGGCCTGTTCCAGTGGTGGGTGACGTGAAGCCTGATTCTCTGCTATGACATGAAGACAGATTCTGCGCTGACATAAGGCCAGATTCTCTGTTACGGGACCTCTCTCCTCTGCCTGGGCCTAAATGTGTGACAGTGGCCTGTTCCAGTGGTGGGTGACGTGAAGCCTGATTCTCTGCTATGACATTAAGACAGATTCTGCGCTGACATAAGGCCAGATTCTCTGTTACGGGACCTCTCTCCTCTGCCTGGGCCTAAATGTGTGACAGTGGCCTGTTCCAGTGGTGGGTGACGTGAAGCCTGATTCTCTGCTATGACATGAAGACAGATTCTGCGCTGACATAAGGCCAGATTCTCTGTTACGGGACCTCTCTCCTCTGCCTGGGTGCCTGGGCCTAAATGTGTGACAGTGGCCTGTTCCAGTGGTGGGTGACGTGAAGCCTGATTCTCTGCTATGACATGAAGACAGATTCTGCGCTGACATAAGGCCAGATTCTCTGTTACGGGACCTCTCTCCTCTGCCTGGGTGCCTGGGCCTAAATGTGTGACAGTGGCCTGTTCCAGTGGTGGGTGACGTGAAGCCTGATTCTCTGCTATGACATGAAGACAGATTCTGCGCTGACATAAGGCCAGATTCTCTGTTACGGGACCTCTCTCCTCTGCCTGGGTGCCTGGGCCTAAATGTGTGACAGTGGCCTGTTCCAGTGGTGGGTGACATGAAGCCTGATTCTCTGCTATGACATGAATACAGATTCTGCGCTGACATAAGGCCAGATTCTCTGTTACGGGACCGCTCTCCTCTGTCTGGGTGCCGGGGCCTAAATGTGTGACAGTGGCCTGTTCCAGTGGTGGGTGACGTGAAGCCTGATTCTCTGCTATGACATGAAGACAGATTCTGCGCTGACATAAGGCCAGATTCTCTGTTACGGGACCTCTCTCCTCTGCCTGGGTGCCTGGGCCTAAATGTGTGACAGTGGCCTGTTCCAGTGGTGGGTGACGTGAAGCCTGATTCTCTGCTATGACATGAATACAGATTCTGCGCTGACATAAGGCCAGATTCTCTGTTACGGGACCTCTCTCCTCTGCCTGGGTGCCTGGGTCTAAATGTGTGACAGTGGCCTGTTCCAGTGGTGGGTGACGTGAAGCCTGATTCTCTGCTATGACATGAAGACAGATTCTGCGCTGACATAAGGCCAGATTCTCTGTTACGGGACCTCTCTCCTCTGCCTGGGTGCCTGGGCCTAAATGTGTGACAGTGGCCTGTTCCAGTGGTGGGTGACGTGAAGCCTGATTCTCTGCTATGACATGAATACAGATTCTGCGCTGACATAAGGCCAGATTCTCTGTTACGGGACCGCTCTCCTCTGTCTGGGTGCCGGGGCCTAAATGTGTGACAGTGGCCTGTTCCAGTGGTGGGTGACGTGAAGCCTGATTCTCTGCTATGACATGAATACAGATTCTGCGCTGACATAAGGCCAGATTCTCTGTTACGGGACCTCTCTCCTCTGCCTGGGTGCCTGGGCCTAAATGTGTGACAGTGGCCTGTTCCAGTGGTGGGTGACGTGAAGCCTGATTCTCTGCTATGACATGAAGACAGATTCTGCGCTGACATAAGGCCAGATTCTCTGTTACCGGACCTCTCTCCTCTGCCTGGGTGCCTGGGCCTAAATGTGTGACAGTGGCCTGTTCCAGTGGTGGGTGACGTGAAGCCTGATTCTCTGCTATGACATGAATACAGATTCTGCGCTGACATAAGGCCAGATTCTCTGTTATGGGACCTCTCTCCTCTGCCTGGGTGCCTGGGCCTAAATGTGTGACAGTGGCCTGTTCCAGTGGTGGGTGACGTGAAGCCTGATTCTCTGCTATGACATGAATACAGATTCTGCGCTGACATAAGGCCAGATTCTCTGTTACGGGACCTCTCTCCTCTGCCTGGGTGCCTGGGCCTAAATGTGTGACAGTGGCCTGTTCCAGTGGTGGGTGACGTGAAGCCTGATTCTCTGCTATGACATGAAGACAGATTCTGCGCTGACATAAGGCCAGATTCTCTGTTACGGGACCACTCTCCTCTGTCTGGGTGCCGGGGCCTAAATGTGTGACAGTGGCCTGTTCCAGTGGTGGGTGACGTGAAGCCTGATTCTCTGCTATGACATGAATACAGATTCTGCGCTGACATAAGGCCAGATTCTCTGTTACGGGACCTCTCTCCTCTGCCTGGGCCTAAATGTGTGACAGTGGCCTGTTCCAGTGGTGGGTGACGTGATGCCTGATTCTCTGCTATGACATGAAGACAGATTCTGCGCTGACATAAGGCCAGATTCTCTGTTACGGACCTCTCTCCTCTGCCTGGGTGCCTGGGCCTAAATGTGTGACAGTGGCCTGTTCCAGTGGTGGGTGACGTGAAGCCTGATTCTCTGCTATGACATGAATACAGATTCTGCGCTGACATAAGGCCAGATTCTCTGTTACGGGACCTCTCTCCTCTGCCTGGGTGCCTGGGCCTAAATGTGTGACAGTGGCCTGTTCCAGTGGTGGGTGACGTGAAGCCTGATTCTCTGCTATGACATGAAGACAGATTCTGCGCTGACATAAGGCCAGATTCTCTGTTACGGGACCTCTCTCCTCTGCCTGGGTGCCTGGGCCTAAATGTGTGACAGTGGCCTGTTCCAGTGGTGGGTGCCGTGAAGCCTGATTCTCTGCTATGACATGAAGACAGATTCTGCGCTGACATAAGGCCAGATTCTCTGTTACGGGACCTCTCTCCTCTGCCTGGGTGCCTGGGCCTAAATGTGTGACAGTGGCCTGTTCCAGTGGTGGGTGACGTGAAGCCTGATTCTCTGCTATGACATGAATACAGATTCTGCGCTGACATAAGGCCAGATTCTCTGTTACGGGACCTCTCTCCTCTGCCTGGGTGCCTGGGCCTAAATGTGTGACAGTGGCCTGTTCCAGTGGTGGGTGACGTGAAGCCTGATTCTCTGCTATGACATGAAGACAGATTCTGCGCTGACATAAGGCCAGATTCTCTGTTACGGGACCTTTCTCCTCTGCCTGGGTGCCTGGGCCTAAATGTGTGACAGTGGCCTGTTCCAGTGGTGGGTGACGTGAAGCCTGATTCTCTGCTATGACATGAATACAGATTCTGCGCTGACATAAGGCCAGATTCTCTGTTACGGGACCTCTCTCCTCTGCCTGGGTGCCTGGGCCTAAATGTGTGACAGTGGCCTGTTCCAGTGGTGGGTGACGTGAAGCCTGATTCTCTGCTATGACATGAATACAGATTCTGCGCTGACATAAGGCCAGATTCTCTGTTACGGGACCTCTCTCCTCTGCCTGGGTGCCTGGGCCTAAATGTGTGACAGTGGCCTGTTCCAGTGGTGGGTGACGTGAAGCCTGATTCTCTGCTATGACATGAATACAGATTCTGCGCTGACATAAGGCCAGATTCTCTGTTACGGGACCGCTCTCCTCTGTCTGGGTGCCGGGGCCTAAATGTGTGACAGTGGCCTGTTCCAGTGGTGGGTGACGTGAAGCCTGATTCTCTGCTATGACATGAATACAGATTCTGCGCTGACATAAGGCCAGATTCTCTGTTACGGGACCTCTCTCCTCTGCCTGGGTGCCTGGGCCTAAATGTGTGACAGTGGCCTGTTCCAGTGGTGGGTGACGTGAAGCCTGATTCTCTGCTATGACATGAAGACAGATTCTGCGCTGACATAAGGCCAGATTCTCTGTTACGGGACCTCTCTCCTCTGCCTGGGCCTAAATGTGTGACAGTGGCCTGTTCCAGTGGTGGGTGACGTGAAGCCTGATTCTCTGCTATGACATGAATACAGATTCTGCGCTGACATAAGGCCAGATTCTCTGTTACGGGACCTCTCTCCTCTGCCTGGGTGCCTGGGCCTAAATGTGTGACAGTGGCCTGTTCCAGTGGTGGGTGACGTGAAGCCTGATTCTCTGCTATGACATGAAGACAGATTCTGCGCTGACATAAGGCCAGATTCTCTGTTACGGGACCTCTCTCCTCTGCCTGGGTGCCTGGGCCTAAATGTGTGACAGTGGCCTGTTCCAGTGGTGGGTGACGTGAAGCCTGATTCTCTGCTATGACATGAATACAGATTCTGCGCTGACATAAGGCCAGATTCTCTGTTACGGGACCGCTCTCCTCTGTCTGGGTGCCGGGGCCTAAATGTGTGACAGTGGCCTGTTCCAGTGGTGGGTGACGTGAAGCCTGATTCTCTGCTATGACATGAATACAGATTCTGCGCTGACATAAGGCCAGATTCTCTGTTACGGAACCTCTCTCCTCTGCCTGGGTGCCTGGGCCTAAATGTGTGACAGTGGCCTGTTCCAGTGGTGGGTGACGTGAAGCCTGATTCTCTGCTATGACATGAATACAGATTCTGCGCTGACATAAGGCCAGATTCTCTGTAACGGGACCGCTCTCCTCTGTCTGGGTGCCGGGGCCTAAATGTGTGACAGTGGCCTGTTCCAGTGGTGGGTGACGTGAAGCCTGATTCTCTGCTATGACATGAATACCGATTCTGCGCTTACATAAGGACAGATTCTCTGTTACGGGACCTCTCTCCTCTGCCTGGGTGCCTGGGCCTAAATGTGTGACAGTGGCCTGTTCCAGTGGTGGGTGACGTGAAGCCTGATTCTCTGCTATGACATGAAGACAGATTCTGCGCTGACATAAGGCCAGATTCTCTGTTACGGGACCTCTCTCCTCTGCCTGGGTGCCTGGGCCTAAATGTGTGACAGTGGCCTGTTCCAGTGGTGGGTGACGTGAAGCCTGATTCTCTGCTATGACATGAAGACAGATTCTGCGCTGACATAAGGCCAGATTCTCTGTTACGGGACCTCTCTCCTCTGCCTGGGTGCCTGGGCCTAAATGTGTGACAGTGGCCTGTTCCAGTGGTGGGTGACGTGAAGCCTGATTCTCTGCTATGACATGAATACAGATTCTGCGCTGACATAAGGCCAGATTCTCTGTTACGGGACCTCTCTCCTCTGCCTGGGTGCCTGGGCCTAAATGTGTGACAGTGGCCTGTTCCAGTGGTGGGTGACGTGAAGCCTGATTCTCTGCTATGACATGAAGACAGATTCTGCGCTGACATAAGGCCAGATTCTCTGTTACGGGACCTCTCTCCTCTGCCTGGGTGCCTGGGCCTAAATGTGTGACAGTGGCCTGTTCCAGTGGTGGGTGACGTGATGCCTGATTCTCTGCTATGACATGAAGACAGATTCTGCGCTGACATAAGGCCAGATTCTCTGTTACGGGACCTCTCTCCTCTGCCTGGGTGCCTGGGCCTAAATGTGTGACAGTGGCCTGTTCCAGTGGTGGGTGACGTGATGCCTGATTCTCTGCTATGACATGAAGACAGATTCTGCGCTGACATAAGGCCAGATTCTCTGTTACGGGACCGCTCTCCTCTGTCTGGGTGCCTGGGCCTAAATGTGTGACAGTGGCCTGTTCCAGTGGTGGGTGACGTGAAGCCTGATTCTCTGCTATGACATGAAGACTGATTCTGCGCTGACATGAAGCCAGATTCTCTGCTATGGCATGAAGAGACTGATTCTCTGCTGACATGAAGCCAGATTCTTTGCTATGGCATGAAGAGACTGATTCTCTGCTGACGTGAAGCCAGATTCTCTGCTATGGGACCTCTGTCCAATTGATATTGGTTCATTTTTATTTTTTTAATTTTAATTTTAATTAATTTCCCTATCCACATTTGTTTGCAGGGGATTTACCTACATGTTGCTGCCTTTTGCAGCCCTCTAGCTCTTTCCTGGGCTGTTTTACAGCCTTTTTAGTGCCCAAAAGTTCGGGTCCCCATTGACTTCAATGGGGTTCGGGTTCGGGACGAAGTTCGGATCGGGTTCGGATCCCGAACCCGAACATTTCCGGGAAGTTCGGCCGAACTTCTCGAACCCGAACATCCAGGTGTTCGCTCAACTCTACTTCTAAGCCTTATAACATCCCCAAAAAATAAAATATCATTCCCAAAATAATTCAAACATGAAGTAGACATATGGGGAATGTAAAGTCATCACAATTTTTGGGGGTATTACTATGTATTACAGAAGTAGAGAAACTGAAACTTTGAAACTTTCAAATTTTTCCAAATTTTTGTTAAATTAGGTATTTTTTGGTGCAAAAAAAATAATTTTTTTCACTTCATTTTACCAGTGTCATGAAGTACAATATGTGACGAAAAAACTATCTCAGAACGGCCTGGATAAGTCAAAGCGTTTTAAAGTTATCAGCACTTAAAGTGACACTGGTCAGATTTGCAAAAAATGGCCTGGTCCTAAGGTGTAATAAGGTTGTGTCCTTAAGGGGTTATGGACTCAGCCCTATTTCACCTTAAAGACTTGGCCATTTTTTGCAAATCTGACCAGTGTCACTTTAAGTGCTGATAACTTTAAAACGCTTTGACTTATCCAGGCCATTCTAAAATTGTTTTTTCGTCACATATTGTACTTCATGACACTTGGTAAAATTAAGTAAAAAAAAATCATTTTTATTTATAAAAAAAATACAAAATTTTGCAAATATTTGTAAAAAATTGCAAATTTCCAAGTTTCTATTTCTCTACTTCTATAATACATAGTAATACCTTCAAAAATAGTTATTACTTTACATTCCCCATATGTCTACTTCATGTTTGGATCATTTTGGGAATTATATTTTATTTTTTTGGGATGTTACAAGGTTTAGAAGTTTAGAAGCAAATCTTCAAATTTTTCAGAATTTTCAAAAACCCAATTTTTAAGGACCAGTTCAGGTCTGAAGTCACTTTGCGAGGCTTACATAATAGAAACCACCCAAAAATGACCCCATTCTATAAACTACACCCCTCTAGGTATTCAAAACTGATTTTACAAACTTTGTTAACCCTTTAGGTGTTCGACAAGAATTTATGGAAAATAGAGATACAATTTCAAAATTTCACTCTTTTGGCAGATTTTCCATTTTAATTATTTTTTTCCAGTTACAAAGCAAGGGTTAACAGCCAAACCAAACTCAATATTTATGGCCCTGATTCTGTAGTTTACAGAAACACCCCATATGTGGTCGTAAACCGCTGTACGGGCACACGGCAGGGCGCAGAAGGAAAGGAATGCCATACGGTTTTTGGAAGGCAGGTTTTGCTGGACTGTTTTTTTTTACACCCATGTCCCATTTGAAGCCCCCTGATGCACCCCTAGAGTAGAAACTCCATAAAAGTGACCCCATCTAAGAAACTATCCCCCTCAAGGTATTCAAAACAGATTTTACAAACGTCGTCAACCCCTTAGGTGTTCCCCAGAGTTATTGGCAAATGGAGATGAAATGTCAGAATTTCTATTTTTTGGCAAATTTTCCATTTTAATCCATTTTTCCCAGTAACAAAGCAAGGGTTAACAGCCAAACAAAACTCAATATTTATGGCCCTGATTCTGTAGTTTACAGAAACATCCCATATGTGGTCATAAACAGCTGTATGGGCACACGGTAGGGCGCAGAAGGAAAGGAATGCCATACGGTTTTTGGAAGGCAGATTTTGCTGGACTGTTTTTTTTTTTACACCATGTCCCATTTGAAGCCCCCCTGATGCACCCCTAGAGTAGAAACTCCCAAAAAGTCGCCCCATTTTAGAAACTACGGGATAGGGTGGCAGTATTGTTGGTACTAGTTTAGGTTACATAAAATTTTTGGTTGCTCTGTATTACACTTTTTGTGAGGCAAGATAACAAGAAATAGCTGTTTTGGCATAGTTTTAATTTTTTGTTATTCACAACATTCATCTGAGGGGTTAGGTCATGTGATATTTTTATACAGCCGGTCGATACGGACGCGGCGATACCTAATATGTATACTTTTTTTCCCCCTATTTTTTACCAATTTTTTTAAACTTTTTTGGGGGAAAATGACGTTTTGGTTTATTTTTACTTGAAACTTTTATTTTTTGGGGGGAAAACTTTATTTTTCAACTTTTTTTTCACTTTATTTTTTGTCCCACTTTGGGACTTGAACTTTGGGGGGTATATTCCTTTACAATGCATTCCAATACTACTGTATTGGAATGCATTGGCTGTATGAGTAATACTGTGTGTATTACTCATACAGCTTCCTGCCTGTGAGATCCAGGGGGCTGGATCTCACAGGCTCGTCACCCGAAGGCAGCGCGATGCCTTCCTTAGACATCGCGCTGCCTTCCATGCAATCGGGTTCCCCCCACAGCCGCATGGGGACTCGTTGGCACCGCCGACACCCGCCGCAACCGCAGGTAAAAGCCGCAAACCGCAGCCTGGCATTGTGACAGGATGCCGGCTGAATGATTTCAGCCGGCATCCTGTTCGGATTAACCCCCGCGGCGCCGCAATCGCGTTTTAAACTTAGGACGTACCGGTACGCCCTGAGTCCTTAAGGATTTGGGAAATAGGGCGTACCGGTACGCCCTAAGTCCTTAAGGGGTTAAACACACTGCTATTATTTTGAACACAACTGTATGTAAGATTCGCAAAATTAGGCCTGGTCAGGAAGGGGGTAAATGGCCCGGTCTGGAAGTGGTTAAAGACCCGACATCCACTGTATATGTACAGCGTCTCAGTAAACTACACTTTGCAGAAACAACCCAGCTTTCCTGGATTGTTTTTATCTCACCCATTTTAGAACTCTGGGTGAGATATACACCCCCTCCAGTACTTTACAGCCACTATGTTACATATCCTTAACCCCCTCCACTCCAAACTTGTTGGAGGTCTGGGCACTTCTAGCCATCATACAGTGCACTCTGTATAATACATTAGCACCCCCCTGCATTTTTCCTGGCCTATGCTCCACTTTAAAATTCTGCAAAGACAGAAAGCACTTGGTCGCTCTTGCATTTCTCTCCTTCTTCTGTTTTATCCATGCTAGCTGAGTATGGTCTGTCACCAACATTCCCATTCAACAATTGCATCCATTTTTCTGCTGGAGTCAACTTTCTGCTCAGGTACATTACCTTGGTGTTCCTCCCCTTTCAAAACCTGTGACAGACCTATTCCCAGTCCTGCATCAGAAGTATCTGCCTGGACCAATTACTACATAAAATTAGGTTGTGGTAAGCACTGACTGTTGACACACGGCAGACTTGGGGCTCATGAACATGACCGTATGCCCTCCGAGACATACGGTCCGTGAGCGGGCTATATGTCCCGGAGCGGCATACATCGTGCGCACAGGAGCGCACAGCATCATAGGTTCCTATGATGCTGTGCGCATCGGGCCGCCCGCGGCACTATTGTTCCGCACTCATATGATATTATAAGTGCGGGACAATAACCCCGTCGGCGGCCCGATGCGCACAGCATCATAGTAACGATGTATGCCACTTCGGGACATATGGCCTGCTCATGGACCGTATGTCTAGAAGGGCATACCGTCATGTGCATGAGCCCTTAAGGTTTTGAAAAGCCTCTGGGGTCCATGTTACAATTACTGATTTACTTCCTTTTGTTAAGTCAGTCAATGATGCTTCAATTGAGACAGAATTGGCACAAATGGCCGGTAGTAACCAGTGATCCTGACAAATGCCCTAACCTGTTTTTTTTATTAAAAGGGTTATTCCGGAAAAGATAATGATGAGTTATTCTCAGGATAGATCATTATTATCATATCAGATCTGATACTGATGAACTATCCTGAGGATAAGTCATAAATATCTTTTCCTGGATAACTTCTTTAAGGGCTGTTTCACACGCGCGGATGCCGTGCGTGACATCCGCTCCGTGAATGACAGCCAAGACCCGATGCAGACTGCAGAAGCACGGAGCATTAACATGATTGATAATGCTCCGTGCCTCTCTGATCTCTTTACTACGGTGACAACTTTATCTCACTGTGATCTCGTAGTAAAGAGATCACAGAGAGGCACGGAGCATTATCAATCATGTTAATGCTCCGTGCTTCTGCAGTCTGCATCGGGTCTTGGCGGTCATTCACGGAGCGGATGTCACGCACGGCATCCGCTCGTGTGAAACAGCCCTAATAGGAGTCTGTCACCTGTTTTTCACCAATATAACTAAGAGCACTGCTCCACAGAAGCTTGCAGACACGTTCCAAACATACCTGTGTGCATTTTGTGGGCTTGTTCACACGACTGTTGCCCCTCCGTTGCCGTATTGCGGCCCGCATACGGTGGGTCCGCAATACACGGGGAACCGGCGATGTGCATTCTGAATCACGGATGTGGACCCATTCACTTGAATGGGTCCGCAAATCTGAAGATGCGGTGCGGAACTGAAGCACAGAATGGAACCCAACGGAAGCACTATGGAGTGCTACCTGAGGTTCCTTTCCGTGACTCCGCACCGCAAAAAGATAGACCTTGCTCTATCTTTTTGCGGAATGGACGGATCACGGACCCATTCAAGTCAATGGGTCCATGATCCTCATGCGGCTGGCCCACGGTCGGTGCTCGTGCATTGTGGACCGTAATTTGCGGTCCACAGTATGGGAAGGGAGGGGCAACGGTCGTGTGAACAAGCCCTTATTCTGCTGCAAGTGCCCAAAGTAAACCAGACTGAAGAGGGGAGGGCTGATTTAGTTGGTCATATCTTGAGATTGGTAGCCACTAGAAATATGAACCTGACCTTGTTTGAAAGCTGACATTCCAGAATCATAGAATTATATCCACTATATCAGAAGATATAGCCGTTAGAAATCGAGTCAGGAGTGAAAACTGTTTTTACTTTCACTTTCAGCTGGAAACTTGCGAGCTGTTTTCCAGCAGAATAAAAGTGCTTTTCCTGGACATGGTATACAGACACAAAGTGCACATAGGTAGGTTTGGAATGTGTCTGCAATCTTCTGTGGGGTAGTGCTCTTAGTTATATTGGTTAAAAATTAGGTGACAGACTCCCTTTAATGATTTAGGCCAATTCTGTATTACCTCGACTTTGTTGACATGGGCATTAACTAACCCTATACGATGATGTACCCAAGGTATTTTGCTTCTTCTAAGCTCACTGCACACTTCTCTGGGTTTATGGTAAGGCCCTCATCATTAATGGAATCTAGCACAGCCTGTACTTTACAAAGGTGACTTTTCCAGTCTGAACTAAAATAACCAAATCTGATCCATCGACCTCTGAAACGTAGCAGGGGCTCCAGGTAACCTAGTAGCATCACTGCATACTGAAAAAACACTCTGGAGTGGAGAATGTACAGGGTGGGCCATTTATATGGATACATCTTAATAAAATGGGAATGGTTGGTGATATTAACTTCCTGTTTGTGGCACATTAGTATATGTGAGGGGGGAAAACCTTTCAAGATGGGTGGTGACCATGGTGGCCATTTTGAAGTCGGCCATTTTGAATCCAACTTTAGTTTTTTCAATAGGAAGAGGGTCATGTGACACATCAAACTTATTGGGAATTTCACAAGAAAAACAATGGTGTGCTTGGTTTTAACGTAACTTTATTCTTTCATGAGTAATTTACAAGTTTCTGACCACTTATAAAATGTGTTCAATGTGCTGCCCATTGTGTTGGATTGTCAATGCAACCCTCTTCTCCCACTCTTCACACACTGATAGCAACACTGCAGGATAAATGCTAGCACAGGCTTCCAGTATCCGTAGTTTCAGGTGCTGCACATCTCGTATCTTCACAGCATAGATAATTGCCTTCAGATGACCCCAAAGATAAAAGTCTAAGGGGGTCAGATCGGGAGACCTTGGGGGCCATTCAACTTGCCCACGACGACCAATCCACTTTCCAGGAAACTGTTCATCTAGGAATGCTCCTACCTGACACCCATAATGTGGTGGTGCACCATCTTCCTGGAAAAACTCAGGGAACGTGCCAGCTTCAGTGCATAAAGAGGGAAACACATCATCATGTAGCAATTTCGCATATCCAGTGGCCTTGAGGTTTCCATTGATGAAGAATGGCCCCACTATCTTTGTACCCCATATACCACACCATACCATCAATTTTTTTGTTCCAACAGTCTTGGAGGGATCTATCCAATGTGGGTTAGTGTCAGACCAATAGCGGTGGTTTTGTTTGTTAACTTCACCATTCACATAAAAGTTTGCCTCATCACTGAACGAAATCTTCTGCGTAAACTGAGGGTCCTGTTCCAATTTTTGTTTTGCCCATTCTGCAAATTCAGTGCGCCGATCTGGGTCAACCTCGTTGAGATGCTGCAGTAGCTGCAGTTTGTAAGGGTGCCATTTGTGAGTAGCTAATATCCGCCAAAGGGATGTTTGACTAATGCCACTCTCGAGTGACATGCGGCGAGTGCTACGCTGTGGGCTCTTGCTGAATGAAGCTAGGACAGCCACTGATGTTTCTTCATTAGAGACAGATTTCATGCGTCCACATTTTGGCAAATCCAACACTGAACCAGTTTCACGAAACTTAGCAACTGTAGCATAGGAGATGGGTGGTCTCGTAGGGTGTCTTGCATTGAAATCTGCTGCAATGACCCGGTTACTGCGTTCACCAGACATCAACACAATTTCTATCCGCTCCTCACGTGTTAACCTCGGCGACATGTCAATGGCTGTAAACAAAGAGAAACTTGTAATCAACTCATGAAAGAATAAAGTTACGTTAAAAAAACCAAGCACATCATTGTTTTTCATGTGAAATTCCCAATAAGTTTGATGTGTCACATGACCCTCTTCCTATTGAAAAAACAAAAGTTGGATTCAAAATGGCCGACTTCAAAATGGCCGCCATGGTCACCATGTTTCCCCCCTCACATATACTAATGTGCCGCAAACAGGAAGTTAATATCACCAACCATTCCCATTTTATTAAGGTGTATCCATATAAATGGCCCACCCTGTAGTTCTTTCCTTGACTCCTCTGATAGTAGTATCTGTCAGTAACCCTTTGTAGGATCAAGAGTTGTGATATAATTTACATTACCCAGCCTCGCAATAAGTTCACCTACCCTGGGCATGGGTTACACATCAAGTATTGAAACCTTGTTCAGTTTTCTTCAAATACTATTAAGCTTTGTGATTAGTACAATTGGGCTAGACCACTCACTGGTAGATTCTTCAATAACCCCCAAATCAAGCATGCGCTTGACCTCAGAGGACACCGCCTCTCTGCATGCCTGTGACATCCTGTATAGCTTAAGGCTTACTTTACTATTAGTCTCCATCTTTATATAATTTTTTTTACGTGTGTATGGCCTGGAAGATCAGAAAATTTACCAGTTTCTCTGAAGGAACTACTTTATCTGCTGATGCACTGAAATTGACTCAATTATTTTGACAAGGGAACTATTGTTATTATCCATATTGCTTCCTTTGCTGGCTGGATTCATTCTTCCATCATATTATACAGTGCTCGTTTCCATGGTGGATTGCAGGGTGGTCATAACCATGGAAACGAGCAGTGTATGTGAAGGAAAAATGAATCTAGCCAGCGAAGGAGGCAATATGGACAATCACAATACATTAGTAAGTGTCTTGTAGTAACTTTCTCTACATGATAAATGCCACTTGCTGAAGTGAGACAGCCCTTTAACACATGATAAATATAAAAGGGCTTTCCTTTATCTGGTTGGTGCACCTTGTAATTCACTACACCCACCTTTTGTATAATCTCATAGTGGCCCTGTAACTTTGCCAAGAACTTACTTTCCACAGTGGACACTAAGATAAGGACTGTGCCCCCTATATTAAAACGCCTAGCTTTTGCAGATCGATTATAAGTTCTACTCTGAGCATTGTGGGCTCTTTGCAGATGCTCCTTTACAAAAGGCATGGCTGTAGCTATATGATCCTACGTGCCACATGCTGTATGACACTTTCATAGGGTGAAGATAGTGTTGACGGAAGTTATCAAATATTCGATTTGGCTGCTTCTCTGTCATTAAAAAAAAAAAAAAAAGCCCATCAAACACTTTAGAGAAAAGTGCCTCAGAAAACTTCACTTTACTGAAACAACCCAGCTTTCCTGGATTCTTTTAACCCCACCCATCTAAGCATTCTCGGTGAAATATACACTCCCTCCAGTACTTTACTAGCCACTATGGTACAACAGCAACAGAAATGCAACATTTTAACCTGGCCTTTGAGTGGGTATACATGTTGCTGTTTTGTTGGTGTTTAAAAACAAATTTGAGAACATTAAAAAATACATTTGTTTTTGCTGTTTATTTTTACAGGTAAAACATGTTAAATTAATGAGGTAATGGTCTGTGCAGTTTTTACAGGTGAAAGACGATGTAACATATTTTACTTTAAAAAATGCAATTGCTTTAACAAAATGTGTTTTATGATGCGTTTTTTTTTACAGTGCATTTTTATGGGGGGTTTAAGAGCAACACAGGAAAGGCAGCACAAGTATCAGTGATGCAAAAAATGTAATTAATCAAATAATGCCACAATTTAGCCAGACTTGTTTTCAAGCATTGCTAAAAGTGTTACTTGTGCTGCCTTTCTTCTTTTTACTGTTTATTATATACATGGGGATATGGAGTTAATCTGCTGGTGAACATGCTGGTCACCCTGCTTGCTGTAGTCATCTGCTAGTCTGCAGATTTTCTGTCATTACATATTGATTATGCCACACACTAATTTGATCTTACATTATTGTTAGTTTATTTTTTTATACTAGAAATTTTGTTATATAAAGTTCTTACAATAACCTCCATATTCATATACAAATGATGCATTATTGCTTTACATAGTTGTACACCAATTAATGTATCATTGGAGCGTACAATCTCACCGCCTTACATTACACCTACAACGTATATACACACAGGAACATTTTCATAGAGGCTGTATGATCTTCCAGTATGTATAAACATTTCCATACTTGGAAATAAGCAGAGATAGTTGATATTAAATTCACATTTGCTGTGCACTTGAATGCAATCTACTGTTGCCTGGAAGCAGCTATTTCAGCATCTCCTCAGCGTTCTTCATTGGAAAGTTGAGTAAAACCTCTACTTGTATAATTACAGATTTATCTAGAAAGCAGACATGGGTGTTATTAATGTCCCTTATTACAATAACAGGAAAGAGAAACCTGCAGACATGCTGGTAGCGGTGTTCTGGGAGGTGTTCAGCTCATACCAGCTGCACAAAAATAATTGAACCTACTCTGGTTAATAAAGCCTGCCCCTTATAATTATGGCTATAATGTATGCATGGTAGCAGGTTACACCTACAGGAAACTAGGCATCCGTCCAGGTTTCATAACATGATTGTGAATTAACTACTGGTTGGAAGAAACATATTATTATATGTAAAGAGGATATACATTATGCAGAATCTTAATTCTAATATAATTATAAATTAAAATATTTTGTACTTTACTGCTTTATCAATAACAACCTTGACAAAATGTAATAGAAATGCATTGTTCCATATGACACTGCACCTTTTAAAATAACCTGTTAATAAAATTATTATCCATTATCCACTTGGCCAACAGCTTCAGACTCCACCTTAAATATATTTAATTAAATGGGGAGTATAGAATGAAGAATCTCACCGGAAAAAAGGATTGAGCATGTTCAAATCTAACATGCCCAATCTCTAATTTTCCTGACAACAAATATTGAGAGTCCCAAATACACATAAGAACATCAAACAATCCTGGAGAAATCAGGATAAAAGATATCCCAAAATACTTAGCAGTCATTTGTTCATGTTCTTACACAATATAAATCTAGTTAGTTCTTGCTAAGAGTACAGCAACAGAAGTGAATCATAAACGGATTGGATCATGTAAAAGGCAGATATGACTTCCTTCTCCTCTTTTATTCACTCCTGGTTTTGGATTCCAAAACTGCATGCAGAAATCTAACCTATGAGGTCAAGAGGTCAAGGCTCCACATAAAATGTCAGCTGACAGGAATGCAATTTTTTTTTCGTCTTACGGCTATTTTCCATTGTCGTGTGAATTTAGGAACAACTCTTCCCATTTGGAGACTGGGCTACAGCTGCAGGACTTAACCTATGTCTCTATGAAGATGTGGAAACCAGGTAAGGCTACTTTCACACTGGCGTTTTGGCTTTCCGTTTGTGAAATCTGTTCAGGGTTCCCACAAGCGGTCCAAAACTGATCAGTTTTGCCCTAATACATTCTGAATGGAAAAGGATCCGCTCAGAATGCATCAGTTTGCCTTCAATCCGTCACCATTCCGCTCTGAAGGCGGACACCAAAATGCTGCCTGCAGCATTTTGCTGTCCGCTTGACGAAACTGAGCCAAACGGATCCGTCCTGGCACACAATGTAAGTCAATGGGGACGGATCCGGTTTCTCTGACACAATCGGGCATAATAGAAAACAGATCCGTCCCCTATTGACTTTCAATGGAGTTCATGACGGATCTGTCTTGGCTATGTTAAAGATAATACAAACGGATCCGTTCATGACGGATCCATGCGGTTGTATTATTGTAACAGAAGCGTTTTTGTAGATCCATGACGGATCCGCAAAAAACTTTAGTGTGAAAGTAGCCTAAAAAAAACTATTAATATTGGAAATGTAATTGAACCATGAAGCTAATCTCTTCCGATTACAGGCAGCACCATGTGCTGCATAATTATTACATTTAAATTGGAAATTGTTAATGAATGAAAAGTTGTTTGCTAGGAAAAATAAAAACATAGCAGAATCCACTCCTGCATTGAGCCCTAGGGTTTCCACAAGTCCATGCAGGATTTACTATGTGAACAAGGTGAGTCAGTGCTACAGGACATGAAAGAGTAAGCATGAAGCATAATGCCACAAAATCATCAGTCATAAAACAGGCCTTCCAGGTAATCCTTGCCAAGTCATTAGGTCATAAATTGTCTGCTTCTCGTATCTGCATAAGCTTTTTACACTACAGCATTTTATCATTATCTGTTCTCCTTCATGTTCCAGAAGGGTCAGACTTAGAGATGAGCAAATTTCTCAAAAATTCGATTTGGCTGGTTCGTCGAATTTTCCAAAAAGATTCAATTAGATCCAATTTTTTTTTTGACGAATCACATTAAAAAACAGCTATTTTCTGGCTGCAGAGAGCATGCATAGTAGTGTAGAACACTGTGCATTGCAGAAACATGCATAGAGAGCCCGCTGTGCTAGTGAAACGGTACTGTGAGTCAGTATGACAAGCAGATGATAGGCGTTACTGTTAGAATCACTTCACACTTCACTTACTTGATCAGTTATGAGACGAAAACTGACCAAATAAGTCAAGTGTGAACTAAGCCTAACAGGTCAGTGTTAGTGTCAAGAAGAACCACACTTCTTTTAAACCATCGTCAGCTGATTCCACATAGATTTCCACAGAACCAGTTCTGTTACACGCTGAAACAAGTTGTAGAATAACGTCCTGCATTTCTCTATTTTTCAAGAAATGCTTTAGAAGGAGCCCAACAAAATGTGCAAAGTTCGTGATGAAAGATAAAAATTAGAAGGATTTAATTCTCATAAAAAGAAAGTTACAAAGTTTAGAAAGAGAAAAATATAGCACAGCAATAAGTCTTGAAAGGTTACAAGCAAGCAATTAAACAATTAAAATAAGTGAAAAAGCTTATTTCCCCAAAATAACGTGTATGTGTGAATCTGTGTGTGTGTGTGAGAGCAACAGGTGTCCGTGCAAGAATGCTCTGCCTATGTCATGAAACAAAGCCATTTTATAGGTTGACTCTACATAGAGTTACATTGTATCCTAAATTTAACATTCTAACAGACATATATGGTTAACAAGTAAATTCCCTTGCATCATGGTTTTCTATGTATACCTTATTTGTAAAGCTAATAATAATATGCTGAGAAGGAGGATTCCTAATCTTCCCAAATGCTATTGTCGTCTCAACCTGTCAAAATTGACACTTCAACACAAGTGCTGCCCTTGCATGGTCCTCTAAAATAACCCTAGCCTGATAAAAAATGTTAGTTTATTATTTTACATTTCCCCCTGATTATGATTTGAAATATAAATCTTCAATCATAACCTCCTAATCTAATGCAATTACTCATCATTCGTATCTCATTCGTATCACATTCACTCATTGACCATGTTATAGCACTTGGTTGTTTGATCCATTTTTGATTCAGTATTCCATATAGAATTGGTATACTGAGTTCTTTTTAACATTTCTTTCAAAATGTTATCTCCTTTGTTAATTTCTTTCTTTATATTACTATATGTTTTCTTGATCCTATACATAACAAAAACTTGATAGATAATACACAAAAATATAATAATAAATATAATAATAATAATAGGATTTGATAACGTATTCTCAACTGCTGTTTGTGTAGAAGATTTTGACCACATATTTACAGATTTCTTCAATTTTCCCCACCAAGATGTTCCAGACATGATATTCCATTCATGTTCTATTTCTGATAATTGTCCTTGTTTATGATTAAATGCAATTTCTGCTTCTTTTATTTGTTCACTTAATATTTTTAAAAGACCTTTATCTTTTTTAATTTCTTTAGTCCACTCATCCCACGGAAATTTGTCAATTTGAGTGAGATTAAATTTCATTGGAAGGATTTTCAATTGGGTTGTATTTATGGAAGAAATATTGAGTCTTCCTAAATTCATAGAGATTGCTCTCCAGTCTCCTTCCAAACAATATAAACCCTTGGTTAAATTCTCGTGATGTACACAAGAAGAAAAGAATGCTACAACCTTTTCTTTCTCAGGCATCACTTGTACACAAACTTTGTTTGGACCAACTTGAGTTACCAAATCATGAATTGAGTATACATTCTCAATTCGTGCATGGCAAGAAGTTTGATTTTGGAAACAAGAATGATAAATCTCCTTATCTTGTTCCGGTAAACAGATTATTTTAGAAACAAAGTGTAAACATGAAGAAAGATCTAATTGTTCTATATGAGTACCATCATATGCAAATTCCGTATATTGCAATTGATAAAAAATCAACTGTGTTTCACTCACGGGAATTCCTAAAACAGTTACTGGAACTACCATTTGTTCTCTTCCAGCTACTGGAATCAATGAGGTAGCTATACATGTGTTCTTATTACATCCTAACCACTTACTTACCCATAAATCTATATGTCTCATACTATCTCCAATTTTCCACCCAATTTTCATCAACTTTTCCTGTTATGGGAAAAATTTATGAATCCATTCTTTTTACATAATTCTGGGTTTGAAACCAAATTCCCTCTCGAGATTTTCCCACTTTTCCTAATGCTATCTTATCATTTGTGAGATCTCCGGACCATGTAGCTGACTCATTTCCTTTTATCACAATACTCCAGTATAATACATCTATTGATGTACATTCCCATGAACCAGTTCTATTATCATGTATGAATGTTCCTTGTAATTGTGTGAACTTTGGTTTGGGTCCTGCTGTTGCATGTAATTCAATGTGTGTATCATGTCTGAAGTGTATTTCAATACAACAGTTAACGCCATAACCCATACAAAGACTTCCGGAAATGTCTCTGGAATTGTCCTGAATTTGTTCTTCCAGAAAATCCTCAAGACGAAATCCTCTTCTTCTTCGTGCAAGGATTGAAGTCTATTTGTCATGATTATTCTTTTTATCATCAAGGAATTCTGTGAACGTAGCAGTTGTAAATATCATCATCAACAATGACATTCCCATCATGAAACAGCTTTTCTGAAGACATCCTTGTTTGTTGTGGATTGTGTATAACGTGAAGAGTTTCATTCCCTGTGATGAAAAGCAGTATCATTATTTTGGTACATACAATTTACACTGATCAACATGTACCCACAGTTTTTGTTGTCTGCGAGTATTCTTTGAAGCATTTGGTGTTCTTTGAACCAAAATCATTACTTGTCCCCTAGTGTCAATTATTTCGAAGGGACCTTCCCAATTGCTTTCCCAAGGTCCACTCTTCCTGAAGGTCTTAATCATTACAAAAACACCTTTTACAAATTTAGAAGAGTGAGGTGGTATCATGCGTTGCATTTTAGATGCAGCATATGGAAGAATTGTACTTAAATTCTCCTGCAATAACTGTAACCACCTGGACCTTGCTATTGCATCTTTTTGAGGTGTAGACAAGAATGGTTCGTTTGGGAATATTAATGGCATTGTTCTTCCCGTCATTAATTCAAATGGAGTATACTGTGTTGTAGAGGAAACGGTTCCTCTTATACTCATAAGAACAAAGGGTACTGCATCAACCCATGTATTTCCTTTATCTAATAACATTTTTGCAATTCTTGTCTTAATTGTTCGGTTCATTCTTTCCACAATGCCTGCTGATTGTGGGTGATACGCTACATGGAACTGTTGTTGTACTCCTAGAATAGTACAAACAGTTTGCATGATTTTTCCTGTAAAATGACTTCCTCTGTCAGAGGTAATCATTCTTGGGATCCCCCAAGTACAAAACACATGATTTACCAATGCCCTTGCTGTAGACAGAGCATCATCTTTCCTGACAGGTAAGATCTCTACCCATTTAGAAAATACATCCACCACCACTAATGCATACCTGAGTCCATGTTTACCTGAAGGTAGAGGACCAATGTAGTCTATCTGTAATGTAGACCAAGGACCATCTGCAGGTGCAATTCATAAAAGTGGAGGCTTTTGTCCTTTAGATCGTGGGTTGACTTGAGCACAAATGAGACATGACTGAACTACATCTTGGACAGTCTTCTCCATTTTGTCCCAATAAAATTTCTCTTTGAGAACTCCTAACAATTTTTCCTGACCCAAATGACCTAAACTCTCATGATTGTATTTGGTGAATTCCATTTGTAAATGTTTTGGGACAACAGGACGCAATTCCCCCTGACAGTCATGACACAAAACCCCGTTTTCACAAACAAAGGGAGGTTTTGGATCAACCTGAGAAGCAGCAAGGGACGAATCCTTCGCTTGTTCTTCTGCAAAAGAAGGAAAATGCGTGTCTGTTTTCCTCACTGGTAAAGCTTTCAAAGATTCAATTTCTTCCTTCAATTCTCCTGTCATAGCTGCTTCCTTAGCCAATGTGTCTACACTGTTGTTTCCAATAACTAACTCATGTTTGCCTTTCTTATGTGCTGGGACTTTGACTATAGCATAGCTATTAGGATGTTTTGAAGCTATTTTGAATATGTCCTTGAGTGTATCACTGTGCACTAGGACCTTGTTAGAGGAATCTACAAATCCTCTCCTTTCCCACACTGGCAAATAGTCTGTCAGTGATCTCACGACATATGAGCTGTCACTATAAATGACCAATGGATTCTTGTTTTCTTTCTCATCAATTGTCAGTACAGTCTTGACTGCTTCTAACTCTGCTCTCTGAGCTGAATAGTGTCCTGGCAGTCTATGCTGAACTGCATATCCTCTATCAGGATACCAGATAGCATAACCTGTATAATACTTTCCCCCTGAACAAAATCTTGAACCATCAACAAATACTGGTTCATCACTGTTCTCTGCATCTCTCCTAAACAAGCTAGGATAGGATTCATAAAATGTTTCTGAACATTCATGAGTTTTCCCTTCATACTGCATTAATTGAGGAAGTACATACTTGGCCTTGTGATCAATCTCAATTTGTTTTGATGATAAGGACAACAACCAATGTGCAAATCTTTGATTTGACACACCTGGGAGGTTTTTCTCAAGGAGAAGTTTTAGTGTGGAGTGAGGAGTCTGCAGAATGATTTTGTTAAATCCAACAATGTGTTCTGTTGCCTTAACAGCAAAATAAACACCCACCAAATGTTTTGCACAAATTTCAAACCCTTTTTCCACAGGTGTGAGAAGCTTAGAGAAATAGCCCAAAATCCGCCATTCTCCCCCTTGCAACTGCAAGAGTACAGCTGACACAGCCGTGTCTGAGGAGTGAACCTGCAAAGCAAAAGGTGCCTGAGTCATAGCTGTTGACAATGCTGGAGACTTTTGCATATCTCTCTTTAGAAGTTCAAATGCCTTCTGTTGTTCCTCTTCCCATGGTCCAAAAGAGTCATCATCATTATTTTTCAAGAGATCATAAAGAGGTTTAGCTTTTTCTGCAAAGCCTTCTATGAATTCTCTGGAAAAGTTTACCAGACCCAAGAAATGTCTCAGAGCCTTGTGTGATGTTGGAATGGGAAGAGAAGCAATAGCCTCAATCCTATCTTGAAGCGGCTGTCTCTTTCCATGACTGATTAACACTCCAAGATATCTCACTTCAGTCTGTAAAAGTTTGACTTTCTTGGTGCTCAATTTCAAACCTGCTTCATGCAACAATGAAAATAATTCTGCTAAGAGAGATAAATGCAACTCTCTATCCTCAGTGGCTAAAAGAATATCATCAACATATTGCAACAGACAATCGGGTCTTGAAAATTTGGACAATACTTTTGCAACTGCCTGATGAAATATGCTAGGTGATAAATGTGCTCCTTGAGGTAATCTGCAAAATACATATTGTTCATCCATGAAACAAAATGCAAATTTGTATTGACAGCTCTTTGCAAGAGAAATGCTGAAAAAACCATTACTGATGTCTAAAACAGAGAAAAACTTTGCCTTAGCATTCAGTCGTGCCATTATGTCATGAGTATCTGCAACAATGGGTGCCACATTTGGGGTATACTTATTCAGCAATCTTAGATCCAATAACATTCGGTATGAACCATCAGGCTTCACAGTACACCACAGTGGATTGTTTGTTACTGAATTAGCTTTTCTAATGACACCTTGATCAAGCAATTCCTGTATGATTTTAGACATGGGATCAATTGATTCAGGTGGCAATTTGTACTGCTTTTGGGGAGGAGGGTCTCTCCCCTCCACATTGACTAATACATCTTTCATTGTGCCCACATCATTCCTGAATTGTGCCCACAAAGAAGGATTACATTGTACAATTTCTTTTAGAACTTCATCATCACCAGTTTCTGGCCACAAATGTTCAGAAGAAACAACTTCGGTTAGGCAAACAGTACCAACATGACTGTATTCAGTGGGATCAATGACTACAGGTTTAGATCCATCAACATCTTTCCAGATCAACTTATTTCCTAAGTCAATGACCCAACCCCATTTTTTCATTAGGTCAGTTCCTATGATGTTTTCAGAATTAGTACTATGCCAAATGTCTATTTTAGTTTTCAGATAGCCTGGTATTTCTAAATTAACATTCTGTGCTAAAGTTGCTTTAGTTCCATTCTTTCCACTAAAACCAACAATTGTACAAACAGGTGCATTTGGAGTTAGAGGCAAATCCTGATTAGTCACACTTAATTGAGCTCCTGTGTCAATGAGAAATGTCACCTCATTGCCCTGTAAGGATCCCCTTACAAATGGTCTTCCACAGTCATCTAATGAAACTGGAGCTACTAATTCCAAAGGACGAGAGGTCATAGTTCGTCCTAGTCATGGGGAAGGTAACAAACCAGCTGTCTCCTCAATTTTATTACCATAAGATTTCCCCTTGTACGAATTATTCAATGTTAATTCTCTAATTTGTCTTATTAAAGGTGCATATGGTGATTGTGACTGATCCTGCTCTGGAGAAGGAGCAGTTGGCACAAAACCTTTTTCTTTCCCTGCATTCTGTGACTCATTTAGGAATTTCCTACATTGCCATTTTAAATGTCCTATTTTTCCACAATAATAACAAGTAACTTGTCCTTTTTGAAATGACACCTTTCCTTTCTGTTTATATTGGTCTCTTTTCATGGGAGGGTTTGATTTAGGACGATTTGAATTTGTTACCTGATTTTCATCCTTTTTTTGGACTGCAGCAACTTTGACCCTTATACTACTTTGTTTTATGGATCTCCTTATTTGATCAATAAATGTTGCCGCTTCCTGTAACGTAGGCTTTCCTAGTGCTAACTCCCTGGAGACTGGATCAAGATATTTGAACCGTTTTACAAATGACTTTATCATTGCAGTGGGTTCAGAATCATCCTCAATTTCCATGACCATTCTATACGCCTGTTCAAATTTTATCAAGAATGCAAATGGATCATCCTGTAAAGTGGGCTTTAACATGTCAAGGATTTCAACTGTAGGAGTAGATTCTCCAGTAGTAAATAAAAGTAGTTGCCTCAATCGATCTGCTGGGGAACTATGTATTATTTCACGTTCCTCATTTACTCTTGGTGTGATCTCTAATCTCCTTGCCATATATGAGGGAAGCCATACTTTAAATACTTTGTTTTTCTGTTCATTATTTAGATTGAACTTATCAGCATTAGATTCAAAGATATCAGCATTGTGAAATGCATCCATCTTATCCGTATAAGCTGGGATATCTTTACAAATTTTTATCAACTGATCATGTATTTTTAAATTTAACTTGGCTGCCCTGTCATGTAATTTCCTCCTCTTGATTTCCTCAGTCTCTATGTCTTCATTTACATCAGCTGGACTAGTGTCTGGAATGTAGGACGCACCCGTATCTATGCCACTTTTTGTAATAATAGAAACTTTTTTCGTACGATGGCATAATTTTGATATGAGCTGTGTCCTAGTTTCCATCTGATCTTCCAAATCTTCAATGTGTTGTGCCAAAATTTGACACTTTGGACAATCATTAAAATCATCCTCTTCTATGTGTTCCTGTGTGTCTGTATCATGTGTGTCCTTATTATTCACACATATACTATGTGTCTGAGTCTGTGGCTGCCTGTCTTCAAGAACTAATGTATTGAATATTTTCACCATATGTAATACATTCCTGAGCTTCTTCAGCAATTTATCCATACACAACAACTTTTTGTCAATTCTTATGTTTTCTTCTTCACATTGACTATATAAACTTGACCATAATTGTGCATTAGTATGACTACTTACAACTTTAAACTCCAATTTACTTTTATCTGAATAAGAATTAAGAAATTCCATTACTTACTCAGGTACCGTATCCTTGATGTCTCCTTCTTACGTCTTCTTCCCACAGTCAATGGAAGGATCTCTGTGTAGTTTCTTCACAAGCCTCCGTCTGTAATACGTCTGGGAAGTGACACTTGCAACAGATGTATGGCTCAACTTCTTCTTTCTTTAGATTCGTTGTTGTTGTTTTCCTGAAGCTTGTAATAATAGTAATTACTCTCTTGGGCCCACCTCTTTACAAACTGAAGGAATTCAACAAAAATCCGCTGGCTCGCCAATGTAGAATAACGTCCTGCATTTCTCTATTTTTCAAGAAATGCTTTAGAAGGAGCCCAACAAAATGTGCAAAGTTCGTGATGAAAGATAAAAATTAGAAGGATTTAATTCTCATAAAAAGAAAGTTACAAAGTTTAGAAAGAGAAAAATATAGCACAGCAATAAGTCTTGAAAGGTTACAAGCAAGCAATTAAACAATTAAAATAAGTGAAAAAGCTTATTTCCCCAAAATAACGTGTATGTGTGAATCTGTGTGTGTGTGTGAGAGCAACAGGTGTCCGTGCAAGAATGCTCTGCCTATGTCATGAAACAAAGCCATTTTATAGGTTGACTCTACATAGAGTTACATTGTATCCTAAATTTAACATTCTAACAGACATATATGGTTAACAAGTAAATTCCCTTGCATCATGGTTTTCTATGTATACCTTATTTGTAAAGCTAATAATAATATGCTGAGAAGGAGGATTCCTAATCTTCCCAAATGCTATTGTCGTCTCAACCTGTCAAAATTGACACTTCAACACAAGTGCTGCCCTTGCATGGTCCTCTAAAATAACCCTAGCCTGATAAAAAATGTTAGTTTATTATTTTACACAAGTAGTGCCACCATGACCGAGTGGTGAGGTGGCAACAGCATGAGGAGTTAATACAGTGGCTCAGTCACAGAGTGGTGAGGGTGGGAATCGCATGAGGAATCACATGTGTCGTCAACACAGTGGCCCAGTCACAGAGTGGTGAGGGTGGGAATCGCATTAGTCCTCAACACAGTGGCGCAGTCACAGAGCGGTGAAGGTGGGAATCGCATAAGGAATCACATGAGTCGTCAACATAGTGGCCCAGTCACAGAGTGGTAAGGGTGGTAATCGCATGAGTCGTCAACACAATAACCCAGTCATAGAGCGGTGAGGGTGGGAATCACATGAGAAATTGCATGAGGAATCGCTTGACTCGTCAACACAGTGGCCCAGTCACAGAGTGGTGAGGGTAGGAATCGCATGAGAAATCACATTAGTCGTCAACACATTGGTCCAGTCACAGAGTTGAGAGGGTGGGACTTATATGAGGAATCGCTTGTGTCGTCAACACAGTAGCCCAGTCACATAGAGGTGAGGGTGAGAATCGCATGAGGAATCGCATGTGTCGTCAACACAGTGGCCCAGTCACAGAGTGGTGAGGGTGGGGAATCACATGAGAAATCACTGGAGTCGTCAACATAGTGGCCCAATCAGAGTGGTGAGGGTCGGAATTGCATGTGTCGTCAACACAGTGGCCCAGTGACAGAGTGGTGAGGGTCAGAATCGCATGAGTCGTCAACACAGTGGTCCAGTGACAGAGTGGTGAAGGTCGGAATTGCATGAGTCGTCAACGCAGTGGACAAGTGACAGAGAGGTGAGGTGGCAGCAGCTTGAGGAGACCACAAAGTGGTGAGGTGGCAGCAGCATGAGAAGACCACAGAGTGAACCAGTGACAGCGTGACAAGGTGGCAGCAGCATGAGGATACCACAGAGTTGTGAGGTGGCGGCAGCATGAGGAGACAACAGAGTGGTGAGGTGGCAGCAGCATGAGGAGGCCACAGAGTGGTGAGGTGGCAGCAGCATGAGGAGGCCACAGAGTGGTGAGGTGGCAGCATTAGGAGACTACAGAGTGGAGAGGTGGCAGCAGCATGACGAGACCACAGAGTTGTGAGGTGACAGCAGCATGGGGAGATCACAGAGTGGTGAAGTTGCAGCAGCATGAGGAGATCACAGAGTGTCCCAGTGACAGAGTGGTGAGGTAGCAGCAGCATGAGGAGACTACAGTGTGGAGAGGTGGCAGCAGCATAACGAGACTACAGAGTTGTGAGGTGACAGCTGGATGAGGAGATCACAGAGTGGTGAAGTGGCAGCAGCATGAGGAGACCAGAGAGTGGCCCAGTGACAGAGTGGTCAGGTGGCATCAGCATGAGACCAAAGAATCACCCAGTGAAAGAATGTTGAGGTGGCAGCAGCATGAGGAGATCAAAGAGTTGTAAGGTGGCAGAAGCATAAAGAGATCACAGAATGGTGAGGTAACAGCAACATGAGGAGACCACAGAGAGGCCCAGTGACAAAGTGGTGAGGTGGCTGCAGCATGAGGAGACCTCAAAGTGGTGAGGTGGCAGAAGCATGAGGAGACCACAGAGTGGCCCAGTGACAGAGTGTTGAGGTCGCAGCAGGATGAGCAGACCACAGAGTGGTGAGGTAGCAGCAGCATGAGGAGAA
Organism: Bufo bufo; assembly: GCF_905171765.1. NCBI lineage: Eukaryota > Metazoa > Chordata > Amphibia > Anura > Bufonidae > Bufo > Bufo bufo. Next base: position 88,323,324 of record NC_053396.1, read on the forward strand.
CAAAGAGTGGCCCAGTGACAAAGTGGTGAGGTAGCTGCAGCATGATGAGACCTTAGAGTGGTGAGGTGGCAGAAGCATCAGGAGATGACAGAGTGGCCCACTGACAGAGTGTTGAGGTCGCAGCAGCTTGAGCAGACTACAGAGTGGTGAGGTGGCAGCAGCATGAGGAGACCACAGAGTGGCCCAGTCACAGAGTGGTGAGGTGACAGCAGCATGAGGACACCAAAGAGTAGTCCACTGACAGAGTTTTGAGGTCGCAGCAGCTTGAGCAGACTACAGAGTGGTGAGGTGACAGCAGCATGAGGAGACCACAGAGTGGCCCAGTCACAGAGTGGTGTGACAGCAGCATGAGGACACCAAAGAGTAGTCCACTGACAGAGTTTTGAGGTCGCAGCAGCTTGAGCAGATTACAGAGTGGTGAGGTGGAAGCAGCATGAGCAGACCACATAGTGGTGAGGTGGCAGCAGCATGAGGAGACCACAGAGTGGTGAGGTAACAGCAGCATGAGGAGACTACAGAGTGGAGAGGTGGCAGCAGCATGACGAGACCACAGAGTTGTGAGGTGACAGCAGCATGAGAAGATCACAGAGTGGCGAATTGGCAGCAGCATGAGACCAAAGAATCACCTAGTGACAGAATGTTGAGGTGACAGCGGCATGAGGAGACCACAGAGTTGTGAGGTGGTAGCAACATGAGGAGACCACAGAGTGGCGCAGTGACAGAGTGGTGAGTTGGCAGTAGCATGTAAGTGGTGAGGTAGCAGCAGCATGAGGAGATCAAAGAATTGTGAGGTGGCAGAAGCATAAATATATCACAGAGTGATGAGGTGGCAGCAGCATGAGGAGAACACAGAGTGGCCCAGTGACAAAGTGGTGAGGTGGCTGCAGAATGAGGAGACCTCAGAGTGGTGAGGTGGCAGAAGCATAACTAGACCACAGAGTGGCCCAGTGACAGAGTGTTGAGATCGCAGCAGCATGAGCAGACCACTGTCACGGCGGACGTGCACTCAGACTAGCAGTTAAACCACCAACCAGGCTCCAAGCGAGAGGCAGGGGAAGGGTCACTTCCTAACTTATCCCTGTTCTCTCTCCCTGCACTGCTCAGCCCACATGCAGACCTTTGTGGTAGGTATGATGTGTCCACGTGCCTGGACTGAAACACCCTAAATTCTCTGAGATGGTGAAGAGGGCAAATAGGAGCAAAGTGAAAAAGGTACAGCGGCTCACCCCTTCTCCGTATGGATAAGGTGCTCACCCTCCGGTCCTACCCTCAGGACCTACAAAGAGAAAATGAGGTGTAAGCAGATGTGAAGGGGCACACTCAGAAGGGAAACACAATGGTGAATATAATATAGTAATTTAATGCTTTAAAAACACACCCCTAAAAATAATATAAAACATACATAAAAAACGCACATCAATCGTATAAATAACGTTGTGTGCACAATCCTGCTGTCACGACCGCTATCCCAGCAGCAGTCGTGTCGCACCAGACGGAGGGGAAGGGGGACCCTTATCTACGGATGGGAAATAGAATGGCCACCCCTGACTAACCCTAAGCTGGCACCTGTCTGCCCTGATACCCTAGACGGGGTGTGAACCCGTGCGGCGAGCAGGATGCCTAAACCCTCAGTCACCCTAACAAGACTAGACTGGGGAAAGGCCGATGGGAGCACTAGTCACCATCACTCACGTCTAGGAGAACAACAGGGGAAGACAGCAACAAACAAACAATCTATAGCAGAGATAGACTTATCCAGTCAGAAGGCGATCCCAAACACGACAGTCCACGCCGGACAAGAGCTCCACAGCAACACCGTCAAACGATCTCCTTCAAAGGTCAGAATAGCACTGGAAGTAAGGACTATATCTGGCAATGACTGCAAGTCAAACTGAAACTAATATAGTAGCTGGGAGTGGCAGACAGGACTCACCTGAGAAGGATGCCTACAAACTCCCAGTCAGGACAAAAAGGTTCACAAGGCAAAACCCGGATGACATACCCTGAACCACGGAGCAAACTCACAAGCTATCGCGAGTAGCAAGTCGATGCAACCTTCTCCTCCCAGACCTGTCTGGATCAGTCACAGTCGTGACACCTGCACAATAAACATACAGTGGACACATGCTAAATAGCTTGCATGATCTCTGAGACTATAAATCAATGCAGCGGCAATGTCCCAATCCAATATATTGTATAGTAATCGTGCCGACAATGTCCCAATCAGAGTCCTAATTCCATATAGTATAAATTGTGCTGATATAGCTATGGCACTATGGCCAAATCCAGATAGAGCAGTAGTAGTAATAGTACAACCCAGTACCAGTGTCCGGTAATAATAGTGTATAGCAGTTACTATTGCTTCACAGTGGGACTGATGATGAAGAAATAGGAGCAGCCTGCTCGCACAGAACCTGGATGGGAGAGATGACACCAAACAATCAAACAAGAAACCACACTTATCTCTCTGCACTGGAACAGACAACCTTCCTTTCTAGCTTCCAAGACCAAAGTGATTAGTATAATCCGCTCAGAGCACTGGGATGGAGTGCTATTTAAACTCATAACCCCACCCAGTGCACCTGATGGGAGGCGGATCCAGCACGGCTCCAAAACAAAACACTAAACTCGTGCTGCTATTCTGGCCGACCTCCGCACACCGTCAGGACGGGGCATGACAACCACAAAGTGGTAAGATGGCAGCAGCATGAGGAGACCATAGAGTGGCCCAATGACAGAGTGGTCAGGTGACAGCAGCATGAGGAGACCACAGAGTGGCCTAGTGACAGAGTGGTAAGGTGGCAGCAGCATGACGAGACCACAGAGATGGGAAGTGGCAGCAGCATGAGAAGACCATAGAGTGGTGAGGTGGCAGCAGCATTTCAAAACCACAGAATTGTGAGGTGGCAGCAGCATAAGACCACAGAGTGGCGAGGTGGCAGCAGCATGATGAGACCACAGAGTGGCCTATTGACAAAGTGCTAAGGTGGCAGCAGCATGAGGAGACCAAAGAGTTGTGAGGTGGCAGCAGCATGAGGAGACAACAGAGTGGCATAGTGACACAGTGGTGAGTTGGCAGTAGCATGTAAGTGGTGAGGTAGCAGCAGCATGAGGAGATCAAATAATTGTGAGGTGGCAGAAGCATAAATATATCACAGAGTGGTGAGGTGGCAGCAGCATGAGGAGAACACAGAGTGGCCAGGTGACAAAGTGGTGAGGTGACTGCAGAATGAGGAGACCTCAGAGTGGTGAGGTGGCAGAAGCATAATGAGACCACAGAGTGGCCCAGTGACAGAGTGTTGAGATCGCAGCAGCATGAGCAGACCACAAAGTGGTGAGGTGGCAGCAGCATGAGGAGACCATAGAGTGGCCCAATGACAGAGTGGTAAGGTGGCAGCAGCATGACGAGACCACAGAGATGGGAAGTGGCAGCAGCATGAGCAGACCACAAAGTGGTGAGGTGCAGCAGCATGAGATCACAGAGTGGCGAGGTGGCAGCAGCATGATGAGACCACAGAGTGGTGAGGTAACAGCAGCATGAGGAGACTACAGAGTGGAGAGGTGGCAGCAGCATGAGGAGACCACAGAGTGGTGAGGTAACAGCAGCATGAGGAGACTACAGAGTGGAGAGGTGGCAGCAGCATGACAAGACCACAGAGTTGTTCGGTGACAGCAGCATGAGGAGACAACAGAGTGGCACCGTGTCAGAATGGTGAGGTGGCAGCAGCATGAGGAGTCCACAAAGTAACCCAGTGACAGAGTGTTGAGGTGGCATCAACATGTGACCAAAGAGTCACTCAGTGACAGAGTGTTGAGGTGGCAGCAGCATGAGAAGACCACAGAGTTGTGAGGTGGAAGCAGCATTAGGAGACAACAGAGTGGCCCAGTGACAGAATGGTGAGGTCGCAGCATCATGAGGAGACCAAAGTGTGGGACAGTGACAGAGGGGTGAGTTGGCAGTAGCATGAGGAGACCACCGAGTAGTGAGGTGGCAGCAGCATGAGGAGATCAAAGAGTTGTGAGGTGGCAGAAGCATGAATTTATTACAGAGTGGTGAGGTGGCAGCCGCATGAGGAGACCACAGAGTGGCCCAGTGACAAAGTGGTGAGGTGGCTGCAGAATGAGGAGACCTCAGAGTGGTGAGGTGGCAGAAGCATGAGGAGACCACAGAGTGGCCCAGTGACAGAGTGTTGAGGTCTCAGCAGCATGTGCAGACCGCAGAGTGGTGAGGTGGCAGCAGCATGAGGAGACCATAGAGTGCTGAGGTGGCATCAGCATGAGGAGACCATAGAGTGGCCCAGTGACAGAGTGGTGAGGTGACAGCAGCATGAGGAGACCACAGAGTGGCCTAGTGACAGAGTGGTAAGGTGGCAGCAGCATGACGAGACCACAGAGTTGGGAAGTGGCAGCAGCATGAGAAGACCACAGAGTGGTGAGGTGGCAGCAGCATTTCAAAACCACAGAATTGTGAGGTGGCAGCAGCATAAGATCACAGAGTGGCGAGGTAGCAGCAGCATGATGAGACCACAGAGTGGCCCATTGACAAAGTGCTAAGGTGGCAGCAGCATGAGGAGACCAAAGAGTTGTGAGGTGGCAGCAGAATGAGGAGACAACAGAGTGGCATAGTGACAGAGTGGTGAGTTGGCAGTAGCATGTAAGTGGTGAGGTAGCAGCAGCATGAGGAGATAAAAAAATTGTGAGGTGGCAGAAGCATAAATATATCACAGAGTGGTGAGGTGGCAGCAGCATGATGAGACCACAGAGTGGCCCATTGACAAAGTGCTAAGGTGGCAGCGGTATGAGGAGACCAAAGAGTTGTGAGGTGGCAGCAGCATGAGGAGACAACAGAGTGGCCCAGTGACAGAGTGTTGAGATCGCAGCAGCATGAGCAGACCACAAAGTGGTGAGGTGGCAGCAGCATGAGGAGACCATAGAGTGGCCCAATGACAGAGTGGTAAGGTGACATCAGCATGACAAGACCACAGAGATGGGAAGTGGCAGCAGCATGAGCAGACCACAGAGTGGTGAGGTGGCAGCAGCATGAGATCACAGAGTGGCGAGGTGGCAGCAGCATGATGAGACCACAGAGTGGCCCATTGACAAAGTGGTGAGGTGGCAGCAGCATGAGGAGACCACAGAGTGGTGAGGTAACAGCAGCATGAGGAGACTACAGAGTGGAGAGGTGGCAGCAGCATGACAAGAACACAGAGTTGTGAGGTGACAGCAGCATGAGGAGACAACAGAGTGGCGCAGTGACAAAATGGTGAGGTGGCAGCAGCATGAGGAGTCCACAAAGTAACCCAGTGACAGAGTGTTGAGGTGGCATCAACATGTGACCAAAAAGTCACTCAGTGACAGAGTGTTGAGGTGGCAGCAGCATGAGGAGATCAAAGAGTTGTGAGGTGGTAGAAGCATGAATTTATTACAGAGTGGTGAGGTGGCAGCAGCATGAGGAGACCACAGAGTGGCCCAGTGACAGAGTGTTGAGGTCTCAGCAGCATGAGCAGACCGCAGAGTGGTGAGGTGGCAGCAGCATGAGGAGACCATAGAGTGCTGAGGTGGCATCAGCATGAGGAGACCATAGAGTGGCCCAGTGACAGAGTGGTGAGGTGACAGCAGCATGAGGAGACCACAGAGTGGCCTAGTGACAGAGTGGTAAGGTGGCAGCAGCATGACGAGACCACAGAGTTGGGAAGTGGCAGCAGCATGAGAAGACCACAGAGTGGTGAGGTGGCAGCAGCATTTCAAAACCACAGAAGTGGCCCAGTGACAAAGTGGTGAGGTGGCAGCAGCATGAGGAGACCACAGAGTGGTGAGGTGGCAGCATCATGAGGAGACCACAGAGCAGCTTATTGACAGAGTGGTGAGGTGGTAGCAGCATGAAGAGACCACAGAGTGGTTAGGTGTTAGCAGCAAAGCAGCATGAGGAGACCACAGAGTGGCCCACTGACAAAGTGGTGAGGTGGCAGCAGACTGAGGAGACCACAGAGTTGTGTGGTGGTAGCAGCATGAAGAGAACACAGAGTGGTGAGGTAGCAACAGCATGAGGAGACAACAGAGTGGTGAGGTGGCAACAGTATGAGGAGACAACAGAGTGGTGAGTTGGCAACAGCATGAGGAGACAATAGAGCGGTAAGGTGGCAACAGCATGAGGAGACCACAGAGTGGTGAGCTGGCAGCAGCATGGGGAGACCACAGAGTGGCCTAGTGACAGAGTGGTGAGGTGGCAGCAGCATGAGGAGACCACAGAGTGGTGAGGTGGCAGCAGCATGAGAAGACCATAGAGTCGTGAGGTGGCAGCAGCATCACGAGACCACAGAGTTGTGAGGTGGCAGCAGCATGAGGAGACAAGAGTAGCCCGGTGAGAGAATGGTAAGGTGGCAGCAGCATGAGGAGGCCAAAGAATGGCGCAGTGATAGAGTAGTGAGCTGGCAGCAGCATGAGGAGGCCAAAGAATGGCGCAGTGATAGAGTAGTGAGCTGGCAGCAGCATGGGGAGACCACAGAGTGGCCTAGTGACAGAGTGGTGAGCTGGCAGCAGCATGAGGAGACCACAGAGAGGTGAGTTGACAGCAGCATGAGAAGAACACAGAGTTGTGAGGTGGCAGCAGCATGAGGAGACAAGAGTGGCCCGGTGAGAGAATGGTAAGGTGGCAGCAGCATGAGGAGGCCAAAGAATGGCGCAGTGATAGAGTGGTGAGTTGGCAGTAGCATGAGGAGACCACAGAGTAGTGAGGTGGCAGCAGCATGAGGAGATCAAAGAGTTGTGAGGTGGCAAAAGCATGAAGTTATCACAGAGTGATGAGGTGGCAGAAGCATGAGGAGACCATAAAGTGGCCCATTGAAAGAGTGTTGGTGTGGCAGCAGCATGAGCAGACCACAGAGTGGTGAGGTGGCAGCAGCATGACAAGACCAAAGAGTTGTGAGGTGACAGCAGTATCAGGAGATCACAGAGTGGTGAGGTGGCAGCAGCATGAGGAGACCACTGAGTGGCCCAGTGACAGAGTGGTGAGGTGGCTGCAGAATGAGGAGACCTCAGAGTGGTGAGGTGGCAGAAGCATGAGGAGACCACAGAGTGGCCCAGTGACAGAGTGTTGAGGTCTCAGCAGCATGAGCAGACCGCAGAGTGGTGAGGTGGCAGCAGCATGGGGAGACCATAGAGTGCTGAGGTGGCATCAGCATGAGGAGACCATAGAGTGGCCCAGTGACAGAGTGGTGAGGTGACAGCAGCATGAGGAGACCACAGAGTGGCCTAGTGACAGAGTGGTAAGGTGGCAGCAGCATGACGAGACCACAGAGTTGGGAAGTGGCAGCAGCATGAGAAGACCACAGAGTGGTGAGGTGGCAGCAGCATTTCAAAACCACAGAATTGTGAGGTGGCAGCAGCATAAGATCACAGAGTGGCGAGGTAGCAGCAGCATGATGAGACCACAGAGTGGCCCATTGACAAAGTGCTAAGGTGGCAGCAGCATGAGGAGACCAAAGAGTTGTGAGGTGGCAGCAGAATGAGGAGACAACAGAGTGGCATAGTGACAGAGTGGTGAGTTGGCAGTAGCATGTAAGTGGTGAGGTAGCAGCAGCATGAGGAGATAAAAAAAATTGTGAGGTGGCAGAAGCATAAATATATCACAGAGTGGTGAGGTGGCAGCAGCATGATGAGACCACAGAGTGGCCCATTGACAAAGTGCTAAGGTGGCAGCGGCATGAGGAGACCAAAGAGTTGTGAGGTGGCAGCAGCATGAGGAGACAACAGAGTGGCCCAGTGACAGAGTGTTGAGATCGCAGCAGCATGAGCAGACCACAAAGTGGTGAGGTGGCAGCAGCATGAGGAGACCATAGAGTGGCCCAATGACAGAGTGGTAAGGTGACAGCAGCATGACGAGACCACAGAGATGGGAAGTGGCAGCAGCATGAGCAGACCACAGAGTGGTGAGGTGGCAGCAGCATGAGATCACAGAGTGGCGAGGTGGCAGCAGCATGATGAGACCACAGAGTGGCCCATTGACAAAGTGGTGAGGTGGCAGCAGCATGAGGAGACCACAGAGTGGTGAGGTAACAGCAGCATGAGGAGACTACAGAGTGGAGAGGTGGCAGCAGCATGACAAGACCACAGAGTTGTGAGGTGGCAGCAGCATGAGGAGACAAGAGTGGCCCGGTGAGAGAATGGTAAGGTGGCAGCAGCATGAGGAGGCCAAAGAATGGCGCAGTGATAGAGTGGTGAGTTGGCAGTAGCATGAGGAGACCACAGAGTAGTGAGGTGGCAGCAGCATGAGGAGATCAAAGAGTTGTGAGGTGGCAAAAGCATGAAGTTATCACAGAGTGATGAGGTGGCAGAAGCATGAGGAGACCATAGAGTGGCCCATTGAAAGAGTGTTGGTGTGGCAGCAGCATGAGCAGACCACAGAGTGGTGAGGTAGCAGCAGCATGAAGATACCACAGAGTGGTGAGGTGGCAGCAGCATGACAAGACCAAAGAGTTGTGAGGTGACAGCAGTATCAGGAGATCACAGAGTGGTGAGGTGGCAGCAGCATGAGGAGACCACTGAGTGGCCCAGTGACAGAGTGTTGAGGTGGCAGCAGCATGAGAAGACCACTGAGTGGTGAGGTGGCACCAGCATCACAAGACCACAGAGTTTTGAGGTGGCAGCAGCATGAGGAGATCACAGAGTGGTGAGGTGGCAGCAGCATGAGGAGACAACAGAGTGGCCTAGTCACAAAGTGGTGAGGTGGCAGCAGCATGATGATACCACAGAGTTGTGAGATCACAGAATAGTGAATTGGCAGCAGCATGAGGAGACCACAGTGTGTCCCAGTGACAGAGTGGTGAGGAGGCAGCAGCATGAGACCAAAGAGTCACCCAGTGACAGAGTGGTGAGGTGGCAGTACCATTTGGAGACCACAGAGTGGCCTAGTGACAGAGTGGTGAGGTAGCAGCAGCATGAGCAGACTACATAGTGGAGAGGTGGCAGCAGCATGACAAGACCACAGATTTGTTAGGTAACAGAAGCATGAGGAGATCACAGAGTGGTGAAGTGGCAGCAGCATGAGAAGACCACAGATGGGCCCAGTGACAGAGTGGTGAAGTAGCAGCAGCATGAATACACCACAGAGTGGCCCAGTGACACATTGTTGAGGCAACAGCAGTATAAGAAGACCACATAGTGGCCCACTGACAGAGTGGTGAGGTGGCAGCAGCATGCAGAGTATACAGAGTGGTGAGGTGGCAACAGCATGAGGAGACCAAAGAGTGGCGCAGTGATAGAGGGGTGATTTGGCAGTAGCATGAGGAGACTACAGAGTAGTGAGGTGGCAGCAGCATGAGGAGATCAAAGAGTTTTGAGGTGGCAGAAGCATGAATTTATTAAAGAGTGGTGAGGTGGCAGCAGCATGAGGAGACCACAGAGTAGTGAGGTGGCAGCAGCATGAGGAGACCACAGAGTGGCCTTGTGACAGAGTGGTGAGGTTGCAGCAGCATGAGGAGACCACAGAGTGGTTAAGTGGCAGCAGCATGAGGAGACCACAGAGTGGCCCAGTGACAAAGTGGTGAGGTGGCAGCAGCACGAGGATACCATAGAGGGGCCTAGTGGCAGAGGGGTGAGTTGGCAGTAGCATGAGGAGACCACAGAGTAGTGAGGTGGCAGCAGCATGAGGAGATCAAAGAGTTGTGTGGTGGCAGAATTATGAAGTTATCGCAGAGTGGTGAGGTAGCAGCAGCATGAGGAGACCACAGATTGGCCCAGTGACAAAGTGCTGAGGTGGCAGCAGCATGAGGAGACCACAGAGTGGTAAGGTGGCAGCAGCATGAGGAGACCACAGAGCAGCCTATTGACAGAGTGGTGAGGTGGCAGCAGCATGAGGAGACTACAGAGTGGTTAGGTGTTAGCAGCAAAGCAGCATGAGGAGACCACAGAGTGGCCCAGTGACAAAGTGGTGAAGTGGCAGCAGCATGAGGAGACCACAGAGTTGTGTGGTGGTAGCAGCATAAGGAGAACACAGAGTGGTAAGGTAGCAACAGCATGAAGAGACAACAGAGTGGTGAGGTGGCAACAGTATGAGGAGACAACAGAGTGGTGAGTTGGCAACAGCATGAGGAGACAACAGAGCGGTAAGGTGGCAACAGCATGAGGAGACCACAGAGTGGTGAGCTAACAGCAGCATGTGGAGACCACAGAGTGGCCTAGTGACAGAGTGGTGAGGTGGCAGCAGCATGAGGAGACCACAGAGTGGTGAAGTGGCAGCAGCATGAGGAGACCACAGAGTGGTGATTTGACAGCAGCACGAGAAGACCACAGAGTCGTGAGGTGGCAGCAGCATCACGAGGCCAAAGAGTTGTGAGGTGGTAGCAGCATGAGGAGACAAGAGTGGCCCGGTGAGAGAATGGTCCTTACCATTCTCTCACCGGGCCACTCTTGTCTCCTCATGCTGCTAGGAAAATTGCTCATCAGCGACTCTAGACTTAAGTTGCTGATGATGGAGCTGGTAACTTAATATCGAAGTTACACAGTGGAGTACCTCTGTCTCATCAAGAAATCATTTAAGGCCTTACTCTGTTCATATAGTTGGTCCAACATATGGAGGGCCGATGTTGGGGAATGCCATTCTGCCTTTGCAGCTCAAGGAGGATTTGCTTTGCAGTTTAAGGGTGCTGGAGTGCATGCACAGTTTGGCCATTTTCAGGATGTCTTGAAGATTGGATGAAGACTTCAGGAACTGCTTTACAACCAGATTGAACACATCCGCATGGCTTCCTTGATGCAGCGACAACACCACTTTCTTCCCGTTGTCTATGACCATGGTTCCGATTTTGAGTTGTTAAGGAGAAAGCCAGGATTTGATTTTTTTGATGAAGGACGCAGAGTAGTTCCTCTCCTAAGTGACTACGTTTACTCAGGCAAACTAGGTGCAGAACAGCGTGGTACAGCCGTGCCCTGCTTATCTGGTATGCTGGAGGTGCACTGTGAAATGTCCCTGCAGTGGAGGCTGAGGATATGGGGGAGGATGTGGAGGCAGAGGCGGAAATTGTCGCAGGACCAATGGCGTGAGAACGTGGAGGCGGCAGCGGCATCACCTGACCAAGTTACTGGTGTGGCTGGGCAGGAACCACATTTACCCATTGGGTGGTAAAGGACATGTATTGTCCTTGACTGTAGTTTCTGCTCCACATGTCGGCGCTGCCTTGCACTTTGGCGTACACTGACAGGCTCAAGGACCGGCTCACTTTTTGTTCAACATAGGTGTGCAGGGCTGGTACTGCCTTTTTCTCAAAGAAATGACAGCTTGGGACTTTCCACCTTGGCTCGGCGCAAGTCATCAGGCGACTGCAGAACCAGCAACTTGGCCAGGAGCACATTCAGCTTCTGTGCCGTTAGATGAGCATACTGTTGTTTCTTGGCAATCGCTTCGGTGATCGACTGCTGACGAAATGACTGACGAAGAGGAGCAGGAGCATCAGGACCAGTAGATGATGGGAAGGACACACAGCTCCCTTCGGCTGAGGTGGTGGAGCCTTGACTTGCGGAAAAGGGGTGCGATCCACTGGGTGATGTAGTGGTTGCTGCAGCAGGCTGGAGCACTACATTAGCACCACGGTTCTGCCAGGCCACTTTATGGTAACGCTGTATGTGTTGACACAGGGCCATGGTGCCAACATTGGCACCCTGGCCACGCTTCACCTTCTGCCCACATATTCTACATATGGCCATGTTTACCTCCTCCGGTGGCTTGACAAAAAACTGCCAGACCGTTGATTATGGCATTTTCCCCCCAACACTCCGCGCTGACTTCCTGCTACCGCTGCCTCCGTGAATCCCTGCACCGCTACTTTCCGGGCAGGTAGGCTCCTGCGAAGCGGGCTGTCTACCCCGGCACATTTGGCTCCTGATCTCTCTCTGCTGCCACCCTGCTGACTCAGGGCCATGCTACCACCTTGCTGGCTCAGCCGCTGCCTCACGCACAAGCTGCCACCCTCTTTTCCTGATGATGATGAAGCCCCTTCTTCACTCGGCTCCCAAGTGCGATCGGCTACATCATCATCATCCGCTATGATCTGCACGTCACTGATGTCCCGCTCAATGGTCTCAGGGCCAGGAGCCTGACCACTCACAACACCAGCTCCCACGCGACTCTCATCACTACTTGCCCGTCTACTGGAGGAAGCAGGGGATGTCTCCTCCAGATCTTGGCTGGTCAGTAGCTGCTGACTGTCCTCTAGTAGCTCGTCCTCACTGAAAAGTGAAGCCAAACCTACGGAATATAATACTTCTCACGCTGAGGGACCAGAAAATGACAGAGGCAGGTTGAGGACAGTTGGGGGGACAGGGCCAGCTTCTGGGCCATGCCAACTAAGCGTCATGTCAGAGGAACCCACTGACTCTTGGCTGGGGGTGTCTGATGTCACTTGTGATGAAGTCAAAGACCGAGTCACCCATTCAAGCACCACTGGGTTGCTGGTCAAGACACCACCGCTATATGACACTGGCAGCTCAGGTCTCTCGCTGCGACTCCTGCTGCCACCCCCCTTTTGCTGCTGCTACTTCTGTGTGCGACAGAAACATTTTGGCCACTGCTCGTTCCCTTTGAAAGGCCTGTCACTTGTCTGTCTGACATAGGCCTCCTGCACACGAACGTATTTTTTTGCGGTCCGCAAAAACGGGTCCCGTTTTTCCGTGATCCGTGACCGTTTTTTCGTCCGTGGGTCTTCCTTGATTTTTGGAGGATCCATGGACATGAAAAAAAAGTCGTTTTGGTGTCCGCCTGGCCGTGCGGAGCCAAACGGATCCGTCCTGAATTACAATGCAAGTCAATGGGGACGGATCCGTTTGACGTTGACACAATATGGTGCCATTTCAAACGGATCCGTCCCCATTGACTTTCAATGTAAAGTCTGGAGTCCCTTTATACCATCGGATCGGAGTTTTCTCCAATCCGATGGTATATTTTAACTTGAAGCGTCCCCATCACCATGGGAACGCCTCTATGTTAGAATATACTGTCGGATATGAGTTAGATCGTGAAACCTCATTTCCGACAGTATATTCTAACACAGAGGCGTTCCCATGGTGATGGGGACGCTTCTAGTTAGAATATACTACAAACTGTGTACATGACTGCCCCCTGCTGCCTAGCAGCATCCGATCTCTTACAGGGGGCTGTGATCAGCACAATTAACCCTTCAGGTGCCGCACCTGAAGGGGTTAATTGTGCTATCATATCCCCCTGTAAGAGATCAGGGCTGCCAGGCAGCAGGGGGCAGACCCCCCCCCCTCCCCCCTCCCCAGTTTGAATATCATTGGTGGCCAGTGCGCCCCCCCCCCTTCCTCCCTCTATTGTAATAATTCCTTGGTGGCACAGTGTGCGCCCCCCATTGGCCCCCCTCCCTCTATAGCATTAACAACATTGGTGGCCAGTGTGCGGCCTCCCATCTACCCCCCCCCCCCCCCGGTCATTGGTGGCAGCGGGTTACTAGCAATAGTACAATAGTAAAAGATTCATACTTACCTGGGAGCTGCGATGTCTGCTTCCGGCCGGGAGCTCCTCCTACTGGTAAGTGACAGTTCATTTAGTTATGACACTTACCAGTAGGTGGAGCTCCCGGCCGGACACGAACATCGCAGCAGCCGGTAAGTATGAATCTTCTACTATTGTACTATTGCTAAGTAACCATGGCAACCAGCGTCCTGGTTGCCATGGTTACCGATCGGAGCCCCAGCGATTAAACTGGGACTCCGATCGGAACTCCGCTGCCACCAATGATGGGGTGGGTGGGGGAGATGGGAGGCCGCACACTGTGCCACCAATGTTGTTAATGCTATAGAGGGAGGGGGGCCGATGGGGGGCGCACACTGTGCCACCAACGAATAATTACAATAGAGGGAGGGGGGGGCCGCACTGGCCACCAATGATATTTAAACTGGGGAGGGGGGGGGGGGGGTCTGCCCCCTGCTGCCTGGCAGCCCTGATCTCTTACAGGGGGCCGTGATCAGCACAATTAACCCCTTCAGGTGCCGCACCTGAAGGGGTTAATTGTGCTGATCACGGCCCCCTGTAAGAGATCGGGTGCTGCCAGGCAGCAGGGGGCAGTCTTGTACACAGTTTGTAGTGTATTCTAACTAGAAGCGTCCCCATCACCATGGGAACGCTTCTGTGTTAGAATATACTGTCGGTTCTGAGTTTTCACGAAGTGAAAACTCAGCTTTGAAAAAGCTTTTATACAGACGGATCTTCGGATCCGTCTGCATAAAAACTAACCTACGGCCACGGATCACGGACACGGATGCCAATCTTGTGTGCATCCGTGTTCTTTCACGGACCCATTGACTTGAATGGGTCCGTGAACCATTGGCCGTGAAAAAAATAGGACAGGTCATATTTTTTTCACGGCCAGGAAACACGGATCACGGATGCGGCTGCAAAACGGTGCATTTTCCGATTTTTCCACGGACCCATTGAAAGTCAATGGGTCCGCGAAAAAAAGCGGAAAACGGCACAACGGCCATGGGTGCACACAACGGTCGTGTGCAGGAGGCCATACTGTAAGAATAAATTAAATTAAAAGTAAATTAATATACCCCCAAAAAGTTTGTAGTACAATGTAACGTCACTGCAGAATGGCTAATAAGACATACTTTTTTGTACTATTAATACACCCTCAAAAAAACTGTAGAACAATGTAACTTCACTGCAGAACGGCAAATAAGACTTACTTTTTTTCCTATTAATACACCCAAAAAAAGGCTGTAGAACAATGTAACTTCACCACAGAATGGCTAATAAGACGTACTTTTTTTCCCCTATTACAACACCCTTAAAAAAAACTGTAGAACAATGTAAATTCACCGCAGAACGGCTAAGTATATTACCTATTAATACACCCCGTAAATGGCTGTATAGCAATGTAAATTCACAGCAGAACGGCTAATAAGACGTATGTATATTTTCTATTAATACACCCCATAAATGGCTGTATAGCAATGTAAATTATTGTTGTAATCAAGTTTTTTCCTTTTTTATTTTTCAGTTATCTTTGTCTATTTTCGTTTGGGCATTTCTTTGATTAATTTACATTTTTCTTCTTTTACTAATCCAATTTTAATTTTTTAGGTTTTTATTGAAGTTTCTTTCAGTTTTTCCTTATTTACCAACCCATTTTTATTTTTAGTCCATTATAAATTTTTTCCTTTTTATAAATTTTTTCCTTTTTCATATTTGGCGCTTTTCTCTTTTTCTTTCTTTTTCTCTTTCTTTCCCTCTCTTTTCTCTGTAGATTTGGTTAGGAGTACAGGGGGTCCCATGATATTGTGTGGGAACTACTGTCTGAATTCAAGGGTTGCTGCTGAGTGAGAGGTTTTTGATCAGTCACTGCAAAAAGGGCTTCGTGTGCTGTTCAGCTTGACTATATAGAATCATATCGGCAAAGGAAAGTGAGTTGATGAGCAATTTTTTAAGGAGACAAGGTGATATATATCACCTGGGCATACCAATAGCTGTGTGAGTAACCCCATTCCCCACAGGAGTACTGTGTGTTTTTTCCTGTGCACCCCTCGTCCCCACAGAAGGTACTGTGTGTTCTCTGTGCAACCCTCGTCCCCACAGAAGGTACTGTGTGTTCTCTGTGCACCCCTTTTTCCACTCCAGGTCAATTGGAAGCCCTATCCTGTGGTAAGGTCACTATTCAGAGCCAAAATCGAAGCTGGTATATCTCATTAGGAGACTCAGAGGGCCGCCGTGTGTCGGCGAGAGCCCTTTTCCTCACACTGATTACTCCTTTTCCTGAGGTCTAACTAGGGTGAACGGAGTCCGTGTGTCGGTGGCAGAAACCCTAAGGCAACTCAGAGACGAACGAAGGGGAGTAACAGCCGTCCAGCGTGTGTCGCAGGGCAGTCCCTGCGTAGGTCACGGGACAATTCCTTGCGTAGGTCGCGGGAAAATTCCTTGCATAGGTCGCGGGAAACTGTAGCATGGACGCATCTACTTTTAGAAGGCTCGAGCAGGGGTTTAGGGAAATTTAGGGAATAGAAGGGTACCACTTCTGACTATAGGACAGCCAAGCAGTACATGAAATCCATCTATGGAGGAGGAGTTGTTAAGCCTCTCAAAGATTGGCACCAAGGGACTGTAGGTTCAGAGTGGACCATCCCAAAGAAGGGACCTTTGAGGTCTGGATTGGGAAAAAGTTAGTCCGTAAATTCCCCACTAGACTCCAAAGCCATGGTTCCCTCCAGAAAGCAGAACTGTGGCTGCACGAATCCATCGATCTCCAGCAACAGGGCATTCAAAAGTCCCAGACAGTGCGAACTAACACTGTCATGTACTCCCGTCCCGCAAAGACTGCAGAGTCCAAGAGAAGCACCCTATCTCTTTCTCCTTTTCTCTTTCTCTTTCTCTATCTCTCTCTCTCTCATCCCTTCGTCATCTCTCCATCTAACCTTGAGATGATGCACCATGTTTAATCCAGCTTCTCTTCGTCCTGGTTTTAAGGACGATGAGAAGGGGGGAAAGTGGTGCAGAAAACAACGATCTTCAAACTTTCTAACCTCTCAAATGTCAATCAATTTCTAAACCATTACAACTGCCTTTTCTTTGCTGGTACTTGGGTCCGATTTTTGCAAAGAAGGTAAAAATCACGGCCGATCCATGGCCTGAATGTTCCGCTGTAACCCTTTTATTCCATCAGGTATGCCCCCAGGCAGCCCCACGGGTTATCACCCGATGTCCACCACCGAGTTCGGGAGTTTCTCCCGGACCCAGACTCAATAACCAGTGTTCATTCTAGTCAACCAGGTGATTGGGTCGTGCTAAAGAAACATCCGAGGACGGGACTAGAGCCGAGATATCTTGGGCCATTCCAGGTGCTGCTGATGACGCCCACCTCTCTGAAGTTCGAGGGACGAGACAACTGGATCCACACCGGTCACTGCAAGAAGCTGCTCAACTAAGTCAAAGAATGCAGAGTATCACTTTTGTTTATTTGTTACAAGGAGGCATTTGTTGATAGACAATACATTCCTAGAGGGTAATATTAATATTAGCTCTGGCTGCTGCTCCTTGCTTATTAATCCTGTATGGGTGTCCAGGCAGCTAGGCGACCCGTAGATGTGGGATCCTCCAGTTGTGAGGAAGGTATACGGTTATGCCTGGCTAGCAGACACCATTGACAAGGGTCAGGCCCATACTGACAGGAGCAGGACAGAGGCGGAGCTATGACTAGTGAGGGTCAGAATCCTTTTTAAAGCTTTGGGAAGTCTTGGGGCTCACTGGTTTTCCATTGGATCCGGGGCAAAAGGAAATAGGACATATACTTATGTTTTTTTGTTTCCATTCCTTCTATACGCCGGAGTGAGATGTTCCTGATGTCTAATCGACTGAGTTATCGAAGCCCAAACAGACAAGACGCCCTAAAGACCAAACCATGGACCAGATGCAGAGTATCCCAAACCAGCCGGCGACCAACGCGAAACGCCACCTCCTAAGTCACCTCCCGAAGAAAAGAAGCTACGTGTCAAGATTGACTTTCTGTTTTCCATCATCTGTTCTGTTTTATGGATTCAGGACTTTTCATAGACAAGACAGTTTTTTTCAAAGAAGAAGATTGAGATTCTTCGAGGGACACTGGGGAGCATATGACAAAGAGGAGGGACTGTTGTGGAAATTTTATTATGCAGACATTTTATCTTAGGATGTCTGTGTGTTTTTATAGATTGTCATCTGTCTCCCTGTGTCTGATTTAGCCAAAGAGCGCTATAGCAGAGGGTACTTTGGCTGAATCGGGACCAGTGGTAAAACCATCAGTATGAAAACCTTCTCATGGGCTTGGAGACATATCTGCTTTTAAGACATGCATATCTGCCTTGTCGGTATACTAGTACCGTATACTGACAATAGCCGTAGCAATGTCTCGCAGATAATTTCAAACCTATGGGAACCAGTAGAATGATCTTTATTAGATACTGATCACCTTTGAGCAGTATTGAATGAGGTCCATGCTGACAGTGATGGGGGGTGGGTGGCCACCTGGCTGATCAGACAATGGACATGACTCATCCTTCCTTATACAGGGATGGGGTGTGTGCATTGTCTGCCCAGCCACATTGATTGCCCCTCCCTGTCCTTTGACATGTCATCACTTCCTGTATTCTTGTCTTGGGCCAGCCCCTTTTACACCTTTTGTCAGTAAATAAAAGACACAGGTTGAGCAGGGAGGAGAGGAGTTGCTCAGAATTTTTAATCAAGATGGTAACACCTGGGTTTGTCTCTGACTGGGGCTGAGGGAAGAGAGTTTCACCTTTTTCCTTACACAAACTTTGATGCGAGCTGATTACAACTATTAATATTTTCTACAACAGTATGGATGGTGGGGAGGGATGAGAAAGGGGGAAGGAGGAGGGGGGGGGGGAAAGTTGCAGTAAGATTTACTGTCAAGTCCGGAATACATACCGTCTGGGGAGCTCATTTCACCGTAGACTAATCTTTAGAGTCACTAAGTTGTATTGTTTCAAAGCCTCTAAATGCCACCCATGGATTCCAGGTCTTCTGAAAAGCTGGGGTACATCTAGTTTCCCAACCAGCTATCTGTTCCATTCTATACACTGCGTGCAGAATTATTAGGCAAATGAGTATTTTGACCACATCATCCTCTTTATGCATGTTGTCTTACTCCAAGCTGTATAGGCTCGAAAGCCTACTACCAATTAAGCATATTAGGTGATGTGCATCTCTGTAATGAGAAGAGGTGTGGTCTAATGACATCAACACCCTATATTAGGTGTGCATAATTATTAGGCAACTTCCTTTCCTTTGGCAAAATGGGTCAAATGAAGGACTTGACAGGCTCAGAAAAGTCAAAAATAGTGAGATATCTTGCAGAGGGATGCAGCACTCTTAAAATTGCAAAGCTTCTGAAGCGTGATCATCGAACAATCAAGCGTTTCATTCAAAATAGTCAACAGGGTCGCAAGAAGCGTGTGGAAAAACCAAGGTGCAAAATAACTGCCCATGAACTGAGAAAAGTCAAGCGTGCAGCTGCCAAGATGCCACTTGCCACCAGTTTGGCCATATTTCAGAGCTGCAACATCACTGGAGTGCCCAAAAGCACAAGGTGTGCAATACTCAGACACATGGCCAAGGTAAGAAAGGCTGAAAGACGACCACCACTAAACAAGACACACAAGCTGAAACGTCAAGACTGGGCCAAGAAATATCTCAAGACTGATTTTTCTAAGGTTTTATGGACTGATGAAATGAGAGTGAGTCTTGATGGGCCAGATGGATGGGCCCGTGGCTGGATTGGTAAAGGGCAGAGAGCTCCAGTCCGACTCAGACGCCAGCAAGGTGGAGGTGGAGTACTGGTTTGGGCTGGTATCATCAAAGATGAGCTTGTGGGGCCTTTTCGGGTTGAGGATGGAGTGACGCTCAACTCCCAGTCCTACTGCCAGTTTCTGGAAGACACCTTCTTCAAGCAGTGGTACAGGAAGAAGTCTGCATCCTTCAAGAAAAACATGATTTTCATGCAGGACAATGCTCCATCACACGCGTCCAAGTACTCCACAGCGTGGCTGGCAAGAAAGGGTATAAAAGAAGAAAATCTAATGACATGGCCTCCTTGTTCACCTGATCTGAACCCCATTGAGAACCTGTGGTCCATCATCAAATGTGAGATTTACAAGGAGGGAAAACAGTACACCTCTCTGAACAGTGTCTGGGAGGCTGTGGTTGCTGCTGCACGCAATGTTGATGGTGAACAAAACACTGACAGAATCCATGGATGGCAGGCTTTTGAGTGTCCTTGCAAAGAAGGGGGCTATATTGGTCACTGATTTGTTTTTGTCAGAAATGTATATTTGTGAATGTTGAGATGTTATATTGGTTTCACTGGTAAAAATAAATAATTTAAATGGGTATATATTTGTTTTTTGTTAAGTTGCCTAATAATTATGCACAGTAATAGTCACCTGCACACACAGATATCCCCCTAAAATAGCTAAAACTAAAAACAAACTAAAAACTACTTCCAAAAATATTCAGCTTTGATATTAATGAGTTTTTTGGGTTCATTGAGAACATGGTTGTTGTTCAATAATAAAATTAATCCTCAAAAATACAACTTGCCTAATAATTCTCCCATTTTTTCATAAACGACAAGTTTTCTGGTTTATTATGTTGAAGTATTTCAGCATATATAGTAGTTATCTTTATAGTAGGTTCTTTCAGATGTAGAACTCTATTTTAAAAATGAGTCTGAGTTGTAGTATTTACTGGTAGTAGTGATTTAAGGTAGGTTTTAATATGTGTCCAAAGGAGGTAGGACAGGGAAGGTATTTGAATGGATTGTTCCCAGTTTTCTAGCATGTAACCCTGCGGGTCTAGCAAATCAATGATTGGGCAGGTGAGTCGTCTGAGAGATTTCTGAGGGTCTGAAGGAATTGGGGTGGCGCATCCCACAATATATGTCTTAATTGTAAAAGAGGAGATATTGGGGTAAAGATCAGAAAGTGTTTAAGGTTGTGGTTCCATACAGTATATGAACCGTATTTTTTGTTAGGGGGCTAAAAAGTTTTGTATGGGACGTATGTTTGTCCGATAAAAGGAGGGACCTTAGTAGGATGCAGTTAATTGCTTGTTCAACTTGTATGTCTAGACGGGATTCTGAGTGGCGAAGCCATTCTAAACACTGTACTCCTTGAATAGCTAAGTAATAACTATGTATATCCGGCAATCCCATCCCACCCTGCGAAGAAGGTAATATGGTGTAGTGTTTTTTAAGTCTAGGCTTTTTCTTATGCCACAGGAATTTGGAGAAGATAGTTTGCAATTGTGTAAAGAAAGTTCGAGGGAGGGGTATTGGTAGGGTCTGTAGGTTATATAGAATCTTAGGAAGTAATACCGTTTTAATTAATGAGCGTCTACCAAACCAAGATGAGAATTGTATATCCCACGTATTATTGGTTTGGCCTATGGCTTTGGAGAGTTCCTGAAAATTTACTTTGTATAAATCGTTTGGGTCCGCTGTTAGCCAAATTCCCAGAAATTTCAGAGAGACATTAGACCATTGATAGGGTGTAATTAGTTGCAATCTATTTTGCGATTGTAAGTCTAGAGTCACATTGAGAACTTGAGATTTGGTTGGATTTATCAGGAAATTAGATATCTTCCCAAAGAAGTCAAATATATTTTGAATGGCGGGGAATGCTGAACTGGGTTTCTTATTATTACCAAGACATCATCCGCGAATGCGGCAAGATGGTGTTGTATCCCCTGTAGAACAATTCCCTTTATTCTATCATCTTGTTTAACCGCCTCAGGACCGCCGTACGCAGGATTGCGTCCTGGCGGCGGCCCTGCTATTCTGGGTGGACGCATATACGCGTCCTCTCGTGAGAGGCGAGATTTCCTGTGAACGCGCGCACACAGGCGCGCACGTTCACAGGATCGGAAGGTAAGCGAGTGGATCTCCAGCCTGCCAGCGGCGATCGTTCGCTGGCAGGCTGGAGATGCGATTTTTTAAACCCCTAACAGGTATATTAGACGCTGTTTTGATAACAGCGTCTAATATACCTGCTACCTGGTCCTCTGGTGGTCCCTTTTGCTTGGATCGACCACCAGAGGACACAGGCAGCTCAGGCAGCTCAGTAATAAGTAGCACCAAACACCACTACACTACACCCCCCCCATGTCACTTATTTAACCCCTTATTAACCCCTGATCACCCCATATAGACTCCCTGATCACCCCCCGGATCAGATGGGGTAGAATCGGTTTTAGCCGAAGGGCTAAAAGTTCGGCAAACATTTTGAGATCAGTGTTAAGGAGTGATATAGGTCTGTAGTTGGCGCAAATAGAGTTGTCTTTGCTCTCCTTAGGTATAATTGTGATATGTGCCATCAACATCTGGGACGGTAGGGGCTTTCCATTTAATGCCCCATTGCACAGGTCTAAAAACCTAGGCAATAGGGCATCACGAAAAGTACGATACTATATCAACGGCAGACCATCCGGGCCTGGACTGTTATGGAGGGGGGTATTTTTTAGTACTCCATTTAGTTCCTGGATTGTAAAAGGTTTAAGTAGAAGCTTGGACTGTTCTGCTGAGAATGAGGGCAGGCTGAGAGAGGCCAACCAATCATCTATCACCGCAATCTTATCGTCTACATTATTCAATGAAGGGAGGGGGGGGGGGGTGATATTGTAAAGACTTTCATAAAAGTCTTTGATCCGGGAAGCTATTTCTTCTGTGTTTCTTAGAGGGTTTGAAGAGGGAGATCGGATCATATGAATATAGAATTTGGTTTTCTGTTTTTTAATCTGTGAGAGCATAAACTTTGAGGCCTTGTCGCCATGTGCATAATATTTGTATTTAGCAGATAAAAATAGTTTGGCTGTGCGGACGTTTAGAATGTTCTTAAAAGTAGATCTTAATAATGTAAGTTGGCTCAAGGTCTGCTCAGATATTTGTTTCTTATGAATATTTTCAAGTTTCTGGATTTGTCTGGACAGGGCCAATATTTGTTGTTCTTTTTGCTTTTTAATGTAAAAACCTAGTTCTTTTAAATGGCCTCTGACTACCGTTTTGTGTGCTTCCCAAATAGATCCATAATTTACATCCGGAGTGTTATTAAGTCTGAAGTACTCCTCAAGCAGCTCTGTAATCTTCTTAGTATTGTCCGGAGAATCGAGCAAAGACTCGTTCAGTCTCCAATTAGACATAGGTTTGGGGAGCTGTTTGAGGATCACCTCCAAGAACACTGGTGCGTGGTCTGAAAGTAAAAGGGAACCAATTTGTGCGCTTGTACGAGCGATGTGCCACTGAGTAAAAGGAATAGTCCTTAGTGTTGGGGTGTAAAGCTCTCCAACCGTCCATTAGCCCTAGCGATTCCAATGTGGATCTGACTTTCGCCAGGGCCACCTTGGATGTGGAGGATATGCCGGTTGAAGAATCTAGTAGTGGATATAGTGCTAGGTTCAAGTCTCCTCCAATGATAACTGACCCCTCTGCAAAATTTCGCAAATGTTCTAAAGTGCTACAAATCCATTTGGTTTGAGCAGTGTTTGGGGCATATATATACCCGAATGTAAATGTTTGATTGCCTAGTGTACCTTTAAGGAGATCTGACCACTAATTTGCGACCTGGGTTATTAATCAGTAATCCGAACGAATGAAGCCATTTATAGGTGATAGATTTCTGCTCTAATATACTCAGGAGAGGCTTGAGCGCTCGTCTTTTCTGTAAAGTCATTGGCGATAGATCTTGGAACACCGAGACATTGGTTCCGAAGCAGGCAAGTGGATGTTTTTCTCTCGGCGCTTTGAGCAGTTTTTCTTTGGTGCTAAAGCTGACCAGTTTGCAGATAATGTCCCGTGGGGGTTCTTGCGGCTTGGGAGGTGGGCGAAGCGCCCTATGAGCCCGGTCTATAGTGAAGTCATCTATAGTCTCGGGGCCTAGTAGCTTTTGAAACAGCTCTTTCAGTGCCGACATGATAGAATCAGGCAAGACAGTCTCTGGAATGCTTTTAATCCGGAGGTTGTGTCTCCGACCTCTATTATCTTGGTCTTCGACCAGGTTATACAGATGGTTTATGTGGGCTTTTGCATGTTCAAAGCTGTGGGATGCAGCAGTGTTAAAAGCCGTTGATTCTTCATGGCTAGCCTCTAGCACCTCCACTCTCTCTCTCAGTTGTTTCTGGTCAGTCTTAATATCTTGCAAGTCCTGTTTTAATGGGGCTAATGCCACCCCTAAAGCCTCTCTTATAAAAGATCTGGAGACCGGAAGATTTTCTCCAGTGTGCAGGGACTCTGCTTCGCTTTCCCTACCTCCATCCAAATCTGCAGATGCTTCTACCTGTGCGTCTCTCGCTGCTGTGTCTCTCTCCCGTGCCATCTCGGATTCGGCGTGAGGTCTCTGAGCGCTTTTCTTGAAGAATTTCTCCATTTCTCTGTGGGTTAAGTTTGATCCTCGTGATCCAGGGGTGTCTCTGGACTTCTCTCGTCCGATTTTCCCCATTATCTTCTCTCTTGGTGTGCTGAATTAGCTTGTTTGCACCGTGTCTGCAGCAAAGCTCACACAAGCCTGTCAGCCCCTTTCTGGTGAAGTCTGCCCCGGGCTGTGTGACACTACCCCCGTATGTAGCCAAGCCTCGCAGCTAAAGGCTTATTCAGCAGCATGACCAGTGATCTATGATCCAGGCTACGCACTGGAGGCAGCCGCCGAGGACCCAGCCAGCAGCCGGGGACCGTGACAGAGTCATCACCGAGGCGAGGGGAACTGATCCCGGCGGCAGAGACGGGGAAACTTCCACTGAGGCAAGCTGGTTCCTCACTGGCTTCTGTGCTCTGATGGGCAGAGGATGGCTGGGTGCTGCTGATAGCTGGAGCACGGCGTGTGTGTGTAGCGCTGATCATGTATGGGTTGTGGGATCCGCGGTAACCATGCCTCTTCACAGACAAAAGGAGGATGACAGAGCCGCTGCTAAACCCCGCCAGGCCTGCTGCCCTCTGGCTTGGAGGAATCAGCAAACGGCGTGGCAGGCTGCGTTACTGCAGTGTTCTTCTCTAGACTCGATGTGCCCGATATGGAATCTGAGAGCAGACTGGTGCAGGCAGCGTGTGGAGCTAATGTCGTACTAATTTTTTGTGGGCTGTACAAACTTAAAGTACAATGAGTAAATAATTTTGTCAAAGGAAAATATAGTATTTTGTATGCATGGCAGCACATTCCTGCTCTAGACGACAAACCTCCTGCTATAAAAGGTGTCTACGTTTATTTTTGTTGTTGCCCAGGTCTGGTGGGGGCCCATTCCTGGGAACATATTCGTTCTGCAAAGAACCTGCTGCTGTCAAAGGTGTCTAAGTTTATTTTTGGTGTTGCGCTGGTCTGGTGGGGGCCCATTCCTGGGAACACATTCCTGCTGCAAACAAAGAACCTGCTGCTGTCAGAGGTGTCTAAGTTTATTTTTGGTATTGCCCAGGTCTGGTGGGGGCCCATTCCTGGGAACACATTACTGCTGAAAAAACAAAGAACCTGCTGCTGTATGTTCCTGCTGAGTTAGGCCGAGCTATGTGTAGGCCTTATACTCAACCATTACCATGTACCTGCTGTCTGTCCTGAGCATTTTGACTTATGTGTAGGCCTTATACTCCACCGTTACCTTTATATGCTGCTGCTGTCTGTCCTGATCTTGATGAGTTATGTGTCAGCCTTGTCCTACAGCATTACCATTTCCCTGCTGCTGTCTGTTCTGTTTCTGCTGAGTTAGGCCCAGCTATATGTACGCCTGACACTACAGCGTTACCATTTTCCAGCTGCTGCTATCTGTCCTGATATTACAGAGTTAGGTCCAGCTATGTGTATGCTGTATACTACAGCATTACCATTTACCAGCTGCCACTGTCTGTCCTGATATTGCTGAGTTAGAACCAGCTATGTGTATGCCCTATACTACAGCATTACCATTTCCCTGCTGCTGTCTGTTCTGTTCCTGCTGAGTTAGGCACAGCTCTGTGTATGCTTTACACTACAGCATTACCATTTATCTGCTGCAGTATGACCATGGTTTTAGAGGGGGACAATAAGAAAAAAATATTTTTCATTACACCCGAGGTCAGACCACCAATCAGACCCCCAATGTTAATCAGACCCCCAATGTTAATCAGACCTCAGTTGACAGCGCCAATAAAACCCCCAATGTTAATAAGACCCCAATCAGACCTCAGATAAGAGCCCCAGTGCCTCATATCGGCCCCCAGTGCCCCTCTTCAGCCCCCCAGTGTCCCTCTTCAGCCCCCAGTGCCTCATATCAGCCCCCGGTGCCCCTCCTTATCCCCCCAGCAGCCTCTTTCCAGCCCCCAGTGCCTCATATCAGCCCCCAGTGCCTCATATCAGCCCCCCAGTGCCTCATATCAGCCCCCCAGTGCCCCTCTTCAGCCCCCCGTGTCCCTCTTCAGCCCCCCAGTGCCTCATATCAGCCCCCCAGTGCCTCATATCAGCCCCCTAGTGCCTCATATCAGCCCCCCAAGTGCCTCATATCAACCCCCAGTGCCTCTCTTCAGCCCCCAGTGCCTCTCTTTAGCCCCCCAGTGCCTCTCTTCAGCCACCCAGTGTCTCTCTTCAGCCCCTCGTGCCTCATATCAGCCCCCCAGCAGCCTCTTTTCAGCCTCCAGTGAGTAATCCTCTTGTATAGTCTGCTGTGTGGGTGCGCACAGTGTGAGGTCACAGCGCGGCCTCACACTGTGCGCAGCCTTCACAGTGGAGCGCCGAGGAACAGGAAGGAAACTGTGAGTATAGCGCTTCCTGGGCCTGACAGAACCTCAACGCCTATGCCCACCACCAGCATAAACATTCGGGGCACTAGACAAAAAATTCGGGGCTCCAGCCCGGAATGTTTTGACCTAACGACGCCCCTGACCCTGTCTATGGACACTCGCGGCCTGTGTGTTCCTCCTTCGATGCGATCACATTATTGCATCACATTTTTCTTTATGTAATGCGGACGCAATGCTTTTTGATATATTTTTTTAGATTTAAATTTGATGAATTACGCAGATAATATCAATTCACATACTTTAATGGAAGTTATTAATCTCTCCACAGTATGGATACTAGTACATTATTGCATTTTTTTTTAACATTATTTTTTAGTTTTAGACACAATACGAATCAAACACATTAAATCAAATTCTATTATTAATAGTTTTCATTAAATATTCACCTGAGTTTGTATTTGTACTTGGCACCATTCACTTTTGTCACTGCTTGAGAAAGGTCCCATTGTGTGGACTGAAACGTCACTTTTGGTTAAATAAACGCATATTTTCTTGAAGCTGTGCCGTGGCATGTGTTTTTTTTTATATATATATATATATATATATATAAATTGAAGAAAATCCAGCGGGAGCACCACCAGGAAACCGGTGCAAAATCCACAAGGGCAGTGGCAATGCCCCAATAATACGGCTTGAGAGAAATAGGACTGCACTCCAGATAAAAGTGAAAAATAAGTGGAACTTTATTCACCCATAACTTTGGCAAAGTTGCCAAAGTTATGGGTGAATAAAGTTCCACTTATTTTTCACTTTTATCTGGAGTGCAGTCCTATTTCTCTCAAGCTATATATATATATATTTTTTTTTTTATTTTTTTTATTTCTTGAGGGATTTACAATCTGAAAAATCCTTTAAAATAAAAATTGTCAAAGGAATATATAGAAATTTGTATGCATGGGAACACATTCCTGCTGCCAACAAAGAACATGCTGCTGTCAGAGGTGTTTACATTTATTTTTGGGGTTGCCCCGGTCTGGCGGGGGCCCATTTTTGGGAACATATTCATCCTACAAACAAAGAACCGGCTCCTCTCTGTTCTGACTGAGTTTAGCCCAGCTATGTGTAGGGCCTTATACTACACCATTACCATTTACCTTCTACTGTCTGTCTTGATGTGTTTGGCCAAGCTATGTGTAGGCCTTATACTACACCATTACTATTTACCTGCTGATGTTTGTCCTGATGAGTGTGGTGAGCTATGTGTAGGCCATATACTACACCATTACCATTTACCTTCTGCTGTCTGTCTTGATGTGTTTGGCCAAGCTATGTGTAGGCCTTATACTGCACCATTACTATTTACCTGCTGATGTTTGTCCTGATGAGTGTGGTGAGCTATGTGTAGGCAATATACTACACCATTAACATTTACCTGCTTCTGTCTGTCCTGATGAGTGTGGTCGAGGTATTTGTAGGCCTTATACTACACTATTACCATTTACCTGCTGCTGTTATCCTGATCCTGCTGAGTTTGGCAGAGCTATGTGTGGGCCTTATACTACAGCATTACCATTTACCTGCTGCTGTTGTCCTGACCCTGCTGAGTTTTGTGTAGGCCTTATACTTGACCGTTACCATTTACATGCTGCTGTTGTCCTGATCCTGCTAAGTTTGGCAGAGCTATGTGTAGGCCTTATACTACCACGTTACCATTTACATGCTGCTGATGTCTGTCCTGAACCTGCATAGTTTGGTTGAGCTATGTGTAGGCCTTATATTACCATGTTACCATTTTCCTGCTGCTGCTGCCTGTCCTGATCCTGATAAGTTTTACCCAGGACAAAAGGGTCCTTACTTGCAGCCTTATCAGTTTAAATTACATGAAAATATAGCAATATTAAAAAACTTAACCATACGTTATAACAGGAAAACAATATTTATTTGCAAACAGGCCCCATAGGCAACTTTTTCAACACTTCATGGAGGTCTGACATTTCCTTCATTCTTTTTCCATGTAGCACCTCCATCTTACGCAGCTGCCTCCGCATGTCCTGCAGCCATCTCCGCATGTCCTGCATGCCATTTTTTTTTGCAATTGAATTAGTACTGTTAGGATAGAAAAAAAATGCTAAAATTAATTGCAATTCAGATTAAGATGCATGGATACCGAATGATATTGCTATGTGAACATATTTACCCTCCTGGCGGGGGCTGGTGAGGTGACAACCTCCTCCTCATCAGGAGCCAGGTGTGGGGAATCTGGTTTCTGGGAGGGACCAGACTCTTCAACCTCCACCTCATCACCCACTTCAGATGGTGTTGGTGGTGCATCAGGCTCTTGCTGGGAGGGTCCGGCCTGGTCTCCCTCCTCCTCCTCGCCGGACACCACCACCTTCATCTCGTCCGTCGACGACCTGCGACAGACAGAGGGAAGTCGAACCCCTTTACTCACACAATGTTCAGAATTTCGACAAACAACTCAGAACTCATATGCAAACATAAAAAATTCACCCCTTAATGATCGGGCCATTTTTCATCATTCTGGCCAGGCCATTTTTAGCAAATCTGACATGTGTCACTTTACGTGGTAGTAACTTTAAAACGCTTTTACTTATCCAGGCCATTCTGAGTTTGTTTTCTCGTCACATATAGTATTTCATGACAGTGGTAAAATTTAATGGCTTTTTTGACACAGTTTTTGATTTCTTTTTTTTACGGTGTTCACCTGAGGGGTTAGGTCATGTGATATTTTTATACAGCTGGTTATTAAGGATGTGGCGATACTTAATATGTATACTTTTTTTTATAGATTTTAGTATTACACAATAATAGCATTTTTCAACAGAAAAAAAATCATGTTTTAGTGTCTCCATATTCTGAGAGCCATATTTGTTTAATTTTTTGGGCGATTGTCTTAGGTAGGGACTAATTTTTTGCGTGATGAGTTGACGGTTAGATTGGTAATATTTTGGGGGTCATACGCCTTTTTGATCGCTTGGTGCTGCACTTTTAGTGATGTGATGTGTCAAAAAAATGGTTTATTTAGCACAGTTTTTAATAAAAAATGTTAACGGTGTTCACCTGAGGTTAGGTCAGGTGATATTTTTATAGAGTCGTTCGATACGGATGTCTACTTTTCTTTTTTTCCCTATTTTTTCCCATTCTTATTTAACTTTATTTGTTATTTTACTTTATTGTTTTTCTAATTGAAAATGTAAATTTTTTCAAAATTTTTTAACTTTTTTTTAAGTTTATTTTTTGCCCCCCTCTGGACTTCAACTTTTGGGGGTCTGATCCCCTTTACAATGCATTAAAATACTTCTGTATTGTAATGCATTGGCTGTAAGTGTATTACCAGTGTAATACAGGGGGCTGAATCTCACAGGCCCTCCCAGAAGGCAGCCATAATGCCTAAGGAAGGCATCGGGCTACCTTCCCTGCCATCGGGTCCCCTTCACAGCAGCGCGGGGACCCGATGGACACCCCGCACATGTTTGAAGCTCGCACATGCCGCGGTCAGTGCTGACCGTGGCTGTGCCGGCGCATACAGCAGTGGTCTGGCTATCATTGACTGCTGGACCCCTGCCCCGATTGGACAGGCACAGCTCCTGCACCCGCCCGATCACTATGCAGTACATTTACTTCACTGGGATTTAAGTCACGTACAGATCTGACGTACATGTACGTCATCGGGCGTTAAGGAGTTAAGTGTGTGATGTATCTAATGTAATGATGTATGGGGCCTTTTATTGGAATATATAATGATAATTGAAGTTTATGTATATACACTGCTCAAAAAAATAAAGGGAACACTTAAACAACACAATGTAACTCCAAGTCAATCACACTTCTGTGAAATCAAACTGTCCACTTAGGAAGCAACACTGAGTGACAATCAATTTCACATGCTGTTGTGCAAATGGGATAGATAACAGGTGGAAATTATAGGCAATTAGCAAGACACCCCCAATAAAGGAGTGGTTCTTCAGGTGGTTACCACAGACCACTTCTCAGTTCCTATGCTTCCTGGCTGATGTTTTGGTCACTTTTCAATGCTGGCGGTGCTTTCACTCTAGTGGTAGCATGAGACGGAGTCTACAACCCACACAAGTGGCTCAGGTAGTGCAGCTTATCCAGGATGGCACATCAATGCGAGCTGTGGCAAGAAGATTTGCTGTGTCTGTCAGCGTAGTGTCCAGAGCATGGAGGCTCTACCAGGAGACATGCCAGTACATCAGGAGACGTGGAGGAGGCCGTAGGAGGGCAACAACCCAGCAGCAGGACCGCTACCTCTGCCTTTGTGCAAGGAGAACCCGGAGGAGCACTGCCAGAGCCCTGCAAAATGACCTCCAGCAGGCCACAAATGTGCATGTGTCTGCTCAAACGGTCAGAAACAGACTCCATGAGGGTGATATGAGGGCCCGACGTCCACAGGTGGGGGTTGTGCTTACAGCCCAACACCGTGCAGGACGTTTGGCATTTGCCAGAGAACACCAAGATTGGCAAATTCGCCACTGGCGCCCTGTGCTCTTCACAGATGAAAGCAGGTTCACACTGAGCACATGTGAAAAACGTGACAGAGTCTGGAGATGCCGTGGAGAACGTTCTGCTGCCTTCAACATCCTCCAGCATGACCGGTTTGGAATTAGGTCAGTAATGGTGTGGGGTGGCATTTCTTTGGAGGGCCGCACAGCCCTCCATGTGCTCGCCAGAGGTAGCCTGACTGCCATTAGGTACCGAGATGAGATCCTCAGACCCCTTGTGAGACCATATGCTGGTGCGGTTGGCCCTGGGTTCCTCCTAATGCAAGACAATGCTAGACCTCATGTGGCTGGAGTGTGTCAGCAGTTCCTGCAAGACGAAGGCATTGATGCTATGGACTGGCCCGCCCGTTCCCCAGACCTGAATACAATTGAGCACATCTGGGACATCATATCTCGCTCTATCCACCAACGTCACGTTGCACCACAGACTGTCCAGGAGTTGGCAGATGCTTTAGTCCAGGTCTGGGAGGAGATCCCTCAGGAGACCGTCCGCCACCTCATCAGGAGCATGCACAGGCGTTGTAGGGAGGTCATACAGGCACGTGGAGGCCACACACACTACTGAGCCTCATTTTGACTTGTTTTAAGGACATTACAATAAAGTTGGATCAGCCTGTAGTGTGTTTTTCCACTTTAATTTTGAGTGTGACTCCAAATCCAGACCTCCATGAGTTGAAAAATCTGATTTCCATTTTTAATTTTTGTGTGATTTTGTTGTCAGCACATTCAATATGTAAAGAACAAAGTATTTCAGAAGAATATTTAATTAACTCAGATCTAGGATGTGTTATTTTTGTGTTCCCTTTATTTTTTTGAGCAGTGTATATACACACAGAAACAAACATATATATATTTCTGTGCATGTAAAATGCACGAAATGAGCTAGTTACATCATGCATTTGTACCTCGCTGTGTATATAAATATATATATACTCATGGCGAGGTAGAGATGTATGTATGATGTAACCGGCTGATTTGCTACATGTCACACCAGTTAATAAGTAATCATTTCATAAGGGATGAAATACTTATTTTCATAACTGTATATATACACTACAGAGTGTTGGAGAGAGATACAAAAGTAATGTAAGCATTGTACCTGGGCATATTCTATCACGGATCTCTCTGATCCGATCCAAGTTCCGACGCTTCAAATCAGACCATTTTTTCAATAAGGCCATCCGAGGGTGATTGACCTTAAATTTTCTTTTCAGCTCGGACAGGATCTCACTCACAATGGCCTGTTTCTCTGCGTGGACCCGGGTGCGGTTGTAGCCCTGCTCCAACATGTGCTGCAGGATAAAGACGCAATCATATAATCCCAATTTTTTTTATACAAGTATTGAAAATAATGTCCTCAACAAAACATCAAAAAGTACTGTATTTAAGTCTTTGAAGGGGAAATATTAGATTTAATGTTACCGTTATAAGATCGGATTGTATTGTGATTGTATGTGTGTGGGGTCTGAGCAATCTGATATTGGCCAGCTGAGCAGAGATGTACCTGTCTAGTGAAGTGATGGTACGGTATGGGGTGTAAAGCTGGTTCGCCTCCCCGTGGTGCACCCTGGGTAACTCTAAATGAACCAGCAAATACTGGTGGTAATACAAAGAAAGCTTCTCCTGAGTCCCGACCAACAGGACATAATCTATAATCTATAGACTGTGTGTGTGGGTATATAGTGTGCGGCAGGAAAATGGATGTGCAATGTGCATGTGAGATATTTCTCTGCTGTCCATACGTACATGCTACAGACATAGTGCTGTGATGTCACAACAATAATTAGTGCACCAATCAGTAATATCTACTTAGACCTGATAAAATGTGAACTTGTATGTGCTGTGAAAAAACATTCACATCATAAGTGGCGATTTTCGCAATACTGAATATTTTCTAACACTCTTTCTGCATATATATTGCCCCTGCTGCTCATCATTGGAAACACGGATGTGAAAAACATACTGAACATTGTCCGCACATTTTATTCACCTATAGAAATTAATGGATCTGCATCTATTCTGCAAAATGTGGATCCGATGCAGATAAAATTATACGGTCGGGTGAATGTACCTGTACCCTTATACAGAACTTAGGACCCTTTTACACTGGTGGAGGATCGGCTGAACGGATGTTTAAATTGTGGAGTATGGTGAAAGTGCGCTACAAGTGGGCCAGACAAGAGGACATTGATGCCTGGCCCTGTCAGTCAAAGGCAGGGAAAATGAAGGAGCTGAGGTGCACTGAGCAGCTAGGGTCCATCCCTGAGTACACTAAAGCCCTCATTTACTTATAGAAGAAAACTCAGTTTTCTATGAAAAACAACAACATGGATTTTCATATTTTCACCATCC
Source organism: Bufo bufo (assembly GCF_905171765.1). Taxonomy (NCBI): domain Eukaryota; kingdom Metazoa; phylum Chordata; class Amphibia; order Anura; family Bufonidae; genus Bufo; species Bufo bufo. The sequence goes on from NC_053396.1 coordinate 88,356,469, forward strand.
AGGTAGTCTTTTAATCATCTCTGGATCAACCCTACCAGGCTGTGTGCCTGGTTTAATACGGTTGATCCTGCTGACAAGGTCTCTTTAAAATTGTTTACAAGGATTTGTTTTTTCAAGTGGTGAACGAGGTACACAAAAATTTCTCAAACCACAGACTAATGATGGTTTTGAGAAAATCATGGCAAGTATCTGAGGTGCTTTCCACAAGCATAATACTTGTACATATGCCTCTAGATTATAATGCATGTATGATAGATATAGAAAACTACAGTATGTATTATAAATATTAATGTCAGACATGTGATACTTACTGATATAGCAAACAATAGCAATCAGTTTGATAACTTCTAAATAATAATTATAGACTAGTAATAATTGTTACAACTACTTGAAAACATAGTTATCATCAAATATATAAAGCTGAGTGTATTTGTGTATGTATGTATGTCCGCTAAAGGAATCCGCACCGTCGCATTTACAATCACGAACTTTGGCACACAGGTACATCAGGTGTCCGGGAAGGTTTTAGACCGCGTCTCAGCTCTCTAGGACGTACCATTCCTGAGATATTCCCAAAAAATGCATTAGCCAATAGAAGCTTGGTCTCATGACTCTTATCAGCCAATAGAATCTTGCAGTGCGTTAGTCTCCACATACACAGTTTTACTCCAGGTTTCCATAAGAAGCCAGCCATTTTTCTTCACTGCTGTGGGTGAGCTTTAAAGGAAATTTGTCACCAGGATAATCGCTATTGAAGTAAAGCCATGACCTAATAGCACTTAGTACCTTATATAAGATGTGCCTTTGTTCCAGCAATGGATGTTTTTATCCTCTGAAAATCCAATTTATTTGGTATGCAAATGAGCCAGTAAAGTGCTCAGAGGGTCGTCGCTCTTGCAAAAATGAGTCCAGACACGCCCCCTGCCATAAAGTGTCCACCCTCAAAAGATGAACTTAAAACCCCACCTCCAGGTTCCGCTAAGCCATCGCCCCTGAATAGGTTAGGACACACCCCTCCAACTCCTCAGCCGACGGGAATTGAAAAAATGAAGGTAAAAATCTACTTCTGTCAGCTGCAGGGGTGGGAGGGAGGGTGACTTTCTCCCTGCAGCTCACACTCAGACAGCATAGTGCTGCTGTCTTAGAGTAAGCTGTTCAAAAGGACACGCCCCTGATCCAGTTAGGCCACGCCCCCTCCCACTCCTTAGCCGACAGGGATTGAAAAAATGAAGTTAAAAATCAACTTCTGTCAGCTGCAGAGGTGGGAGGGAGGTTGACTTTCTCCCTGTAGCTCACACTCAGACAGCATAGTGCTGATGTCTTAGACTGAGCTGTTCAAAAGGGCACGCCCACTCTCACTCCTCATCCAACAGGGATTGAAAAAATGAAGTTAAAAATCAACTTCTGTCAGCTGTAGGGGTGGGAGGGACGGTGACTTTCTTCCTGCAATTCACACTCAGACAGCACTGTGCTACTGTCTGAAAGTGAGCTGTGTCCGTCCAGGCCCTGCTCCAGCTATAATGTAATAAAGTTAAACTCCAGCCACATCCTGATGTCTGGGCTGCCACTACTCTGCTCTCATTTCAGAGGAGGCCAGGATGCCCGGTTAGCCACAATATTGGGCCAGTTATAGCTATGTATGCCTGGTACTTAGCCTTATTTCTTTTTTTGTTTGTACTTGCTATTACCTGTGTTTGACCTTGATTGAAGTTTATTCATTTTCTGCTTCATTGACCCCAAATTTGGCTGTTTTACCCCTTTGCACCTCAATTGAGTTTTATGCATTTTCTGCTCCATTGTCAGCTTTTATGGTTCATTATTTTTTCTATTTTTAAATTTGTTTGTGGTTTTGTTTTTACAGCAAAAAGAGGCTGAAACTACACACTTGAAATGTGTTTATTATCAACAGAGTAGAATATCCTGCACTCCAAAAATGATGCTCTTCTGAAATATGTTTTCATATGAATTTAGGCTAATTTCACATCATTTCTGTTTTCTATTCTATTATAATGACTAAAATGACGTCACTGCTGGATCCATCACAAGAGTAGCTGGGGTTGCTGCAAGGCAAAACCCACCATAGTAATGTCTGTCCTGAGTCCACAGTGCCACAGCACCACAGAAATCCATTGACTGTGTCACACCAGGGACCTTGTCTTGGATTCCCATTGAACAGGAAAAGTTAAGTAACATATTGGGAGAGTAATTTATATTGTGTGGGAACTATTGGGGTCATTTATCAAACTGGTGTAAAGTAGAATTAGCTTAGTTGCCCATAGCAACCAATCAGATTCCACCTTTCATCTTCCAAAGGAGCTGTCATAAATTAAAGATGGAAGCTGATTGGTTGCTATGGGCAACTAAGCCAGTTCTACTTTAAGCCAGTTTGATAAATCACCCCATATATACCTTCTAGAACCCAGCCACAGAGTCACCAATTGTTGTGTCCTATGTGGTCCAAATGCCTATATAACCTCATTCACACCTCCCTGGCTTTTATGTGCTCATGTTTTACTGAACACTGAAATGCACTTTAATATAGAAGCAATTATTCCTGCCACTGAGATCACACTATTGTGTTGTAAAATCTTTCTACTGCATTGCATATTTTACGATGCAGCATGTTCTATAATTCATATGTTAAAGCAAATTACCTGTTCATTGCAGCGCATCCTGAATGTAAAAAGAGCATGAAAATACTTTTAACACATTGTTATGTGTAAAGCTTAATCTTTAATGTGCTTTTCTGTAAAAATAAAATAAATAAAAAATCTCAGAACCTGGGAGTATCGTCCAGTATGTGCCTAATAATTTTCTTAGGTTTTATGATTATAGCATAGTTTGCAGGAGAGTTCATGGTTTTCATCATTAATATACTACATGCTGAGCTGCTACATGTAATGTAATGATATGGATAACATAATCATTTTGGAGTATGTCTACCTTTAACAAGCCTATTGACAGACATACCTCTAACAACATAGCTGAACCTATATAGTGCCGTAAGATACTTTTTCCTACATCAGAAGTCAATCCAGCAAAAATGTGGGGGAGATTTTAGCTTTAAAGTAGAAATGAGCGAATCGATTCTAAATGAATCAGATTTGTTACGAATTTCTAAAAAAATTCTGTTGCCAAATAAAACAAAAGTTTGGGTGATCCACTTTATATGAATTGCGCAAAATGTCACGTGCGCCATTTTACTTTGAGAATTGGAGGGAAGAAGGGCAAGGAGAATGAAGATGGAGGATCACATGAACCTAGGGGAGAGGGGGGCTTGCCTGTGATCCAATCAGGGGGCAGGATTTTGGCAGGTTCTTGAGTCTTGGGCTTGCTCAGAAGCCACAGATGCCATTCTAAGCTTAGCTAGCGATGTGAGAAGACTTGTTGGATATGTCTGGCTAAAATAATTTTCAGACACAAGCCAGAAATCTTGAGGGTGATGTAGGGACAGTTTAGAGACATATTAAGTTAGGCAGATTGAATCAATAGGTAGAAAAGTCAGGTTTTTATCAGACAATGAAAGCATAGGGTCACTCAGAGTTCAATGTGTGTGTGTGTGTGTGTTTTAGGCCTATTGCACACGACCGTATGGCTTTTTCAGTGTTTTGCGGTCCATTTTTCACAGATCCGTTGTTCCGTTTTTTGTTTCCGTTGTGTTTCCGTTTCTCTTCCGTTTTTCCATATGGCATATACAGTATACAGTAATTACATAGAAAAAATTGGGCTGGGCATAACATTTTCAATAGATGGTTCAGCAAAAAACGGAACGGAAACGGAAGACATACGGATGCATTTCCGTATGTGTTCCGTTTTTTTTTTGCGGACCCATTGACTTGAATGGAGCCACTGAACGTGATTTGCGGGCAATAATAGGACATGTTCTATGTTAAAACGGAACGGAAAAACGGAAATACGTAAACGGAATGCATACGGAGTACATTCCGTTTTTTTGGCGGAACCATTGAAATGAATGGTTCCGTATACGGACCGTATACGGAACGCAAAAAACGCCCAGTAAACGGGATAAAAAAATGGCCGTGTGCAGGAGGCCTTATACTGGGGGAAGCTGGTGGCAAGTGGAAAGCTACTGCAGTAACCAAATTCTTGCAGTGAGTGTAGAAGCATCATTTTTTTTAGCAGCCAGCCTTTAAAGAAAATGGAAGCATCTACAGTTCATAAGTATGCGCATATTCCAAGGCAATTCCAGCACCACAGCATACATTTAGCTCGCTACGCTGCTCAATTGTGACTTTTTCTTTCTAAAAACCAGCTGTAATTTTGGTATCATTTATAATTGTGCAGTTCAAGACATTTTACTACTGCGCTAATGTACTAGTTCAATTGAAAGCACTGTGCTGCTGTGTTAATATACCACAAATTATGTTGCGTTAAATTCAATACTGTCATGCAACATTCCGTGCCCACTGCCATCCGGATCCGGCCTTAAGCTAAACGTCGTTTCGGCGCATTGCCGGATCCGACGTTTAGCTTTTTCTGAATGGTTACCATGGCTGCCAAGATGCTAAAGTCCTGGCAGCCATGGTAAAGTGTAGTGGGGAGCGGGGGAGCAGTATACTTACTGTCCGTGCGGCTCCCCGGGCGCTCCAGAGTGACGTCAGGGCGCCCCACACTCATGGATGACGTGATCGCATGGACACGTCATCCATGCGCATGGGGCGCTCTGACGTCATTCTGGAGCACCCCGGGAGCCGCACGGACTGTAAGTATACTGCTCCCCCGCTCCCCACTACTACTATGGCAACCAGGACTTTAACCCCTTAAGGACACATGACGTACCGGTACGGCATGTTTCCCGAGTCCTTAAGGACACATGACGTACCGGTACGTCATGGCTTTAAATAGCGATGCCGGCGCCGCGGGGGTTAATCGGAACGGGATGCCGGCTGAAATCATTCAGCCGGCATCCTGTAACAATGCAGGGGGGGGTCATTTGACCCCCCCGCATCGACGATCGCAGAAAACCGCAGGTCAATTCAGACCTGCGGTTTTCTGCGTTTCCGGTCCATTCGGGTGTCCTGTGACCCGATGAACCGGAAAAAGACTGCGATCGGTGGCGTAATTATACACCACCTATCGCAGTCCGAGGATTTGGAGAGGCGGTGCTGGCCCTGGTGCTGAATGCCGCTGTCCAGGGTGCTGATTGGTGCAGGGGAGAGAGGCGCGAGATTCAAACTTCCTGCGCTCCTCTCTCCCCTCCTCTTCCTGTCCAGCACCCTGACCGTGCAGCATCGTCCAGCACCAGCTCCTGTGTCCCCCTAATCGCCATCCATCACCCTCCTGCACCCATCGCCACCCAGGTAGGTTAGGGTCAGTGAGGGAGAGGCACCGTTAGGCAGGGAAAGAAGGGAAAAGTTAGAAAAAAAAAAAAAAAAGCACATTTATTCTAAACTTTTTTGTTTTAGCTTTCAGACCCCAGACCCCCCCTGCCACTTGCCCCCCCGCATCCCCCCCACCACCAGCCTCCGACTCCGAGAGCCCCAGTGAGGATGAGGATGACCCCACGTTCCTTTTGTCATCCGCATCCTCCTCATCATCATCGGATGACGATGAGCCACCAAGGCAGCGGAGACGCCGCCAGGCGGAGCCAGGGGCCCCACATGCTAGGGATCCTGTGGCCCACCCTAGTACGAGCCGCCCTGGGGTTCGTACTGGTTTCCCGGCCCACCAAATAAGCCCACCGGAGCCCCCTGCCGATGAACTTAGCTGGTGTCCCCCAGTGGACTTTGAGCCCGAGATTCCGGATTTTGCTGGCAATCCAGGAATCCAGATTCCCACAGTGGGGTTTACTGAAATGGACTTTTTTAGTTTTTTTTTCAGTAACCCACTGGTGAATCTGATGGTGGAGCAGACGAATCTGTACGCCCAACAGTTCGTCGCTCAAAACCCGGGCTCATTTTTGGCTAGACCCGGTGGCTGGACGCCGGTCAGTGCAGCCGAGATGAGGACATTTTGGGGCCTCGTGCTGCATATGGGTCTAGTGCAAAAACCCAGTGTCAGGCAATACTGGAGTGGGGACATACTCTACCAGACCCCACTGTACAGTACGGCCATGACACGCTCCCGGTTTGAGGCCATCCGGAAATGTCTGCATTATTCCGATAATGCAGCATGTCCCCCCCGAAGTGATCCTGCCTATGACCGGCTGTACAAGATACGGCCGGTCATCAATCACTTTGGGGCCAAATTCATGGAGGCCTACGTACCTGGAAGGGAGGTTGCGGTTGATGAGTCTCTCGTTGCGTTCAAGGGGAGACTCAGTTTCCGCCAATACATTCCCACAAAGCGGGCGAGGTATGGCGTGAAGCTATACAAAATTTGTGAGAGTACCTCAGGGTACACTTACAAATTTCGTGTGTACGAGGGGCGAGATTCCCGGATTCAACCACCAGAATGTCCCCCCACTCTGGGTGTTACCGGGAAACTCGTGTGGGACCTTATGTACCCACTGCTGGATAAGGGTTACCACTTGTACGTGGACAACTTTTATACCAGCATTCCCTTGTTCAGGTCCCTTGCCACCAGATCCACGTTCGCTTGTGGGACCGTGCGGAAAAATCAACGCGGCCTCCCTGCCCACCCCCTCCAGGTACCCATCCCCAGGGGTGAGACCCGTGCCCTTACCAGTGGAAGCCTGTTGCTGGTCAGGTATAAGGACAAGAGGGATGTCCTTATGCTGTCCACAATCCACGGTAACAGCACCACCCCCGTCTCTGTGCGAGGTACCGCGGCAACTGTCCTCAAGCCTGATTGTATCGTCGCCTACAATCGGTATATGGGAGGAGTTGATCTCTCTGATCAAGTCCTCAAGCCATATAATGCCATACGCAAAACCCGGGCATGGTACAAAAAAGTTGCGGTCTACTTGGTACAGGTTGCCATGTACAACTCTTTTGTACTATCCCGAAGCGCTGGCAGCACAGGGACATTCCTCCAGTTCTATGAGGCAGTCCTCAAAGACCTGATCTTTTCGGACCGGGAAAGAGCAGGCCGGAGTACCTCGGGAACTGGAGGCGCCCGGATCGTCCCTGGCCAACACTTTCCAGGTGTGGTCCCCCATACTGGAAAGAAGGGACGAACCCAAAAAAGATGCAGAGTGTGTCACAAGAGGGGGATACGGAAGGACACCACCACTCAGTGTGACACGTGCCCCGATCATCCGGGCCTCTGCATTATCGATTGCTTCAGGGAGTATCACACTTCCATGGAGTACTAAATTTTTATAATCCCCAACAGTCCACTAGAGAACATAAAAAACTATGTCTCTCAGACTTTGGAGACACAGAAACAATTTTTCTTTCCCCAAAAAATATTAGTTTTAGTGCAGGCATCCTCAAACTGCGGCCCTCCAGATGTTGTAAAACTATAACTCCCAGCATGCCCAGACAACCTACAGCCATCAGCAGGGCATGGTGGGAATTGTAGTTTTACAACATCTGGAGGGCCGCAGTTTTAGAATGCCTGCTTAGTGTCTCCAAAGTCTGAGAGCCATACATATTGGGCATCGTCGCGTGCGTAAAAGTCGTCGCTATAAAAATTACTTTTGACCAAACGCCTCGGATGAACGGTGTTAAAAATATAAAATAAAAACGGTGCCAAAACACCTATTTTTGGGCAAAATTTCAATTTGAATCCATTTTGCCGGTAATAAAGCAAGGGTTAACAGCCAAACAAAACTAAATATTTATTGCCCCGATTCTGTAGTTTGCAGAAACACCCCATATGTGGTCGTAAATGGCTATATAGCCGCACGGCAGGGCATAGAACGAAGGGAACTCTATATGGTTTATGGAAGGCAGATTTTGAGGGACAGTTTTTTTTTTGACACCATGTCCCATTAGAAGCCCCCCCTGATGTAGCCTAGACTAGAAACTCCAAAAAAGTGACCCCATCTAAGAAACTACACCCCTCAAGGTATTCAAAAGTTACTTTACAAACTATGTTAACCCTTTAGGTGTTCCACAAAACTAAATAGCGAATGTAGAAACAATTTTAGAATTTAATTTTTTTGTTACATTGCCTCAAAAAGAGTAATATAGAGCAACCAAAAATCAAATTTACCCCTAAAATAGTCCCAAAACAACAACCACCTTATCCCGTAGTTTCCTAGATGGGGTCACTTTTATGGAGTTTCTACTCTAGGGGTGCATCAGGGGGCTTGAAAGGGTACATGGTGTAAATAAACCAGTCCAGCAAAATCTGCCTTCCAAAAACCATATGGCGTTCCCCTTCTTCTATGTCCTGCCGTTTAGCCAAATAGTAGTTTACGACCACATATGGGGTGTTTCTGCAAACTACAGAATCAGGGCAACCCATTTTGAGTGTTGTTTGGCAGTTAACCCTTGTTTTACTCCTGGAAAAAATTGATTATATTGGAAAATTTTCCAAAAAATAGAAATTTCAAAATTGTTTCTCCATCTGCCATTAACTCTTGTGGAACACCTAAAGGGTTAACAAAGTTTGTAAACCCAGTTTTGAATACCTTGAGGGGTGTACTTTCTTAGATGGAGTCACTTTTTTGAAATTTCTATTCATGGGGTGCAACAGGGGGCTTCAAATGGGACATGGTATAAACAAAACCAGTCCTGCCAAATCTGCCTTCCAAAACCCATATGGTGTTTCCCTCCTTCTATGTGCTACCGTTCGGCCAAGCAGTAGTTTACGACCACATATGGGGTGTTTTTGCAAACTACAGAATCAGGGCAACCCATTTTGAGTGTTGTTTGGCAGTTAACCCTTGTTTTACTCCTGGAAAAAATTGATTATATTGGAAAATTTTCCAAAAAATAGAAATTTCTAAATTGTTTCTCCATCTGCCATTAACTCTTGTGGAACACCTAAAGGGTTAACAAAGTTTGTAAACCCAGTTTTGAATACCTTGAGGGGTGTACTTTCTTAGATGGAGTCACTTTTTTGAAATTTCTATTCTAGGGGTGCAACAGGGGGCTTCAAATGGGACATGGTATAAACAAAACCAGTCCTGCCAAATCTGCCTTCCAAAACCCATATGGTATTCCCCTCCTTCTATGTGCTACCGTTCGGCCAAACAGTAGTTTACGACCACATATGGAGTGTTTTTGCAAACTACAGAATCAGGGCAACCCATTTTGAGTGTTGTTTGGCAGTTAACCCTTGTTTTACTCCTGGAAAAAATTGATTATATTGGAAAATTTTCCAAAAAATAGAAATTTCAAAATTGTTTCTCCATCTGCCATTAACTCTTGTGGAACACCTAAAGGGTTAACAAAGTTTGTAAACCCAGTTTTGAATACCTTGAGGGGTGTACTTTCTTAGATGGAGTCACTTTTTTGAAATTTCTATTCTAGGGGTGCAACAGGGGGCTTCAAATGGGACATGGTATAAACAAAACCAGTCCTGCCAAATCTGCCTTCCAAAACCCATATGGTGTTCCCCTCCTTCTATGTGCTACCGTTCGGCCAAACAGTAGTTTACGACCACATATGGGGTGTTTTTGCAAACTACAGAATCAGGGCAACCCATTTTGAGTGTTGTTTGGCAGTTAACCCTTGTTTTACTCCTGGAAAAAATTGATTATATTGGAAAATTTTCCAAAAAATAGAAATTTCTAAATTGTTTCTCCATCTGCCATTAACTCTTGTGGAACACCTAAAGGGTTAACAAAGTTTGTAAACCCAGTTTTGAATACCTTGAGGGGTGTACTTTCTTAGATGGAGTCACTTTTTTGAAATTTCTATTCTAGGGGTGCAACAGGGGGCTTCAAATGGGACATGGTATAAACAAAACCAGTCCTGCCAAATCTGCCTTCCAAAACCCATATGGTGTTCCCCTCCTTCTATGTGCTACCGTTCGGCCAAACAGTAGTTTACGACCACATATGGGGTGTTTTTGCAAACTACAGAATCAGGGCAACCCATTTTGAGTGTTGTTTGGCAGTTAACCCTTGTTTTACTCCTGGAAAAAATTTATTATATTGGAAAATTTTCCAAAAAAAAGAAATTTCAAAATTGTTTCTCCATCTGCCATTAACTCTTGTGGAAGACCTAAAGGGTTAATAAAGTTTGAAAAAACAGTTTTGAATACCTTGAGGGGTGTAGTTTCTAGAATGGGGTTTTTTGGGAGGTTTCTATTATCTAAGCCTCACAAAGTGACTTCAAACCTGAACTGGTCCATATAAAGTGGGATTTTGAAGATTTCTGAAAATTTCAAAATTTGCTTCTAAACTTCTAAGCCTTGTAACATCCCCAAAAAATAAAATATCATTCCCAAAATGCTAAAAACATGAAGTAGACATATGGGGAATGTAAAGTCATCACAATTTTTGGGGGTATTACTATGTATTACAGAAGTAGAGAAACTGAAAGTTAGAAATTTGCTAATTTTTCAAAATTTTTGGTAAAAATTGTATTTTTTTATGCAAAAAAATTAACTTTTTTGACCCAATTTTAGCAGTGACATGAAGTACAATATGTGACGAAAAAACAATCTCAGAACGGCCTGGGTAAGTCAAAGCGTTTAAAAGTTATGAGCACTTAAAGTGACACTGGTCAGATTTGCAAAAAATGGCCTGGTCCTTAAGGTGAAATAGGGCTGTGTCCTTAAGGGGTTAATAGCGTCCTGGGTGCCATAGTAACACTGAACGCATTTTGAAGACGGATCCGTCTTCAAATGCTTTCAGTTCACTTGCGTTTTTCCGGATCCGGCGTGTAATTCCGGCAAATGGAGTACACGCCGGATCCGGACAACGGAAGTGTGAAACCAGCCTAAATTGAATGCTTTATATTGTTGCTTAAATATAACAGTTACATTCAAAGCATTATGCTGTTGTAATAATAAAGCAGTTCAACACATTATACTATTGCATTATCATACCAGTTAAATTTATCGCATTATACCATCACCATAATATGCAATGCATTATGCTGTTTTGTTAATAAAGCAGTTCAACAAATTATACTCTTGCATTAATACACCAGTTAAATTCAAATAATTATACTGTTGATTTAGTAAAGCAGTTCAAATACAGTTAACTGTGTTAATATACCAGTTAAATTGAACACATTATACTGTTGCATTTATATACCAGTTAAAAGTCAACTGAATATACTATTGCATTAATATACTGGTTTAATTCAAAGCATTGGACAGCATCAAACTACCAATATAAATTGTCAAAAACAGTATGCAGTGTGTTCATAGATGAGGGGTGTTTAACCTGTTCTGGACACATGACATACCAGTACGTCATGTGTAGTTCCGATCACCGCCGCGCAGCGGGCGGTGACAATGCGCCGGGGGGCCCTGTGACCCCCCCAGGTCGGCGATCGCAGCAAACCGCAGGTCAATTCAGACCTACGGTTTGCTGCGTTTGCAGGTTATTCGGGTCTCTGGGGACCCGATAACTCAGAACAGGATGGTGATCGGTGGTGTGATAATACACCCCCATCTGTGCCCCAGCACCCCCAAGGTATTTAGGGAAAGGTTAGGCAGGGATATTCAGCGAAAGTTAGTGCATTGTTGCATGTGTTTTTGTTGCATCACCCTAAATCGGGTGTCTGGGGTCCACAGCACAGCTGTGTGACCCTAGACCCCCCCAGGGGTGCTGCAGCTTGCCCCCCTGCCCCCTCCCCACAACTTTCTTTGGGGCGCAAGCATTTTTTTCCCCCTGCGTACGCTGACTGTGGCCGGCACTCTTTGCGTCCGGCCACTGTTAGCGCATCGCACACCCCACTGCTGATCAACTTCGGACGGTTGATCAGCGAGTTTGAATCTTTTATTTTTCTGGCCTTTTTTTTTTTTTTGTCTGTTAGGTTTAGGGTAAGTTCGTGAACACCCATGCCCCCACACACACGCACACCAAATAAAGTTTAACACGCACGCGCACACACACTCCCCTATGGCCCGCCGGATGTTCTCGGCCGAGGAGGCATACGCCCAGCTTGCCTCAGAGTCTGAGAGCCCCAGTGAGGACCAGGATGACCCCACTTTCCTTTTGTCATCCACATCCTCCTCATCATCTAGCGATGATGAAAATGAGCCCCCAAGGCGACGGAGATGCCGCCAGGCGGAGCAAGGGGGCTGCCATGCTAGGGACCCTGTGGCCCACACTAGTACGAGCAGCTCTGGGGCTCGTACTAGTTTTCTGGCAAACCAGTTAAGTCCACCTGAGCCCCATGCCAGTGAACTTGTGTACCCAAGAGCATTTTGAGCTCGCATGTAACGGTCACGTACACACACACACACAGGGGGGAGGATAGTGACCACTGCGCTCCACCCTCACCTCTGGCCCTGCCTACTTGCCTCACGAGTCCTGATGACAGGGGACAACTGGACGGCAGTCCCTAACTTAGGATACGTGCGGGAAGGACAGACAAGACAAATAACGGATAGTGAACGGACCGGGTCAAAACCAAGAGGACAATGCAGTACAGAGGGATAAGCAAAGAAAGGTCAGGAGAAGCCGGGGTCATAAATACCAGGAGAGTCAAGAAGTACCAAAGGAGTCCGCAAAGAATAGTCAGGTGGAAGCCGAGGTCAATATACCAGGAAGGATGCGCAGTACAGGAGGAGCAGGCAAAGGATCATCAGGGAACAGGATCAGGTAAGTACACAGGTCTCCAACAACTGCCAGGAACCTAAATTAACAGGCAACTTGTGGCCAGCAGGCTGCCTGTATTTATAGTGGGGAGTGAGAGTCATGTGACGTGGCCAGCGTCACATGACCGACAGACCGACCAGTCGAGCACCGAGTGATCAGCTCGGCGCTAAAGGCAGACCTAGGAGCAGGGAGCCTCCCAGCTAGCAAAGCCGCCCTGGGAACGAGGTCAAACACAGATCCTCGCTCCCGAAGCTAAGCAGCAGGTGCGCCTTCGGAACCCCGTTACACCGCGATTCCTGATTTTGTAGGCCAACCAGGAATCCAAATTTCCACAGTGGGCTTCACTGAATATGACTATTTTGGTATTTCTTTCAGTGACCACTTTGTAAATCTGATGGTGGAGCAAACAAACCTGTACGCCCAACAGTTCGTTGCTCATCACCTGGGCTCCTTTTTGGCTAGGGCCGGTGGCTGGACTCTGGTCAGTACAGCCGAGATGAGGACGTTTTGGGGCCTCGTGCTGCACATGGGCATAGTCCAAAAACCTAGAGTCAGGCATTACTGGAGTGGGGACGTCCTCTACCAGACCCCACTTTACAGTACGGCCATGACACGCTCCCGGTTTGAGGGCATCCGGAAATGCCTGCATTATGCAGATAATGCAGCATGTCCCCCCCAAGGTGATCCTGCCTATGACCGCCTGTACAAAATCAGGCCGGTCATCGATCACTTTGGGGCCAAATTTGCGCAGGGCTATGTACCTGGAAGAGAGGTCGCGGTTGATGAGTCTCTCATTGCTTTCAAGGGGAGACTACTTTTCCGCCAGTATGTTCCCTCTAAGCGGGCGAGGTATGGCGTGAAGCTGTACAAACTTTGTGAGAGTACCTCAGGGTACACTTACAAGTTTCGTGTGTACGAGGGGCGAGATTCCCGTATTCAACCCCCAGAATGTACTCCCACTCTGGCTGTTAGCAGGAAACTTGTGTAGGACCTTATGCACCCACTGCTAGATGAGGGTTACCTCCTGTACGTGGATAACTTTTATACTAGTATCCCCTTGTTCCAGTCCCTCGCAGCCAGATCCATGTCCGCTTGTGGGACCCACCCCCTCAAGGTACCTATCCCCAGGGGTGAGACCTGAGCCCTTACCAGTCGAAACCTGTTGCTGATCAGATATAAGGACAAGAGGGATGTCCTTGTACTGTCCCCAATTCACAGTAATGGCATCACCTATGTCCCTGTGCGAGGTACCGCGGCAACGGTCCTCAAGCCCGATTGTATCGTCGACTACAATCGGTATATGGGAGGAGTTGATCTCTCTGATCAAGTCCTCAAGCCATATAATGCCATGCGCAAAACCCGGGCATGGTACAAAAAAGTTGCGGTCTACTTGGTGCAGGTTGCCTTGTACAACTCTTTTGTGCTGTCCCGGAGCACTGGCAACACAGGAAAATTCCTTCAGTTCTATGAGGCAGTCCTCAAGGACCTGATCTTTTCTGATCGGGAAAGAGCAGGCCAGAGTACCTCGGGAACTGGAGGCGCCCGGATCGTCCCTGGCCAACACTTTTTCAGGTGTGGTCTCCCATACTGGAAAGAAGGGACGGACCCAAAAAAGGTGTGTGTCACAGGAGGGGGATACGGAAGGACACCACTACTCAGTGTGACCAGTGTGACACGTGCCCCGATCATCCGGGCCTCTGCATTATTGGTTGCTTCAGGGAGTACCACACTTCCATGGAGTACTAAATTTATATTCCCCTTCCCCAATTTAGCCACTGACAATCGGATAAAAAACTCTGGTTCTCTGACTTGAGACACTAAAACCCCAAAAAAAATTTCCCAAAAAATATTAGTTAGTAAAACTAAAATAAATGAAAAAAGTAGACATATTAGGTATCGCCGCGTCTGTAAGAATCTGCTCTATAAAAATACCCCATGACCTAACCCCTAAGATGAACATGGGCAAAAAAAGGCATTTTTTTGTCACCTTACATCACAAAAATAGTAATAGCAAGCGATCAAAAAGTAATATGCCCCCCAAAATAGTGCCAATAAAACTGTCCTCTAATCCCACAAAAAATGAGCCCCTACCTAAGATAATCGCTAAAAACAAAAAAAAAATGACTATGGAGATACTAAAATGTTTTTTTTTTGTTTATAAAAAAATAATATAGTGTAAAACATAAATAAATTAAAAAAAGTAGACAAGGTATCGCCGGGTCCATAAGAATATGCTCTATAAAAATACCCCATGACCTAACCCCTCAGATGAACACGGTCAAATTTTTTAAAATAAAAACGGTGCCAAAACAGCAATTTTTGGGCAAATTTTCCATTTTAATCAGTTTTTTTCAAGTAACAAAGCAAGGGTTAACAGCCAAACAAAACTTCATATTTATTACCCTGATTCTGAAGTTTATAGAAACACCCCATATGTGGTCGCAAACTGCTGTATGACCAAACAGCAGGGTGCAGAAGGAAAGAAACGCCGTATGGTTTCTGGAAGGCAGATATTGATGGCCTTTTTTTTGGGCACCATGTCCCATTTGAAGCCCCCCTGATGCACCCCTAGAGTAGAAACTCCATAAAAGCGACCCCATCTAAGAAACTAAACCCCTCAAGGTATTCAAAACTGATTTTACAAACTTTATTAACCCTTTAGGTGTTCCTCAACAGTTTATGGCAAATGGAGATGAAATTTCTGAATTTCTATTTTTGGTAACCTTGACTCACAAAAATGTAATATACACTGCTCAAAAAAATAAAGGGAACACAAAAATAACACATCCTAGATCTGAGTTAATTAAATATTCTTCTGAAATACTTTGTTCTTTACATAGTTGAATGTGCTGACAACAAAATCACACAAAAATAAAAAAATGGAAATCAAAATTTTCTACCCATGGAGGTCTGGATTTGGAGTCACACTCAAAATTAAAGTGGAAAAACACACTACAGGCTGATCCAACTTTGATGTAATGTCCTTAAAACAAGTCAAAATGAGGCTCAGTAGTGTGTGTGGCCTCCACGTGCCTGTATGACCTCCCTACAACGCCTGTGCATGCTCCTGATGAGGTGGCGGACGGTCTCCTGAGGGATCTCCTCCCAGACCTGGACTAAAGCATCTGCCAACTCCTGGACAGTCTGTGGTTGGTGAATAGAGCGAGACATGATGTCCCAGATGTGCTCAATTGGATTCAGGTCTGGGGAACGGGCGGGCCAGTCCATAGCATCAATGCCTTCGTCTTGCAGGAACTGCTGACACACTCCAGACACATGAGGTCTAGCATTGTCTTGCATTAGGAGGAACTAAGGGCCAACCGCACCAGCATATGGTCTCACAAGGGGTCTGAGGATCTCATCTCGGTACCTAATGGCAGTCAGGCTACCTCTGGCGAGCACATGGAGGGCTGTGCGGCCCTCCAAAGAAAGGCCACACCACACCATTACTGACCCAATGCCAAACTGGTCATGCTGGAGGATGTTGCAGGCAGCAGAACGTTCTCCACGGCGTCTCCAGACTCTGTCACGTCTGTCACATGTGCTCAGTGTGAACCTGCTTTTATCTGTGAAGAGCACAGGGTGCCAGTGGCGAATTTGCCAATCTTGGTGTTCTCTGGCAAATGCCAAACGTCCTGCACGGTGTTGGGCTGTAAGCACAACCCCGACCTGTGGACGTCGGGCCCTCATAGAGTCTGTTTCTGACCGTTTGAGCAGACACATGCACATTTGTGGCCTGCTGGAGGTCATTTTGCAGGGCTCTGGCAGTGCTCCTCCTGTTCCTCCTTGCACAAAAGTAGAGGTAGCGGTCCTGCTGCTGGGTTGTTGCCCTCCTACGGCCTCCTCCACGTCTACTGATGTACTGGCCTGTCTCCTGGTAGCGCCTCCATGCTCTGGACACTATGCTGACAGACACAGCAAACCTTCTTGCCACAGCTCGCATTGATGTGCCATCCTGGATAAGCTGCACTACCTGAGCCACTTCTGTGGGTTGTAGACTCCATCTCATGCTACCACTAGAGTGAAAGCACCGGCAGCATTCAAAAGTGACCAAAACATCAGCCAGGAAGCATAGGTACTGAGAAGTGGTCTGTGGTCACCACCTGCAGAACCACTCCTTTATTGGGGGTGTCTTGCTAATTGCCTATAATTTCCACCTGTTATCTATCCCATTTGCACAACAGCATGTGAAATTGATTGTCACTCAGTGTTGCTTCCTAAGTGGACAGTTTGATTTCACAGAAGTGTGATTGACTTGGAGTTACATTGTGTTGTTTAAGTGTTCCCTTTATTTTTTTGAGCAGTGTAGATAGACCAAAAATCATATGTACCCTAAAAATAGTCCCAACAAAACTGCTACCTTATCCCGTATCTTCCAAAATGGGGTCACTATTATGGAGTTTCTACTCTAGGGATGCATCAGGGGGGCTTCAAATGGGACATGGTGTAAATAAACCAGTCCAGCAAAATCTGCCTTCTAAATACCACATGGCGAACCTTTCCGTCTACGTCCTACCGTGTGCCCGTACAGTAGTTTACGGCCACATATAGGGTGTTTCTGCAAACTACAGAATGGGGGCAATAAATATAGCATTTTGTTTGGCTGTTAACCCTTGCTTTGTTACTGGAAAAAATTGATTAAAATGGTAAATTCAGAAATTTTATCTCCATTTGCCATTAACTCTTGTGGAACACCTAAAGGGTTAACAACGTTTGTAAAATCAGTTTTGAATACCTTGAGGGGTGTAGTTTCTAGAATTTTTGGGTGGTTTCTATTATGTAAGCCTCACAAAGTGACTTCAAACCTGAACTGGTCCCTAAAAATTGGTTTTTTGAAAATTTCATAAAAATTTCAAGATTTGCTTCTAAACATCTAAGCCTTGTAACGTCCCCAAAAACTAAAATGTCATTCCCAAATTGATCCAAACATGAAGTAGACATATGGGGAATGTAAAGTAATAACTATTTTTGTAGGTATTACTATGTATTATAGAAGTAGAGAAATAAAAACTTGGAAATTTGCAAATTTTTCCAAACTTTTTTTTTTTACTTACTTTTACCAGTGTCATGAAGTACAATATGTGACGAAAAAACAATCTCAGAATGGCCTGGGTAAGTCAAAGTGTTTTAAAGTTATCACCACATAAAGTGACACTGGTCAGATTTGCAAAAAATGGCCTGGTCCTTAAGGTGAAAATGAGCCTGGTCCCTAAGGGGTTAACTGTGCCTCTGTTAATTATGGAAAAAGCACTTACAATTTTGCTACTATTTAATCAATGTAGGAAACCTGTGAATTGGCATTGTTGAAATAGGTCTCATAATAAAATATCTGGTAAAGTGGAGAATAAAACGCCCATGCCTCGTCATTTGTGAGTGTAAATATGGATGGCTGTAGTACTGCAAACAGTAGTAGTACCACCAGCCATCTGGACAGTAGTAGTAGAAGTAGCAGCAGGTGCCACAATAAGGATGACATTGTGGACTGGATGGGTCACTTCTCCTCTCACTCACAGTAGGATGATGTCAATGTCACCTCTGAGTCTGACAACATGGCTTGGAGCCAGGACTCGGCCCATTCCTCCTGCTTCTTCTTCTTACAGCCCCAGAGAAGGCTTTCACTTGCTTGTTCTCTGTCTTCAGCTTTTGTATTCCTAAGAAGAGGCAAAAACCCATGTACTATGGAATTTACTCAATATGACTTGTGTAAGAACAGTCAACATTTGGACTGGTAGGAAAAAGAAGTTCAGGCGGAGACAAGGAACTCCATGCATAGCTGTGTTGTTGGTGGTAATAGTAGCACTTGTAGCCATGGTATTAGCAGCAGGGGCAGTGCTAGCCATGGCGACAGTGGCACTTGGGGAAAATACAGAGGAAGGAAACACGAGGGAATCAAGTTGCCTACGATGACAGATCACAGTCTGATAAAAGTGGTTGGGAGGGTGAGAACTATGATTGTATGTACAGGAACTGGGAACCAAATCAGGGTGCTGAGAAGCAGGTGCCATCATAGGAGGAGGTTGGTGGCCGTTGCAACAATAAAGAACAGAGACAATGTATGGCCAAAACCTCTTCTAGGGCCAGATCTGCTTCTATTGTGGTCAGTTCGGGAACTCGTGATGCTGCTGATACTGTGGGCCATACCTAGGCAAAGCCTGGCTTCTACTAGCTCTCTATAAGTATCTCCTGTCTGGCAATTTTTCTCCACAGTGCTGGCAGACAGAGGCACTACTGTGTGCAAGATCTTCAGGATTAAAGTAAGCTGTGGTTATTCACAACACAAGCATATGCACCGCGACTCCATTGCAGCACATGAGGTGGCAACACCAGATCCTATGGGAAAATAGAACTGGCCAGCAATCTGAACTAGACTATCCTCCTTCTCCTGGTCACATGCAGTACAGTGTCCATGTCATCATCATCATCATCAGCTACTGCCTCTCCCGCTCAGAATATTCTTTTCCTCCTCTGCTCCATCCTCAGCCATTGATAAAAAAAAATCTGTGGCCAGGAAATAACTTTACACGCCCTGCCTTCTACCAGGGGTGGAGTGGGAACTTAAAGTGGCCCTGGAAAAAATACTAAACGTGGCCCCGTTTTGTAGTCAATTCCAAATTGATGGCAAAGACAAAATAGTCAGAGAAAGAGCGCCAACCCTCCTGCGATCCTAGAGAGAGAAAGAGACGCATGGTGGGAGGCCAAAGTCCAGAGCTAGAGTGCCCACACCGCTATCCACGGAGAGACCACGTACTGCAGCCAGCTAGTTTCCCACCACTAGGCCCAAAGCCTGCAGCAGTGTATCCAAGCCAGCACATCACAAGTCTGCTCAGAGCATCGCAAGTCTGCACAGAGCATCGCAAGTCATCGCAGAGCATCGCAAGTCAGGGCAGAGCATTGCAAGTCAGGGCAGAGCATTGCAAGTCAGCGCAGAGCATCGAATCATCAAGAAAAGACATGTCTCCTTTAAGACAAACATTTGTTCCTGCTCTACAGAATAAGATCAGAGCTTTCCTTATTACTTATCATTGCATATATGTTTTGGTATAAAGTGACATTTTCGTGTTCAGGAATAAAAGACAAAGGACAGTTTGTAATACATGGACTCTGTTACATTTAAAGTGAAAGTCATTTATTTCTGCATTTTGTCAGTATTGCAATTAAAGTGAAAGTCATTTATTTCTGCATTTGTCAGTATTGCATTTAAAGTGAAAGGCATCTTATTATTTGTATTGATTGTTATAGCATTTAAAGTAAAATGTCCGAGCCTAGTATTACCAAGCCACTGTTAGAGGATACAAAGATAGATAGGGAAGAAGGTGAAGAGCAAGAGAACCTGTCTGAGTTAGAAGAGTCTAATGCAGCACTAGTCTTGCCTCAAACAAATCTAGCCCAAAGAAATGAACTAAGATGTTCATCATGTGCCAGAAAACCGACCCCAAAAATTGGAGCAAGAAGCAGCACTAAAAGAGAAAAAGTTCACCCGGATGTATGATAGGTGGAAATCATACATTAAAGACATTTGTAGAAAGCTAAAGCAAGAAAGTATAAAAAGGAACTTGAGTGACATGGTAGAGATGATAGAAGAATTTGAATCAGAGATTATGGCAGCACATGTCAACCTGCGGTCATCTACAGCACCTTCCCAGGATATTGTAAGGAACATGGACACATGTACTGCGGTCACTAAAGATTTAGTAAAGCTCATGAGAGAACTTTCATCTGCAGCAAACTATGATGAAGTTAAAGCAAGAAAGAGAATGAACAAGCTTTTTATGAGAAACTATGCTAGGTCCTTAGGGGGAACCACAATCTCAAGTGTGACTTCCTTCACTAGCAGAAAGGCACTTCATAGTGCTGCACCTGCCACACATACAGGTCTGACAGATGCTACATAGACAGGATCTGTTGTGCATCTCATTTTCCTTCCTTCTGACATATCAGAAGAAGGGTCAAATAAATGATGATGTCAGCCAGGCCGAAAGGCAAAATAGTGGCCCAGTCATAAAGTGGGGAGGGTGGAAACAGCATGAGAAGTCCACAGAGTTGCCCTATGAAATAGTGGTGAGGTGGAAGCAGCATGATGAGGCCACAGAGTAGCACAATGACAGAGTGTGGAGGTGGCTGCAGCATTAGGAGGCCACAGAGTGGCAAGGTGACATAGTGTGGAGGTAGCAGCAGCATCAGGAGACCACAGAGTGGCAAGGTGACATAGTGTGGAGGTGGCAGCAACATCAGGAGGCCACAGAGTGGCAAGGTGACATAGTGTGGAGGTGGCAGCAGAATGAGGAGACCACAGAGTGGCAAGGTGGTATAGTCTGAATATGGCAGCAGCATGAGGAAACCACAGAGTGGCAAGGTGACATAGTGTGGAGGTGGCAGCAGCATTAGGAGACCACAGAGTGGCAAGGTGACATAGTGTGGAGGAGACAGAGTGGGGAGGTGGGTGGCAAAACCAGTACCAGCTGAAGATGTTGGGTGAAAGAAGGCGCACTTGACATCAGATGTGTGGCATCAGGCGGGTGGCAGCATCAGAATAGTAGGCAAATAGCCAGAAGAAACTGGTCTCTTTTGTCAAAGTGTTGGTGTGGCACCATGGATGGTCTAGTCTGATGTATAAGGCATTGGTGGGTGGAAATCCTGGCTGATCCACGCCTGATACATCTTGACAAAGGTCAGTCTCTCCACATTTTGGGTGGACATGCGAGTTTTTCTTGGGGTAACTATGGACCCCGCCGCACTAAACACCCACTCTGATGCCACACTACTGGCCGGGCAGGACAGCTTTTCCAGGGGAAACACAGGCAGTTACGGCCACAAATTCAGTTTGGCTGCCCAGTAGATATTCAATGACAGCTGGCTGACTGCTGCTGATGGAGCTGGTACTGCTCCTGCCACTCCACCTTTCCCCAGAAGCCATGGCAGTGGAACATGAGCGCAGAGGGCCCCCCCGGTCAGACATGTGAGAGGATGGACGATGGCGCAGATAGGCAACGGCCAACTGACTACATAGGATGTCTCTATAGTAGTTCAGTTCGTCCTCCCTCTCAGCAGGTAAAAAAAAGGCCCCCATTTTGAACCAGTAGAGCGGGTCCAGCAAGGTGGAGAGCCAGAGGTCATCCCTCTGCCGAACGGTGACAATTCAGCTGTCACTACGCAAGCAAGTGAGCATGCATCTGGCCATTTTTGCAAGTGACTCGGAGGGACTCCCTGCCTCCATCCCCACTGCATACTGCCACGGTGTGTCTGGGTCCTCTGCCTCGTCCTCCTCATCGCCTCTGGTTGCTCCTGCTCCTCCTCTCCTGTCACCTGTGTGTAAAAACCACCCATTTCGCTACACATTGCTTGTGCTCCAATGTCCTCCTCCAGTTGAGCCCCCCCAGGATTCGATTTTTTGATGAAGGACACAGAGTTGTTTCTACCCTGTGTGACTCCGTTCACCCAGGCAAACGAGGTGTAGAACAGCTTGACACCGCCGTGCCCTGCACATGTGGTATGCTGGAGGAGCACTGTGAATTGTCCCTGAAGTGGAGGCTGAGGACACGGTGGAGGATGAGGAGGTAGAGGCGGACATTGTCGCAGGACCAACGAAGTGAGAACGTGGAGGCGGAAGCGGCGTGACCTGGCCAATTTGCTGATGTGGCTGTGCAGGAACCACATTCACCCAGTGGGCCATAAAGGACATATATTGTCCTTGATCATAGTAACAGCTACCGACCAATTTTCTCCAAAAAGGTGGTATCACAAACAAATTTCACCACTGAATGGCTCATTGACGTAATTCGGATCAAACAAAAGAAAGTCAACAATCACCTATCTGTTTTCCCCATAAAGGTTGTTTCACTAAAAAATGTCACCAATAAATGGCTAATCTACGTAATTTGGTTCATACAGAACAAAGTCAACAATCACACTACACTACAAAACGGCTAATAGAACGTACGTATCTTTCCAATAATACACCCTGTAAATGGCTGTAGTACAATGGAACTTCACCACTCAATGGCAAATATATATATTTTTTTGCCACTAATACACGCCAAAAAGGGCTTTAGAACATATAACTGCAACGCTGAACGGCAAATAGGCCCTTTTTTTTTTTCACTTATACACGGCGCAAAAAGCTTTACAACATATAACTGCACCACTGAAGGCAAATAGGCCCTTATTTTTTCCCACTTATACATGCCACAGAAGGCTTTAGAACATATCACTGCACCGCTGAATAGCAAATATATTTTGCTTTTGCTACTAATACATGACAAAAAGGGCTGTAATTTTTGCACTTCACCACACAACAGCTAATAAGCCCTTTTTTTCCTACTAATACAAGCCAAAAAATGCTTTAGAACATCGGATGCTCAACCTGCGGCCCTCCAGCTGTTGTAAAACTACAATTCCCACCATGCCCTGCTGTAGGCTGATAGCTGTAGGCTGTCTGGGAATGATGGGAGTTGTAGTTTTGCAACAGCTGGAGGGCCGCAGGTTGATCATGCCTGCTTTAGAACATATAACTGCACCTCACAAGGGCAAATAAGACGTATAGATATTTCCTTGTAATAAACCCTGTTAATGGCTGTAACATCCCAATAACAAGAATGGTTTGCTGGAATTACAGAGCTGTATAATGGCAATTTGGGTCCCCAGTCAGTGCAGCAAGGTGTAATAGGATTGTTCCTATTACCCAGGCTGTAACCTCCCCTACTGAACCGTGTTTAACATAAATGCTGTGGGATGATTCCTCCCTATCCTTACCCTACACCTTGAATAATCTTTCCCCGAACTTGTAAATCTTTTTTTTAGCACAAATAGGTATTTTCTAGCACTGTCCCTAGCTCCTGCTGACGTCTCTCCCTGCACTAAGTACACTGGAAAATGGCAGAATCCAAGATGGCTGAGGCTATTTATAGGGCTGTGACATCACAGGGCTGGCTGGCTGCTGATTGGCTGCATGCATGGCATTATGGGTGATCCCACATTCCCAGAGTTCCTTGCTCCATGTGCTCACACGTGCAGCAGCCATTTTTAGGAAAAAATGTGATTCGTTACCACGAAGCGTGAAGAAATTAGAATTCTGTGCGAATTGAATTTTTCCTGAAATTCGGATCAAATTCCACTTTGTCAACTTCGATTCGCTCATCTCTACTCATAACACTCTGTGGCACTGTAGAGATTAACTCACTACCAACTACACCGGGACACTTTCAAGAAGTAGCCGCCTAATGGCTCCCCTGAAGACCATACCCTTATACTGTATACAGATTAAAGGGTGAAAACCATTGGACTGCCAGGATAACGTCCTCAGGAATAGCCCAAAGTCAATCCAGTTAGTTGACACAGTGGTTCCACAACCATTATCCTTAATAGATACCTATTTAATTAGGTGGTATACATCAGGCTTAGTAAGCAACAGCTGGTCTTTATGTGTTCACAAGAGCAATTTGGCATCATATAACTGTACTTGGAACCTAGAATGTGTGCAATGTCCAAAAATAATCTTTTTTAAATTGACTGCATTATTATTATACATGTTGATAATGTGGTTCACTACAGGCCCCTGTGAGGAGAACCTTCCAGCTCCACTAAGAGGCCCCATTGCGGGAAAGATGTATGGACCAGAATGCTAAATAATAAAACCAAGCGTAAATGCTGGATAAGCTCTGTTGATAAGACATTGTTTTCCTTATGGCAATTTCTAGGCCAATATTTAGTTGCTATGCAGTGAAAATAATAGGTCCCCTGCCAATAGCCTTTTACAAGCACCTCGGTTGTAACATATCCTAAGCAAGGTACGTATTTACAGAGTTATTACTGTTATTACAGGCTGAGTTGCATTGATGTGTCGTAGAATATTCAAAGCTATTTTAATATACACCATTAATTTTCCACATCTCTATATATTTAGCACTTTCACACAGCCAAGGTCTGACCCATCCTCCCGATGGACAGTGTGAACTTTGGAACTCACCATGTCAACAACCACTATAACATTACAAACAAGGATTTGGAAACTCAACCTAGGCTTGCTAGAATTTCATTCAGTCAAAGCAAAGACAGAAAAAGTTTCAGTTTAGTGTCCAAACACCCTGGCCAAGGGACAGTTTCTTTTCCTCCATCTGGCACCCTTCTTTTGTATACAGGATGTGATAAAAGGGGGACATGTGATGAAAGCAAACAGGTGAGCCAGGGTCTATAGGGATTCCTGGTTTGATTTTTTTCTGTTATGAACCCCCTCTCCACCCTTGTATAGAAGTGTATGTATATATAGACTAGCAGAAGGACCCAGCTTTGCACAGGTATATTTCATCTATTTCATTTAATGTTTGTGTGTGTCGTTAAAAGATATTAACAGTATCCCCCATAACAGTGACCTCTACAGAACCCCACCTCTTTAACAGTGAACTCCACAGTCCCCCACCCCTTAACACTGACCCCCCACAGTGCCCCACCAAATCCCATCTCCTTAACTTTGACCTTCACAGCAGCCCGCCCCTTTAACAGTGAGTTTCACAGCACCCTACTCTCTTGACAATCACCTCCTCAGGAGCCCGCTCCTTTAACAGTGACCTCCACAGTACCCCGCTGCCTTAAAAGTGACCTCACAGTACCCTGCTGCCTTAACAGTGACCTCCACAACAGTTGCCCCTTTAATAGTGGCCCCTTAACAGTAACATCCACAGTGAACGCCACTTTAACAGTGACCTCCACAGTGCCCGCCTCTTTAACAGTGACCTCCACAGTGCCCACCTTTTTAACAGTGACTTCCACAGTGCCCGCCCCTTTAACAGTGACCTCCACAGTGTTCACCCTTTTAACAATGACCTTCCCAGTGCCCGCCCCTTTACCAGTCACCTCCATAGCACTCGCCCCTTTAAAAGTAACCTCCACAGTGCCCACCCCTTTAACAGTGACCTCCACAGCACCCACCCCTTTAACAGTGACCTCCACAGTGCCCGCCCCTTTAACATTAACCTCCACAGAGCCCGCCCCTTTACCAGTGACCTCCACAGTGCCAGCCTCTTTAACAGTGACCTCCACAGTGCCCGCCCCTTTAACAGTGACCTCCACAGCACCCACCCCTTTAACAGTGAACTCCACAGTGCCTGCCCCTTTAACTGTTCTTTATGCGTGACCAAACAACTGAACCGATCTTCACCAAATTTGGCACATGGGTACATCAGGTGTCCAGGAAGGTTTTAGACTGGGTCTCAGCTCTCTAGGACTAACCGTTCCTGAGATATTCCCAAAAAATGACCTGCATTATCCAAAAAAAAGCCTGCAAGTCTTTCTCCTCAAATCTCAACTGCCATACACACAGTTTTACTCCAGGTTTTTATAACAACCCAGCCATTTTTCTTCACTGCTGTAGGTCAGCTTTAGGCTAAGGCTAAAGGATGACAATAAGTCGCACGACACATAGGGCACAACTACGCTGCTACATGCATCCATCTTGGATGGATTTTTGCGACTGTCGTGTTGCAGCATGTTGCATATCGCTGTGCGACACCATAGACTATCATTATAAAATTGTTGAGACAAAATGTTACGCGACACATGTCGTCGTGTAGCCCTAGCATTAAAGGGGCAGGGCGCTATATAGGTCACTGTTAAAGGGGTGGGCTCTGTGTAGGTCACTGTTAAAGGGGTGGGCGCAGTGACGGTTACTGTTAAAGGGCGGGTACTAGGGAGGTCACTGTTAAAGAGGTGGGCGTGGTGGAGGTCACTGGTAAAGGGGTGGGCACTGTGGAGGTCACTGTTAAAGAGGCTGGCACTGTGAAGAGCAATGTTAAAGGGGTGGGCCCTTTCAAGGTCACTGTTAAAGGGGCGGGCGCTGTGGAAGTCACTGGTAAAGTGGCGGCTACTGTGGATGTTACTGTTAAAGGGGCGGGCACTGTGGAGATCACTGTTAAAAGGGTGGACACTGGAGGTCACTGTTAAAAAGGCGGGGGCGCCGTGGTGGTCGCTGTTAAAGGCGCAGCGTGCTGTGGAGGTTACTGTTATAGAGGCCGGCACTGTGGAGGTCACTGTTAAAGGGGCGGACACTGTGAAGGTCACTGTTAAAGGGGTGGGCGCTGTGAAGGTTACTGTTAAAGGGCGGGTACTAGGGAAGTCACTGTTAAAGAGGTGGGCGCTGTGGAGGTCACTGTTAAAGGGGCGGGCACTGTGGAGGTCACTGTTAACGAGGCTGGCACTGTGAAGAGCAATGTTAAAGGGGTGGGAACTATCAAGGTCACTGTTAAAAGGGCGGGTGCTGTGGAAGTCACTGGTAAAGTGGCGGCTACTGTGGATGTTACTGTTAAAGGGGCGGGCACTGTGGAGATCACTGTTAAAAGGGTGGACACTGGAGGTCACTGTTAAAAAGGCGGGCACTGTGGAGGTCACTGTTAAAGGGGCTGGCGCTGTGGATGTCATTGTTAAAGAGGTGGGTGCTGTGGAAATCACTGTTAAAGGCGCAGGAGGTAGTGGAGGTGGCTGTTAAAGAGGCAGGCATTGTGGAGGTCACTGCTAAAGAGGCGGACACTGTGGTGGTCACTGTTAAAGGGGCGGGTACTGGCAAGATCACTGTTAAAGAGGCAGGCGCTGTGGAGGTCACTGTTAAAGGGGCTGGCACTGTGAAGAGCAATGTTAAAGGGGTGGGCCCTTTCAAGGTCACTGTTAAAGGGGCGGGCGCTGTGGAAGTCACTGGTAAAGTGGCGGCTACTGTGGATGTTACTGTTAAAGGGGCGGGCACTGTGGAGATCACTGTTAAAAGGGTGGACACTGGAGGTCACTGTTAAAAAGGCGGGGGCGCCGTGGTGGTCGCTGTTAAAGGCGCAGCGTGCTGTGGAGGTTACTGTTATAGAGGCCGGCACTGTGGAGGTCACTGTTAAAGGGGCGTGCACTGTGAAGGTCACTGTTAAAGGGGTGGGCGCTGTGAAGGTTACTGTTAAAGGGCGGGTACTAGGGAAGTCACTGTTAAAGAGGTGGGCGCTGTGGAGGTCACTGTTAAAGGGGCGGGCACTGTGGAGGTCACTGTTAACGAGGCTGGCACTGTGAAGAGCAATGTTAAAGGGGTGGGAACTATCAAGGTCACTGTTAAAAGGGCGGGTGCTGTGGAAGTCACTGGTAAAGTGGCGGCTACTGTGGATGTTACTGTTAAAGGGGCGGGCACTGTGGAGATCACTGTTAAAAGGGTGGACACTGGAGGTCACTGTTAAAAAGGCGGGCACTGTGGAGGTCACTGTTAAAGGGGCTGGCGCTGTGGATGTCATTGTTAAAGAGGTGGGTGCTGTGGAAATCACTGTTAAAGGCGCAGGGGGTAGTGGAGGTAACTGTTAAAGGGGCTGGCACTGTGAAGAGCAATGTTAAAGGGGTGGGCCCTTTCAAGGTCACTGTTAAAGGGGCGGGCGCTGTGGAAGTCACTGGTAAAGTGGCGGCTACTGTGGATGTTACTGTTAAAGGGGCGGGCACTGTGGAGATCACTGTTAAAAGGGTGGACACTGGAGGTCACTGTTAAAAAGGCGGGGGCGCCGTGGTGGTCGCTGTTAAAGGCGCAGCGTGCTGTGGAGGTTACTGTTATAGAGGCCGGCACTGTGGAGGTCACTGTTAAAGGGGCGGGCACTGTGAAGGTCACTGTTAAAGGGGTGGGCGCTGTGAAGGTTACTGTTAAAGGACGGGTACTAGGGAAGTCACTGTTAAAGAGGTGGGTGCTGTGGAGGTCACTGTTAAAGGGGCGGGCACTGTGGAAGTCACTGTTAAAGAGGCTGGCACTGTGAAGAGCAATGTTAAAGGGGTGGGAACTATCAAGGTCACTGTTAAAAGGGCGGGTGCTGTGGAAGTCACTGGTAAAGTGGCGGCTACTGTGGATGTTACTGTTAAAGGGGCGGGCACTGTGGAGATCACTGTTAAAAGGGTGGACACTGGAGGTCACTGTTAAAAAGGCGGGCACTGTGGAGGTCACTGTTAAAGGGGCTGGCGCTGTGGATGTCATTGTTAAAGAGGCGGGTGCTGTGGAGGTCACTGTTAAAGGCGCAGGGGGTAGTGGAGGTCACTGTTAAAGAGGCGGACACTGTGGTGATCACTGTTAAAGGGGCGGGTACTGGCAAGATCACTGTTAAAGAGGCAGGCGCTGTGGAGGTCACTGTTAAAGGGGCGGGCACTGTGGAGGTCACTGTTAAAGGGGCGGGCACTGTGGAGGTTACTGTTAACAGAGCTGGCACTGTGGAGATCACTATTAAAGGGGTGGGCACTTTTGAGGTCACTGTTAAAGGGGCGGGCACTGTGGAAGTCAATGTTAAAGAGGCGTGCACTGTGGAGGTCACTGTTAAAGAAGCGGGCACTGTGGGAGTCACTTTTAAAGGGGCGGGCACTGTGGAGATCACTGTTAATGGGGCGGGCACTGTGGAGGTCACTGTTAAAAGGGCGGCCGCTGTGGAGATCACTGTTAAAGAGGTGGGCACTTTTAAACTGTAAAGGGGCGGGCACTGTGGAAGTCAATGTTAAAGAGGCGGGCACTGTGGATGTTACTGTTATAGGGGTAGGGCGCTGTGGAGGTCACTGTTAAAGGGGTGGGTACTGTGGAGGTCATTGTTCAATGGAACTAGCACTGTGGAGGTCACTGTTAAAGGGGCGGCAACTATGGAGGTCACTGTTAAAGAGGCGATGCTGTGTAGGTCACTGTTAAAGGCGCAGGGCGTTGTGGAGGTCACTGTTAAAGAGGCGTGCACTGTGGAGGTCACTGTTAAAGAAGCGGGCACTTTGGAGGTCACTTTTAAAGGGGCGGGCACTGTGGAGGTCACTGTTAAAGGGATGGGCACTGTGGAAGTCAATGTTAAATGGGCTGGCACTGTGGAGGTCAATGTTTAAAAGGCCGGCACTGTGGAGGTCACTGTTACGGGGGCAGGCACTTTTGAGGTCACTGTTAAAGGGGCGGCACTGTGGAGGTCACTGTTAAAGGGGCGGGCACTGTGGAGGTTACTGTTAACAGGGCTGGCACTGTGGAGATCACTATTAAAGGGGTGGGCACTTTTGAGGTCACTGTTAAAGGGGCGGGCACTGTGGAAGTCAATGTTAAAGAGGCGTGCACTGTGGAGGTCACTGTTAAAGAAGCGGGCACTGTGGGAGTCACTTTTAAAGGGGCGGGCACTGTGGAGATCACTGTTAATGGGGCGGGCACTGTGGAGGTCACTGTTAAAAGGGCGGCCGTTGTGGAGATCACTGTTAAAGAGGTGGGCACTTTTAAGGTAACTGTAAAGGGGCGGGCACTGTGGAGGTCAATGTTTAAAAGGCCGGCACTGTGGAGGTCACTGTTACGGGGGCAGGCACTTTTGAGGTCACTGTTAAAGGGGCGGCACTGTGGAGGTCACTGTTAAAGGTGCGGGCACTGTTGAGGTCACTGTTAAAGGGGCAGACACTCTGGAGGTCACTCTTAAAGGGGAGGGCACTGTGGAGGTCACTGTTGAAGGGGCTGGCACTGTGGAGTTTACTGTTGAAGAGGTGGGCACTGTGGAGGTTGCTGTTATAGGGGCAGGGCACTGTGGAGGTCACTGTTAAAGGGGCGGACACTGTGGAGGTCACTATTAAAGAGGCGGGCACTGTGGAGGTCACTGTTAAAGGGGCGGGCACTGTGGAGGTCACTGTTAAAGGTGCGGGCACTGTGAAGGTCACTGTTAAGTGGGCGGGCCCCTGAGGAGAAAACTGTCATGGGAGTAGGGTGCTGTGAAACTGACTGTTCAAGGGGTGGGCTGCTGTGAAGGTCAAAGTTAAGGGGGTGGGCTGCTGTGGAGGTCCTATTTTAAAGTGGCAGGTCACTGTGGGGGGTCAGTGTTAAGGGGTGGGGGACTGTGGAGTTCACTGTAAAAGGGGCGGGGTGATAAAGAGGTCACTGTTATGGGGGATACTGTTGATATCTTTTAAAGACACACAGAAACATTAAATGAAATAGATGAAATATACCCATGTGAAGCTGGGTCCTTCTGCTAGTCTATATACACTCACCTAAAGAATTATTAGGAACACCTGTTCTATTTCTCATTAATGCAATTATCTAGTCAACCAATCACATGGCAGTTGCTTCAATGCATTTAGGGGTGTGGTCCTGGTCAAAACAATCTCCTGAACTCCAAATGTCAGAATGGGAAAGAAAGGTGATTTAAGCAATTTTGAGCGTGGCATGGTTGTTAGTGCCAGACGGGCCGGTCTGAGTATTTCACAATCTGCTCAGTTACTGGGATTTTCACGCACAACCATTTCTAGGGTTTACAAAGAATGGTGTGAAAAGGGAAAAACATCCAGTATGCAGCAGTCCTGTGGGCAAAAATGCCTTGTGGATGCTAGAGGTCAGAGGAGAATGGGCCGACTGATTCAAGCTGATAGAAGAGCAACGTTGACTGAAATAACCACTCGTTACAACCGAGGTATGCAGCAAAGCATTTGTGAAGCCACAACACGCACAACCTTGAGGCGGATGGGCTACAACAGCAGAAGACCCCACCGGGTACCACTCATCTCCACTACAAATAGGAAAAAGAGGCTACAATTTGCACGAGCTCACCAAAATTGGACTGTTGAAGACTGGAAAAATGTTGCCTGGTCTGATGAGTCTCGATTTCTGTTGAGACATTCAAATGGTAGAGTCCGAATTTGGCGTAAACAGAATGAGAACATGTATCCATCCTCTGATGGCTACTTCCAGCAGGATAATGCACCATGTCACAAAGCTCGAATCATTTCAAATTGGTTTCTTGAACATGACAATGAGTTCACTGTACTAAAATGGCCCCCACAGTCACCAGATCTCAACCTAATAGAGCATCTTTGGGATGTGGTGGAACGGGAGCTTTGTGCCCTGGATGTGCATCCCTCAAATCTCCATCAACTGCAAGATGCTATCCTATCAATATGGGCCAACATTTCTAAAGAATGCTATCAGCACCTTGTTGAATCAATGCCACGTAGAATTAAGGCAGTTCTGAAGGCAAAAGGGGGTCCAACACCGTATTAGTATGGTGTTCCTAATAATTCTTTAGGTGAGTGTATATATAGATATGTCTAGCACAGTCTGAAAATGAAATGCATACTTTAGTACCATACATATGTTCATTTATTTCAGCCACATTTATAGGGTAGTCTGTTACATTAGGTATAACTTAAAGGAATGAAAAACTATAGTTAAGAAGACCTTCACATACTTACATTTATGGAATATCCCAGCATGTCATAAATGTGTGATATGTGTTGGCTCTGTCTCATATTTAACCCCTTCACGCATTACAGGTACGTCATTGCGTGTCAGGGAATGTATGGAGCGTGCCTCTGCAGTGAGCCCGCTACATACACGCGATCTGCCAGCTGTATGATACAGCCAGCATCCGGCCGCACTGACAGGAAGCGGCGATCGCGCCGCCCCTGCCATTTAACCCCTCAGGTGCCGCTATCAAGGCTGATGGCGGCACCTGTGAAGTGATGCCGCTCCATCTTCCTTCCGATCGGAGCCCCTGCAGTGAAATCGTGGGGCTCCAATCGGTTGCCATGGCAGCTTGGACACTGCTTAAGCAATCCAGGCCTGCCATGGCTTTCTCCATACTGAACTATGCACGATGCATAGCGCTGAATGGAGAGTGTAAAAATCCTATTTACCGTAATAGATCTCTATTATGGTGAATAGGAGAGGGGATCAAAATATCCCATGTACGAGGCCCCTATGGGGGCTAATTGTTGTAAAAAAAAAAAATTAATAGAGTTAAAAAAACACCAATATATTAAAAGTTTGAATCACCCCCCTTTCCCAATTTTACATATAAAAATACAGAAACAATAAAAAAAAATAACATGTTGGGTATCGCCACGTCCGAAAATGTCTGATCTATTAAAATATTTTAAAAAAATTCTTGTGCGGTGAACGCAGTAACAGAAAAAAAAAAAAACACGCGATTTGCCATTTTTTTTTTATTTTGTCCCCTCAAAAATTTTATAACGGTGATCAAAACGTTGTATATACTACAAAAATGGCATCATTGAAAACTACAGTTCGTTACGCAAAAAGCAAGCCATTATAAGTCTCTGAAGACCGCAATATAAAAAAGTTATGGCTGTCAGAATATAGCGATGTTTGAATTTTTTTTAAAGTAGTAAAACAAAAAAAAAATGTTCAAGTTTTGTATTGCCGCATTTGTATTGAGCCGCAGAATAAGAATGTCAGGTCAGTTTTAGTTCATTTTAGTGCATAGTGAACGCTGTGATGTCAAAACCCCAAAAACCTTGGTGGAAATCATTTTTTTTTTTCAATTTTGCCACACAAATAATTTTTTTCCTTTTTTCTAATACAAGACATGGTAAATTAAATGGTGGCATTAAAACATGCATCTTGTCCCACAAAAAATAAGCCCTCATATAGCTATGTGAACTGAAAAATAAAAAATAAATTTAGATATAGTGATATATATTTGTAATTTGAAATATTCTAGATTTTTTTTTCATCAGTAACCTCCCTTCTTGCATGTGGGCCGATGAGAAGGCTGCAATGTCTTTGTCTGAGCTTAGCAACATCCCTAGCAACCAATAGGAAAGAGAGAGAGAGCAGTCTCATTACTGTGCTCTGTGCTTTCCACATTACATTAGATAGTTAGATAGCTTATATATATATATAATACAGATAGTTAGTGGGAGATAGTCAGTGTAGGTTATATCCTGATATAGTGTAGCTGTTGCAGTGCAGTGTGTTAGGTAGTGTGATAGGTTCTGCTGTCCATACATACATGCAGACCCTCTAAAATGTGAAGTTTCACGTATTGCGTCCAAATATTTGCATCATTAGTGCTGATTAGCGAAATCGCGAATATATTGGAGCACTCTAACTGCATATAAAGCCGTTTTTAATGTTCTGCCATGCCAACCATTTTTTTCAGTCTCAGGAAACTTCTAGCAGTATGTACAATGTAGCAAAAGTGACCCACGCCTGTATTTCACGCGCTCTACGTGAATATTACATTGCTGATTTTTCGCAATCAAGAAAAAATTTGAGAATCGTGAAATATTGCGAATTCGAATATAGCCCCTGCCGCTCATCACTAATCATAAAGCCCTCTTCTTTGAAGTCTATGAGAGTTATGCAAAGAAGCAAGTCAGTAACTCTGTTCTCCTGATAGGTGAAGGTCCTATGTATTGGTTACACAAAAAAAATCTCAATTGAGAGAATTTTGCTGAAAATTTTAAGATCTTATATCTCACATCACTGGTTCTGTGCACATGGGTTGCCAGTGATGTTTTTTTTTTGTTTCTTCCAGACATAAGTAAATGTGTTTTTTAGTTCACATTCCCTAATAAGCTTGTCTAGAAGGAAGCATCAGGGAGCAAAATCATAGCAGAGGAATGTGAGCTTCCTAATCTGTGACAACAGGAGTGCAGCGTCTGTGGGATTTTCTGCCTCTTATTTGGATATGATAAGTGTTATCTCCACCTGGGAGACTTTCTGGTGGACCTTGTTGTATGCCAATCTGTAGAACATTAACCCAAGAAACAGGCATGAGGTCAGTAAGTGTGGGTCGGGGTCACAGGGACGTCTGAGAGCAAAGGTCACTAGTTCTCAGTTCAAACAGGAAGAATTTCAATAACGATAATTTGTATGGACTTAAAAATCCATTGAAATATATTGTACTTTTATATCATCCTATAATACAAACAGTCATCTGTGCTGGTATACTGTATCAGTACAAGATAAATAAAGCAAAATTTCACACTTTTTTATGTAGTTTAAGCCCTTCAGGATCAGCCTTTGGGCCTTTAGGAAAAAGCAATTCAATTCGAACGAATTTTTCCACAAAATTTGATTCATTCCGAATTAATTTGTCACAAAGCACGTTAAATCAGCTACAGTCCTGATCAAAAGTTTAAGACCACTTGAAAAATGACAAAAAATCATATTTAGCATGGCTGGATCTTAACAAGGTTCCAAGCAAAGCTTCAACATGCAACAAGAAGAAATGGAAGTGAGACAAAACATTTTTTGAGCATTCAATTTAATGAAAACAACGAATAAACTGAAACAGGCTGTTTTTCAGCTGATCAAAAGTTTAGGACCACACCTCCAAAAAAAAACTAAACCCCCCCAAAACAGAAATCCAACTTCCAGACATGAACTCAGTAATGAGTAGCTCCGCCGTTATTGTTTATCACTTCAAAAATTTGTTTCGGCATGCTTGATGCAAGCGTTTCCATGAAGTGAGTGGGAACATTTCTCCAAGTGGTGAAGACGGCCGCACGAAGGCCATCTACTGTCTGGAACTGTTGTCCATTTTTGTAAACTTCCCTTGCCATCCATCCCCAAAGGTTCTCAATTGGATTTAGATCAGGGGAACACGCAGAATGGGCCAAAAGAGTGATGTTATTCTCCTGGAAGAAGTCCCTTGTCCTGCGGGCATTGTGTACTGTAACGTTGTCCTGTTGAAAAACCCAGTCGTTACTACACAGACGAGGGCCCTCAGACATGAGGAATGCTCTCTGCAACATCTGGATATAGCCAGCAGCCTTTTGACGCCCCTGCACTTCCTGAAGCTCCATTGTTCCACTGAAGGAAAAAGCACCCCAGACCATTATGGCGCCCCCTCCACTGTGGCGCGTAGAAAACATCTCAGGTGGGATCTGTTTGTCATGCCAGTAACGTTGGAAAACCATCAGGACCATCAAGGTAAAAAAAATTCTCATCAGAGAATAAAACTTTCTTCCACCTTTGAATGTCCCATGTTTGGTGCTCTCTTGCAAAGTCCAAACGAGCAGTTCTGTGGCGTTCAAGGAGACGAGGTCTTTGAAGACGTTTTTTGTTTTTGAAGCCCTTCAGTCTCAGAGGCCGTTTGATGGTTATGAGGCTGCAGTCAGCACCAGTAAGGGCCTTAATTTGGGTCGAGGATCGTCCAGTGTCTTGACGGACAGCCAATTGGATCCTCCGGCTCAGTGCTGATAAAAAGTTTTGGGGTCTTCCACTTGACTTTTTTGTTCCATAACCCTCAGGATCATTTAAGAAATTCCAAATGACTGTCTTACTGCGTCCCACCTCAGCAGCAATGGCGCGCTGTGAGAGACCATGCTTATGCAGTTCAACAACCCAACCACGTTCAAAAAGGAAGAGTTTTTTTATCCTTTGCCATCACAACGTGTGACTACCTGACAGAAAAGGACAATGAATCCACATCTTTGCACAGATTTGGCCTTTTAAAGGCATGTGGTCCTAAAATTTGGATCAGCTGAAAAACAGCCTGTTTCAGTTTAATCGTTATTTTCAATTAATTGAATGCTCAAAAAATGTTTTGTCTCACTCTCATTTCTTCTTGTTGCATGTTGAAGCTCTACTTGGAACCTTGTTAAGATCCAACAATGTAAAATATTATTTTTTGCCATTTTTCAATTGGTCTTAAACTTTTGATCAGGACTGTATATCCCAGCCTGCAGGGAGAGTGTATCTCAGTGTACATCACTGTGCACTGCAGCAACATGCATATCTAGTCCTTTCTAGTAATGAAACACTTACTGTGCGTCAGTATGACAGGCAGGTCACATACAGTATATGGATGAGGGCATCAGCATGCGTCACTATTAGGCTCCATTCACACTTCACTTATTTGGACAGTTATGGTTCCAAAACAAAGAACAGGTGCAGATAATTGATAACTGACCAAATAATTTAACCATGCATTGGCCCAAGATTATACTATAGAGTGAAAGAGCGGTCTCATTTTACACCCTTCTTCTGATCCGTCTGAAGAATAACCCCCCAAAAAAGGATCCTGTTTTTTGACTATCCACCTTCACATAGTCAATATTTGGTCAGTAATTGATCAGTATTGGTAAGGCAAAAACAGGAGTGGATCCACAACAAAGATGACACGTGAAGGAAATATTTGCATGTCTTCTGTGTTTTGGACTCAGTCCTGCTTTTGACTTCAAATCATCAAATCCTGATGCAAAATACTGACTGTATGATTAGAGACCTAATGCTCAAATTACAGGAGTTTGGGCCATTTGCGTCTGACATTGGTTTTAGTCAGATGGAAAAGAAATCCTGCATGCAGGACTTTAATGGCCTCTATCACACGGTCAGTGTTTGGTCAGATTTTTGCATCAGTATTTGATCAGTATTGGTAAGGCAAAAACAGGAGTGGGTCCAAAATAAAGATGACACATGAAGGAAATATTTACATGTCTTCTGTGTTTTGGACCCAGTCCTGCTTTTGGCTTCCAAATCATGATCAAATCTTTATAGATGCTCCAAAGACAGGATCCGTTGTGTTTTTCATTTATCCGTTGACAGATCAGGAGAATGATAAAATAAACAGTGATGTCCACAAGGCCAAACAGAGACACTAGTGTCCCCATAACAGACTAGTGAGGGTGGTAACAGCATGAGGAGTCAACACAGTGGCCCAGTCACAGAGTGGTGGGGGTGGCAACTGCATGAGGAGTCAACACAATGACCCAGAGTAATGAGGGTGTCAACAGCATGAGAAGTCAACATAGTGGCTCAGTCACAGGGTGGGGAGGTGGAGGGCAACAGCAGTGGCAGTCACAGCACAAGATGGTGGCAGTAGGAGAAGGACGAAGCAGAGGCAGCAGGTGTGTGGCATCAGGCGAGTGGCAGCATCAGAATAGTGGCTGAAGCATGTGGCCAGAAGTAACGGGCTATTTGTCACAATGTTCTGGTGTGGCAGCAAACTGCAGTCAGAACATTACTTCCAGAATGATCTAGTCTGATACATCAGGCATCAGTGTAGAAATCCTGGTTGATCCATGTCTGATTCAACTTTATGAAGGTTAATTTCTCAACATTTTGTGTTGAAAGGCCAGTTCTCGTTTGGGTAATCATGCCCTTCACTGCACTAAACACCCGCTTTGATTCCACAATACTGGGCAGGCAGGAAAGCGTGCCCAGGGAAAACCCTGTCCGTTGTGGCCACAATTCAAGTTTGGCTGCCCATTAGTCCAGGGGATCTTGGATCTGGGGGTGACAGGGTGCAGTCCAAATATGCCACCATCTGCTGGTCTGCTCCATGTCCTGGTGCTGCTGGCTGTTTTTTTCAGTAGACAGGTGAAGAAACATGCTCAACAGAGACTGGAGACTTAAGTTACTGCTAAAGGAGCTGGTGCTGCTCCTGCACCCCCCCCCCCCTCCAGCAGTCATGGCAGTGGAGCATGAGCGCAGAGAGTCTCCATGGTCAGACCTTCATGAGGATGGGTGATGGCGCACATAGGCTACGACCAACTGACTTCATAGGATGTCTCTATAGTAGTTGAGTTTATCATGCCTCTCAGCAGGTGTAAAAAGGCCCCAATTTTTGCCAGGTATCAAGAATATAACATCGTGGGGAGTCAGTAGCCATCATTCTGCCGAATGGTGATAATGCAGCTGTTACTATGCAAGCAACTTAGCATGCATCTGGTCATTTGTGCAAGTGACTCAGAGGGACTCCCTTCCTCCATCTCCACTGCATTCTGCCATGGTCAGTCAGGGTCATCTGCCTGGTATTCCTCATCGCCCTCCAGCTCCTCTCCTGTCGCTTGTGAAAATAAACCACCTATTTCTGTATACATTTCCTGTGCGTCAATGTCCTCATGCTCTGCCAGTTTAGCCCCCCCAGGACTCAGGTGGCCGTGATATGCAGGCTCCACATCTCCTGTCCCTCCCCTGGTCAGCTAGATTTATCAGCATCTGCTCCAGAACATGAAGGAGTGGAATGACATCATTCTTCCCGTAGTCTTCTCGACTGACAAATAAAGGGGCCTCCTTAAAGGGCCTGAGCAAATGGCAGGTGTCACTCATGAGCTGCCACTGGCTAATGTCGAAGTTACACAGGGAAGTACTACTGTCCACCTGCATCATCAAGGCCTTCCTCTGCTCATATAGTCAGTCCAACATGTGGAGTGGGGGAGTTCCAACGTGTGGAAACATATGAGGCGATGTTGAAGAATGCTATTCTGGCTTTGCAGCTAAAGGAGGTTTTTTTTTCCTGGCCATTTTCAAGACATCTTACAGCTGGGTGGAAGACTTCAGAAACTGGGTTACAACCAGATTAACGACTTGTGCCATGCAGGGAGCATGGGTCAGCCATCCTTGATGCAGCACTGATAGAATGTTCTTCCTGTTATTGGTGACCATGGTTGCTATCTTCAGTTGGTGAGGAGACAGCCAGGATTCGATTTCTTGGTTGATGATATGGAGCAGTTCCTCCCTCGTGTGACTCCGTTCACCCAGGGTGGATAGGTG
This sequence comes from Bufo bufo, assembly GCF_905171765.1. Classification (NCBI taxonomy): domain Eukaryota; kingdom Metazoa; phylum Chordata; class Amphibia; order Anura; family Bufonidae; genus Bufo; species Bufo bufo. The sequence continues at coordinate 88,395,291 of NC_053396.1, forward strand.
TAGAACAGAGTGACACCGCCATGCTTTGCATAGGTGGTATACTGGAGGACCACTCAGAACTGTGCCTACAGTGGAGGCTGAGGACAAGGTGGAGGATGAGGAAGCAGAGCAGGACATTGGTGCCAGAATCACGGAGGCGGCATTGCCATCACCTGGCCAAGTTGCTGGTGTGCCTTGGCAGGAAGTACATTTACCCAGTGGACGTAAAGGACATGTATTGTCCTTGTCCATAGTTACAGCTCCACACGTCAGCGCTGAACTGTCCCAGTCATTGACAGGTTCAAGGACTGGCCCACCTTCTGCTCCACATACGTGTGCTGGGCTGGTACAGCTTTTAGAGGCGTAATGACGGCTTGGGACTCTCCACCTTGGCTCGGCTCAAGCCATCAGTTTTTTAAAATGGGCAGAGTAAACCACATGGAAAGGGGGGCACTGTAGTACCAGCAACTTGGCCAGGAGCACATTCAGCTTCTGCGCCGTTGGATGAGTGCACACATACTGTTGTCTTTTTGCAATTGCCTCGGTAATCGACATCCCACATCGGCGAGTATGGCATTTTAACCCTCACTGCGTGCCGACTGGCTGCGGGTGCCTCTATGAACCCGTGCACCACTAGTTGTTTCCAGACAGGTAGACTCCTGAGTAGCAGACAGTCTATCCCAGGCACGTTTGGCTGCTGATCTCACACTCCTGCCTCCCTGCTGACTCACGGTCACGCTTGCAACCTGCTGGCTCAGCTGCACACTGCCACCCTGTCACTGTCTCACGCCATTGGGCCATGCCTTGGGCCATACCAACTAAGTGTGGAGTCATGACTCCTGGCTGTGGGTGTCTGATGTCAGTTAAGATGATGTTGAAGACCGAGTTAACCATTCAAGGACAGCTGGATTGCTGGTCGAAACATGACCCCTGGATGACAGTGGCAGCTGTGGCTCCTGCTACCACTCCTCCCTTCTTTTGCTGCTACTTCTACCATCTCCAGCAACATTTTTGCCACTGCCCGTTCCCTCAGAGGGCCCTGGAACCTGTCTGTTAGACATACTGTACTATAACAGTAAATGTATATGTAAAATAAGTTATTCAGTGTCAATGTGGACACCCCAATAACAGTTGTATTAGACAGCTTATTCACACCAATTTGAGAATCAAGGCCTAATGGAATTGCTTATCTATTTAACAAGGTGGGCACTGCAATAACAGTTAAATTACACTATTTATTCACCCCAATTTGAGAATCAAGCCGTAATAGACCCTGCTTATCTATTAAACAAGGTGGGCACCACAATAACAGTAAAAATAGATAGCTTATTCACCCAATTTGAGAATCAAGGCCTAATGGAATTGCTTATCTATTAAACAAGGTGGGCACCACAATAACAGTTAAATTACACATCTTATTCATCCCAATTTGAGAATCAAGGCATAATAGATCTGCATATCTATTAAACAAAGTGGACACCCCAATTTCAGAATCAAGGTGTAATAAAATTGTGTATCTATTAAACAAGGGGGACATCCCAATTATATTTCAATTAGACAGTTTATTCACCCCAATCTGAGAAGCAAGGAGTAATAGAATTACATATCTATTAAACAATGTGGATACTGTTCAATTAGATATATCTGTGCAGGGATTGATACAAACTGAGCTGTCTCCTATGGATCCTTTCAGCTTCTGACTTCACAGCCTGCACTGTCCCTACAGTGTATAAAAACTCTCTCTATGATCTTCCTACACTGTCTCTGTAGTCTCCCTATCCAAGATTCTACAATTACAGCTTTGTTAAACACTGTTCCTTGTCATGTCTTTCTCTATGCTCATTTCACTGTAAAATGGCTGAGACCAGGCAGGATTAGGATTTTTATAGGGCTGTGACATCACAAGGGCTGGCTAGCTGCTGATTGGCTGGCTGCACTGCATTATGGGTGATCTCTTGTTCCCAGACATCTTACTTTAACTTTATAACACATGTCACTGCTGTTTTAGGAAAAAATCGATTTGTTACAATGAAGCGCCAGGAAATTCGGATTCGTTGCAAATCTAATTATACCTATACTTCGGATCGAATTCCACTTCGGATGCCTCAACACCAATCACATTTTATGAGCTATAGCAACTTGATGTAGCTGTATCAGGGCTTGTTTTTTTTTCAGGATGACGTATTTTTTAACCTCTTTAGGACACAGGGCGTACAGGTACTGTGTATTTCCGATCACTGCCGCGCAGCAGGCGGTGATCGGAAGCCGGTGCCTGCTCAAATCATTGAGCAGGCACCTCGACTAAATGCGCGGGGGGGTCCCGTGACCCCCCCATGTCGGCGATCGCCACAAACCGCAGGTCAATTCAGACCTGCGGTTTCCGGCTTTTTATTGTGCGGGCGGCGGCGGCAGTGCCATCGGGTCCCCATGGGGCTGTAGGGGGGACGTGATGGCATGGAAGGCAGCGCCATGCCTTCCTGAGGCATCGCCGCTGCCTTCCTGTGACGTGCCTGTGAGATCCAGCCCCCTGGATCTCACAGGCCGGAAGCTGTATGAGTAATACACACAGTATTACTCATACAGCCAATGCATTCCAATACAGAAGTATTGGAATGCATGGAAAAGGATTAGACCCCCAAAAGTTGGGACAAAAAATAAAGTGAAAAAAAAAAGTTGAAAAAATAAAGTCCCCCCCAAATTTTTTTTAACGTTTCAAGTAAAAATAAACAAAAACGTAATTTTCCCCAAATAAAGTAAAAAAAAAATGGTAAAAAATTGGGGAAAAAATAAATAGACATATTAGGTATCACCGCGTGCTTATCGACTAGCTCTATAAACATATCACATGACCTAACCCCTCAGATGAACACCGTAAAAAATTAAAAATAAAAACTGTGCTAAATAAACAGTACAACAGCAAGCGATCAAAAAGGCGTACGCCCACCAAAATAGTACCAATATAACTGTCACCTCATCCCACAAAAAATGAGCCCCTACCTGAGACAATTGCCCAAAAAATATAAAAACTATGGCTCAGAATATGGAGACATTAAAACATCATTTTTTTTGTTTTAAAAAAGCTGTTATTGTGTAAAACTTACATAAATATAACAAAGTATACATATTAGGTATCTCCGCGTCCGTATCGACTGGCTCTATAAAAATATCACATGACCTAACCCTTCAGATGAACACCGTAAAAAATAAAAAATAAAAACTGTGCTAAATAAACAATTTTTTGTCACCTTACATTACAAAAAGTGTAAAAGCAAGCGATCAAAAAGTCATATGTACCCCAAAATAGTGGCAATCAAACCATCTCATCCCGCAAAAAATGAAATCCTACCCAAGATAATTGCCCAAAAACTGAAAAAACTATGGCTCTCAGAATATGGAGACACTAAAACATGATTTTCTTTTTGTTTCAAAAATGATATTATTGTGTAAAACTTACATAAATAAAAAAAAGTATACATATTAGGTATCGCCGCATCCGTATCGACCCGCTCTATAAAAATATCACATGACCTAACCCCTCAGATGAACACCGTAAAAAATAAAAAATAAAAACTGTGCTAAATAAACCATTTTTTGTCACCTTACATCACAAAAAGTGTAATAGCAAGCGATCAAAAAGTCATATGCACCCCAAAATAGTGCCAATCAAACAGTCATCTCATACCCTACCTAAGATAATCGCCCAAAAACTGAAAAAACTATGGATCTCAGACTATGCAAACACTAAAACATGATTTTTTTTGTTTCAAAAATGAAATCATTATGTAAAACTTTCATAAATAAAAATAAAAGTATACATATTAAGTATCGCCGCGTCCGTAATAAGTTACTCTATAAAAATATCACATGACCTTACCCCTCAGGTAAAAACCGTAAAAAAATATAAAAATAAAAACGGTGTAAAAAAAGCAATTTTTTGTCATCTTACATCACAAAAAGTGTAATAGCAAGTGATCAAAAAGTCATATGCACCTCAAAATAGTGGCAATCAACAGTTGAACCCAGGCTTATTGCAAACTCGTGTTAGAGATAGCCCACCAACATGTTCTCGGGGGTCATCTGGGAAAACAGAAAACACAGGACTACTACAACGGTTTTACTGGCCCAGTGTGTGGACGAATTCTGTAAGTCTTGCCCGAAATGCCAGGCAACTAGCCCCTAGCACCTTTTCCGCAGTCCCTTGGTACCTCTCCCGATCATTGAGGTATCATTTGAGCGAATGGCTATGGCCTAGGGCAAAAGTCCGGCTAAAACCATACCGGGTACCCAGGGCTCGGTGACAGGCCATCTCAGAGGAAGTGCAGATGATGCTGAGGCTAGACGTCATTGAGGAGTCTAAAAGTGAGTGGGCTAGTCCTATAGTGCTAATACCCAAGCAGGAGGGGACTATCCGGTTTTGTAACTATTTCCGAAAACTAAATGAGATCTCTAAGTTTGATGCATATCCCATGACTTGGGTGGATGAGCTTATTGAGAGGTTAGGACAAGCCCGGTATTTTTCTGTTTTGGACCTCACCAAAGGGTACTGGCAGGTACCCTTGAAGGAGGCTGCTAAAGAGAAAACTGCCTTCATCACACCAGAGGGGCTGCACCAATATAAGGTGTTACCCTTTGGTCTGCATGGCACCCCTGCCACTTTTCAACGGCTCAGGGGCGCCATCAGCTTACCTGGACGATATTGTCATCCACAGTACCGACTGGGAAAGTTATCTACCCAAAGTGCAGGCTGTAGTGGACTCCCTTAGGAAGGCTGGACTGACCGCTAACCCAAAGAAATGTGCGATAGGGTTAGAGGAGACTAAGTGCCTGGGGTACATAATTGGACATGGAGTTATCAAACCCCAAGTGAATAAAACAGAGGCGACATAGAGGGAGAATATTGTAGCCGCTGCATGTATGTGCCATTGTTAAAACCAATAACAGTATGTACAATATGGCACTTATGAGAAGGGCGCCCCCTAGTGGTCACCAATGATATATGTGGCCAAAAGGAGGACATGGACCCTACGTTAACAGTAGATATGTATACTGACCCTCCTGCTTGGAGGGTCAGTATACATATCTTTGTCCCTCAGCATATTTGTATTTGAAGGCCTGGAGTTGAAGTTTGTCTCTTAACTTATTGTCCGAGGCACTCCTCCCTCCCTTCTACTGTTAACGTAGGGTCCATGTCCTCCTTTTGGCCACATATATCATTGGTGACCACTAGGGGGCGCCCTTCTCATAAGTGCCAAATTGTACATACTGTTATTGGTTTTAACAATGGCACATACATGCAGCGGCTACAATATTCTCCCTCTATGTCACTAACTGTGACGTCTCTAAGGTTTTTGCCAGAGTCTGGTTTAAATACCAGCCTTTAGGTACCGCCGCCGCTTAGAATGCGCATGCGCGGTCACGTGACCGCTAGATGCCCGATCACGTTACTGCGAGTGCGCCGTCGCATCCTCTGATGTCATCAGCCGGCGTCCGGTCACGTGACGCCGGCGTCGTTGGACGCATGCGTTCCACCAGGTCCCTCTGCCTATTTATTTTGGCTTTAATCACCCGCTAGTCCACCATAGGTGCCTACCTTGACTTTCCTCTGTACCTATTATTTGGAATACCACTTCCATTTAAGGGGGTCAATAGTTTATTGCCTCCCTAGTCCAGTGTATGGTGTGGGCACCTATCTAGTCATCTTGATGGTCACATATAAAGCTCCATACGGTCTCACATCATTGACCAGTTGAGCTCCTAGACTACCATCACTTATATGTTTGTTTGTGTGTAGGGGCCTTTTTTCCCTTAATATATTAAAAGTGAAGTTTTATTTTGTAACTGCCCGTCCTCTAGATATTTATTCTCAACTTCGGAGCAGTATTCAGGATAGGCTTTAGGCTACTTTCACACTAGCGTTCTGCTGTCCGCTCGTGAGCTCCGTTTGAAGGGGCTCACGAGCGGAGCAGAACGCTTCCGTCCAGCCCTGATGCAGTCTGAATGGATGCGGATCCGCTCAGACTGCATCAGTCTGGCGGCGTTCAGCCTCCGCTCCGCTCGCCTCCGCACGGCCAGGCGGACAGCTGAACGCTGCTTGCAGCGTTCGGGTGTCCGCCTGGCCGTGCGGAGGCGAGCGGATCCGTCCACACTTACAATGTAAGTCAATGGGGACGGATCCGCTTGAAGATGACACAATGTGGCTCAATCTTCAAGCGGATCCGTTCCCCATTGACTTTCAATGTAAAGTCTGAACGGATCCGCTCAGGCTACTTTCACACTTAGAAAATTTTCTAAGTTTTAATGCAGACGGATCCGTTCTGAACGGATGCGAACGTCTGCATTATCGGAGCGGATCCGTCTGATGAAACATCAGACGGATCCGCTCCGAACGCTAGTGTGAAAGTAGCCTAACCTGTCTACCCTGATTGACCTCCCTACACAAAGTAAGAATGCTTTAAAAACAATGTTAATAGTTTATTTTTTAACAAAATGGAAAGGAAATGAACACAAGAGAAATCTTCTCAATCAAATCAATATTTGGTGTGAAACTTTTTCCCTTAAAAACAGCATCAATTCTTCTAGGAACACTTGCACTCAGTTATTGAAAGAAGTTGGCAGGGAGGTTGTTCTAAACATCTTGGAGAACTAACCACAGATCTTCTGTAGATGTAGACTAGCTCAGATCCTTCTGTCTCTTCATATAATACTAGATATTCTCAATGATGTTGAGATGAGGGCTCTGTAGGGGCCATATCATCACTTCCAGGACTCCTTGTTCTTCTTTATACTGAAGATAGTTATAAATGACATTGGCTGTATGTTTGGGGTCATTGTCCTGCTGCAGAATAAATTTGGAGCCAATCAGACACCTCCCTGATGATGGATAAGTGTTATTATGAAATGAAACTGTTAACTCTTTTATTTTTGAAAGCATTCTTACTTTGAAGCATTTTTTCCACACCTGTCAAAAACGTTTGCACAGCACTGAACATGACAGTCCTGAGGAAATTTTTTAGGCCTTCATTGTTTTTGTTGTGAGGGCACGCATAGAGTGACAGAGTAAGTCTTCCATCCTTTTATGTATTTACTTAGATGCCACTAGTAATATTGACCAAAACATGTAACAGGCTAAATGGGGCAATATGCAGTTTACATCTGCACCATTTCCATACCACACTTTTTGATACAACCAGCCTGCTAAAAACATTCTGCAACTTTTACCAAAGGGCAAATTAAAATTAAAATCATTTTGCACTCTGGCGCTACAAATTAACTGCAATGCAATGCAGCAGAAATGGTATAATGGGCAGTCACTAACCATACTTTCTTCCTGCAGTCCCACACTTTTTGTAAAGGTTCTACTTCACATAGCCAAATAAATAATCCAAATAGTAACTTAGTGCCAAAAACAGGATGAGTTGTTTACTGTGATGTCATCAAGTCCCTTTTTTGTCATGGCTCACATACTGTTCATACCACCTTGTGAATAAAGTGTAAGGACTCATGTACAAGTCTATGTGCTGCTGTATGCTACCTGTGTATAGTGCTGTACTTTATAGAATAGCTCCGTAAACAGCTGATGGATTCATATATAATACAGCATAAAAAACTCCATATGCCCTCCAAATAACATGGAGATGTATGTAGTTACAGTCAGGCCCAACAGGAGGCTATGTAATGTACTTGCACTCTGTAATGTCATATGAGAATCTGTGTAATGTCATATGAGTTCATAAGACTCAGGTACCATTGCGCCCACAGGCGATCCTATGCTTGTTCTGCAACGCGCAGGGTCCTACCATGGGGTCCCTTAAAGTGAAAGTGTCCCCGGCCTGTCATGACGCCACTTGCTTTGCAGCGGGCGGTTGACAGCGTCTGGGGTATCCCTTGCCTCTTAAGAGGTTTCTAAGAAATGTGTCCCTCTTATAGAGCAAGTAAACGTGATGCCAGTTGCGGTTAAGCAACGAGGACATGGAGTCCCCTTTGTAGATGGTAATGTTGGTACCCAGGGTAGGATTGCCAGAGTGGTGTAGAGTAGCCTACAATGTCTCTGTAGATGTTGTATACACGTGTCACAGTGTTCCTACCTGGATATCCTTGGATCCCACATGTGGTGTAGTCCGAAGCAGTGCAAAAAGGGTAGTTGAACTTGGATGATGAATAAGTAGAATAAATAAAGGCCAGACTTTGTGGTAACGTTGAACAGTTGCTTTTACTTGGCATACATGGTGATCCAAACTGTTTCCAAACGGTATCTTGGTCATCAGCAAATACTTCTCTGCAACAATCTCAGCTCTGCTATGCTAGCTGGAGTAAATAGGAACTCTTCGTCTTCTGCTGGAACTTAGTTTAGCTGTAGTCTGTCTCTTAATTTAATCCTAGGAACTTCTTGTCTTGGCTATGGAGTAGCTCAAGCTCAATTATGCTTGGTTGTGCACAACCTCCAGTGATAAGGCTGGCGTAGGACTAACAGAACCTGTTCAGACAGGACCAGGCCTGCTGCCTTCCCCTAGCAGGGGTTAAGTCAGACAAACTCCTCACACAACCTCTCCCCACGAGGGGGGTAGGGTAGACTGACCTACTCACTAACTAAACTCCTCCCTCTCTAGAGAGGGCTGGAAGGAACTAGAAGGTTCCTCTCCAGGGAAACTAACCTTGCCAATGTTGCTGCCATCTGCTGGTAGACCTGGCAATAACATGAACATAACCAGTTTCATGACCATAAATATGCACATTATGACGGGTTGCACAGTGATTTAATATTGATAATCTATCCTCAGCACAAGTCATCAATATCAGATCAGCGAGCATCCGACACCGCAAATGATCAGCTTTTTGAAGTGAAGTCGGTGCTGCATTCACTTCAAACAGCTAATCGGTTAGGGTCAAAGTAGGGCCAACAATACTGTAGGGCATAACAAAATACTGCCTCTGCAGAACCATATACCACAGTGCAGTACAATACACTGTCTCATTAGAACCAAATACCACGGTGCAGCACAATATACTGCCCCAGCAGAACCAAATACCACACTGCAGCACAAGACACTGCTGCCCACAGCACAGTATTCAGAAGGGCACCTGATGCTCTTAACATTCATTAAAGTGGCTGTCTGAGTTCAGAGATGAACTCAGACATAACCCCTTCTTCACCCCTCCAGCCCTTCTGAGTGAAGCATCGGAGCATTTCCATTCCATTTCCGCCTAGCAGTGAGCCTGGTGACACCACTGGCACTAATGGATGGTCTTTAGCGCTGCCCTAGCCTGTAAAACAGCCTAGGGCAGTGCTAAAACTCGCCCATTAGTGTTGGTGACATCACTGGGAACACCAATAGGTGGAAGCCTCCACCTAGCAGAGACCCGGTGCATCACCAGATCTAATGATGCAGCACAGGGCAAGGGGGAGTATCAGAGCATGAAATGCTCAGATTCTCCACTTAGAGGGGCTAAAGAAGTGAAGAACGGGTTATGTCCAGGTTGAGCTCTGAACCCAGACAACCCCTTTAATGCTGAGAGTATCAGATTATTATGTAACCAGCCAGCAGCCGTGAGGATAGCTCAGGTGGCCCCCTGGGTATCGACCCACAGGAAATTTCCCTGTAAAGTCTATGGCCAGCCTGTTACTCCAGTCTGATGGAGTGGCAGGTTGAGCAAGCACCCTGATATTTCATTCTTTCTTTATGGGACTGCCGGAGATAGGCAAGCACAGCGCTCTCAGCTATTTCTGGCGTTTCCATGGAGAACAAATAGAGCAGCAGGGCCAGATGCTCCACCAGAATGGGGAAAGGTGCCCCTCTTCTCAGGACCAGAGTTACCATATTTTTGGGACTTTAAAGAGGACCTTTCATCAGTTCGTACTTTCTAAAATCAATACCTGGCACTGTAGTCCAAGATTAGGAGATGTGATATCGCTATTTTTATCACTGATACGCTGCTCCTTTCCCCCACTGTGCTCCTGTTCTGTTTTTCCGCCCTGTATGCTAATCAATAGCATCTGTATAGGAAGGAGGAGACGGCCGTCTTTCTCAGGTGGCGTCTCTTTCTCCCTAGCTGTGAGCTGTCCAATCACAGCGGTCCACGACACAGCCAGGGAGAAGGAGACACCCCCTGAGAAACGCGGCCATCTCTTCCTCTCTATACCGATGCTATTGATTAGCATACAGGGCGGCAAAACAGAAGGGGAGAACGGAGCAGCATATCAGTAAAAAAAATAGCAATATCACATCTTCTAGTATTGGCCTATAGTGCCAGGTACTGAAAACTAATGAAAGGTACGCTTTAAAGGGATTCTGTCACCTGCTTTTAGCATTTTAAGCTGGCACCATCGCTATGTAGACTAAAGTACCTTATTTCCAGGGCTCTTCTTTTTACTTATTTACGTTTGGTAGTTTTGTTATAAAAGCGATTTTTATGTTATGCTAATTAGGGTCCAAGGTGCCCAGAGGGGCGTTTTTTTCAGTCTCCGGTGCCCAGTGACGCCCCCCTGCAGTGCCCAAGACAGCCTCCTGATCATCAAAACACCTCCCACAGCCCGGCAAACGATTCCGCCCCCTCCGTACGTTATAATCTACCTTATAGATATGCCCTGTCCTCCTTCCTGTCTGCGGCCAGAAAACTCGCGCAGGCGCAGTCTCGCCTGCGGCCTGCGCGATCATCAACGTCCTGAGGGCAACAGCGCTCAGGTCACATCACTGGGCTCGGCGCATGCCCAGTGAGACTTTTGAGGCTGTTGCCCTTAGGAGGTTGATGATCGCGCAGGCGCAGGCCGCAGGCGGTACTGCGCCTGCGCGAGTTTTCTGGCCGCAGACAGGAAGGAGGACGGGGCATATCTATAAAGTAGATTATAACGTACGGAGGGGGCGGAACCGTTTGCCGGGCTGTGGGAGGTGTTTTGATGATCAGGAGGCTGTCTTGGGCACTGCAGGGGGGCGTCACTGGGCACCGGAGACTGAAAAAAACGCCCCTCTGGGCACCTTGGACCCTAATTAGCATAACATAAAAATCGCTTTTATAACAAAACTACCAAACGAAAATAAGTAAAAAGAAGAGTCCTGGAAATAAGGTACTTTAGTCTACTTAGCGATGGTGCCAGCTTAAAATGCTAAAAGCAGGTGACAGAATCCCTTTAAGACGCACCTAGGATTTAGAGGAAGAAAATAAGAAAAAGCTATTTTTCTTCAGGCCTCAGATCAGACTCCCAATCCTCATCGGACCCCAATTCATAACATCAACCTCCATCAGCCTCACATTAGACCACCCCTCACAGATCAGACGTACCTAGCTTGCTCTGTGTGTCACTGGTCTTTTTGCAGCCTGCGCTGCACTGTGAATGGACCTCGTACAGTGTCAGGTCATACGTGCAGTATTTCCTGACACTGTACGCAGTCAGGACATTTGCAGAGCAGGGGCCGGAAGAGGACCAAGGAGAGGCAGGTACAGCTAGTGGACCCGTAAGACTCATTGCTCCCCGAACCTCCTGCATATAGATGACCGCTTCCATAATGGAAGCGGTCATTAGCATTTGCTCTATAAGAACCACTAAAATTTTTTGCGTCTTATAGGGTTAAAATACAATACATATTATCACAAACATAGTTCCTAAAAAAAAAAAAGTATATACAGTCAGGTCCATAAATATTGGGACATTGACACAATTCTAATATTTTTGCCTCTATACACCACCACAATGGATTTGACATGAAACAAATAAGATGTGTTTTAACTGCAGACTGTCAGCTTTAATTTGAGGGTATTTACATCCAAATCAGGTGAACAGTGTAGGAATTACAACAGTTTTCATATGTGCCTCCCACTTGTTAAGGAACCAAAAGTAATGGGACAACTGGCTTCTCAGCTATTCCATGGCCAGGTGTGTGTTATTCCCTCATTATCCCAATTACAATGAGTAGATAAAAGGTCTAGAGTTCATTTCAAGTGTGCTATTTGCATTTGGAATCTGTTGCTGTCAACTCTCAAGATGAGATACAAAGAGCTGTCACTATCAGTGAAGCAAGCCATCATTAGGCTGAAAAAACTAAACAAACCCATCAGAGAGATAGCAAAAACATTAGGTGTGGCCAAAACAACTGTTTGGAACATTCTTAAAAAGAAGGAACGCATAGGTGAGCTCAGCAACACCAAAAGACCCAGAAGACCAAGGAAAACAACTGTGGTGGATGACCGAAGAATTCTTACCCTGGTGAAGAAAACACCCTTCACAACAGTTGGCCAGATCAAGAACACTCTCCAGGAGGTAGGTGTTTGTGTGTCAAAGTCAACAATCAAGAGAACACTTCACCAGAGATAATACAGAGGGTTCACCACAAGATGTAAACCATTGGTGAGCCTCAGAAACAGGAAGGCCAGATTAGAGTTTGCCAAACGACATCTAAAAAAGCCTTCACAGTTCTGGAACAACATCTTATGGACAGATGAGACAAGACCAACTTGTACCAGAGTGATGGGAAGAGAAGAGTATGGAGAAGGAAAGGAACTTCTCATGATCCTAAGCATACCACCTCATCAGTGAAGCATGTGAGTGGTAGTGTCATGGCGTGGGCATGTATGGCTGCCAATGGAACTGGTTTTCTTGTATTTATTGATGATGTGACTGCTGACAAAATCAGCAGGATCAATTCTGAAGTGTTTCGGGCAATATTATCTGCTCATATTTAGCCAAATGCTTCAGAACTCATTGGACGGCGCTTCACAGTGCAAATGGACAATGACCCAAAGCATACTGCAAAAGCAACCATGGAGTTTTTTAAGGGAAAAAAGTGGAATGTTTTGCAATGGCCAAGTCAATCACCTGACCTGAATCCGATTGAGCATGCATTTCACTTGCTGAAGACAAAACTGAAGGGAAAATGCCCCAAGAACAAGCAGGAACTGAAGACAGTTTCAGTAGAGGCCTGGCAGAGCATCACCAGGGATGAAACCCAGCGTATGGTGATGTCTATGCATTCCAGACTTCAGGCTGTAATTGACTGCAAAGGATTTGCAACCAAGTATTAAAAAGTGAAAGTTTGATTTATGATTATTATTATGTCCCATTACTTTTGGTCACTTAACAAGTGGGAGGCACATATGCAAACTGTTGTAATTCCTACACCATTCACCTGATTTGGATGTAAATAACCTCAAATTAAAGCTGGCAGTCTGCAGTTAAAGCACATCTTGTTCGTTTCATTTAAAATCCATTGTTGTGGTGTATAGAGCCAAAAATGTTAGAATTGTGTCGATGTCCTAATATTTATGGACCTGACTGTGTATATATATATATATATATATATATAAAATTAAATCCAGAAAACAAGCGGCACTCTGGTAGATTAAGAACAAGTGATTCCTTTATTCACCCATGCGGTGCAACGTTTTGGCTCCAAACTAGAGCCTTTTTCAAGCCATTTTTCTTAATCTACCGGAGTGCCGCTCGTTTTCTGGATTTAATTGTTGGGGTAAGAAGTCAATTCCCCTGGAACGTGCACCCGATTTTTCCATTGTTGCCAGTGCTGCCATTTTTCTTTGTTATATATATACAGTACAGACCAAAAGTTTGGACACACCTTCTCATTCAAAGAGTTTTCTTTATTTTCATGACTATGAAGGCATCAAAACTATGAATTAACACATGTGGAATTATATACATAACAAACAAGTGCGAAACAACGGAAAATATGTCATATTCTAGGTTCTTCAAAGTAGCCACCTTTTGCTTTGATTACTGGTTTGCACACTCTTGGCATTCTCTTGATGAGCTTCAAGAGGTAGTCCCCTGAAATGGTCTTCCAACAGTCTTGAAGGAGTTCCCAGAGATGCTTAGCACTTGTTGGCCCTTTTGCCTTCACTCTGCGGTCCAGCTCACCCCAAACCATCTCGATTGGGTTCAGGTCCGGTGACTGTGGAGGCCAGGTCATCTGGCGCAGCACCCCATCACTCTCCTTCATGGTCAAATAGCCCTTACTTTCAAAGTTTTCCCAATTTTTCGGCTGACTGACTGACCTTCATTTCTTAAAGTAATGATGGCCACTCGTTTTTCTTTACTTAGCTGCTTTTTTCTTGCCATAATACAAATTCTAACAGTCTATTCAGTAGGACTATCAGCTGTGTATCCACCTGACTTCTCCTCAACGCAACTGATGGTCCCAACCCCATTTATAAGGCAAGAAATCCCACTTATTAAACCTGACAGGGCACACCTGTAAAGTGAAAACCATTTCAGGGGACTACCTCTTGAAGCTCATCAAGAGAATGCCAAGAGTGTGCAAAGCAGTAATCAAAGCAAAAGGTGGCTACTTTGAAGAACCTAGAATATTACATATTTTCAGTTGTTTCACACTTGTTTGTTATGTATATATTTCCACATGTGTTAATTCATAGTTTTGATGCCTTCAGTGTGAATCTACAATTTTCAGTCATGAAAATAAAGAAAACTATTTGAATGAGAAGGTGTGTCCAAACTTTTGGTCTGTACTGTATATATATAGTAGGAAGGCGCAAGGGTCCGTCGTTGATGGAAGGTATGGGTCACCGAGGTTCCTGGCCTCGGTGAAGTAAGAGTCGGTATTTTCAGGTATCAGCGGCAGCTAATGCTGATTGATACTTTGCTATTTTAGTATGACTGTATAGCTGATCCGGGATGGCTTTTACTGGGAGTAGCCAAAGTGATGGCTGGGTGACTACTCCCCATGTTCCAGGACGTTCCAGGCCGGGTCTTGACTGGCCTATAAAAAACCCAGCCAGCAGTGTCAGCTGTGAGTGGATTACTCTTCTCTGACAGTGGAGCTCTGTCAGTCTCTGTGTTGGGACCTGGGAGTTTGGGCCTGGATAAAGGCCTGCTAACTTGTTGGTGTGAAAGCAGGTGGATTCGGCTTTGTCCATGAACTTCTTCCTTGCTGCATGGTGTGAACGAACACCAGAATCACAAGGTGACTCTTTTCCTTGAAGCGGACTTTTGTGTTGTCGCTTACTTAGGCCTCATGCACACGACCGTTGTGTGCATCCGTGGCCGTTGTGCCGTTTTCCATTTTTTTTCGCGGACCCATTGACTTTCAATGGGTCCGTGGAAAAATCGGAAAATGCACCGTTTTGCAGCCAAGACCGTGATCCGTGTATCCTGTCCATCCAAAAAATATGACCTGTCCTATTTTTTTGACGGACAACGGTTCACGGACCCATTCAAGTCAATGGGTCCGTGAAAGAACACGGATGCACACAAGATTGGCATCCGTGTCCATGATCCGTGGCCGTAGGTTACTTTAATACAGACGGATCCGCAGATCCGTCTGCATAAAAGCTTTTTCAGAGCTGAGTTTTCACTTCGTGAAAACTCAGATCCGACAGTATATTCTAACACAGAGGCGTTCCCATGGTGATGGGGACGGTTCTAGTTAGAATATACTACGAACTGTGTACATGACTGCCCCCTGTAGTTAACACATTGGTGGCCAGTGCGGCCGGGGTCCCCCCTCCCTCCCCTGTAGTTAACTCATTGGTGGCCAGTGGGCCCCCCTCCCTCCCCTGTAGTTAACTCGTATGTGGCCAGTGCGGCCAGCCCCCCTCCCCTGTAGTTAACTCATTGGTGGCCAGTGGGCCCCCCCTCCCTCCCCTGTAGTTAACTCGTTGGTGGCCAGTGGGCCATCTCCCCTCTCTCCCCCTCCTAATTAAAATCTCCCCCCCCCTATCATTGGTGGCAGCGGAGAGTACCGATCGGAGTCCCAGTTTAATCGCTCCGATCGGTAACCATGGCAACCAGGACGCTACTGCTGTCCCGGTTGCCATGGTTACTTAGCAATTTGTAGCAGCATTATACTTACCTGCGAGCTGCGATGTCTGCGTCCGGCCGGGAGCTCCTCCTACTGGTAAGTGACAGGTCATTAAGCAATGCGCTGCACAGACCTGTCACTTACCAGTAGGAGGAGCTCCCGGCCGGACGCAGACATCGCAGCTCGCAGGTAAGTATAATGTTGCTACAAATTGCTAAGTAACAATGGCAACCGGGACAGCAGGAGCCCCACCGATTAAACTGGGACTCCGATTGGTACTCTCCGCTGCCACCAATGATAGGGGGGGAGATTTTAATTAGGAGGGGGAGGGAGGGGAGAGGGCCCACTAGCCACCAACCAGTTAACTACAGGGGAGGGAGGGGGGGCCCACTGGCCACCAACGAGTTAACTACAGGGGAGGGAGGGGGGCAAGCCGCACTGGCCACCAACGAGTTAACTACAGGGGAGGGAGGGGGGCCCACTGGCCACCAATGAGTTAACTACAGGGGAGGGGGGCCACTGGCCACCAATGAGTTAACTACAGGGGAGGGAGGGGGGCCCACTGGCCACCAATGAGTTAACTACAGGGGAGGGAGGGGGGGGCCCAGGCAACAGGGGGCAGTCATGTACACAGTTCTTTTAGTATATTCTAACCTGAAGCGTCCCCATCACATGGGAACGCCTCTGTGTTAGAATATACTGTCGGATTTGAGTTTCACGATGTAACTCAAATCTGACGGTATATTCTAACATAGAGGCGTTCCCATGGTGATGGGGACGCTTCAAGTTAAAATATACCATCGGATTGGAGAAAACTCCAATCCTATGGTATATTAACTCGTGACTTTACATTGAAAGTCAATGGGGGACGGATCAGTTTGAAATTGCACCATACTGTATTGTGTCAACGTCAAACGGATCCGTCCCCATTGAGTTGCATTGTAATTCAGGACGGATCCGTTTGGCTCCGCACGGCCAGGCAGACACCAAAACGACTTTTTTTTCATGTCCGTGGATCCTCCAAAAATCAAGGAAGACCCACGGACGAAAAAATGGTCACGGATCACGGAAAAACGGAACCCGCAAAAAAATACGGTCGTGTGCATGAGGCCTTAATGTGTGAATAAACACTGAACTGTTTAATTCAATGACTTTGTTGTTGCCTCTATACTTTGTCCGCTAACCTGCCTACCAGAGTGAATCCCCACAATTGGTGGAGGATGTGGACATTGCAGTGAAGCTGGCCTGAAGGCCAAAATATTTTTGTTTTTCCGGGCACGGTTGTATGTCTTACATCAAACCAGTGAGATTACAACCCTTGTCCCTCGACAAAATGGAGGCTATCGTGAAGGCCCTCCTGGAGGCTAACCTGCAACAGCGGGAGGCCAATAAGCAACAGCAGGAAACAAACCAGTTCCTGCTGCAACATGTGATGGCTTTACAAGCAGCAGGAGCATCCCAGAGCGTCCACGATGCCCGGAAAGCAGTCCATGCGGCGATCCCCAAGATGACCCCGCAGACGACGTTCGAGACCTATCTGGTGATCTTCGAGAAGGTGGCCGTGAGAGAGAAGCTACCCTGGGGGCAATGGGCTGAGGTCGTTGCTCCGTTCCTGGCATCTGGACCCCAGCAGGTGTATTTTGTCTTACCGGATGATCAAGCGGCTGATTACCTGACAGTAAAGGGTGAGATCCTGGCGAGATTGGGGGTGAATGTATTAGTCTGGGCCCAGAGGGTGCATCAGTGGGAGTTTAACCCGGCTGAGACTGCGAGGCCCCAGTATTATACCCTATTACACCTGTTGCAAAAATGACTGCAACCTGACGTGCTTAGTCCCACTGCTATGTTGAACCATTTGTTGGCTGATGTGTTCTGGAGGGCTTTGCCATACGCCCTCTAGCACTGGATAGGCCAGGTGTCTCCTGGTAATGCCCTTGATATGGTGGACCTGGTGGAATGCTATGAGGCTACCAGGAATTTGAAAGGGGGTTCGTTTGAGAGGGGGGCAGCCAAACCCCTGCTATCTCCATCCCAGACCCAGAGACTTATGCCAACCAAGCCCTTCCAGGGTGTACCCCCGTAGACCCGGCTCCGATAGTATGCTGGCGGTGTCAGGAGCCTGGCCACGTAAGGGCCGACTGTCCCCAATGGGGGCGAACCCATGGAGACTAACTATGGATATCGCAACTCGTTGTACACCAGGAAGCTGTGTGTATCAGGTATCCCAGAGAGTATAGACAATAACCACCTGTGCCAGGTAGAAGTGGGAGACACTCTGGCATTGGCTTTGTTGGACTCAGGGAGTCTGGTGTCCCTGGTAAGAGCTACCCTGGTGCGGCCCGACGAGTATACTGGCCTAAAAATTGGGGTTGTATGCATACATGGAGATTTAAAGGACTATCCCACCACCCTGGTGTTTCTATCCACAGGAGGTGGCAAATGGACCCACGAGGTGGCCGTTGCCACCACTTTACCTTATGAACTAATAATAGGGTGAGACTTTGGCCTGTGGCCGGCTGTGAGAGTTGTTGATGCCCCTGAGTCAGGGGTAACTTCAGCAGAGTGGCCTAGGTCGGGCAGGAGGGAACCCGAGGCCGAAGGGCCAGTGGTAGGGGTGACCCGAGGAAGAGGCAGAGATAACCCCGCTGAGTGTGTTGGTAGGAGACGTTGAGGATTTGCCGCCGGGTCCTGAATTTGCAGACCTCAATGTCTCCAGTGAAAATTTCAGACCCGCACAACCCTTAGACCCAACCTTATCCCGGCCTGGGAGAATGTTGTAATAATTGATGGTGGACCACAAAAACCTGGGGCCGAGTTGATGTTTTCCTGTTTTGTCGTTCACCAGGAAATGCTGTATTGGGTATACCAACTACAGGGTGAGCATATTGAACAGCTAGTGGTGCCCAAGGCGTATCACAAGCTCATATTGGAGCTAGCCCACCATGTTCTTGGGGGTCACTTGGGGTGGCAGAAAACGCAGGACCGGATTCTACAGCGGTTTTACTGGCCCAGTGTGTTCAGAGAGGTAGAAGAGTTTTGTATGTTTTGCCCAACCTGCCAGATAAATAGCCCCCATTTTTGAAGCCCCCTGGTACTCGAGGTCCCATTCGAGTGAATCGCTATGGTTCTCATAGGCCCAGTACCAAAGTCTGCTAGAGGGCACCAATACATCTTGGTCGTCCTCGACTACACCACTTGGTACCCGGAGGCAGTGCCACTGCGACATACATCAGCTAAACTCATAGCTAAGCTGTTAATGTAGATGTTTTCCTGAGTGGAACTACCTAAAGAGGTTCAGACTGACCAAGGGACCCCTTTTATGTCCAAGGTCATGAGGGAACTCTGTAAGTTGCTCCACATAAAACAGCTACGGACTTCCGAAACATAAAAAAATATGTTAAAAAGAGTGGTGTCTAAGGATGGGAGGGACTGGGACCTTCTTCTGCTCTATTTCATATTTGCAATGCGAGAGGTGCCCCAGGGTTCTCACCCTTCGAACTGCTATATGTCAGACACCCTCGCGGTCTGTTGGACATAGCCAAAGAAGCGTGGGAACAACAACCCAAACCGCACAAAAGTGTTTTTGGGTACGTTACCCAGATGCAAGGACAGATGGAGACAGTGTTGCTTCTGGTCAGGGAGCATATGGAGGCAGCCCAGCGAGCCCAGAGTATGGTCTATAATTGGCAGGCTCGGGTCCGGAACTTTAATACGGGTGATCGGGTTTTGGTTCTGGTACCAACCATAGACAGTAAGTTCCTAGCTAGGTGTCAGGGGCCCTACGAGGTACTCGAGAAAGTGGGAGAGGTAAATTACAAGGTACACCAGCCGGGGTGGCGAAAGCTGGAGCAGGTGTACCATGTGAATTTACTAAAACCATGAAAAGATTGGGAGTCCTCTACTGAAGACATCCCGCGGGACGGTTTTATAGGAGAAAAGGTTCAGGCACCTCGGTCTGATGCAAGAGAAGCAGTTACCACAGTAAAAATTGGACAGCCGCTCTAAGCAGGCCCAGGAAGCCAGAGAGTTCATTAGTTGGAACATGGATGTGTTCTCGGACCTCCCTTGATGCACTTCCATAATCCGGCATGACATTGTCACTGAGCCTCAGGCAAAAGTCCGGTTGAAAGCATACCGGGTACCCGAGGCTCGGCAACACGCCATTGTCACGGATCAGAGTGGGGGTAACTCTAATCCATGGGATGTCAATATGAAAGATAGCTGCTAGGCCAGGACAGGAATCAGGGAGCAGGTCATCTCCTATTAGATCCCTAATTCTGATCCTGTCTCCTAGCCGTATGAGCCGACCCTGATGGTAGGAGGGCTCATACTCAGGAACCTAAGATCCCTACTAGCCATCAGGGTGGCCCTGGACTAGGAGCACAGTAAGACGACCTGTTCCTCCACATCACGGACGAACAGGAGTCTCAGTGGCCAGGCTGCAAGGAAAGGGACACATGTACAGCTTATGGCAATGGCAGGTAAGTAAACTAGTATTACACGTACCTGCCACAGACTCATAGCCTGGAACACATGCACGAGAGCTGCTGTCCACAAGAACACAAACGGACACAGCCCACACCATTCATCACACAGGAACCCAGGACCATAAGCTGCAATAAAGATAAAGACACCACTAGACATATAACAATACAAGAACAATAATGTCTAACATAACTTATGACCACAAGGGTGGCCCTCACTGGCAGATGGTATATAACCAGGAGGATGACTCCAGCTAACCATGGCTGCAGGAGCTAAATAGCCCCAAGTAGCCACACCCACACACAGACACACCCAGTGTTCACACACAAAGAAGGGAGTTAACCCTTTCTACACCAGGCAAGGGAAGAAAGCCACTAAAAGGGGAAAAGCACAAACAAGCACACACTCCACCCATTACCGCCGGCAACGGCATGCGTGGCAACCATGTCCTGGGGATCAGCCAGAAGGCCGAGACACTGCCACCACATGCACAGAACACCACACGTTGCCACGGGCAACCACAAGTGAAGGAAAGTGTCACTAAGCACACCATAGGCCGTGACAGCCATAATGGAGGAAGTAAAGCTAATGCTGCAACTAGACATCATTGAGGAGTTCAAAAGTGAATGGGCCAGTCCAATAGTCTTAATACCCAAGCCGGACGGGATGTTACGGTTCTATAACGATTTTTGCTGTACCTGATCCTGAGGAAGGGGAATTACAGTCCCCGGAACGCGTTGAGCCTGGCTACTTTCAATAAAGTGATTTATCTGAAGCCTGTCGGAAGTGTGCTGCCATTCATAACTGCCATTGTACATGCTATCCTGGCCAGGGGGGTTGTACGTCACAGGTGTTATGTGCTTATCCTGATGACTACCCCCCAGCGAAGTGAGTACACACGAATCTTGTATTTATGGTCACTCATATGACCTCTTATTGTTTTTTAGTATTGATCTGGGTGTCAAATTTGATACAATTTCCATATCTTAATGGCTATCTCCCATCATCCTGGGTGGCTATAGATGTTGTATGTCATTTGTGATACACGGTTACCACAATTCTTCCATGACCATTGTCACTATATTTGTACATATGCACTGGATATGTAGTGGCCACTGTACTAGCCACATGCGATACAGTTTGTTCCACCATCATCTATACACCTTCATCCCTATCGCAAGGGAGCATAGGCGCTTGACCCCCCCCTTTTTTGTGTATAGAAGGGATCCGTGTGCACTGCAGTACTCCCTACACAGGCACATCCCCTTCTCCACATACCTCTTATTGACTTGTTCTAAGTGTTTTTGATAGCATCAAACACTAAGTCGAGCAACATTTCTCTTGTATATCTCTACTCCACTTGCTATATTCACTCCTCTCATTTCCACCACTGTTGCCGCCCACGTCTTTTCACCCCCTTTTGGGATTTCACCATCCCTAAAGGATTGGAATAACCTCCCGTTTTTTTCTTTTATTGCATTTCCAATGACTCATGGACATTTTACTTCGTCCACATCGTCGGTGCGCGACGGCTTACCTGGACGATATCGTCATTCACAGTACCGACTGGCAAAGTCATCTACCCAAAGTGCAGGCTGTTGTGGACTCCGTTAGGAAGGCTGGACTGACCTCTAACCCAAAGAAATGCGTGATAGGGTTAGAGGAGACTAAGTACTTGGGGTACGTCATTGGACATGGAGTTATCAAACCCCAAGTGAATAAAATAGAGGCGATTTGGAATTGGCCCCGACCTGTCACCACTAGGCAAGTAAAGTCGTTCCTGGGAATGATGGGCTATTATATGAGATTCGTTCCCCATTTTGCCACTTTAGCGGCTCTCTTGACAGGGCTCTTGAAGGGACGGAAGTCTCTGATGGTCTGCTGGAATGACCAGGCGGAAGAGGCTTTTTCAGTGTTGAAGTCGGTCCTGTGCGGGTCAGCGGTTTTGGTGACGCCCGACTTCAAGAGGAAGTTTGTGGTACAGACCGATGCCTCTGAAGTAGGCCTTGGAGCTGTACTCTTTCAGGAAATCAATGGGGAGGAACATCCCATTGTTTTCCTGAGCCACAAACTCACCCCAGCCGAGACTAGGTACAGTATAGTGGAGAGTGAGTGCCTGGCCATCAAATAGGCACTCGAGTCTCTCCTCTATTATCTGTTGGGAAAAAAGTTCAGTCTAGTGACTGACCACTCCTCTCAAGTGGATGAGCCAGACCAAAGAGAGGAATGCTTGGGTCACCAGATGGTTCTTGTCATTACAGAACTTCAAGTTCTCAGTGAAACACAGGGCAGGCCGTTTACAGAGAAACGCAAATGCCCCATCCCGGGTACACTGTCTGGCAAGTGTTCACCCCCTCAGGGTTGAACAAAGGGGGAGTGTAAAGGCACCCCAGGCATAAAAGGGGGTAAAAGCCGTTTAAGAGATATTCCCTTTCCAGATGCAAAGGCAGCTACTAAAGACGCCAATCTCCTGAACTGGAAACCATATGAATGCTGCATACACCCGAATAGGAAAAACCATATGAAAGGTTTACACTCCTAGCAGTTGAACTGGAACAGCATACAATAAATCCCCCCAAGAACGAGACAAGGCGCTTGAGGGTCAAGCAGTGGTCAGCCAGAGCTGTGGGTTTATTGTTTTTATATACACATTCTTACACATTAGTACCACCCACAGGGTTTTGTAAAACAACCAGTAAATCCTCCCCTCTGCCTGTGATACAATTACCTTACACAATGGGTTAATGTAATTATCACAAGCAGGAAAATACACAGTTTTACACAATATTTATAACTTTAAAGGGAACCTGTCACCGGGATTTTGGGTATAGAGCTGAGGACATGGGTTGCTAGATGGCCACTAGCAGATCCGCAATATCCAGTCCCCATAGCTCTGTGTGCTTTTATTGTGTAACAAAACCGATTTGATACATATGCAAATTAACATAAAAGAGTCACATCTTACTTGTGTGACTAACGAAGAGTCATATTTTCAAGCTCTGACTCATCTCAGGTTAATTTGCATATGTATTAAATCATTTTTTTTACACAATAAAAGCACACAGAGCTATGGGGACTGGATATTACATATGTGCTAGTGGCCATCTAGCAACCCATTGCCTCAGCTCTATACACAAAATCCAGGTGACAGGTTCCCTTTAAAAGTATGCATCACATTCACATAAAACTTACATTTACAAAATCGACATACTCCAAATACAAACATACGTCAAAATCATACAATTTAGTCCAGTAGGTCAAAAGTTAGATCGAAGTCCTTTGTGACCAAAGGAAGCACAGTTTCCACAGAGTCTTCTGTCCTGGAGATAATTGGGAAGTTATCCAATTTATCTCCAAGGGCAGAGGCAAAACTCCATTAGCCACATGGTAGCAAAAGACAATAAAAGACATAAAAATATATAACTGTGCAGCTATTGCATAAAACAGGTAAATTCAACATATCCCCAGATTGCTTGGATCTGAGCGCACATTATTACTGAATGGCGCTCAGATCACATACATACAGTTCAATTGCCATGGAGCCAAATTCTTTCACATAGTCTTTCGTTATCCGAGTGGGCTCCATGGCATAGCTATCTGGGGTATCACTATTCAAATAGGGCAAGTACAAAAATGACCCAGCTCTCATGTCTTTGCAGGGGAAACTCAAGCGTTTCAACATGGGGCCATAGTCTAAAGGGAGCAGGCGATCAACCAGGTTTCTCTAATGCAATGTGGCGAGATTGGTCTCGTCACATCTCTCCCCTTTCCAAACAGACTAACAGGGTATCTGACTTCCTGCCAGTCAGTGCCCTTGTTAGTCCAGCAGCCCACCCACAAAACAGAAACAGCAGTACAGCCCACCCACAATAAATGGTTACTACACCTGAGCAAGGGAGAAACTTGTCTATGTCCAGGTGCCTCACCACGGCTGTGTGGGGGACTTGTAGACTGCCTTGGTGGGTTGCTGAGTGGGCAGAGACCAGCGGTACTTTGAAATAGTGCCAGCCCTACCACGGAAGAAGCCTGACTGGAGCCTGGTTGTTTGTCGGGGGAGACCGACTGTCCCCACTTTAGATACCCAGCTCTGCTGCTGGAGGGGGAGACCGACTGTCTCCCCTTTAGATACACAGCTCTGCTGCTGGAGGAAGAGACTGACTGTCTCCCCTTTGGATAAACAGCCCTGTTGCTGGAGGACAGGACCGACTGTCCCTACCCCCTGTGCTGTAAGTGCAGAGACCACGGTCCCATCTGCACTGTTGTGGGGCTTACTGTTTCCCCCTGGTACGTTAAGCTGCCGCTGGGGAGAGGGGGTAACAAGCTCCTCTCCCATACATACTTCCAGCCGCTGGGGAGGGCAACAGACCGTCTCAGCTCCCAATACAGTGTCCTGCTGTGGGGAAAGGAGACTGGGCTCTCTATTCCCTGCTGGACACTCTGCCACTGGGGTGGGAGGACAAAGCTCTCCTCTCCCAATAAAACACTCTGAAGCTGGGGGACAGGACCGACTGTCTCTGCCCCCTGTAACTCAGCCTGACGCTGGGGAATGGAGAAAGGGCTCCCAATTCCCAATAAATCACATTGCCACTGGGAATAGGGGGTAGCAAGCTCCACTCCCATACATACTTCCAGCCTCTGGGGAGGGAGACCGACTGTCTCCGCTCCCAATACAGTGTCCTGTTGCTGGGAAAATGAGATTGGGCTCTCTATTCCCTGTAGGACACTCTGCCGCTGGGGGACAGGACCGACTGTCTCTGCTCCCTGTAACTCAGCCTGCTGCTGGGGAATGGAGAGTGGGCTCCGAATTCCCTGCAGGACTGGTGGAGAGACCTCGGTTTACTGGGAAGAACCTCCACAATATCTTCCCAGCTGAAGGGGTCTGGTTCTGGGTCTGTCACTCTGCTCTCCTGCTGAGCCTTCTCACTGGAGTGGAACAGCTGCTGGTAGCCCTGTTCCAGCTCCATCTCCCGGGTCACCAGGTGGACCAGGTCCTGCTCAATTTCATGAGTGTCGTCCCAGTCATACCTGCTCTCCCTCCATTGAAAGAGATCACGGAACCGGGCTTGTGTAGGGCTCCCAAACTCCAGCTCTGAAAAAGTCTCCCATAACAAGCCAGGACCATCAAACTCCTCTCCCTCTGGCTTGTCATGCTCAGCTATCCTGGGTAGGTACTGTGCCCCATACCACCAGAGCGCCTGGTAGATATCTTCCAGCCACAGCTCCTGCCATTCTAGGTGTTCCAATTTCTTTACCCATTCCTCCCGGGGCTGCTCTCCCAGGAAGGGCATCCGCAGGGCTACTCGCTTCTGCAACCGCTGGTCTTCCGTGGGGAGTCACGCAGATACTCCACTGCTGTTTCCATTCTGTTGCTCTTAGGGTCGCTGTACTTGGACATGCGTTGCCCCCAACTTGTAAATCCACAGAATGGTGTCTCCTGTAGCTGTCCCTCTGGCTGTGGGAACGATCCCGCCGCTTGCCACCAATTGTAACGGCACCCCGGGCATAAAAGGGGGTAAAAGCCATTTAAGAGATATTCCCTTTCCAGATGCAAAGGCAGCTACTAAAGACGCCAATCTCCCGAACTGGAAACCATATGAATGCTGCATACAGCCGAATAGGAAAAAACATATAAAAGGTTTACACTCCTAGCAGTCAAACTGGAACAGCATACAATAAATCCCCCCAAGAACGAGACAAGGCAAGCAGTGGTCAGCCAGAGCTGTGGATTTATTGTTCTTATATACATATTCTTACACATTAGTACCACCCACAGGGTTTTGTAAAACAACCAGTAACCACGTACAATACACTCAGACACTCCCACACAAAGTCCTCCCCTCTGCCTGTGATACAATTACCTTACACAATGGGTTAATGTAATTTTCACAGGCAGGAAAATACACCGTTTTGCAAAATATTCATAACTTTAAAAGTATCACATTCACATAAAACTTACATTTACAGAATCGGCATACTCCAAAAAGAAACATATGTCAAAATCATACAACTTAGTCCAGTGGGTCAAAAGTTAGATCGAAGTCCTTTGTGACCAAAGGAAGCATGGCTTTCTGGCCCAAACCAGTTTCCACAGAGTCTTCTGTCCTGGAGATAATTGGGAAGTAATCCAATTTATCTCCAAGGGCAGAGGAAAAACTCCATTAGCCACATGGTAGCAAAAGACAATAAAAGACATAAAAATATATAACTGTGCAGCTATTGCATAAAACAGGTACATTCAACATATCCCCAAATAGCTTGGATCTGAACGCACATTATTACTGAATGGCGCTCAGATCACATACATACAGTTAATTTGCCATGGAGCCAAATTGTTTCACATAGTCTTTCGTTATCTGAGTGGGCTCCATGGCATAGCTATCTGGGGTATCACTGTTCAAATAGGGCAAATACCAAATGACCCAGCTTTCATGTCTTTGCAGGGGAAAATCAAGCGTTTCAACATGGGGCCATAGTCTAAAGTGAGCAGGCGGGCAACCAGGCTTCTCCAATGCAATGTGGCGAGATTGGTCTCGTCACAGGGAGGTATGTAGGAAGGCACAAGGGTCCGCCGTTGACGGAAGGTATGTGTCACCGAGGTTCCTGGCCTCTGTGAAGTAAGAGCCGGTATTTTCAGGTGTCAGCGGCAGCTAATGCTGATTTACACTTTGCTATTTTAGTATGGCTGTATAGCTGATCTGGTACGGCTCTTACTGGGAGTAGCCAAAGTGATGGGTGGGTGACTACTCCCCACTTTCCAGGCCGGGTCTTGACTGGCCTATAAAAAACCCAGCAGTGTCAGCTGTGAGTGGATTACTCCTCTCTGACAGTGGAGCTCTGTGAGTCTCTGTTTTGGGACCTGGAAGTTTGGGCCTGGATTAAGGTCTGCTACCTTGTTAGTGTGAAAGCAGGTGGATTCGGCTTTGTCCAAGGACAAACACCAGAATCACAAGGTGACTGTTTTCATTGAAGAGGACTTTTTGTTTTGTCATTTACTTAATGTGTGAATAAACACTGAACTGTTTAATTCAAAGACTTTTTTGTTGCCTCTATTCTGCGTCCACTAACCTGCCTACCAGAGCGAATACCCAAAAATGTATTTATATATAGAGAGAGAGAGCGAGAGAGAGAGAGAAAGAGATAGAGAATACATGCATAGATATATATACAGGGAGTGCAGAATTATTAGGCAAGTTGTATTTTTGAGGATTAATTTTATTATTGAACAACAACCATGTTCTCAATGAGCCCAAAAAACTCCTTAATATCAAAGCTGAATATTTTTGGAAGTAGTTTTTAGTTTGTTTTTAGTTTTAGCTATTTTAGGGGGATATCTGTGTGTGCAGGTGACTATTACTGTGCATAATTATTAGGCAACTTAACAAAAAACAAATATATACCCATTTCAATTATTTATTTTTACCAGTGAAACCAATATAACATCTCAACATTCACAAATATACATTTCTGACATTCAAAAAACAAACAAAAACAAATCAGTGACCAATATAGCCACCTTTCTTTGCAAGGACACTCAAAAGCCTGCCATCCATGGAATCTGTCAGTGTTTTGATCTGTTCACCATCAACATTGCGTGCAGCAGCAACCACAGCCTCCCAGACACTGTTCAGAGAGGTGTACTGTTTTCCCTTCTTGTAAATCTCACATTTGATGATGGACCACAGGTTCTCAATGGGGTTCAGATCAGGTGAACAAGGAGGCCATGTCATTAGATTTTCTTCTTTTATACCCTTTCTTGCCAGCCACGCTGTGGAGTACTTGGACGCGTGTGATGGAGCATTGTCCTGCATGAAAATCATGTTTTTCTTGAAGGATGCAGACTTCTTCCTGTACCACTGCTTGAAGAAGGTGTCTTCCAGAAACTGGCAGTAGGACTGGGAGTTGAGCTTGACTCCATCCTCAACCCGAAAAGGCCCCACAAGCTCATCTTTGATAATACCAGCCCAAACCAGTACTCCACCTCCACCTTGCTGGCGTCTGAGTCGGACTGGAGCTCTCTGCCCTTTACCAATCCAGCCACGGGCCCATCCATCTGGCCCATCAAGACTCACTCTCATTTCATCAGTCCATAAAACCTTAGAAAAATCAGTCTTGAGATATTTCTTGGCCCAGTCTTGACGTTTCAGCTTGTGTGTCTTGTTCAGTGGTGGTCGTCTTTCAGCCTTTCTTACCTTGGCCATGTCTCTGAGTATTGCACACCTTGTGCTTTTGGGCACTCCAGTGATGTTGCAGCTCTGAAATATGGCCAAACTGGTGGCAAGTGGCATCTTGGCAGCTGCACGCTTGACTTTTCTCAGTTCATGGGCAGTTTTTTTGCGCCTTGGTTTTTCCACACGCTTCTTGCGACCCTGTTGACTATTTTGAATGAAACGCTTGATTGTTCGATGATCACGCTTCAGAAGCTTTGCAATTTTAAGAGTGCTGCATCCCTCTGCAAGATATCTCACTATTTTTGACTTTTCTGAGCCTGTCAAGTCCTTCTTTTGACCCATTTTACCAAAGGAAAGGAAGTTGCCTAATAATTATGCACACCTAATATAGGGTGTTGATGTCATTAGACCACACCCCTTCTCATTACAGAGATGCACATCACCTAATATGCTTAATTGGTAGTAGGCTTTCGAGCCTATACAGCTTGGAGTAAGACAATATGCATAAAGAGGATGATGTGGTCAAAATACTCATTTGCCTAATAATTCTGCACGCAGTGTAGACATAGGTCATCAATATTAAAATGCCAGAAAACCCCTTTTAATATTTTGCTAGGGTTTTATGTGACAGACCAACACAAAGTAGCAGGTATGTGTGACGTGAAAAGAAAATGATACATGGTTTTCAAAATTTTTTATAAATCTGTGACATTTTACTTCGTCCACATCGTCGGTGCTCGTTGGCTTACCTGGACGATATCGTCATTCACAGTACCGACTGGGAAAGTTATTTACCCAAAGTGCAGGCTGTAATGGACTCCCTTAGGAAGGCTGGACTGACCGCTAACCCAAAGAAATGTGCGATAGGGTTAGAGGAGACTAAGTACCTGGGGTACGTCATTGGACGTGGAGTTATCAAACCCCAAGTGAATAAAATAGAGGCGATTCGGAATTGGCCCCGTCCTGTTTAATTCAAAGACTTTGTTTTTGCCGCTATACTGCGTCCGCTAACCTGCCTACCAGAGCGAATCCCCACTATATATACAGTACAGACCAAAAGTTTGGACACACCTTCTCATTCAAAGAGTTTTCTTTATTTTTATGACTTTGAAAATTGTAGATTCACACTGAAGGCATCAAAACTATAAATTAACACATGTGGAATTATATACATAACAAACAAGTGTGAAACAACTGAAAATATGTCATATTCTAGGTTCTTCAAAGTAGCCACCTTTTGCTTTGATTACTGATTTGCACACTCTTGGCATTCTCTTGATGAGCTTCAAGAGGTAGTCCCCTGAATGGTTTTCACTTCACAGATGTGCACTGTCAGGTTTAATAAGTGGGATTTCTTGCCTTATAAATAGGGTTGGGACCATCAGTGGCATTGAGGAGAAGTTAGGTGGATACACAGCTGATAGTCCTACTGAATAGACTTTTAGAATTTGTATTATAGCAAGAAAAAAGCAGCTAAGTAAAGAAAAATGAGTGGCCATCATTACTTTAAGAAATGAAGGTCAGTCAGTCAGCCGAAAAATTGGGAAAACTTTGAAAGTAAGGGCTATTTGACCATGAAGGAGAGTGATGGGGTGCTGCGCCAGATGACCTGGCCTCCACAGTCACCGGACCTGAACCCAATCGAGATGGTTTGGGGTGAGCTGGACCGCAGAGTGAAGGCAAAAGGGCCAACAAGTGCTAAGCATCTCTGGGAACTCCTTCAAGACTGTTGGAAGACCATTTCAGGGGACTACCTCTTGAAGCTCATCAAGAGAATGCCAAGAGTGTGCAAAGCAGTAATCAAAGCAAAAGGTGTCTACTTTGAAGAACCTAGAATATGACATATTTTCAGTTGTTTCACACTAGTTTGTTATGTATATAATTCCACATGTGTTAATTCATAGTTTTGATGCCTTCATAGTCATGAAAATAAAGAAAACTCTTTGAATGAGAAGGTGTGTCCAAACTTTTGGTCTGTACTGTATATATATATATATATATATATATATATAGATAGATAGAGAGAGAGAGAATACATGCATAGCTATATATAGACATAGGTCATTAATATTAAAATGCCTTAAAACCCCTTTAAATGTATTTTGCTGGGGCTTTATGTGATAGACCAACACCAAGTAGCAGGTATGTGTGACGTGAAAAGAAAATGATACATGGTTTTCAAAAATTTTAATAAATCTATGTGACTATTCAGCCCCCTATACTATGACACCCCTAAATAAAAATCCACTGTGACCAATTGCCTTCAGAAGTCACCTAATTAGTAAATAGTCCACTTACAGTATGTGTAATTTATTCTCAGTATAAGTACCTCAGGTGTTTGTTAGTGAATATTAGTGATCAAACAGCATCATGAAAACCAAGGAACACACCAGACAGATCATTGATAAAGTTGTGGAGAAGTGTAAAGCAGGGTTAAGTTATAAAAAAATATCCAAAGCTCTGAATATCTTACAAAGCACTGTTTAATCCATCATCCAAAAATTGAAGTATTATGACACAACTGCAAACCTACCAGAACATGGCTGGCCACCTAAACTGACAACCCAGTCAAGTAGAGCACTAATTAGAGAAGCAGCCAAGAGGCCCATGGTCACTCTGGAGGAGTTGCAAAGATCCACAGCTCAGGTGGGAGAATCTGTCCACAGGACAACTATTAGTCGTGTATTCCACAAATTTGGCCTTCATGGAAGAGTGGCAAGAAGAAAGCCATTTTTTAAAGCAAGCCATAAAAAGTCCCATTTACAGTTTGTCGCAAGGCATGTAGGACAAAGCAAATACATGGAAGAAGGTGCTCTGGTCAGATGATACCAAAGTTGAACCTTTCAGCCTAAATGCAAAATGTGTGGCGGAAAACTAACACTGCACATCATCTTGAACACACATGAAACATGGTGGTAGCAGCATCTTGCTGTGAGAATGCTTTTCTTCAGCAGCGACAGGGAAGCTGGTTAGAGTTGATGGGAAGATAGATTGGGCAATCCTGGGGGAAAACCTGGTAGAGGCTGCAAAAGACTTGAGCCTGGGGCAGATGTCACCTTCCAGCAGGACAACGACCCTAAACATACAGCCAGAGCTACAATGGAATGGTTTAGATCTAAGCATATTCATGTGTTAGAATGGCCCAGTCAAAGTTCAGACCTAAATCCCACAGAGAATCTGTGGCAAGACTTGAAAATTGCTGTTCACAGACACTCTCCATCCAATCTGACTGAGATTGAGCTATATTGCAAAGAAAAATTGGTTAAATTTCAGCATCTACATGTGCGAAGTTGGTAGAGGCAAAAGACTTGCAGCTGTAATTGCAGCGAAAGTGGTCTTACAAAGTATTGACTCAGGGGGGCTGAATACAAATGCACACCACATTTTCTAGATTTTTATTTATTAAAAATTTAGAAAACCACGTATCATTTTATTTTCAGTTCAAGGCACTATATGCACATTGAAATCAAGCAGCTCATTTTGTCAAAAGAAAGGGCAATTATATCTTCTCAATACATTTTATACATACAGTGTTATTTAATTGTTGATTAGTATCTCTCTTAAGTCACAATTATTGTAAGTTTATTGACTGTTTCATAGAAAAATTTTGTCTAATAGTTGGGGGTCCGCTAGTGATCACAGGATAGAAGGTCGTAGAGTCCCTATGTGAATGGAGCGGTAGTGAGCATGCGTGACCACTTCACTATTCACTTCTTTGGGACTATCTGAGATAGAGAACAGCAGTATTTCCATCAATCCTGTATAAGTGAATAGGAGATTCCTTGTGGATACAAGATAAGAATACTTTGCGTGAAAAAAAAACATTAATTTCAGTTTTATTATTAGATGTAAATTGGTAGACTTTTTCTGGACTCTCTATGGCTAAAAATATTCTCTAAACAGGTCCAATAAATTTTAAGGACCCACCAGATATCTGTATTGTGAAATCCTGGACCAGCTTAAAGGGTTTGTCCAGGTTTAAGAAAACCCTTCTGCTTTCTTACAGAAACAGTATTGAAGTGACTGGGGCAGAGCGTCAAAGACACACACAAGAAATCAAGCCATGTGTTTTAAAGGGGTTGTCCGGGTTCAGAGCTGAACCTGGACATACCCATAATTTCACCCAGGCAGCCCCCCTGATGTTAGCATCGGAGCATTTCATCCTCCGATGCTCTCCGCTGGATCGCGCAGGGCAAGGGCTCTTTTATTTAAAATAACACACTGCCGGGCAGCTGCTTCCACCCAGCAGTGTGTTCTGTGATGTCACCGGCTCTGATGGGCGGGCTTTAGCGCTGCCCTAGCCATTTTACAGAGCCCGGTTCGTCACCGTAACTCCAGAAAATGCCTGAACTTCTCCGATGCTCAAGTCAGGGGGGCTGCCTGGATGAAAATGGGGATATATACCCCTTTAATGATCAACAATCCCTCTAAAATATTTTAGTCATTATTGATCTTAATGTAAAATCTTATCTGTATAAAACTGTTAAATCTAAAGTTCATGGTGCAGATTTCCAGTACTGATTACCGAATAAGTTTCCTTCATTTTCTGATTGTTTTGGGCAATATTTCAATGTGGTTTGATATTTGAAGTCTTTGATCTTGGGTATATTTATACATAGTGTGGCTATTCACTCTGCTAGGCAGGTTAGCGGACGCAGTATAGAGGCAAAGGACCAAGTTGTTAATCACTCTTCAGTGTTTATTCACACTTATAACATAACACAACAGTCACTTTTCAGGCTTGGTGCTTGTTCACACACAGAAAAATAAAATAAAGTTCACCTGGTATCCTGGGTGTCAGTTCACACTCAGAATGCTCAGCCTCAGAAAGTCCACTTGCAGGCTTTAAGGCGGCCTGCTTGCCTGACACACAGTCTTCAGACCTCAGCACAGAGATTTCCAGAGCTCCACTGTCAGAGGGAGGTAATCCACACCACCTGACAGGGCTGGCTGTTTTTATAAGCCTGCCAAGACCCGGCCTGGAACGTGGGGAGTAGTCACCCACCCAGCACTTTGACTACTCCTAGTAAGATCCATCCCATATCAGCTATTTACAGCCATACTAAAAAGCAAAGTGTCAATCAGCATTAGCTGCCGCTGACACATGAAAATACCGGCTCTTACTTCACTGAGGCCAGGAACCTCGGTAACACATACCTATCATCAATGACGACCCCTTGTACCTTCCTACAATAGTTATTAGATTTTACCTCATTCGTCTTTTTTTCTAAATTTAACCCTAATTTAGATAATCTTTCTGGGTACTGTAGCCCACCCCCAACAATCTTATATTGATGGCCTGTCCTATTTCATATTTAATTCCCAGAAAACTCCTTGGATCTCAACTAATTGAAAATTTTGTGACGTAGTTATTGATGGTAGCACAATCTGGTATAAACCTGACAATTCCTTTTGTGTTTGCTCTGTATGTTCAATCCTTTCTTTCCTCATTAGCATATGTTTGAGGTATAGGGGGCTGTCCCTATACTCATTAGGACTCTTTAGATCTTAAAGTTTGCCTAAGATAAAAACTAGCAAAAAAGCAAGTGGAGATCATATATCCAAAATATCAATTTATTATCAAATATAAAATATGGAAAAAAGACAGTATGGTAGACAGTGTACAGAGAAGCGAAGGGCAATATACACAGCTGAGCTCACATGTATCTCCACACAGCGTACAGCACTTGGTGGATGTCAGGTCAAAGGCTGTGACTCACAGGCACCAAAATCTGCATTACTGATGGTGATAACCATCCCAAAGGGGACTAAGTAATGTGATGCAGTTTCGGGAATATACCACAATGTCCGTGAATTACACAGCAACGTCCTATGACTTTCTAGGACGTTGCTGTGTAATTCACGGACATTGTGGTATATTCCCGAAACTGCATCACATTACTTAGTCCCCTTTGGGGTGGTTATTATCACCATCAGTAATGCAGATTTGGGTGCCCGTGAGTCACAGCCTTTGACCTGACATCCACCAAGGGCTGTACGCCGTGTGGAGATACATGTGAGCTCAGCTGTGTATATTGCCCTTCGCTTCTCTGTACACTGTCTACCATCCTGTCTTTTTTCCATATTTTATATTTGATAATAAATTGATATTTTGGATACATGATCTCCACTTGCTTTTTTGCTACGATATTGGATGTTGTCCGGGTGGAATGTTTTGCTGTCAAGTTTAGACAGAGAGGTTTTGTAGGTTAACTAAGAGAAAAACTAGCCTAGAAACACAATCTGCTAAAAAAGCTATATGCTTTTCTCCTCCTAAGTCATCCCATTGCTTAAGTATTTTATACCAATATTTTGTATTACAAATTGGGCGTGCTATTATTTCATCTGGTACATTTTACACTAACTTTTCTATTTTACACTAACTTTTCTATTTAAAACACATGAAAAGTTTAGCCCTTTTCTAGCACAACACCTTTTTTGGCTTAATATATTTTTTAAAAATTTTGGTCCATTTTGTTTTATATATTCCCCATGTTGTTTTTATCTTGAAGAATATGGAAGAATGTTCTTGCACCTAAGTGGTCTCCTTTAGCTTTTAGACCCAGTAGTTGCTGCTATAGCTTCCATGGCATCCTTTTCACCCATGCAAATAGTTATAACTAAAGTGAAGATCAAATCCATAGATTATATTGTCTATCTGTCCGTCATGTCCAGCATAATTTAAACAGGCAAATATTTAATGCAAAGTAAAGCAGATATCTTTCGAGGACCACCTCTATAGGCAGAGCCATAGCTTAAAGGTCCTGGGCACCCAATGCAAATTAATAGCTACAAATAGGAAAAAAAAAATTAAATATAGACATTTCATTTAAATGTCTACAGAACGTACTGTGAAGTTTAAGGGGTATTCCCATCTGAGACATTGGGGGCACACCTCTGGGATATGCCCCCATTGTCTGATAGGTGCAGGTCCCAGCTCTAGGACCCACACCTATCTCGTAAATGCAGCTAGCAAAGTAAAAGAGGGCGCATCACGCATGGGACCTGCACTTATCAGACAATGGGGACCAGAGGTGTTGCTAGGGTCTCAAAACATCCGGGGCACAAGCCCACTGTGTTGAAATTAGGGGAAACCCCACAGATCATCCCCCCCAATCCCCTTGTACTTGTTCCGCTGATCCGCTACTTGCGGATCAGGGGAACAAGTACAAGGGGGGTGGGGGGGTATCTGTGGGGTTGCCCAGGTCCAATCAATATTAAAGGGCCCTGGAATAGCCAAATAAAAAAAAGGCAGCATAACATTGGGGGCACTGGACAAAACATCCGGGGCGATCCGCCCCCCATTGTCTCAGATGGGAATAGTACTTTAATTTAGTCTGACGTCTCATATTCCAGAAAGTGTGTGTAGCGGAGGTTAATCACTCAAATAACAAAATACAATATGGCCAAAATTGCCAATAAAAACATTTTATAAAGACCAAATAATACCTCTAAACCATGACCCAGTCATTAATAATCCTGTTTATGCCCCTGCTCAGTGACTTACAGGTGTTCTTTTTAATTTTTTTCTCAGTTCTGCACAGATCGCAACAGATGATTACAACTTCTTTCTGCATAATGAACACACCTATTTAGTATTAATGCCTCCTGTTGCGGAGCTTCAAGATATACCATCAATATCTCCACTTAAATCCCCTTGTAGCTGAAGAAGCAGGTAAATATCAAAGAGACAATTTCCCCAGTAACTGGGCGACACACAGTTTGGGAGTCAACTGACTTTACTAGGCATAGCACACATGGTTTCAAACCCCCAACAGCCTCATTTACATACAATACATAGATTACTAAGGAAAGGTGGGGTCAGACGATAGCAAGGGCTGATGGGAGGTTCAGGGGGGACACGGCAGCTAGTTTAAACAGGTTTGGCAGTGTCCCTGGGACACCACCCTGATCTTGGGAAACAATGGAACAGGAAAGTGGGGAAGGGGAAAGGGGGTATACAGACAGCGGAACATAAAATAATATAAAAGGGTCCATCTGTTACACTGCTCCCCCTTAACCACAAGCCAGCATACACAGTCTGATCCCCCAACGGATCGGCTTGGGGATGTCTGGGAAGTACTCACGAATCACTTTTCCAGTTCAGATTGTCGTGATAACCCGTCAGCATTGCCATTCTGTTTTCCGGGGCGGTAGTGAATTGTAAAATCGTATGGTTGTAACGCCAAGCTCCAGCGCAACATTGTCCCCTGCCACACGATTTAGCCATACTAACGGCCTGTGATCCGTGAGTAATGTGAACTGCTGTCCATACAAGTAGGTTGAAGCTTCTTTAGGGCCCACACCACAGCCAGGCATTCCTTCTCTATGGCGGCGTAGCTCACTTCCCTGGGTAGAAGCTTCAGACTCAAGTAAACCACGGGATGTTCACCGCCATCTTCTCCAACTTGGCTCAGTACCGCTCCCAATCCAAACATTGAAGCATCTGTGTGAACGAGGAATCTATTAGATGGATTGGGAGCAGCGAATACAGGACTATTAACAAGGGCCTGCTTGAGCTGTTGGAATGCCTGCACACACTCTGGGGCCCAGACCACTTGGCGGGGATGGTTCTTTTTGGTGAGGTCAGTGAGGGGTTTGGCCAGGGTACTATAGTTTGGGACAAATTTCCGATAATAGCCCGCGGTCCCTAGGAAGGCTAACACCTGCGTTTTGGTACGGGGGGTTGGCCACTGGGCTACTGCCTCTACTTTAGCGGGCTCAGGCTTTTGCTTCCCAAAACCCACGCGGTGTCTTAGGTATGGTACCTCTGCCATCCCAATATGGCACTTGCTGGTGCGGTCTATCACGGCATTTATGTGTCTCAGATGCATTTCCCAAGTTTCACTATAAATAGCAATGTCATCCAAGTATGCACATGCATAATCTTGGAAGCCATCAAGCAGCCGGTCCACCATACGTTGGAACGTGGCTGGGGCATTTTTCATCCCAAATGGCATGACCTTAAATTGGTAGAGACCAAACGGGGTGACAAAGGCCGACTTGGGAATGGCATCTGGCGCTAAGGGAATTTGCCAATAGCCCTTACATAAGTCGATGGTCGTGAGGTATTGACCTCTAGCCATCCTATCTAAGAGCTTGTCTATCCTGGGCATAGGGTAGGCATCAGAGACTGTTTTATCATTGAGTCTCTGGTAATCTACACAAAAGCGGGTCGTGCCATCCCGCTTTGGTACTAGAACTACCGGAGAGGCCCAAGGGCTATCCGATGCTTCTATGACCCCTAATTGGAGCATTTCCTGAATTTCCTGTCTCATGTGCTCCCTGACAGCCTCAGGAATTCTGTAGGGCGTCTGTCTAAGTGGTTGTTGATCAGCCGTGTCTACCCTATGGGTAGCTAATGTAGTGTAGCCAGGTGCGTTAGAGAATGTGGTGCCCTTTGTGGCTAACAGTTGTCGCACCTGGATACACTCTTGGGGACTTAGTCTTTCCCCTAGCTCAGTGGTCGGCAAGCCGCGGCTCGCGAGCCACATGCGGCTCTTTTGATCCTTCACTGCGGCTCTTTGGTTCGGGATGGCGGGTGGGCGGCCGCGCAGCCATATCGCGCCACTCAAGCTGCTTGTAAATTGTCCGTCATGCGCCTGCTGCCCCGTCTGTCTGCTCCTTCCACTTTATGAATGAAGCAGGCAGGCGGGGCAGGAGGCGCATGACGGAGGGAGAGATGTCACGCTGCGCACAGCAGCAGAAGGGCGGGCTGTGCGGCTCTAGTTCGGCTGCCCACTGTGAGGAGGGGTGGAGTGGTGAAGAGGCCGCCGCTCAGGAGGAACGAAATGTCCTGGTAGCAGAAAGATAGGAGCTGCCCCCGGTGTGTGCACTGCACCGGCCCCGCCGCAAGTGTCCCTGCCCCCTTCCTTCCCCCCACTAATACATTACTTACTGGAAGGCACTTATGGGGGATATCTGTGGATGGCTCACTTATGGGGGATATCTGTGGAGGGCACTTATGGGGGATATCTGTGGAGGGCACTTATGGGGGATATCTGTGGAGGGCACTTATGGGGGATATCTGTGGATGACACATATATAGCATCTTATGCTATATATGTGTCATCCACAGATATCCCCCATAAGTGCGTCATCCACAGATATCCCCCATAAGTGCGTCATCCACAGATATCCCCCATAAGTGCGTCATCCACAGATATCCCCCATAAGTGCGTCATCCACAGATATCCCCCATAAGTGCATCATCCACAGGTATCCCCCATAAGTGCGTCATCCACAGGTATCCCCCATAAGTGCGTCATCCAAATTACATCCACATCTGCAGACAAGTTTAAGAAAAGTAAAAAATGATAAAGATAAAATGAAATAATAATCAAGATCCAAATAAAAGAAAGTACATATAAAAGTATTCAAAAACACACTCTGGGCTCATGCCCACGAATGTAAGGGCGCCGTGCCTGTGCTGCGGACCGCAAATAGCGGTCCGCAATGCACGGACACAGACCATGGGGCAGCTGCATGAGGATCGCGGACCCATTCACTTGAATGGGGTTCGCGATCCGCATCCGACTGCCCGCACCGCAAAAAAGTAGCGCATGCTGAAGTGAATGGGTCCATGATGCGGGCTGCACACGGCCGTGTGCAACCCGCATCATGGACCCATTCACTTCAATGGGTCCAGGATCCGGGATATGAGTGCTACAGTGTGCTTCCGTGGTGCTTCTGGCTGTGCCTCCGCACCGCAAAAAAGTAGTGCATGCGCCCAGATCCTGGACCCATTGAAGTGAATGGGTCCTTGATGCGGGCTGCACACGGCCATGTGCAGCACGCATCATGGACCCATTCACTTCAGCATGCGCTACTTTTTTGCGGGCACACGGTCGTGTGCATGAGCCTAATAGTCCTCACTGGTACTGTTGATGCAATATTTTAGGTTTTAAAAATGTGGCTCTCGAAAGAAATTCCAATCGTGGTTTTGGCGATATTTGGCTCAGTTGACAAAAAAGGTTGCCCACCACTGCCCTAGCTGAACGCCATCTAGGGTCCCTAGTTTATCATGCTCCCCTAGAAGATCCGGTAGGGGAAGATTCTCAAAGTCGTCAGAGGCGGGCGCACATATGGCGGCCACGTCCTCTGTTCTCTCATAGTAGGGTTTGAGCATATTTACGTGAAGCATGCGTCTCCCCCCACTGTCAGAGCACGGGCCAATCACGTAAGTGGTGTCGCACCTCTGCTCCACCACTTGGTATGGGCCATGCCAGGCGGCCTGGAGCTTGTCATGGCGCACAGGTTTGAAAATCAACACCTTTTGGCCAATCCGAAAGCTCCGGTCCCTGGCACCTCTGTCACACCATCGGCGCTGACGAGTCTGCACCACCTGGAGGTTAGTATGCACTTTCTGAGTCAATTCCTCCAAGCGGTCACGGAACTCCAGCACATAGGGTATGACAGGGGTACCATTCTCACCTACTGCTCCCTCCCAGTGTTCCCGGATTAAATCTAGGGGACCTCTAACTCTCTGTCCGAACAGTAGTTCGAACGGCGAAAACCCTGTCGATTCCTGCGGCACTTCCCTGTAAGCAAAAAGGAGGTGGGGTAGGAATTTTTCCCAGTCCCGATGGGTGTCAGTAAAGGTGCTAAGCATCTGTTTTAAGGTGCCATTAAATCTTTCACACAAGCCATTCGTCTGGGGGTGGTAAGGTGAACTAACGATGGATTTGATGCCGCACAGTTTCCACAGCTGTTGGGTGGAGATAGGTGGGGACCCTGCTGTGACCCTTTCAGAGTCCCGGTACAATAACCCCTGCTGCCAAAAATATCTCTCTCCTTCTATTGTGGTTTGAGCCTGGTTAACTTTATCCCTATAAACCTGCAACGTAGGGTCACTAAGGCTTTCCTGCCCAAATGCTGCGGGGGTATCCCAGGGGATAGGGTGAATGTTTTGGGGAAGGGTTCTTACCTGGACCTCAGAGTGTGCCGGGTTGTTCAGGGAGTGGGCCTGTGACCTGGTGGTAACAGGATAGGTCTCGTTGGTACCCTGGGAAGGTACAAAAGCGGAAGTCATCGGGCCAAGATCATTTCCCAGCAAACCATCAGCGGGTAGGTCTTTTATCAACCCAACATTAACCATTCCCGCCCCCACACCCCAATGTAGATGTACCCTAGCTGTGGGTAATTTGTGGATGGTCCCTCCCGCCACCCGTACAGCTACAGAACCCCCAGTGTGGTCGTTCTCTGGAACCAGATGTCGTCACACCAAGGTGAGTGTGGCACCGGAATCGCGCAGCCCCTGGGTCTCCTTGCCGTTGAGGATAACCATCTGCCTGTGATGCTGTCGATTATCAGTCTCCGCCTGTATTGGGTCTGCCTCGTGTAGAACACCCCAGTGTTCCTCTGGATCCTCTGCTCTGATGTTAAGCGGGACAGCCTCTGTATGGTAGTAGTGGGCGGCTGCCCGCGCTGGAGGAGGTGGACCTGGACGGATCCATGCAGCCTGGTTTCGGTTATGGGTACAGTCCCTCTGATAATGCCCAAACTTTTTGCAGGCATGGCACTGTATGGTGCTGCGATTAGGGTATCTGTTTGCTTGGATACTAGGCAGGAGCCCTGTGCTTTGTGGTGCTGGTGGCCCAGGGGGTATTGGGTCTGAAGCTTACCCTGGATTGTCTGCGGGCATCCTGGTAGTCATCTGCCTGTCCTGCTGCATGGGATAGAGTGGTAGGTTTCCGGTCCCTTACCCACTCCTGCACTTCTGGATTTAGTCCATTGAAAAATTGTTCCAGTAGAACCAGCTGGGTAATTTCCTCTGCTGAAAAAGCTTGGCTTGCCTGTAGCCAGGCTAGGGCTGCCCTCTGCATGCGGCAGGCCCACTCTTTGTATGAGTCTTTTCCCTGTTTTTTAGTGTCCCTGAATCGTCTCCTGTATGCTTCTGGGGTGATGGCATATCTTGCCAAAATTACCTCTTTCACCCGGTTATAGTCTGCAATCTCCTCGTCAGGTACAGCTCTATATGCCTCTGCTGCACGGCCAGAGAGCTTACCAGCGAGGATCCGTACCCAGTCTGCTGGCGGTACCTGGTGTTGCCTGCACTGCCGTTCAAAGTCTTGCAGGAAGCCATCGATCTCATCCTCGGCTTCCACAAATTTTTTAAACGCATCATTCAGGAACCGGAGTACTAGTTAGCGATCTTTCCAATGCCCGCTGCTCTGCTATCCAGAGTTGGTTCTCTCTTTCTTCCCTTGCAGTGATCAAGCCATCCACCTGGTTCATGGTTGCCTGTACCAGCTTTATGGAGGGATTCTCTCCATAAAATGCTAGCCTGCGTTTCACCTCTCTGTCGAACTCTGACTCTCTGGTTTCTGTAGCCATACTGCGTGCCCAGTCTCCCTCGGTCAGTTCAGCAATTAGTACGGCCTTCGTTTAATTGCTGGCTATCGGCCCTCTCGCTTCCAGCAATTCCTTTAATGTTGTCCGTTTTAATCCAGCATAGTTCGTCTCCATTCACAGTTCCATTAAATGACCTGTTATCTGCACGAACCGCTGCTGCTTTCTTCTGCTGCAAGGCTTGTATCCCGCTGCTTGCCACCAATTGTTGCAGAGCTTCAAGATATGCCATCAATATCTCCACTTAAATCCCCTTGTAGCTGAAAAAGCAGGTCAATATCCAAGAGACAATTTCCCCAGTAACTGGACGACACACAGTTTGGGAGTCAACTGACTTTACTAGACATAGCACACATGGTTTCAAACCCCCAACAGCCTCATTTACATACAATACATAGATTACTATGATACAAGGAAAGGTGGGGTCAGACAATAGCAAGGGCTGATGGGGGGTTGAGGGGGGACACGGCAGCTAGTTTAAACAGGTTTGGCAGTGTCCCTGGGACACTGCCTTGATCTTGGGAAACAATGGAACAGGAAAGTGGGGAAGGGGAAAGGGGGTATACAGACAGCGGAACATAAAATAATATAAAAGGGTCCATCTGTTACACCTCCTTTTATGCCCCTACTTGGTAATCATCCCCTTTGCTCCCTAGTAGATATAATGCCCTACCAGTAGTGCCCTTTGTACATATAATGCCTCATAGTAGTGCCCTCTTCACATACAATGACTCCCAGAATTTGTCTCTTTAATCAGTGTCCTCTTTACATAAACTGACCCCCCCAGTAGTGGTCTCTTTAAATATAGCTTGGCCCCCCAGTTGTGTCCATAAACCACGTAAAAAAAAAAAAAAAAAAATTCTCACTTCGCTCTTGCTGTCATTTTTCTACCCTGCTGCTGCTCCGGCTGACTGCATTACTGCACAGGCAGTCTGCGCCGGGTCTCTGGTGGCATGATGTTTTTACGCCACCTGTGACCCAGCATAGGAGGTTGCGATGATGTCATTGTGACCATCTGCACTTTAGCACTGCCTAAAGGCTAAACAG
This sequence comes from Bufo bufo, assembly GCF_905171765.1. Lineage (NCBI taxonomy): Eukaryota > Metazoa > Chordata > Amphibia > Anura > Bufonidae > Bufo > Bufo bufo. The sequence goes on from NC_053396.1 coordinate 88,438,081, forward strand.
CAGGACACATGAACCAATAGTTCCCGTCCTCACCGCTCAACAATGGTGCTCCCCCAAGCTCCATCAGATCTCTGTATCAGACCTCCATTCCTTCTTAGACCTCAGATCAGATGCCCATTCCTCCTCAGACCTCAGATCAGACCCCTATCAGACCCCCAAGCTCTATCAGACCTCTGCGTCAGACCCCCATTTCTCCTCAGATCAGACTCCCATTTCTTCTTAGACCTCAGATTAGACCCCCAAGCTCCATCAGACAAAAACAAACTATTTTACCTCTCCTGCTCTGGACTACGCTGACACTCACCGCTCCCTGGTCTTCTGCCGGCCTAGTGCTGCACTGTGACCTGATGTCACACAGTGCCATGTCATAGTGCACACCTACGTGCACTATGTCCTTATGCTGTACACAGATACGACATGTGCATTGCAGTGCCCAGCAAAAGATCAGGGACTGGTGAGTACAGCCAGTCCCCGTGTCTCATGCAAACTAATGACTGCTTCCATGTTCGAAGTGGTCATTAGCATTCACACCATATGACGCACTGCCTCCCCCCCCCCCCCCCCCCCCCTTTTGGGGCAAATAAGTGTTTCTGTCCAGAAAATATTGTACTTGATAATTTGGCTAGTACCAGGATACATTTATGATGACTAGAGGGATTTGAAGAATAAATGATATGAAAGTAGAGGCTTTTTTTTTAACAAGTCAGTATTCGGTCAAATCAAGTGTTCATAAGAATGTTCAGTCTGGATAATTTGCTTGTTTGAATATGACAGAGATCAGCCCATAAACAACCAGACACTTGTTTGTCAGCTCTTTGCATCCATTATGTGCACCTAAAAATCCATTTTGTCAGCAGCATATCTCCTTGTGGAAATAGGGGATGTACTGCTGACAATATACACGCTGTATGGGAGCTGAATGGTCTTGTTCATTCTCATACAGTTAGCACTGGGCAGTGTAGAATGCCCTTTAAACAAGCGCGAACAATTTGTTTTATTCCAGTCGGCACTCATTATGGCCAGCCTTTGCCACATATAAAAGGACCTTTATTGTGTCAGTCACTTCACTAGTTCCCATCCACCACAGAATACAGTTCACATTTCTTACTCTCGCTCTGTACATATACTCCTTAATTTCTGTCTGCCACCCTTCTTGCGCTCTCCATTCTGCTAATGATCTAAGATTAGTGATGGACGTGTGGGATTGTGGAACAGCTCTTCATGTATAATGCTATGCATAATTGAACTTTAGGATTGTCATTTTACATTTCGGCCACAGGAGGCCGTTGGTTATCTGTTACAGCTAAGTTACTGCTGGATTTAAATATGCAAAGTAGAGGATGACTCTTGCTGCTGGTTGCTGAAAGAAGAACCAGGAAGTGAGAGCTGAGATGGTGAAAGTACTGGATGTGTGAGATAGAATCCGGTCTCATACTGGTGTCAGAGCGTCCTGTAGTGTTCGGGGACGCAGTGGAGGGGGACTGGTCATTGTTCCTCACCTAGATCCTGCTTTTTGGAAGAGGGATTGTTCCAGCAGGATTATTTACAGCGTTTGGACAGAAGTTTAATTACCAAGCAAGGCCGCATGAGGACTGGGGGCCTGGTGATCATCTCAGTTAAAAGACATCCTCTGACAAAGACCGGACGCAGGTCAGTAAATCCGTTTACTCATCACCTTATACTAGTGGACCCTGAAGCATCAGAGACTAAGTTTAGGCTTGCAAATAGTTAGTTAGTTAGTTAGTTAGTTAGGACTTGCATTCTTGGCAGGCTTTACAAAATTGTTCTGCGGCACAGTATTGACTTGCAGGCTCTGCTGTGTGCACCATCGGCTAGGTTTGTTCTCTTTTGCGGCACAGCATCTACTTGCAGGCTCTGCTGTGCACGCCATCGCGATAGGTCTGTCAAACCGGACAGGGACAGTGACTGTGGGCCCGGGGTATAAGATCTTTGGTGCACCTTTACATTGTTATGTCTATATTACTGTTTTATTAAAGTTTTTGTTTTGCACAAAACTGTGTGCTGTCACTTTTCTCGTCTTTGATTTCGCTTTATCCTGGGGGTCCCTCTCCGGTTCATGGTCTCACAGATGAACATCGGCCAGGACGATTTGCGAACGTGCGTTCGCGATCAAATGTTCGCGAACCGCCCGTTTCACTTTACTTTACATTCATTTTAATGGCAGGCGAACCTGAAAAACCTTCAGGTCATATTTTCAGCCAGCAAACACTTACTAGAAGTACACAAATAGTCCCACAAAATGGACAGTGATATACCAGAGGGGGATCATTGGCAAAAATACCCACGAAAAATATGTATTTTAATCAGGGGCCATTTTTATGCGTCTTAAAGGGAAACTCTTAAAAATGTGCCCTGCTGGAGCCTATAATTTTTTTATTTCCTATCGGTTTGATGTATACAAATGTGCAGCAGTCCATGTTTTTGTATCCTGCAAAGGCCATTAAAAAAAATGCATACGTTAATGTACATTTTTTTTATACCATGGACCTGTATGGTGAACGGATGCCACTGTACGGGATCAGTCTGAGGCATCTGTTAACGCATACATTTTTGCTATGCATTAAATGGATGGCAAAAAAATGATGTAAACCCAGCCCTAGTGTCAGAATAAGCACTAGTACACAGCAGAGCAGTGTGGTGGAGAGGGGAGGCCGCCATGTACTGACAGAGCCCTACCTGGTTCTGGTGGTCAGGGATGAGGACTGTGCTTCCCAAGGATCATTTTCTACTGGGAAATACAGGGCACAGTATAATACACTAGAATCTATATAATATAAAGATATTATCCCTACCCCGAATAATAATACAATTAGGTGGTCATTTATTATATAGAAATAAGTCTATGTTACGCGTATTTCTGACTCAGATTGTGGCGCAAAGGTCCTTAGCACCGCAATCTGCATAGTTTTCCCACTCATGCCAGGTCTAAAAAAAGGATGGCGTGGGCAGGGAAAGGGATACAGTTATGGCCATCCAGTTATTGGATACCACAGCCATACATTGACCAGATAACACCTCTGTACAGTGACCGGATAACACCGCTATACCATGACCGGATAAAAGGGTATATGAGGGCATATTACAGGGAATGACTAGGGGCACTGCACAGGGTGTGGTAAGAGGGCACAATGCAGGGTATAAGGAGGCACAGTATGGGGTGATGGACACAGTACGGGGTGGGTAACACAGTCACATGACCCTATGACGTTAGAAGGTCCTTATGGTGAATGTGGTTCATACACCACCATAATGAGAGTAATTATAATATACAGGCTACAAAATGCACATAGACAAGTAATGTATCAATGTACTATGTGAAAAAAGACCCTAAAAAGTTAGAAAAAACCCACTCAGTGTACATAAATACACCTATACCAAAAATGAACTGAGACTAAACGGGAATATCATCAAAATATAAACTCTTTATTAAATACAAATTACATATTTAAAAAGAGAACATGATACATCAGATAAAAAATATAGACTACACCTGAGGAGGTAAAACAGCACGTACATATAGAGGAAAAAGATGGGGGAGAGATAGAGACAAAAGATAAATCATCTAGTTCAATGCAGTGCATACATCTGTGTCCACAGTTGATGTGTATATACAGTCGTGGCCAAAAGTTTTGAGCAATTACATAAATATTGGAAATTGGAAAAGTTGCTGCTTAAGTTTTTATAATAGCAATTTGCATATACTCCAGAATGTTATGAAGAGTGATCAGATGAATTGCATAGTCCTTCTTTGCCATGAAAATGAACTTAATCCCAAAAAAAACCTTTCTACTGCATTTCATTGCTGTCATTAAAGAACCTGCTGAGATCATTTCAGTAATCGTCTTGTTAACTCAGGTGAGAATGTTGACGAGCACAAGGCTGGAGATCATTATGTCAGGCTGATTGGGTTAAAATTGCAGACTTGACATGTTAAAAGGAGGGTGATGCTTGAAATCATTGTTCTTCCATTGTTAACCATGGTGACCTGCAAAGAAACGCGTGCAGCCATCATTGCGTTGCATAAAAATGGCTACACAGGCAAGGATATTGTGGCTACTAAGATTGCACCTCAATCAACAATTTATAGGATCATCAAGAACTTCAAGGAAAGAGGTTAAATTCTTGTTAAGAAGGCTTCAGGGCGTCCAAGAAAGTCCAGCAAGCACCAGGATCGTCTCCTAAAGAGGATTCATCTGCGGGATCGGAGTGCCACCAGTGCAGAGCTTGCTCAGTAATGGCAGCAGGCAGGTGTGAGCGCATCTGAACGCACAGTGAGGCGAAGACTTTTGGAAGATTGCCTGGTGTCAAGAAGGGCAGCAAAGAAGCTACTTCTCTCCAAAAAAAACATCAGGGACAGATTGATCTTCTGCAGAAAGTATGGTGAATGGACTGCTGAGGACTGGGGAAAAGTCATATTCTCCGATGAAGCCTCTTTCCGATTGTTTGGGGAATCTGGAAAAAGGCTTGTCCGGAGAAGAAAAGGTGAGCGGTACCATCAGTCCTGTGTCATGCCAACAGTAAAGCATCCTGAGACCATTCATGTGTGGGGTTGCTTCTCATCCAAGGGAGTTGGCTCACTCACAATTTTGCCCAAAAACACAGCCATAAATAAAGAATGGTACCAAAACACCCTCCAACAGCAACTTCTTCCAACAATCCAACAACAGTTTGGTGAAGAACAATGCATTTTCCAGCACGATGGAGCACCGTGCCATAAGGCAAAAGTGATAACTAAGTGGCTCGGGGACCAAAACGTTGACATTTTGGGTCCATGGCCTGGAAACTCCCCAGATCTTAATCCCGTTGAGAACTTGTGGTCAATCCTCAAGAGGCAGGTGGACAAACAAAAACCCACTAATTCTGACAAACTCCAAGAAGTGATTATGAAAGAATGGGTTGCTATCAGTCAGGAATTGGCCCAGAAGTTGACTGAGAGCTCACCCAGTCGAATTGCAGAGGTCCTGAAAAAGAAGGGCCAACACTGCAAATACTGACTCTTTGCATAAATGTCATGTAATTGTCGATAAAAGCCTTTAAAACGTATGAAGTGCGTGTAATTATATTTCACTACATCGCAGAAACAACTGAAACAAAGATCTAAAAGCAGTTTAGCAGCAAACTTTGTGAAAACTAATATTTGTGTCATTCTCAAAACTTTTGGCCACGACTGTATATATATATATATATATATATATATATATATATATATGTGTGTGTGAACATATAGCACCCTAATGGTATAAAGTGCAAGTGCATATAATAGATTAAATCTTCACATCAACAGGCGGTCACAGACAGCACGGCAAAGTGCAAGTGCATAGTAACATCTAGATCTCCATATCCATAGATAAGCAGCTGTGGCATAGTAACAAAGTTACCAAATGAAATATTCTCAAGGGCCAGGGCTCAAAAAATGTATAACAAATCCATGAACCACCATATCACTTAACCTCATAATAAGACATAGTATAATCGCATACCCATTGTATTAGGCACACCCAGAGGAAGGCATCCCCGAAATGCGCGTCAGGGTACGTGGCTCTCCTGACATGGATATCCCTAATACAATGGGTATGCGATTATACTATGTCTTATTATGAGGTTAAGTAATGTGGTGGTTCATGGATTTGTTATACATTTTTTTAGACCTGGCCCTTGAGAATATTTCATTTAGGCTACTTTGGTAACTTTGTTACTGTGCCATGTCTGTGCATTGCGTTGTGCCAATGGCCACACATTTTCTAAAGGCCTCCGAGTCCACCAATTTATAATATGACCGTGACGCGGTTGCCGTGCAGACTGGTTGCCAGGGGCAACGTGTAGTTTGTGGTTTGCACGTGCACTTCCCCTTTAAGGTGTCACGGTCATATTGGTGTTTGACCGTGACGCGGTTGCCGTGCAGACTGGTTGCCAGAGGCAACGTGTAGTTTGTGGTTTGCACATGCACTTCCCCTTTAGGGTGCATTCACACGTCAGTATTTTTACCTTTCCAGATAAACGTTCCTGTTTTTTGCGTATCCGAAAATCTGGATGACATGAGGATGCTTTTAGCATGTCACCCGCATTTTTGACGGATCCATTGACTAGAATGGGATGACGGAACGCAAAATCGGACAAATAGTAGGACAGGGTATATTTTTTTTCCAGGATCCGAATAACGGAACCCACGGAACGGAACGGAATCACGGAATCGGAGAGCACCATGAGTGCTGTCCGATTATTTGCGGATTCCATTGAAAATGAATGGATCCGCATAACGTTCCGTTTTTAATCGGAACGGATGCGGAACACCAAAACGGACATGTGAATGGACCCTTAAGGTGTGCCTCCCTGCTGTTTGGTGAGCAAGGGGTTAATCTTCAGGCTAGTGGGGATTAAGGTGTTTCCTGGGAGTGGCCGCAAGCTTGATATAAACCTGTGGCTTGCTGGCTGAGGACAGTTGTACTACAGCCTTGTTTGGTGATGGAGCTCTGCTCCTTGCCTGGGTGTTTCTGCCCAGTCCTTGAGGGCCACCTTATTCAACATAAATTGTCCTCCCTTATGTACCCTCCATGTACCTTTACCCTCACTTGTTGTATGTGTGGTGTGGGTTTATGTTCTGGGTGTGTGTAGCGTTTTGTTGGTTGTTACATGTCTGGGCTGGGCTGTTGTTGGTGTTTGTCCCTACATGTATGTTTGACGTTTGCCCTGTATGTTGTAGCCTGTTTGCAGCGCTGCTTGGGGCTGCCATGCACTGTGTGAGCATGGGGGGCTCTGGCAGAGTTGGTATGCTGGATTCCTGTGTGGTTGTTTGTACTGTGACCTGCTGTGTGTTCAGGCTCCTGTACTGATGCACGGGTTCCAGTTGTGGAGGCTTCGGCAGGTAAGTGAGTTGTCTTGTTGTTCTTACCTGCCGCTCCTCTAGCTGTGTATGTTCTTCCCTTTTCCCTGCTTCTAGGCCTTTAGAGACTCCTGTTCCTCCGTGTTGTGGATGAACAGGTCGTCGCTCCCCTGCTCCTAAGTAAGGGATTTCCAGGGCGACTCAGGATAATGGGTTAGGAGTTAGGGAGATGATTAGGGACGCAATAGGAGGTGACCTGCTTTCCTTTTCCTTGCTTCCTGGCCTAGTTGCTACCCTTATCCTTTACATTGTACGGTGGGGGATTTTCCACCACTCCCCACCGTAACAAGCACCCCTCAATCAGTATTTGGCAGAAGCAGGTATATAGCACCCCTCAATCAGAATTTTGTGGAAGAAGGTATATTGCAGCCCTTTAGCAGTTTTTTGGGGGGCAACAGGTATATCACACCCGCTGCAATTAGTTACTCCAATAGCGTTTGTCCCTCTATCTAGCTGTGGTATCGCAGCAGAACCGCACACAACTGCTGCACAATACAAATACACTATAATATAATTTCTATGTTAGAAAGTATATTATAAGTATATCGCATATCACACCTATCGATAGCACACCTATACCAGTCCTTAAAATGACTTTTGTGGCCTTATTAGCTTGCGTTTGGTGTCCCTAACTATCCCTGCACCAAAATGCAACCTCTGGCAAAACATATAATGTAAAATGGCTGCCAGATCTTATTCTGTTATAGGGTTGGGGGGGTGTCCATGTGCTGAAATGTCTCAATTGGCTGTCCTGTCCCACTTGATGGATGTGTCATGGGTCAAAGTTCGGTGCTATGCAAAACAATATGGCACGTGCGAATATCGCCATATGTTTGCTTGTTCGGCGAATCACGAACAAGAAAAATTTGCCGCAAAACGACAGCCGGGCGAACCGCAAGGCCAACTCTATCTAAAATTAACATCCTCCATAATTCCAACCTATCACTCTCTCCTATCAGACTTTTCTTGAGCTGCACCTGCCCCCTGGAATGCACTGCCCCGACAATCAGGAAAATTTCCAACTTCCATAGCTTTAAACGTGCCTTATCATGTTCCTTAAATTGACTTTTCCACGTTTACCCCCCAACCCTTGTTCTTCAGAACCCAACACCATCATTTAACAGTAATCCCCACACTCAATTCACTAGCTCATACAGCTCCATTAGCACTACTCTATTTAGTACAAAGATTGCAAGACCACTTTAGAAAACAATCAATTTTACCTTTTGCGTCACCCCATCTCCTCATAGATTGTAAGCTGTTGCGAGCAGGGCCTTCACTCATAGTGTTTCAGTTGTATTTTAGCCTATAATTCTGTGGTGTCTATTTTGATTTGCACATGTATATAAATAAAGTTTTTATTTTATTAATATTATTGTATGTGGGAACAGATTACATGAGCCCTGTACTGTGAATGTGCCTGGCTGATATCATGAAAGGTGGAGGACTCCTGTAATAAGAGTTCTGCATTATATGCTCTTTTCAGTCAACCTTCAAACACATCACAACTGCATCGACACCAAAAGCTGTCAATTTAACGTGTGCATCTATCTTTCTTTTCATGTTCACCTCTACAGCATCATTATAGAAGTAATATATCCTTCCTGTATTTGATTTTCCCTTTCATTGAACGTTTCTACAATTATGCAGTTAAATAGAGGATAATAGACGAGGCCATTCAGCACATAGTTATCGGTATAGCTTTCATATATTTCTGATGTTCCCTTACATCATGGGTGTGGTATAGCTAGTTGAGTGGTTGAGGTCATACTTTGAGCCCTAGATGACATAAGAGTGATGTCATCACTTCATCTAATTTACTTCAGTTTGACAAAATGTTGCCTTGTTCAGTTGCTTTTAACACGGTCTTCTGTTGGGGTTGAAATACATACAGTAAACAATACACAGATACATTCATTTTGACAGTGTGATGCAATAAAATAATGTATGTCTAACAGACAGTGGGTGTGGACCCAATGTGCCAACTAAGGCTGAGTTCACATCAGCGTTCAGCTTTTCCGTTCTTCTGTTCCGTTATAGGAGCAGGAGAGAGAATGGAATGGAGGGAGTCGGCACATAACTGAGCCGAACGGAGCCTACGGACCCCATAGACTATAATGGGGTCCATTAGGTTTCTGCTCAGAGGAAGATTTTTGAAGAGGAGACAAAAAGTTGCGCGCGCAGGACTTTTGTCTCCACTTCACAAAGGCTGAACACTGATGTGAGCTCAACCTTACCAGTTTGACTTTGGATAAAATGTAAGTACGTTGTACTGGTGGTTTCCTGGTATTCACTCTTTAACCTCTATGCACAGAACTGAACTTTATTGCAGGGAATCAACCAGGCCACTACCTCCTGCAGTAATCCTGGTATCGTTGGCTGCTGACCCACAGGGGACAGAGACACTGATGCAAATCACCAAGGGAATAGGCAAAAGAGGTAGTCTGAATACATTCCAAGGTCTGGGCAAGCTGCGTACATGTGTAATCCAGATAACAATTCCAAGTTTAGGGCAGGCAGCAAGGAGCAGAAACAGAAGATAGACTACATGCGGTACACAGGTAGTCAGACAAGAGATCACACCTTCCCTGGTTACTAGACCCTAGAGATGGCCTTGCGGTTTGCCCGGCGGTCGTTTCGGGGCAAACTTTGCTCGTTCGCGGTTCGCCGAACATGCATTGTGCCGAACTTTGACCCATGACACATCCATCAGGTGGGACAGGACAGTCAATTGAGATGTTTCAGCACATGGACACACCCCCTACCCTATAAATAAATGTGATCTGGCCGCCAATTTACATTCAGTCTTTTGCCAGTGTAGGGAGAGGTTGCTGTGTGGAGCAGGGACAGACTGTTAGATACACCAAACGTTAGCTAATAGGGCCACAAAAGTCCTTTTAACCACCTCAGCTCCCCTAGCTTAAACCACCTTAATGACCAGACCACTTTTTACAATTCTGCACTACACTACTTTCACGGTTTATTGCTCGGTCATACAACTTACCACCCAAATGAATTTTACCTCCTTTTCTTCTCACTAATAGAGCTTTCATTTGGTGGTATTTCATTGCTGCTCACATTTTTACTTTTTTTGATATTAATCAAAATTGACAGAAATTTTTGCAAAAAAATTACATATTTCACTTTCTGTTGTAAAATTTTTCAAATAAAACTACATTTCTATATATATTTTTCTCTAAATTTATTGTTCTACAAAAAAATGCAATAAGTGTATATTTATTGGTTTGCGCAAAAGTTATAGCGTTTACAAACTATGGTACAAAAATGTGAATTTCCGCATTTCGAAGCAGCTCTGACTTTCTGAGCACCTGTCATGTTTCCTGAGGTTCTACAATGCCCAGACAGTAGAAACACCCCACAAATGACCCCATTTCGGAAAGTAGACACCCTAAGGTATTCGCTGATGGGCATAGTGAGTTCATGGAAGTTTTTATTTTTTGTCAGTTAGCGGGAAATGATTTATTATCATTTTTTTTCTTCCAAAGTCTCATATTCCACTTGTGACAAAAAATTTAATTTTACATGAACTCGCCATGCCCCTCACGAAATACCTTGGGGTGTCTTCTTCTTTTTTGCAGCCTAGGTGCACAAAGGGGCCCAAATTCCAATGAATATCTTTACGATTTCACAGGGCATTTTTTACGCATTTGGATTCTAAACTACTTCTCACGCTTTAGGGCCCCTAAAATGCCAGGGCAGTATAAATACCCCACAAGTGACCCCATTTTGGAAAGAAGACACCCCAAGGTATTCCGTGAGGGGCATGGCGAGTTCCTAGAATATAATTTTTTTTGGCACAAGTTAGCGGAAAATGATTTTTTATTTTTATTTTCTCTTACAAAGTCTCATATTCCACTAACTTGCGACAAAAAATAAAATTTCTACATTAACTTGCCATGCCCCTCACGAAATACTGGGGGGTGTCTTCTTTCCAAAATGGGGTCACTTGTGGGGTATTTATACTGCCCTGGCATTTTAGGGGACCTAAAGCGTGAGAAGTAGTTTGGAATCCAAATGCATAATAAATGCCCTGTGAAATCGTAAAGATACTCATTGGAATTTGGGTCCCTTTGCGCACCTAGGCTGCAAAAAAGTGTCACACATGTGGTATCGCCGTACTCAGGAGAAGTAGGGCAATGCGTTTTGGGGTGTATTTTTACATATACCCATGCTGGGTGAGATAAATATCTCTGTAAAAGACAACTTTTCCCATTTTTTTACACAAAGTTGTCATTTTACTGAGATATTTCTCTCAACCAGCATGGGTATATGTAAAAATACACCCCAAAATGCATTGACCTACTTCTCCTGAGTACGGCGATACCACATGTGACACTTTTTTGCAGCCTAGGTGCGCAAAGGGGCCCAAATTCCAAAGAGTACCTTTTAGGAGGGCATTTTTAGACATTTGGATTACAGACTTCTTCTCACGCTTTAGGGCCCCTAAAATGCTAGGGCAGTATAAATACCCCACATGTGACCCCACTTTGGAAAGAAGACACCCCAAGGTATTCCGTGAGGGGCATTGCGAGTTCATAGAAGATTTTTTTTTTGGCACAAATTAGCGGAAATAGATTTTATTAATTTTTTTCACAAAGTCTCCCTTTCTGCTAACTTGGGACAAAAAGTTCAATCTTTCATGGACTCAATATGCCCCTCAGTGAATACCTTGGGGTGTCTTCTTTCCAAAATGGGGTCATTTGTGGGGTGTTTGTACTGCCCTGGCATTTGACAGTCTCCACAATCATTACATGTTTGGCCAGCATTAGGAGTTTCTGCTATTCTCCTTATATTGAGCATACGGGTAATGAGATTTTTTTTTCCGTTCAGCCTCCGGGCTGAAAGAAAAAATGAACGGCACAGATTTCTTCATTCGCATCGATCAATGTGGATGAAAAAATCTCTGCCAAAAAAATGTGCAAAAAAAAAAAGGAGGGGAAAGGCGTCTGCCAGGTCATAGGAGCTTCGCCCAACATCCAAACCCACTCAGCCCGTATGCCCTGGCAAACCCGATTTCTCCATTCACATCAATCGATGTGGATGAATAAATCATTGCCGTAATTATTATTTTTTTTATATACAAAGTGTTTGCCAAAGCATATGAACACCGCCCCTCAGCTCATATGCCTCGGCAAACGTATCTTTTTTACTGCAGAGGAGAAATCTCGTCTTGCAGCGCCGCATACCCCGACTTTTGTGTAATCTGACAGCAGCACACTGCTTCTGTCAGAATGCACATCAGTGCTGCAGCTGGTTCATCGGTTGGTCCACCTGGAAGGTAAAAAAGCAAAACAAAAAAAAAAAAAACAGGCCACAACGCAATAAATTTATTAACATTAACTTTATATAACATTTGAAACAGAACATTAACTTTTATAAACTTTATTGAGCTTTTGAAACATTAACTTTTTTGGTTACCTGTGATTTTTTTATTTTTTTTGTGTTTTTACCTTTATAGGACAAACCTCTCCTTCCCCATGGGACAATGTGCAAAGCGCAAATCGCCCAGAGATGTGGCGAAGTACATTATGCACTTTGTCCCAGGTGAAAGGAGAGATTTGCAGCAGCTCTGTGTGAAAGGGCCCTAAGACCCCTGTGTGCCTGTCCTGTGTCACGCAATCCCTATACTAAGTGTACCTGTGTGTGGTACTTCCGGAAACACTCCCCTAAGCATAGGGCAGGGTGGTCAGGGCAGTCAGGACAGAAATAGCGGGTGTCACGCCTTATTCCACTCCTGCTACAGACACGACATCTTTTTCGGGGTGGCGCTTGGTTTGAGGTACCAGCAACGAAATTGGGGAAATGTTGCTCGTGTAGACGGCTCACTACACTGGTGGATGGGGCCACGGAACCTCCTGGATAGAGGAGGTTCTCGATGATCTCTTCCTGAAATTTGAGGAAGGATCCTGTTCTCCCAGCCTTACTGTAGAGAACAAAACTATTGTACATAGCCAATTGAATTAGGTATACAGACACCTTCTTATACCAGCGTCTGGTCCTGTGGGAGAGTAAATAGGGAGCCAACATCTGGTCATTGAAGTCCACCCTTCCCATGAGCAAATTATAGTTGTGGACACAGAGGGGCTTTTCAATGACTCCAGTTGCTCGTTCAATATGGATTGTCGTGTCTGCGTGAATGGAGGAGAGCATGTAAACATCACGCGTGTCTCCATTTCACCGCGAGCAGTTCTTCGTTACACAAGGCAGCCCTCTCCCCCCTTGCAAGATGGGTGGTAACGAGCCATTGGAAGAAGCCCCGGTGACTAGGTCGCGCGGTGCCACAGCAGCCAATCTGTTCTAGAAACAAATGCCTGAAAAGGGGCACACTTGTGTAGAAATTGTCCACATAAAGGTGGTACTCCTTGCCAAATAAAGGTGACACCAAGTCCCAGACTGTCTTCCCACTGCTCCCCAGGTAGTCAGGGCAACCGACCGGCTCCAGGGTCTGATCTTTACCCTCATAGACACTAAATTTGTGCGTATAGCCTGTGGCCCTTTCACGGAGCTTATACAATTTGACCCCATACCGGGCGCGCTTGCTTGGGATGTATTGTTTGAACGCAAAAACACAAATGCAATAGCGTAATAAGCCACTCACCACGTCAAGGTCGCCTCTATGAGTGGTCCCTAACACTAGTTCCTACCTGTTTATGGGCCATGATAGCCACACAATGTCCAGGGAGCGCAGGTACAGCATGCACGCCAGGCACACTCTGCTTTTAACCCCGTCCGGTGCAGTGACAGCTTTCATCGGATCCAGGGATGCAAGTACCAACATGCATGCTGAGCTCACTATATACTTCTCCTGGAGCCAAATGGCTACTGGTAGGCGCTGTAAAAGTAGACTCAGTTTTATACTGACTTTAAAACCAGCCTCCAGGGCAGACTAACTGGTCAGGTGTGCATGACTGCATGGAGATCGCCACGCCTCCAATATATACTACAAAGAAAAAATGTGGGGGATTCAGTCAGCATAACCCTGTATGCAGGTGCACATCACTATGGCGAAATACACATACAAACGCAAAAACACAAATGCAATAGCACTCTGCAACCAGCACTCTGCCCTGCCTCTATGCTGGATGTTGAATGAGGCATTGGTGTACATTTTGGCCAAAGCGTAATAAGCCACTCACCACGTCAAGGTCGCCTCTATGAGTGGTCCCATAGAGGCGACCTTGTCTTGGTGAGTGGCTTATTACGCTTTGGCCAAAATGTACACCAATGCCTCATTCAACATCCAGCATAGAGGCAGGGCAGAGTGCTGGTTGCAGAGTGCTATTGCATTTGTGTTTTTGCGTTTGTATATGTATTTCGCCATAGCGATGTGCACCTGCATACAGGGTTGTGCTGACTGAATCCCCCACATTTTTTCTATGTATTGTTTGAAGCCAAGGCGCCCGGTAAAATGTATCAGGGACTCGTCTATGCAGATGTTTTGCTCAGGGGTATACAAATTTGCAAATTTGGTGTTAAAGTGGTCTATGAGGGGCCGAATTTTGTAGAGCCAGTCAAAAGCTTGGTGGCCTCTGGGACGAGAGGTGCTGTTATCACTAAAGTGCAGGAAACGCAGGATGGTCTCAAATCGTGTCCTGGACATGGCAGCAGAGAACATGGGCATGTGATGAATTGGGTTTGTGGACCAATATGACCGCAATTCATGCTTTTTTGTCAGGCCCATGTTGAGGAGAAGGCCCAGAAAAGTTTTAAATTCGGAAACTTGGACGGGTTTCCACTGGAAAGACTGGGCATAAAAGCTTCCCGGGTTGGCGGCTATAAATTGAGTGGCATACCGGTTTGTTTCTGCCACAACTAAGTCTAAGAGCTCCGCAGGGTTTTCCAGCACCTCAGGGACTCTAGGGGCTCTACGGGCCTGTCTGTGCGGTGGCTGCGACGGGGGAACTACTGCACGTGCCACTGTACCAGCTTCAACTGCCCTTCTGGTGCTCGCCACTTCACCATGTTCTACGGCAGTGCTGGTACTAGGTCCAGGATGGGCTGCGCTGCTGGTGTATGCCTCACCACGTAATCCGACAGCACCAGCCCCACTCTGCTGCCCTTGAAGCGGATCCTGCGCAACCTGTGGTCTAGCAACACGGGGCCGGGTACGCCTGGTGCTATCAGGGACCTCAACCTCATCGTCCGAACTTTGGGTCAGACTGCCACTGCTTTTTACAGGTTCGTATTCTGACCCGCTGGATTCGCTAGATGAGGGTTCCCAGTTCTCATCCGACTGGGTCAGAAGCCTGTAGGCCTCTTCAGAAGAATACCCCTTACTTGCCATTTGGTCAACTAAATTTAGGGGGTATTCCCTGAGACTACCCAAGAAAAAAATCAAGCCTGTCTTACAAATGGGAGGCTAGCGAAGTACAGGAAGCCGCAGCGATTGATAAAAAATATCAAAACTGATTTTTTTATCGCCGCAGCGCTTGTGCAGTGATAAAAAAAAATAATTGTTTTGTCACTGCGGCAGGGCAGGCGTGGGTGATCGGGCAAATACTGCGTTTTGGGTGGAGGGCGAGCTAAGGTGACACTAATACTATTATAGATCTAACTGTGATCAGTTCTGATCACTTACAGATACTATAAAAGTACCAATGCTGATTAGCGATACGCTAATCAGCGAATCAGTGACTGCGGTGCGGTGGGCTGGGCGCTAACTGAAGCTAACTACCAAAGGGGCCTAAACTAATCTAAACCTAACAGTCAATACTGGTGGGGAAAAAAAAGTGACAGTTTACACTGATCACTTTTTTCCCTTTCACTAGTGATTGACAGGGGTGAACAAGGGGTTAATTGGGGTGATGGGGGGGGGGGGGGGGATCTGGGGATAAATGTGTTGTGCTTGGTGTGCTCACAGTGATATGTGCTCTCTGCTGGGACCAACCGACGAAAAGGACCCAGCAGAGAGCACAGAAGCCATTTAACACATTATATTTATAAATATAATGTGTTAAATGGCTTGTGATTCGATTTTTTAAAAGTCACCAACCTGCCAGCGATGATCATTGGCTGGCAGGCTGGTGACGAACTTCTCCTGTAACTTTTCCCGACCCGCACTGCGCATGTGCGGGCCGGCTATGCGCGTAATCTTGCGTCTCGCGAGATGATGCGCCGATGCGTCTAGGAGGAACAAACCGACCGTCCGCAGGACGCATCCCTGCGTTAGGCGGTCGGGAGGAGGTTAAGGACTGGTATAGTTGTGTGCGGTTCTGCTGCGATACCGCTTCTATACAGAGGGACAAATGCTACTGGAACAACTAATTTCAACTGGTGTGATATACCAGTTGCCCCCCAAAAAAACAGATTGAGGCAGGGATGTGATATACCTGTAATATAATTTATATAAAGTGCATTTGTATTGTGTAGCATTTGTGTGCGGTTCTGCTGAGATACCGCAGCTATACAGAGGGACAAACGCTATTGGAACAACTAATTGCAACTGTTGTGATATACCAGTTGCCCTCCCAAAAAACTGATTGAGGCAGGGGTGTGATATACCTATAATATAATTTATATATAGTGCATGTGCAGCATTTGTGTGCGGTTCTGCTGAGATACCGCAGCTATACAGAGGGACAAACGCTACTGGAACAACTAATTTCTACTTGTGTGACATAACAGTTGCCCCCCCAAAAAACTGATTGAGGCAGGGGTGTGATATACCTATAATATTATTTATATATGGTATACTGCATGGGCAGCATTTTTGTGCGGTTCTGCTGATATACCGCAGCTATACAGAGGGACAAACGCTACTGGAACAAGTAATTTCAACTGGTGTGATATACCAGTTGTTCCCCCCCAAAAAAAAAAAAATGATTGAGGCAGGGGTGTGATATACCTATAATATAATTTCTACATAGTGCCTTTGTATTGTGCAGCATTTCTGTGCAGTTCTGCTGAGATACCAGAGCTATACAGAGGGACAAACGCTATTGGAACAACTAATTGCAACTGGTGTGATATACCAGTTGCCTCCCAAAAAACTGATTGAGGCAGGGGTGTGATATACCTATAATATAATTTATACACTGCTCAAAAAAATAAAGGTAACACAAAAATAACAAATCCTAGATCTGAATTAATTAAATGTTCTTCTGAAATACTTTGTTCTTTACATAGTTGAATGTGCTGACAACAAAATCACACAAAAATAAAAAAATGGAAATCAAATTTTTCAACCCATGGAGGTCTGGAGTCACACTCAAAATTAAAGTGGAAAAACACACTACAGGCTGATCCAACTTTGATGTAATGTCCTTAAAACAAGTCAAAATGAGGCTTAGTAGTGTGTGTTGCCTCCACGTGCCTGTATGACCTCCCTACAACGCCTGTGCATGCTCCTGATGAGGTGGCGGACGGTCTCCTGAGGGATCTCCTCCCAGACCTGGACTAAAGCATCTGCCAACTCCTGGACAGTCTGTGGTGCAACGTGACGTTGGTGGATAGAGCGAGACATGATGTCCCAGATGTGCTCAATTGGATTCAGGTCTGGGGAACGGGCGGGCCAGTCCATAGCATCAATGCCTTCATCTTGCAGGAACTGCTGACACACTCCAGCCACATGAGGTCTAGCATTGTCTTGCATTAGGAGGAACCCAGGGCCAACCGCACCAGCATATGGTCTTCACAAGGGGTCTGAGGATCTCATCTCGGTACCTAATGGCAGTCAGGCTACCTCTGGCGAGCACATGGAGGGCTGTGCGGCCCTCCAAAGAAATGCCACCCCACACCATTACTGACGCAATGCCAAACCGGTCATGCTGGAGGATGTTGCAGGCAGCAGAACGTTCTCCATGGGGTCTCAAGACTCTGTCACGTCTGTCACATGTTCTCAGTGTGAACCTGCTTTAATCTGTGAAGAGCACAGGGCGCCAGTGGCGAATTTGCCAATGTTGGTGTTCTCTGGCAAATGCCAAACGTCCTGCATGGTGTTGGGCTGTAAGCACAACCCCCACCTGTGGACGTCGGGCCCTCATAGAGTCTGTTTCTGACCGTTTGAGCAGACACATGCAAAAACGGAACAGATCAGGAAAGAAACAACGGATGTGTGAATGGACCCTAATTGGGGGTGTCTTGCTAATTGCCTATAATTTCCACCTGTTATCTATCCCATTTGCACAACAGCATGTGAAATTGATTGTCACTCAGTGTTGCTTCCTAAGTGGACAGTTTGATTTCACAGAAGTGTGATTGACTTGGAGTTACATTGTGTTGTTTAAGTGTTCCCTTTATTTTTTTGAGCAGTGTATATAATGCATGTGCAGCATTTGTGGGGGGTTCTGCTGAGATACCGCAGCTATACAGATGGACAAAAGCTACTGGAACAACTAATTTCAACTGGTGTAATATACCAGTTGCCCCCCCAAAAAACTGATTGAGGCAGGGGTGTGATACATCTATAATATATTTTCTATATAGTGCATTTGTATTGTGCACCATTTGTGTGCGCTTCTGCTGAGATACTGCAGCTATACAGAGGGACAAACGCTATTGGAACAACTAATTGCAACTGGTGTGATACACCTGTTGTTGCCTCAAAATAAGCTGATTAAGGGGTTTGATATACCTACTTCCAGCAAATACTCTTTAAGGGGTTCTATATGCCTGCTTCCAAAAATACTGCTCTTCTATAGGGACTTTGTCACAGGGTCATTTTGAAAATGACACGCAGTGGAAGAAGCAGGCCATTCCGCAGGTGTGGTAGGAGGTCGGGCAGGTGCAGCAGGCCAGAGCCTAAGTGGGAAGTTAGAGAAGGTGCGTGCGATTACATCAAAGGATGCACCAGAGTTGGTTAAGAGGTCACTCAGCCTTCTGCTTCTGCACCCTTCTCATCCTCTGTATCAGCACCCTCCTCACTCTCTGCTGTGTGCACCCCCAAAGACCACCATAGCCCCTCCACTCGAGTCAAAGGAATTATTTTCCCATCAATTTCCAGACCTTACCTTTCTTGGCATTGGATGAGGAAGAGGAGGTAGAAACTGCCGCCACCCAGCGGTCTGACGACAGTACCCAGATCCTCCCAAGGAGGGTGGTCCCCGCTGTTGCTGACTACTCCGAGATCTCTAATGTCAGTGTTGGTGAAGGTGACAATGATGACGTTTCGATGGACGTCACGTGGGTGGCCATAAGAGAGGAAGAGGAGCTACTCTGTCCTTCTCCCATACCATGTAGATTGTAAGCCCTCACGGGCAGGGCCCTCTCTCCTTCTGTACCAGTTTGTAACTCGTCTTGTTTATGATTAGTGCAATTGTCTGTATTATGTATGTATACCTCTTCTCATATGTACAGCGCTATGGAATGAATAGCACTTTAATAATAAATAATAATAATAATAATAATAAAGAGGAGGGGAGTTCAGAGGGAGAGACAGAGCAGCAGATAGGGAGGAGATGGAGGAGAAGCAGGCAGAACTCGCAGTGCACAGGAGGCAAAAAGCAGACAGTAAATGTATCTGGAGTGAGCCTTCCACCATACATGGTCACATCTGGCGCTCCCAGGACAGCTGTTATGCCTGGAAGCCAAGAGCCACACCGGTCCTGCACTCCTTTCAGCTCTGCGGTCACAGGCTGATTAGTGGCTAACCCCGCTCAATTTGACAGTTGGTAAAGTGGTGTGCGACAACGGTGCCAATCTGCTGAGCGCGCTGAAACAGGGCAAAATTACACATGTGCCGTGCATGATGCACGTCATTAACTTAGTCGTGTAGCAGTTCGTTGCCAATTACCCCGGTGTCCAGGACGTCTTGCGGCAGGCCAGAAAAATCTCTGGCCATTATAGAAGATCTTACATTGCCATGGCTCGCCTTGCTGACTTTCAGCTGCGACACGACTTGCCCGTCAGACATCTGATTTGTGACTGACCGACGCGCTGGAACTCCACCTTGTATATGCTTGATAGGCTGCTCCAGCAGAAATGTGCCGTTATCAACTACCTGTATGAACTCTGCTGCAGGACAGATTCTGGGGAGCTTGTTTTTTTTTCACCGCGCTAGTGGCTGCACATGCCCGACGCATGCAGACTTCTGCGACCATTTGATGAGATCACCAAATTGGTCAGTCGCAGCCAGGGCGCCATCAGTGACATCGTACCGTACGCCTTCTTTCTAAAGCGCGCATTGCGTCATGTCATTGATTAAGCCATCGAGGAGCAGGAGCATGTAGATGAGGAAGTCGCAATGCTGAATGAATTCCCAGGGGGGGGCTACTCCATCTGAGACAAGTCAGCAGGAGTCTGAAGAGGAGTCAGAGGAGGATGGTGCCTCGAGGGAGAAGGAGGAGCAAGAAGAGCAGGCTTTAAACTTTTCTGGGATCCCTGGTGTTGTCCGTGGAAGGGGGAGGAGACCAAGGACGACATTCTCCTGGGCGATGAGCAGGAGTCAGGGCGCTCCACCACTTGCAATTTAGTGCAAATGGGGACCTTCATGCTCCAGTGTTTGAAGAGGGACCCCTGTATAAAAAGCATAAAGGGCAAGGACCAATGCTGGGTGGCAACATACTTAGACCCCCGGTACAAACACAAAATGGCAGACATGTTTCCAGCATTACAGAGGGCTGTCAGAATGCAGCATTTCCAGGCCTTGCTTTGAGAAATGCTGCATTCTGCTGTTGCGGGTGATGGCAGAGGAATTTCCACCCACAGAGAAACAGTTGCGAATACCAATCCTACAGCGCATTCAAGAAGAGGGCGTTTTGAAGATGTGTTGGTCACTCGGATATGAGATCATTCTTGAAGCCAACCCATTGACAGCCGCCCTCCAGATCCAGCCTCAGGGAACGCCTACCGACAGGTGTCCGACTACATTGGGTTAACGGCTGATGTGGACGTTCTGAGAAGCGAGGAACCCCTTGACTACTGGGTGTGCAGGCTTGACCTGTGGCCAGAGCTGGCACAACTTGCCATGGAATTCTTGGCTTGCCCCTCGTCGAGTGTCCTGTCCGAAAGGATGTTCAGCGCAGCAGGGGGGGATCGTGACTGATAAGCGCACTCGCCTAGCACACGACAGTGCATGAGGCATGGATCTCGAGGAATTCAACACCTGTGATGACCACGTTTAATTGAATTTCCTCATGCCAGCCCACATATATCTGCCACCACCCAGAACAAATAATGGTCCCTGTCTTATGTAAAAACAGCGGCATAAAAGGTCTTTTCTGTCCGGTGAATGCCGGGGGGAGGGGGGATTTCGTTGGCCATGTTTTTCAACCAATTTTATATTTTTTGTTCTTTTAAACATATGTATCTAACATTTATTTGTACTGGCCTGCAGTTAAATTCATATCCAATGACCGTCTAATATACCTCCAGCCACATTATCAATTGTTCTTTTCTGTACGGTGAATTAATAATCTTTGAGACCTGTAGTCCACTGGCCTGCAGTAAAATTGATATACATTGACCATCTAATTTTACCTCCAGCCACTTAATCACTTGATCTTTTCTGTACAGTGAATGCCTAATTGTTGGGGCCTCGGAGGTATTCAACACCTGTGACGATCACGTATTATCGAATTTCACCTATTATCATTTGGGGTTTATTCAAGAAGAGGGATTTCGTTAGCCATGTTTTTAATAAAATGTTATATTTTTAGTTCTTTTAAACATATGTATCTGACATTTATTTGTACTGGTCTGCAGTAAAATTGATATCAAATGACCGTCTAATATACCTCCAGCCACATAATCACTTGATGTTTTCTGTCCGGTGAATGTCTAATGTTTGGGGCCTGTACTCCCGTGGCCTATAACAAAATTTTTCTAGGCTCCAGCAGCCCACATTTTTGACAGTTTCGCTTTAAGATGCATAAAAATGGCCCCTGATTAAAATACATATTTTTAGTGGGCATTTTTGCCATTGATCACCCTCTGGTATGTCACTGTTCATGTTGTAGGACGATTTGTGCACTTCTTGTAAGTATTTGGTGGCTGCAATAATGACCTGAAGGTTTTTCCGGTTCGCCTGCCATTAAAGCAAATGGGGCCCTCCGCGAAGTTGCGGTTCGCGAATATTTGATCGTATTTGCGAATTGTCCCGGCCGATGTTCTTTCATCACTACTAGACATTACTAAACCCAAAGCTCAGGCCAGGAGGTAAAACCATAGCCCAGCTAAAGAGGAAGACTGATCAGCACCTTAGCAGCAGGATAGGGATCAAGGATTAACTTTCGCAGCGCTGCAAGGATGTTCACTGAACACTGGTCCCAATACACACAGGGAGAGAGGAGCAAGACCTGCTCCTGCCTGGAACAGCATAGTTTGTCAGCTTAAAAGTATGCTATGTTACTGCATGGATGAATTTGTCGTTAGGTGACCCTGGTCCTTCAGGTTATGGAACCCTTAACATTTGTTGGTGTGTGCTGCACAAGTAATTTGCAATACTAACATTCAAATTAGCATTGCTGTTATGTATAGGGTATAGAGTTGGTCTGGGCTGAAAAACCTCTCCGCCTTGTAAAAAGATACCAGTATTATAAATGGCACATAACAAGGTGGGCTTTGTTTTGTATTGGGGCCCAGGGTTTTAATTGTGAACAGAGATTCTCACCTGAAGGTGTTTGCATTTTGGGTTTAACATCATAGCTGATCAGAGGATAGCAGGAGCAATATTGGGGGCAGCAACATAACAGGTTAGCTGTCGATGGTGGGAGACAGATGGAAAGTAAAGCCACTTTTACATGGGCCATGTACTGGGAGAATTATCAGGGATGAGCACTGGTATGAATGCTCATTCCTGATAACTAGCCCATGTAAAGGTGCTGCTGATCACCCAATAAAAAAATGATAGTTCATTATCTGATTGCACGCCCCACAGGAAATCCTTATTTGTTGGCAGCACATCACCCTGTGTAAACCGTACGCTGATGTACGTTCATAGTAACAGTCGTTCAGCCCTATGCAGCTAACAAGCCGGCAGTGACCTGGAACAAATTTTATCTTACACGCCCTAAAATAAAGCAATGACTACAATCAAATATATAATCCGACCAAGGACAACATCTGCATGGCGTTTGTATGTTCTCCCTGTGTTTGAATGGGTACTTCGGTTTCCTCCCACACTCCAAAGACATACTGATAAGGAACTTAGATTGTAAGCCCCATTGGGGATAGCATGATACTAATTAGAGATAGCGAATCGAATCAGACGAAGTGGAATTCGATCCGAATTTCTGTAAAAATTCGATTCGCAACGAATGCGAATTTCCTTGCGCTTCGTGGTAACGAATCGCAATTTTTCCTAAAATGGTGGCTACACGTGTAAGGACTGAGGATATGGGGCAAGGGGAAGGCGGGATCACCCAGATTGACATGCATGCATGTAGCCAATCAGCAGCCAGCCCTGTGATGTCACAGCCCTATAAATACGGCAGCCATTTTAGATTCTTCCATTTTCCAGCATTCTGACTGCAGGGACAGAGGTGAGAAGGCGCTAGGGACAGCAATAGGAAAAACCTAATTGCAAACAAAGAAACTGAAAAAACGATGTAGAAGTGCAGGGAAAGGATGGGGAGGAATTACAGCATCTTAGTGCAGGGAGAGACATCAGAAGGCACTAGGGACAGTGCTGGAAAAGCAATTTACAAGTGCAGAAAAAGATTATTTGGTGATCCAAATAACCATTATACAGCTATGTCATTCCAGGAATTTGTTCTTGGGGTGCAAGTACTATGTTGAAAAGCCTTTAGTGGCTTACTGTATATCTGTTGAAAAATAAAAATATATATGCAGTTCACTTCTGCAGTTATACAGTATGTGGTGAACGCATCTAGTGGCGTATTTCATTACAAAAAGAAAAATATATATGCAGTTTACTGTTGAAGTTATTTGCGGTGAAAGCGTTTAGTAATGTATTTCAGTATTAAAAGAAAAATATATACGCAGTTCACTGTTGCTGTCACGAGAGGCAGACGGCGGGCGTCTTGTTCCCTGCGCCGCCGTCGGCCCCCAATCTCACGGCAGCCAGGACATTCATGTCTCTTGGCTGCGCTCTCCTGTCTGCGGCGTCCCGGTTGCCATGGTGACGGGGGAGCCCGTCGACATGGGGACCAGCTGGGGCTGAGCGCCGAGCTAGGCACTCGCCACTCGGCTACTGTCAGGGAGGAGGGATCAACCCCTGACGAAGCCTAAGGCGAAACCCGGGTCGGGTGTGATTTTATGAAATGTCTTTTATCACATGGACTTTGTAAGTACAATAAATTGGATACTTACTTTTACCACTTGGGTATTGCGCTATGTGTCTCTTTGTCTTGTGAAGGAATTGGTGCCGTACATTGAAGTTTTCGGTTGGTATCAAGACACTGCAGGAGACGTCCATAGGAGTGGATTTATAACAGCTGCCTGCTGGAGCGTGTGTTGAAGTCTGCATTGTGTCTATTACTGCTGGTATCAGCGCGGTCCTTGCAACTACTTGTGGATTTGACTGTTTTAAGGAAACTGAACCTACTCCTGGATAAGGGTTCCGCTGCTTATTTGTGACTGTGCATCTAGCCCCCCCTTTTTTTCTATTAGGAGGGATCATGTGGTGCTGGCCATGTCACATGACCCTTCCCTCCACTATTTAAACAGGCAACCTGCTGGCCACAGGTTGCCTGTGATTATAGTCCCTTAGGCTGTGTATGATTATTGTTATAAAGCTGACCTCTGGAATTGACCCTTGATCTGCTTTCTGACACCTCTTCTGCCTGCTCCCTGTACCTTGACGCTACCTCTCGGATTTTGACCTCGGCTTGCTTTAGGATTTTGTCTTTCTCTCTTCCCTGGTACTGACGTGACCTCCCGGATTTGACCTCGGCTTGCTTTCGGATCTGTCTCCGTCTCCTCCCTAGTTCTGACGTGACCTCCTGGACTGACCTTGGTTAGTTGACCCCCCTCGCCCTTCCGTTTTTGGTGGTGCCTTGCTTGTTCCACCTCTCTGTCCGCTTGAGTGCTACCTCTCTTTGGCTGTCCGCTTCCCTGCTGTCTCTATCTCTCTGCTTGCACTTACACAGGTCAGGGACTGTCGCCCAGTTGCGCCCCATCACCTAGGGCTGGTGGTGCAAGTAGGCAGGAACAGGGGACTGGGTGGCAGCTCAGGGGGTGCACCTCCGCTCTATCTTGATACCCGTGACGCTACCCCGTGACAGAATCACAGGCCCTAATATAGCATGAACCCTCTACAGAGCCTCACCGAACATGTGCAGGGTCTTGCTCAAATAGTACAGGAACTTGGGGAGAGACTACAGGTTCAGGAGACCGTCCGAACTCCCCCCATTCTTGCTCCCGCCACCATTTAGGTGGACCACACATTAAATTAACCGATCAGTTTTTGGGTGACCGCCAAAGTTTTTTAGCTTTCAAGGAAAGCTGTAGACTTTATTTTCGACTACGTCCTCACTCCTCCGGTCCTGATCCACAGAGGGTTGGTATTATCATCTCCCTGCTTCAAGAAGACCCCCAGGAATGGGCCTTTTCTTTGCCACCTGATTCCCATTGTCTTAATTCTGTGGACCTCTTTTTCCAGGCATTAGGGGTTCTTTATGATGAACCTGACTGAGCCTCTGTGGCAGAATCCAATCTTAAGGCCCTCACTCAGGGGAATCGTCCCGTGGAGGATTATTGTACACAGTTCCACAAGTGGTGCGTTCCCTCGGGTTGGAACGAACCAGCGCTCAAATGTCAATTTAGGTCAGGCTTGACTGAGAAGTTAAAAGACATGTTGGTTTGTTATCCCTGTCCTGACTCTTTAGAGGAGACCATGACGCTAGCCATCAGACTAGATAGACGGATCAGAGAGAGACAGCGAGAGCATTTGTTTTCTCCTCATACCCTTCTTCAACCTGAGGTTTCCCCCATTGAACCCAAGATGGAGGCCCACTCAGACGAGCCCATGCAACTCGGGATGACGCGAAGAGAACTCCACTGGATCCGTCAGTGTCTAAAGCTCCTCCTTCTGGAAAGTCATCCAAGTCTGAAGGATCCAAGGACAAGGTACTCCCAGAGCTGGCAAGAAGTAAATTATTGCTGCCGATTTCTATTGCCTTTGGAGTCTTAAAGGGGTCAGGAAATGCCTTTGTGGATTCAGGGTCAGCTTTTAGTTTTATTGATTGCAAATTTGTTGAACAGATGGGAATTTCTATACTAGAATTGTCCACCCCGATCCAGGTAGTCGCCATCGATTCTACCCCCCTGCTAGGGGGCACGGTAAAACTCTGTACTTCGGAGGTTGCCCTGTCTGTGGGGGTCTGCCACTCAGAGAAATGCTCTTTCTTTGTTTTAGAGAATCTTCCTGTTCAGGTAGTCCTTGGTATGCCCTGGCTTCAGCAACACAATCCGGTCATTAACTGGAGTTTGGGCGAGTTAGAGAGATGGGGCCTAACTGTAGTTCTTGCTTAACCGTAGTTCAAGCTGGGGTTTCATCAGATATTATTCCTCATTTTATTTCTGATCATTCAGATGTTTTTTCCACCACTGAGACAGATACTCTCCCTCCCCATAGGTCTTATGACTGTGTTATCGACTTGGTACCTGAGTCCAAATTTCCTAAAGGACATATTTATAATCTTTCCGGTCCTGAGCGCAAGGCCATGAAAGACTATATCCAGGAGAGTCTCAAGAAGGGACATATTAGGCCCTCCACCTCTCCCCTGGGAGCAGGATTCTTTTTCATTAAAAAGAAGGATGGTGGTCTCAGGCCCTGCATTGACTATAGAAATTTGAATAAAATCACTATTAGGAATCAGTATTCCATCCCGTTGATTCCTGATTTGTTTAACCAGATTTTGGGTGCTTCGTGGTTTCCTAAATTTGATTTGAAAGGAGCTTATAACCTAGTTCGTATTAAGGAGGGAGATGAGTGGAAAACTGCTTTTAATACTCCAGAGGGACACTGTGAGTATCTTGTTATGCCATTTAGTCTTTGCAATGCCCCAGAATTTAATGAATGATATTTTTAGAGAACTTATCGGCAAAGTTATCTCGATGATATTCTTGTCTTTTCACCTGACTGGGATTCTCATGTGTCTCACATCAGATTGGTTCTTAAAATCCTCAGGGAGAATCATCTGTCTGCTAAATTAGAGAAATGTGTGTTTGGAGTTCAAGAGATCCCCTTTTTTAGGCTATATTCTTACTCCTCATTCATTTAAAATGGATCCCAGTAAGGTTCAGGCTATCCAAGACTGGGTAAGACCATCCTCCTTAAAGGCACTCCAATGCTTTTTAGGATTTGCCAATTTTTACCGTAAATTCATAAAGAATTTTTCTGTTATTGCCAAGCCCCTTACTGATTTAACTAAAAAAGGTTCTGATCTGGTTAACTGGTCGTTGGAGGCCTGTCGGGCCTTTGACACCCTTAAAAATTGTTTTTAAATCGCTCCAGTCTTGGTTCATCCCGATACCGAGGAACCTTTTGTGGTGGAGGTTGATGCCTCAGAAGATGGTGTGGGGGCCATCCTTTCTCAGGGGTCTTCTAACCTCACTAATTTAAGGCCATGCGCCTTCTTCTCTTGTAAGTTCTCTCCTCTGGAGAGAAATTACGATATTGGAAACCGCGAATTACTGGCCATAAAATGGGCATTTGAGGAATGGAGGCATTTTTTAGAAGGAGCTAGACACCGTATTACTGTCCTCACCGATCATAAGAACTTAGTGTTTCTTGAGGCGGCCAAATGCCTTA
Organism: Bufo bufo; assembly: GCF_905171765.1. Taxonomy (NCBI): domain Eukaryota; kingdom Metazoa; phylum Chordata; class Amphibia; order Anura; family Bufonidae; genus Bufo; species Bufo bufo. The sequence goes on from NC_053396.1 coordinate 88,465,656, forward strand.
ATCCTAGACAAGCCAGATGGGCCCTGTTTTTTACTCGTTTAAATTTTTCTGTTACTTTCAGACCAGGAAGTAAAAATTGGCCGCAATCTGGTTGGTTATTCCCCCTGGTACAAAAGTTTAACGTGCACATTATGTTTAGGAGCCGAGGGACGGGAGGGACGCAGGGAGGGGGGCGGGGTTTGGCCGCAATCTGATTGGTTATTTTCCCTGGGGTACCATAGTTTAACGTGCACATTATGTGAAGGAGCCGAGGGAGGGGAGGGATGCAGGGAGGTGGGCGGGGTTCGGCCGCAATCTGATTGGTACCCCAGGGGGAATAACCAAAGTTTTACAGCTACCATTTCAAATGTATAAACAATAAACCAGTGCAATTGTTGTTCAAATGATGTTTATTAATACATAAAAAATAAAAACATGTTACATTTGGTAAAAATAATATGGAATACTCCATACATAAAAATCTTTATTCCCTAAACAAAGAGGCTTCTTGTCCCATTTATCAACAAGGATAAGTTCCGTTTGTCAACTTAAAAAAAAAAAGAGGTTTCTGTATTTAAAGTGCGTAAAGGCAAAACCCAAAAAGGGTTCATATGTTTCAGTTCATAAGTTAGCCACATGTGACTCAGTTGTCAATTTTTTTTTAAGTTTGAGAATACCCACTCCCTGGCCTCTTCCAATAGCAATCTCAGTGGAAGTATTCTGCAAGCTGCAGTGCAGTAGATGCTCCACATGGCTGTTTCTTCCCTCCCTCGTGGACTTCTTTTTGACGTTCCATGGTGCTGTGTCCCCCGAAGCATCCTACAAGAAATGCCTTTTATAGGTAAGTTTAAAAATACATTTTTAATAACCACACCAGGAATTAAGGCAGCTAACCACTTTAATTTCCTGTCTGAAGCCTCTGAATTTTCGGCCAAGTGTACAATCCACAGGCCATGGAAAAAAAAAAGAATACCGTTACAGTCACCCTTGACCAGTACCAAAGTATTTGAACTTCAGAAAAAAAATACATAAAAAAAAGTTGCAAAGGGATAATAGACGATCGGACAATTAAATACAAAATCTATACTATAATATATATATGTGAATATTTTACATGTACCCCTTCATCTCCCTCCTCCACCGCAGGGCGCAGTGCTTGTCACCGTTGACCCAAAAAGAAAAAAAAAGCACATTGTTAGAGAATCCGGTGGCTACTTGTATTCACACGGTATCAATTGCTGTAAAAGGAGCTTACAGGTTGTGAAAAGCACATTAACAATTAATACTCTACCTTTTGCGTAAGTATCTTGCATGGGACCCTTTATCTCCCTCCTCGGCCGCAGGATGCAGTGCTCGTCACCGTTGACCCAAAAAGAAAAAAAAAAGCACATTGTTAGAGAATCCGGTGGCTACTTGTATTCACATGTAATCGATGGCTGTAAAAGGAGCTTACAGGTTGTGCTCATCACCGTTGACCCAAAACGGGACAAACAGAAGGGCCACCCGGATGCGACTCACGCCCCACCTACAAAAATTTCACAACACAATGGATGTTATGGTGCTGCCTGTTAAATTGTCCTGTAATAAGGTTATTTCCACATGTAGTGTTTTTGCAGAGAATTATTACTAGAACTATTATATTTGTGAACATTGACTTGGAATAAAAATTTTCACAACAAAGCTTAGAACAATGGTGTGATATACCATACCTTTGTACTGTAGTAGGGCACAAGCTATTTCCATTCGTGCAGCCCTTATATATTCCTGAGATGTCTTGACTTCAGAGATTGTTCGTGTATGGAGGAACTCCTTTGCAAACTGTAAAAAAAGAATGAACATTAGTAACCCCAGTTTACATTTGTTAGCACTGGCTTTTTTATTGTGTTTGAAAACTTCTTACCATCAAAATTAAAACACCACAGCTACTGGAATCCTGCTGGTTGCTATGAATCATGAACCACGTGCTCCAGTGTGCTGCTAGTTCCTCCGTCTTGTACATCCTCAGGAAAATACTATAAAAAAATAAATAATTTTAAATTGATAAGTAACGACACAAAATTAAAGAAGTTTTAAATAGTAGCTTGAGCTACATTACAAGTGTTTAAAGAAAAAAAACGTACTTCAAGTCCAGCTGCACTTTTGAAACACAGCTGTTTTCGTTTCCCATGGGATCCATCAATGCAAGGACCTTCTGGTACACGATGACAACCTAGTAAAGAAATTAAGAAATATACAAAGTTAGTTTGATGACATTTATATTTTTTAGAAATATAACACTGGAATGCAAAAGTAGACATACATTGTAATCAATTCACTTCACAACACAAGAAAGTATCATTTATAATCTATGCATTTAAAAATTAGTGGGCCATTTAGAAAGATTAGAGCAGTGTGGACGGAAACAGTGGATTATGCATCATTGTAATAGAATAAACGGTATACCTTCTTTTGCAAAACTGTGTCTACCAAAAATGAATACAGCAGTGTCATTGGGTTGTACTTACATACATCAATATATCTATCTTAATTACATTACCTAAAATAGTATAGGAGTACACCATAAAAAATATAAATACAATTATAAAAATTATAAATACCAACAAAATCCAGTGCCCTCCTATGTTCACAGGACATATCCAAACATCTTCAACAGGAAACTTTATTTGAAGAAAATGTAGAAACCCAAATAGCTAAATCAATGTATGTAATTAAAAGAAACTTAAAACTGAAATTATACATTATACATATATATATATATATATATATATATATATATATATATATATATATACAGTCCTGATCAAAAGTTTAAGACCACTTGAAAAATGGCAAAAAATCATATTTAGCATGGCTGGATCTTAACAAGGTTCCAAGGAGAGCTTCAACATGCAACAAGAAGAAATGGGAGTGAGACAAAACATTTTTTGAGCATTCAAATTAATGAAAACAACGAATAAACTGAAACAGGCTGTTTTTCAGCTGATCAAAAGTTTAGGACCACACCTCCAAAAAAAAATGAAACCCCCCAAAACAGAAATCCAACTTCCAAAGATGAACTCAGTAATGAGTAGCTCCGCCGTTATTGTTTATCACTTCAAAAATTTGTTTCGGCATGCTTGATGCAAGCGTTTCCATGAGGTGAGTGGGAACATTTCTCCAAGTGGTGAAGACGGCCGCAAGAAGGCCATCTACTGTCTGGAACTGTTTTTGTAAACTTCCCTTGCCATCCATCCCTAAAGGTTCTCAATTGGATTTAGATCAGGGGAACATGCAGAATGGGCCAAAAGAGTGATGTTATTCTCCTGGAAGTAGTCCCTTGTCCTGTGGGCATTGTGTACTGTAGCGTTGTCCTGTTGAAAACCCCAGTCGTTACCAAGCAGACGGAACCCTCAGTCATGAGGAATGCTCTCTGCAACATCTGGACATAGCCAGCGGCCGTTTGACGCCCCTGCACTTCCTCAAGCCCCATTGTTCCACTGAAGGAAAAAGCACCCCAGACCATTATGGCACCCCCTCCACTGTGGCACGTAGAAAACATCTCAGGTGGGATCTGCTTGTCATGCCAGTAACGTTGGAAACCATCAGGACCATCAAGGTTAAATTTTTCTTCCACCTTTGAATGTACCATGTTTGGTGCTCTCTTGCAAAGTCCAAACGAGCAGTTCTGTGGCGTTCAAGGAGACGAGGTCTTTGAAGACGTTTTTTGTTTTTGAAGCCCTTCAGTCTCAGATGCCGTCTGATGGTTATGGGACTGCAGTCAGCACCAGTAAGGGCCTTAATTTGGGTCGAGGATCGTCCAGTGTCTTGACGGACAGCCAATTGGATCCTCCGGCTCAGTGCTGATTACATTTTTTTGGGTCTTCCACTTGACTTTTTGTTCCATAACCCTCAGGATCATTTAAGAAATTCCAAATGACTGTCTTACTGCATCCCACCTCAGCAGCGATGGCGTGCTGTGAGAGACCCTGCTTATGCAGTTCAACAACCCGACCACGTTAAAAAAGGGAGAGTTTTTTTGCCTTTGCCATCACAACGTGTGACTACCTGACAGAAAATGACAATGAATCCACATCTTTGCACAGATTTGGCCTTTTGAAGGCATGTGGTCGTAAACTTTTGATCAGCTGAAAAACAGCCTGTTTCAGTTTATTCATTGTTTTCATTAAATTGAATGCTCAAAAAATGTTTTGTCTCACTCTCATTTCTTCTTGTTGCATGTTGAAGCTCTACTTGGAACCTTGTTAAGATCCAGCCATGCTAAATATGATTTTTTGCCATTTTTCAAGTGGTCTTAAACTTTTGATCAGGACTTTATATATATTGTAGTAGTAAGAAGATTGCAGCACACAGTTTTTCTTGTTGCTTTTAAGTTTTAATTTAACATTTTTGTCATCACATAATTAGCGTTCCAGTGCAATTTTCCACAGCTATATGCATAGAAGAGAATGACCAGACGTTTCGGCCTTTCACGGCCTTCCTCAGTGGTCTTAAATCTATAAAGACAACATATATTTGTATGAATTATATGATATATGCATTAGGATCATGATTAGATGAGGACGATGCTAGAGAAAATCTTTGGTATATATACATTGAACATAAGGAAAGAAATTATTTACAGAGAACATAGAATAAAAACAATTGACGGTTTGTTGCCATCTGGGAGTGAACATGATTTTATCAGCGATTATGTTTGGAATCAATAGAATTTAGTATGCTGCTATAGGTAGATGGATAAATGTATGTGGTACATTACAGTGTCATGGTCGCACTAGGTGGAAGTGGGGGTATTGTCCAAGACAGGACACACTCGCACAAGTTATCAAGAACTGAGCATAGATGATCCACCAGGTAGGTCAGGGGATCATGTGGAGTGCCTATCCATATATATGTATATGGAGTCAGTGCAATGTGTCCTGATTTGGGCAGTCCCCTGAGTGCAAGTAATACAAGCCATTATGAGGAAACAATTCAACAGTAATTATAGCTGCCGGGTATAGAGAGGACTCCTGTGGTTACCTTGGATGCTGTGTAGTGAGGCACTTGCGCTGGATGCACTGGACAGGCGCTCGCTTGGCACCTTTTAAAGTAGCGAGGAACGCCACTGTGTACTGGGTCATAGAGTGCATCCGGTCACAAGTTCCGGTCACATGTTACAGGGCCTGCGTGCGTTCCACTTGCGTGTCAGGCACGCTGGACAGCCGCTCCATAATGCGCATGCGCGAATACGTCACTGGGGCGGAAGTGTCATGCGTTCCACCTGCGTGTCACTCGCTGTAGCTGCGCATCTCATGGATAATCAGGGGGCAGGAATATCATGTCACGTGGTACGGCAGTGTGTTATGCAAAGTGGCTTAAATAGACACCCATGAGTGTCCGGATGGTAGGGATAAAGTGTATATTACTGTATATTAGTAAAAATCCTTGGCAAAATCAATAACTGGGGATGAATAAGCAAAATGTAATATACACAGTACACAACATCTATACATTAATATCATAGCATAGTTATATACAAGTTGACAAATAGAGACCTACTGGTATATGGTTAATCTATAATGTCCCTATTATAATGGATAATGGGTGGGGTGGATAACAGGAAGGGAGGATAAGGAAGAGCCAGGGAAGGGGAAGGGAGGAGGGGGAAGGGGGAGGATAAAGGGAAGGGGGGGGGGTTTGTTATCTCACCCTCGCAGGTCGTAATTTCAACGGGTCTGTAAGGAAAATAAAGAGTTTGTTAATCACACACAAAAATGATGCTCTTAACCATTACATCAGACATTGATAGAGAAATCACATTCCCGATTGAGACCATGTGGTGAGAGGGTCCCGAGTGTGTGGATCCAATACGCCTCTCTTTGTTTTAGAGATAGGATCCGGTTTCCGCCGCGTCTTAGAGGGTCGATTTGCTCCAATACCTGGAACCGTAATTGGGATACCCGATGGTTTTTTTCGTTAAAGTGGTGTGGGACGGGTAACAGGGTGTGTCCGAGTCTAATGGTGGATTTGTGTTTACTTACACGATCGCGAACATGTTGAGTTTTTTCGCCCACATACGCCAATCCGCATGGGCACTTCAACACGTAAACAACAAAACTGGAATCGCATGTAAAAAATACTTTAATTTGGTATGGTCGTCCAGTTCTTGGGTGGGTAACGTGTTCGCCTCTTGTAACACTCGAACATTGAGCGCAATGTAGACAAGGAAATGTTCCTTGTCGTTGACTCTTTAGGAAAGTTTGTTTTGGTAGCTTGATAAGGCTACCAATGTCTGCCTTGACCAATTTGTCTCTGACATTGTGGGGTCTCTTATAGCACGTTAGTGGAGGTTCACTAAACTCCACAATGTTGGGGTATGCCTTCGTGAGTACTGGCCAGTGCTTTCTCAATGCCTGATGGATTTTGGGTATTAGTGGGTGGTATGTTGTAACGCAGGCTAGCCTCTTAGGTTCCTTTTTACGTGGTTGGATTATTTCCGTGATGTTATTTAAAGTGGAATCAAGAAGTGTTTGTGGATAACCCCTTGTTTGGAACTTCTCTGTCATCTCCTTCAGTCTGATTTCTCTCACTTTAGTGTCGGTAGCAATGCGGTTAACTCTTATGAACTGAGATTTGGGTAAGGAGTTTTTTGTGGCCCTGGGGTGGCAGCTGTTGTAGTGAAGCAAACTATTTCGGTCGGTTGGTTTGTTATATAGATCCAATGTTATGTTGCCCACTGGGTCAAGTTTGACTATTGTGTCTAGGAAACTTATTTTTTCTTTGCCTTTCTGTATGGTGAAACATAACTCTGGATAGACTGAATTGAGGTCCTGGACAAATTCATCGATAGTGGCGGTGGGGCCCCCCCATATGCAAAAGATATCATCAATAAATCGTAGCCACGTGATAGAGAATTGATTGAACAAAGGGTGAGTATATACGTGGTCTTCTTCGAAGGCTATCATGTAGGCGTTTGCATATGGTGGGGCCACATTTGATCCCATGGCGGTGCCTCTTTTCTGACCGTAGTATGTGTCACCAAACATAAAGTAGTTTTTTGTCAATATAGTTGTCAATAATTCTATACAGAATGCCTGTTGTATCATGTCAAGATTTGAATGGGTACATAGTAGTCTGGCCGTGGCTCGAATTCCCTTTTCATGTTCAATCGATGTGTACAAGCTGTTAACATCTAGAGTGATCAATGTGCAGTCCAATAGTTTATCTATCTGTTGTAATTTGGAGATGAAGTCTGTGGTATCGAGGAGGAAAGATCTGGATGTTTTAATCAGTGGGGTGAGAATTTTTTCAAGATAAATGGCCAAGGGGGAAAAAACAGAATCTGTGGAGGCGACAATGGGGCGTCCTGGGGGATCTTGTAAATTTTTATGAATTTTGGGTAAGGTATAAAATACTGGTATTATGGGATCTTGTTTGGTAAGGAATGTAACAGTCTTGGTATCAATCATCTCTAAGCTATTATATGTACTCAGAATATGGGAAATCAATTCCTGAATTTGTGTTGTCGGATTCTGTCGTAGGGTTTCATATGTTGTCTCATCATCTAATTGTCTCTTTATTTCACACATGTATTTCGTCTTGTCCATTACCACAAGAGCACCACCTTTATCGGCTGGTTTAATTATAATGTCGCCCTGTGTTTGTAGTGAATCTAAGGCCATTTTTTCTTCTGCTGTCAGGTTATTGGTATGTTTGTAACGGCCTTGTTTGTGATCTTTTATGATTTCCTGTATGGATTTTTGGGCAAAGGAAATGAATGTTTCTATCGGATGTTTGTTACGTGGTGGCATGAAAGAACTTTTATTTCTAAGACCTAATGTCTCCAGGGATAATGCCCCTGGGGGCTCTGTGGTGCTGGATGGTCCTAGTTCCGCCTCGCTAAAGTGTGCCTTCAGTCTTAAGGTTCGGTAGAACCTCTGGAGTTCTTGTTCAAGGGTAAATGTACTCAGGCTTGGTGTTGGGCAGAAGGATAGTCCCTTTTGTAGTATATAAGTCTGTGCAGGAACTTGTGACCGGATGCACTCTATGACCCAGTACACAGTGGCGTTCCTCGCTACTTTAAAAGGCGCCAAGCGAGCGCCTGTCCAGTGCATCCAGCGCAAGTGCCTCACTACACAGCATCCAAGGTAACCACAGGAGTCCTCTCTATATAACATGATGGCTTTTTTATGTTCCTTTATGTTTTCCCATGTAGCTTTTTCCATGCTTTGTCAGGATGTTATACCCGGCAGCTATAATTACTGTTGAATTGTTTCCTCATAATGGCTTGTATTACTTGCACTCAGGGGACTGCCCAAATCAGGACACATTGCACTGACTCCATATACATATATATGGATAGGCACTCCACATGATCCCCTGACCTACCTGGTGGATCATCTATGCTCAGTTCTTGATAACTTGTGCGAGTGTGTCCTGTCTTGGACAATACCCCCACTTCCACCTAGTGCGACCATGACACTGTAATGTACCACATACATTTATCCATCTACCTATAGCAGCATACTAAATTCTATTGATTCCAAACATAATCGCTGATAAAATCATGTTCACTCCCAGATGGCAACAAACCGTCAATTGTTTTTATTCTATGTTCTCTGTAAATAATTTCTTTCCTTATGTTCAATGTATATATACCAAAGATTTTCTCTAGCATCGTCCTCATCTAATCATGATCCTAATGCATATATCATATAATTCATACAAATATATGTTGTCTTTATAGATTTAAGACCACTGAGGAAGGCCGTGAAAGGCCGAAACGTCTGGTCATTCTCTTCTATGCATATAGCTGTGGAAAATTGCACTGGAACGCTAATTATGTGATGACAAAAATGTTAAATTAAAACTTAAAAGCAACAAGAAAAACTGTGTGCTGCAATCTTCTTACTACTATAGCGCGACTGAATAAGTCCTTGCAGGCACCAGTGAATAAAACTGGAGTGCGGTACTCCAAAACTCAACACTGAAAGCGATACTGTGAGTTACCAGCACCCTAACGAACATGACAAATGTGTTTTCGTATGACACCAGCACTGCCAACATCATTGTATCGGGAGTGAACCTGTCCAGCGACTTCCTTCATATACCCAGTCATGAACTGAAGATACGAGACTACGAAAGAGACCGAAAACGTCTGATAGGTTGGGAGCTCCACTGTAGTACCCTTGCCGAATATTACCGTACTAATCGTATACCGAGAGGTCTACGATCAAGATTAAGACCCACATTATTCTCCGATAATACAGAATTCTCCACACGTTTTGAATATATTCTAAACAAGTGCTCTTTTGATATAATTTTGCTTACCCTAGAACAATAACAAAAGTCTATAGAAGAATTATCTAAGAAAATTGAGATTACAGAAACAACTTTAACCGCAACAGCACCAGAGGAAGATTGGAAAAAAGCCAAAGAAAGGATTGACAGACAACTGAGCGAATATAAGAAACACACCGAACTGAACAAGCGACAAAAATTCGTACGCGACGCGGAGGATTATCGTCTTGATAACGTCTACCGATGGAAAAAGAATCCGCAGTACAGCTCATGGGATAACAGATACCAACATTGGACTGCACATTGATCACTCTAGATGTTAACAGCTTGTACACATCGATTGAACATGAAAAGGGAATTCGAGCCACGGCCAGACTACTATGTACCCATTCAAATCTTGACATGATACAACAGGCATTCTGTATAGAATTATTGACAACTATATTGACAAAAAACTACTTTATGTTTGGTGACACATACTACGGTCAGAAAAGAGGCACCGCCATGGGATCAAATGTGGCCCCACCATATGCAAACGCCTACATGATAGCCTTCGAAGAAGACCACGTATATACTCACCCTTTGTTCAATCAATTCTCTATCACGTGGCTACGATTTATTGATGATATCTTTTGCATATGGGGGGGCCCCACCGCCACTATCGATGAATTTGTCCAGGACCTCAATTCAGTCTATCCAGAGTTATGTTTCACCATACAGAAAGGCAAAGAAAAAATAAGTTTCCTAGACACAATAGTCAAACTTGACCCAGTGGGCAACATAACATTGGATCTATATAACAAACCAACCGACCGAAATAGTTTGCTTCACTACAACAGCTGCCACCCCAGGGCCACATAAAACTCCTTACCCAAATCTCAGTTCATAAGAGTTAACCGCATTGTTACCGACACTAAAGTGAGAGAAATCAGACTGAAGGAGATGACAGAGAAGTTCCAAACAAGGGGTTATCCACAAACACTTCTTGATTCCACTTTAAATAACATCACGGAAATAATCCAACCACGTAAAAAGGAACCTAAGAGGCTAGCCTGCGTTACAACATACCACCCACTAATACCCAAAATCCATCAGGCATTGAGAAAGCACTGGCCAGTACTCACGAAGGCATACCCCAACATTGTGGAGTTTAGTGAACCTCCACTAACGTGCTATAAGAGACCCCACAATGTCAGAGACAAATTGGTCAAGGCAGACATTGGTAGCCTTATCAAGCTACCAAAACAAACTTTCCTAAAGAGTCAACGACAAGGAACATTTCCTTGTCTACATTGCGCTCAATGTTCGAGTGTTACAAGAGGCGAACACGTTACCCACCCAAGAACTGGACGACCATACCAAATTAAAGTATTTTTTACATGCGATTCCAGTTTTGTTGTTTACGTGTTGAAGTGCCCATGCGGATTGGCGTATGTGGGCGAAAAAACTCAACATGTTCGCGATCGTGTAAGTAAACACAAATCCACCATTAGACTCGGACACACCCTGTTACCCGTCCCACACCACTTTAACGAAAAAAACCATCGGGTATCCCAATTACGGTTCCAGGTATTGGAGCAAATCGACCCTCTAAGACGCGGCGGAAACCGGATCCTATCTCTAAAACAAAGAGAGGCGTATTGGATCCACACACTCGGGACCCTCTCACCACATGGTCTCAATCGGGAATGTGATTTCTCTATCAATGTCTGATGTAATGGTTAAGAGCATCATTTTTGTGTGTGATTAACAAACTCTTTATTTTCCTTACAGACCCGTTGAAATTACGACCTGCGAGGGTGAGATAACAAACCCCCCCCCCCTTCCCTTTATCCTCCCCCTTCCCCCTCCTCCCTTCCCCTTCCCTGGCTCTTCCTTATCCTCCCTTCCTGTTATCCACCCCACCCATTATCCATTATAATAGGGACATTATAGATTAACCATATACCAGTAGGTCTCTATTTGTCAACTTGTATATAACTATGCTATGATATTAATGTATAGATGTTGTGTACTGTGTATATTACATTTTGCTTATTCATCCCCAGTTATTGATTTTGCCAAGGATTTTTACTAATATACAGTAATATACACTTTATCCCTACCATCCGGACACTCATGGGTGTCTATTTAAGCCACTTTGCATAACACACTGCCGTACCACGTGACATGATATTCCTGCCCCCTGATTATCCATGAGATGCGCAGCTACAGCGAGTGACACGCAGGTGGAACGCATGACACTTCCGCCCCAGTGACGTATTCGCGCATGCGCATTATGGAGCGGCTGTCCAGCGTGCCTGACACGCAAGTGGAACGCACGCAGGCCCTGTAACATGTGACCGGAACTTGTGACCGGATGCACTCTATGACCCAGTACACAGTGGCGTTCCTCGCTACTTTAAAAGGCGCCAAGCGAGCGCCTGTCCAGTGCATCCAGCGCAAGTGCCTCACTACACAGCATCCAAGGTAACCACAGGAGTCCTCTCTATATAACATGATGGCTTTTTTATGTTCCTTTATGTTTTCCCATGTAGCTTTTTCCATGCTTTGTCAGGATGTTTATACCCGGCAGCTATAATTACTGTTGAATTGTTTCCTCATAATGGCTTGTATTACTTGCACTCAGGGGACTGCCCAAATCAGGACACATTGCACTGACTCCATATACATATATATGGATAGGCACTCCACATGATCCCCTGACCTACCTGGTGGATCATCTATGCTCAGTTCTTGATAACTTGTGCGAGTGTGTCCTGTCTTGGACAATACCCCCACTTCCACCTAGTGCGACCATGACACTGTAATTAGAGATGGCCCGAACTATCCGACGGCGAACAGTTCCCGGCGAACATAGCTTGTTCGCGTTCGCCTCTGCCGGGCGAACACATGCGATGTTCGGTCCGCCCCCTATACATCATCATTGAGCAAACTTTGACCCTGTACCTCACAGTCAGCAGACACATTCCAGCCAATCAGCAGCATACCCTCCCTCCCAGACCCTCCCACCTCCTGCACAGCATCCATTTTAGATTCATTCTGAAGCTGCAGTCTTAGTGAGAGGAGGGAGACTGTAACTGCTGCTGATTTAATTGGGAAATCGATAGCTAGGCTAGTGAATTCAGTGTCCACTCCAGTCCTGAAAGACTCATCTGATCTCTGCTGTAAGGACAGCGTCCTGACAGCACCCCAAAAAGCCCTTTTTAGGGCTGCAACATTAGTCTGCTTTTTTTTTTCCTTTATATACATATTGCAGTTGCCTGGCCTGCCTGTGTGTGAGGAGCTGCAGGCCCACAGACTGTAGTGTGCCCACTGCCAGTGCTCACCCCTGTCATTCCGTGTGGCACAGGACTTTGCTTAAAAAAAGGCACTTAATTTTTACACTTTAATCTAAGGTTAGTTGCCTGCCAGTGTGTGTCAGGCTGACTTCCACTGACTGTAGTGTGCCCACTGCCAGTGCCCACCACTCATACCGGCTGGCACAGGACTTTGCATAAAAAAGGCATTTAATTTTTACACTTTAGTGTAATTTCAGCTGCTTGCCTGCTGCTAGTGTGTGTCAGGCCGACTTCAACTGACTGTAGTGTGCCCACTGCCAGTGCCCACCCCTGTCATCCCGTGTGGCACAGGACTTTGCTTAAAAAAAAGGCACTTAATTTTTACACTTTAATCTAAGGTTAGTTGCCTGCCAGTGTGTGTCAGGCTGACTTCCACTGACTGTAGTGTGCCCACTGCCAGTGCCCACCACTCATACCGGCTGGCACAGGACTTTGCATAAAAAAGGCATTTAATTTTTACACTTTAGTGTAATTTCAGCTGCTTGCCTGCTGCTAGTGTGTGTCAGGCCGACTTCAACTGACTGTAGTGTGCCCACTGCCAGTGCCCACCCCTGTCATCCCGTGTGGCACAGGACTTTGCTTAAAAAAAAGGCACTTCATTTTTACACTTTAATCTAAGGTTAGTTGCCTGCCAGTGTGTGTCAGGCCGACTTCAACTGACTGTAGTGTGCCCACTGCCAGTGCCCACCCCTGTCATCCCGAGTGGCACAGGACTTTGCTTAAAAAATAGGCACTTAATTTTTACACTTTAATCTAAGGTTAGTTGCCTGCCAGTGTGTGTCAGGCTGACTTCCACTGACTGTAGTGTGCCCACTGCCAGTGCCCACCACTCATACCGGCTGGCACAGGACTTTGCATAAAAAAGGCATTTAATTTTTACACTTTAGTGTAATTTCAGCTGCTTGCCTGCTGCTAGTGTGTGTCAGGCCGACTTCAACTGACTGTAGTGTGCCCACTGCCAGTGCCCACCCCTGTCATCCCGTGTGGCACAGGACTTTGCTTAAAAAAAAGGCACTTCATTTTTACACTTTAATCTAAGGTTAGTTGCCTGCCAGTGTGTGTCAGGCCGACTTCAACTGACTGTAGTGTGCCCACTGCCAGTGCCCACCCCTGTCATCCCGAGTGGCACAGGACTTTGCTTAAAAAATAGGCACTTAATTTTTACACTTTAATCTAAGGTTAGTTGCCTGCCAGTGTGTGTCAGGCTGACTTCCACTGACTGTAGTGTGCCCACTGCCAGTGCCCACCACTCATACCGGCTGGCACAGGACTTTGCTTAAAAAAGGCATTTAATTTTTACACTTTAATGTAATTTCAGCTGCTTGCCTGCTGCTAGTGTGTGTCAGGCCGACTTCAACTGACTGTAGTGTGCCCACTGCCAGTGCCCACCCCTGTCATACCGAGTGGCACAGGACTTTGCTTAAAAAATAGGCACTTAATTTTTACACTTTAATCTAAGGTTAGTTGCCTGCCAGTGTGTGTCAGGCTGACTTCCACTGACTGTAGTGTGCCCACTGCCAGTGCCCACCACTCATACCGGCTGGCACAGGACTTTGCATAAAAAAGGCATTTAATTTTTACACTTTAGTGTAATTTCAGCTGCTTGCCTGCTGCTAGTGTGTGTCAGGCCGACTTCAACTGACTGTAGTGTGCCCACTGCCAGTGCCCACCCCTGTCATCCCGTGTGGCACAGGACTTTGCTTAAAAAAAAGGCACTTCATTTTTACACTTTAATCTAAGGTTAGTTGCCTGCCAGTGTGTGTCAGGCCGACTTCAACTGACTGTAGTGTGCCCACTGCCAGTGCCCACCCCTGTCATCCCGAGTGGCACAGGACTTTGCTTAAAAAATAGGCACTTAATTTTTACACTTTAATCTAAGGTTAGTTGCCTGCCAGTGTGTGTCAGGCTGACTTCCACTGACTGTAGTGTGCCCACTGCCAGTGCCCACCACTCATACCGGCTGGCACAGGACTTTGCTTAAAAAAGGCATTTAATTTTTACACTTTAATGTAATTTCAGCTGCTTGCCTGCTGCTAGTGTGTGTCAGGCCGACTTCAACTGACTGTAGTGTGCCCACTGCCAGTGCCCACCCCTGTCATACCGAGTGGCACAGGACTTTGCTTAAAAAATAGGCACTTAATTTTTACACTTTAATCTAAGGTTAGTTGCCTGCCAGTGTGTGTCAGGCTGACTTCCACTGACTGTAGTGTGCCCACTGCCAGTGCCCACCACTCATACCGGCTGGCACAGGACTTTGCATAAAAAAGGCATTTAATTTTTACACTTTAGTGTAATTTCAGCTGCTTGCCTGCTGCTAGTGTGTGTCAGGCCGACTTCAACTGACTGTAGTGTGCCCACTGCCAGTGCCCACCCCTGTCATCCCGTGTGGCACAGGACTTTGCTTAAAAAAAAGGCACTTCATTTTTACACTTTAATCTAAGGTTAGTTGCCTGCCAGTGTGTGTCAGGCCGACTTCAACTGACTGTAGTGTGCCCACTGCCAGTGCCCACCCCTGTCATCCCGAGTGGCACAGGACTTTGCTTAAAAAATAGGCACTTAATTTTTACACTTTAATCTAAGGTTAGTTGCCTGCCAGTGTGTGTCAGGCTGACTTCCACTGACTGTAGTGTGCCCACTGCCAGTGCCCACCACTCATACCGGCTGGCACAGGACTTTGCTTAAAAAAGGCATTTAATTTTTACACTTTAATGTAATTTCAGCTGCTTGCCTGCTGCTAGTGTGTGTCAGGCCGACTTCAACTGACTGTAGTGTGCCCACTGCCAGTGCCCACCCCTGTCATACCGAGTGGCACAGGACTTTGCTTAAAAAATAGGCACTTAATTTTTACACTTTAATCTAAGGTTAGTTGCCTGCCAGTGTGTGTCAGGCTGACTTCCACTGACTGTAGTGTGCCCACTGCCAGTGCCCACCCCTGTCATACCGAGTGGCACAGGACTTTGCTTAAAAAATAGGCACTTAATTTTTACACTTTAATCTAAGGTTAGTTGCCTGCCAGTGTGTGTCAGGCTGACTTCCACTGACTGTAGTGTGCCCACTGCCAGTGCCCACCACTCATACCGGCTGGCACAGGACTTTGCTTAAAAAAGGCATTTAATTTTTACACTTTAATGTAATTTCAGCTGCTTGCCTGCTGCTAGTGTGTGTCAGGCCGACTTCAACTGACTGTAGTGTGCCCACTGCCAGTGCCCACCCCTGTCATACCGAGTGGCACAGGACTTTGCTTAAAAAATAGGCACTTAATTTTTACACTTTAATCTAAGGTTAGTTGCCTGCCAGTGTGTGTCAGGCTGACTTCCACTGACTGTAGTGTGCCCACTGCCAGTGCCCACCACTCATACCGGCTGGCACAGGACTTTGCATAAAAAAGGCATTTAATTTTTACACTTTAGTGTAATTTCAGCTGCTTGCCTGCTGCTAGTGTGTGTCAGGCCGACTTCAACTGACTGTAGTGTGCCCACTGCCAGTGCCAACCCCTGATACCGGGTGGCACAGTAGCTTGCCGATAAATAAGGCATTTAATTTTTAGACAGTAGTCTAAATTCAGTTGCTTGCCTGCTGCCAGTGTGTGTCAGGCCCGCTTCCACTGACTGTAGTGTGCCCACTGCCAGTGCCAACCACTGATACCGGGTGGCACAGTAGCTTGCCGATAAATAAGGCATTTAATTTTTAGACAGTAGTCTAAATTCAGTTGCTTGCCTGCTGCCAGTGTGTGTCAGGCCCTCTTCCACTGACTGTAGTGTGCCCACTGCCAGTGCCAACCACTCATACCGGGTGGCACAGTAGCTTGCCGATAAATAAGGCATTTAATTTTTACACTTTAGTGTAATTTCAGTTGCTTGCCTGCTGCCAGTGTGTGTCAGGCCCGCTTCTACTGACTGTAGTGTGCCCACTGCCAGTGCCAACCACTGATACCATCTCCCCGTTCGAAAAATCTATTCAATAAATGGCACCCAGATTGGGGACGTTAGAGGGATTAAACTGATGAGAATAGTACTACAGAAAATACCACTCATATCGGGTGTGACAGTAAATTGCACGGCGCAGACGCAGTCACCGTGGATAAAAACAAAGGGGAGGGAGCCAGCGTTTTTTTAACCATCTCCCCGTTCGAAAAATCAATTCAATTGACCTTTCGGGGACCCTTGGTGTTGTACGTGGCTGGGTGGAGGAAGAAACCTTCAATGACATCACCGGGACGTGGCTAGCTTGGTATCCAACCTTGTGCAAATGGGGAGTTTGCGGTTGTGCAAATGAACTGTTTGCGGTGCATTAAAAGGGGAGTTTGGTCTGTCAATGTCTGTGATGCGGGCGTAACCCTTACACTACCTGATCGATACAACATCATACCTGATCGTATACACACACTGGATGTTTTAAAGCACGTTATTCCAAACAATTTAGGAATGTTAGTTGATTTATGCCCTTTATGGATTAAAACCCGACTCTGCGTCCACTACGTAATTTTCCATGGGAGTTTTGCCATAGATCCCCCTCCGGCATGCCACAGTCCAGGTGTTAGACCCCTTGAAACAACTTTCTCATCACTATTGTGGCCAGAAAGAGTCCCTGTGGGTTTTAAAATTCGCCTGTCTATTGAAGTCTATGGCGGTTCGCCCGGTTCGCCAGTTCGCGAACATTTGCGGAAGTTCTCGTTCGCTGTTCGCGAACTGAAAATTTTATGTTCGCGACATCACTAACTGTAATGTACCACATACATTTATCCATCTACCTATAGCAGCATACTAAATTCTATTGATTCCAAACATAATCGCTGATAAAATCATGTTCACTCCCAGATGGCAACAAACCGTCAATTGTTTTTATTCTATGTTCTCTGTAAATAATTTCTTTCCTTATGTTCAATGTATATATACCAAAGATTTTCTCTAGCATCGTCCTCATCTAATCATGATCCTAATGCATATATCATATAATTCATACAAATATATGTTGTCTTTATAGATTTAAGACCACTGAGGAAGGCCGTGAAAGGCCGAAACGTCTGGTCATTCTCTTCTATGCATATAGCTGTGGAAAATTGCACTGGAACGCTAATTATGTGATGACAAAAATGTTAAATTAAAACTTAAAAGCAACAAGAAAAACTGTGTGCTGCAATCTTCTTACTACTATAGCGCGACTGAATAAGTCCTTGCAGGCACCAGTGAATAAAACTGGAGTGCGGTACTCCAAAACTCAACACTGAAAGCGATACTGTGAGTTACCAGCACCCTAACGAACATGACAAATGTGTTTTCGTATGACACCAGCACTGCCAACATCATTGTATCGGGAGTGAACCTGTCCAGCGACTTCCTTCATATACCCAGTCATGAACTGAAGATACGAGACTACGAAAGAGACCGAAAACGTCTGATAGGTTGGGAGCTCCACTGTAGTACCCTTGCCGAATATTACCGTACTAATCGTATACCGAGAGGTCTACGATCAAGATTAAGACCCACATTATTCTCCGATAATACAGAATTCTCCACACGTTTTGAATATATTCTAAACAAGTGCTCTTTTGATATAATTTTGCTTACCCTAGAACAATTACAAAAGTCTATAGAAGAATTATCTAAGAAAATTGAGATTACAGAAACAACTTTAACCGCAACAGCACCAGAGGAAGATTGGAAAAAAGCCAAAGAAAGGATTGACAGACAACTGAGCGAATATAAGAAACACACCGAACTGAACAAGTGACAAAAATTCGTACGCGACGCGGAGGATTATCGTCTTGATAACGTCTACCGATGGAAAAAGAATCCGCAGTACAGCTCATGGGATAACAGATACCAACATCGTTCCGGTTCCTCATCAGATAGCGACCGATCAGGAAGCTACAAACATCCAGCTCGTTTTTTAGGCAACCGACGGAGAGGACGGGGACCAGGACCAGGCGCACCAGGAGAGGCGGGAGGAGACGGTCAAGGAAGCCAAGTACAGACCAGATCGCAGGTAAGGAGAACAACTTAGTTGTAAATATCTCCTCTACCAACCTATCCCCTGCACAGACTTATATACTACAAAAGGGACTATCCTTCTGTCCAACACCAAGCCTGAGTACATTTACCCTTGAACAAGAACTCCAGAGGTTCTACCGAACCTTAAGACTGAAGGCACACTTTAGCGAGGCGGAACTAGGACCATCCAGCACCACAGAGCCCCCAGGGGCATTATCCCTGGAGACATTAGGTCTTAGAAATAAAAGTTCTTTCATGCCACCACGTAACAAACATCCGATAGAAACATTCATTTCCTTTGCCCAAAAATCCATACAGGAAATCATAAAAGATCACAAACAAGGCCGTTACAAACATACCAATAACCTGACAGCAGAAGAAAAAATGGTCTTAGATTCACTACAAACACAGGGCGACATTATAATTAAACCAGCCGATAAAGGTGGTGCTCTTGTGGTAATGGACAAGACGAAATACATGTGTGAAATAAAGAGACAATTAGATGATGAGACAACATATGAAACCCTACGACAGAATCCGACAACACAAATTCAGGAATTGATTTCCCATATTCTGAGTACATATAATAGCTTAGAGATAATTGATACCAAGACTGTTACATTCCTTACCAAACAAGATCCCATAATACCAGTATTTTATACCTTACCCAAAATTCATAAAAATTTACAAGATCCCCCAGGACGCCCCATTGTCGCCTCCACAGATTCTGTTTTTTCCCCCTTGGCCATTTATCTTGAAAAAATTCTCACCCCACTGATTAAAACATCCAGTTCTTTCCTCCTCGATACCACAGACTTCATCTCCAAATTACAACAGATAGATAAACTATTGGACTGCACATTGATCACTCTAGATGTTAACAGCTTGTACACATCGATTGAACATGAAAAGGGAATTCGAGCCACGGCCAGACTACTATGTACCCATTCAAATCTTGACATGATACAACAGGCATTCTGTATAGAATTATTGACAACTATATTGACAAAAAACTACTTTATGTTTGGTGACACATACTACGGTCAGAAAAGAGGCACCGCCATGGGATCAAATGTGGCCCCACCATATGCAAACGCCTACATGATAGCCTTCGAAGAAGACCACGTATATACTCACCCTTTGTTCAATCAATTCTCTATCACGTGGCTACGATTTATTGATGATATCTTTTGCATATGGGGGGGCCCCACCGCCACTATCGATGAATTTGTCCAGGACCTCAATTCAGTCTATCCAGAGTTATGTTTCACCATACAGACAAGCAAAGAAAAAATAAGTTTCCTAGACACAATAGTCAAACTTGACCCAGTGGGCAACATAACATTGGATCTATATAACAAACCAACCGACCGAAATAGTTTGCTTCACTACAACAGCTGCCACCCCAGGGCCACAAAAAACTCCTTACCCAAATCTCAGTTCATAAGAGTTAACCGCATTGTTACCGACACTAAAGTGAGAGAAATCAGACTGAAGGAGATGACAGAGAAGTTCCAAACAAGGGGTTATCCACAAACACTTCTTGATTCCACTTTAAATAACATCACGGAAATAATCCAACCACGTAAAAAGGAACCTAAGAGGCTAGCCTGCGTTACAACATACCACCCACTAATACCCAAAATCCATCAGGCATTGAGAAAGCACTGGCCAGTACTCACGAAGGCATACCCCAACATTGTGGAGTTTAGTGAACCTCCACTAACGTGCTATAAGAGACCCCACAATGTCAGAGACAAATTGGTCAAGGCAGACATTGGTAGCCTTATCAAGCTACCAAAACAAACTTTCCTAAAGAGTCAACGACAAGGAACATTTCCTTGTCTACATTGCGCTCAATGTTCGAGTGTTACAAGAGGCGAACACGTTACCCACCCAAGAACTGGACGACCATACCAAATTAAAGGATTTTTTACATGCGATTCCAGTTTTGTTGTTTACGTGTTGAAGTGCCCATGCGGATTGGCGTATGTGGGCGAAACAACTCAACATGTTCGCGATCGTGTAAGTAAACACAAATCCACCATTAGACTCGGACACACCCTGTTACCCGTCCCACACCACTTTAACGAAAAAAACCATCGGGTATCCCAATTACGGTTCCAGGTATTGGAGCAAATCGACCCTCTAAGACGCGGCGGAAACCGGATCCTATCTCTAAAACAAAGAGAGGCGTATTGGATCCACACACTCGGGACCCTCTCACCACATGGTCTCAATCGGGAATGTGATTTCTCTATCAATGTCTGATGTAATGGTTAAGAGCATCATTTTTGTGTGTGATTAACAAACTCTTTATTTTCCTTACAGACCCGTTGAAATTACGACCTGCGAGGGTGAGATAACAAACCCCCCCCCCTTCCCTTTATCCTCCCCCTTCCCCCTCCTCCCTTCCCCTTCCCTGGCTCTTCCTTATCCTCCCTTCCTGTTATCCACCCCACCCATTATCCATTATAATAGGGACATTATAGATTAACCATATACCAGTAGGTCTCTATTTGTCAACTTGTATATAACTATGCTATGATATTAATGTATAGATGTTGTGTACTGTGTATATTACATTTTGCTTATTCATCCCCAGTTATTGATTTTGCCAAGGATTTTTACTAATATACAGTAATATACACTTTATCCCTACCATCCGGACACTCATGGGTGTCTATTTAAGCCACTTTGCATAACACACTGCCGTACCACGTGACATGATATTCCTGCCCCCTGATTATCCATGAGATGCGCAGCTACAGCGAGTGACACGCAGGTGGAACGCATGACACTTCCGCCCCAGTGACGTATTCGCGCATGCGCATTATGGAGCGGCTGTCCAGCGTGCCTGACACGCAAGTGGAACGCACGCAGGCCCTGTAACATGTGACCGGAACTTGTGACCGGATGCACTCTATGACCCAGTACACAGTGGCGTTCCTCGCTACTTTAAAAGGCGCCAAGCGAGCGCCTGTCCAGTGCATCCAGCGCAAGTGCCTCACTACACAGCATCCAAGGTAACCACAGGAGTCCTCTCTATATAACATGATGGCTTTTTTATGTTCCTTTATGTTTTCCCATGTAGCTTTTTCCATGCTTTGTCAGGATGTTTATACCCGGCAGCTATAATTACTGTTGAATTGTTTCCTCATAATGGCTTGTATTACTTGCACTCAGGGGACTGCCCAAATCAGGACACATTGCACTGACTCCATATACATATATATGGATAGGCACTCCACATGATCCCCTGACCTACCTGGTGGATCATCTATGCTCAGTTCTTGATAACTTGTGCGAGTGTGTCCTGTCTTGGACAATACCCCCACTTCCACCTAGTGCGACCATGACACTGTAATGTACCACATACATTTATCCATCTACCTATAGCAGCATACTAAATTCTATTGATTCCAAACATAATCGCTGATAAAATCATGTTCACTCCCAGATGGCAACAAACCGTCAATTGTTTTTATTCTATGTTCTCTGTAAATAATTTCTTTCCTTATGTTCAATGTATATATACCAAAGATTTTCTCTAGCATCGTCCTCATCTAATCATGATCCTAATGCATATATCATATAATTCATACAAATATATGTTGTCTTTATAGATTTAAGACCACTGAGGAAGGCCGTGAAAGGCCGAAACGTCTGGTCATTCTCTTCTATGCATATAGCTGTGGAGAATTGCACTGGAACACTAATTATGTGATGACAAAAATGTTAAATTAAAACTTAAAAGCAACAAGAAAAACTGTGTGCTGCAATCTTCTTACTACTATAGCGCGACTGAATAAGTCCTTGCAGGCACCAGTGAATAAAACTGGAGTGCGGTACTCCAAAACTCAACACATTTATATATATTGTAGGCATGAATACATTTAGAGAAAATCACTAACCTTGCCAAGCTTTTTAATGTCACCGTAAAATAAGACTGAAGATAGGACACCATCAAACTGTCGAACAGGTTCCTGATTCAATAAATTTAAAGTTATCATGCAAAATAACACCACAAGTAATATAACAATAAAATTATTGTAATTAAAGGGTTTCTACCACCAGAAATACTGTTATGTAGCTGACTGACATTAGCGATGCGCTAATGTCAGCACTACATAACAGTATGTTTCTAACATTAGTCCCTGCAGCCGTTTTTGCTAAAAAAAGCACTTTTATTATATGCTAATGAGCCTCTAGGTGCTATGTGGGCGTAAAATCAGCACCTAGAGGCTCCGTCCACTCACCCATTATCCCGCCCAGGTCCAGTGTGGTGCCCGCCCCGCTCCTCTTGATTGATGCCACTGTTACAGTCCAGATATATTAGGTATATGATTAGGTAAATGTCAACACTATCATTACATAAGGTGATGGCCTAAAAGTTGTCAAGATAATTATTAACAAACAAATGACTGTCTATGGTTATAAAAATTTAATGTGGCACTTATGTGGAATAAAGCAAGCAGAATGATTATATATCTATACATATAAAATAGTTTTTACTTATGCTATATCATAATATTTAGCTGTAGGTGACACATAAAAAAAACTCACCGGCAGTTCAACTGGAACCTCAGCTGGGAATACTGCCTCTCTCCCATACATCAAAAGAAATGGTGAATATTTGGTGGTGGTTTGGACCTTGGATCTTATTGAAAATAATGTTGCGTCCAAATACACATCCCAATTATAATTTTTTTATTATTTATTCAAAGGATAGAACACAAGTGGTCGTTCAGCTTAAAAAAATTTTTTTTTTATTAATAATAATTTATATGAACTAACATATTACCAAATAAATGTTAAACACAAAAGTAAAGGGGAATTACACATACTTGATTTACAAATTCTCTTTCCTGGTCAGAAAGAATGCGCTTGGGACGACCATGTCGATAGACCATGGGGCAAATATGGCGTCCCACCTCTGCAGCACTTTTTGTTTTCAGTGGAAAAGCCTCCACCCACTTTAAAAAATTATTGGTGGCCGTCAAGATGTATTGAAAACCATCCACTGTCTTGGGTAAAGGACCGGTTAAGTCAATCCCAACAAGCTCCCAGACAGCGGAGACCTAAAATGGAAAAACAAATATATTTCAGTTTAAATTTTACAATGTTATAATACCATGGATATGTTATACTATAGTACATATTTACCTTTATACACTGTAACGGCTGTGGAGCACATATCGGTTTTCCAGACTTCTGGCATTTATCACATTCATGGACCTAGAAGAAATAAGATGTTAACCTGTGTACAGTTTTCATTTTTTATTGAAAAACCGAATGATAACTATTGTGTACCCATTTAGCAATATCAATGGCCATTCTATGCCAGAAGAATCTCGAGGAGATGGCCGATCGTGTTCGATTTATTCCAGCATGTCCTCCGATGGGCGATAAATGAAACTGGACAAAGATCCCCCAGGCTTCTTCCTCGTTTTTTATACATCTTCTTTTTCTATAGAAGAGCTCTCCATCTTTGATTTACATGAAAAATTAAGAGGTAGCTACATTAATTACAAACCTATAAGTACAATGTAATGAGAATGACTGTATTTCTAATACTCACCCTTTAAAGTGAATGGAGCACTGGACTGACTGAGGTTCTGCCTCTGTTTCTTGGTATACCCAAAAGGGTATTCTCCGACACTTAGGAAGGTGAAGATTGCATTGTACTTCTCCTCCATCATACCTTTAAAAATTATAAAATTATTACTGTCCAACAGGACCACAGGGTTTGTCATGGGCATGGCGGTAATGATCAGCAAGATCGGTATATTTAGTGGGCAACACCGATGTTGACAATAATAACAAATATTTTCCAGACCGATAATCAGACAATCTATAACATGAACGGAAAAACAATGTAAAAGTCCATTAACACTGGACACTGAAATGTAGTTTCAATTCTACAAAATGATAAATTTTTCAAAATGACAGACAACGATATGTCTTTTACTCACTGACAGGTAGTATGATCAGACCGGACACTGGTAGACATGTTAATCCAATGTGAATCCTGTATGGGGACAATAAGTAGCAAATTATATAATATAATAATTGTGGAAACACAAATTATTAATTACTCACTGATGATAAGAGAAGACAATAATGATGGCGAGGGACTAAATGAAATTAGAAGCCTTTAAGGAGGCAATATAAGAACAATATTATGAAGTGTAATGAAATTCCAACACAGATATTGGTACTACTCACCACCAGGGAGTCGGAAAAGACGGGACACTGCTCTGGTAAGTGACTGAATGAAATGCAAAGCCTGTAAGTGGACCAAAAGGACACCAGCATATATTATTTTATATATTATAGCATTATCTTGAAAATTTCAACTACATCATGCCCTCTCAGCCATCCAGGCAATTTCAGGGGACACGGGAAATCAGCTTTGGTCATTGTCAACCACATACAAAGTTAAATAATGCAGCAAAGCTGGATAAACAGAGACAATGGGGTGCACAGTGCAGCCAAGCAGGTGGTAGCTTAGTTGGTATATAGCTGAGGGAGTATATAGCGCAGAGCTCAGGTAGGTGTGTGTGTGAGTGTGTGGGGGGGGGGGGGGGCTGTTGAGGGGACTGCTCTGGTCATATGATCAACGCCCGCAGTCACACTACTGATGTAGATATACATGGATTCTGTGAAACAAGTCATGTTGACAGCTCCAGAAGTAGCTGCAGAGCTGCGGAAATGTAAACCGCACAGTGTGTGGGCAGCAGCTGCAGGAAGAGATCCAACAAATACTCCAACAAACATGAGCGCTGCAGAGTATTCCGGAAGAATGCAGGAATTGACGTGGCAGTGTTACAGCGGATCCCTATGCTGGCAGAAAAAGTGTGCTAATGCAGCTTTGCTTGTCATGATGAATGCAGGTTACTACATTCATCACATACTACAACTATCAGAGCAGGATGGCCAACAGTACCGCAGGGAGAGCTGCCGCCAGCACAGCGCCTGTCAATACCAACTCTGCAGGTGGCCTGGCACTGATGCAATAGAGTCTGTAAATTAATGTATTTTTTGCCCTTTAAGACAAACTTTTTCCACCCAAAAGTGGGGGGGGGGGAATGAGTGTGTCTTATGTGGCCAATGCTGCAGTTTTACACTCATATACCACCAACCGCATGCTGCGCAGACGGTGGGCAAATCAGCTGACAGGGAGGAGGGGCCAGCATCTAGCTCTGTAATGACAGCGGGTCAGGTGCAGTCAATGTATTCTACTACACCGGGCCTGCTAACTGTAGTAATCCTAACTGTAGGCAACGCTTAACTATGTAGATTTATTAAATCTTCTATCAAGCCTATACTTACGGTACTACTAACTTCCCATGAGGCTTGGCCGGCGCTGAAAACATAACTCACTACGTAATGCGCCTGCTCCGCCTTCTTCATTCATATAGTGGGCAGAGCAGGCGCGTGACATAGTGAGTTACGCTGCCAGTGCACGCCAGATGGCCCAGCCTCCGGCCTGCTGGGAAGTTAGTATGGTAAGCACAGGCTGGATATAAGATTACCTTAGTTAAGCATTGCCTACAGTTAGGATTACTACAGTGAGCGGCCCGGTGTAGCAGAATACAGTGACTGCACGGGGCCCGCTGTAATTACAGAACTAGATGCCTGCCCCCAACCCCTGTTTGGGGCGTCATTCACACTATTAGGGGTCATTCTGTGGATGGCACTGTTATGGGGATTTGTGGATGGCACATAAATAGCATTTTATGCTATGTGTCATCCACAGATACCCCATAACAATGTCACCCACAGATCCTCCATAACAGTGTCATCTACAGATCCCCCAATAACAATGTCACCCACAGATCCCCCATAACAGTGCCATCCACAGATCCCCATAACAGTGTCCTCCACAGATCCCCCATAACAGTGTCCTCCACAGATCCCCCATAACAGTGTCCTCCACAGATCCCCCATAACAGTGTCCTCCACAGATCCCCCATAACAGTGTCCTCCACAGATACCCATAATAGTGTCATCCACAGATCCCCCATAACAGTGTCCTCCACAGATCCCCCATAACAGTGTCCTCCACAGATCCCCCATAACCGTGTCCTCCACAGATCCCCCATAACAGTGTCCTCCACAGATCCCTCATAACAGTGTCCTCCACAGATCCCCCATAACAGTGTCCTCCACAGATCCCCATAACAGTGTCCTCCACAGATCCCCCATAACAGTTTCCTCCACAGATCCCCCATAACAGTGTCCTCCACAGATCCCCCATAACAGTGTCCTCCATAGATCCACTATAACAGTGTGTCATCCACAGATCGCCCATAACAGTGTGTCCTCCACAGATCCCCCATAACAGTGTCATCCACAGATCCATCATAACAGTGTGTCATCCACAGATCCACCATAACAGTGTGTCATCCACAGATCCCCCATAACAGTGTGTCATCCACAGATCCACCATAACAGTGCGCCATCCACAGATCTTCCATAACAGTGTGTCATACACAGATCCCCCATAACAGTGTGTCATCCGTAGATCCCCCATAACAGTGTGTCCTCCACAGACCACCATTAGCTCAAACCCCTCCAAAAGGCACACCTTTTTGTTCCAATTTTTTTTTAGTAATTTCCAGCTCAGAAACATAGGTGCATCTTATAGGGTGAAAAATATGGTATGCTATAAGGGGTGTCAATGATGGTATAGAGAACTGATGGGGCAGATATTGTAACATTAATCAAAATATAAGATATCCTTACATTGTGTCCTAGTAAACATTATAACTTGCTGCAGTTAGCACTGTCAGAGATAATACCAGTCACATAAATGGTGGACAAAGTTTTAAGATCTCCATACACTGCCAGTATTTGTGAAATGCCCCTACCCAGACATGGGATATCCTTACTTTATATCCTAGTAAACCTTATAACTTACTGCAATAATCACTGTCAGAGATGATCAAAATCAGATCAATCCACGCTGCTGTGACTAGCTCCACCCACGAGTCTGAAAAAGATGGCCATTAGTCACACTTTTGAAAATCGACTTACCCATCCAATCATGTTACGAGCAGTGTGCACCAATCAGATTGCGGCCAAACCCCGCCCCCTCCCTGCGTCCCTCCCCTCCCTCAGCTCCTTCACATAATGTGCACGTTAAACTATGGTACCCCAGGGGGAATAACCAACCAGATTGCGACCAAACCCCGCCCCCTCCCTGCATCCCTCCCCTCCCTCGGCTCCTTCACATAATGTGCACCAGGGGAAATAACCAATCAGATTGCGGCCAAACCCTGCCCCCCTTCCTGCGTCCTTCCCCTCCCTCGGCTCCTTCACATAATGTGCACATTAAACTTTGGTACCAGGGGGAATAACCAATCAGATTGCGGCCAAACCCTGCCCCCTCCCTGCGTCCCTCCCCTCCCTCAGCTCCTTCACATAATGTGCACGTTAAACTTTGGTACCCCAGGGAGAATAACCAACCAAATTGCCAAACCCTGCCCCCTCCCTGCGTCCTTCCCCTCCCTCGGCTCCTTCACATAATGTGCACGGTAAACTTTGGTACCAGGGGGAATAACCAATCAGATTGCGGCCAAACCCCGCCCCCTCCCTTAGCTCCTTCACATAATGTGCACGTTAAATTTTGGTACCAGGGGGAATAACCAACCAGATTGCGGCCAAACCCCGCCCACCTACCTGCGTCCCTCCCTCAGCTCCTTCACATAATGTGCATGTTAAACTATGGTACCCCAGGGAGAATAACCAATCAGATTGCGGCCAAACCCCTCCCCCCTCCCTGCGTCCCTCCCCTCCCTCAGCTCCTTCACATAATGTGCACGTTAAACTTTGGTACCAGCGGGAATAACCAACCAGATTGCGGCCAAACCCCTTCCCCCTCCCTGCGTCCCTCCCCTCCCTCAGCTCCTTCACATAATGTGCACGTTAAACTATGGTACCCCAGGGAGAATAACCAATCAGATTGCGGCCAAACCCCTCTCCCCTCCCTGCGTCCCTCCCCTCCCTCGGCTCCTTCACATAATGTGCACGTTAAACTTTGGTACCCCAGGGGGAATAACCAACCAGATTGCCAAACCCCGCTCCCCTCCCTGCGTCCCTCCCCTCCCTCAGGTCCTAAACCAAACGTTTACATTGCGGCCAAACTTCCCTCCCTGCATCCCTCCTCTCCCCTTCCTCGGCTCCTTCACAGCGCGCTCCCAAGGCGCGCATGTGCATTGTGCCGGAAGTAGATAGTGGCCGCCTTCCCCGCGCGCGTTCACAGGCGCTGAATGTGAAATTGCGGTACCCAAGTTGGTACTGCGCAGGCGCCAACCCGCCTTCTTTTAAACCAATCAGGTGCTGAGCTCTCAGCTCACACCTTCTTTTGAAGCTTCCGGTGCGGCGACATCACTACCAGAAGTGACGAGGGTACCAGATCTTAAATGGTACCAACTTTTCACGGAACACCGGCAAGCATCTTTGTGGCAGCAGTTTCTGCGGATCTTTCCTCTTAGATTCAACGGGCTCAGCAACTTGCTCCTCCACAAACACCGGCAGATAAGTTGTTTGTTCCTGAGTGCTTTAATTTTCAATTTTTGGGTGAATGTCATAACTCCATGCTCTTTGGTCATCTAGGTATTGCTGCCACTAAGGAATTGCTGCTGAGGTCTTTCTAGTGGCCCACTTTGTCTAAAGATGTACGATCTTATGTTTTGGCTTACGATGTTTGTGCCAGGTCTAAGACCCCGAGAACACATCCCGCTGATGAACTACAACCACTACCCATTCCCTGCAAGTCATGGTCTCACATTTCCATGGATTTTATTTCTGATCTGCCCCCCTCTGAGGGGAAGTCAGTGGTGTGGGTAGTGGTTGACCGTTTTAGCAAGATGGTGCACTTTGTTCCTTTAAGTAAGCTCCCTGATGCGAAGACCTTAGCATCCTTGTTCATTGAACATGTGGTACGTCTCCATGTCCCTGGGAATATCGTCTCCGATAGAGGCGTTCAGTTTGTTTCTGGTTTCTGGAGGTCTTTTTGTCGAAGATGCGACATCTCTTTATACTTTTCGTCTGCTTTCCATCCACAGACCAATGGGCAGACAGAACGGTTAAATCAGGCAGTGGAGCTTTTTCTAAGGTGCTATGTATCGCATAAATAACTCTTATGGGTGAGATACCTCCCGTTGACAGAATTCGCCATTAACAATCGAGTTAATTCTTCCACGGGGGTGTCTCCTTTTTTTTGGAACAGTGGTTTGCATCCTCGCTTTTGTTCTAGTCCCTCTGTATCCTCACTCAACCCGCAGGCAGATTCTTTTACCTCTAGACTGTGCACAGTCTGGGCACAGGTTCAAACGAACCTGGAAAAGGCCCAGGAAACCCAGTGTAAACATGCCAATAAGAGACGTTCCAAGGGGGTACATTTTGTACTCGGCGATAAGGTGTGGTTGTCAACTAAGAATCTTGCTTTGAAACTGTGTTCTAGGAAATTCTCTCCGTGTTTCATTGGACCATACAATATTATTGAGGTGATTAACCCAGTGTCTTTTAGACTTAAGCTACCCGACTCCCTTTGTATACATGATGTGTTTCATAAGTCGTTACTTAAGAGATATGTGTCACCAGTGGTTCCGGTTAAAAAACCTCCTCCACCTGTGGAGGTTGAGGGTCAGGAGGAATTCATTATTTCTAAAATAGTAGATGCGAGAAAGGTTAGAAATTCCTTTCAATACCTGGTCCACTGGAAAGGTTTTGGACCTGAGGAGAGGTCCTGGATACCTAGGTCTAGGAGGCATGCTTCCAGGTTAATTACTAAATTTCACCGGGAACACCCTGAGAAACCCCAATTGTTGTGTCCGGAGGCCCCTCGTGGACGGGGGGGTACTGTCACGAGAGGCAGACGGCAGGCGTCTTGTTCCCTGCGCCGCCGTCGCCCCCGATCTCGCGGCAGCCAAGGCATTCATGTCTCCTGGCTGTGGCATCCTGGTTGCCATGGTGACGGGGGAGGCGGGACGTTCGGCTCCTCTCCTCCTGCAGGAGCGACCGACGCTCCCCGTCGCCATGGGGACCAGCTGGGGCTGAGCGCCGAGCTAGGCGCTCCGCGCTCGGCTACTGTCAGGGAGGAGGGATCATGTGGTGCTGGCCACGTCACATGACCCCTTCCCTCCACTATTTAAACAGGCAACCTGCTGGCCACAGGTTGCCTGTGATTATAGTCCCTTAGGCTGTGTATGATTATTGTTATTAAGCTGACCTCTGGAATTGACCCTTGATCTGCTTCCTGACACCTCTTCTGTGTGCTCCCTGTACCTGACGCTACCTCTCGGATTTTGACCTCGGCTTGCTTTTGGATTTTGTCTTTGCCTCTTCCCTGGTACTGACGTGACCTCCCGGATTTGACCTCGGCTCGCTCTCGGATCTGTCTCTATCTCCTCCCTAGTACTGACGTGACCTCCTGGACTGACCTCGGTTAGTTGACCCGCCTCGCCCTTCTGTTTTTGGTGGTACCTTGCTTGTTCCACCTCTCTGTCCGCTTGAGTGCTACCTCTCTTTGGCTGTCCGCTTCCCTGCTGTCTCTATCTTTCTGCTTGCACTTATACAGGTCAGGGACTGTCGCCCAGTTGCGCCCCGTCACCTAGGACGGGTGGTGCAAGTAGGCAGGGACAGGAGACCGGGTGGCAGCTCAGGGGGTGCACCTCCGCTCTATCATGATACCCGTGACGCTATCCCGTGACAGTTGCAGTTATTTGCAGTGAAAGCATTTAGTGACTTATTTCAGTACTAAAAGAATATATATATGCGCAGTTCCCTGTTGCAGTTATTTGCGGTGAAAGCGTTTAGTGGCGTATTTCCGTGCAAAAAAATATATATATACGCACTTTACTGATGCAGTTATTTGTGGTAAAAGCGTTTAGTGGCCTATTTCAGTACAGAAAGAAAAAAATATACACACTTCAGAGGTGCATTTATTTGTAGCAAAAGCGTTTAGTGGCCTATTTCAGTACAGAAAAATATATATATATGCGCACTTCACTGGTGCATTTATTTCTGGTAAAAGCGTTTAGTGGCCTATTTCAGTACAAAAAAATATATATTCTCAGTTCACTTCTGCAGTTGAATGTTTTGAAAGCGTTTAGTGGTCTATTTCAGTAGAGAAAGAAAAATAGATACGCTCTTCACTGCTGTAGTTATTTCTGGTAAAAGAGTTTAGTGGCCTATTTCAGTACAAAAAGAATAATATATTTTCAATTTAATTCTGCAGTTATATGTGTTCAAAGCGTTTAGTGGCCTATTTCAGTACAGAAAGAAAAATAAGAAGGGCTCAATACCACAGCCCGAAACGCGTCGCAATCTTGTGTCTCTCCATGTGACATCTTTGTTGGATTTTATTACAAGCCGAATAAAGAAAACTTTTTATATGCTGAAGCTGGAATCAACCTTTCTCTTTGTTCTTGGACTTATCAAGTGTGGCTAGGTTCAAGCCACTTTCCTTTTCCGTGCTTCAGGCAGGTGACCAGAGGTGAGAGCTGCTAAAATCCTTTCCCTTAGAAAGAAAAATATATACGCACTTCACTGGTGCAGTTATTTCTGGTAAAAGGGTTTTCTGGCCCATTTCAGTACAAAAAGAAAAATATATTCTCAGTTCACTACTGTAGTTATATGTGTTGAAAGCGTTTTGTGGCCTATTTCAGTACAGAAAGAAAAATATTTTCGTCGTTTTTACGGGTGTTTTAATTTGCTTTTAATTTATTTTGTTCAGCTAAAAGTATGTCAGACAGAGAAGTGCGAGGCCATGCACAGAGGAGTGGCAGTGGCATAAATGTTTCTGGTGCAGACAGAGGTCGTAGCAGAGTAAGGGGGAGTAAAAGCAGGAGTCGCAGCGAGAGGCCTGAGATCCCGGGGTCATCTAGTGGTCGTGTCTTGACCAGCAACCCAGCGGTTCTTGATTGGTTAACTCGGCCATCCACTTCATCCCAAATGACATCAGACACCACCAACCAACAGTCGGTGGGTTCGTCAGACACAACCCTTAGTTGGCATGGCCAGGAAGGAGGCCCTGAGCCCTCACCTGTCCTCAACCTGCCTCTGGCCTTTGCTGTTCTCTCAGCCACAGAAGTATTGTATGCTGTGGGCTCAGCTCCACTATACAGCAAGGACGAGCTACTAGAGGACAGTCAGCAGCTACTGCCCAGCCAAGATCTGGAGAAGACATCCGCCACTTCCTCCGCTAGGCGGGCAAGTAATGATGAGGAGAGTGGTGTGGGAGATGGTGTTGAGAGCGGTCAGTCTCCTGACCCAGAGACCGTTGAGGAGGACATAAGTGATGTGCAGACACTACTCGATGATGATGAAGCCGACTGCACTTGGGAGCCGGGTGCAGAAGGGGCTTCATCATCATCATCAGGAGAAGAGAGGTGGCAGCTTGCCCTTGAGACAGCGGTATAGCCAGCAAGTCAATAGGGTGGCAAGGAGTGAGCAGGGTGGCAGCAGTGGGAGGTCGGGAGCCAAACGTGCCCGGGGTAGACCACCTGCTTCTCAGCATCCTTTCTATCCCGGAAGTAGTGATGCAGGGGTTCACGGAGGCAGCGGCGGTAGCAGTCAGTCAGTGCGGACTGTTGGGGGGAAAATCACCTACTCGGCGGTGTGGCAGTTTTTTGTTAAGCCACCGGAGGTGAACGTGGCCATATGTAGAATATGTGGACAGAAGGTGAAGCGTGGCCAGGGCTCCAATGTTGGCACTATGATCCTGCATCAACATATGCAGCGTCGCCATACAGTGGCCTGGGAGAACTGTGGCTCCAATGTGGTGGTTCAGCCTGCTGCAGCAACCGCTGCATCATCCTGTGGCACGCACCCGGTTTCAGACAGTCAAGGCTCCACCACCTCAGCTGAAGGGAGCTGTCATTCCCATCTTCTTCTGGTCAAAATGCTCCTAATCCTCCTCCTCCTACTCCTCTTCAGTCATTCCATCAGCAATCGATCACCGAAGCCATTGCTAAGAGACAGCAGTATGTGTGCACACATTCAAAGGCGCAGATGCTGAACGTGCTCCTGTCCAAGTTTCTGGTGCTGCAGTCCCTCCCTTTTCAAAAGGTGGACATTGCACCTTTCAGAAAATTGATGGCTTGTGCCGAGCCGAGGTGGAGAGTCCCAAGCCGTCATTTCTTTGCGAAAAAGGCATTACCAGCCCTGCACAAATATGTAGAACAGAAGGTGAGCCAGTCCTTGAGCCTGTCAGTGTCTTCCAAAGTGCACGGCAGCGCCGACGTGTGAAGCTTTAACTATGGTCAGGGACAGTACATATCATTTACGGCCCACTGGGTGAATGTGGTTCCTGCACAGCCACACCAGCAACTTGGCCAGGTCACGCCGCTTCCGTCTGCACGTTGTCACGCTGTTGGTCCTGCGATAATGTCCGCCTCTTCCTCCTCATCCTCCACTATGTCCTCAGCCTCCACTGCAGGGACAAGTCACAGTACCCCTTCAGCATACCACAACATGTGCAGGGCACGGCGGTGTCACGCTATTCTGCACTTCGTTTCCCTGGGTGAACGGAGTCACACAGGAGAGGAACTGATCCGTGTCCTTCGTCAAAAAATCGTATGCTGGCTTTCTCTGCGACAACTCAAAATCGGAACCATGGTGACCGAAAACGGAAAAGAACATTGTGTTGGCGTTGCGTCACGGAGGGCTGAGCCATGCGCCCTGCATGGCACACATGGCAAGACATCCTAAAAATTGGCAGGAAACTTTGCATGCACTTCAGCCACTCATATAACACAAAGCACACCCTCCTTGAGCTGCAGCGGCAGAACGGCATCCCCCAACATAGGCTGATATGCGACGTTTCCACCCGTTGGAATTCCACACTCCATATGTTAGACCGACTATACGAACAGAGAAAGGCCATCAATGATTTCTTGATGATGCAAGTGGATAGGAGTACTCCCCTGTGTAACTTCGATGTTAGCCAGTGGCAGCTCATGCGTGACATCTGCTGTTTGCTCCTGCCTTTTGAGGACGCCACGTTATTTGTCAGTCACCAGGACTACGAGATGAACGACGTCATTCCACTGCTTCATGTAAAGGAATCCCAGCGGACCAGAGTTTCTTCAATCAGTGTTCTTTGTATTTATTCCATAAGTAGGTACAATAAAGGACGCGTTTCGGTCCGCCCAGCCTTCATCAGCAAGCAATGCTTGCTAATGAAGGCTGGACGGGCCGAAACGCATCCTTTATTGTACCTATTAATGGAATAAATACAAAGAATACTGATTGAAGAAACTCTGGTCCACTGGGATTCCTTTACATTGTTCTGGAGTTCGCTCTTGTCCTGTGCGGTATATTAATCGAGTGCCGATCTTTCCTATCGATTCCACTGCTTCATGTCCTGGAACAGATGGTGGTAACAATGGCTGGTCAGGAGACTAAAGATGTGGCGCTTAGATCTCACGGCCACATGAGCCCTGTGGGTGCTGAACTGGAAGAGGAGGGGGACAAGGACATTGGAGCACAGGCAATGTGTAGCGAAATGGGTGGTTTTTCTACTCAGGTGACAGGAGAGGAGGAGCAGCCAGAGGAGCTACAGGGTGATGAGGAAGATGAGACAGATGACCCAGACACACCGTGGCAGTATGCAGTGGAGATGGAGGCAGGGGGTCCCTCCGAGTCACTTGAACAAATGGCCCGCTGCATGCTCACTTGCTTGCGTAGTGATAGACGAATTGTCACCATTCGGCAGAGGGATGACTTCTGGCTCTCTACCTTGTTGGACCCTCACTACTGGTCCAGAATGGGGGCCTTTTTTACACCCACTGGTTGAACTACTACAGAGGCATCCTATGTAGTCAGTTGTCCGCTGCCTATCTGCGCCATCGCCCATCCTGCAGTGTCCCACTCAGGACACTTGGGAACTGCAAAATTACTGTAAAACTGCATTATTGCTGGGCTTCAGGAGACACCATTTATCCATGGTGAAGGATGAATGGGTGGTCTCTGCCCTGTCTTCAGGATTAGGGCACAGCAGGGATTCCCAGGGTCATAGGTCGGTGAGCATGAGCCCCCTTACCATCTGAGGCGGCTCATGCGCTAGGAGTCTAGGAAGAACCTAGGGTTGCATTAGGAGGTGACTTGCTCCCTGTTCCCTGCTACCTGGCTAGCAGCCACTGCCATTGCACGGCGGGGGGTTTCCACCACGCCCTCCGTGACATTATAACAAATAACAGTGGCTCACACAGACATAATCACAACAGCCCAGGAGCAGAGCTCCACACCAAGCTGACAACAAAATACAAACTGACCTCACGCTCCACCACGCCAACATATAAGGAGGCCTGAGGTCACACCCACCAAACACACCTTAACCCCGTGCACACCAAAACAGGGAAAACACCATAACAAATACACGTTGCCGGAGGCAACAACATGCAAGGCAACCATGTCACGGCACACACCACAAAGGCCGTGACACTGCCCCCGCATGCAGACACAGCAACACGTTGCAGCAGGCAACAGCAAGCGTGGCCAAGTGTCACAGCGCACACCAAAGACTGTGACAACTACTGAACCACAGCCTGAGTCAGGACCCAGCCAAAAGCTATTAACATTGGATCAACAGAATTCCTCTAAATATCAAGAGACTGTATTCTGTCTAGATGTATATGCTGCAACTAAAACCAGCTACAGTAAAAGTTGGGAGTTGTATCCTACCACTGTCTACCTCATTCTTCAATACCACCACTACAACTTGTCATGAGTAAGGGCGTGAATTGTCTTCAGTAGCCCGAAACACGTAGACAACGACTTTGTAACTGTAAACTGGATGTGATTTTACCGCAAGCAAAATAAACTACTTCCTTTACCGAAGTGGAGCTGGATTACTTGAACCACATTGTACACCACTACAACTGGTTGTCCCACCATAAACGGTATTGGCATCACGACAAATACCACCAAGGGACCCAGCCTCCACAAGCACCCTAAACACCGCCATCATCAAGGGCACCTCAACCTCCATCTAGGCTGGTGCTCCCCTACCACAGAGTGTGCCCCGGAGGATTTCGTGCTGTCTTCTTCATCACTGTGCTGCTGGCCCAGGGAGGCTTTCTGCTAACCGTGAGTAAACCGATGAACTGTATTATTACTTCCCCTCATCGGCCCACCGTGCACCTCACATGTCGCCCCTGCGGTTCTGGCATGTCGCAATCCTCTCACAGGTCTAACCGGGGGGGGGGGCCCTCCTCTGCGCTCACGTTCTACTGCCATGGGCACAAAAGGGGCAATGAGGCTTGCCAGTAGTGATGAGCGTCAGGTGCCATATTCGATTTCGACGAAATTCACGAATATTCCATAGAATATTAGTTTCATATTCATCGAAATCGAATATTCGTCATTATACTAGTTATCGCGATTAATATGCGATTTAAATAATCGCGTATTGCGATTTTAACTTAAGGCTAATTTCCTATTGGTTTGATATCTAGAATTAGCGAAGATGACGAATATGACGAATGTATTCATCATATTCCTCCAAACGAAGATAACTAAGTATTCTCCATCTTCGTTTTTAGCTACCTATTCGACAACTTGGCTAATTCTAGCAATCAAATAGAAAAGTTGACTATAGAGACAGCTAAGTTTAATTTGCTATGCGATTATATTACTTTGCTTTTTTTTTTTAAAGAATGAATAGTTAAATACTTGATTATTATAATGATTCTATTTATAAAAATAAAAAAAAGCAAAGTAATATAATCGCATAGCGAATTAAACACAGCTGTCTCTACAGGGAGTGCAGAATTATTTGGCAAATGAGTATTTTGACCACATCATCCTCTTTATGCATGTTGTCTTACTCCAAGCTGTATAGGCTCGAAAGCCTACTACCAATTAAGCATATTAGGTGATGTGCATCTCTGTAATGAGAAGGGGTGTGGTCTAATGACATCAACACCCTATATTAGGTGTGCATAATTATTAGGCAACTTCCTTTCCTTTGGCAAAATGGGTCAAAAGAAGGACTTGACAGGCTCAGAAAAGTCAAAAATAGTGAGATATCTTGCAGAGGGATGCAGCACTCTTAAAATTGCAAAGCTTCTGAAGCGTGATCATCGAACCATCAAGCGTTTCATTCAAAATAGTCAACAGGGTCGCAAGAAGCGTGTGGAAAAACCAAGGCGCAAAATAACTGCCCATGAACTGAGAAAAGTCAAGCGTGCAGCTGCCAAGATGCCACTTGCCACCAGTTTGGCCATATTTCAGAGCTGCAACATCACTAGAGTGCCCAAAAGCACAAGGTGTGCAATATTCAGAGACATGGCCAAGGTAAGAAAGGCTGAAAGACGACCACCACTGAACAAGACACACAAGCTGAAACGTCAAGACTGGGCCAAGAAATATCTCAAGACTGATTTTTCTAAGGTTTTATGGACTGATGAAATGAGAGTGAGTCTTGATGGGCCAGATGGATGGGCCCGTGGCTGGATTGGTAAAGGGCAGAGAGCTCCAGTCCGACTCAGACGCCAGCAAGGTGGAGGTGGAGTACTGGTTTGGGCTGGTATCATCAAAGATGAGCTTGTGGGGCCTTTTCGGGTTGAGGATGGAGTCAAGCTCAACTCCCAGTCCTACTGCCAGTTTCTGGAAGACACCTTCTTCAAGCAGTGGTACAGGAAGAAGTCTGCATCCTTCAAGAAAAACATGATTTTCATGCAGGACAATGCTCCATCACACGCGTCCAAGTACTCCACAGCGTGGCTGGCAAGAAAGGGTATAAAAGAAGAAAATCTAATGACATGGCCTCCTTGTTCACCTGATCTGAACCCCATTGAGGACCTGTGGTCCATCATCAAATGTGAGATTTACAAGGAGGGAAAACAGTACACCTCTCTGAACAGTGTCTGGGAGGCTGTGGTTGCTGCTGCACGCAATGTTGATGGTGAACAGATCAAAACACTGACAGAATCCATGG